>NC_056059.1:12907083-14250000 GCF_016772045.2 Ovis aries | reverse complement strand
CAGGATTTCAAAATGCAATAATGATTCTTTTAGAATAAAATAGGCAACATTATTTTAGACACATGAAAATATGAATATGGTGGGTCATATATGGACTTGCAACATACAACACATTCAACTTAGTGTACATTAATGTGATAATACGATGGTTCCAATAATAAAGACTCACTGACAGAAATCTATAGTACATGTAGGTAACCCACCAACATTTTGGCCTGCCCACTGCAAAATAATGCAACTTTAGTAGAACTGAGAAGAGAATAGAAGAAACACAAGTAACCACAAGATTCTTTTCTGGCACACTTAATAAGGAGAGCAAGAGGACATTACTAAAACTTTAAAGTCATATAACATGACCATTGGAGAAGGAAATGGCAACCCACTCCAGTATTCTTGCCTAGAGAATCCTGTGGACAGAGGAGCCTGGTGGGCTACCATCTATGGGTTGCACAGAGTCAGACACGACTGAAGTGACGCCACAGCACCAGCAGCAGCAGCATGACCACTGACTATTGGAAAGTATTAACAACCAACAGATCACTCAATACATTGCAAGCTGCAGGCGTCCTGTAGATCAAGATAAAATAAACCAGAACTCACACATTAATTAATAAGACCCATAAAGAATGGCCAACCAGCTGATAAATTACATAGAAAATTTGATTTATAAATAACCTCAGCCATAAGTCTGATTTTACACTTTTTATCCAACAATAGAGTTAAGATTTCCAATCGTAGATATAAAATCTACATCTTTAAAATGGCAGCACTGCACAGACACAGGTTTGCTGCAAAGCTATTAAAACTTGAGAGTCCTTCCCTGTACTAACCCCTTCTAGGATCTTGAAGGTTACAAAATATACTAAATATACTCTTTTGGCTTTGCAAAATATACTACAAATTAAACACTTCAGCTTAATTTAAGAAATGTGTTTTCTTCTATTCCAATTTTCCCTCCATTTTCATCCCCTCACTGTGGGTGATAATAGAATAACCAATGACATCTTTGACATTCAGCTAAAGGGAAATTATTTGGAGAAACAGTAGTTTAGACTCACTGGAGTATAGTTTACAGATTTCCAGTGATTTCTGTGTATAGTTGGGCTGCTGCTAGCCATAGAATGGCTCTCACAGTTTTCCTACCAGACACTGACAGAGCCAGAGGCAATACCATGATGTGAACACTTCTTTGAAGGCCTACCTAGGACTAGAAGTATGTGGATAGTAGAACAGAAAAAAAAAAGAAAGAAAGAAGTGAGTGGAGCCAGAAACTAACCTTTGGATAGTTTTACAATCACCAAACGTGTAAAGTTATAAGTGAAGGATTTGTTTCTCATCAAAATATGTAAGTTCTCTCTTATCAGGAAAGGAATATACTCAATAATGCAGCATATAAACCATAAATGTACCCAGTGCTTTATTTCTTTATGGAAATTACACTAGAATTGTATCAGAAGTTTTGTTTGTAGAACACAAGCCCGATTGTATTATTTCAGCTTACATGTTTGTAAGTCAAATTACCAGGTTTCTGAATAATGGATGATGCTTAAGTACATATGCCTCATTGGAGCTTGATGAAGTCTGGGGGTTCCAGAGGGAAAGGCATACAAAATTCCTACAGATGCAACAGGTTGATGTGAAAATACGAGTGCTCAGTGACAAAATTCCTCACATATTAATTGATCAAGCAACGTATGTACTATCATAGTGTTTGGTTTTAGTATTATATAGCTCAAGATTCCTGGTTTGGACACAAATGAAGGTATCTCTTTTAATCGTCCTTAAATTCATTTATGGAAACAACTAAGAAAATTCTGATTAAAAGTTAGTAGAATATGAAGCAAAATAATAAAATGAGCAAGAAAAGCAATAGAATATATTCTGATATTGAGAAGTAAATTATGACAAAGAATTCAGTTCAGTTCAGTTCAGTTCAGTCGCTCAGCTGTGTTCGACTCCCTGCGACCCCATGAATCACAACATGCTAGGCCTCCCTGTCCATCACCATCTCCCGGAGTTCACTCAGACTCACGTCCATCGAGTCCGTGATGCCATCCAGCTATCTCATCCTCTGTCGTCTCCTTTCCCTCCTGCCCCCAATCCCTCCCAGCATCAGAGACTTTTCCAGTGAGTCAACTCTTCGCATGAGGTGGCCAAAGTACTAGAGTTTCAGCTTTAGCATCATTCCTTCCAAAGAAATCCCAGGGCTGATCTCCTTCAGAATGGACTGGTTGGATCTCCTTGCAGTCCAAGGGACTCTCAAGAGTCTTCTCCAACACCACAGTTCAAAAGCATCAATTCTTTGGCACTCAGCCTTCTTCACAGTCCAACTCTCACATCCATACATGACCACAGGAAAAACCATAGCCTTGACTAGACGGACCTTAGTCGGCAAAGTAATGTCTCTGCTTTTGAATATACTGTCTAGGTTGATCATAACTTTTCTTCCAAGGAGTAAGCGTCTTTTAATTTCATGGCTGCAATCACCATCTGCAGTGATTTTGGAGCCCCCAAAAATAAAGTCTGACACTTTCTACTGTTTCCCCATCTATTTCCCATGAATTTTAGACCATGTTAAAAGTAACAATTCATTAAAAGGAAGAGACAAATTTTGAAAAGAAATAATGGATAGACTTAGATTATTTAAAAGTCCAGTTGATGAAGAAGAGTAAATTTTATAAATAGATTACTGAAGACCTACAAATTTTCCTAATCTGACACAAAACACTGACAGACAAAATAACACAAAGCTCACAGTAAGCCTTTACGATAAAGACATAATAAAGAAAAAAACTGGTTAATTCAAGAGTATTTAAGATTACTTACCGAATAAGTAACTTTGAAATACAAAGAAATCTTTTTTCTAATTGTAGTTGATTTATAATGTGTTAGTTTCAGGGGCACAGAAAAGTGATTCACCTTTACATATACATTCTTTTTCAGGTCTTTTCCATTATAGATTATTATACAGCAGGCCCTTATTGTTTATCCGTTTTATATATAGTCGAGTGTATCTGTTAATCCCAAACTTCTAATTTATCCCTTTCTCTGTTTCCCCTTTAAACACAAGTTTGTTTTCGATGTCTGAAATTCTCTTTTGTAAATAAGTTCATTTGTGCCATTTTTTAGATTCCATATTATAAGTGATATCATATGAGATTTGGTTTTGTTTTTCCACTTACTTCACTTAGATGATAATTTCTAGGTTCATTCATGCTGCTTCAAAGCCATGAAATTATAGCCTACACATCAAAGTTGATAGTTTCTCCAAACTTTAAAAATAAACCTAAACATTTACTTATGATTACTTATAAAGCTGAAAGTTTTCAGATCCAACTTAAAAAAAAAATCACAAGAATTTCAATCAACTATTCTAGAAGATAGAATGAACTATTGTTCTACATAAAAAAAGAATCACAAAATCATTGCCATATGAAGAGACTAGTAAAAGATTATGCACAGTACTTCCTACAGAAAAAAATCAGGATAAAAAGTATTATAGACATTGGTCAGACAGTTAATAAATTACTACACTTTTATATGGATTTTGAAATGTTCATTACATTTGTTAGCTTTTTTAAAAGTTTTACCTATTATATCTTTCTTTATTCTAAATAATTATTTCTGAATCTAATTTTCTTTTTAATGCTGTGCTATTTTCATAAGGATTCTTCCTAGGTGGTGCCAGTAGTAAAGAATCCGCCTGCCAATGCAGGAGACATAAGAGATGCAGGTTCAATCCCTAGTTGGGGAAGATCCCCTGGAGGGGCCCTGATAACCCATTCCAGTATTTTTGCCTCGAGAATTCCATGGACAGAGGTACCCGGCAGGCTAGGAAGGCTCCTAAAATTGTATAATTTAGGTTTCACATTTCATAAAAATTAGTTCACACCCACAGTCCCCTGGATTTCACATGATAAGTGCTGGGTTCAATTCTCAATTCAGCAATTTCTAGGAGAAGCTATTTCAAGCTATTACTTAGGATAATAAGAATAATTCTGTCACATATTGTTATAAAAATAAGTGAAATACACATATTGTAGTATAATGCAATGAGTAAAATACTTTAATGTAAAGATGTTACTTTTACTATTGTGGAACTGAATTCTCTTTAAAATGATGATTGTTTTTATTTTCATGAGACATGAAACTGAATCTATAGTAAGGGACAATCAAGAAAAATTGACCTAAACCACATGCTTTAACTTAAGGATATGGAAGACTTACCCAAGAGTGGAAAATTTGCAATGTAGCCATGAATTACTACGGGAAATTATCAGACTAACATATAATCTCTTGAAAGTAAATCTTTCTGAAGATTCAAAGTAAATGGTTCAAATTCTTCATGATATAAAGGAGTCTGAAATTTCACTGAAAAAGGGTAGTAACTTATTTTAAGGACATTTGTGCACTTTCTTACTAAAAATGTAATACAAGGACTTTCAGGGAAATTATAAAATAAGATAAATTTACTATCATCTACAAACCGGTGATTTTAACTTCTCTAAGGAGAAAATATATACATATTAATAACTCTTGAAACCTAAGTTAAAAATCATCTTACGATCTCACCATGTAAAATGTCAGTCCTGCATGCTTCCTCACCACAGTCGGTATCCCCTCTGATATCTGTATTTCCATTTCACGTGTCACTCGCCTCATGCCTCATCAGTCTCCAAGTCTATTCCTTTATTCTAGGCTCTTCATCTGCTTTCCATCACCAGCATATTTTAATTTTTGCTTTTAGGTCACTTGTTATGATATGCTTACCTTGTATGTTTCCTAAGGCGTGGAATATCTGATAGCCTCCACTAATATGTGAAAATAAAATTTTATATCTGTTGTCCTATAACTTGATCATTGTTTTATATCATCTTATGCATGCATTTTTGTTTTCCAACTAGCCTATAAAATTATTACAGATAAAGAGTATATAAAACAGCATTAGATTCAACTACAATTAACACTAAAATCTAAATTCATAATGGCCTTAACAAGAAGCTTGTTTCATACACATGAATTCTGAGGGTAAAAGGACTGGTATAATGACTCTGCCCTACAAAGTCCTCAGGGACCCAGCTCCTGAAGCTGCTACATTACTCCAGAGGGCACTGGTCATAAAGGCTATATAGCAAAATGCAACTCTGGGGTTTCTCCAGCCACTGCTCTAACACTCTTATGGGGTGGCCTCATGCTTCTGGTCCAAGATGGCCTATACCCAGGCTTCCTGGGACAAAATGAGAGAAAAGAACGACATCCATCTTTTAAAAGAATTTTTCCAGAAGCTACCGTAGAACATGTCTGCCTCCAGCCCAGTGACTAGACCATAGCACATCCACATGCCCACACCCATCTGGAAGGGGAGGTGAGAGTTGCATTCTGCAGCTGGTCAGCCCTTGGTCACTACAAGGAGAGAGAAATGGGAGCAAATAAGAAAATGAAAATGAAATGAAGTTGCCATTATGAGGATGAAATCAAAAGAAAAGAGATTTAAAAACTGGAAAAGTTTTGCCCTACTTTTCTTAGACTATATACATCAATATATAGGCTTGTGAAAATTAAAACTTTTGTGTGAAATGTACAAGTTCACAATAAACAGAAAAATATAATTTTGTGTTGCTTGGAAATAAAAAATATTTAAAACATTCCTAAATTTTTCGGTAATATAAAGGTATGCTTACAAACTAGAAGACAGAATTCTGAAGGAGACTGCATCTTTTTTTTTTTTTTTTTTTGGTTTCTAATATGTCAAATATATTCCATTATGGCCTAAGTGCTGAATACATATCAGGTCCTACATGCAAATCAAGGATTTCCAAATGTATCATGATTTAAAATGTACATTTGTACAGTATGTCAACCATGCAAACTTTTCTTGGAAGGTGATAGTGGGAATATGAAAAAGGGCAGTAAAGGGTAAAAAAAAAAAAAAAATGAGATCTCATGAATAGTTTTCATTGAAAGAGATGTATCTGGAAAGTGTTGGAGTTTCTCAGACTACATCTTACAGCTGTGTGCAAAGCACTATCTTCATTTTCTTCACCAGAACTGGCATAAACATTGGTGTACTGAAATGACATACCCAAGAAGACATAAACCAAGATGTGTCCAGAGATATTTTGAAGTTAACCTTGAACTAGAGAAAACAATGGTCTATGAATATTTAAATACTTCAGGAGAAAGGAAGGAAAGAATAGAAATATAATGTTTTTTTGACTCTGAGGAATAAAGCATTCTTTTCTTTCCACTCTGCTTCTCTCTTCAATTCTCTAAGAAATGGGTTAAATCTAAAACTAGAGCTGGAAAGGAATTTCAGCGATGTTTTACCAGCAAGTGGCCCCACATGCACCTGTGAGACACCTTCCCCGGAGCTGCAGATGCACGTGGGACGTGTTCATTGCAGCTTAGAACAGATGGAACCACTACAAGCAAAAAGTAATTTCTTATATAAAGTCAATGAATCTAAACCTGTCTGATGTTGCCCAAGGATAATCTGAAATAGATTCAGATAGCTCCAAACCACAGTATTTGGGCTTTGGCATGATCTTGTCTGGTAATGATTTAAATTTGATAACAGGCCAGATTTCCAACTTTTTATCCCCTTTTCCCAAATCGATGTAGAGAGCTATGAATTTATCATGCAGCAAAATCATTTAATATCGGTATCTTGCCAGTTTACAGATAGATCATATTTTCAAGAAAAGGAAAAACTAATTTCACGTTTATATTTTCCATTTGTAGAACCCATAACAAATACTTAACTTTCTAATGGTTAGCTTTCTACAAGCTTGTTTCAGTTAGCAGAAAGAAATGTGACTCTATCCATAGCTCACAAAAACCCTATGCGTGGCACAACACAATTTTGAGAAGAGACAGATGGAAAGAGTTTATGCTCAGTGTGAAAAGCTGTAATTTATTCCTTGGTAAATAAATAAATTAAAGACCATTCACATTTGAATTCACCCAGAAACAAATGTGAAGGGCCTCCTCTAGTATACAATGGTAGCTTTAGCATCCTTTTATGTAAACAAGACTTGAGCCACCATTGGCATTGGAATTTGGTGAATAATAAACAGTGGAGGGGCCCAGTGCCTACTATTAGCCATTGGGAGCCTACAACAAACTTGAAAATGTACTAGAGCCACTTACCTGGCTCTGGAAAAATAGTTAATATGACACTTGCATTGACAGAGGATGATAGACTTTCTACTTTTCAATGTCATTGTTATCTGAAGAGATCATGGGATTGGTGAATACAAGTTTTCCAACTTTACTATGAGGCATCGTATTTCTTCAATGTTTTTTTTAATCAGATTTTCACATGACATGGCTTCAAATCTCCCCAACATCCATCCTAGTCATTTCTGAGTAAAAGACAGTCTACCTTGCCCTTAAAGTATAATAGCCCAGATTGGGCAGCATGAGTTAGTTGAGCATGATATGACCACTGCACAATAGTGGATCTAATACCAGCCTTTAATTAGATTTTATGTTTTTAATCAATACCAATATCATAGCAACTATTTGTAGAACACTAAAACAATAATACTAACAACAATAATCAACAAAAGGGAGAGAAACACACAACCATGTTAACTCACCAGACCAGGAGCTCCACCTGAGATAGGAATGATTTTACTCCTGATTTTACTACTTCCCCAGCACCTACATTCTGACTGCAAAACAGTTCTCAATAAATGTTTGCTGATCGAATTACACTATAGAATAATGGATTTGGAGCAAAACCATTACTAGAACTATTCAGAAAAAATCATAATAAAATCAGAATTAGTGGTGTTCTGTGGAGAAACAGGCATTCCAAGACAGTGGCAAGCTGAAGGCTGAGAAATTATTTCAAACACTGATGCACAGATTTGTATACCTTCTCAATTAAGTATGTGGTTGTGCTAACACTAAGTGTGGTGCAAGAGCCAGGAAAATCCAATGGTTGTAAACAGTCCTTGAAATAAACATACCTGGTTTTCCAGGGTAGGCTTTCCAAATGGTGAGTGTAAAGGGATAAGACGTGAATGCCTCAGATCTGGCAGTTATAACTCATTGTCATTGCTTTGTGAATCGAGAAAAGCTTAGGGGAGCTTTGTCCAGTGAATTTCTGCTCTGTGTGAACTTACTACTTCTAATAATAATTTACATCTTTAATTAATTGTTTGAAATTTCATTTACTCATATTTTTTGTATGTGATGGAGATGGGGTAGGGAGAGGTGTCTCTCCCTAATCACCTGGAACTCACTAGAATTCTGGTGGCAATAAATCTAAAACCAACCATATTAATAGATGTCAACATGCTCCTATAGAAATATATATTTTGCCTTCAAAACATTAAATGAGATAGGAAAAATGCTTAAATGTAAGTAATGAAAAAGAAAATTATCTAAGGCAAGAATAAGGAAATTAAGATTCATAGTTGCACTGACAAAATGCAACACATTGTATATACCAAAAGGTTTATAAGGTATACATAAGGACAAAATTTTAACACTTATCAATACACAACAAATGATTGATAGATGATTGCTAGCTAGCTAGATAGCTCACTAGATAAGTGGATAGATATACACACAGACACAAGTACATCCCAAACTACAAAAGGTTAAGTAAACAGGATTTCAGTATCACATATACAAGTAGAGGCTGGGGGTTTCATGAATAAGGAAGTATAAGAGCTAACACTACTACAGATCTTATCCAAGGTAAGAAGCCAGACCTTAGAAGCCAGAGTTTATCCACAAACCCAGGAACCGGAAGGGAGCTGTCTCTCTTCTATGAAAGAGAACCAGAATTAGTGAACTAGGAGAAAAAAAAAAAATTCCACCTTGGCCTGGAAATGCAAACAGATGTAGGCCACATACTCTGGGCCATCAGTTGAAAAAGAATATACCCTAAACAAAAAGTATAGAATATGAATTCACAGTTACTCAAGGTAGAGGAACCTGTGTCAAGAAACAAACAAATTGGTCAAGAAACAATTAAACCTGTAGGAAGAAGACAGATAAACTTGGGGGGAAAACTGCTGCCTCTACAACCTATAACAGGCATAAGGCTCTCATCAGTCGACAATTTTCACTGAAGAATATACAAGTAAAATTTTTAAATGACAAGAGACGGAAATATATCCATGAGGGTGGCAACAGAATAAAAAAAAAACATCTCCCACTCAAAATTGTAGGAAAATCTGAAAATGATATTAAAATAAAAATACATTAAATTGCTTAAATAAATAAAGTAATAAAATCAGCCTGAAGATTGAAGTACTGATTAATTTTAAACATCACTCAGTTAAATGTGTAAGTAGGAACATGATATATAGACAAAGGCTGTTTAAACATCAAGATTATATGTATGGCATGGAGAAGACCAATCCACAAAAAGATATGGAAACAACAAACATTAGTTTAAAAATCCAGGAAAAACTACTACAAGATATGACCAAACATATTAGGAATCACAATCAACAATCAGTTAAACATACTTACTGAAGTAGACGGGCTTCCCTGGTGGCTCAGAGGTTAAAGTGTCTGCCCACAATGCGGGAGACCCGGGTTCGATCCCTGGGCGGGAAGATCCCCTGGAGAAGGAAATGGCAACCCACTCCAGTACTCTTGCCTGGAGGATCCCATGAAGAGGGGAGCCTGGTAGGCTACAATCCATGGGGTTGCAAAGAGTCGGACACGACTGAGTGACTTCACTTCATTTTCACTGAAGTAGAGATTCTGAGATTTGATTACTTGCAATATCACTACATTTACTAAAGACAAGTTTAAAACATAATGGCAGAAAAATATTCACAGAAACAATAAGAGGGAAAGACCGGGTAAATATTTATCAAAATAATACTTTAATAGAGATATTGAAGTGAAGTCACTCAGTCGTGTCCGACTCTTTGCGACCCCATGGATTATAGCCTACCAGGCTCCTCTCTTCATGGGATTTTCCAGGCAAGAGTACTGGAGTGGGTTGCAATTTCCTTCTCCAGGGCATATTCCCGATGCAGGGATCGAACCCCGGTCTCCCGCATTGCAGGCAGACACTTTAACCCCTGAGCCACCAGGGAAGCCCCGATAGAGATATTAGTAAAATACAAAAATAAAGGTTAGTAGGAAGAAAAAGTGACATTATTCACCGATAAAAGAAATAATGACCTATGAAGATATAACAGCCACAAGTATGACTATCTAATAATATATCCTCAAATTCCTTAAGGCAAAAATAAAACAACAAAGAGAAATTGAAAATGTCTCTAATATCTTAGGAGATTTTCATATACTCCTCTCTGAAATTGATAGATCAAACACCTAGAATATTAGCAAGGATGCAGATTTAAACAACCAATCAACAAACTTGATCTAATGTATATACAGAATCATGCACTAAGCAGATATAGAATACACATGATTTTTTACTGATGTATAGTTAACTTACAATATTATAGTAGTTTCAGGCATATGGCATAGTGATTCAATATTTATACAAATCACACATCATACAAAGTTATTATATTAGTGACTATACTCCATGCACTGTGTATTATAAAAGAGTGGCTTGTTTTATAAGCGGTATTCAATATTGTGACTATCCTCCTAACTTCTCTGCTCTGGCAACTACTAGTTTTTCCCCTGTGCCTGTGAGTCTTTCTGTTTTGTTTTATCTCTTCATGTGTTTTAATTTTTAAATTCCACATATAAGAAAATATACAGAATATGTGAAAATACATAGAATTTGTCTTTCTCTGTATGACTTATTTCATTTAATATAATTCCTGCTAGATTGGCACGATTTCATCCTGTCTCATAGTTGAGTAATATTGCATTGTATATATGCATCACATCTTCCTTATTCATCTGTTGATGGACAATTAGGTTACTTAGCTATTGTTAAGGAGAAAGCAATGGCGACTCACTCCAGTACTCTTGCCTGGAAAATCCCATGGATGGAGGAGCCTGGTAGGCTGCAGACCATGGGGGTCTTGAAGACAGACATGACTGAGCAACTTCACTTTCACTTTTCACTTTCATGCATTGGAGAAGGAAATGGCAACCCGCTCCAGTGTTCTTGCCTGGAGAATCCCAGGGATGGAGGAGCCTTGTAGGCTGCCGTCTATGGGGTCGCAGAGCTGGATACGACTGAAGCAACTTAGCAGCAGCAGCTATTGTTAATGATGCTGCAGTGAACATAGGGGTGTACATATATTTTCAAATTTAATTATTTGAGGAACCTCAATATTGTTCTGTATAATGGCTACTGCACCAATTTACATTGCCATCAAGCGTGCACAGGGATTGCTTTTTCTCCACATCTTCACCAATGCTGTTTTTGTCTTTTTGATAAGCCATCCTGACAGGTATGTAGTGATATCTCACTGTGATTTCAGTTTGCATTCCCTGATGGTTAATGATGTTCAGCATCTTTTAATACGCCTATGGCCATCCCTTTATTTTCTTTGGAAAAATGTTTATTCAGGTCCTCTACCCATTTTTTCATCAGATTGTTTGCTTTTTTGATATTGAGTTGTATTAGTTCTTTATATATTTTTGATTCTGTTGTCATTGGTGGTGGTCATCACTAAGTTACATCCAACTCTTCGCAACTCCATGGACCACGGCATGCCAGGTTTCCCTGTCCTTGACTGTCTCCCCAAGTTTGCTCAGATTTGTGTCCATTGAGTCAGTGATGCTATCTAACCATCTTATCTGAGACTCCTTTTGCCTTCAATCTTTCCCAGCATCAGGGTCTTTTCCAAAGAGACAGATTATCTATGTTTTTGCTGGGAGTTTTTTTATTATTTCATTACTTATAGTCAATATGTTCAGATTTTCTATTCCTTCCTATTTCAGTCTTGGGAGGTTATATGTTTTGAGGGATTTATTAATTTCTTCTAGGTTGTCCAACTTGTTGACATACAATTTATTTGTAAGGTTCTCTTATAATTGTATTTTTGTGATATTGGCTATAAACATACTTCCATTTTTTAATTTTATTTATTTGGGCACTCTTTTTTTTCTTGATGAATTGGATTAAAGGTTTATCAATTTTCTTTATTTTAAAAAAGTTCTAAACTTCATTGATTGTCTTTTCTTTTCTTTTCTTTTTTTTGTGTGTCTTTTTCATTTATTTCCACTCTGATCTTTATTATTTTCTTCCTTCTCCTGAATTTCAGCCTTGTTTGTTTTTCTTTTTCTAGCTCCTTTGTGTGTAAAGTCAGAGTGTTTATTTGAAATTTTTCTTATTTCTTGAAGTAGACTTGTATCACTATATACTTTCCTCTTAGAACTTATTTTGTTGTTTCCCTTAGATTTGTAAAATTATGTTTCTAGTTTCATTCATCTCAAAATATTTTTTAATTTCCTCTTTGATTTCTTCGTTGACCCACTAGTTTTTAAATAGTATGTGTTTGGTCTCCAAGTGGTTATATTTTTTCCAGTTTTCTTGCTGTAACTGATTTTTATCTTCACACTCTTGTTTTTGGTAAAGATGCCTGGTATGATTTCAATCTTAAATTTACTGAGACTTGTTTTGTGACCTAGCATGTGTTTTATCCTGGAGAAGGTTCCATGTGCACTTGAAAAGTATGTATTGCTATTTTGGGTTGGAAAGTTCAGCCCCTATCTGTTAAGTCTACCTGATGTATCATTTATGACTAATGTTTCCTTATTGATTTTATGTATGGAGATCTATGTATTGATATAAGTAAAAGTCCTCTACTATTAATGCGTTATTATCAGTTTCTCCCTTTCTGCCTGATAACATTTGCTTTATATGTTTAGGTGCTCCTATGTTACATGGCTATACATTTACAAATGTTGTATCTTCTTCTTGGATTGATCCCTTTGTTATTACGTAATTATCTTCTTTGTCTTTTGTTATAGTTCTTGCTTCAAAGTCTATTTTGTCTGATATAAGTAATGCTACCTCACCTTCCTTTTTGTTTCCGTTTGCATGGAATATCCTTTTCCATTCCTTCATTTTCAGTATGTGTATGTCTTGAGCTCTGAAGTGAGTCTCTTATAAGCAGTATATAGATTTTTTTTAATCCATTCAGCCACCCTCTGTCCTTTGGTTGAGAATTTTAGTGTATTTACATTTAAAGTGATTATTGATAGGTATATACTTATTACCATTTTATCATTTTTGCATACCAATGCAAACTGCATGTGCCTAGTAGCTTAGATGGGAGAGCAGGAGCTGAAATAAGCATGAGCTTGGCTTTTTCCAGACTGTGCCCAGGTCAGCCACTTGGTAAGGTGGTTTGAATATACAACTCATCACACTCCAGGGGCTGCCCCCCAGGTGAGGGTTAGGAGGTGCCGGGATGGGCCAGCGCTTCTCCAAGGGCATGCCTGAAGTTGCTATTTTGGCAGAGGTGACAGGGTAGTGACTGGAGCCATGGCCCTTCCCAGGCCAGGGCTTCTCCCAAGAGAAGGGGACCACCTTGGCAGGATAATTGGAGCCAGAGCCATGTGTGGATGGGAGGCATTCTGGGGTGGCCTTAGCAGGCCATCTAGAGTTCCAGGCACTTTTCAACCTGCTGCCTCTGCACTGGAACTGGGAATGAGTCAATATATATGCACAAAACTTTAAAAGTAGAGTCTTAATTTCCTAAAGCCCTCTAGCTCTCCAAGTCATAATAGGCCATGTTATTTTTTTCAAAACCAATTAAGGGGACTCAGCTTTCCAGTACTGGTTCCCAGGACTGGGGTACCAAATATGAGGTTTAAATCCCTCATTTCTTAGGGAGGACCTCTGAGTTTGTGATATTCCTGTCCTCTTATGGGCCCCCCTGGGGTGTGGGTGCTGACTAGATCACTTGTCTTCCCCTCCTACACATCTTGGTGTGTTTTTTTTTTCTTTGTATCATTAATTGTATTAATAGAAGAGTTGTTCTGCTAGTCCTTGGGTCATCACAAAGAGTTGTTCCACATAGGTTGTAATTTGGGTATATTCATGGGAGGAAGTGAGATCAGGGTCTTCCTACTCTGCCATCATGATCCCACATCTCCTAGAATACACATGAAGCACATATGCATTATTTTAGAAACTGGTCATAAAGAAGCCAAAAAAACGAAGCTTCAATTAACTCAAAGTATCAATATCAAAATCATGTTGATAATAATAGCCTTACAAATTCTTTTAATGAAAGCCGTTGGGTTATTTTTAGATAGGAATATGTTCTTTCCTAAGTTGTAAGAGTCATTGTGGCTACTGTATTGAAAAGAAAGTGTAAGATTGAAGAGTCAAAGATGAAAGCAAAGAAGCCACATTTCTTGGTGTAGAGATGATTAAAGAATCCAGAAGCAAAATTAGTGCAACAAAACAGTGGATAAACTAGTCATGAAGGAAATATTCACTTTCGACTAATTACATTGAAATATCCATTATGCAGAAATACAAGTTCTGTGTAGAAGAAAATTATAGTCCTGCTCTAGGGTTAATGCATAAATAGAAATGCAATATATGATAAATGCAATATATGACTAGTTCACTTCTGAACTATTTTCAAGTTTAAAAAAAAAACAAACAGATTTAAGACCATTGGAAAAAAGCCAAAAAAATCTCACCATTGAGTAAGCCCTGTTGAATCAAATTGTCTGGTAGTTTCTGTCACCACTCCTTCACCATCTTTGAAACAGATTACTCTATGAAATTAGGCTCCTTGGGGTCTTGGATCTCACAATGGCTTCAGAAGAAAAAAAAAAAGACTCATTGTTTACTTATCAACACAAGTTAATTTATCAAAAAGAAGGTCATTTAACAAGGTAATTTATCATCTTCTACTACGTACAATGCTCATATTCCAAACTTTCCAAGGAAAACACTAATATCTACCATCTTCTAGACAAAAAATTAAATGGAGGAAGTGACCAAAGGAAGGTCAGTAAGAGAGAAACTACCCTTTGTTCAAATACTGAGCTTTATATAAAAGACTGAAACAGGTTTTTCTAAAGGACTTGAACCTATTTAACCATATCTTCTAATTTTGAAAACTCTCATTCTACTTCTTTCCTTTTTTTGTAAGAGGTTGAGTGTTGTCTGAGCTTAAAATCACTTAGATTAGATTTACAACACATTTTTAAAAAATTATAAAGCAATTAAGATTTCAGAACCATCTTTTGGGTTTGCTTCTTTGTTCTTTATAATGCTAAAACTACCATTTCCCCCCACCAGCTACATTAAGTTTCCCTGTTAATCATTACGGCTATTTACCTTACTGTCTTGATATTTGACACTCTCCTTTTGGAGGACTAAATAAGGAAAATGTAACTTTTTCCACCACATAGTCATTTAGTACAATTTGGGATTGTTGATATTCCCCTCACCTACCCTCTGCTATAGCATCATGATGGCAAAACACTACCATCCAAGAATTATACATGCCCTTCAAGCTATCTTATATTATCAACTGAAAAATATGCCATAAAAATTGTGACCATTACACTTTGTTGAATAACATACGTATAAAAAGAAGACAATTTAGTTTTAAGCTGATAGTTATATAGAGTAAAAAAAAGATATTTGTATGTTCTTTGGGATTATTAATTTCAACAATGTCTGTCATGCTCAATAAGTCCCAAATGACAGTGGGGAAACATGTGAAATTGAAATTAGACTGCTGGAGAAATCTGAGAGGAGATATAGAAAATCATAGCATATTATACACAATCCCCAGCTCACTTGTAGACTATCCTTTTCATTTTCAGTCACTTGATAACTTCTTCCCAGAGTTTTCACTCTTAACTGTGTTTGTTCTTAAAAATTAACACACTATATAACAAAATTAAATAAATGATTTTAAGCCCAAATGCTTGAAACTGAAATATTTATATATAACATTAAATTTACGAAATGATAAAATTTTAAAATATCTTAAATAATAATATAAGACGTTTTCACTTGAATTTTGTTTAGAAAAAAATGACTCTTTTAAAAAGGAAAAATGATTAAATGCATTTAAGTAACATTTCATCTCTTTTTATGTTTATATATGAAGTGAAATGCCCAAATTATATTGAAACAAATGTACTTATATCCATTTCATCAGATTTTATCAAGTACAAAGTTTTATGCCAAGGTTTCTACAACAATATAAGAATAAGTAAATTAACATTTCTTTACTCAAAAACTACAATAAGACAGTTGTAAATGCAAGCAAATATTTTAACATGGAGGCTGTTAAATCTACCATAGGTGAGACCATTATTGCATGATAGTTCACCTTTTCATTCATTCAACAAATAAATTCTTTCTAAAACAAACTGACACTCTTCTGTGATGAATAGAGAGAACAAAGCCAACAATGAGAAAATTAATGACTTCACATGATTATTTCAAATGATAAATGCAATCATTAATCTAAAACAGGGTCCTAGTAAAGAGGACTAGAAGTTGCTTCAGTTTCCTGTTACGGATATCTATAACACCAGTTAGGATCCACTTTGTTCTTTGAGAAGAGAAATTGTTTTGGTTTATATTTTGTAGTGATCAGCCATTCAAAGCTTTATTCTTTTTATGAAATCACATTTATGGAATTGTGACCATATAGACTATAATGCTTCTCTTAATATACATTATGTGATTATTTTACACCAAAGAAAAGAGCTATAGCAATATATGATCAATTCTAATTTCATCTTTTTATGATACCTTACAAAATGTTATTTTTCAAAGATCTTCCCCAAATACCTAGATTCCACAATTTCGGACTCAGGAAAAGTCCATTTGTCTTTGACCCAGTGCATAGGCTTATCCCACCTTCACATTTAATTCATTTAAAACAAATGACATTTGAAAATGTGGCATATTGTCCAGCTTAAGGATCCCCGATAGACAGCTAAATGCTAGCCTCTTAGGCAGTAGTTCTTTCCTCAGGTAGCCTATCTATGTGTCTTCTAGGACTCTGGAAAAGGCAATGAAAACCATGGGTATAATTTCTGCACAAATAACTAACATAAGGAAAATTGCCAGGGCAACTTCTATTACTAGAATTCCCCATTTCAGAAAAAATGCATTTATCACAATTTTAACTCTCCCAGGGCTATGTATGCCTTGCTATTGCAATTCCAGAATAACTGCTTATATCTACAGTCATTCCTCAGTATTCTTATAAGTTTGGTTATAGGATCCCCTCAAAGATATCAAACTCTGTAGATGCTCAAGTCTCTTATATAAAATGACATATTTGTGTATAACCTAAGCACCTCCTTCTGTATACTTTAAATCATCTCTAGATTACTTATAATATAAATTATAAATAGTTGCAAATACAAATGTAAGTGCTATGTAAATAGTTTCTGGCAGAAGGCAAATTCAAGTTTTGCTATTTGGAACTTTCTGGAATTAGTTCTTTTTTATTTCCCAAATATTTTCAATCCAAGGTTGGTTGAAACCACAGGTGTGGAATCCAAGAACATAGTGGGCCAACTGCATATGGCAGTACAAGCTTTTGCTCATTTATTCTTCCCAACTAATTAATACAGTAAATAGAACAGTAACTATTATCCGTAATTTTCTCTAGGCTTTGGTGGTGGCTCAGAAGTAAAAGAATGTGCCTGCAATCTAGGAGATATGGATTCGATCCCTGGGTCAGGAAGATTCCCTGGAGGAGGAAAGGGCAACCCACTCCAGCATTCTTGCCTGGAAAACCCCATGAACAGAGGAACCTGGGGGGCTACAGTCTATGAGGTCACAAAGAGTCAGACATGAATTAACAACTAAACAGCAATAGAGGAAGGGCTTCCCTTATGACTCAGCTGGTAAAGATTCTGCCTGCAATGAGGGAGACCTGGGTTCAACCTCTGGGATGGGAAGGTCCCCTGGAGAAGGGAAAGGCTACCCAGTCCAGTATTTTGGCCTGGAGAATTCCATGGACTATACAGTTAAGATGGGGTCCCAAAGAGTTGGACAAAATTGAGTGACTTTCACTTTCAGCAACAACAAGCAGGCAAGATAACACAAATAACTGCATTGCAGATTAAGAACTCTAAAATAGGTTTTTAATTCTTAGTTGAATGTTCCTTCCACAGTATTGTAAAGCCTTTGCAATGATAAACTTGGTATACTGGAAGAGTAGTTCCTTTCACTTGAATGTAAGCTCTGCAGAAAACTGGGAATTTTCCCATCTAGAAGAAAATTGTAAAATGTATAGCTCAAAGATTTTTTTTTAACAATGATATTAATAGTAAAATTTATGAATTTATACCAACGTTTCACATAAACGGAAAGTCACAGTAATATTCAGAACTATTTCCTTCCCTGACAAAATTTCACAAACCAATTTCTCTATTTTCTAAGATTTTATAATCTGACTTAATGTACTTTGTGTTAAATTACTTCAGTAATGTCTGACTCTTTGTGACCCTATGGACTATATAGCCTGACAGGCTCTTTTGTCCATGGGATTTTCCAGGCAAGAATACTGGAGTGGGTTGCTTTGCACTCCTCCAGGGGATCTTCCTTACCCAGGGATAGAATCCGAGTCCCTCATGTCTGCTGCATTGGCAGGTGGATTCTTTATACCACTAGCACCAATTTTATACTCTTGCTTCAGTTCAGTTCAGTTCAGTTCAGTCCCTCAGTCATGTCCTACTCTTTGCCACCCCATGAATCACAGCACGCCAGGCCTCCCTGTCCATCACTAACTCCCGGAGTTCACTCAAACTCACGTCCATTGAGTTGGTGATGCCATCCAGCCATCTCATCCTCTGTCGTCCCCTTCTCCTCCTGCCCTCAATCCCTCCCAGCATCAGGGTCTTTTCCAATGAGTCAATTCTTCGCATGAGGTGGCCAAAGTACTGGAGTATCAGCTTTAGCATCAGTCCTTCCAATGAACACCCAGGGCTGATCTCCTTCAGAATGGACTGGGTGGATCTGCTTGCAGTCCAAGGGACTCTCAAGAGTCTTCTCCAACACCACAGTTCAAAAGCATCAATTCTTCAGTGCTCAGCTTTCTTCACAGTGCAACTCTCACATCCATACATGACTACTGGAAAAACCATAGCCTTGACTAGATGGACCTTTGTTGGCAAAGTAATGTCTCTGCTTTTCAATATGCTATCTAAGTTGGTCATAACTTTTCTTCCAAGGAGTAAGCGTCTTTTAATTGCATGGCTGCAATCACCATCTGCAATGATTTTGGAGCCCCCCAAAATAAAGTCTGACACTGTTTCCCCTGTTTCCCATCTATTTCCCATGAAGTGATGAGACCAGATGCCTTGATCTTCATTTTCTGAATGTTGAACTTTAAGCCAACTATTTTACTCTCCTCTTTCACTTTCATCAAGAGGCTCTTTAGTTCCTCTTCACTTTCTGCCATAAGGGTGGTGTCATCTGCATATCTGAGGTTATTGATATTTCTCCCGGCAATCTTGATTCCAGCTTGTGCTTCTTCCAGCCAATAGTCTTAAATTAAAACCCCGTATTGATTCTTCAGAGAGTCAAAGTTAGGGCTTCTGTGATTGTATATGAGAATATACATGAAAGATGACTGACTTTCAATTGGGGTGAAAGAAGCAAGAGCATATAACCGTAGCTTTTATAAATTACTCTTTCCTTGTAGTTGCATAAGCGTCAGACTTGCTTCCACTCACGTTTACTGAGTGACTTTTCAACCACAAACACCATTAAGATGGTCAGGGAGAAGATCAAAATCTAATCATTTCTTCTAAGAATATGAATGTAGGATGAATGTGAAAGGGGAAGAAAAGTGATCTGCAACTTGATTTTATTTGGATTTTAAATAAAATATACTATATATTAAAAGTCAGGCTTCTCTGGTGGCTCAGCAGTTAAAAAAAAAAATCTGCCTGAATGCAGGAGATGGGGGTTCAATCCCTGGGTCAAGGAAGATCCCCTGCAGAAGGAACTGGCAACCCATGCCATTATCCTTGACTATGAAATCCAATCCCATGGACAAAGGAGCCTCGTGGGCTATAGTCTATGAGGCTGCCAGAGTTAGACACAACTTAGGGACCAAACCACCACCACCATATATTAAAAGTCATTCAAAACTGAGAAAACAGATGAACTTGCGGTTTTTCTTCCAGGGCTTTCTTCCTAACCCACCACTAACAATGTCGTAGAACACTGTGGCAGTGACAATTGCCAACGCCTGAGCTAGGTTTGGAACAATCGCTGAAAGTCTGAGGAAGGATTTTCTTCAAATGCTAGTCACACTGAATTATCTACAGCACAAATGTTTCCAATATTCCACCCCCAACTCCTTCAATTACTGATAGAAGATCAGTACAGTTCTTTGAAGGATCTAGGGAGAGATGCCCATGAACTCACGGATGACCTAGCGAGGCAGTGAGAATGGAACAAGGACATTTCAGTACGCTAGCAGAACTCGAGTACATCCATCAACACGTCTGAGTAGGGCTGGCAAAGACAGCACCGTCCTAGTTGGACAGCTGCTCAGGATTATGGATTCTGTATGGTGGGACCTGCTGTTTTTAAAGAGAATACATATGTGTTTGCTGAAAGCCAGGAAATATTAATCAAAAAACCTCCTTATTGGTTTTTTAAACAATCCAAAGACTTAAAGAAAGGATCTGAAGAATAATGGTGCTACTGTTGACATGTGGTTGTTGAATGTTTTATGTACTGTTTCTAATGATAATAATTGAATGTGAAATGTATTTTTATGTTTTTCATGAAATAATACCTTTCAAGTTAAAGGTTAAAAGAAAAAGATGTAAAACTCTGTGAGAGGTATTAACTCCACAGATAATTGGGTGAAGAAAGAAGGCAGATCAGAGCGAAGGTTTTGAATGATTTAATATTCCAAAGCAAATACTAATGCAGATTACCTAATTCTGGAACCATGTCCTTCAGTATATGTGAGAATGCTAATCAAGAAGATTATTTAAAATGATTTAGAAAAAACAATCACTTTCAAAGTGTTTAGACAATCCTAATTATGTCATATATCATGAGGTGATGACAGGTAAATTTATAGGTGATTTAATAGAACATAGTACACATCATAAATGAAATTTTTAAGCTACTTACTGTTATTTATACCTTTTTAGGAGTCTAACACTTCAACGAAACCATAGCCAAAAAATAGAAATACTGGCAAATATCTAGGCACCCACTAAAATAAAAAAAGAAAATAGAGTACCAGAGCCAATAGAGAATCAACCAGCCATCCATCACTGTGTTTGACTGTCTGCTTCTCTCTTCAAATACTTATCTACTTAGGAACCACCCATTTCCTTGCATGTTGGAAAGCCAGATAATATACAGCTTTAATTTAGCATTTCCACATGTTCCTAAGGTTTTATATTTCCTCTTTGAATAGAAACATCGTAGACAAACTGGCAGGCACACCCTTTTCACAGTTTCGGAAAGAAATTTAGAACAGTGGTTACTGAAAGAAACTGTTTTCTTCAGATGTTGGTAAAATGAGTAAAAAGGAGGAAAAGGACAATACAGTAAATTAAAATAAAATTATTCTTTTCAATTTGTGCTTTTTCATTGTTAAAATTCTCATTAAATAATCAAAAGCTATTAACATAGTAGCTGTTTAACTTTGTTGTTTATAAAATAAAAATGTCAAAACTATGCTGCTTTATTTTACTTTTTCTAGTCTCTAAAAATCAAAAGTCTTAAATCAACTGGTTTACAGTCTTACATGGAAATAAATGGGTTGCCTTTGAAATATATATTTAATTCATATTATTCTTTTCACAAAGACAGCTTTTTTTCTGTCCATAACCTATATATCCTCAACTAAGTAAAAGCCTTAAACTGTGCTTTTGTGATATGATTTCTGACTCACATCCATGTGTATTTCTCGGTGTCTCTTTCTATTTCCCTTCTTAATCCCCATGACTCCTCAAGCATCTGTCCATGTTTTCATGACTATCATTAAAACAACTTTGCCCACTTCTGAATATACAATTTTCTTGCTTAGCACAACCAAATGAATGGGTAACAAAAGAAGGCAAGCACAGTTTAAATCAAATACACTCTAAATCATGTTGCTGGTCACCTGTAGTTAGCAATGGAGACCGAGTTTGAACTGGGACAACTGCCTGCAGTAAAAGTGAAAATGAGTTACAGCCACCTGGGACCACCATTCACAGTAAGAAATCTGTTCCCACTACTCCCCAGAAAGCACATTCACAGAGACACAATCAAACATGCACAGCTGAAGTTCAAAGTCTCACAAAACAATACTTATCTTTACTTAATGCAATGCACGAACACATTTTTTATTTTATCATTTAAGCTGACCCCATTTGCTGTATTGATTTCATGACCCACTAAAGCGTCATAGCTCAGTTTAAAATTGTTCATTATAGCACAGTTTATAATGTTGCTACTGAATTTCATTGCAATATAAACATCAAAACATTTAACTTCCCTTAAATCAATATGAAATAGAAACCCAGCCTTATCAAATAATTTCCTAGTGTGTTGTCATTGAATTCTTGGAGGAAAGAAAGACACAAATATTTTTATCTCACTTTTCTGTTCTCTTTTTATGTGATGTGATAGGCTGTATCTTAACACTCCTAGGTTTTTCTGTAGATAAGTTCCTTCTAAACTGGAGAGGAATGATAACTAAGTGTCATTGTTTTTTGTTTTTTAAAGTAAATTTTGAGTATCCTAGTTTTAGCATTGATAATTACTCAAATGTTGACTTAAGACTGTGAATTATATGGATGAAATTCTGAGATGTTCTTAAAATCACTAAAGAAATGACAATTACCTTTAGTTGCCTATTTCAAGTTTATGTAATAAGTCTCTGCAAAGTCTTCTGATTTATTTTCAAATAAATAAAAGGTGGGTAAAATTTTAAACTGGTAAATACATTGGTTATTTATTCATGGATGTGTATATATGTGTGTACATGGACACACACTTATTATGGGAAGGAGACTAGGCTTAGGAATTCAAGCAGAAATAGTTCAAGTTCTGCTTTCAGGGTCTTCTAGAAATTTGTAGAATTTCTTCTGAGATTTCCTCCTCTGCAAAATAAAATAATAATCACACTTGCTTCACAAGCTGTTGACAGGGACAAACTACATAGAGTAAGTAAACATCAAAGTGCCATTAAATTGTTCATCATTGCTATAGATTTCAGGGAATGATCTGTTTAAGTTCATTTCATGCCTGGGGAAAAAATAAAATTATCCTCGCTGACCATTTTAATTGATTTCCATGCATGACTCTAATCTTATAATTCAGTTAATACATGTAAGTAGAGAAAAAGAGACCCCTTAAGACAAGGAAATTATAGAGAAAAGATTAATAATATAGTTGAAGTTAGGAGGATATCAAATTCTGTACTTCCTAAAATCTTTAAACATTTGAACTTGACCATCGAGTGATTACTACTGGGAGAAGCTCCCATACTTTGAAGGATTAAAATTCCAGCTCCACTTGGCTCCCTTAAATTAATAACCATGTAGACAATCCAGTCTGTGGACTGTGTTCCATAGACTACAACAGGCCCACAGGTTAAATCCAGCCCACTGCCTATTTATCTATGGCCTGTGAACTGAAAATCATTTTTACTTTCAAATGATTTGGAGAAAAGAACTGAAAGAAGATAAACATTTTGTGACAATTATAGTTATATGAAGTGTGAATTTCTGTGTTGATAAATAAAGTTTAATTTGAGCACAATGTAGGTCCTTCATTAGTACATTGCCTTTTGTGCTACATGAGAAGTTTAGCAGTTGCAATAGAGACCATATGGTTTTTAAAGCCAAAATTTAAATATTTATTATCTTGTTATTTATAGTTTTCCAACCCTGGACTACACAGCAAAAGGAAACTCAAGGACAAAGTATAAATGATGCTTATTAGCTCCATAATTTCTCCACTATATTTATTTTAAAATATAGCAAAGATGATTCTTAACCATAATAAGTATATTTATATTTGGTCTAGAAATACACAACCAAAAAATATAGCACTATTTTTCTGAAGGAGTTTAGACTTTGATGCCTTGAATGGTTGATTTTGTAAAGAGTGATTCTACCACTTAATTTAAAACATCTTGGAGAAAAAAAAAACTTGAAATCTGTAGTTCAGATCAATCCTTTATAGATGGTTAAAGTGAAGAAGTTTTAATGAAAGTATCTTTCTTTTTGCTGGCTAATCCTTAAGATTTGGAAAACAAACAAAGAAAAAAACCCTTTTGAGCTGATACTGTTTCTATTTTTTCCCTGCCAGTAGAAATGAAGCCAAATAAAATCCTATTCCACAGTTCCCCTCAAGGAAATAAATGAGGCTGAAAGTGTCCTGCCTTTGTCAGCTAAGCTGGTGAAAATCCCTATAGCCATTTGCTTATCTCAGGGGGACTGGATGGCTCCTTTAAATTATATTTTATATGGTAGGTTCCATATTTGAAGAACTCTCTGCAAAACGTCTCATTCCTTAAGTGGTACAATGAGGATGCCTGTTCACTTGCCCTCGTGTGCTCTCCTACACACTCTGCTCATGCAAAGTTATCCCTGCCAGTGTCTGTGAGGTAAGAACCAGATGGTCTTAGCCACAGGACAACAGAATCAAGGAACTGAGCTACAAAAGATGACGCCACTTTAAAAATCACTCTCTTCCTTTCTCGTTTCTCATCCTGATCACTTCATACACCTCTTGGGAGAGAAACCGTCTTAGCTGCTTGGAATTAGATAGCATAATTTCAGATTTTCAATGCTTCTATTCAGTAGTTGCGGATGATTTAAAATCTCTGAGGCTCAATTTTATTACCTGTACACAGTATAATATTATCTGTATGAATAATAATTATTATTAATTACATCAAGTTGTTAGCTTGAAAGAAAATAAATATGAAATTGTACAATAAATGCATAGTATAAACTGTACACATAATTATCATGAATATCTCATTTAGAGAACAAACTAGGATTAGCTTTTATATATTCCACAATATCTATGTGCTATATTCTATGATAACATCTTAGATACATTATTACCACACAGTATTTTCATCAAAAGGTATGTATTAGTATCTTCCACTTACTAATCAGGAAACTGAGACTCAGAGAAGGAGAAAAAATTATTGAAAGACATGGGATAAGTTACTGAATTATTAAAAGACATATGGGATACATACGTAAGTAGCCCAAAGTTAGGGCTTCCCCGGTAGCTCAGCTGGTAAAGAATCCACCTGCAATACGGGAGACCTGGGTTTGAGCCCTGGGTTAGGAGGATCCCCTGAAGAAGTGAAAGGCTACCCGCTCCAGTATTCTGGCCTGGAGAATTTCATGGAGTCGCAAACAGTCGGACAGGACTCAGCGATTTTCACTTTCACTTTTAGCCCTAAGTGAAAATGTGAATCTAGATCCACCCGATTCGGTAACCAAACTCTTCACTTTTACATTATTCTGAATTTCTCCAATAGTGGCGGGGAGAAAAAGAGATCTTGCTTTAAAATATAAAATGACATTTTTCAACAATTTAAGCCACAGAAATGCTGAGACAAATAGTATACCAAATACTTGAAAGACGTTTATGTAAATATAGCTACCATCATGAAGTATTGCTTAATTTTATTAAGCAAATAAATTTTAGTATAAATGCAGTAAGTTGAACTACATCTATTATATGTGCTTCCTTAGTAACCTCTTTTACTCGATTAAGATTTACCAAAGATATTCTTTTTTATCTGCTCTGCAGGGATTATTTCAAATATTTTAAAACCCTCATATTCAAGAAAGATTTTTTGATACAAACACATTAAATCCTCTTGCAGTAAACCGAACCTGAATTTATTAAAAAAAAAAAAAATTTCAGAGTTTCTCCCAAAAAATGCCATAGGAGGTATATAATCCACACCTCCATCATCAAAGTGCAAAGCTGTTTGGCTGCACGTGCACACAATTGAAGGGGCAGGCTTCGCTCTTTCAGCTCTCTGCTTTCCCTTCTACTTTGATCTTCCACTGCTCTCCTCTCTTTTTTCATTTTGGACTCTGCCCCCACCCTTCAGAAGTCACTGAATTATTTGTGAGGCTCGTTTGATATTCGGACTTTTAAACTCCTCTGCTCTGCTCTTTGAGGGAACAGAACTTTTAACAAGGCACGTTCTTCTTAACATCGCTTCACTCCTAAACACGCGATTCATTTCAAGTATATGGAGACAGAACTAAGACATGATCCTGTGAGTTAATAATCCTAAGGTTTGTTCGACATGCCTGAAACAAAAGTTAATGTTTCTTGTGTTAGCGCCTCTCTTTTTCTCTCCAAAGTGTCAGAGACGACCTCCTACAATGGGAGAAAAGGAAATCACTTGCTTTCCTTGGAGGGGAAATTCAATGCCAGAGACATACACTTGAAGTTCATGATTGAAATTCCAAAGACAGGGTCTGGGGCTATCCACTTTGTTTTTGATACTGTGACGAAGCTCTCCTCACCTCCATTTCTCTCACGTGACAAGCCTCATCCCCAGCTGCCAGTTGCAGGGCATCCGCCTGAAACTGCCTGAGCCTACAGTGTAAATGGACTCATTTCATCTGAGGATTAGCGAAAACAAGTTCATTTTTCCAGGTTCGGCTGAAATCCCGTCTATGAAGCCTTTAATCACTAAAATCCACAGCAATCCCAATGCACTTATTGACTGTATAATTCATAGAGCACCTGGAAATGTTTTTGGAATTGCTATTTAACACTTATTTAGTTCAAGAGAAATTTTCCTCTCTTTTTGGCACTTAGTAAAGAACTGGACCAAGCAAAACACTTTAATATCTACTAAGGGCTTCCCTGATGGCTCAGACGGTAAACGATCCACGTAAAATGCAGGAGGCCTGGTTTGATCCCTGGGTAGGGAAGATCCCCTGGAGAAAAGAATGGTTACCCAGTCCAGTATCCTTGCCTGGGAAATCCCCATGGACAGAGGAGCCTGGAAGGCTATAGTCCATGGGATCACAAGGAGTCAGACACAACTGAGCCACTGACACTTTCAGTCTCAATGGTATCATAAATCAATAATAATATCTATTAAAATGAACCTGGTAACAAAGACAAGGTAGCCTTTAAAAAATACGGAAAAGAGTGGGATGGATTTTAGAAACATTTCCATAGGAATAAATGAAATATTTAAAAACTGGAGTTCTTAAGCAGATTATAGATAACCGACACTCCCTGGTGATGACAAGAATGCTGCTGCAAAAAATAATAGCAAAGAACATAAACCAGCCATTTGCCCATTGTCAGGCACTGGGTCTTCCCAACACACAATGTATGCGTTATGGTAACTTACATATTATGGATAAGAAAATTAAGGCACTTAAGTAAATTTTTAGAAATGTCAGCTAAGTGGTGGAGTCAGGATTTGGAACCCAGGCAGTTTGATTACAGAACCCGTGATCTCTAATCAAACTAATAACTTTGGCTTCAGATTAATAATATTATATATCTACTTCATTTGGACAATAGAACAGAATTATGAAAGAAATAAGGCAGCTTATCCTACTGACAGCTATTATAATCTGAAAGAAATCTTAACATTTAAAACATTATCTTGAAAAGACATGTAAAGGTAAAAAGTGTATTTGAGGGTTCTGGACTAGCACTAACCAAGTCACTTTTTCTGAAGAATTCTAAATAATAGATAAATTGACAGAGTTTCCAGTGAATTACACTATTATAATTCAAAAATAATAAATGTATTATTAGTGAAAACTGAGAAAATGAGTCTAAATACCAATGATTATTTCCTCTGCAGCACAAACCCCAGAGGCCTGAAGGATGAGTGGAAAGAGCAGCAACAGACACCTGGAGGCAGAGACGGGCCTGCAAAGTCCTCCTGAAAAAGGCACAGAGTCAGCCCGCAGGGGCCCAGCAGGGAGGCGGTCAAGAGAAGTATCCTGACCCACTCTCCTCTTGCTCTCTGGCCTTTTGCTTATGGCTGCCTTGGTCTATTCCAGCCAGAAGCCAGAGAACCCACTAATGCAGTCCCCACTGCAGGCCAGAAGGTGGGTGGAGAGCAGGGCAGAGGACGAGAGCAGGCCTGAGAAGCCACCAAAAGGAAGGTGGCCGGGAGAAGTGTCATCTACGCACATTTCAATTTTTCTACAGTCTCCTCCATAGAGTTAAAAACATGTAGTTTTATCTGTACCATTCTGGAAAGTCCTCTTACGTATTAAAAATTTTAATCTAAAGCAAAATCACTAAAACATGCATAATGAAAATCTTTTGCCTTAAGAGACAACTTTATCTTTGCTTCTTTTATGCAGTACATCCATATATATACATACATATATATACATATATATATATATATATATATATATATATATATATATACACTTTTTTTTTTTAACCCAGTCTGCCAGGTACAGTGCTAGGCATCAGAGATGACAAGTTAAATAACATAGTCTTTGTCTCCAGAAACTTACATTCAATGGGAGAAAATAGCTAGCTAGGTAAATTACCAAGGTGACTTGATAAGCTCAATGGTGTTGGGGGCCCACTGCCTGACTTAGTGAATTCCTGAAAAATACTTTTCTCCTTAACTCTGTTGGTTCTGAAATCTTATAAACAATAATTATGATGATTGTTTGGTGGCATTTGTGAATATCGGTGTTCTCTACAGCTATGATATTAAAACTTGGTGCTCAGGACTCTAAAGCCGAGCCTATAGTCGTCTCACTGCTTTGACACTTTTATCAAGCTGATTTTGCAGCAAGGTTTACTGTTGATCCCTTTAGTTCAGTTCAGTCACTCAGTCGTGTCCGACTCTGTGACCCCATGGACTGCAGCACGCCAGGCTTCCCTGTCCCTCACCAGTCCCCGGAGCTTGCTCAAACTCATGTCCATCAAGTAGGTGAAGTCATCCAAACATCTCATCTTCTGTCACCCCCTTCTCCTCCTGCCCTTCTCCTTTCCCAGCATCAGGGTCTTTTCAAATGAGTCAGTTCTTCACATCAGGTGACCAAAGTATTGGAGCTTCAGCTTCAGCATCAGTCCTTCCAATGAATATTCAGGACTCATCTCCTTTAGGATGGACTGGTTGGATCTCCTTGCAGTCAAGGGACTCTCAAGAGTCTTCTCCAACACCACAGTTCAAACGCATAAATCCTTTGCCGCTCCGCTTTCTTTATAGTCCAATTCTCACATCCACACGTGACCACTGAAAAAGCCACAGCTTCAACTAGACGGACCTTTGTCGGCAAAGTTGCTCCCTTAGATCTGTATTTCTAGAGTTCCCTGTCAGCTTTCCTGATCTTTGTAAATTCTTTGATTGCGTGCAGAATGGTTGTGTAACAGGAACGTGGCTCTTTATAATACAGAAGGGTTAATCTCAGGATTTGGGCTTAAGCGTCTGAGACTTTCTGCTTTACAGTATCTCTGTTCTTCTGGACCAGAGGTAAATGTACAAAATCACAGAAGGACTCATTTAAATAAAAAGCAATAACCAAATTTTCACCCACCTGCCTCAGGTGAGGTATGCAGAACTGAAACTTCTTAGGTTGTCTGACATTATCTGAGGCATTTTTAGAAAAATTATCAAGTATTTTTAGGGAAAAAACCTATTCATGGGCCTAGTGATGTTTTACAATTCACAGTTCCCTGTGTATAATAAAATAAGTCAAGCCAAGGGAGAGAGCTGCTGGGGTAAAAGGACTGGGTGAAACATTCAGAAGAAACTTGAAAACAATTTTTCTCTCCAGCAGAAGGGCAATGAAAAGAGCAGTTGTCTTGATATCATATGACTCTGGGTTCTAATCTAGGTTTTTCTCATTTTGTTCTTAAGCAAGTTTGTGAATTTCTGTTAATATCAGATCTCTTCTGTGTGACGGAAAGGTTGATTGTAATGCCTTCCCACTCAGGGTTCTAATGAGGCTTAAGATTATGTTTGGTAAGCATGTTTTATGTGCTTTAGAAAAGGTATCTTCTCTATATGTTTATGATTGCAATTATTCCATGGTGCCCTAACAAAAAGAGGCCACGCTAGCAGTAGAAGTACAAATGGTACCTATAGTGGGAGAGAGTGTAGGAGTACTAAGGAGAAAAGGAAACAGGACATATAACTTTCTCACAGTTTATAAGAAGCTGAATTTTTGACTTGCTTTCATTTCTCTCAGATATAAAATGTAAGTGCTCATCAGTATAGATCCTGAGGAATAATGGACATCCAGTGGCCTACTGAGCTCCTAGAGGTAGCCTATAATCTAATTCCAGAAACTTCTCATTTAACAGTTAGAGAAGCTCAGGCCAAAGAACATCAGACCCAGCTTCTACTATCACCACGTTCCAGCCCTAGCCCATCCTCCAAACACACCACAACCATGCACTTAATTGCTGTGCCTGGAGTGGGTTCTAGACATTTCAGATTTTCGTTCCTAGTAAAAGAACATCAGGGATGGTAACACTAATTCAAGCACATTCATTTTTAAAGTGTTCTCATTGAAATCAGAGCCCTTATACATTGCTGATGGGAATGTAAAATGATACAGTCACTGTGGAAAACCGTTTAGCTATTGCTCACAAAGTTCACATGTCTGACACTTTGTGACCCCATGGACTGTAGCCCAGGTTCCTCTGTCCATGGAATTCTCCAGGCAAGAATACTGGAGTGGGGTGCCATTTCCTCCTTCAGGGGATCTGCCCGACCCAGAGATCAAACCTGTGTCTCAGGTTTCCTGCACTAGCAGGCAGAGTCTTTACTATGAGCTCCACCTGTGAAGCCCATAATTCACTTTAAAATGGTTAATTTCTGTTGTATGAATGTTACCTCAAAAAATTATTTAAACTTTTGAGTATATTTATTTAAATTGTACAAATGTGCCGTGCTGTGCTTAGTCACTCAGTCATGTCTGACTCCTTACAACCCCATGGACTGTAGCCCACCGGGCTCCTCTGTCCATGGGGATTCTCCAGGCAAGAATACTGGAGTGGGTTGCCATGCCCTCATCCAGGGATATCTTCCCAACCCAGGCATCAAACCCAGGTCTCCCTCATTGCAAGCAGATCCTTTACTAGCTAAGCTACCAGGGAAGCCCACCTATGCACATATGATGATATATCCCTATGTGACAGATTTCAAGGGTTTTGGTATTAATACCTTCTAAAGAGAAACAGCAAATCAACACGTTCAAATTGACAATGGTCACAGGTAATCTCTTGTCAACAGAAATATGAAATTAGTCCTAAACAGATATAAATATTAACTAAATCATTTCTAATTTTTTATTAATCATCATCCTATATCTCTGCTTATTTTTCCCCAAGTTTCTTCCTGACTGATGACTACTTTTTAATCCCACTATCTCCTTCTGTTGCTTAAAATAAGTATTTTCTCTGGATAATAACATTTTAGCCTTTCACGTACAAACTAATGTACTAACAAATTTATAAGCATCTCCACTACAAGAAAATGGATGCTTTTAATGCACTATACAGCTCAGTTAATCTAGACCTGACCAAATCTGACAGTGTTAGTGAGATAATAACTGTGAAATCACACAATCCCATGCCCAAAAGCAAATGGCTCTTCCTGTCCTCTGATCCTGATGGTTCCTGAGCCACATATCTTATCATGGAATGTGTGAAGACATGGTAGCAAAAATAGCCTGATCACGTGTCAACTTAGAATTTCAAGGCCCGCCCCCTCCATATATTTGTAAAAGTCGCTCTTCATTCCATTTTCCTCTGCTTTAGTTTTCATAGCATTTATCACCACCTGGCAAGAATGTTATTTATTTATTTATTTATATTCATTAATATTTAGTTATTCATATAAACTTCAGGAGGGCAGAGACATCTGTCTTGTTTGCTATTCTATTTCTAGTACCTAAAATAGCTCCTGGCCTACAGACAGCACTCAATTAATAATCATCACATAAATTTATTAACAGCTTCCAGTAACTGGAAATTAAACTATATTTCTACTCTTAATTAATATAGATGTTTTTATATTCATGTTTTTCTTATGATTTTTCTAGCAATATTTTTTTTTCCAATTAAGCTACTTCCCTTTGTTTTAATTGAACAATCAACTCACAGAAAAGATTTGATGAATTGCTATATTTATATTTCTTTCACATAAATTGGTTCTAAATTATTTTTAAATGTAATATAATTTGACAATACTTCCACAGAGAAAATAAATTCAAGCTATCTCAAGCTTCCTCCTTACAATTTTACACATGTGACACCTATCGGTAACACTTCCACTGAGATACATGTGTGTGTTAGTTGCTCAGTCGTGTCCAACTCTTTGTGACCCCATGGACTGTAGCCCACCAAGCTCCTCTGTCTATGGGATTCTCCAGGCAAGAATTCTGGAGTGGGTTGCATTCCCTTCTCCAGGGGATCTTCCTGACTCAGGGATCAAACCCAGGTCTCCTGCCTTGGAGGTAGATTCTCTACCATCTGAGCAACCAGGGAAGTCCCATTGAGATAAATAAAACACTTCATTCTACTGTCTAGTCCAGTCTCATGAAAATGATTTTCAGAGTCATTCTTTTAGATTTCTGGAGATTTAGCTTACTAGAAATAAAGGCTAGGAAATCTTATTTTTATTCTAGATCTACTGGTCAGCTGTCAATACCTCTAAAGCTTATTTCTGATATAAGAATATGTTTTTTTGTTTGTTTGTGTTAGTCACTCAGGTGTGTCCGACTCTATGTGACCCCATCGACTGTAGCCCACCAGGCCTCTCTGTTCATGGGATTCTCCAGGCAAGAATCCTGGAGTGGATTGCCACGCCCTCCTCCAGGAGATCTTCCTCACCCACAGATGGAACCCAGGTCTCCTGCATTGCAGGCAGATGCTTTACCACGTGAGCCGCAAGGGAAGGCCTATATAACACATATAGGTCTATAACATTTATTTGCCTAGAATATATAGGCAAATAAATATTTCATTTTTCTAATAAGCTTTGTTTTTTCAAATGGTTTGCACAAGTGATATTTGAAGATCCTTAATACATATAGAGTCATGGATCTTGTCAGCTATAGTGTCTCCTTAAGCTTGAATCAAGGCAAAGCATAAATCAGTAAACAGGGTGGGCTTTGAAATAATATTTTCTAAGTTTGAATCTTGACTCTTCTGCTTATTATACTGGCAACCTTTGGAAATTTACTTCTTCAAGATTCAATTTCCTCATTTATATAATAGTGACAATGTACCTGTATCATGAAAATATTGTCAGAAATAAATGACATAATCTCTGTGAAGTATTATATAGCATAATGTCTAGCACAAAATAATTGCTCAAAATAGGCTGCATGTCATGTTTGCATCATCCCCCTAAATGTATGAAACTTTTTTCTCCTTGAACCTCCCTGTATTTTTGTATGTGCGTATCTCAAGACATTTTCATATCTATCTGGTACCAAAGTTCTTTGTGTACTTCTCTTTTTCTTGTGTTACTCTCACATAGAAAATCTCATCCATCTTCATCTTCTCTGAAGTGTTCAGGCTTGTGTCTTGAACATGACAGAAATTTAATATATTTCAAAAAGTGAATGAAATTAAAATGGGACAAACATATCTACACTAGATTCCTCTAAAAAGAAAAAATAATTTCATATGTCTCTTGCAAACAAATTACTTTAAAAGCTTTTTAGATATAGCTTTCAGAAAAAAAACATGAAAGATAAATTAATTTTAAAATGTGGATTGCTCTTGTATTCATCACTTCAGAAATACGTATTTTTCTCGTGTATACTGCTTTCAAGCATGTTGTATTTGCATGCCATTGAAGAATGAACTAGAATCAGAGATTCCATACTTAATGATGGATTTGTAAATTTAATACACATTATTTTCAGAAAACAAAAACTTCCTACTGGATTGAAACAGTAGAACCGAGACCTTATTGGATCACCACAACTTCCTACCTTCCTCTTCTATTCAAGTACTATTTTAAGCTTTGGCCTAACCACTCATTTCACAGGAACAACTGGGACCCAAAGAGAATAATAAATATGTTTAGGATTATTCAAAACAGCAGAAAAATTGAAGCGTTTGGTTTTTAGTCCATCTACTTGAAGTATCCTCTGATAATTTAACAACTAAACTAGCAATAAATAATGTAGCTAATTGAATTTTTTTAATTGAAAAATCATTACAATAATTTTGACTGTTTTCTAAAATTTCCTATTCAAAGACAAAAAGACATCACATCTAGTTCAGAAATTTTTAGTATTATGGTGACTGACCTGCTACAAGTTATCAGACAGAGCTTATTGAGCAGAATACAGGATTGATACTTTCCTAACTGCAATTACCAAGCTGTCATATAAGCATGATAAATTTATGATTGAAAATGTCAACCTCTGGTTGTCCCCTGGAAGCCTCACTGTGCTAAAAGCAGAGTGTCTGATAAATCCCTGCCCTGCCTTGCTTTGCGTTGGCTTGCTGATAACTTTATTCCTCAGAAAGCCAGGGGGGCAAAAGTAGAGGAATAATATTTTGAACCTAATTTTACTAAATCCTACATATCAAAGGTGATACTCAAGCTACTTCATAAGCAATACTGAATAGGCACTAAGCAGTCAGGTGCTAGAGCCCCTCTATGCTTCAGCAGTTACTCCTGTAGCTGTTAAATTGTGTGTCTGCTGGATCTGGAGAGAGGTACAAGAACCCAGTGAATTGGGGAGACACTTGGGCATATCAAGGAAGGGGACTGTATCAACCAACATTTCATTATATCCATGTTATATTCAACATTTATCTATATCATTATATAATGGCTGCATATCAGTTTGTTGATAATTCTCCCCTCTTATCTCTTGAATCTATTCCCTTTTTTATAACCCAGAAACACTTCTTTGCTTCTGAAATTCACAGATGCCTAAACTAAATCACAAGTCTCATAGTTTCTATCTACCCCAAATCATCCAACTCCTTTCCCAGACTCTAGTCTCCATTTTCTAATCCATCTTGGCTTCTGATTGCGATATTTTCCAGGTGCAAATCTTCAATGTTTCTCCAATATTATCAATAGAAAAACCAAAATTCTTAGCCTTAATACTAAGACATCCCTTTCATCTGATCCCAACATACCCTTGCAAACTGTTTTCTTGAACAATTTTTTGTTCATTCATCCTACAATTGAGCCCAAATAAACAATTTGTTGTTCTCCGAATAAAGGACACAGTTTCACACTCCTTTTATTCTTTTGCTGCTACTCTCAACCAGAATGCCATGTCCTTCTTCTGTGTCCAAGCACTTCCCAGCCAACCTCAGACACACCTTCATCACAGTTTTCAGTGATCTCTACATCCATTACAGGCTTTACAGTGCTGTGTATTTCCTGATGATGAAAGTACCACCATATCGAACAATGTATTTTTGCATATATCTAATCTCCCTTTGTAGATGGTAAATTTTCTGGATATGATACATGACTGATTCAGATTTGTACCTTAAGTCTGGTGGGCTGCCGTCCATGGGGTCACACAGGGTCAGACACGACTGAAGCGACTTAGCAGCAGTAGCAGCAGCCGCACATACTGTATCTACAGCAGCTACCCAACAGACATTTGGTGAATGAAGAAATGAGTCTAAAGAGCAAGAGTACAAAATGAAATTGGCAAGACTGTTGGTAAAGACTAATTCTCATCTCAAAATTTACCTAACTGAGAAAAAGAAAGGCTGACTATAGTAAATAATGTGTCCTGGTCTCTAAAATGGCATATTCTTACATTGACTAAATAGTAGAGAAAACTAAAGTTTTAAGTTATAAAACATTATATGACCAAAGAAGACCAAAGTCCACAAAAAATATATATGGGTGTAAGAGTAAACTTTATACCAGAGAAAACTAAAGAAATCTATCTATGATTTCTTTATGGTACATATTATGTACATATGGTAAAAGAGGGCTCTCATGACCCAAGACTCTTGATACCAAACAGCAAAAGAGCCGAAACCCAGACAGAGTCTTTCAAAAAATAGTTGTTGTTCAGTCTCTCAGTTGTGTCCAACACTTTGCAACCCAAATAACTGTGGAATGGAGAATAGGGAATTGCATGCTCTTTTGTTGGCTATAGTCCAAGGGTTTGGTTGGTTAATTTAGCATTATTTAATGCATTTCAGCTAAGAAAAGAAAAAATATATATAGGAAGGAAGAGATAGGTTCACTGTGTGGTGAGGGTAATGATACTAAACATATATAAAAATGCCAAGAAACGTTTTAAAATGTTTATACTAAAACAGAATGAAATCTCAGTGAAATCACGAAGAAAACATCAGACAAACCCATACTGTAAGACCTTCTACAAAATACCATACTCCTCACAAATATGTCAGGATTAAAATATAAGGAAAGACTGAGAAACACTCACAGATCAGCGGAGACTAAGGAGGCATATGACTGAAGGCAGCGTGGTGCCCTGGATTGAATCCTGGAACAGAAAAAGGGTATAACTGGAAAGCTGGTGGAACCCAAATAAAGTGGTCTGGTGTCTTTCAGCTTTCCCTGAAACTTCCCTTCCCTGCCAGCTAAGTGGGAATTTTCCTAATATTCCTGAGCCAGGGGAAATGATGAAGAGAGTTATGACCTCTCCCATGCCATGATGGAGTGAAGGGAAACAGAGAAAAACACAGACAACCTTCTCTTTGATATTAATATTTCTGATGTTAAACCACCTCCCTAGATTGCCATCTTTCAAGGGAATTTAATGTTGCTGGAAATGGGAGAAATCACACCCACATCTACTTTCTAGGGCTTAGCTCCTTCTACCTAAAACACTATTTCTGAGTTCCCATATCCATATGTTAATTATATTACAAGTTTTCATTCATCTGTTCACTTATTCAGTGAGTATTTACTGAGTGCTTACTGCATACCAAGGTACCAGAGCTTTTCTAAACTAAAGACACAAAAAGACCAACCAGGCACCCTTATTCTCATGCAGCTTGCAAGCAATGTTTACTGAATGCCTACTACATGCCAAGAAGTATAATCTATACTTGATTAGATTATCTAGAGATTATAATTAAAACTGGAGTCTTAATTTACTAACTAATGTGAACTTTGAGAGAGAACTTTAAATAAGATCCCAATAGATTAGAACATTTAGACCACACTAACAAGATTAATTTTAAAGTCCTAGACATAATTTTATTTTAATCAACAACTTAAATGGAAGCCTATTTTAACAGCAGCAGATTTTTAAAAAGACTCAGAACTTCTTGGATGTCTCTCTACTTGATTGTATATGAATCAACTAAGAGGTGACAATGCAAAATGGTAATGGACAATTTAGCGTTCAACCCAGGTGGCTCAGATGGTAGAGAATCTGCCTACAGTGCACAAGACCCAGGTTCGATCCCTGGATCGGGAAGATCCTCTGGAGAAGGGAATGGTGACCCACTCCAGTATTCTTGCCTAGAGAATTCCATGGGCAAAGGAGCCTGGCGGGCAGTTCCCAAAGCATGACTGAGCGACTAACACACACACCATTTCCACTGCACTTTGAATGCTAGATTTTAAGTGAGATACTGGAATAATGGTACACGTTCTTAAAGAAATAAGTTGTCCAAAGACCACTTCATTGGAAGAATGGTTGAAGCAGCTAGAAATTTTTCACCAATAGGAGAAACGCCTTAGAAAAATTGTGATAGGTTTGAAGAATTGCTTTGTCAAAGAAGCATTCTAGCTTTTCTGAACAATGCCAAGATGCCAAACTAGGACAAGCAGGCCAAAGTTACAAAATGACAGATGTCAAATCAGTACTAATTAGATCTAGATGAAAATAAAGCTGTTTAAAGAATCAAGATGTTTCCTCAAGCGATAATGACTTTCTTATAGGTGAAAATGTCAGAATACAATAGAAATGTAGAGGGGTCAGATTTTAAGACCTTAACATTTCCTTCCAACTTCAGAACCCTATTGTTCTAAGAAGATGCAGATATCAATGTGTATGATATAAACTGATGTTGGTAAAATCAATACTGGGAAACACTGAAGGCAAGAGGAGAAGAGGGCAGCAGAGAATGAGATGGTTAGATAGGATCACCAACTCAATGGACATGAATTTGAGCAAACTCCTCCAGGAGATAGTGGAGAACAGAGAAGCCTGGCATGCTACAGTCCATGGGGTTGCAAGAGTCAGACAGGACTTAGCAACTGAACAACAACAACGATATACATAAAAGTAAATGACTCTGCCTTCTGTGGATGTTATTCCTGCCATGTGAGTCTGCATCTCTTTGCTGCTTCTCACATCTGTCCCCCAAATACTTATTTGACTAGTCTATCTCATTCGTTCCCCATGGCAATAACTCAGGTAAACCCACTTTGCTATATTCCAGTATAAACTCAAAGCACCAACGGCGATGACATAGAAGGAAACCAATGATATTAAATCTTGGTTTGTTTCAATGAACATTGGACCCCTGGCCTACCTCCTTTAAGCACTTGATGTGGAATTTGACAGTAATGATTTGTAAATCTTCTAAAGAAAGGTGAAGATCAGAGAAATGAGAATTCCTAAAGTCCTGATGTTTCACAGAGTAGTAGTAGCCTGCCATTAAGAAAATACAGGGCATTGGGTGAGTGAGCTGGAGCCATAAACGCTATCAGGTAGAAATGAGGTTTCCTGGGGCAGCAGAAAGAAATGAGCTTGTTCCTACTTCTGGTATTAATCATAATAAGTGTTTTATCTCCGGCTGTCATGTTTAGTTTCTCCATGCAATTTACCTCTCAGGCACACTGTTCACAATATCAGTTGGCCTTATCTTTTAACTTATAGTCTTCAAGTACCTAAATGTATTTCCCCCAAAGTTCCCACAGTTAACATGACAAAAGTCAACATTAGTACTATTTTAAGACAATGCTGCACCCACATTATAAAGGACAGAGTTGCCTATGCCTGGCTACTCCTATCATCTGTTGAAAAGTGTAACAGGCAGCACTGATTCTTTGCCTAATTGCAGTTTCAATGTGAGATTTTGCAACCATTTAAATGGGGATCCCTAGCGCTTTAAAAAATTCATTTATTTCACTTTTTCTCTTTGCCAAAAAAATAAAATAGAGATGTACTTATCCTATATCTTGCTCATCTTATATCAAACAATACTTGCTAGCTGATACAGTCAAGTCGATAAGTAGCTTTTGAGGGATCGCATTATGAAGTTCACTTTCTAAAAACCAGCAAACATGATCAGGAGCAATCCAACCAATCAAATAATCAGACAACAAACAATTTAAGCCAAAAATACTGCAGAGACAGACTTTTTGCTAAAAATGCCAGAAAAAAACAAACCGATACCTTCTACAAACTCACTGAAAGATGCCAACTTGAGAAGGTACAAATTGAAGATGAGACAGCTAATAACATTTTAGTCTGTATGACCGTATTTCGTTGAAGTCCTCTTACAATCTGCTAATAATCCTTTATAATTAAACTCAAGCATAATATTAAAATGTAATCCACATGAACAATCACAGGACATTTCATAGGCTGAAGTGGTTACCGCTTCCAGTCATGCATGACAATCACTCAGTGTGCAGCTTTAGTTTCATATGTTTTAAATCATTTGCCCCTAGATTTTAGGGGAAAAAAATTATGATTCATTTCTATCCATAAGTACAGTGAAATAAATCTCATTTAAACTCAAACTGATAAGAGTATGTCCAAGGCACAGGCCTTATGAATTTGCATACCTTCCTTTAGAACTAAAACCTTCTACATCCCCATGGAAATAAGGTCATCTTTTAAGGAATATCTTCTGAACTGTTTACAGTAAATAAAGCTGATAGTACCAGAAACTGCCTATGGATGTCATTAATCAACACACACACACACAAAAAAAATTTTGATTCCACATTGAGATAAGATTTGTTTAAACAATACTCAAACAATAATTCAATTGCATATATTTTCCATTTCTTCTATTTCAGTATATTATCTTCATCATATCTTGAAAAATTCAGTTTTTGTTTAATAATTAAATAATAATTTGAACCAAATAATAGATTATTAGAAGTAACACATTGAAAGTATTTTTAGTTTAACTGAGGTAGTTTTATACTCCAGCACAACTGGATCATGGACTTGCCCCAGTGGCTCAGTGGTAAAGAATCTATAGGCAATGCAGAAGATCGAGGTTCAATCCCTGGGTTGGGAAGATCCTCTGCAGGAGGGCGCGGCAACCCACTCCAATATTCTTGCCTTGAAATTCCCATGGACTGAGGAGCCGGCCAGGCTACAGTCCATAGGGTTGCAAAGAGTCAGACGTTACTGAAGCACTGAACACACACACAACCACATCATGCGTATAATCTACTAAATATTATTGTTTTACTTTAGAGCAAAATTATTATTTGAATGTTGTAAAAATTGATCCCAAGGCTAAAAAGAAATGATAATACACAATTTAACCTTATAAGCTTTTTCTGATTCCGCCTCTCATATAAAAACTGGGAATTGGGTTGATGTTAACTTTCATATTTAAAATGTTGACTTGGACTCCAATAAAGAAAAAAAATGTGAAAATTATTGCATGAGCTTTTAAAAGATTTGACTTGATTTTTAATTTACAGATAATAGAGTAGTACTAGTGTAGGTTCTTTTCCAAGGTGAGTGTTACTATAAATGAGGAAAATAACATGCTGTCAGATAGGAAATAATGACTTGCAACCATTATGACTATATCTAGACTCATAAACTGCTCTGAAAAAAAAATGCTGCTCCACAAATAGCTATTTGGTGAGATTATCATTAGACATCTGACCAAATTTAAACATTTTTACTGAAGGAAACAGTTTCCCTTAATTTGTTTTAGTATTTTTAAATGAAAGCAAGTTCTAAGGGAGTAATTTATGACTGTCCTTTAAGCCATTTTAAAATGGTGTATGTCAAGATTAATGTAATAACATCCTTTCAAATAATTTCTTGGAAATATTTAATTAAAGCAATTCTATTTTTATAAGTTTTATATAATCCTAAGCATTGAGGAAAACAGGCAAAGAGATTTAAAAAGTAAGCTTTTATTTAATATTAAAGATATGCCCGACACTGTGGCATGTGGTGATAGAAACAGATAAATAAAACATAGAGTCTGACTTCAGGGAGGTTTTAATCTAGTGGTGAGGTTTGAGAAGAGGTGATGGAGGAGGAGAAGGGACAGCAGTGAGGAGGTCAACTAAAATATAAAAGCCACTGAGTTCAGCTGCAAACCTTTGACAGGACAGGCAGGAAATACACATCCAGGAACCAGCTAAATGTAGGACATTAGGGAGTGGTCAAAAGTCTAAGTCCAGAGTGCACGCCCCATGCAGAGCCATTCAAAACAAATTATTTTTAAAACACTGTGCCAGTACATCAAAATAGTTTATCAGCTCAATTCAGTCTGTAATTTAAAATGCTTGTTTTAAAACTATGAGACAAATTAAACTGTGATATGACAAGTGTTATAGCCAAGGTACAAGTCAAATTTACTGAGAGCCTAAAGAGCATAGTGAGTAAATCCAGGAGAGGGACTGGAAAAGTCTTCAGAGAGAAAGTGAGATTTAACTGAATCTTGACAAATAAGGAGGATTCAACACAGAGTGAACGGCAGACACAACATGATGCAGTGGCTGAGAGCCTGGGATTTAGGGCTGCGCTGCCTGGGTTCAAGTCCTAGCTCTGCCACTGGTCAATTCTGTGCTCCAGCAAGTTAGTTAATCTCTATAAGTCTCAGCTTCCTCATACATAACATGATTATTTACCTCAATTTACCAACTTAAGATTGAAGTACAAACCTTAAAATTGGAGTGTTTCAAAGATTAAATGATAAGGTGCATGTAAATTACTGGCTTAGCCTTCAAATTTCTACGCAGTTATATGTATTAGCCATTTTATAGTTCATTTCTAGAATTTAGCAAATCCTCATAAAATTGATCCCAGATTTCACCATTCCCCACTTTGTTGCAGTACAGCTGTCAGGAGCAAGCTAAGTTTTCAGACCTAGAGGCAGAATCATCAGTAAAAGAGCAAAGGAGATGAGGTAGAGAGCTATAATCATCAAAAGCAGTAAACACCAAGAGGCATTACCCCATATTTCATTACACTTGAGAACTTCTTGCTATTTTAGAAATTACAAGCTGTAGCAAGACAAACCTTATCTTGTATAATAATGCTGGAATCATTCGTTGAAAATGCACTCAATCAGGAATAAATGGCACAAAACGATTATGCCAAGTACTTACTCAACTCCTGTCATTTGGGGTCTAATGTTGATTTAACTGCTGTGAGGATACCGCACCTTTTCCACTCAAAGCAAGGAGTCACAAAAAGATTTTCATGGAAGGAAAGTTTTGACTTTTCCTCTCTGGATTTTCATATCGAAAAGGCAAAACATCATGTAAGCAAATAGAAACTTATTTAAAACAAAAATAAAGCAAGTTTCTCCCCAATCTTGATATCATGCCCAATTTCTCACAACACCTTCCAAATGGTTTCATACCACAGCACACATTCCTGAGACTGATTCTCAAAGCTTTTCTTAATCTAGCCTCTCAGCTGTTCCCAACAGCATACTGTGCTCCTGCAGAACCACTCTGCCCCGCAAACGTCTGCCACAGCTCCAGGTTACTTCAACTCACCTTCCTGCCCATGTCCCCTTTGCTAAACAAATGCTTTCCTGCCATGAAAGAACCAGTTCTAGTCCTGATGCTGCTTTCCTGCTGCAATCCAAAACAGACTCTCTTTCCTTCAAATTCCTACTGAATTAAATCCTATGTGTTTACACTCTGTTTGTCTATATTGATATCAACCATAGACCTTCAAATCTCTGATGACTTCAATGGCTTCTATAATTTGACAGCCTGTCTCTTCAAAAAAGTTTATTAATTATTACATTCTGTTTATTTTTAAGTGTTTTTATATTTTTTAACTATTTGATTCAACTTGATTTTTTTAATATAAGATGTGAAATGTCTGATTCTTTGCCATGCCATGAACTGCAGCCCACCAGGCTTCCCTGTCCTTCATCATCTCCTGGAGCTTGCTCAAATTCATGTCCACTGAATCAGTGATGCCACCCAAGCATCTCATCCTCGGTCATCCCCTTCTCCTCCTGCCTTCAATCTTTCCCAGCATCAGAGTCTTTTCTAATGAGTCAGTTCTTTGCATCAGGTGGCCAAAGTATTAGAGCTTCAGCTTCATCATCAGTCCTTCCAATGAATATTCAGGATCGATTTCCTTTAGGATTGACTGGTTTGATCTCCTTAGGGCTTAGATTATCTTTTTTTTCAAAATGATCATTCTGACAAAACTATTTATTGAAAAATTGTTTCCTCCACATTTCAATTCCAAAGGTTTATTTACCCCGATCAGTCCAATTCAAGGAGTCCTAATACATGGATCTGACTATTCTACAAAAATGCTAGGTCATTCATCAGTATTTTGTGTTTCATAATTGCATTTTTGAATAAATTTTCATATATTTATTAATCTAGAGAAACTTTGTTTACTAAAACAAACCTTAGGTTTTCATAAGAATTACCTTTAATATACCTGGTAACTTGGCAAGGAACATATTACTATTATATCTGATAATTAATATAACATTTAGGAACATGTTAAATCTTCATTTATGTACATCCAACATCTTTCAGAACTCCTACACTGTCTTTAAGTTCTGAACAAACTTTAAGTTCTGAAATACCCTGTTTTCTCTAAACACACCTGATGTCTACTTTCTCAAATATACCCACTTCCTTCTTCCTGCTGAAAATGTCCTCATATCTCCCTAATGGTCACACTTACTTTCCAGAGAAATCCATTTCAAATGCCACTGTCTCCATGGATCTTCTAATTAGACAGCAGAGAGTAATTTTTTGATTTTTCTAAACATCTATGGAGGACACGTGTTTGTCACATCAAAAATTTTGATTTATTATCCAAATGTCAGATTTCCTTTTCTTCTTTGCTTTCCAAAATTCTATGGAACCATCTATCTTTTAAACTTGCACCAACGTGTATGCAAGACTACATTTTTTTATCATTTCCCCAAAAGTCCATTTGACAAATTAACAGTTAAGTAATAAGAAACAAAATTTTTTACAGAGAAACTTATAACTAGTAGGCAAGTGTTTTACATTATAACACACTACAAGCAATTTTTAAAATTATTTTAAAACCCTTTGAGCTATTTGAAAGAGATGGGAATATCAGACCACCTGACCTGCCTCTTGAGAAATCTGTATGCAGGCCAGGAAGCAACAGTTAGAACTGGACATGGAACGATAGACTGGTTTCAGATAGGAAAAGGAGTGCGTCAAGGCTGTATATTGTCACCCTGCTTATTTAACTTCTATGCAGAGTACATCATGAGAAACGCTGGACTGGAAGAAAGACAAGCTGGAATCAAGATTGCCAGGAGAAATATCAATAACCTCAGATATGCAGATGACACCACCCTTATGGCAGAAAGTGAAGAGGAAATAGAAAGCCTCTTGATGAAAGTAAAAGAGGAGAGTGAAAAAGTTGGCTTAAAGCTCAACATTCAGAAAATGAAGATCATGGCATCTGGTCCCATCACTTCATGGGAAATAGATGGGGAAACAGTGGAAACAGTGTCAGACTTTATTTTTGGGAGCTCCAGAATCACTGCAGATGGTGACTGCAGCCATGAAATTAAAAGACGCTTACTCCTTGGAAGAAAAGTTATGACCAACCTGGATAGCATATTCAAAAGCAGAGACATTACTTTGCTGACTAAGGTCCGTCTAGTCAAGGCTATGGTTTTTCCAATAGTCATGTATGGATGTGAGAGTTGGACTGTGAAGAAGGCTGAGTGCCAAAGAATTGATGCTTTTGAACTGTGGTGTTGGAGAAGACTCTTGAGAGTCCCTTGGACTGCAAGGAGATCCAACCAGTCCATTCTGAAGGAGATCAATCCTGGGATTTCTTTGGAAGGTATGATGCTAGAGCTGAAACTCCAGTACTTTGGCCACCTCATGCAAAAAGTTGACTCATTGGAAAAGACTCTGATGCTGGGAGGGATTGGGGGCAGGAGCAGAAGGGGACAACAGAGGATGAGATGGCTGGATGGCATCACTGACTTGATGGACATGAATCTGAGTGAACTCCGGGAGTTGGTGATAGACAGGGAGGCCTGGCGTGCTGCGATTCATGGGGTCACAAAGAGTCGAATATGACCGAGCGACTGAACTGAACTGAACTGAGCTATTTCCTGTCCTTAAGTCCTTGTCTCAGCTGGTCCCTGTCTCAGGCATTCTTATCTTCGTATGCTTTCCCTGCTGAGTGCTCAGTCAACCAGAGTAGTCACTGCAATGTCCAACTGTCTGTCTACAAGGCAGAGGGCTTTCTCATCCTTAGGAAGCGTGGGTACCAGATGATAATCGGACTTTGGAAGGTCCTTATCAGATTATCCTCAAATCAGCATTAGGAGGCATGAGAGGCAGGAGTCTCTTCATAAAACAAAGTTTTATACCAGCTGCTGAGAAAATAAAAATTTTTCCACATCTGTATTTACTTCATTGTGACAATCTGTTGTCTCTCTACTACATGACAAATGTTTTAAGTGTGAAATCACTGAAATATTTATCTTTAAATATCTCCACAGCACTATATTCATAACCCATCATATGCTGCTTCTTGTAGATCAGTGCTTTTAGATAAATGAATGAATGATTTGATTAATTAATAATTAATAAATGAATAGATATATGGTCTTTGCATGGCTCATAAAAGAATATGAATAGAATTAATCTGGAGAAAGCTCTATTTTATTAAAATGAGGAGACTAATTTTTATAACTGCATAAATCTGTTTCCCACTTTTTCTCCTTGGGTCCACAATATCTCAGTCTCTTAGCGGACAGTTTTGTTGTGGTTTTCAGTTTTAAAAGGAAACAAATCCACCTCTAGTTTCAAGTTTATTTTTTTTTCTTTCGGTTTTCTTTTGTCTCTCATTTACTCTGAACCAGCCTGTCTCAAAGTCTCATAGAACATCAAAAAAAGAGAAAGAAATCTAAATCAACAGGATATTAAGTAGAACTTTTCAACTGTCCAGAATTTGTCATTGAGACATAAAACTGAAAACAAATGAATCAAGTACTCTGTTCTAAAGACAGAAATGGCCAGGAAATCCATACAAGTTGTCAAAAGTGCAACAAGTTTCTCCGACTATAGTATCTACCTTTTAAAATCACAACTTATCTACAGCAAAGGAAACTATCAAAAAAATGAAAAGACAACCTACAAAGTGGGAGAAAATATTTGCAAATAATTTGAGTGACAAAGGGTTAATATCTAAAACATCACACAGCACATACAACTCTATCAAAGCAAACAACTTAATCGAAAAAAAAAAAAAGTGGAGTCACAAGACCTAAATAGGTGTTTCCTTCAAAGAAGACACAGACGGCCAATAAGCATATGAAAAAATGCTCAACATTGCTAACTACTAAGAAATGCAGTTCAAAACTACAATGAGGTATCACTTCATACCAGTCAAAATGGTCATCATCCAAATGTCTGCAGCAATAACCGGAAAAAGTGTGGAGAAAAGGAAATTCTCCTGCATTGTTGGTAGGAATGTAAATTGGTGCAGCCACTATAGAAAATAGTATGGAAGTTCCTTAAAATACTAAAACTAGAACTACCATATAATCCAACAATCCCTCTCCTGGGCATATATTCAGAAAAGATTAAAATTGTAATTTGAAAACATACATCACCCCAATATTCATAGCACACTATTTCCAACAGCTAAGACATGGAAACAACCCAAATGCCCATCAATACATGACTAACTTAAGAAAATGTGTTATACGCTGCAAATGGTAATGTTCCATTCTTTTTTATGGCTGAGTAGTATTCCTGGAGTATCCCATGGACAGGGGAGCCTGGTGGACCCTATAGTCCATAGGATCACAAAGAGTGAGACACAACTGAAGCGACTTAGCATGCTTGCACACAAGTATACAGAGTGAGCCATAAGAAAATCTCAGTATATCCCCAGCTTCAGAGAGTGTATAAACCCCATTATCTCTATACAAGAAAAATGGAAAATGAATAACAAATTTTAAGCAAAAAAAAAAAAAAGAGCCCTACTAGAATCTTTTAAAGCTCATCTAAATCATTATTGAGTTAAATAATACATGTTAAAGCCACAGTAAGAAATTCAGGAAATAATAAAATTTTAAAAAACACTATATTTCAACACTTAGAAGAAGAACCAAAACTTAACAAAAACAAATGCTCAGCCTTAAGGGTAATCATTATGAAATACAAATTCATGAACTAAGCATTTAACTGAAAGCATTATAATTATTTCGTGTAATATTAATAATATCAATAGAAGCTTCTTTTTAAAACAACCACCCTGTTTAAACATGTTATAATAGTTTCCACTTTTAATTCTGACTTAATGACGTAGATATCAGTCCAAATTTTGCACATGGGAAACAGGCTTACAGAGTTTAAAAGTTTGTCCCTTTTGCAAAATCACACAGCTAGCACATGCTAACTTCACTAGTCATAATACAATATGTGAGATCCCAATCAGTAGTAATAAAATATTTAAAATAACAGAATAGTGAATTATAAATCAAAATAGCATTAGCATTAGAATCATTAAGACTAATACATTCGCAAATGAAATGGACAGAATTCTGATAAATGAAAAAGAGTATACACAAATAACCAAAAATCAGAATGAGACAAGATGTATAACAACAAAGAGAGGAGATTTTAAAGATTTTCAGACAGTATTCTATATATGCCAGTACTAATCAATTTGAAATTTTATGCAATTTAAAAATATATATGTATATACTTTAAAAGTTGGTCCATAAAGTAGAGAACTTAAAGAGAGAAAAAAAAATTAAAGAAATTGAAAGTATGTCAGAGATTATGTCCTCAGATAGCTTCAGACCAAAATAACCTTCCTGAGAAGCTACTTTGATCTCTTAAGGAATAGATAATGTCAGTGTTATGTAATATTATCAAACATACACAAAAACATAATAGTTTCAAATGCATTTTTGACATTCTAATCTTCACATCAACAGTCTGACTGACAGCCATTTATAAACCAGTAAAATGTTGCCTTACTTAGATATATGCAGAAATACTAAGCAAATAAAGATGTATCCCTAAATAAATGGTGTGGGAGAGTTAGAGTGGAAAGATTTTTAAAGATCTAGCAAAATGGCAACCCACTCCAGTACTCTTGCCTGGAAAATCCCATGGACGGAGGAGCCTGGTAGGCTGCAGTCCATGGGGTCGCTAGAGTCAGGCATGACTGAGCGACTTCACTTTCACTTTTCACTTTCATGCATTGGAGAAGGAAATGGCCACCCACTCCAGCATTCTTGCCTGGAGAATCCCAGGGATGAGGGAGCCTGGTGGGCTGCCGTCTATGGGGTCACACAGAGTCGGACAAGACTGAAGCGACTTAGCAGCAGCAGCAGCAGCAGCAACAAGCAATATTAACAAAAGAATAATTAAAGGAAAAATACCATTATTGCTTAAGAAGGTTGTGAAAGTGAAAAGCTCAGTTGTGTCCGACTCTTGCGACGCCATGGACTATACAGTCCATGGAATTCTACAGGCCAGATTACTGGAGTGGGTAGACTTTCCCTTTTCCAGGGGATCTTCCCAACCTAGGGATCGAACTCAGGTCTCCCACACTGCATTAAGAAGGTTATTTTTATATAAAAGTTGCACAGTCCTTCCTAAATAAATGCATAACAGTCATAAAATTCAGTAATTAATCGTCTCAAAATGTATAAGGAAAATATTGTCAGAAATTTTTTAGTCTTTCAGAAATTTTTAGAGATATAGTTGCAATAGAGGATTTTACTTTAGAAAAAGTTTCACAATTCACTGGAAAAGTGGGCAACAACAAATAAACAGTCAGGAAAGTAATAAAATGACCAACCAATTTGAAAAGGTGTTCACTGTCATAGTCAAACAAGTACAAATAAAACAGCTTTTTTTTTGGTCAGATTAGAAAATAAAAAAGAAGAAAAATAATTAGTGTAATGGAATATGGAAGCTAACAATAACGTACAAAGGACATTAAAGGATAAACCAATATACCTTTGTAAAGGTTGTATAGTATAAATATTGAAATTTAAACATGGATACCATCTAACCTATCCATTTCACTCCCAAGAGTGTATGATAAGAAAGCAAGAGTAAAATGATGCAAAGATTTCGTGCACCTGAATGGTCAAGACAGTGAAAACTTGAAAACAATCTAATCCTAAAAAGAAGAGTGATTTATTTGTTGTAAATCTATACAAAAGAATACTTTTAGATAATAAAAGTAATAATGTCAGGACAAATTTTAGAAGCCTGTTACATATGAATAGTATGTGATCACATTAAAAAAGTCAAACTGCTGGGAGCTGGTGAAGAATGCAGAAATTTGTTCACTAAAGATTGCCATTAGTTCATTGGCTCCACTTAATTTAGTCTTTCTTCTCTTCTGTTTTTAATTTGTGATTATTTTTACCTTTTAAATATGAACTTTGAATTCATTTAGTAAAAAGATTTTTGTGTGTCACTGAATCAGATGTGTTTCAAATACCAAACAAATTTTAGTTCTAAAAGTTGAGACCACAAAAATCTTTAAGTTTTCAGATATTTCATCACAAATTAAAATCAGCCATTCTAAGGCTATCCTATTATCCCCTGACTGAAAGAAGAGGCAAAATTCTGACCAAAATTGGTCTCAGATCAGTTCTAATAAATGAGTCTAGCTCTTTTGTGAAAAAGTAATTGACTTAAAAATTTAAAGCTCAAATTCTATTTGCATCTATCAATTTGAACACTATTTTTTTCCTCAAACATTGTACTATCTAATTTACTTTCTGAGCTGTGATCATTTCAAATTTCACCAGACAGACCAAGTTAAAAACTTCTTTAAGTGTGATCAGTCTTCTTGTTTTACTGCTATTTAGACCCAGATTTCAAAGGTCAATGAATTAGGCCAGTACTGTTTAGATTATGTACCAACTACAAACATACCATAATGTGCAGAGCTGATAAGAAATGTGATCGATAACCAGATAGCGTCTTACAGCTGGTACTTTAGAAAGGAAAGATGATCAAAAGTGACCTAACATTTTCAGCATTTGTTTACAACATATTCATCAGTTGTATAGCAGTCAATGTATTTTAAACAGCATGACTGCTCAAGCTGAAGTTGCTTTATATCATAAAAACCAAATAGAAACCCATGAAGCTGTGTTTCTCAGTGTGGTTATAGATTTTCTTTGTTTTTCTATTTAATATATAGCTTTAACGACGTATCCTGGCACTTTACTTACAACCGTTCTGAAAACAATGTGTTCTTCACTGAGTAAATAAGTCAAATACAAACAAGAAGTAGGTCAACTTAAGCCCTGAAAAATCTCAGGTCAAAGTAGTATATGAGTGTTTTAAAATCAATTTACTCAGTATCCCAAAGGATCAGCACTATTTTCTAAAGCTCTAAAGCTCTGGATAAAATTCTGATACAGAGATTTTAAATATTCCATCCAATACGAACCTTAAACGACTCAATATTTTCATTAGCAAAGTATCAAGCTATGATTCCTGACTATAAACTTCTAATCTGGACATTTAAATGTGTTTTAAGTGCATTTGGACTCCGGAGTCACAGTTATACCGCCCCCAAGCTCATTCTCTAGGCCAAGCTCCATTTAAGAATTACATATATATTATTTCACATAATCTGAACAGCAACATTATGGAATAGGTAGTTCCCATTTTTAGAGAAGAATGAAGCATAGACAATAAGTACCTCCCTGCATACCTAGCTAGTGGGTGGCAGAGCTGACTTTCAAACCTAGCCAGCCCAGCTCTACAGTTTATACTCTTAAACCTTTGTGACTTGGCATAACTATCCATTGATTTTTCTTATATTTGGCATGTATGTGCTAAGGTATGTGTCTTTTTTAGAAAAATTTCTAATGATTTAAATGTGGCACAAAGATTGAATTACTAAAACTAGCTTCTAAAACTGAAGTGATAATTTCAGCCCATATGTAATCCGGACTTCCCTGGTGGCTCAGATGGTGAACAAGCTGCCTGCAATGCAGGAGACACTGATCCCAGGCCAGAAAATTACTCAAACTAGCTTCTGAAAGTGAAGTGATTATTTTAGTCCATATGTAGTCTATAAAGATGTAAACGTGTTGTCACACTTTTTTCCAGCCTCTTTCCTCCTTTTACTCAGTTTCCCATCTCTCCGCTACTCGTGTACTCCTTTTCTCCCAGAAGGCTCACACCATCCTCTCTCTTGATTCCCTTTTTCTCCCCTCATTGCAGCACCCCAAATCAACTGGCTTTCTTCTAAGCTCACCCTGCCCAGCCACCTCCCTCAACACAACTACTGGATCTCAGCTTCTGGATCTAAGTGAAGGACTTAATTACCATCCTTCAACAATCCTAGGGTTATCAGGCTTCCCTGCTGGCTCAGGTGGTAAAAAGTGCCTGTAATGTAGGAGATCCAGGTTCGATCCCTGGGTTGGAAAGACCCCCTGAAAAAAGGAATGGCTACCCACTTCCATATTCTTGCCTGGAAAATTCCAGGCATATCTTAGATGGAGAAGCCTGGTGAGCTACAGTCCATGGGGTCAACAACCCTAAGATTATAGCACCAGTATATCTTATCACAGAACGTAGAGTCAATGCTGTAATAAAGATGTCTTTCAAACACATTTTAATAGTGATCAATAGAGTCTTAAATAATAGTTTGAAGACTTCTACTCCAATGGCCCAATTTTTCAATTTCACTTGCCTTTGTGATTTCAAATTTTATTTCCAAATTTCAGCTTAATAATTGCCTACTTAAGAAATAGGACATAAAGGAACAGCTCTCCTTTAAAACAAGCTTTATCTTACATGGTGTTGTTTGACAATTATTCCCAGTTCTCTTGTTAACTATGGAAGTCAGCTGCTTCATGATAAATTACTATCTGACACCCTAGTAAACTTTACCACCAATAAAACAAATAGGAATTTAAAGGAGTAAAAGGAAAAAAAGAACATGGATCCTGGAAAAAGAGAGGTGAAAAGGATACTAGCAAAAACAAACCAAAAAAAGTTGGAATATAAGTCAAACCTTCATTTTCAAATAAATACAACTACCTGTTAAATAGACAAAAGTAAATTTTTTACTTTAAAAACCTGAGCATTCAAAAAACAAAAAGCTTGTTTTCATTTCTACTGCATAAATTTTGAGATATGACCATACAAAAAGACATCTATCATCATATTGATTGACGAGGAATAAAATTTTTAATTTCAAAAATAGGTCAGAAACCACCAAGTGAGTGGCATGTATGTTTGCATGTGTACAAGTGCACTCACGCTGAGCCATATCTTGGGTGTTTGTTCTGCACAATGAACTTTTCTCATCTGTCATCTGCTCTGTGGGAGGAAATAAGTAGGGAGGGGGCCAACCTTGTCTTTCCTGCTTTTAAAGAAAAGCCTGCAATTAAATGGAGGAAGAGTAAAGGTCCCCATTAGAATCACAGTGATTCCCACCACTTGTTTGTGGTAAAGGTCTGCTTCTCTCCTTGGGGAGTGGGCTATGGTTCCCTTCTCCCTATCAACCTGGATGTCTTACCTTCCTAATACAGGAAGAGCTGACCGAAGCTTTATCACATTTCTCAGAAGGCTAAACTTAGAGGAACTTTTAAGTGTGCCCTGGAACGCCGTGTTCATGGAAGTTTTCTCCTGCTGTGGATTATTGATGCTGCAGGAGCAGATAGACTGATGTGCCTTGAATTCCAACAAGGACAAAGTGGCGTGTTGGTATTCTTTATGAATAAAAAAGTGAGTATTTTTAAAAGGCTTTTTACTTCAATGTGCTCCGTTTTCATTCCTGGTCAAATTAATGTGAGTCATTTAAATGCCATGCAACATTAATTTATATTTACTCATTTGAAAACTTTGTATACTTATTTGCTCATATTGGAATCATTTGAGACCAATCTGTAAATAATATTCAAATTCGCTGTCATGCAACAAGAATTAACGTGTGTGCATAGACATGCATTGGGGAGGCAGGGGATAAAGAGAAGGTAACTTATGACAAGCACATTTAGAAATTAGCAAAGCGTGAATCTTGATAATCCCCAAATGGTTATTTTTCCCCTTTTTTTCCCTAAATCAGTTTTGACCTCATCCTGACAATTAGGAAGTATTTATAAGCCACAGTTTGGCTCAGGGAAGTGATGTGTATGTTTCTATAGACTACTTTAGAAGATTAAGACCTTTTAGTGTGTCTGATCCATCTGCTTCTTTAGGGCGCACATTTTGGAAGACCTGCCATCTGATTTTACATCAGGATGTTCATAACCTGAGTTCTTAAAGCTGTATATGAAACAGATTTCAAAGGATCCAGGCCTGATTAAAACAGTTAGCCTGCTCACATCCTCCCTATTTACTGTGGATTACAGAAAGGGAAGTTGGGGTTAAATCAGCAGGTCTTCCTGCTTCCCGAGGGGTTAAACTGGCAGCCGATTTGGCACCCACAGGAGGGCTGACAGGTAGCAGGATTTGTCTAAGCAGGCTGCCTGAGAGCCAACAAGGAAAACCGAATGCTCTGGATTAGTTCTGGATTATGTTGTCAGAGTGAAGGCTGATGGACAAACTGCAGAGAAATAAAATGCAATCTGTTTGGGGAGAGAGGCAGTGTGCATAGCTTTCATTTTTCAAGAAATGACAAGAAAAATCATTAATAATTTGTAAATCCATGTCCATTAACTTTTCTCTTTGGTGTCCCAAGACAGCCTTTTTAACATGAGTTTGCCACTGTCCTATATCTCTTCTGTCTAGTGACAGATGACAAGATAGATATGAAATTGGATTCATAGTATAATACCCCCACCTCCAAGAAAGAGCTTTATTCTCCCTACACAGCGCTGGCTCCCCCATACCTTCCCCCTACCCCGCCCCCAGGATGAAAGGAAACTGACATTGAGACAGCCAAATGACATGTCCTTGCTTTCATCCTGCTGTAATAAATTTCTAAGACAATGGCACTACTTAATGAAATCAAAGGCAAAAATAAGTAAATAATCATGACAGTAATCATGATAGTATTAATACTATTCATTATTATGATAAAATATGCTTTGAGATTTCTTTTTCTTCATAAAGGACTTGAGCATCAGTTTCAAGAACTCAGTTAATAGATGTGGATATTCAAGTACATTTAATAAAAACAAATTCAGATCTCTGTAGGAGGCGGTTACATTTTTCCAATATAGGAGTTACCAAAATTCTTAAAAGATCATTGTGAAATAATTCTGGTTCTGTTTACTAATAAAACCAATGTTCTAAAATAATTTGTGTTTTTTTATAAGTTACTTAAAGTGGAAGTTATTTTATCATAAGATAAAACTTTCTGCTTGAAACCAATAAATACATTTAAGTGTTTCTAAAATAGCAAAAATTAGGATGTCCAGATGTTTTGGCTTATGGCTAAATTATGAATATTATTTAAAAATAATTTCTTAAATGACATTTTATGGGTACAAGGATATATTATTCATAGACCCTAACAGCAACAGGGCAGGATGCTTTCCTTTATGATTTCAGTAACAAATTCTCTCTTTTTTGACATAGAAGACTTTTCTTTCTTCTTCACAAGAGCGGGATAAATTCAGCCCCAATTGCTCATAATAAACTGAATACTTTCATGTATATCATTACAAAGAGAAGGAACCAAGATTTTGAGCTTAAGAAAAATTCCATCTTGAATTTCCGCTATTCTGACATCTCACTGCATCTGGTCCATAGTAAGCAGTCAATATATAGTTGATGAATAGATAAATAAAGCAGTAAAAACATTTAATACAAAAAATACTGAATTTACTCTGATCCACACAAAGCAAAAAAATGCCTGTTAGAAATTTTATTTGCATAATATTGCTCTATCGGATAACGTTAATACATGAAGCATAAAAGAATAATAGCAACTAAAAAACATATACTCAAGTGGTTATTTTGCATTATAACAAATAAAATAGCCTTCTGTGTACCTAAAGCTATGTGATTTTTTTAAATTAGAAGCAATTAAATCGGCCTATATGTATAAACATACTCTCAAACCTGTGTTTACTCATAAGGCTGTTCAACCATAGACCATCATTATACAACGTATTATTCAAAAAAGGCAACTGTTGATATAATTATTTTCTTTTAACAGTGAACATCTAACTATTTGCCCATGTAATAGCTTTTTATTACAGTCAACAACCACTAAAACAATTTTGAAATCTTGGTTTCAAATTAAAAGTAATTTGTTGGGCAGTAATATAAACTGATACATAAAGAAATACTGGGATTTTGTTTTTTCCCACAACTGTCTTCAAGATAAGTTCTGCCTTAATGAAAAGTAGTACTTCTTGATTATTTTCATATTTTAGTATACAAAGGAAATGATACTACTTTCTGAGCACTAGTGTAACAAAGAAAGCTGACTGAGGGTCAGCTGGCTGAGGCTCCACCCTGTTTCTCCACAGCCTAGGACATCAGTTTTTCTTCACGTCTTTTAACTAAGGTGTAATAGGGCTCTGTGCCACTACCTTAAATGGCAAGTTTCCACAGTATTGGATTTTTTTTTTAAATCTCAGGAGAAGCATGTCATGAATTTAGTTGTTAATAGGAAGAAACTTTGGTTTTTCCTTTTTTTGAAGAAATATAAGCAATAATAGAAGATAAGATATTTCTCTTCATTTTTAATAGTGAAATAATAATAAAAATAATGAGAAGTCTAACTACCTAGAAAATATTTTCAAATATAAAAGAAGCTTATGAAAAAAAAAATCATCCTCAAAGGATGTGATAGAATAAAAGAACTATTTAACTGCAGTTCACATTACGTATAAGGTGAGTCAGTGTGAAAACAAAAGAACGGGCTATAGTTGAATTTATATAAAAATTCTAAATATTTATAATTTTAAACATGTTCAAAGATTGGTTGAGGAAAAAGATTTTACAGATGTTGCGTGGATGGCAATTATTAAATCATTTCTATGAAACTATATATGGTGCAGAATTTCACCTAGGCCTCTAGCCTTTCTCATTTTCTCAAAGGTAAGACAATTACCAAATGTTTTAGGTAGGAGAATTGTCCATGACTATGAAACCATAAATGTTATAGACTTAGATAAATTACAAGTAGTCAATGAAAAAAGATGAAGAGGTGCAAAGAACAACCAAAACCATGATGCATTTAAAGACTCTCTTAGCTCTTTAAACTAGATCACTACTTCCTAATGGATTAAAGGCATAACGTTACTTCATTACTCTTAAAAGTGACAATAACTTGTCCTGAAATTCTATAGAACCCATGTTATAATAGTTTCCCTGGAGTGATTAGTTTTGTAGTTTTTGTTGTAGATGATCTATTGTTTTGTATCTTTAAAAATCTTGTGGTTTTATATCTTTTCAAACCTAAATAAGAACATCAAATTGCAGAGATATTTAAATTGTTTTTGGTATAAAATCCAAATAAAAGTCAACGTGATTCAACAATCATACAATATGTATTTTTATGCCCAATGTCCATTCCAGTAATATAAGGATGAAAAATGAATAGAATATAAATAGAGTATGAAAAAGTACGAGTGTATGAGGGTCATTTTCCTGTAGCGAAGAAATTAATACAACATTGTGAATCAACTATACTTCAGTCAAAAAGGATGAAAAATGTTTGTTGGGTTTGGAAAACTAGAATACATGCATTATCTTAAAAAAGAAGTTTCAATATTGTGGTTAGGGATGAAATCATATTTCAGAGAAGTGAAGATTAAAGACAGAAAGTGAAGACTGCTCTTTGGTAAAATTCAGGTAAGAAAGGAGAAGAAAAAAAATGAATAACAACTCGTGGGATCCTAGGGTTAAGGGACATTTTATTAGAATGGGAGAGATTTGAAAGAAATCTTTAGAAAAGTGAGTTTGACATTTTCAGGATTGGGGCCTTGAAAAGTGGAATAAAGTGCAGCAATATGGGGAGGTTATGGAGCCAAAGGATAGCATGAATGGACGGATCTTCAGGCTTTAGGAAAAAAACATTTAAGATTGGTCTGGATGTAGATAGCTTGTAGGTAGAAGGACAAATTATAATGAGAGTCTGCAACACAGCTGCGATGGGCATGATTTTCTCAATAAATCAAGAGGTCATTATCTGGCAAGAGGAAAAGGCTGAACAAGTTACATGAGAAACGTGACATATGTTTAAATTATTCTTTGAAAACACTGGGAAAATATACTGAAATGGGGGACCATGTTAAATGACTGATTAAACTGGGGACCATATTTTTAATAATGGTCAATGTCCAAGTTTATGTGATTATTTTTTGGTAGGTTCAGCTGCCTGGATATGAGGGCAGAGAAAGTGGATGACAGCAACAATCCAGGATAAGGATTTTATAGGTAGTTGCTGAATGTGTGTGAGCTCTGCTCAGTTGCTCAATCATGTCCAGCTCTTTGCAATCCCATGGACAAGCCTACCAGGCTCCTCTGTCCATGGGATTTAGCATACACAAGAATCAAGGGTGTTGGTAAGAGACTAATTTGGGAAACCAGTCACAAAGTCCAACCCAAGAGAAAGGATAGGAGAAGAGGAGAACCTAAGGACTGAGAAGAGCTATATAAAGTAAGAAAATGGTCATGCCTGGCACAATTAGTAGGAATTTTAAAAAATTTGGGTAGTGCGTGAGATGGCCTGTAGTACAGGAAGGCTAAAGGCAAAACCCTGGGTAATTCTGGCATTCAAGGAACAGACACGTTTTTTGTTCTGATTGGTGGTATGAGAGAAAATTTTGATTTTCAAACTAGTTATAAATATGAAGTTTGAGGAATGCATTAAGGAATACCTAAGAAAATTTTTGCCATAGAGATAAATTTTAATGCCAATATATGGAATAATATGAGTGATCTCAAATTATTTCCTGTCCAGTTCAATAAATAAAACAATTCAGTCCCTGAATAAACTTTTAAGAGGACATAACTGCAGGAAGAAGTCATCATCAAGACAAGGGCTTGTAAAGTGATTTATTCTTTGACCAGAAGAGTTTCCAGAGCCTCCTTGGAATTTCTCCCAAAACACAAAAAATAAAAATGTGAGAATCTGACATCAAATCCACCCCTCTATTGACCTCTGAAAAAGGTTCAAGATTCCACCAAGACAGAATAAGATGAATCTGAAAACCTTCAGAGAGAGAATGGGCACCTCAGATACTCGCAAGTTAGGGGACAGCTTCGTTCATTCTCAGTAACAAATGGGCAGAAAGTCAACAAGCTTTCCATGGGACATGTCTTTTAGCTTTTAGACCTCTGTACACCTACACACTCCAAAGTACTACATTTTGTAATCATAATAATTCCAAAGGAAGAAAAAATATTAAGATCTCTTAAAAATACAACTATGAAATTCTATCCTTAAATTCTATCCCTAAAAGTCTACGTAAAACTAAACTTTCAAATTATGGATTCAGTTCAATTTGAGAAATATTTACTGACAGAACACTGTGTTTTAGACACTGAAGAAAGTATCATGAGGTAAACACAGTTTTGTTTTTAAAGAACATACTCTAATCACAATAAACTCCATAAACTCAGGCTCTAATGGGCAACAAAAGGCCATAGCAACAAATATCTCATGGGATGAATCATAAGAAGAGACCTACTTAGGAAAATGCACAGCTGGTGAGGTGAGGAAATATTTTTCCTTTTGCCACTATTACTGAAAGAGACTTGGCAGAGCAACACAGCAACAGGCGTAATACGTTGAAATAATGCAGTTCATATACATGAATTGATATATGAGTTTTTATCATTTTTGCAAAGATATATAATCAAAGCCATGTTTTTAGAGGCTCAAGTGAAAGAAAAAACTGTGTATGTATGTGATTCTCCTTAATGTAGTCCTCGCTGAATTTTAAGGATTATCACCACCATCATCAGAAACCACAGCAGCAGTGTTGGAGTACACAGATGTTACACAAATGACCCTGATTCTTCTGTTCTTTTTAACCTCCCTTTCTGCATCACTATCTCATCTAACACAAGTACACACACACACACACACACACACACACACACACACACAACACACTACATCACCTTCTCCGGCTTTTATCTTCCTTCACAGCACTTGTTAGTATGTGAAATGGCCTTTTAGGTTAGAGATCTTGTCTGTCTCATTTAGTGCTGGACCCTAGAACCTGAAGGAGGACTGGAATACTGAACCGAATGGATGAATGAATGAAAACACCTAGCCCAGGGCTCCACAGAGATGCTACACAAACATTTTGGATTTCAAATATGCAGTGTTGCCCTTGATGTTTTTTTTTTTTTTTTTAACTCATAACCCTATTTTCTTTTGTTTCTTCTTATTCTTACAATCAGGTTTTGGAATTTACATTTCCAGAAGATAGAGCAGAAGAAAAGCATTATCAAAATATTATTCAGACCTGGAGACATAATTTAGAGTCATATGCAGACACATGATAAGTAGATGCTTGAGTGATTTTTGTTACATTTTTAATACTTTTTCAAGGCATTTTTTATTGGTCTAACATATGTGTAACATAAAATTTGTCCTTTTAGTCATTTAAATTTAGAATTCAGTAGTAAATACATTCACATCCTTGTGTAATCATCGCCACTATCTATTCCCAGAGCTTTTTTATTCCCAAACTGAAACTCTGTACTCACTAATAATGACTCCCCATTTCTTTCCTCCCCCTAGACCCTAGTAAACAGTATTTCTCTCTCTTACGAATTTGACTATTCTAGGTATCGCCTATAGATGGAATTCACAATATTTGTTGCAACTGACATTTCACTTAACATAATGTTTTCAAAGTTCATTAATACTGCAGCATATACCAAACTTTTATTCTTTTTTAGGCTGAATGACATTCCATTGTGAATGATTATATATATATAGTGGAGGTGATGGAATTCCAGTTGAGCTATTTCAAATTCTGAAAGATGATGCTGTGAAAGTGCTGCACTCAATATGCCAGCAAACATGGAAAACTCAGCAGTGGCCACAGGACTGGAAAAGGTCAGTTTTCATTCCAATCCCAAAGAAAGGCAATGCCAAAGAATGCTCAAACTACCGCACAATTGCACTCATCTCACATGCTAGTAAAGTAATGCTCAAAATTCTCCAAGCCAGGCTTCAGCAATATGTGAACCGTGAACTTCCATATGTTCAAGCTGGTTTTAGAAAAGGCAGAGGAACCAGAGATCAAATTGCCAACGTCCGATGGATCATCAAAAAAGCAAGAGAGTTCCAGAAAAATATCTATTTCTGCTTTATTGACTATGCCAAAGCCTTTGACTGTATGGATCATAATAAACTGTGGAAAATTCTGAAGAGATGGGAATACCAGACCACCTGATCCGCTCTTGAGAAATCTGTATGCAGGTCAGGAAGCAACAGTTAGAACTGGACATGGAACAACAGACTAGTTCCAAATAGGAAAAGGAGTACATCGAGGCTGTATATTGTCACCTTGCTTATTTAACTTATATGCAGAGCACATCATGAGAAACACTGGGCTGGAAGAAGCACAAGCTGGAATCAAGATTGGCGGGAGAAATATCAATAACCTCAAATATGCAGATGACACCACACTTATGGCAGAAAGTGAAGAACTAAAGAGCCTCTTGATGAAAGTGAAAGAGGAGAGTGAAAAAGTTGGCTTAAAGCTCAACATTCAGAAAACTAATATCATGGCATCCGGTCCCATCACTTCATGGCAGATAGATGGGGAAACACTGGAAACAGTGTCAGACTTCATTTTTTTGGGCTCCAAAATCACTGCAGATGATGATTGCAGCCATGAAATTGAAAGACGCTTACTCCTTGGAAGGAAAGTTATGACTAACCTAGATAGCATATTCAAAAGCAGAGACATTACTTTGCCAACAAAGGTCCGTCTAGTCAAGGCTATGGTTTTTCCAGTAGTCATGTATGGATGTGAGAGTTGGACTGTGAAGAAAGCTGAGCCCCGAAGAATTGATGCTTTTGAGCTGTGGTGTTGGAGAAGACTCTTGAGAGTCCCTTGGACTGCAAGAAAATCCAACCAGTCCATCCTAAAGGAGATCAGTCCTGGGTGTTCCCTGGAAGGACTGATGTTGGGGCTGAAACTCCAATACTTTGGCAACCTGATGTGAAGAGCTGACTCATTGGAAAGGACCCTGATGCTGGGAAATATTGAGGGCAGGAGGAGAAGGGGACAGCAGAGGATGAGATGGTTGGATGGCATCATCGACGTGATGGACATGGTTTTGGGTGGACTCCGAAAGCTGGTGATGGACAGGGAGGCCTGATGTGCTGTGATTCATGGGGTCACAAAGAGTCGGACACGACTGAGCGACTGAACTGAACTGAACTGATACACACACACATACTATATTCGGTTTATGTGCTGATAGTCATTTGGCTTGATTTCACTTCCCTTCAACTACTGGGAATAATTCTGTTGTGAACCCTGCTTTCAATTCTAAAATTAGATTAAAGATTGCAAAAAATCTTTTGTATTCAGGTGAAGTGGCAAACAAAAAATATTGGAAGTGTTTGAGAGGAGAGAAATAATCTTCTTTGTATTTTGCCATCACTGCTCTCACCATGGGCTTCACAGGAGGCACAGTGGTGAAGAACTCGCCTGCCAATTTAGGAGATGTAAGAGACGCAGGTTAGATTGCTGGGTCAGGAAGACTGCTGGAAGAGGGCATGTCATCCCATTCTGGTGCTCCTTGCCTGGAGAATCCCATGGACAGAGGAGCCTGGCGGGCTACACACAGTCAGAGGGCTGCACGGAGTCAGACACAGTGAGCACAGCACCACCACTGCACCCTCACTAGTCTGAAGACGTGTGAGAACTTACAGATCAAATTTTAAAAATAAATAAATATCACTGAGATAACTTATAAGTGTATAAAGCAACAAAACCCCAGGGGAGACATCGTAAGGCAGCAGGGGAATCTATAAATGCAGAAATGATGCAGGGAATGATGAGACCCTCATAGTGATGGTAAGTTGGTGGGAACAACCTGAGCCCCACTCTGAAGGCCCCTGGAATGTAATGAGCAGATGCCTTAAACTTTGACTCAGAAGTGCATCGGGATCAGTCATGTCTGACCCTTTGGGACCCCATAAACTGCAGCCTGCCAGGCTTCTCTCTTCCTGAATTTTCCAGGCAAAAATACTGGAGTGGGTTACCATTTCCTAAACAAGTTGACTAGGAGGGGGAGAAGAATAAAGAAACAGACATCCATCTTCTGCTGACAAAGATCTAAGACCTCAACTACCAGTTCAGTTCAGTTCAGTCATTCAGTCATTCTGACTCCTTGTGACCCAATGGACTGCAACACACCAGGCCTCACTGTCCATTGCCAACTCCTGGAGTTTACTCAAACTCATCTCCATTAAGTCCGTGATGCCATCCAACCATCTCATCCTCTGTCGTCCCCTTCTCCTTCTGCCTTAAATCTTTCCCAGCATCAGGGTCTTTTCCAATGAGTCAATTTTTCACAACAGGTGGCCACATTATTGGAGTTTCAGCTTCAGCATCAATCCTTCCAACGAATATTCAGGACTGATTTTCTTTAGGATGGACTGGTTGGATCTCCTTGCAGGCCAAGGGACTTTCAATAGTCTTCAACACCACAGTTCAAAAGCATCAATTCTTTGGCACTCAGCCTTCTTCACAATCCAACTCTCACATCCATACATGACCACTGGAAAAACCATAGTTTTGACTAGATGAACCTTTGTTGATAAAGTAATGTCTCTGCTTTTTAACATGCTGTCTAGGTTGGTCATAGCTTTTCTTCTATGAAAGGAGCAAGCGTCTTTTAATTTCATGGCTGCAGTCACCAGCTGCAGTGATTTTGGAGCCCCCAAAAATAAAGTCAGCCACTGTTTCCACTGTTTCCCCATCTATCTGCCATGAAGTGATGGGACCAGTTGCCATAATATTAGTTTTCTGAATATTGAGCTTTAAAGCCAACTTTTTCACTCTCCTCTTTCACTTTCATCTAAAGGCTCTTTAGTTCTTCTTCAATTTCTGCCGTAAGTGTGGTGTCATCTGCATATCTGAGGTTATTGATATTTCTCCCGGCAATCTTGATTCCAGCTTGTGCTTCATCCAGCCCAGTGTTTCACATGATGTGCTCCACATATAAGTTAAATAAGCAGTATGACAATATATAGCCTTGACGTACTCCTTTTCCTATTTGGAACCTGTCTGTTGTTCCATGTCCAGTTCTAACTCTTGCATCCTGATCTGCATACAGATTTCTCAAGAGGCAGGTCAGGTGATCTGGTATGCCCATCTCTTGAAGAATTATCCAGTTTGTTGTGGTCCACAGTCAAAGGATTTGGTATAGTCAATAAAGCAGAAGTAGATATTTTTTGGAACTCTCTTGCTTTTTCGATGATCCAGCAGATGTTGGCAATTTGATCTCTGGTTCCTCTGCCTTTTCTAAATCTAGCTTGAACATGTGGATGTTCACGGTTCACGTATTGCTGAAGCCTGGCTGGAGAATTTTGAGCATTACTTTACTAGCGTGTGACAATTGTGTGGTAGTTTGAGCATTCTTTGGCATTGCCTTTCTTTGGGATTGGAATGAAAACTGGCCTTTTCCAGTCCTGTGGCCACTGCTGAGTTTTCCATATTTGCTGGCATATTGAGTGCAGCACTTTCACAGCATCATCTTTCAGGATTTGAAATAGCTCAACTGGAATTCCATCACCTCCACTAGCCTTGGTCATAGTGATGCTTCCTAAGGCTCACTTGACTTCGCATTCTAGGATGTCTGGCTCTAGGTGAGTGATCACACCATCATGATTATCTGGGTCATGAAGATCTTTTTTGTATAGTTCTTCTGTATATTCTGACTTCCCTGGTGGCTTAGAGGTTAAAGCGTCTGCCCGCAATGTGGGAGACCTGGGTTCGATCCCTGGGTCGGGAAGATCCCCAGGAGAAGGAAATGGCAACCCTCTCCAGTATTCCTGCCTGGAGAATCCCATAGATGGAGGAGCCTGGTGGGCTACAACAGGGTCGCAAAGAGTCGGACACGACTGAGCGACTTCACTCACTTCACTCTGTATATTCTTGCTACCTCTTCTTAATATCTTCTGCTTCTGTTAGGCCCATACTATTTCTGTCCTTTATTGTGCCCATCTTTGCGTGAAATATTCCCTTGGTGTCTCTAATATTTTTGAAGAGATCTCTAGTCTTTCCCATTCTATTGTTCTCCTCTATTTCTTTGCATTGATCACCGAGGAAGACCTTCTTATCTCTCCTTGCTATTCTTTGGAACTCTGCATTCAAATAGGCATACCTTTCCTTTCCTTTTCTCCTTTGCCTTTCCCTTCTCTTCTATTTACAGCTATTTGTAAGGCCTCCTCAGAAAACCATTTTGCCTTTTTGCATTTCTTTTCCTTGGGGATGGTCTTGATCCTTGCCTCCTGTTCAAGGTCATGAACCTCTGTCCATAGTTCTCTAGGCCTAATCCCTTGAATCTATCTGTCACTTCCACTGTACAATCATAAGGGATTTGATTTAGGTCATACCTGAATGGTTTAATGGTTTTCCCTACTTTCTTCAGTTTAAGTCTGTATTTGGCAATAAGGAGTTCATGATCTGAGCCACAGTCAGCTCCCAGTCTTGTTTTTGCTGACTGTATAGAGCTTCTTCATCTTTGGCTGCAAAGAATATAATCAATCTGATTTTGGTATTGACCATGGTGATGGTCATGTGTAGAGTCTTCTCTTGTGTTGTTGGAAGAGGGTGTTTGCTATGACCAGCGTGTTCTCTTGGCAAAACTCTATTAGGCTTTGCCCTGCTCATTCTGTACTCCAAGGCCGAATATGCCTGTTATTCCAGCTGTTTAACTTCCTACTTTTGCATTCCAGTCCCCTATTAAGGACATCTCTTTGGGTTGTTAGTTCTAGAAGGTCTTGTAGGTCTTCATGTAACCATTCAACTTCAGCTTCTTCAGCATTACTGGTCAGGGCACAGACTTGGGTTACCGTGATACTGAATGATTTGCCTTGGAAATGAACAGAGATCATTCTGTCGTTTTTGAAATTGCATCCAAGTACTGCATTTCAGACTCTTTTGTTGACTATGATGGCTACTCTTATTTCTTCTAAGGGATTCTTGCCCACAGTAGTAGACATAATGGTCATCTGAGTTCAATTCACCCATTCCAGTCCATTTCAGTTCACTGATTCCTAAAATGCCAGTGTTCACTCTTGCCATCTCCTGTTTGACCTTTCCATTTTGCCTTGATTCATGGACCTAACATTCCAGGTTCCTGTACAATACTGCTCTTTACAGTACTGGACTTCACTTCTATCACCAGTCACATCCACAGCTGGGTGTTGTTTCACTTTGGTTCCATCCCCTCATTCTTTCTGGAGCTATTTCTCCTCTGATCTCCAGTAGCATATTGGGCACCTACTGTCCTGGGAAGGTCCTCTTTCAGTATTCTATCTTTTTGCCTTTTCATACTGTTCATGGGGTTCTCAAGGCAAGAATACTGAAGTGGTTTGCCATTCCCGTCTCCAGTGGACCATGTTTTGTCGGAACTCTCCACCATGACTCGTCCATCTTGGGTGGCCCTACATGGCATGGCTCATAGTTTCATTGAATTAGACAGAGCTGTGGTCCATGTGCTCAGACTGGTTAGTTTTCTGTGATTGTGGTTTTCAGTCTGTCTACCCTCTGATGGAGGAGGATAAGAGGCTTATGGAAGCTTCCTGATGGAAGAGACTGACTGAGGGGAAAATTGGGTCTTGTTCTGATGGGCGGAGCCATGTTCACTAAATCTTTAATCCAATTTTCTGTTGATGGACAGAAACACAGGGGCTGTGTTCCCTCCCTGTTATTTACCTGGGGCCAAACTATGGTGGAGGTAACGGACCATCAACTACCAGTTAGGTCTTTCAAATGTTTTCGGTACTTTTAATTTTCACAGCAACACATACTATTTGCAAATAATCAAATATTTTAGAGATTAGAAAGTCTCCCATAATACCACTGCTTAGAAATAACCAGAATTAATTATTGATTCAATTGCTTTAAATTTGATATTTGCATCAAAAGAATTACCAAAGAGGGATGAAATGGACCTAAAACAGAATAAGAAGGGGATTTTTTTTAAAAAGGATTCAGGAAAGGAAAGAAAGTAGCTTGAGTCATCAAAACACTAGAATTTCGATAATGACATACCAGGAAAGTGAAGAAAAATAAAAAAAGTTTTAAAAAGGGGGTGCTAGTCTAGAATCTCAAATTCATAAACAGGTCAAGAGATGTGGACAGAAAAAGTCAGTATGTTTTCAGCACAGTTCTTGGTCTTTTTTTGTATGACACGAGTACAAAATTATGGAACACTTATCAGATAAACTCTGCTAAATTGAATAATATTATCAGTATAAAGAATTCTGTCAGAAAAAAAAATTTTTGTTTTTTCCTTTGGAATACACTTGTATTTTTGTGCCTTGTGCAAAGAACTTTTTGCTTGGCTATTCTTTTATTACTATAAGCATTAATCAATTTGTGGAGACAATTACACTCACTGACAGAAAGAACACAGTCTCTTTTACCCTCTAATTTGTTTCTGATCTACTGAAAGACAAGAGTACCTAAAAGTCTTTCTATCTAAAACATCTTAAGTATAAGGTACCGTATATACCAAATTCAATGGACTGGACTAATGGAATCCAAGAAAGCAGTAATTTCTTCTGTTAGTCTTTCTTTTTATTCTCAGTTTCTATACATGGAAAATAATGAAGACTGGTTCAATGAGATAAAATGGCAGAACCATGTAGACTCCAAAAAGGTTTGGAGCTACCAATGAAAACACCACTAGACAGGGAGAGGAAATGAGTAATGATGAAGAAAGAACAGCAGGCAAGAAACTGCTGGAAGAGCAGTATGTGACCCTCCACCCACAGCGAATCAGAAGCCCTGGTAATAAACATTTCTGAGGTATTTTTAGGTACATACATACACATCTATTGAACTACCAATATAAGTTATTATACATATATATTCTAATATACAGGCTTAACTGATGATAGGAATTTTCCACTTTTAGGAAAAAGCAATAAAGAATGAGTCATGATTTGGCTTGTGTATTTTATTGCTTCTCATATTCCAAATTACTGTGCTGCTTTCCATAGAAAATTCATCGAATGTATTAGGATATTTATTTCTTTTTAAAATATACTTATTCTAAGAAATATTGACCACAGTTTTCTTAGCTTGGTCATAACACGAGCCAAAATTCTGTGGAATTCAGTCCTGTAAGGAAGATCCACAGCGTGGTGTTATAGAATGTGAGAAAAACCACACTGTATGTGTTCTGCACATGAAGAGTTTTGATTGCTGAAATCTAGAAGGAAGCTCTAATGGCAGAGAGAGAATGTACTGGTTCGCATTTGATGTAATAAACCTTGATCTGTAACTCTTCAAATCCCCCTGTGAACAGCATGAGCATGTGCCTTCATAAAGTCCAGCCCAGCCTGAAAATTCTTCTTTCACATACTCACATATATTAAGTTTAATTCACAAGAGGACAGAACAGAGATTTTTCAATCCCTCTTCCATCAATCTAGTTGATGTATTTATACAAATAAGGGAAATCAGGATCCAGATAATTAGGAAATCTATTAAAAGAAAATATGATCAATTCAAGAATGTTAAACTCATGAGCCAGTTTTATTCTATGCTACTCAATAAGTAAATATTGCACTAATGCTGCTTTTTTCCCCCTCTCTCATAATTGCTTTTTATTTTTTTAAGAAATCCCTTTTAATCATCCATGTATTTCATTTATTACGCAACCTCATCTCTAACTGCCAAGGGCAATTGAAGGTTAAGTATTGACTGGAATTTTATATGTATACAGTGAAAATGTTAGTGGTTCAGTTGTGTCTGAATCTTTGCAACCCTGTGGACTATAGCCCACCAGGCTCCTCTGTCCATGGAATCTGCCAGGCAAGAATACTGGAATGGGTTGTCATTCCCTTCTCCAGGGGATCTTAGGGATCGAACCCAAGTCTCCTGCACTGAGGGCAAATTCTTTACCATCTGAAAGTACAGAGTTGCCCAATGAGAAAAGGGAGTCAGACACCATTGTCTCTATCGGTACATACCATCAGCAGGAATTCTGCATTAATTTTCAGAAAACTATAACCAAAACTGCAGAAAAGAAACAACAGGGAAATTTTCTTCTACCTTCAAGTCTTTACATTTAATGGCAAAATGTCTAATACTTGTAAGCAACTGTGTGTGTGTGTGTGTGTGTGTGTGTGCGTGTGTGTGTGTATGTGCTCAGTTGTACCATGTTTATTAATGGCATTTTTGTACTCAAAATAAAATGTTGCAAGTACTTCCAGACAACTTGTTTTACTAGTAAATTAAAACATTTGACAAGCAGAAGTTAGTCATTTCTAGATGTTCTTTTGAATATGTTTTCCTTTTCCACAGTTCTGAATCACAGAGGCGCTCAGCTGGCTGAGAAAATAGCATCACTGGGCCTTTTGTGCATCAGTCATTGTGGGTCATCTAAGCACTGCACAAGTAGCAGCTCAGAAACGCCCCAATTGAAGAGGGCTTGGGAGGTTAATTCTGTCATTACTGCGTTGACATGAGGCATGTTGCAGCCTTCAGTGCAAAATGTTACTCGTAATCTTTTAATCCCAAATTAGGTCAATATTTTATCAAGTTAATCTAGCATGAAGATTAATTGCATTAGTTACACACACATATACACATGCAGGTTATTTGTTTTAGAGATACTTTTAATCAAAGAGCAAACCCCTGGTTATAACAGACCCTTTTCTTTTTTTAAATCATCCTTTTTCCAACAGTATTTATCTTTATAAAAAAGACATTTATTCTTTTCATTGATCTTTACATCAAGACTGATGTAAGAAGGATAATGGCCTTATAATTACTAAAACAATGACCACTTAGAAAAGCTGTTTATGAGGGAATAATGACTTCTGACTGAAATGTTTTTAATAAAGTATCTCATTCTTTGGTCTATTATTTCAATTTAATTCTATTTGTTTTCTTAAAATATGTGATTAATTCTACAAAGAAAGCCAGTGGTTTTCTGTGTTTGCATGTTTGTAACTCTAGGCATGTTTTAAAATATTATAACAAAGAATATGAACTACAGTGGTTTCCTAGAAAATTATTATATCATATTTTTTCAGTTATGAAAACTGAGATGAGACACATCTTCCTTTTTTTCTCTCACTTTTTAAAATCTAAGTAGAGTTTAGGGGATAGGAAGGTGGAAATATATTTATCTAAGTGGCATAAATCTGCTAACAGAAGTCATTAGAGTGGACAAATGCCTTTCTCCCTGAGTTTTTTAGATAAGAACTATCTGGTAGTTTAAAATTCCCAGGCGTCATTCTGGGTAGTATTACAGGCCCCCCTGGGTGGTAGAACAGAGTTCATGCCCTGTTTCATCAAATATCCAATGACATTCTCCAAGGGTCATGCTAATTACAGGGATTTTACAGCCAATGTTTCAGAATATCGCATCTCAAAACTTTAGCTTTTGTCTTCAAATATTGGCTTTCTGGAATTCTTTTTGTGAAAATGATAGTTTAAAGAATTCAGAAATACTTTCATATGACTAGCCTTTTATTAGTATTAGTTAATGGATGAATATCAACTCTTTCCTGTGATGAATAAATCAACAACAAACTCAGTATACAATACTTTTAAGAAGAGGATATTTGACTGAATTTGGAAATAAAGTTTATAATCCTGAATGTCAGCCTTATAGTTAATATGAAGTTCAGGTGAGCCATGCAATATGAAGTTCAGATAAGCCATGCTGAAGAAACATGCCAAAGAATTCTCTATTCTTCTAATATATAACAATATAATATAATAACAATATAATTTATCTTCTCATGATAAATAATAATAAAAATGTATATCCAACTTGATAAAAATCAGCCAAGTGCATGATCAACATAAAATGAAGACAAATACTTTTTAGAAAAGAATACTATTTTTAAAATCCCAAATGAAACAAAAAATTATTTAAGATTCAAGTTTCAATTTTTATTTTTTCTACTATGTTCTCAAATTCTAAAAAATTTACATGTTCACCATGTTGATTCAAGCAATAAGAGGTATAAAGAAAAGCTAAACCTCTTCTTCCTTCTATCCAATCTTATTCATCGCAAGCAGTCAATATTAAAAATTTAGTGTATAGCCTTCCCACTTCTTTTCTATGTTAATTTAAATATAATTTTATAAGTGCATGTATGCTAAGTCACTCTAGTTGTGTCCAGCTCTTTGTGACCCTATGGACTGTAGCCCACCAGGCTCCTCCCATATATCCATGGGATTCTCCAGCAAGAATACCGGAGTGGATTGCCATTTCCTCCTCCTGGGGATCTTCCTGACTCAGGGATCGAACCCATGTCTCTTACGTCTCCTACATTGGCTGGTGGGTTCTTCACCATTAGCACTATCTATCTGGGAAGCTCCAGTATATATATGTTAACTGATAGACCTTCTTTAAGTCCTAATTTAAAATGTATATATAGAAAAAGACTGTCTTAAAGTTTTAAAAATATATAAATATACACATTGTTTTTTTATCATGTTCTATATTTTCAATTAATAACATTTTATTATCAACTTTCCTCATCAAGAGATATAGATCTAATAAATTATTTTTAACAACCCAATAAAAAAATGCCCATCCCTGATAAAATGCTGCCTAATCTCTATCAACCACTTATTTTCTTACTGAGAACTTCTATTATGTGTACCTGTCACATAACAGGTTTGTGTGGTGGTCAAGAAGAAGTGCTAAATAGAATTTCTGACAATATAATTTAATTTACAAGAAAAAAGACAAAACAGAAATAATATATCCATGGTATGGTCTTGTGATTAAGGATATGGTTTCTGGAGTCGGCAGATGTGGTTAGGAACTAGGACTCCAGTATCCACCAGCAGGATGAAACTCTGGACAGTGTCTCATCCTCTCTAGGCCTCAATTTCTTTATCTATAAAGCAGGAACAATAACAGTACCTTGAGAATAAATAAATAAGATAAGGAAAATAAGCACTAATGTAGTGCCTAACACCTGAGAAGTGTTTGATAAATTTTAGCTAATATTACTGTCACCACTGCTTAGATGATCCATAAGAAGGGGCTAAGTTTTGAGATAAAGCTGTGAGTCCCAAAGGTGTCAATTGTAGGATAAAAGCTGAAGATCTCTGGGAAAGCTTCACAAAGGTGAGCCAGTCCAAATGGATACACGTAGCATTTCTGAGGACTCACTCTCACTGCCACTGTGAGGAGGAAGGAGGTGTGGGTCACTCAGCTGAGGAAAGGAGGGAAAGGGAAAGGAGGCAGGGAAAGGAGGCAGCCATACGCAGATCAGATTTTGTACCACAGGGGTGTGAGACTTTAGAGCGAGGGCCAGCTTTCCGGCTGCGCTAGTGTCATCCTGCCCAGAAGGGCAGCAGAAGGGGAGAAGGACACATCCAGCTGGCAGTGGCTGAGCCCGGTTCAGAGTCCAGGCCTCCTGCTGCCCAGTTTTTCTCCTGTTCTTGCTGCCTGCCATACCAAGGGACTAATGTGATGACAGTCACGTTCTAGGAGGATTAATTTAGCAACCATGTGTAGGCTGGATTGAAGGAGAAAAGTTGGGGAAGAGAGGAGTGAAGAAAGAGGCTACTGCGGTAATCCAACCGTTAGGTGAGGAGGCTTCAATGAGGACAGTGGATGTAGGACGGAAAAGACAAGAACAAACCCAAACTGATGCCCAAATCGTGAGATGGAAATGTCAGTTACTCTTCAACACGGGTCAGTCTTAAGTAACTGAACGGTATCTTCTACCACTTCGGTTCATAACACAAAGTAAGCAGTAGCATCAGGAAATTAGACCAAGCTTTCTATGACCCTTACTTTACCATGACTTCTCCACATTCCCACAGCTCACCACTACCCCTCACACCAGACATGTAGACTGCTTCACCTCCGCCCTGCCCAGCATTTCCATCTTTACCTGATGTCTGAATGACTGTGACATTGGAAAATATGTGATAATCAAACTTTAAGTTCTACCAAATTTTATTTCAATTATCCCCCTTTGACTGGGAATGTCAATTCTATGTGTATTGGTAACTAGAAGGATGTCTTGAAGCAAATTATTTTTTCCCACACAAAGAAAAGTAACATTTTAACAGCCAACTCAAAATCATGGGCTGAAGTGACCAAAGGAACAGAAACTGATTCCAGATTTTTAAAAAATGTATTAAAAAGAATTTACTGGAAGTTGACATGGTTCATAATCAAGACAGTTTAAGAATCAAGCTCTGTGGTAGGCAAAATTCTAAGAAAAACCCTGAAGCGTACACATGCCTTCTCCCAATTATTGAAACACTAACCTAGACACTGCTATGAAAGAATTTTGCAGATATAATTAAAGTCCCAGATCAACTGATCTTAAAACAAGGAGATTATTTGGGTGGTCCTATCCTAATCAGTTCAGTTCAGTCACTCAGTCATGTCTGACTCTTTGTGACCGCATGGACTGCAGCACGCCAGGCTTCCCTGTCCATCACCAACTCCCAGAGCTTGCTCAAACTCATGTCCATCAAGTAGGTGATGCCATCCAACCATCTCATCCTCTGTTATCCCTTTCTCCTGCCTAAAATCTTTCCTAGCATCGGCATATTTTCCAGTGAGTCAGCTCTTCCCATCAGGTGGCCAAATATTGGAGTTTCAGCTTCAGCATCAGTCCTTCTAATGAATATTCAGGATTGATTTCCTTGAGGATTCACTGGTTTGATCTCCTTGCAGCCTAAGGGACTCTCAATAGTCTTTTCCAACACCACAGTTCAAAAGCATCAATTCTTCAGCACTTAGCTTTCTTTATAGTCCAACTCTCACATCCACAGATGACTACTGGAAAAACCATAGCTTTGACTAGACGGACCTCTGTCAGCAAGGTAATGTGTCTGCTTTTTAATATGCTGTCTAGGTTGGTCCTAATCACATGAGCCTATCCTAATCACATGAGCCTTTTAAAAGGACCTCAGTCCTACAAACACAAGTAACTAAATTTTTCTGACAGCCCCTTATCTTGGAAGAATACTTTGAGGCCCAAATGAGAAGCATAGCCCCAGTCATCATTTGATTTTGGATAATGAGACCCTGAGCAAAGAATCCAACCACTCCTGCCCAGATATCCAACCTATGTAACTGTGAGCTAATAAATGAATGCGATCTTCAGTTCACTGGTAATGTGTTACACAGCAACAGAATTCTAATAGGGGTTCCAATCATTTATCTTTGAGCTTTTCAAGCACCCTGCAATCATAATAAATCGATAACCAGCTCCAAGAATACCCACTTCCTATTTTGAACAACTTATAACTTGAAAGACTGTACATAATATATTTCTTTCAGAAGCATACATCACTATTCTCAGTGTTACACAGAAATAAATTCATTAGGAGACCAGGAAAGTTGGCAGATTCAAATTACAGAATTTCAATGATATATGAAGTGGAGATCTTTGTTAAAGAGAATCTATTGTTTAAAAGGATATTGGACAGAAGGCACAAAAGTAATAAGATGAAGAATATAATAAGTACATTTGCAGTTTTTGTGTCTGAGAAACATCCTCTGTTCAGGAATATATAAATACCAGGGACATAAAGGTTTGTAACTCAGTTATTTGGCCTTGCTTAAAGAGAACCCCAAATATGGCTACTTTGGGTTCAATCCCTGGGTTGGGAAGATTCCCTGGAGAAGGGAAAGGCTACCAACTCCAGTATTCTTGGGCTTCCCTTGTGGCTCAGCTGGCAAAGAATCCACCTGCCAAGTGGGAGAGCTGGATTTGACCCCTGGCTTGGGAAGATCCCCTGGAGAAGGGAAAGGCTACCAACTCCAGTATTCTGCCCTGGAGAATTCCATGGACTGCATAGTCCATAGGGTCGCAAAGAGTCGGACATAACTGAGCAAGTTTCACTTTCACTTAGTGTTGAGAGGCTATTACTCTACCAGTTACCTGGAGATACTTGCTACTTTATTCGAAAACAGGCATGTGCCATTCACACATAGCCAATGATTTGCTCCTAAAATAAGCTCTGGCAATTTCCCCATTTGATACTATTCAAATTTGCATGGCCTGTCTGAGGAAATGTGAGGCCTGATGACCAGTGCTCAGGTGGGAAAGCACCCCTCAAACAATATTGTCAAGAGGAGCCAAACCTGATGGGGAGCTGTCACAAAATGTTCAGTTGTAAAATTAGAAGCATAAGGAAAAGTTATCTCAGAAAGATAAATGAGTTCAAGTACAAGATATATTCTAGGTGTTAATCTTATGAAAGGAGAACACAGTATGTCTAAGAAATCTAAAATAAAAAGAACATTTTTTCCCCTTCCCCAAGGTCACTCAATAAGATCATCAGAAAAAAAAAAAAGATTTTAACCTTGAATTACCTTCCTCTCTTGGAGACTTCAGCAGCCATTTTTATTATTCCTTGACTAACATTAAAATTGAAATATTTGATCTTGATTGTATTGTATGTTAGTTTTCACCTGTAGTTTTTTTTACAAAAGTAAAATTGTCTCCCCTGTACTGGCCCCCAAAATTCAGTTGAACTCTATGTGCTTTCATAGGAAATGGAAAAACAATTTTCCATTTGATCTCCACCATCATTGATAGTGAGATCCATGCCAAGAACATAAACCATATCCACATATCAGTTTTATAAAGGATCAGATACAGTAAGAAATAGACCATAGTTTAAATCTCTCAACATAGAAAGGTAGCAATGCTGCTACTGCTGCTAAGTCACTTCAGTCGTGTCTGACTCTGTGTGACCCCATAGACGGCAGCCCACCAGGCTCCCCCGTCCCTGGGATTCCCCAGGCAAGAACACTGGAGTGGGTTGCCATTTCCTTCTCCAGTGCATGAAAGTGAAAAGTGAAAGTGAAGTCGCTCAGTCGTGTCCGACTCTTAGCGACCCCATGGACTGCAGCCTACCAGGCTCCTCTGTACATGGGATTTTCCAGGCAAGAGTACTGGAGTGGGTTGCCACTGCAATAAGCTGAGTTAAATTAGAATTGACCTCCTTTTTATAAATTCCATAACATTTTAGAGACTATATATATTTACAAGTAGCCTGGTTTGTTTGTATGTTTGGTTTTTTTGGCTAAAAGATTAAACATTTGCTGTAGATACCTATCAGGCTTGGCTATTGCCAAAACTATCTTGGGAATTAAATCTATTCTCATGACTAATATAGCCTGTATAAATCTGACATAATTTTTTTTGTGGTACTGTTAGAGAAACAAAAACGTTTCAAGAGTGTCCTTACTACAACTTTTGGTTTATCATAGCAAAAAAAAAGGATGTTGCTTTAACTTATTTTATGATAAAAGTTTGCATTTTTGTGACCTAAAAAAATTTTTTTTGTTTTGTTCCTTTACATTATATTTATTCCATTTACTTTCTTTTATTTTTTCAATAAGACCAATTAAGAAATAGCCATTTAAAAAAAAATGCTTCAACACTATATTTGATAGACAAAAACAAAAATAAATACAATTCTGATAAAACTAGGGTAGCAGACCCACTCCAATATTCTTGCCCAGGGAATCCCATGGACAGAGGAGCCTGGCAGGCTGCAGTCCGCATGGTTGCACACAGTCAGACATGACTGAAGCAACATAGCACATAGGCAGTGGTTGCAGACCAATATCAATTTTTATGCATCAAACTATTAAATCATTATTGTCCATATTGATTGTTTAGTTGGCTATGTGTTTCTAAGACAATCAATGTATCTTGCCTAAAATTTTATCAATGAAAGTTTATTTTAGATCATCTTATTCCCAATTACCACAAAAGTAAAACACATTTGATTAGCTCACTTAACTAATGTCAGTAAGTGGCCTCCTGGCTGTCCCTCTTGTCTCTCCCCATCTCAAGCCTTATTCTCCATTAGCATCCAAAAACTCTGCAAAACCATAATCAGATCTTGCTGAAATCCACTCAGAACCCACTGTGATCTTTCCTCTTACTCAGAGTTAACCCATTGTTTTAAATGGTCTATAGGAAGCTGCACTGATTTCCCATGCCCCTTTGACCGTATCTCCTGATGTTCCTAAAGGCAGAGAAAAGCCCCAGCTTCAGGGCCTTAGCCCACTATTGCCTCTGCCTGGAATATACTTCCCTATTCCTCATGGTTTGCTCCTTTTGTCCTTTTAGATCTTGACTTAAATATTACTTTCTCATGGAGTCTCTTCATAGCCAATCTTTATAAAACTGAAAAAGACACACACAAACATCCTACCTGTATACATGCACTCCCTATATTTGCTGCTATGTTACCAGTCCTAAAACGCTGCCTGGCACAAAGAAGGTGCTCTCGAGGTATTTTGTTGTTGTTGTTAATGAGTAACACAAGTACACGTGGGAGTGCTCAGTTGCTTCAGTCGTGTCCAACTCTTTGTGACCCTTATGGACTGTAGCCTCCCAGGCTCTTCGGTACAAATACATATGAAGCAAATAAAGTCGGATAATTTATTGGTCTTTTTTGCATATATTACTTAGTTTCTTTAAGGCAGCTATTAATAATATCAATGCCTCAATTTTACATTTTGTGCCTGTTCACTACCTTCCACATATTGACTATATTAATTAGTAGCGAATAGCTATGAATAACTAGTTATTACCTCATTGACTGTATTAGTTATTGCTGCATAACAAATTACCTGAAAACTTGGTAGCTAAAAACAAGAAATGTTTATCACTTCAGTGTCTGTAATGAGCAATGTGGGTGCCTCTCAGCTTAGTATGTTCAGCCTCTCTCCAGAAGTTACAATCAAGCTATCAGCTCAGACTTGTAAAGGGCTCAGAATCTACTTTCACGTTCATCCAAGCTGGCTGTGAGTCCTCGCACGCAGGCCGCTGCATAAACCGCCAATGTGCACCCCTGTGACAGGGCAGCTTGTGCCCGGAGAAAGAGAGGTAGGAAGGGCTTCTGAAACAGAAGCCACCATCTTTCACCACCTCATCTCAGAAGCAGCACCTCAGTCCAGCCCACATTCAAGGGGATGGGACTACCAAGGGTATCAATACCAGAGACAGGGCCCCTCGGAGCCATCTGAGAGGTTGCTTAACTTTCCAACCACTTTATGGATAAAGAAGTTGAACCCTTGAGATGCAAATCTTCCCCAGGTACACAGTTAAAAGTAAGACAAGGTAATTCAAATTCTCTAATCAGCATCCGCTAAGGATCACTGATAATTTTAAATGTAATAAGTATTTTCAAAAAGTCAGGAGACATCTTTTTGTCTTGCTACATGCCAGATACTATTTAATTGCTTTATATATGTCAATCCATTTGATCTCTAAAACAACCCTATAAAGTATACTTTTTATATACATTTTACAGATGAGGAAAATGAGAAATAGAGAATTAAAGTAACTTTCTCAAAGTCATCAGCTAAAAAAGCATCAAGGGTGGCATTCAAACCCAGCCATCTGGCTTGGCTTTATAACCAGTACTCTTTACTACATACCTCTTAGATCTATGAAAACTAAAGACTAAATGCTTTAGTCTTCAATTCATCAAAATCTATTTTATAGCTCTTGTCTTTTTAAATTCAAAACAAGAGAAGAGTAATGCTATTTTAAAAATTGTCTTGTGGGGAAACTTTCATCTAAGAGGCAAAATGACCTCAGATTAAAAATCTTATTCACTGTGTGAACTGACCTGCAGTGAGAAGACAGCTGGGCAAGCACATGTTGGTTGGATCTGTTCTAGATAGAATGTCTCACTGCTGACTATAATGTTCTCAGGTGAACAGCCCTTCCCCTTTCAAAGAAATAAGAAAGCCACACACAGAGAATGCATCCAGTACATGGGAAATACCTTTCCTCCTCTCTTCTTTCTAGTTTATAAAAGTTCCCCTTTCAAACGGTAATAAGTCACTTCAGAGAATGCGTTTTCTAAAGGATGACTGCCCTCATTGAGTAGTGACACACTTAAATCAGGCATGCAATAATCCCTAGAAATATACCGCCTGGAGTGTCTTATTGCTTAATTAGAGCTGGCACTGGGCCACTGCTTCTTAGCCTTGAATCAGTGCAAGAGCACTGGAAGGAGGCAGGGGTATTTATTAAAAGTGCTATTTCAGGGGGATATAAAGTAATGGCACCATGCCAGTCTGCAGAAAATAAAGCCAAACACTCTTGCTACCATAGTAAAATGTCAAGCTGCCTGGCTTTATTGTAGTCAGAGATTAAATCCATCATTGCGCCCATGATCAGGGTTTAAATGTGATCTCTGTTGTTCTAAAAGACTTTACAATCATTACTCAAGGACCACTATCAATGTAAACATAGCTTTCCCCCAAAATAGTCATTGAACAGAAGGAGGAAGCCATCACTGTAATTATGTAAACATATTCTCTTACTTTCTTGAATAGCCTACCATCTTTTTTTTGTAAGTACATTTTCAGTTCAGTTCGGTCACTCAGTCGTGTCTGACTCTTTGCGACCCCATGAATCGCAGCACACCAGGCCTCCCTGAATGATGCTGAAGTACATTTTAGAGAAGAGGAAATGGAGAGTTCATAGGAACTAGAGGAGGAAAGTCTGTGACTCAAGCTGATGCCCCCCAGCTTCTATGTGGACTCAAGAGGCTTCCACCTTACAGTGGACAGCAAATTTTACTTTTTCATATCCCTACACTAGAAGTGCTCCATTTCTAGTTTGGAGACAGTCTATCTAGGGGCTAGAGTACTCTATTAACTAGGTCTTTTGTTCTCTCCTCAATAATTGGTTCCCATTTCTCCATTTTGTGTAGCAGCGAGGGACGGTGGAGCCTGATGGGCTGCGGTCTATGGGGTCGCACAGAATCGGACATGAGTGAAGCGACTTAGCAGCAGCAGCAGCAACCCCTACTGGAACAGAATTTCTTGCCTCTAATCTAGCCCTTCCATGACTTGGTCCTAAACACCACTTTTGGTTCTCCTTGGTGCTGGCTACCTGTCCACTCAGAACTCTACTGACTACCTATTTTGAAATTTCTTGAGTAGACATTCTGAGTCTCAGACTAAATTTGATTATTTTGCCAATGGTACTTGTACCTCACCTCCTTCTTTCTTATGTTGATCATTTTTAATTTTTAGATGACTAGTTAAAAGTTGCTAGACCAGTAGTGACAACCTGAAACAGCTGACATTTTTCCACTCTCATATTCAAATCCCTGCAATTTCAACATATGTGTTAGGGTTCTTACCCTAGCTGTCTCTTGGTCAGTCCTTGCTACAACCATTCAGTGCAAAGTCATAACAGATGAAAAGTCAGTAACAAGATCCTCCAATATTAAGAAGAGGTAATGGTTTTGGGTTGACAGTGCCAGAAAACATTTTCTAAATTTCATAAATACTACATAAAAATTCAATGTAAAAACACAGGTAAGAGGATACCTCAACTGGAAATTGTATGTTTTATGCAATACCATGAGATTAATTTAAGTAAAATTTCAATGCTCATGCTTAAAAAAAAAACAGCGCAATCTTAAACTGCCAGAAGTCATGGCAGTTAGGGCTAAACCTATGCTAAACGTTAATTTTTTTATGGAGACAAAAGAAACTGCTTTATTTATTCAAACTGAAATATATAAGAAAAAACTATAGGCAGATCCTAGAGCAGCAATGAAGAACATTGTTTAACCTCTTCATCACCAAAGAATTTCAACTTGTCTTATGGATAGAAACAGTCCATACGAATGATTCTTTGTTTCACAATGAAAGTCAATAGAAATATGTATATGGTTTTCTTTATAAACAATCATTCACAGTCATTGGATATCTGCATTCTTTCAAGATCAGGCTCTGTCTACACAATTTATTAAACTCCCAATATGTTCTCATGGACAATGAACCAATTCTCCCAGCCAGTAGCGATGTACCTAAGTGCCTAGAATATGAAATAAACTTTTACTGGAAGGAAAAACCAGCTATATAATTTGTGGTATAATGAATACAAATGAAAATCCTAGGCAGAATGAAAATCCTAGGTTCCTTTTCCAAAGTTAATTAAAAATTGCTATGACTTTCAAGACAGCCACAGCAAATGGGACGCCCTGCCAAGTGTGGAGTCTTATGGAACTGCCTAAGTGTCATGTTCATGGCTGTGCTGGAAGTCTAAAACACAGTAAGTACAAGGCAATTAAATACATATGCTCAACAGCACTGTCACATAGCCAGCTTTTCAGGTATACAGGTACTCTGTTAATTCAATCCTTTTTAGTCAATTCTGCAACACAAACAAAACCACCTTCAAACCCACTGCACCAACCAAAAAGACAATTATCTTACTTAGAGCAAAAGCATTCATTCTCAGATAACTGGTGCTCATGACTTGTTGGCAAAGCTGGCACATGTTCTAACACTAAAATAGAATTTTTAAAACATATTTATTATCTTAGTTTGCTGAAGAGAGCTATTAGTGTGTAAAGTCTTTTGAAAGAGGAAGACATAGCAAGTAAAGACAAACAGGGTGTGTATGTAGGGGGAGGGGAGGGAGCGAGAGTCCATGAGGTACTAATGGCAGAGACTTGGCTTCCAAGTTCCAGTTGAGCCTCTGGAGCATCATGTTTTGGAATTCCAAACTTGCAGTGATTTGGAAATACTATAAGCCGCCACAGGCTTTTCTGTTTTTCTTTACTCAGTGTATATTTCTCCACCATGCTGATCTGGGAAAACAATTGACATCAGTCTCGACAGTGCTGGAGTGGCAGGTTGCAAAGAGTCTCCTGGTGGAGAGAAGCAAAGGGCAGAAGAGACCATAGGCTAAGTTACCTCATTACTAATATCTGCCCAACAAGGATTGGAGTGAGATTTATGTGCTGAGAAATCAAGTAATCATTGATGTTCCAGGCAAGCAAGTCCAAAGCTTAGATTTTACTGGATCATATCAAAAGCGGGAGAAGAAACAGATGCATCTTCCCAACTGGGAAAAAAGAGACTGGGTTATGGCTCAGAAAGAAACTATGTGCGATGCATATGTGCCTGATTATGCCACGATGCCTTTCCTCTTCACATATATCCAGAATATGCAATTTATTTCCATGTTTATGTAGTACTTGATATTCCATCAGCTTGGGAAAGATGACTGTCTCTATAAATGTCATCATGAAATAGAATTATAACTTGTTTGTGCAGATAACTTTTGTTTGTCTCCCTGAGATATTCTAACACTGACAGAGACTCATACCACTCTTTGGCGTGTGCGCAAGCTAAATTGCTTCAGTCGTGTCTAACTCTGTGTGACCCTACAGACTGTAGCCTGCCAGTCTCCTCTGTCCATGGGATTCTCCAGGCAAGCATACTGGAGTGGGTTGCCATGCCTTTCTCCAGGGGATCTTCCTGATCTAGGGATCAAACTTGCATCTCTTTTATCTTCTGCACTGACGAGTGGGTTCTTTACAACTAGTGCCACCTGGGAAGCCCATTCCACTCTCTCACCTTTTTCCAAACATGTAATCAGAAAAGATTATTAGGAAAGTATCTTTTTCTTGTTTACTTGGCATAAAATACTGCATTTTCCCCTTTGGAATCTTTTTTGTACAATCTCTTAATTCTATAATCACTTCATATTTCGACAGTATTTAAAAGTCTTGAGACATAATCCTTTTTTTAACCAAGCAAGCCATGTATGTGTATCTTATTGCATGTGAGAAACACCATTATTGCTATGTAATTTTATGTATCAGTTCAGGGTTTATCACTGACTCACTGAACGAAAATTTTTACGTTTAAAAATAGAGCCAAAGACACTCAATATAAAATGGGAATAATATACCCTAGTCCCTGAAAGAGAGAACTGTGGTTGTTTTTAGTATTAAAACCAGAGGAGGACTACATGAATCTTATATTCCCCTCTATACTCATTTTTAACTAATCTGTGTATAAGATTTGAAGAGACTATAGTCAGCTCTAGGAATTAATCGTAAAATTTTAAAATTCCTTTCTACACTATAATACTGTAAATCTAACCTACTTATTCCCACTAATTCCATAGTCGATGTGTGCATAGAAAATTTCCTTTATTTTCTTAAGTTCTTGTGCAGTCAGATTTCTCTAGACATCACGTGACTTTCTAGGACCATTTGGACCTATGCCCTGTATCTAGAAATGTACTGATGGGGATAAACAGGAGGCTGGACATTATTTGCATTCTTCCTTGATTGATGGGGGTTATTGAGTTACTTTGCATGCTCTTTACTTATTTAGCATCCAAAAGTCAACCACAATTAAAAGACATATTAAACTAGAAGTTAGTGATGTAAGCTGAATTCACACCACAAATCGTAAGTTTAAATTGGCAACTCTAACAGTGGTCCCCTCTGCCTTCGATTTCTTAAATGGTCTTAGAAAACTATTTTGTTCAGGTAGTAATAAGCCAGCACATATTCTGGGTCACAGACTACTACTTCAAGATGACAATGAGTATGTGATTTTTTTCCCGAGTAGCCATAAATTAACGTGTTTTTCTTTTCCTAATAAGTTTATGGGGGAAAAAAATCTCAACTTTCTGATTTTTTTTCACTGTCTCTCACAGTTAAAACCTCTGTTGTCTGTTTTAGAAGGAACACCAAATCCTCACTGTATTTCTTCAACTATATCAATAGTTTATGAGATGCTTTATTGAAAGAACACAAATGAAGTAAATTTAGTTACTTCTGTCTTCCTTATTTTATACGTGCTACTGGATTTCTGGATTCCATGGGAACCACAGAAAACAGATATGTTGGAATATGTTGTTGTTTTTTTTTTAAGGAAAAAAAATCACTGTTTCCATTCATCATTTTTCTTCTGTCAACGTGAATTTAGAAAATCTTGTTACTAATTTTGCAAAATTGTGATTTTAAAGATTCTAAAAACCTGAGTGCTTTCTATTTTACCTAGAATTTTTAGTTACCATGTTACATTTGGTGTGCTTTAAACTTCATTGACTAAATAGGAATTATCTGTTATCATTTATTATGAGGGTTAGTAACATTATGAGACATATGCCCTTAGTGAAAATGCAGCAGGAAGGGCTACATAATTTATGAGACCCAGTGCAAAATAAAAATGTGAGGCTTCTTCTTTAAAAAGGATGAAAACTTTCTGGAGAGTTACAATGGAGCCTTAAACCAAGTTTAAGACCCTTCTAAGAGTGACTCTATGTATTACTCGTCCGGACATTTAAATAATTCACTTTGTAAGAATGAAGAGTGCATACTGAGACAGCAATGCCCAAATCAATTCACTTAGATATTCTCCCAAACATTTCTAGTACAGGTTTCCCCTGATATCCAAAAAAAAGGCATTCCCATACAAACTTTCATGAGCCAAAATGGAGCAAAGCAAAGAAGCAGTACCTTAGAATACATCTCGCTAACAGATGCACACAATAAATTGAGAGAAATCATGGATGCTCACAGGCACAGGTCAAAGCTACTGTGACTTGATGTAGAAATGTTGAGTATAAATCCTGCGGAAGGCACTCAGTGGTGCTCTCTCACTGCAAGGGGAACCCAGTGCCTCTCCAACAGCTCATTGCAAAACAGACCAAACACTATTTTTACTTTTTTTCATAAAAGTAAAAATTCTCTTCAGATTTCTTTCCATTCTGGAAAACAGGTACTGATGAAGATCTTTGATAAACAAAGTGGCAGAAAACAAACTTTCAAAAAGCGGGGGATGCCTGTAAATCTTATCAGCATACATTGCCTAGATCACTGGGAAACAAAACGTTATTTAACAAATGTCTTACATCATTTTAAATTTAAGCAATATAAACTGAAGTAGGTTCTACAGTTCTTTTTTTAAATTATTATTCAGTTATTAGTACTTGGTTCTATGAAAAGTTTTGAAATTTAACGTAGCACTGTAAATTTGAAACTTTTCTGAGCTATATATTTATCTGAGATATATTTTGACAATATGTTTATAGTATGCATATGTAAGAATGTTTTATGTATATATACTTGGTATACTTAAAATCATAAAACTAAATTAAAATTGCTATTTAAATTTCTTTAAAGAGAAGGTCTCATGCTTCTTGACTAATAAGAGATAATTGACTGAGTAAAGTTAAAGCATTGTTCATTCATTTAGCAACACTTATTAAGTACCTACAATATCCCAGGCAATATTACAAGTGCTGATGCTGCTGCAGAGAACAAACACGGTACCCAGTTGCATAAAAGGCCAAGTGTCTATAAACAGAAGAATGGATAAATAATATGTGGTATATACAGACAATAGAACATTATTCACCTAGTGTATATATAAAAAGAAATGGAAAAGGAAAAAATATTGTTTAATTCCACTATGTGAGATGCTTAGAATAAGCTAATTTATAGATACAGATAATAGAGTAGAACTTATTAGGATCTAAGAACAAAAGAGTGAATTTATTGTTTAAACAGACTTTCTGTTTGGGATGATGAAAAAATTAAAACTTTCACAAGTAATAATAGAGTTGTATGCATCTCAAGAACACTGGAAACCAGAAAGGGCAGGCAAGTGATCAGAAAAGGAGGATGGAAATATAGAAGCAAACAAATACATGTTTGCCTATTTCTGAATTTAAATAAGGTCTTCCCCTAAATATAGTTTAAAATAAATTTCTTATCCTCACTATAATTTATGATCCATAAATGTCAGAAAAATATATCCCCCTTAGCAGCAGAAGTCAGACAAGATCAAACAGAATGCATTTGGGGTGATGGTTTATATTAGGATATTAGTCTTTGAGTTACTTGTTTAAAAAATGTAACACTAGTTAACCTTCTTAAAAGATCACCATGTGGGAAAGTTCAGTTCAGTTCAGTTCAGTACAGTTGCTTAGTCGTGTCCGACTCTTTGCGACCCCATGAATCGCAGCATGCCAGGCCTCCTCCACCATCTCCCGGAGTTCACTCAAACTCACGCCCATCGAGTCAGTGATGCCATCCAGCCATCTCATCCTCGGTCGTCCCCTTTTCCTCCTGCCCCCAAACCCTCCCAGCATCAAAGTCTTTTCCAATGAGTCAACTCTTCACATGAGGTGGCCAAAGTACTGGAGTTTCAGCTTTAGCATCATTCCTTCCAAAAGAACACCCAGGGCTGATCTCCTTTAGAATGGACTGGTTGGATCTCCTTGCAGTCTCTCAAGAGTCTTCTCCAACACCACAGTTCAAAAGCATCAATTCTTCAGCGTTCAGCTTTCTTCACAGTCCAACTCTCACATCCATACATGACTACCGGAAAAACCATAGCCTTGATTAGATGGGCCTTTGTTGGCAAAGTAATGTCTCTGCTTTTGAATATGCTATCTAGGTTGGTCATAACTTTTCTTCCAAGGAGCATCTTTTAATTTCATAGCTGCAATCACCATCTGCAGTGATTTTGGAGCTCCCAAAAATAAAGTCTGACACTGTTTCTACTGTTTCCCATCTATTTCCCATGAAGTCATGCTATGATCTTCGTTTTCTGAATGCTGAGCTTTAAGCCAACTTTTTCACTTTCCTCTTTCACTTTCATCAAGAGGCTTTTTAGTTCCTCTTCACTTTCTGCCATAAGGGTGGTATCGTCTGCATATCTGAGGTAATTGATATTTCTCCTGGCAATCTTGATTCCAGCTTGTGCTTCTTCCAGCCCAGCGTTTCTCATGATGTACTCTGCATGTAAGTTAAATAAGCAGGGTGACAATATACAGCCTTGATGTACTCCTTTCCTATTTGGAACCAGTCTATTGTTCCATGTCCAGTTCTCACTGTTGCTTCCTGACCAGGTGCCGCGGCCAGCACAAGCAAGAGTCGCACCTGCACAGGGAGAGAACGGAGCGTCCCCGCTAAGAAAATAAGAGAGAGACAAAAGATGGGGTTGAGAGGATCAGCCCCAAAATGGCTGATACCTTGCTTTATTGTGCTGCAGTATATATAGGGTAAAGTACGTGACTTAAGGCACTCACAAGGTTGTTTTTTAATCTCAGGATACAATCACCAGACCCTTACCATTGTATACAGAACACAATCAGAATATCTATCTTCTATGAAATATACACAATAAGATAATCTATCTTCTATGAAATGTTGCCGAAACCAAACATCTTGGAGCCTTAAGGGTTATAAAAACTCTTGAGGGTGGCGGGACAGGGAGCTTAGGCACGTGTCCTAGGGCCTGGCATACCTGCCAGGGAGCTCCCAAGACTTAACCCTTCACGGGTCGTCCCCCGCAGCTCCCCTCTCTTTATTTTTTAAAAGCTCCATAAGATGTTGGTGTTGCAACATGTTTTTATGTATTAAAACTCTCATATGTAGAAATTCTTTAACAATGCTACGAATAAGGCAAGGAGCTAGACAAATTATGATAAGCACAACAGTCAGAACCGCGCCCATAGCAATTATACTTCGCCACAGTGAATGAAGGCTAGGAAAGTTAGAAAATAAATTTTGTAAAAAATTATCGACGGTATCAGCTATATTCAAAGTAGCTTTTGGAGAATTTTCGATGTCAAGAATTTCATTGTGCAATTGTAAAAGATCTAAAGAAACATTAGTATTAAACCAAATTCCTTGTAGATGTTTTTTCACCTTATCCCACGGAAAGTCAGAAGTATTGTAAGGCTTTTTGTAACACAAATCCATTTATAATTAGCATGGCATTGAATTTTCATGCGAAAATTAATGCTCTGAACTTGTTCTCCTAAAACTCTAACTACATCATATAAAGCTGATAATCTATCTTCTATTTTTTATCTATATCTTCTTGAGTTCCCATTACTTTAGTAACATTATATGACAAGGAATCTACAGTATGAGCAGCTTGAATGGATTGTGCTAAAGATACAGAAGCAGTAACAGCAGTTGCTATAAGGGTGATTAAAGACACTATACCCAGAATAATCAGGCTCAGACCTCTTTTAGGACGGCTAAGAGCCGTATTAATGCGTTGTAACAATTCTAAAGCAGTTTCATCATACCATTCTTCAGTTATTTCAACAGGTAACATTACAAAAGCAGGTTGTTTTACTATTATAACTTGTTCTCCTTTGGCTACACCTCTAATGCAATTAGTAAGTATGCAATTAGAACAATTTAAATGATAAATATTCAATGACAGTGTTATTTCCATATGGCCTTGTATCAACATGAATGGGTAAGGAACACAAGCTCGGGGATATAAAAATCCTGTAACTCCCACATCACCATATTTGCTCCCACTAATATTGGGCTGTAGATATAGACTATTGCCATGACCAAAAGCAGCCAAAAGTTTCCACAGTTCAGTTTGAAATATAGGAGCAGTGTTTACAGAGAGAATGGGTGGATGCTGTCCTCGATATTCGGGGAAATCAGGTGTTCCTCCAGGTGCCCAGTCCCATAAAAGGGTGGTATTGGCATTGTTGATGTTATACACCGATGCAATTCGTGCTCGACATAAAGTCCAAGGAGTGTCTATTCCTATGCCGATGCTTAAATGTTTGTCACAAAACGGAATGTCCAGGGGTCCGGTTCCGTCACGGTACGATCTCTTTCCGGTTTTTTCATCAATGCCTGAAATAGTCACTCGAGGATAGGATATATCAGCTGACACCTGTATACAATGAGGATGCTGTGATTGATAAGAAAAGCACATAGGGTATTGAGTAGTAAGGCCATAAAAGGAGATATTGGCTTGCTGAGGAGAAATGTGAATATCTGATTTTCCTCCTAAAAGACTTGTATCATTAACATATACAGGTACTGTTTCTTTATCCCATCCTAAGGATTGAATCATAGGCGGATCAGGAATGTATGCCCAAAAAGCCGCAGCTGCCCCGTTTTGTATCCGCTGTAACAATAATAATAACATGATCAGTATATTAGTAGGTGTCACTGGAGGTTGTACATGAGCCTCATTCCAAGCATAACGCATCAGCGCCTCAATTTGCCTCTGGGTAGGCAGCTCACTCGTGGGCTCACTCAGTGTCATGCGTTGCATTTGATGTGTCAGGAGTTCCTCTGCCGCGCGTACCAGCCTTTCCGGAATCCAGCGCGGCGCTTCGGCATCCTGTGGAAAACACAAACATGCCCTCGTCCCCATATTAGTACAGGGTCTGGCCCATACCACAGATTGGTAAGTGGATCCTTCCATCGCACAAGTGGTTTTTTGCATGAGGATCGTTCTCCCCAAAAACGCTGGGCTGCTGAATTGCCTTCTGCGTCTAAAGTTAAAAAATTTAAAACATAAAGAGCATGGTTTAAGGCGTTATGCGGTGAGGGGCTATACAGTTCATTCCCCTTTTTTGTTTTAATAATTGATGTTTAAGGCGTTGATGGGCTCGTTCCACAATACCTTGTCCCTGTGGATTATAAGGAATTCCTGTTTTATGATGAATTTGGAAAGAAAGACAAAAACGTTGAAAAGAACGGCTAGTATAACCAGGTCCATTATCTGTTTTAAGGGTTTGTGGGATTCCTGAAGTAGAAAAGCAAAACAGCAAATGTTGAATACAGTGACGTGTTGATTCTCCAGTGTGAAGGAGGCCATGAGAAAATTGGAAAAAGTGTCAATAGAAACATGAACATATTTAAGACGTCCAAATTGAGGAATGTGAGTAACATCTGTTTGCCAGAGGTGATTAGGGCGTAAACCTCGAGGTTGACACCATATTGAGGAGAACAAAGAATTGAGGACAAGTAGAGCAAGATTTAACAATTTGCCGTGCAGCTTCACGGGAAATTTTAAATTGCAAGCGTAAAGAATGACTATTTTGGTGATGTAAATCATGGGATTTTCGGGCTGCATCAATAGCTGATTGGAAAAACACTTGTTTAGTAAGAACGTCCGCAGTGTGATTGCCTTGTACGAGGGCACCAGGAAGGGTGGAGTGTGCACGAATATGTCCAAAGAAACAGGGGTGTTGGCGGCAATGGAGAACCTGTTGAATCAATGTAAATAAGTTAAGAACTTCAGGAGAGGTGGTGCCGATAATTGGAACAGTTTCAATCATCTGTAAGGCACCGACCACATAGGAGCTGTCTGTAAATAAATTGAAGGAAGTAGGTACAGTTAGCAACGCTTGGTGGACTGCAAATAATTCCACAACTTGAGCAGAAGAAAAACTGGTTTGTGCGTAATAGGTTTGATGGTTAATGATTAAAGCTGCAGTTCCATTAGAAGATCCATCTGTAAATATAAGTGTCGCTTCGGGAATAGGTTGTCGGCGAACTATTTTTGGAAAAATAAAGGCATGAGAGCTAGCAAATTGTAACAATTTATCAGAAGGGTAATGATGAGTAATCCGTCCGGGGTAATTTGCAAAAGCTATAGACCAATTATCTGAAAATTGAAAAAGCCAATCTTGTTGTTCTAAAGCATAAGGAACACAAATGAAGGGGGTTCCATACCAAAATATTGGATGGCCTCGTGACGTCCCTTGCTATAATTTTGCAACAAGTTCATAGTAAGGGAGCAGATGTTTAGTTGGAGTAGCAGACAAATATATCCATCGCAAAGGTTTATCTTGATAGAGAACCCCTGTGGGTGCTCGGGGGGTAGGAAGTATATACAAACCCCATGATCGTTGGTAATCACAATAAGTAATCTGTTGTTGTCTAATAGCTTCTTCTATTGATTGTAAAGCAGTTCGTCCTTCTAAAGAAAGTGTTCGGGGTGACGCAGGATCAGAGTCACCTTTAAGGATGTCAAATAATGGCTGCAAGGTATAAGTGGGTAATTTTAAATAAGGACGTATCCAATTAATGTCTCCTAAAAGTTTTTGAAAGTCATTTAGAGTTTTTAAATGGTCAGTCTGCAGTTTTACTAATTGGGTATTATAAACACGAGGATATAAGGAGAAACCCAAATAATTATAAGGAAAATGAGTCTGAATTTTTCATCAGCAATAACAAGACCATTAAGGCTTAAATGTTGTTTTAGAATCGAAAAAGCTTGATACAATAGATGTTCGTCAGCATGAGCTAGTAATATATCATCCATATAATGAACCAAATATAGCTGAGGAAAACGTTGACGAACCGGAGCTATTGCTGTAGCAACAAATTTTTGGCACAGCGTAGGGCTATTAGTCATTCCTTGCGGGAGAACTCTCCATTGATAGCGTTGCATAGGCTTTTTAAAATTAACAGAGGGTAAACTGAAAGCAAATCTTTTGCAATCTTGAGGTGCAAGAGGAATAGTGTAAAAACAATCTTTTAAATCTATAACAATGATATAGGATTTATCAGGTATAGCAGAAGGAGTGGGCAACCCAGGTTGTAGGGCTCCCATATGCATCATTGTTTCATTTACCTTACGAAGATCTTGTAGCAATCTCCATTTCCCAGACTTCTTTTTAATAACAAAAATTGGGGAATTCCAAGCAGAGGTAGAGGGTTCAATATGCCCAAGTCTCAGCTGTTCCTGCACCAGCTGTTGTGCGGCAGAAAGTTTTTCCTGTGTTAGGGGCCACTGATCGACCCATACCGGTTCCTCAGATTTCCAATCAATAGGATCGGCATGCGTCACAGGAGAATCAGAGGTCCCTAGGAAAACACCCCAAGCCTTTTCGATCTTGATTAGGTTTTAAATCAAGGGGCAAAATGATGCCTTGATGTTGTTTACCTAAACCTTGATTTGGAAGTAAGCCCTGATCTAACATCAAATCTGTCACAGTGGGTGAAGGACTATATAAATAAACACCCATTTTGCTTAATATATCACGCCCCCATAGATTAACTGGAAGATAGGGCAGAATATAAGGTTTAAATTGGCCTGTATGTCCATCTTTATCCTTCCAAGTAAGAAGGGATGAACTCTGTTCTGGATTGGTAGTTTGGCCAATACCCTGGAGAGTGGAAATAGCCATCTGTTTTGGCCATGTAGTAGGCCAATATTTATCAGAAATAACACTAATATCGGCCCCTGTATCAAGCACTCCGCGGAAAAGCTTACCATTAATGCGTAGCTCAAGTTCTGGTCGTGCCTCGGTAACATTTTGCACCCAATAGGCGTCAGAGGACCCGAAACCTTTATCTTGACGGTCTCGGTTAATTGTTTTTCCTTGTATGACTAATGGAACTAAAAGAAGTTGAGCTATACGCTGTCCTGCATTGATTACAATAATTTTGTTAGGAGCGGAGGCTAATATTTTATCTCTCCTGTATAATCAGAGTCAATCACACCAGGATGAATAAGTATTCCTTTTAAAGACGCACTGCTGCGCCCTAAAAGCAGTCCAGCTGTCCCTGGAGGTAAAGGCCCAAACACTCCTGTGGCAAGGGTTTGGACCCCCATCTCGGGAGTTAATACTGTGTAGGAGGTGGCACAGAGGTCCAATCCCGCGCTGCCTCTTGTGGCTCGATAGAGGTCTGCAATGGTCCTTTGGAACCTGCAGTGTTGCCCCATAACATTGTTTCGGGGCCAGGGCTGGCCCTCACCCAGTTTCCCGAAACCGGGGGCAAGGATTACCTTGAACATCCGTTTTGGAACGGCAATCCCGCGCCCAATGCTTTCCTTTTTTACAGCGTGGGCACAAATTAGGAGTGTTAACAGGGCTTTGTTGTTTTTGAGGGCACACTGCAGCCCGATGGCCAGGCTGACCACAAACAAAGCAACCCGAATTACCTGACTTTTGAAGTCCTTTCTTGTTCCGGGCTTGCTGCTGGAAAAGTACCTCTTTATGCTTTTTCCTTGTAATGCTGCTGCCATAGCAATGCCTTGCATGTAGGAGGGTCCAATGTCAGCACAAATGCGAATAAAATCAGACAGATCTCCCTTTTTCGATAAGGTCTTAAAGCAGCTTGACAAGCAGAGTTAGCGTTTTCAAAAGCCAATTGTTTTGCCAATACCATCCCAGCCTTTTCATCTGACATTATCTTACCTATAGTATCTAAAAGTCGTGCCACGAAGTCCTGGTAAGGCTCATCAGGTCCCTGCCGGACTTTTGAAAGATCCTCTGTCTTAGTACTGGAGCTAGGAAGTTTTTCCATGCCTGCCGAGCCGCATTTGATATTTGTGCATATGCACCAGGTAAGAAATTAAGTTGAGTGTCAGTAGCCTGGTAAGGGCCTTCACCAATCAACATTTCATAGGAGGTCTGTATACCTTGCTGTCGGTTAACATCAGCTATACGAGCACATTGTTCAAAAATTCAGATTTCCATAATAAATAATCTCCCCCTGAGAGACATGCCCTAGCTGTCTGCTTCCAATCATTTGGAGGTAAAGCTTGAGTACCCAAGTTTTCTATCATAGCAATGGTGAATGGAGCGGTAGGACCGTATTGTGAGCAAGCAATCTTTAACTCTTTCAGTTGTTTAAAAGGCAGTGATTCATAATAACGCTGGTTGTTATTTTCAAAGACAGGAAAAGCAAGAGAAAAATCAGAGACAACCTCACCAAGTCGCTGTGCCTGTCTCAATGCCTTTTGCAGCGGAGACATGTTCTCAGACGGTGGAGGGGGCCCTGGAGGGGATCGAGACCAGCCACAACAGAAGGAGCATAAGCAGGGGGAAGAGGCGGAGCAGAAGGAGATTTGGCATTGTTACTAGGAAGCTTGATTCCTGCGTTCTGTAAAGCAATAGTGAGGTTTTTAAAGCATTCAACCAATTCATCTTTAGATGTTAACGCCCCTTTTCTTGTGCTAAAAACCCCAATCTTCTTGATGGTATTTAGCAGCTTCTTCGTCTAATTCTGCCTCATCTGTGGATGAAAGTAAATCATCATTATCTGAAGGATGCAATAAGTTAGAAAACGGAGGGTCGCTTTTAACCCCCTCGGGAACAGCATATCTGGGTTCCGAATCAGGAACATGGAGAGGATCTTCTTCCTGTTTTAATAAATTTCCTAAACGTTTTAATTCATCATTATCAAAGTCCAGGCAGTCACGAATTAGTGTCCAAAAGGATAAAGTTTCGACAGGGATTTTTTCAGGGCCATGTAAAGTATAATGAGTCCGAATTTGTTCCCCTACCTTCTTCCATGTCTCTAAATTTACTGTACCTTCTCTGGGGAACCAAGGGCAAACTTCCTCGATGAATGAAAGAAAATTGATTAATTTAGGTTTAGAAACAGTAATTCCCCTATGTTTTAACATTACAGATAACATATGCACAAACAACTGGCGACTATGCGTCTGTCCCATATTTATACTCTCAACTATATACCTTACTACTCCTCCTCAATTTAATTCACTTGTTTACTCATATACTCACTCTTTTCAATTAATAAGAGTAGTGGCGAGGAAAACTGTCGAGCTCGAGCCCCACGTTGGGCGCCACCTGCCGCGGCCAGCACAAGCAAGAGTCGCACCTGCACAGGGAGAGAACGGAGCGTCCCCGCTAAGAAAATAAGAGAGAGACAAAAGATGGGGTTGAGAGGATCAGCCCCAAAATGGCTGATACCTTGCTTTATTGTGCTGCAGTATATATAGGGTAAAGTACGTGACTTAAGGCACTCACAAGGTTGTTTTTTAATCTCAGGATACAATCACCAGACCCTTACCATTGTATACAGAACACAATCAGAATATCTATCTTCTATGAAATATACACAATAAGATAATCTATCTTCTATGAAATGTTGCCGAAACCAAACATCTTGGAGCCTTAAGGGTTATAAAAACTCTTGAGGGTGGCGGGACAGGGAGCTTAGGCACGTGTCCTAGGGCCTGGCATACCTGCCAGGGAGCTCCCAAGACTTAACCCTTCACGGGTCGTCCCCCGCAACCAGGTTTTCACAAAAAAAAGAAGTATTAAAGGATTTTCTATTTTCTCAATCTCACATAGAAATAAAGATTTTCTCTTACATGTGTCACATTAGAAAATGACAGAACACACTAATAAGAAGTATTGTATTCATTAATCTCATCTATGTGTACCAAGCAATTTCTTCCCACTATAATTCTGTACTAGAAGAAGTTTAATAATTTAAGGTGGAATGCAGTGTCATTTCCTACAAAAATGCAATATATTATGAAGTATCCATGTCTGATACTTCAAAAATTATATACCCATATGGTGTTCAATAAACAGTTATTAAATCAATATCTTAATATCTGGCACTTAATTAACCACCAGGCATGCCTACTGTTGACATCTACCTGGCTTTCTATAAACCCAGCTAAGACTAGCATCAGTTAAATGTTAATATCCTTATACGCAATTCACAGCTAAGTTCATAAATTCATATTTTCTTTTTCCTACATCCTTTTTTCTGTTGACTATTTCTACACATATTAATGTATATCTGAATCTGAAAGCTTAAAACAAATTATGCCAAATGAAAATAAACTTGCAATTCAGCTTAACTGGGAAGAATCTCAGTTGTTACACATCTTTAAAATTCACCAGGATTAATACTATATGTCATAATTTTTAATCTAAGTCTAAAAAGCTAAAGGAAATTATGGAAGCAGATTTTTTCTGAATCTATATATAAATATCACGCATCTATTCCTTACAGGAGCACCTAGCCTAATCTTCATTACATGTTCAGAACAACTCTAATGAAAGGGAGTTAAATGTTTAAAAGTACATGTACTATAGTAGGTATTTCCTGGGTTCAAATCCTGGCTCTGTCATTTATTAATAGTGTGAGAAACTACTTCCTTTTTCTTGACTCAGTTTCCTCATTTATAAAAATAAAAATAATAACATACTGACTTCATAGTACTGTTATGAAAAGACAATATGACTTAAAAGAATATATGACTTAAAATAGTAAGTATGTGTAGTGTGTGTTAGTCCCAAAGTCATGTCCAACTCTTTGCAACCCCATGGACTGTAGCTACCAGGTTCCTCTGTCCATGGGGATTCTCCAGGCAAGAATACTGGAATATTCAGTAATACCCAGGGATCAAATCGGGGTCTCCTGCATTGCAGGTAGATTCTTCGCCATCTGAGCCAGCAGGGAATTTAAGATGTGTTATCAGATCCTTGCTCGCTCACTTGCTCAGCAACTCAGTTGCTTCTGTACTGACTCTCTGGGAGTGCACCAGGCTCCTCTGTCCATGAGAATTCTCCAAACAAGAATACTGGAATGGGTTGCCATGCCCTCATCCAGGAGATCATCCTGACCCAGGAATCAAACCCACTTCTCTCTACGTCTCCTGCATTGGCAGGCGGGTTCTTTACCACTAGCCCTACCTGGGAAGCCCAATCAGATCCTAATTCTCTACTAATTCTTGTTATTTTAGACAAAAAAGAAAGAATCTACCTATCCGACATTTCATCATTGGAAAGTTATGATTACTAAACTATATCAATGGCATTTAGATAGAAAACTTTAAAATTAAAACACCTGTTGCTCCTACTTGGTATTATAATAACAATTTTATTGAGAAAATGATGAATGAAATTTCAAGGTATCTTTCTTCACACCAGTAGCCAAAGCATACAAGAATATTTTTTGGCAATCAGTCACATATTTTAAAGTTTTCCCTTTGTAATATTTTTTGTAATAACTCATGTTTCCAACAAATCCAATTTTATGGTAAATAACAAGTGGATGAAGTTCTAGTTTGGTCTGTAAAATAGTTTTCAGGGAGTTTATTAGAATAGAATCTTAGGCACAATCTCTTCAGTCATAAGGCATTCAGGTTCTGATGTCATTAAAGATCCACTCCCCCCATATGTTTTATGGAGTTAGGTACAAACATATTTTAAACTTATACTAATTATTCTATCCAAAAATGTGATTCATTTAAATATTACTGAGTAAAATTTAAAATACTGGGAAAACATTAGGGTAAAAGTTTCAAGAACTTTAACAAGGACATACTACCATAAACAAGGGGGTCCAACCTTTCCCAAGGCAAAGCAAAGTTTTCCTGCTCAGGACTATTCCATGAGGCTATTTTTTTCTGTGATTGACTAATGTTTGCTTTTGCTGGTTTTTGTGCTATGGGAGTTGAGTATTTATTTTCTATCTACTGTGATTTTGCCCTCCTCTCCAAAACAATAAACTCTACATTCTAACAGTATCAGCCATAAAAAATTAACCAAGCTAACTTTTATTACCTTGTTTTCTTGGACTATAAACATGATGAGGTGAGATGCACTCCTGACCCCCTGGACCATCAAGTCAAGTCAGAACACTGAAGTGATCAGTATTTATGGTAAGATCTATTGTCAAAGCATTGTTTAAAAACAAAATAAGGAAATGTCTCTCACCTTCTATGATAGGATAGTACTGAAAAGCTATTCTATTGTATAGAATCTGGGCTAACATGCAGTGTTTAATTTTTTTAAGCTTTACAGTGATTTCTACTAATCTAATATTTAAACCTTTCTGATAAATTTGAATAAAAATTTATTTTCTTTTTTCTGCTGTACATTACATTTTTACCAAAGCTCTTTTTACAGAAAAAGTAAATGAGCTTTTCTATATTCAAACAAAATGATTTTTCGACATCTGGGTTGGGGGTTTTGAGAGGAGGGAAGGAAGAAGGCAAATACAATATCGCAAGTCCAAAAATCATCTAAACAGAGACAGAAAGTAACAGCAGGAAATTAATACCAGGTTTAAAAGAAAAAAAAATGTTAATATAATGAAGCAAATGTTGAGCCAGATGCTACATATGAATGAAGCCCTCTCCTAAGAAGTGCTGGCCACTTATAAAATTCAAGTGGCCCGATGAGAGTTGATGACCTTCCAAAAGTTCCAGACTGAAACAGTAACTGAATTATTCACAGGGTGTGGCTTAAGAAAATTTCAAACCTGTAAAAACCACCATATTTCTGTTTCGTATTTGTCAAAAGTGATGAGATTTCTTCTAATCAATACATTTCACTTGAAAAGCCATTTGTAGTTTTTCTGCTGTTACCTTTTGTGTATACATAAAAACTTGTATTATTCTATTTGCATCATTCTAAAGCTCACAAGCAGACTTTAATTAATATACTCTCAATCAAAAATTTAGTTATCATTGTTGGAAATGTGAATAACATTAGTATTAATCTGCCTGGCCAGGCAGACACAGACTAAATCAGTTCTGAGACATAGTTGTCCAAACTATTAAGGAAAATGTCAAAATTCACCTCAGATACATATTAATTAATTTTTATAGTCATAATTGGCTGTGAAAGTATCTGATACAAGAACTATAATTTGGAAGCAATAGTAAAACCAAGAAAACAGAAGAGAAGCTGACCATTCTTTTGGGAACTCCAATATTGGAACTGAATGTGGTAATTAAAATGTTTTATAGGAAGTTTGCCCATCTAACCAGACTAAAAAGTAACTCAGTAATTTCAACATTGTTAAATCATTGGCAAATTCCTTTGGTGAACTTTGTGACATAAACTATAGAGCAGCCTATTAAAAATTCACCAGCATGCAAAGCACATGTATACTTGCATGCCTTCAACCACACTTATTATGATCTACATTCATGTGTTTCCAAATATACTATGTAAAACCCTGGAGGGCCAAGGCCAGATGTGGTATTTTATCTGCATTCTACCCTTGTCTGCCCCTTTGCTAACATTTCACTGAGCAGAGTACACAGTTCAGCATGCAATGTCAAATAATTGCTGGCTAACACAGTGCACACATCCTCCTATACATAATATATGTTATCCATGAAATGCAAATATTTCAAGTATTTAAAGTGTATATCAAATTAACTAAAAGAGCACAAGAGGCAAAAAAGCAAAACAAAAGTTATGTCCTTTCACTGAAGTTTCCTATCACTGAATGTTTAAACTCAACTATTTCGAAAACAATATACACAGAACACAAACTTTTCTAACCATAGAAATGAGAGATGATTTCAGTTCTTAGAAGTCACTAGAGATAAATTACCAAAGACAACTGATCTCTTTTTTTCACTTCATCAAATACAAACCTTAAAATTACTTAGAAAACCATTGTGGTAACATGGTGCTCCAAAATGTTGCCAGTTAGAAAACACATTTTACCATCTGACAAGTCTTTAATTCCCCAGCCCTCCTTCATTAAAAAATACTTCTGTAGTTTGATGCCTTTTTCCAGAGAGCAATAAATAGGTTAGATCATAAGTGACTTTATCCACTGACATACAGACTGACTGATGGAAACTTCTAACAGCCTTAAGACTTTAAGCCTTGGTACAAGGGTTTACATCAGACCCTTCGCAGAAGAGGAAAGCCATTTAATCCTAGAAACTTGCTAAACTTCCTACGAGACAAACCAGAGATTTTGTGTGTTTTATTAATTCCAAAAAAACAGCAAAAAAATATTTTTTATATCTCTGGGTATTCATATTCCTTTTTTTTTTTTTCCCCTGTATATAACTGTGTATTGGAAAAGACTGAGCTTTGGGTGGCAAACCCAATTTCAACCTGTGCATGTGGCCTTTTCCCTTTTCAGGGCTACTGCTTGCTTGGGTCCCTGAGACTAATTGCTGCCACTTCATTCTGAAATGACGTTCAGGTTTAAAAAAAACAAACAAACAAAAACAAAAAAAAGTAGAAAGAGAGAGAGAAATAATGCCAAGGTACACTGTGTTTATTCTCCTAAAAGCAAATTCAAAGCTTTTCATAATTTAAATGGAAAGTAACTAGAGCACACACATTTGCCCAGGTGTTTTTTATTAAATTATTGAAGGCTTATTTCTCTGCATTTTTTAATTCTCAACTCCAATGTATATTTTCTATGTATTTGTACTGAATGAGAAAAAATTCCCATAAGATTGCATACCAAAGAGCAGAGCCTCCTGTTCCCTGAGATTGATGTATGTTTATGAGGAAATCCAGCATGCAATTTTCAAAACCTGCAGATTCACTGTAAGTTAAACCATGTGGCCTCCACTCAAATCATTCCCTCCTTTAAAATCAGTCTTTGGAACTCCCAGTTGCCCTTTTCCCTTAAATCTTTCCGCACTGATCTGTCCCCTCCGACCCCAGTTCTAGGTGGTTGGAGCCACTGGGGGTGGTGATCCGCCAGCCATCTGGGTCCCTCCTTCTATCACTGAGGCACCGCTCCACTGCCCTCACCAAAATCGAGTCTTATTTGACGGCCATTTGCTCATCTCACAGAAGAATATTTTAAATAAAAAGGGACACTTTCTTGAGTAGGAAATACCTGGAGGGTTGGATAAAAATATAGATCGCTGGCTTCATCCCAGAACTGACCGGTAGAAAGAGATTTGCATTTTGAATCTGAGAACTTCTGATATTTTATGCTGTTATAAGAGTGGGGAAAATATGTTCAGAAGGACATGCTTCTTTTCATAACAATCCACAAATCTTTTAAAAGTATGTATTACTGAATAGACAAATGAGAAGCAGAAATATCCAACCTCAAGCAGAAGTTAGAATTTTAAGAGCTATATAATGTGTCATCAGTAAATTTTCAAAAGACAGAAAAGAAAAATAGAAAACGCAACTTTTGTTTCATTACCTGAATCGGAGGAGTCATGTTAGCAGCACTGTTCGAGTCTGAAGGCCACACAGCATCGTGTGAAGTGATATGTGACCTTACTTTTCAGATAAAAGAAATTAAAATACAATTTAGGTAAAGAATTTGCTGTCCACTTTTAGACCTTTTGTTGGTTCATTGTCAATTAACCTAGGCCTTATTTACCTGGGGATTTGCACAGAATTCTGCTGGAGGGCCTCAGAGTTGTTCAATGACAATTTAAAAGCCAATTTAGGATTAGGCAGCTTAACCAGGTGAGCGGAGGGTTTCACTTCGCCAAAGAAAGCCGCAGCTCTGCCAGGAAGTCCTTACTGTGAGGCCCAGGGCTTGATTAGCCCGGGTTTGCAGGAGCTCGCACTCAGCACGGGGATTAATCACGGTTCAAGCTACACCGTCCCGTTCGTACAGCCAGCGGTCCGTAAGAACAAGGCACTGGGATACCACAAGACTCAGTACTTCATGCCTCTTCCGCGTATGAACTAGCACTTAGGGGATCACTGAATATTAAGACGATCACTCCCGACTCATGCTGAAGAAGTGCACACGTTCAGAAGAGTCATAGCGGAAATCAGGATGACTTCTCATTTACAGAACCAGCGAGGATGCGCTGCCTCGTGCCTTTTTTTCTTAAATGTCAGAATTACTTGATGTGTCTATCCTGAGACTGCAGTGTTTTCCTTAGTAGAGAAAGGCACACTTATGAAACATTTCTCAGTCAATATTTTATTTCTCTCAGTTCAGTTCAGTCGCTCAGTCGTGTCTGACTCTTTGCGACCCCATGAATCGCAGCACACCAGGCCTCCCTGTCCATCACCAACTCCCGGAGTTCACTCAGACTCACGTCCATCGAGTCAGTGATGCCATCCAGCCATCTCATCCTCTGTCGTCCCCTTCTCCTCCTGCCCCCAAACCCTCCCAGCATCAGAGTCTTTTCCAATGAGTCAACTCTTCACATGAGGTGGCCAAAGTACTGGAGTTTCAGCTTTAGCATCATTCCTTCCAAAGAAATTCCAGGGTTAATCTCTTTCAGAATGGACTGGTTGGATCTCCTTGCAGTCCAAGGGACTCTCAAGAGTCTTCTCCAACACCACAGTTCAAAAGCATCAATTCTTGGGCGCTCAGCCTTCTTCACAGTCCAACTCTCACATCCATAAAATAGCCTTCACTAGACAGACCTTAGTCGGCAAAGTAATGTCTCTGCTTTTGAATATGCTATCTAGGTTGGTCATAACTTTTCTTCCAAGGCGTAAGTGTCTTTTAATTTCATGGCTGCAGTTACCATCTGCAGTGATTTTGGAGCCCCCCAAAATAAAGTCTGACACTGTTTCCACTGTTTCTCCATCTATTTCCCATGCAGTGATGGGACCGGATGCCATGTTCTTTGTTTTCTGAATGTTGAGCTTTAAGCCAACTTTTCCACTCTCCTCTTTTACTTTCATCAAGAGGCTTTTTAGTTCCTCTTCACTTTCTGCCATAACCAAAGGCTATATCCCCTACCTATGCAGTGAGCACCCTGTGTCTGTGCAGTGTGGCCACATTCAAAGAGACATGGAGTCCTTCTGTGTGCTCAGAATTCTTGACAGTGAAAGGGCAGGATTCAGAGAAATGTGTGTGCTCAGAAAGTTGTGGAGAGAAAGGGATTCTCCTTCAAGGGCACTGAGATGTAGATTTTCAGAGAGTAGCACTGCCGATGAAAATTGTTAGGTTCATTTACATTTCTACAGATAAAACCAGTCTCTCAGAAGAAGGGAATATGCGCAAGAGACTAGACAAAGACAAACGGGCAGAAAAATCAAAGGCTGTTAAAAGGGATGATGAGTAGAACAAACGGCTGATTGTTCATGTAACAAGGTTCTAGAAGAGAGTGGTTCCAGTTGAGCATGGTTCAGGGATCAGCATCAGCAGCATCACTTGTAAGCACGTGAGAACGGCAACACTCACCCTAGACCTACTGAATCAGACTCTGTATTTTAACAAGGTCTCTAAGTGGTGCAGACCCACATGAATGTTTAAGGTTCCCTGTTCTAAAACCTATAGCCAGAGAGAATGAGGAGTAGAGATACGGGCTTTGAGCTCCAGAACACATTTCAAATTTTATTTTTAGATGATGGAAAGTAGAGTAAGAGTTTGAATCTGGGAGTTATTTTAGCAAGAGGAATATGCTACTGTGTATCAGAATATTTGGATATATTACCATTACGGTGCTGGAGAAGACTCTTGAGACACCCTTGGGCTGCAAGGAGATCAAACCATTCAGTCCTAAAGGAAATCAACTCTGAATATTCATTGGAATGACTGTTGCTGAAGCTGAAATTCCAATACTTTGGTCAGCTGATGTGAGCAGCTGACTCATTAGAAAAGACCCTGATGCTGGGAAAGACTGAGGGCAAAAAAAGAGGGTGGCAGAGGATGAGATGGCTAGATAGCACCACCAACTCACCGGACATGAATCTGAGCAAACTCCGGGAGATGGTGAAGAACAGAGAAACCTGGTGTGCTGCAGTCCCTGGGATCTCAAACAGTCACATGCTATACACCATAAGACCACAAAGAAACATGACTTTGCAGCTGAACAACACATATACATATGCATAAAAGAAAAACAGTTAGAATCTTATTGAGGTAGTTCAGTTGACAACCATGTAGGATAAATACTTTAAGAGATATTCAAATTCATTATAGTTTATTCTATATTTTCTTTTGTACTAATTCCTAACATGTTCCAAGAGTGTCATTCTCAGGCAACAGTTTATCAACTAGCAATTCAAAAAAGGCTCACTCTCTACATGATGAGCTCACAAAACATACATCAACCTAGTCAGCACCGAAAGAAACTTAATGCAAAATTGTGATAACACCGTGAAAAGTAAGGGTCAAGATGAAAAGATGGCAAAGACTAATTTGTGTGAGAGAACAGATCAAGAAATATATAGGTCCTCTGCTGTCCAAATCCAGGGATTTGATGAATTCTAATAGCAGGGGATGACTGTACCGTCAGAGAACACAGTAAGAGACAGATAGTGGCGGACTGAATGTAACCCGTGTCATTTACCTAGAAGTTCATTGATAGACAATTGATACAATGTCAAGAAAAGATTTAACCCAGCTGTCCTTCCTATTAAAGAATCATGATGATAATTTATGTTGCATACTGAGCATGATCCACAACTCAAGAGTATGAACTTGTGAGCTTTTGATCTGTGGCTTCTTTTCCTCTGGGCCTCTAAGTCATTTTGCCATGAATAAGTTCTCTCTTAAAGGCATACACAGCAGGGTTGCCCAGTATATATAAGAATCTTCTGCAGTTATAGACGAGTCAGTGTGGGAAACCATCACTGCACTCAGACACTGAAACAACTGTCCTGCCTCAATGATGTGCTGCACCAATTCTTTCTATTTGACTCGCTCATATGCAAAGTTGGCACCGCCTGTGGACAGTGATAGCAGCTAGTCTAACTTGAAGCTAACAACAGCCAGTTAATAACTATCTAAGTTTGCTATCATAGTTCCATAAGTTTTATTTTAACCGTTGTTAAAGACACATTTCCTTGGTGTAATATTCTACAAGAGCCAGTTTAGTAAGCCACTTAAGAAGCTGAGTTGTCTAGACAAAACCACTTAACACCTCTTTGGGCCCCAGGTCCCTTGTGTCTAATATGAGAATAATATTAATGCCTACTTCATAGAGTTGTTGCAAGGATTAAGTTGCACGCGTGTGTGTGTGTCTATGTACAGGCACATGTGCATATGGCACCCAGCGCATAATAAGTGCTACGTAAATATTGATTATTATCAAATGCTAGCTCCCCAAACATTACTGTCAATAAGATAGAGCTGACTTTATTACTTAACCTCAGTGAGGGAAAAGACCACCTCTTCAAAGCTTTGACTATGTTCTTGAGGGAGAAAATTTGACCTTGCCTTCCAAATTTATTGAGAATTAAAAGCTTTGTTTATTGTGGGTCTTTCACTTAGGGGAATTCATTAAAATTAGATAAAGATTCAGATATAACTGTCCAGCACTGACTGTGTTTTGATGTTTTGCATTGAAGATCTGGTAGGTCTTTAGGGAAGTTTCCAAGTAATGAAATCCTTTACCTGGATGAAAGTCTCATGAAATAGTGGATATATATATATTTGGGGCTGAGTAGAAGGGGCTGATAGGGAGTTTTAGTCCTCACTATCAAGCTGTGTATGTGGGTTAATGGTTTCAATAGTCATTGTTTATTCCTCATTGTTACATTTTACAGAAAGAGGTAATAATTAATGAATAAGATAATCTGTCTTCACCCATAGTCACCCAGGAAACATCAAGACCTTGAGAAACCAGACAAAATATAAGGGAGTTCCTGACTAGATCTGAGTGAAGGAGAAAGGTAGTGGGGTGAGAAGGAGTCAAGTAGAGAGAATGAACAGTGAAATAATATCAGAAACACACTGTTGATAGCACAGTTTTTTTCTGATGTCAGCCTGCTTTCTTCCAATATTTACTTATTTACATCAGGTTTGATCCTTATAGGGCAGCAAGTATCAACCATTGGATCTGTGCTGTTTCGGTTTTCCCTTTATAGCCAGTGTGTGTGTATGTGTGTATGGGTGGGTGTGTGGGTGGGTGTGTGGGTAGGTGGGTGTGAGTCAATCGCACAGTTGTGTCTTCTTTGCAACCCTATGGACTGTAGCCTGCCAGGCTCCACTGTCCATGGGATTTTCCAGGCAAGAATGCTGGAGTAGGTTGCCACTAGGGTATCTAAAAGCTCTTTTGAGAAAGGCAATACATACAATATTATCAGAAATAGGAGTGATATTTACATACAGATACATGTAGATATATTACATTGAAGGCAAGGCGACTACAAGTAAATGGCAAGGGCTTTGACTCTAAGTGGATCTTCCTTCAAACCCTATTCTGTCACATACTAGCTGTGTGGTCTTGGACATGTTATTTAACCTCCATGAACTTTACTTTCTTCACCTATAAACTAAGACCAGAGTATTTACTTGCAGGAACGTTAGCAAAAAAGAGGTAATTATTTGCAACAAACTCTTTATAAATTATAGTTATATTAGACTATATATTAGAATGCTTTATATTGTATAGGTTACAGCTATATATATAAGTACCCTTGCTTATGATATGGAAATATATCACTATATAGTGATATATAGTGACATATGTGACTTATATATCTGTAATATATTAGTAATTACAATATATGCTTGTCATTCCTATTTTAAATAAAGCGGAAATCTCATTAGTCATATGTACACTCAACAAAGCTCCATCCAATACTTTGGTCACCTGATGTGAAAAGCCACCTCATTGGAAAAGACCCGGATGCAGGGAAAGATTGAGGGCAGGAAGAGAAAGGGGTGACAGAGGATGAGATGGTTGGGTGGCATCACCTACTCAATGGACATGCATTTGAGCAGAGTCCGGGAGATAGTGAAGGACAGGGGAGCCTGGTGTGCTGCAGTCCATGGGGTGGCAAAGAGTCTAACATGACTGAGTGACTGAACAACACTCAGCAATCACAGAATTTAGTTTTAATTCCCAATCATAACTAGTAAGTACAGTACCTAAAATATCCCCTACCTATCAAGTATCCTTTTCTTATTTATACCCAAGGCACTCAATTTTTACATCAATTACTGTTATTTGTTTCCTCAGATAAGATATGCTTTTCCCATTTTTATAACACTATCATTTCTAGATCTAAAAAATCTAAAATTATTCCAAAGCTTTTTAAAGTCACTATTTCTGCTACAGCATTTTTAAAAAGAAAATTTATTGGGGCTTATCATTAATTTATTGTGCTAATACCACATGCTTGACTAGAAGAACTGATTGATAAAAATAGGTTTAAAAGAATCAAATAATAAAATAAAAAACAAGCTGCAATTCTAATTTCAGATTTTACAGACGTGTTATTTACTTCTTTTCTTTGGGGGTTTCTTTACATTAGTTAACACCAAAACTACACTTGTCATCTCCGATTGTTACTTAAGATAAATTTCTCTCCAAAGAGGTTTATAATGAAGAGGGATAAAGTTGGCATCATAAAAAATGGCATTTTTGAACATGTATAACACATTTCATTTTAATACTATGTTGAAACTGAATATCAACAATGTCCTTTCTCCTTCTCTTCCTTTTCATGGTGCCAAAAGAGCCCATACATCCAGGTAGCCTTCAGATACGGTGTCAGAGAGCCCCATTTCTATCACTCCCTGATGATGAATGAGCTTCTTCGCCTAAACAAATAAGCACTTCAGAGGGTTACCCTTGACAGGGTTGTTAATCCAGAGAGCCTGCCTTATCGCTGCAGAATTCAAGGGCTGAAGGTTTACAGGATCCCTGCACTGCCTGGCTCTTGGGCAGTTGTCTGTAAGCTGCAGGGCACATGGCTACTCTTCAAAGAACAGCGAGGCTCTGCCCTTCTCTTCAATGTTCCCTGTGTTTCCAGATCCCATCTTGGGCTAACTTGGGATTTTTCTTTTAGCCAATTGAAATCATTTATTTACATGTAAGTTAATATGCTACATGAATATAGCTTTCCTTTTATGTCCAAAAAAAGCAATAGGCCAACACAAATTCTCATGCATGCAAAGCAAATACAAGACAGGAAGGTTAATGACCAGTCCTGGTCTTCTGAAAGCAGAACTAGAAACACCACCTCTGGATTCTTACATATGAAACACAGAGACAATTTCTACCTCTTATCAGCAATGTATAAGTTTCTTACCCAAACTCTCTGGCTCTTGACTTTGCTTCCATTGACATCTAGACTAAAGGTCAGCATTTCTTTTACATTCCAGAAGCTATTAGGAATCAGCTTCAACTTAGATTCCTGTTGAGAATGGATAAGTTGATCTTAATTCAATGAGGGTCAACAAATCTCTCAGTAGCATCTCTCAAAATATGTGTCCAGATGATTAAGAAGTCAGGAAGACATCCTCTTTAACAAGCATACAGTTTCTTGATATTTTTTTTTAAGAATCAACTTTTTTTTTTTTTTTCAATAATAGTCACAAGTTAAAAATCAGTTTTGCCTCTGTAAATGATTAGCAGGGACTTCGAACATCCTTCTAACCTCCTCTATCCTTCCAATCCCACAGTGTAGCATCACAGGAGATATGCAGAAATAAAGAATGCACATTTTTTATCCTAGTCACAAGCCTTATGTCTTAAAAGGTTTAGGAAAGGCATGTGACAAAGCCTGTTTGAAAAGCAGAGCATAATGTGTTTTCAGTTTATAAATTATAAAATATTCAAAAGCACAGGCTAACACCAAGGAATTGGTTACTACTAGATATCTGGAACTGTTTTTTCTTTCTCTTATCTCCTTGGTTTCTCTTTATTTCCCCCATTAAGAACAAAATGCAAATAAAATGCAAATGAAAACCCTTAGGCCTGAGAAGCAGGAACACAACCATGCCAAAAGAGGAAGAACATGGGGGGTCTTTTTGAATGCTTATCAAACAAATAGTTTAATCATAGGATTTTCTGATTGACCAGTTCCTAAAATGTTATTTTCTAATTTGCATGTTGCTTAAGTATTAAATTTTAAAACCCCATGGTTGGTTAAGCAAACCAGACAGACTATTCCCATTTTGTTTTTAATTCTTGAACAAAGAGCCTAAAATTACAGATTACAAATACTGTTGATCAGTACAGAAAGTTTGCTACATTATTTCAACACAGGACTGCTGCATCGTAGTTATTTCACAAAATGGGGACTCTCAACATTCCATGAGATTATGTCACTGCATTTGTTAAGAAAGAAGAGTTGGAACATGCTCTACCACATGATAAGTATTGAGCTTCCTAATACTCAGAATATGTGTGGGTAGCATTTTAAGCCTTAAATTTGGATCTGCAGGCCTTTCTGAAGATTCTTTATAAATTAAAGATCAAATGAATCATATTAAAATAGCTCAAGAAGATTCCACCCTAGAAGGAGAGCCCAGTGTTTTCAGGCTTCCTGTAAACCTATCAGAGCTAATTGAAAAGGTTAAAATTGTAATGATTTTATATCTGTATTTGTAATGATTACATATCTGTATTTAGATTCAGAGAAAACCCTTGCATTCAAATTCCACAGCTGGTTTTAAAAATTATTTGTATTTATTATGACCTAGGAATAAAAACTATAGTAATAAAATAAACTATAATAATAAAAACGGGCAGACTTTTTAACAAATGAGCCGCCAGGGAAGCCAATATAATAAAAACTAATTGGCTTAAAACTCAGCATTCAAAAAACTAAGATTACAGCATCCAATCCTATCACTTCATGGTAATAAATGGGGAAAATGTGGAAACAGTGTCAGATTTCATTTTCTTGAACTCCAAAATCAATGCGGATGGTGACTGTAGCCACAAAATTAAAAGACACTTGCTCCTTGGAAGAACAGCTATGTCAAATCTAGACAGTGTTTTAAATAGCAGAGACATTACTTTGCCAACAAAGGTCTGTATAGTCAAAGTTATGGTTTTTCCAGTAGTCATGTATGGATGTGAGAGTTGGAACATAAAGGAGGCTGAGCGCCAAAGAATTGATGCTTTCCAACTGTGGTGCTGGAGAAGACTCTTGAGAGTCCCTTGGACTGCAAGGAGATCCAACCAGTCAGGCAGAAAGTTAAGCCTAAGTCCCAACTTCTCCAAACCTCTACCTCCTCAACGCTTTATTTTGTGGCTACATCTTACCTTTTTCAGATCTTCAACTTTATGGCAAGGAAAAATGTTTCTCTCAAGTTGTAAGACCATGTAAGTATGTAGTTATGATACTTATAGTTATCAAAATATATGTTAAGTATCTTTATGACCAGCTTGAGATTCGATTAAAAAGATAATCGATATATCTACCATTGTAGTTCAACAAATGGATTAAAATACATTATTTCTAATGTCAAGTATAGAAGCTATATTATAATATAGTAACTATTAAAAGAAGAAAACAATTTCTGGATAGATTTTAATCAGTGTCCCCTGTATCTAGATAGACAGTATCACTGAAACATGTGTAAGTATACCTAAGATAAATACACAACAGAGATTCTTAAAAGAGATTAGATAAGTGGGAGAAAATTCAAAAGAAAAGCAAAAAATGAACTAGAGGATTGATTTATCCAGTTTTGAATGCCTTGGCTTTAGAAGTTTATGACAAAAATCAACTATTGCTTAGAGAAAGTAAAGACAAGAAAAATTTATTTTTAGCAATAGATTATTGTTTAATATAAGTAGAGAAGATGAAAAATAAAGGAGCAAATCTTTTATAAGCAGTGGAAAGGATTTCAAAATAATGACAATAATGCCTAAAACAGACCAGAGTTACCTTAGGGCTTTATGTAATGTTAAGTTTTGTAACGGAAATAAAAGGATACCATATAAGATAAATACCTCTGCCCTTAAATATCTTCCTATAGTCTTAGCTCTAGTCCGTCAGATAAATGAAGTCTTACGAGGAAATCTTACTTCTTAAAATAATTTCTATGTCTATCTTAAATGAATTTATAGTCCATTATCTTAGAATAAATAAGTGATTACATAGTTATATTTCAGTCAATGTCATTTTCCCAAGAAATTAACTTCAGAGAGTTGAGCTTGAGATGTTTGGATAGAAGAGAATCTCTCAGGTCTTTCATAGAGTGTATTCCTTTCCAATAATCAGCCAGATGTACATCTCAATTGCTCTTTATTTCTATGTATCTATTGACTAGGACATTCGCTCTCCTAAGGAACAAACACAATAGCATCCATGAGAGAGCTATCAAGTGTGATGTAACCGCCCCATGGAGAGATTGTGTCCTTGTTTTCCTCCCTCTGTTATCTCACTAGACAAATCTCCAGCCTTTAATTGCAGCCCTGACTGTGCAATAATTAACAGTTTGGGTTGGGTGAAGGGTCTTTTTAAAGTACTGTGTAGTATATTTGATGTTTTTATCATATAACACAATTTAGTATGGAATTGATTTTTAAAATAAAAATTACTTGGCAACTGTCATTGAGTGCTCTGGACACAGCAGGAAAGCATTTAGATTGCTTGATTGTTAAGCTGGATGTATCAAATTGATTTTATTGATATCAGAGTAGCTCTTCACATTTATCATCGGGTACATGTTATCTTCTTTTTGGAAAAGATCAACTAGCGTGTAAGAGATTCTTCTTTTGTATCTGCCTCCCAAATAAACATTAACTCCTACATAAGGAGGATGAGAAAAGGTTCCCAGTGCAGTTGATACTAGACGTAAAGTGGAGGCTACTTCTGAGAAGCTCAGATTAGAGAATGCCCCTCAGTAATGAAGTCAAACCCCAGATGAGATAATTCGCTGGACTTTCATCAGCTACCCTCAGCTCTCATGAGGGTCTATCCAGGCCAAAATACTGAATTGAACAAAAAGATCTCCAAAATAAAATGAGAAACTGACTTCACACTATAGCAGCAGGGCTCAGGGCTGGATTGGCTTAAATGCTTACAAAAAAGAAACCAGCTCAATATTAGAAAACAGCTTAATAAGAATGAAATAAAAACTAAGTTTTCTCTATGAATACTCTTTAATGGTATGATAATATTATATAGAATTTATTCCAAATGGAAATGATACAGTAGTGATTTCTTTTCATAAGGAGACCGTATGAAGTTGCATCTCTTCATGTATACGAAAATTCTAGGCTTGATACAGTCTATTTTCATACTATAAAATAAAACAGTGATTTTAAAATAATTTATACGTATCACTAAACTTATTCCTAGATGTGTGTGTGTGTGTGTGTTTATGTTTGTGTGCATGTGTTAGTTAATCAAGCATATAGAATAAGATTTCTATTTAGGGACACAATCTAAGAATGCATTTTTTTTCTTCATTCTATTTTAAACATGAGTCATGATGGAAAATTCTTACAGGTACAATCTCAACTTTCCATCAAATTTGGCCTCCCTAAACCTCCCATATCTAGAGTAAGTAAAAGCAGATATTTGGTATGAAAAGAGTCTAAGAGATCTCTTCCGGCTGATCACCATAATGACCATTTAAGACACCCTTGGTTTCAAGGACCATGTGAACCTATGGTTTCAGAATTTAAAAGTGAAAGTGTCATGTATCAAAAAACACAAGAAATATGGTCCAAAATGTACTAGGCATGTTCAGGACTGGCTACGTAATTATCAGAATCCAGGGCTTAATGAAAATGGAGGGCAAGAGCAAAGCATTACACCAAGTGCCGAGTCCTGCGTGACTGCGTAGGTCACCACACGCCACCGTGAAGTGGCCCTGGATGTGCTTCAACTTCAGGAGGGAACAGCTTGTTTTACTATGGGTAACTTCTCCATGCTTCATGTTATTTCCCCATCACCTAGGCTCAAAGCACGAATCTACGTCTGCATTGATTGGCTATGCATTCAGAGACCTTTTACCTGGCCTCTGTTTGTGTGGTTTCATATCTTTATGACATGGAATGAACAGCTTGGCGCCACGTTGCTGTTATCCATTAACCATTCCTGTTTTCCTAATCATCTTTGACTCCATCTTTCTCTGTACTAACTGTTATTGTCTTCGGAAAAGAGATGTGAGGTTTCCTTGGGCTGTTCTGGTTTACATGACATGATTTGTGTATCTGCCTACAAGAGTTTCTCAAATGAACCCTGTGTATTATCTTCTTCCCCCAGATCCTCCTCCTCTGAAGAAAGAAGAAAAAGGTCATACATCTGTAAAATGACAGCACTTATGAAAAATGAGAGTTTGGCCCACATGGCTCTCATCAGACACAGACTCATCTGCTGTGCCACAGACACTGCTCATTTCCTTCAGAATCAGACTACAGTTAAAAACAGGAAACACCTAATAAATTGCCTGCTCTATCAAATTAACATAGCATAAAGAAACTTTCAACGTAATCAATGAGTATCACTTGCTTTAAAAAAAATGCAATTATCAGACATAAAAAAATCTGTGACCATACTTTTCTCTATAAAGCTACTTTAAGATGTCAACCTTGATTTAAATTTAGAAATAAAAACCTACACAGAGAAGATGCACAAAAATTGGAGTTTCTATTTAATTTGCAGTCACAGATGAACTTTAAGTATTTGAAAAACAGTGAGAACTTTTATCATATAGTAACAGCACTAGGATTTTTAGGTACACAAAGTTTTTTAAATAATAAATTAGGCATACAACAATCATACAAGTGACAGAATTTCTAAGATAACCTCATTTTGTGTGAGATTAATCAATCCCATTTTTAAAGGTAAAACAATCTCAGCTTTATGCGATATTTTATCAGGGCAGTATCTAATTGTCAAGAGCTGCTTATTTTCATATATTCTTGCCTAGAAAGAAATCAGTAATAAACCATAAAGCAAGACGATACTTTCTTGAGCTGTATTTTGGATAACAAAAATACAATTAAATTTGTTTGGGGGAAAAAAATCTTCTATGCAATTACAACCCTTTTTTGCTCCCGTTCTTAGAAAATCCTTTCTCCTATAAAAATAGAGGGTAAAAGTCTGAAAAAAAAAAAACCCAAAACTATGCCTTCATTCCTTCAAAGCCTTTGAAAGTCTAATCTCTCTAATGCTTGTGTGCTCTGGGTTGCATTCTTATCCTTAAAACAAGCTTCTAGAAAAATGTTAAGGAAATAAAATCTTTTCAGAATTGACAAGAATAATAATCATTAAATTTACATTTCAATACACTCATTTGGAAACAACCTTTATTTCTGGAAAGAATTCAACTGGTCAGTCCCTCAGAGGTGACCAAAAAAAAAAAGTTTCTACTACCACTCAAAGACATTTTACTATTCAAATCAAGAGTCTACTCCACTGAGAGTAGTATTTGTCCTATGCATGAGTGACCCCTTCAGGTGCTGTATTGAAAAGACCATTCTATGCACAGAGTGGAAAGGTCCCCCTGACACAATGTATGAATGCTAAGAGTTTCCAGAAAAATTTCACCGGAGGAATTCACTCAAAAGTGTTCTGCGAATAATAATTATGATTTTAAACAAGCTAAAAAAGGCTTCTTCTAACCATGTATCTCATATATCATTTATACATATTAACCAAGAAAGAAATTTTGAATAGTATATGCAAGAAACTATGCTAGAAATAAGATAACCATAGTATTCAGAATACAACATCAGGTCCTATTTCAAATAATTCATGCTCTGACTCTATAAATATACTTGTTTTAGTCACTAAGTTGTGTCTGACTCTTTTGTGACCCCATGGACTATAGACAGTCTCCTCTGTCCATGGGATTTCCCAGGCAAGAATACTGGAGTGGATTGCCACTTCCTTCTCCAGGGGACCTTCCCAACCCAAGGATTGAACCCGCATCTCCTGCATTGGCATAAATATACTAGAATTTATCAAATTATGTATCTGGATCTATTCTCCCAAATATGAATATTGCAATAGGGAATATAAATTTCTGTCCTTTCAAAGTTTGATTAAAAATAATTTAATAATTAAGCCAGACTTTTTTCAGGAAGACATGATAATCTCATGATCTTCACTGTCAGAGAAAATGTCTGAAGCTATCCGAACAGTAGCTTGCCAAGGAAAAGCAAGTATTTGGAGTTGGGGTAATTCGAATTTATGAATTGTGAAATGAGTTAGGAGTTGGACCCAAGCATAACTACCAAGAATCCAAACTAAATCCCTCAGGCAAGGCTCATGAATGGGAGTTGTATTCAAACTGACAATACACCAAGTGCCTTGGATAAGGTAGGGTAATAATGACCAGGATCTGGAAAATGGCAATAGCTGTCTGCAGGGAAGTAGTGTCATAGACCTGGGGTAGAAGGACAAGATAGAGTGAGGCAATGCCTTAGCCAATGCGGGCAGGTGTTAAGTACAGGATTCAACTCTCCAGAAATTACGGGTTTGGAGGGCTGAACCCAAATCAGCTAATGTTCAGAGCAAGATTTCATTTTGGATAGTGCCAGACTACAAACTAGTCATTGTGGAACTCCACAAGGAGTTAGTTAAGCAAAAGGCAGCTGGTGCACTATCAGGGCTGAACTGAACACCAGACTCAAAGCTGAGGGTAAGAGGGTGATTCCTTATCCCTTATTCATGGGAATTTGTAAGGGGTCCATAATAAGCAGCAAAGTTGACATTCATTACCTCAGTAACTATGCCAAATATTGGACACACTGGACAAGCAGGAACAGACACAGAAAAGAGTTTGGATTTCCCCCTCACCTTTGAGCGAGGGTGAAATTTTGAAAAGGGAGGGGAGGAATGTGGCATTTGCCTGTGGGGGAGGAGTGATATTCCATGTTGTATTTAGGAATTAAAAGCTGACTATTGAGTATTCTGTCAACCATAAACCTCAATATCAATACTTTTATATATGATTGGTATAAAATCATTTGCATATATAAGGATGGTATGGAAATAATAAAGATCTTCAGATTTCCTGAATGATTTTAAATAACTTAAACATTTTATGCTAAAAATATGTCAAATTCTATCTTTAAAATATGGCTTTTATGTTAAATAGAGATTACCTAGACTTCTTGAATAGATCATAAGTTCATATTAAAAATATAAATATAGTTATTCACCTAATGTGAATAACTAAAACATGATAAAAAGTTGTATCAATAGGCAGAAAAAGGGTTCAAAATAAAAATATGAAATTGAACATCATTAGATATAATGTACTTTCCTAAAGTTAAAAAATAATTCAATACTCTTAGATGAAAAACTTAAAAATGCATAGATTTAGTTCTACATTTATTTGTCTATTTAAGAGAATTTAAATAAAAATATAGCTTCTCATAAAGGTGATAGAATATGACAGAGTCATAGATTTTCTGAATGAACATACACATGATAATTGACATTTTTAAAAAAAGAATTACATTGGGAAACGTGTTCTATAAGCTAGTGAAACACATTATAAAGCTACAGTAATCAAGTGATGCGGTCAACTGTACGCATATATACTTGTTTTGTGATAAATTCTTAGAAGTAGGACAAACGTATTATTTGACACTGCTAATAACTAAAGTTTATTTGTTTGCAGTCAGCTATTCCCACTAATAATATTAACTAGATTAGTAAAAATGTATTAAAAATCTACTGGATATGCTGACCTTCCGAGTCACTCATTCTGCGGCCACAAACGGTGAATGTCAAGGAGACATCTGAAGCAACTTAAAACTGAAGCTTATTTGCTCTGTGGTTTTGTATCCCTTTCCTCTTCCCTCCATGACTTTTTCAAGGAAAATTAAAAATCTTTCTCAGTAAAAGCCTGACCTAGAAAATGCTCAGTTCCTCCCACTTCTGCCATGAACTCCAGGAGACAGAAAACAAACTGGCTCAAGGAGAGTCATTATTTCCAGGGTAAACAGAAGATGTTTCACGGACAGCATGTGTCATCAGAGCAAATCTCCTTATCACCCAACCTCTGCCTAGTCTGGAAGGTAACAGGAAGCACAGAGAGAAGCTTAAAGACAGACTTTTAAACACTTGCAGTAGGAGAAACAATTCTCCACAACTTGTGTTCGGTTCTTCTGATAAGGAAACATACCTTCCAATACAGACCAGTCAATGAAGCACTCACATTGCCAACCCCATCTGGCCAAGAGTGCCACCCATTTTTAATGAGGAAGAACCCAATAACCTGGCTGGTTATTTGTATTTTGTGAACTATTTATAGTTACACTAAATGAACTATTAACAGTGTATGTCTTTCACTCTGTTGTACATTAGTTCAATTATTTGAACATCAGTTCAGTTATTCTGAGCTAACCATTTTACGAGCTATAATAAATTTTCAAATAGAAATACCTGTTTCTCATGAGGCAGAAGCTATACTATTATTCAAATCAAGATTATATTTAAGAAAAACACCTCAAAGAACAAGAAAGCATCACCTTTACCACTGAGCCATCTGGGAAGCTCAATGATATAACACCAACATCCACTAAACTATTGAGATTAAGTAACTTTAGGTTCTCTAAGTGTATGACTTTGGGCACATGTGCACAATCACACAGGCAAACACATACACACGAATACAAAAAAAAAGTAACAAGGAAAACTGGAAACATTATGTTAATAAATTATTGCAATACATTGCGACTTCTGGGCTTCCCAGGTGACCCTACTGCTAAAGAATCTTCCTGCCAATGCAGGAGACGCAAGAGATGCAGATTGGACCCTTGGGTCAGGAAGGTCCCCTGAAAGAGGAAATGACACCTCACCCCAGTATTCTTGCCTGGAACACCCCATGGACATAAAAGCCTGGCGGGCTACAGTCCATAGAGTCGAAGAGTTGGACACAACTGATGTGACTTAGCGTGTGTGCATGTACACAAATTAAAATACCTGTGAACATTTGATACAGCATAAGCAAGCAAGCTGGACTTGGTAGTTACCAAAAAAAAAAAAGAGAGAGAGATTCCAAGTCCACAAGTCAAATGTAGCAAAGAGGAACGCAACCCTAAAAACCCTAATCGGAGACTTCATGCCATTAGAAGGGGGTTTTCCCTCAGTTATTATTGGGGGTGGGGGAGAGCTCTCTTACTCCACACACTTGTTGCAATGGACCAGAGGTCCCATGAAGTGTCAGTACATGAGGAAGACTCCTCTGGGCTTCCTCCTGCACTGGTTGGTATAGACACATTCCCCGTTTAGACTTACATAGGACCCTGGCAATTGCTGCACTTGCATCACAGACAACCCAAGAGAATCTTGGCTGAGGTTGGAAACCAGAGGTCAAGGGCTTGCATCTAGGACCCACCTGTTGGGCACTGCCCTCCAAGGACTTTCTACCTCCCAGCTGGGAGCTTCCAGGCCCAACTCGGCCTCAAGTAACATCCTTGCTTTCAGCTCTTTTTCCCCAAAGAGACCAAGCTTCTAGAAAACAAAATTGAAAAACACAGGTTATTTCAAATAACTTCTACTTTTGCCTTCTAAATAAACTTCCCAAGAACACCGAGTTTGCCTACCGATTTGGACCTGGGGAAAAATAATACAGGAAAAGCGAAAAAAAAAAAAAAAGTGAATTAATAAATTATGTTGCCTGGAAATAATGTGCAAAAGTAAGGAAAAGAGTGTTTTTGCCTCTTTTCACTCTATGATTCTGTTTCTCAGTTACACTTGCTTCACATCATACTCTTGCTCTATTTCACTCCATTTCTCTCATATTTTCATCTCTGTCCCTCACTCATGACAGCAGTGCTCTAAAGTACCCCTGTGTTAAGTAAGGGGCAATAACAAACTGGCTAGGAATCTTTAGGAGTGTTTGCCCATAACTAATTCAATGTCTTTTAAGTTTTAGACTGTGGAGGGGGGAGGGTGGGGAGTTATGTATAATAAATTTTTCTAGTTTATTCTCAACAGTGTTTGGCAATAGATATTCCAATGGTCTTGAAGAAATTCTGGTCAAAGCACCATATCTCTCACCCCTAACTGGTGTTTATAATTTAGATGATAAAGTAATCCTTTTAATTTGCAAAAGCTAGTTCCCTGACTTTTTCCAACTTATTTTAGACAGAGACGCTTTAATTTTTTTCGATTTTCCAAGCCCCTGAACTGTTTAACTCATCGAGTTTTAGAACGCTACAATGTGAAGTCGCATTCAGCAGATGTTCATCTCAAGGAGCTCCAGAACTTCATAAATTATTATAAATTAATTTGCTTATTTCAGAGTTTGACAAAGCAGCTCCTGGGGTTTTCCATGGTCTGTGCTGGAGGAATAGAAGACTGAGAAAAGCAGCAGGTTGGGGTCCCAGGAAAAAAGAGTGTCTTCTGTGTTTCAGTAAGGGGCTGTGTCACATAAAACTTATGGCGGCTGTTAAGTGGCCGAGCCAGCTGCATCCCATGTGCCACAAATGCTCTGGCCTCTTATTTCTCCCACTCGGTTATTGTGTCTATAAATTCAATGGGCCACCTGTGCAATGTGCTCATCCAGAAGAGCCCCAGAGGAAGCATTAATGTATCAAGGCTCATAAAGCACAAATCCTTAAATGTAAAAACGGACACTTTCATCCTCCCCAGGCCACATCTATATAGATTTCTTTTTAATGAAAAATAGAAAAGGCTTATTTCCTGGTCATAGGATAAAGTGCCTACGAATGGGGTTATACAATTAACAACTGCAGTTTTTAAATCTCTCCTTGTTGTGGAGCCACTTAATTTTATTTGCTGAAACTATGTGTCCATCTATGGTGAGAAAACCCATCCCTATCAGTAACTCACCGTTCAGTATAATCATGAAGAGGACTCATGCCAAGTGCCTGGCAAGCATCATTTCATATGATGAACAACAACAAAAAGTGCAAACTTCAACTGAATATGTCTTTTTCCCTTTCTATTCCTTTTTAAAATTAGCTTCCCTGAAAATTTGTTGACTACTGGCAAATCTAATGAAGCCATTTCTCTGTTGTTGTCTCTTCCCTCTGACAATGTTAGCCAAACATTTCAGCAACATTTTGCACATACCCCTGTTTCACCTGGAGGACTGTGACTATTTATCTCTGTCTCCCTCCCTTTACATTGTAAATGTCTAACAGTGGTTCTTAATGGTCGTTGGAGGCAGTGAGTGGATATTTAGAGATCTCTTTGTATATACACATTCACTTTCCAGGCACTTCCTTCCCCATCCTCAAACACTAACAGAACACAGAAAAGCAGAGTAGAGAATAAAGGAAGACAGGGCCTGCGTATTTTTGAAAAGTTCCCCACTGTGGGAAGGAGATGTACCTCATTCATATTCGTGTGCACATCAGTAACCTGGCATACGGCAAGATAAGCTCTGAATGAACAAGTGAGTGGGACAAGATAAAGCAAAAATTTTTCATTCAAATAATTCAATATTAATAATTTGAGTCATTTACCAAGCCCATTCTGGCAAATATATATGTGTGTATATACATATATATTAATATACATATAATACATCAATATATGTGTATATATTGATGTATTATTTTCTAATCAACATTTGTACCCTCTAAACCAGTAGTTGGAAGAGCGGAGAAGTTGATAACGTTTAGAGGATGAGATGACTGGCTGGCATCACCTACTCGATGGACATGAGTTAGGGTGAACTCCGGGAGTTGGTGATGGACAGGGAGGCCTGGCGTGCTGCAATTCATGGGGTCGCAAAGAATCGGACATGACTGAGTGACTGAACTGAACTGAACTGAACTGAAGGAAAGAAAAGAAGTAGTATTGATGAACAAGAACAGGCCTAGTATAATATATAGAAGACAAAGAAACTCTACAGTTTAATGACTCTGTTGGGCCTCAGGTTCCTGCGTAAGAACCAGAACACTTACCTTATGATCTGTGCTAAAAGGCTGAACCTAAGCTGCTGTACACTCTCATTGTTTCCTTACTGATAAAACATTAGAAGTTCTCACCAAAATATGATAAGTATTTAAGAGAAGGGAATAAAACATATATTTTGTGACACCTCCTAGGTGACCAAGATTGAGTCTTCTTATTACCAAGGAGTGAGGAGGAAGAACGGAGAAGGCAATGACATCCCACTCCAGCACTCTTGCTTGGAAAATCCCATGGATGGAGGAGCCTGGTAGGCTGCAGTCCATGGGGTCGCTAAGGGTTGGACACGACTGAGTGACTTCACTTTCACTTTTCACTTTCATGCATTGGAGAAGGAAATGGCAATCCACTCCAGTGTTCTTGCCTGGAGAATCCCAGGGATGGGGGAGCCTGGTGGGCTGCCATCTATGGGGTCACACAGAGTCAGACACGACTGAAGTGACTTAGCAGCAGAGGAGGAAGAAATAGACCTGATATTCAGTCACTTAAGAAAATTCAACTTCAGAGTATGCAGGAAAGATTTAACCTTACCAAATACAGGGCTGTACTTTCCCCTAGTCTCCCAAAAGATGATCTCTAGGAATAGTATCTTTGTTAACCTGGGGGCTTTGGACCACACCAGACAATCTAACCATGTGACTTACAATGGGGTTTTGGGCCATGTGACATCTACTACCTTTAGAGGGGCTGCAGACTAAAGGTCAGACACTCAGGCAGTCAAGTTCACAATGAAACCCAATTAAAACTAGGGACACAAGCCTCAGGTGAACTTGCCTAGTTGGCAGTACTCCATGTGTATCATCACATATCATTGCCAGAAGAGTACTGCTGTCCAAGACTGCACAAGGAGAGGATAAGCAGAAGGTCCTTGTTTGTAATTTTCCTGAATTCTGCTCTGTGAATCTTTTTCCTTGGCTGTTCTCACCTGTAACTAACTGTAAGCCTAATAGTTTAAACCCAAGGGTGGTCTCTGAATACCCAGGTTCTGTAGCTAATATCAGAATGGTCTTATGGGCTGATCCCTAACTTTGCACAGAGCTTCTCTGATTTGAAGGTAGAATTAGGGGAGTCACAGACTCTCGGGTCATTTCAACACAGGGATTAAATGAGCAACAGAACTTTCCAAAATGAGAAGGTTCTTGTATATCCTGTCATTGGCTACAAAGACTGTGTGGTGCTTCTGGGAATCCTGACTTACTGTCAGCAGTGCCTCAAGTGGTGACAAGTGGTGACAGCAAACCAGGGCTTCACAACTTTAGAAAAACTATCTCCCTGAACTGCTTCTCATTTACTTTGAAAACTTACAGAATCATTTTCAAATTGCATGAAAAGTAAATGTACTATGTTGTTTTCTAATTCTCTCCTGATTCATAGTAGGGAATCACAAGTGAGGATCACTTTAACAATTAAGCAAATAACAGATTTGACAATCACAATCATAATTATAATGCATACATATACAAATGGTGTTTACACTGTACAGGGACTACTCTGAGTGCTTTAAATAAATTAACTCTCAACCCTCACAATCATTAACCCTTAATGTTATAGATGTTCACCCACTGATAAAGAATTTACATTAAATTTAAAAAGTAAGTGAAGTTGCTCAGTCGTGTCCCACTCTTTGGGACCCCGTGGACTGTAGCCTATCAGACTCCTCTGTCCATGGCATTTTCCAGGCAAGGGTGCTGGAGTGGATTGCCATTTCCTTCTCCAGGGCATCTTCCTGTCCCAGGAATCGAACCCAAGTCTCCCGCATTGCAGGCAGATGCTTTACCATCTGAGCCACCAGGGAAGCCCTTAAAGTTTGGTGTAAAGTTTGGTATAAATCATTCAGCGGCATTTTGTTTCAGTTTTGTGGTCATCTCAGTCCATTTCAGCTCAGATCTACATCCAGGATTTTTAGTGCTGATCTCCCAGAAAGAATATCATGAAATGAATTGTCTGTTTGAAAATACTCTTTCTGGTTCAGGCCACAAACAAGGACTTACAGGAAATCCAAAAAGGACTGGTGGAATGGGGACTTTGGAAGTGGAAGTAGCAAATATCTTTAAGATGCCATTGGGCATTAGTTCGTTCAATTTTTTAAAAATGCTGTGATATGGCAATTTTTCCTTCCCTTGTTGAATATATAATTTGATAGAATTTTAGATGTTTATGATGTCTGACTTTCAGAGTATTTTGTATATGTGCAACCAATTCTTTTCTCTTTTTCTAATTATATGAAATGCTGTTGTAAATTTCTTTCTGGGGCACATACTCTTCCACTTATCTATTGCTACATAACAAATTACACAAGTACTAATTTTCTCATGACTCTGTGATGTAGGTAGGGCCCAGTAGGAACAGTTCAGTTTTATTCACATAGCATCAAACAGGGTAGCTGGAAGACTGGGGTCAGAAATCTTCTGAAGATCCCTTCATTCACATAGATGGTGGCTGATGTTGGCTGTTGGTGGGGCACTTAGCTGGACCTGTGGCCTGAATATGGCTTTTCCATGCAGGTGCTTTGCTTATTCATAACACAGTATTTAATTTCCTAGGATGAGTCCCAAAAAAGAGAGTACCAGAAGGAAGCCTTCCCTTTGGTATGACCTCACCAGAGAAGTCACGTACCCTGAAGTCATATTACTCAGCCTCACTTTATGGAGAGTCTCACCAAAAGTTGTCTAGTATCAAGAGAAGGGGATACAGACCTCACTTCTTGATCGGGGGTAGTGGGGGAGGGAGGTGGCAGGTGACAAGGTCGTGGAAGAGCATGTGGCACAAATAGTAACACCTGTGCCATATGGGGGCAGTATCACCTGCCATAACAACTCCCTATGAGAAAGGAACACTAATGACTTCTGTTTATTTTTCCATAAGGAGAAAAGAAACACATCTATTTCACAGTTAATGTGGTATACACACACATTCAGAACTTCAGGTTACTGGAAAGTTTTATATTCTTGACAACTGAAATGTAACACTTCTCTCTGATTCCTGTTGGCCAGCTGGGAGTCAAATGGGTTAGATGATACTGAGGACCTGAACACAAACAAAACTCTTTCTTCTTTTAAATTAATTTATTTTAATTGGAGGCTAATTACTTTACAATATTGTGGTGGTTTTTGCCATACATTGACATGAATCAGCCATGGGTGTACATGCGTTCCCATCCTGAACCCCCTCCCACGTCCCTCCTCATCCTATCCCTCAAGGTCATCCCAGTGCACTGGCCCTGAGCACCCTGCCTCAGGCATCGAACCTGGGCTGGCAATCCATTTCACATATACATGTTATGTGTGATATATGATATACATGTGATATACATGTTTCAATGCCATTCTCTCAAATCATCCTACCCTCACCTTCTCTCACAGACTCCAAAAGTCTGTTCTTTACATCTGTGTCTCTTTTGCTGTCTCGCATATAGGGTTGTCCTTATCATTTTTCTAAATTCCATATATATGCATTAATATACTGTATTGGTGTTTTTCTTTCTGACTTACTTCACTCTGTATAATAGGCTCCAGTTTCATCCACCTCATTAGAACTGACTCAAATGTTTTCTTTTTAATAGCAGAGTAATACTCCATTGTGTATACGTACCACAGCTTTCTTATCCATTCATCTGCTGATGGACATCTAGGTTGCTTCCATGCCCTAGCTATTGTAAACAATGCTGCAATGAACATTGGGGTACACGTGTCTCTTTCAATTCTGGTTTCCTCGGTGTGTATGCCCAGCAGTGGGATTGATGGGTCACATGGCAGTTCTATTTCCAGTTTTTTAAGGAATCTCCACACTGTTCTCCATAGTGGATGTACTAGTTTGCATTCCTACCAACAGTGTAAGAGGGTTCCTTTTCTCCACACCCTCTCCAGCATTTATTTTTTGTAGACTTTTTGATAGCAGCCATTCTGACCAATGTGAGATGGTACCTCATTGTGGTTTTGATTTGCTTTTCTCTGATAATGAGTGACGTTGAGCATCTTTTCATGTGCTAGCCATCTGTATGTCTTCTTTGGAGAAATGTCTATTTAGTTCTTTGGCCCATTTTTTGATTGAGTCATTTATTTTCTGGAGCTGCATGAACTACTTGTATATTTTTGAGATTAATTCTTTGTCACTTGCTTTGTTTGCTATTATTTTCTCCTATTCTGAAGACTATATTTTCACCTTGCTTATAGTTTCCTTCATTGTGCAAAGGTTTTTAAGTTTAATTAATCCCATTTGTTTATTTTTGCTTTTATTTCGTTACTCTGAGAGGTACTTCATAGAGGATCTTGCTGTGATTTATGTCAGAGAGTGTTTTGCCTATGTTTTCCTCTAGGAGTTTTATAGTTTCTGGTCTTACATTTAGATCTTTAATCCACTTTGAGTTTATTTTTGTGCATGTAAGTATTAGAAAGTGTTCTAGTTTCATTCTTTTACAAGTGGTTGACCAATTTTCCCAGCACCACTTGTTAAGAGATTGTCTTTTCTCCACTGTATATTCTTGCCTACTTTATCAAAGATAGGGTTTCCATAGGTGAGTGGATTTATCTCTGGGCTTTCTATTTTGTTCCACTGATCTATACTTCTGGCTTCATGCCAGTACCATACTGCCTTGATGACTGTAGCTTTGTAGTATAGTCTAAAGTCAGGTAGGTTGATTCCTCCAGTTCCATTCTTCTTTCTCAAGATTGGTTAGGCTCTTTGAGGTTCTTTGTATTTCCATACAAATTGTTAAATTATTTGTTCTAGTTATCTGAAAAATGCCATTGGTAGCTTGATAGGGATTGCATTGAATCTATAGATTGCTTTGGATAGTATACTCATTTTCACTATATTGATTCTTCTGATTCATGAACATGGTATATTTCTCCATCTATTTGTGTCCTCTTTGATTTCTTTCATCAGTGTTTTATAGTTTTCTTTATATAGGTCTTTTGTTTCTTCAGGTAATTTATTCCTAAGTATTTTATTCTTTCCATTGCAATGGTCAATGGAATTGTTTCCTTAATTTCTCTTTCTGTTTTCTCATTGTTAGTGTATAGGAATACAAGGGATTTCTATGTGTTAATTTTATATCCTGAAACTTTACTATATTCATTGATTAGCCTAGCAATTTTCTGGTGGTGTCTTTAGTGTTTTCTATGTAGAGGATCATGTCCTCTGCAAACACTGAGAGTTTTATTTCTTCTTTTCCAATCTGGATTCCTTTTATATCTTTTTCTTCTCTGATTGCTGTGGCTAAAACATCCAAAACTATGTTGAATAGTTGTGGTGAGAGTGGGCAACCTTGTCTTGTTCCTGACTTTAGGGGAAATGCTTTCAATTTTTCACCATTGAGGAAAATGTTTGCTGTGGATTTATCATATATGGCTTTTATTATGTTGAAGTATGTTCCTTCTATGCCTGCTTTCTGGAGGGTTTTTACCATAAATGGATGTTGAATTTTGTCAAAGGCTTTCCCTGCATCTACTGAGATAATCATATGATTTTTATCTTTCAATTTGTTAATGTGGTGTATCACATTGATTGATTTGTGAATATTGAAAAATCCTTGCATCCCTGGGATAAAGCCCTCTTGGTCATGATGTATGATCTTTTTAATATGTTGTTGGGTTCTGTTTGCTACAAATTTTTGTTAAGGATTTTTGCTTCTACGTCCAAAAGTGATATTGGCCTGTAGTTTTATTTTTTTATGGCATCTTTGTCTGGTTTTGGTATTAGGGTGACGGTGGCCTCATAGAATGAGTTTGGAAGTTTACCTTCCTCTGCAATTTTCTGGAATAGTTTGAGAAGGATAGGTGTTAGCTCTTCTCTAAATTTTTGGTAGAATTCACCTGTAAAGCCATCTTGTCCTGGGCTTTTGTTTGTTGGAAGATTTCTGATTACAATTTTGATTTCTGTGCTTGTGATGGGTCTGTTAAGATTTTCTATTTCTTCCTGGTTCAGTTTTGGAAAGTTATACTTTTCTAAGAATTTGTCCATTTCTTCCAAGTTGTCCATTTTATTGGCATATAGTTGCTGATAGTATTCTTTTATGATCCTTTGTATTTCTGTTTTGTCTGTTGTGATTTCTCTATTTTCATTTCTAATTTTGTGGATTTGTTACTTCTCCCTTTTTTTCTTGATGAGTCTGGCTAATGGTTTGTCTATTTTATTTATCTTCTCAAAGGACCAGCTTTTAGTTATGTTAATTTTTGCTATAGTCTCCTTTGTTTTTCATTTATTTCTGCCCTAATTTTTATGATTTCTTTCCTTCTATTAACTCTGGGGTTCTTCATTTCTTCTTTTTCTTGTTGCTTTAGGTGTAAAGTTAGGTTATTTCCTCTTGTTTCTTGAGGTAAGCTTGTTTTGCCATGAATCTGCCTCTTAGCACTGCTTTTACTGAATCCCAGAAGTTTTGGGTTGTTGTGTTTTCATTTTCACTCATCCATGCATATTTTTATTTCTTTTGTGATTTCTTCTGTGATTTGTTGTTTAGCCTCCATATGTTTGTAATTTTAATAGTTTTTTTTTTTTTTCCTGTAGTTGACATCTAATCTTACTGCATTGTGATCAGAAAAGATGTTTGAAAGGATTTCAGGTGGTTTGTTTTTTTTTTTTTTTTTTTTTTAAATTTACCAAGGCTAGATTTATGGCCCAGGATGTGGTCTATCCTGGAGAAGCTTTCTCTGCACTTGAGAAAAAGGTGAAATTCATTGTTTTGAGGTGAAATGTCCTATAGATATCAATTAGGTCTAACTGGTCCATTGCATCATTTAAAGTTTGTGTTTCCTTGCTAATTTTCTGTTTGGTTGATCTATCCATCATTGTGAGTGGGGTTTTAAAGTCTTCTATTATTATTGTTTTACTGTTACTTTCCCCTTTCATATTTGTTAGCATTTGCCTTACATATTGTGGTGCTCCTATGTTGGGTGCATATATATTTATAATTGTTATATCTTCTTGGATTGATCCTTTGATCATTATGTAGTGTCCTTCTTTGTCTCTTTTCATGGCCTTTATTTCAAAGTCTATTTTATCTGATATGTGCATTGCTACTCCTGCTTTATTTAGGTCTCCATTTGTGTGAAATATCTTTTCCAGCCCTTCACTTTCAATCTGTATGTGTCCCTTGTTTTGAGGTGGGTCTCTTGTCGACAGCATATATAGGGGTCTTATTTTTGTATCCATTCAGCCAGTCTTTGTCTTTTGGTTGGGGCGTTCAATACATTTACATTTAAGGTAATTATTGATAAGTATGATCCCATTGCCATTTACTTTGTTGTTTTGGGTTCAAGTTTATGAACATTTTCTGTGTTTCTTGTCTAGAGATGATCCTTTAGCATTTGTTGAAGAGCTGGTTTAGTGGTGCTGAATTCTCTCAGCTTTTGCTTGTCTGTAAAGCTTTTGATTTCTTCTTCATATTTGAATGAGATCTTTACTGAGTATAGTAACTGTGGTTGTAGGTGTTTCTCTTTCATCACTTCAAGTGTGTCCTGCCATTCCCTTCTGGCCTGAAAAGTTTCTATTGAAAGATCAACTGTTATCCTTATGGGAATCCCCTTGTGTGTTATTTATTGCTTTTCCCTTGCTGTTTTTAATATTTGCTCTTTGTGTTTGATCTTTGTTAGTTTGATTAATATGTGTCTTGGGGTGTTTTGCCTTCGGTTTATCCTGTTTGGGATTCTTTGGGTTTCTTGGACTTGGGTGACTATTTCCTTTCCCACTGTAGGGAAGTTTTCAACTATTATCTCCTCAAGGATTTTCTCATGGCCTTTCTTTTTGTCTTCTTCTTCTGGGACTTCTATGATTAGAATGTTGGAGTGTTTAACATTGTCCCAGAGGTCTCTGAGGTTGTCCTCATTTCTTTTAATTCTTTTTTCTTTTTTCCTCTCTGCTTCATTTATTTCTACCATTCTATCTTCCACCTCACTTATCCTATCTTCTGCCTCAGTTATTCTGTTGGTTCTCTCCAGAGTGATTTTGATCTCATTTATTGCATTATTCATTATTGATTGCCTCTTTTTTGTTTCTTCTAGGTCCTTGTTAAACATTTCTTGCATCTTCTCAATCCTTGTCTCCAGTCTATTCACCTGTAATTCCATTTTGTTTTCAAGATTTTGGATCATCTTTACTATCATTATTCTGAATTCTTTTTCAGGTAGACTCCCTATATCCTCCTCTTTTGTTTGGTTTGGTGGGCATTTATCATGTTCCTTTACCTGCTGAATATATCTCTGCCTTTTCATTTTGTTTAGATTGCTGTGTTTGGTTTGTTAGATTGCTGTGTTTGGACTGTCCTTTCTGTATGCTGGAAGTTTGTGGTTCCTCTTTATTGTGGAGTTTCTTCCCTGTAGGTGTGTTGGACGAGTGGCTTGTCACAGTTTCCTGGTTAGGGAAGCTTGTGTCGGTGCTCTGGTGGGTGGAGCTGAATTTCTTCTATCTGGAGTGCAATGAAGTGTCCAGTAGTGAGTTTTGAAGTGTCTGTTAGTTTGGTGTGACTTTTGACTGCCTGTATTTTAATGCTTAAAGTTATGTTCCTGCATTGCTGGAGAATTAGCATGGTATGTCTTGCTCTGAAACTTGTTGGCTCTTGGGTGGAGCTTGGTTTCAGTGTAGGTATGGAGGCTTTTGGATGAGCTCTTGTCGATTAATGTTCTCTGGAGTCAGGAGTTTTCTGGTGTTCTCAAGTTTTGGATTTAAGCCTCCTGTCTCTGCCTTTCAGTCTTATTTTTACAGTAGCCTCAAGACTTCTCCATCCATACAGCACTGATGATAAAATACCTAAGTTAATGGTGAAAAGAGTCTCCACAGTGAGGGACACCCAGAGAGGTTCACAGAGTTACATGGAGAAGAGAAGAGAGAGGAGGGAGATAGAGGTGGTCAGGAGGAGAAGCGGGGAAATCAAAAGGGGTAAGACCAATCTAGCCATGTTCTCCACAGTCTTGAACACTTGGAGAGGTTCACAGAGTTACATAGAGAAGAGAAGAGGAAGGAAGAATATAGAGGTGACCAGGAGGAGAAGAGGGGGAGTCAAAAGGAGAAACACCTATCTAGCCAGTAATCAGTTCCTTAAGTGTTCTCCACAGCCTAGAACACCCAAAGAGATTCACAGAGTTAAGTAGAAAAGAGAAGGGGGAGGGAGTAGATAGAGGTGACCTCCTTTCAAAGAGAATGGGCTGCCTTTCTGGGTGCCTGGTGTCCTCTGCCAGCATTCAGAAGTTATTCTGTGGAAGCTGCTCAGCATTCAAATGACCTTTTGATGAATTTGTGGGGAAGAAAGTGGTCCTCCCATCCTGCCGCCAACAAAACTCTTAAATGTCTTAGTTTTGAAATAATCAGGCCAATCTGGGATAATTATGTATGTTTAAATGCCTTAAGAGATATTCCATGTAAGATATAGTGCTAAAAATTGTTCTTTGTCCTAGGGGGTGGGGGGTGTATGGAAAGAGGTCTTTCAGCAGCATTCAAAGGAGATTTCCAATAGACACAAGACATCAGACTAAATGGATACTTGGCAATATCCAACTTGCCTGTTTCAATATTCAGAGAATAACCATTTCTCCAAAGTTGTTTGTTCCAGGAGCAGCAACATCCAAACCCAAAGGTTGCCTAAATAATAGCTTAATTTAATGAACACACATTTTCCCCTTGAAGTTAAGTTTTAAAACTGGTTCCATAATTGACCCTGGCAACAGATTAAGGACTCACTGCCCTCAGTAAAATACAAAAGTCATTTCATATGGTTTTTCAAATTTTTATGCATAAGCCAAATATCCCTTTGATTAATTCTTAGAATTTTATGAGTTTTATTAAAACTCAGTAATACAAGAGTCTACCAATACAGAGTGAGGATACCAGTCTTGGACACCAGGAAATCTGTCTAGTCAAACAGTGGTATAGCTTCCTCTTTGCCGGTTATGTGAGAAAATCAAACCAGAATTCCAAAAATATTACAAATGGAACAAATTTCAGAGTTTTCAAATTTTTATAGTTGTCCCTGAAAGTTAAAATGCTAAATCATGGGGTGTAGAAGGAAAGTAGGAACATAGGAAGAAAGAAAAGAAGATGAAAGGAAACTAATATTAGGAAAGAAATAAATTTTGAGGGTAATTTATTCCATTGCGATATTTTTAAAATATGAACTCACATGAAAAACAATTTACTTTGAGTAAATGACCACAATTTTCAAATGACAAGGATTGCAAATATTTGCAAGGTTTTCTACAAAATAGTTACTTCAAGAACAAAACGGAATAAAATATTATTGTCTTTTAAGCTGAGATTACTTTATAATTTTTAAATAAAATTTTTGTCATAGATGAGAGGAAATTTCCTCTATATTTACCAGTAAAATGTTTCCATTAGTTAGAGAGATAAGCACACCTCATCGTGTCCTGGCTCAGTGGTAAAAAGTAAATGGTATTTCAAGTCAAAGGACCTGACTTGCTAGCAAGTTTTGAAAATTTACCTCTCTCCCCTTAAACCCTAGTATCTTCACCTATAAATAAGTGAATAATAAAACTTAAAGCACATTTGTATTATGAGAAGTAAAAAAAAATGTAGATGGAATTTATTTAAAAATGTAAAAGCACTATAGTATATCATAATTATTATTTTTATTACTTGAATATAGCACTATAAGAATGAATAAGTAAGAAAATTTTATTTAACAGATTTTTTTCTGAAATTCTAAACTTAAAATTTAGTAAAATTTGTCCCCTGCTTCCATTCCAAAAAAATATTTTTCAGAAACTCAGGTATTTCACATTTTGAGATATATATTATGGAGGCAAAATAGTGAGGGAACACTGTGTGAGCATATGCAGATTTTTCTGAAGCACTTTTTATGCTGACATTTCTAAGGAGAGGAACTTGGTTACCTTTCTCCTTAGTGTTTAACATTTTCTTTCCTTAAAAGAAACGGAAAGGAAAGAATAACTGGGGAAATTCATCTATAATTAGAATTTCTCAGGATTTTTTTTGCAGTGACATCAGCACAGAAAGCAAATGATGATCAGTTTTTCCAAATAAATATTGTATATTATAGTTTAAATCTCCTTGTTTTAAGTACTCTGCACTGTGTTCTGTCACACAATTTAAGTATAGAGCCATAAATGCCTCTTATACCCTATCATCACTGCAACGAGAAAATCCTGGAGGTGATAATAAATAACATGGCCAGTGTGGTGGGCAGTTCCCTAGAGAACTAGCCTCTCCAGTCTGGTGTCTCCAGGACTGTGACTTGATTCCCTAGACTTGACAGGAATCACAGGTATGCTAAATTCACATTTCATGCCTGACCACTAAAGAGAAGTAAAATAGTCTTGCTCCTTAAGCTAGTTACTTCTAAAATCCAGATAACATTCACCATCACAAAGTCTTGTACCAAGAACCCAGTTCTGTTCACCAAACCCTGGTTCTCATAATTTGAGTCATTTTGACAAGGGGGAGCTGGGCATGGGATAGAAAGAATGGTAAGGCTTGGAGCAAAAAGAATATGATTCAAGTACAAATTCTATCACTTAGATTTGAAATTGAGGCCATCAATCAACTTCCCGAAGCCTTAGATCCTCCCGTAAAACAAAAGCAGTGCCCTACTGTCTAATACCAGAGTGAAAGCAGTTTGAAAACTGTAAGCCAGTAGTTGTCAAATTCTAGTACGCATCAGTGTCACCAGGGGCTGGTTAAAAGAGATGACTAGATTTCCATTCCCAGAGTTTCAGTGGGTCTTGGGTGGGGCCTGTGAATTTGCATTTCTGACAAGGTTCCTTGTGATGCTCCTGCTGGACCAGGCACCAGACCTGGAGGATGACCGTTCTAAAATACTACAAATATAAGTGAATAACATTACTATTGTAGTAGGTGCCAAAGTAGCTATTAAACAGTTCATGAGCAACAAGTCTGAAATAAAATACAACGCATTGCATAAGACTGCAGCAATGCAGAACACAGCAAGCCACTGCCGTAAGCAGAAACTTCTCAGATCACTGCAGGGATTACCACACCAAGCACGTACGTGTTGTGGTGAGATTTTGTTCCAGCTAGATACTGCTGTGCTCAACAGACTGAAAGAGCAGAGTGTCTCAGGGACCCAATTCTTTGTCAAGTTTCAAAAGGCTGCTTTTCTAGTAGAAATCGATTCCTCTGTCTGGAAACTTGACTGTATTCTTGATTTTTGCTTTTCAAAACCTACTAATCAACTAGTTTCTTGAATGAAGTTTGGATCAAAAACAATATGGACTCAGTATTTGATAGAAATATTTGGTAAATAATGATATACTTTACATGAAACAAATCAAGGGATGTCAAGGTTTGGCAGTGATAGCAAATTGTTGATTCCATTGTTTTCTCATCTAGCTCAGCACTATTAAATATAAAAATACCAAAATTACATCCCTGAGACTGCTCTGAGGACAAAATTCAGAAGCTTAATTTAAAACTTTTAAGGAATCTGTGAAAAAATGTAATTCTCTGTGAAACTGACATTTTAAAAAAGGAAGGAAATATGGTGCTTTAATAAAAAGAATTATTATTTGTAGTATTTACATACATAGTCTTCCACAGTAATATTAAAGTAACCATTTTCATCAAATTCCCCTCAAAATAGCACACTTTGCATCCCTAAGTGGTCCTGGACAAGTAAATTTTACTCACAACTGTGTCCCAGATCTCTTTAAAACACCCCCAAAACTCAAGTCTGCAATGAACTGCTTTACTTGGCTCAGTTTTACTCCAAATTATTATTGCTTAACATGAAAATCAAAGAATTTTACTAACTTTTCTCCTCCACTAAAACCTGGTACCATATCAATACATTTCTACTACAGATCTTCTTGTAAAAGTCAAGTGATTAGGACATGCTCTAGTCCAGAACCTGGTATCGGTTCCTGAGTCAGCTTTCTTATTATCTTCTAGCTTATTAGAAAAATGCTATGGGAGACTTGGGCATAGTAAAGTATAACTCAGGCAGTATTGAGGACAGATAGCATTCTTTATGACATCACTAGCTAGCAAGGAGGCAAATAAAAGTAATACTACAAGTCATTATGCTGACCATATGCATGCCCATGATCTTGCTGAAATAAAGACATCTTAAATTACAGGTTAAATTCTTTAAGGCCTTTCCCAACAAACTTCAATAGCTCTCTCAAAATCTTGCTAATAAACAGACATAAAGGAGAGTCCTCATTTACATTTGTTTGATATCTTACTGGAAAAAGTTGATATTGACTATTGATGTAATTAAAGACAAAAAATGGACTTGCAAACTAGTTCACCTTAATGGGGAATAGGGACAGGGAAACTTTCAGTGGAACTACAGTGGATTGAACTTCAATTTCCAAAATTCACACAGTACTCCCTTTTATATAGTATGATTACATTTCTACATGTAGAAACTATATCTACAATTAGAGAGTTGCTGTTGGTAGTATTTAATAATAGTTAAGACTTTAAATTACTGGTAGCTATCATAATGAATTCCAAAAATTAACACATACCCACACTTACTATAAAATATTTACATTGCGTTGCTCAAATGCAGAAGTAATTTACAGTTTCAGCAAAATAATGCCTGTTGTGATTCCAACTATATATATTATGAACATTCCATTCAACTTAACACGGATAAAATAAGCCACTTGTAACTCTGATGAAGTCTCAAATAAACTATTTGATAGTGAAAAATGACCTAATGCAATGTGATAAGAAAAATACATCTCAAGAAATGGGTAGCAAGTTTACTCAGGACAAGGGGATAAAGCATCAAGGCAGCGGAGATAGTGCAATAAAGAATGGTGAAGTAAGTCAGAAAGAGAAAGACAAATATTGTATGATACTTAAGTATCATACAAGTATTATCTTATACTTACAAGAAGAATCACACAATAAAAGAATACAAATGAACTCATTTACAAAACCAAAACAGACTCACAGACTTAGAGAGCAAACTTATGGTTAACCGCAGGGAAGGGCAAAGGGAGGGATAGTTAAGGAATTTGGAATTGACATGCACACACTCCAATATTTAAAACAGATGACCAACAAGGATGTACTGTATAGCATGAGAAACTCTGCTCAATATTACATAACAACTTAAATGGGAAAAGAATTTGAAAAAGATTAGATACACATATATGCATAACTAAATCACTTTGCCGTATACCTGAAACTAACACAACATTGTTAATCAACTATACTCCAATATAAAATAAAAAGTTAAAAACAGACTAGGGGGCTCTGTGCCCCTCAAGTCTATAACAAGTTCCCAGGCCATGTTACATCCCATCGCTTCAGGTTCTGAAACGCACTCAAACTTAACTCATTTTTAGCAACAGGCAGCCTGTTAAGGAATAAGTATACCCTAGTCAGATCACCTTGGAGAAGTCAGTGGCACCCCACCTCCAATACTTTTGCCTGGAAAATCCCATGGACGGAGGAGCCTGGTGGGCTGCAGTCCACAGGGTCGCTAGAGTCAGGCATGACTGAGCAACTTCACTTTCACTTTTCACTTTCAGGCACTGGAGAAGGAAATGGCAACCCACTCCAGTGTTCTTGCCTGGAGAATCCCAGGGACAGGGGAGCCTGGTGGGCTGCCGTCTATGGGGTCGCAAGAATCGGACACGACTGAAGCAACTTAGCAGCAGCAGCAGCAGTCAGATCACCTACAGTCCCTTATTGTGCCCTAAGTATTGAGTTCCTTTTGTATGCATGTATACAGGCGGAGGAAGGGGAGGCCAATATAATGATGCCTTATACTGTTAGCTTTCATAAAAAACAAAATGTAAGATGCTTTGAGCCTTCTTCTCAAATTAAGATAAGTTCCATTCTCCCTTCATGAATAGAGAAGTCAGTTTCCATGAATAATGTTTGGATTTTTTCCATTATTTTTTTAAATATGGAAGCAAGAATATTTCCATAGAGAATAAGCAATCCAAGAACCACTAAAAACACTGGGCTAGAAAATCTTTGTGTCATTTTACTGTTGTTGTTGCTGTTTAGTCAGTAAGTCAGTTCTGACTTTTTTTTATAACCCCGTGGACTGTAGCCCACCAGACTCCTCTGTCTGTGGAATTTTCCAGGCAAGAATATTGGAGTGGGTTGCCATCCCTATAAACTCTTCAAAACTCTTGGACAATTAACCTTGAATTTCCTTTCATTTAATTTTTCAACTAGCCCATGACACTGAATGTTATTCTACTATGCACTAAAGCAGAAAAAAAAACCACACCAACATATATGCATACCACATTAAAATTTATATAAAATTATATATAAGTAAAGCTATACACACACACAGACATATATATGTGTGTTTTTCCAATATGCACTACAGGAAGATTCTGTTTTCACTTATTTGTTTTGCTAGTCTAATTAATAATTATTGAGGATCTGGTAGGACACTGAAAAAGATGAACTCCCCAGGTCAGTAGGCTGGCATCACTGACACAATGGACATGGGTTTGGGTGGGCTCCGGGAGTTGGTGACAGATGGGGAGGCCTGGCGTGCTGCGGTTCATGGGGTCCCAGAGTCGGACACGACTGAGCGACTGAACTGAACTGAGGATCTGGTAAGTGATAAGCACTAAATACTGTATGAAGATATATCAGACATGTTACCTGACTTTGTGAATCTCACACACTACCAAGAGAGACAGACTCAAATAAATAAATAAATAAATAAATTTAACTATACTTAAAATTTGTAAAAACAAACAAACAATATAGCCTCATAAACAGATCAATGCAATATAGTATGAAAAGTTCTATATAGTATGAGTGCTTTTTGCATTTTACTATTGATACTAAAGGAAAGATAAGTTAATATAGCTTCCCTAAAAGCTGTGCCTAGGTCTTTTCCCTCTGTGTCTAGGAGTTTCCTCATCATTCATCAACTTGTAATACTCTGGCAGAGGCTCAATACAGTCATCAGATGATTTCAAAACTGTCTCCACCACAATCACATCCACCTATCAGTGAGCAAAGTCACTCCTGCTGCTTCTCTGGGCACATCAAAGCAAACATAAACATTTTAAGTGGGCCACAAAGTGAGCATGGCACTGGGATCCAGGTCTCAAAAGAACAAAAGGCATTAGCATGAATGCCTGAGAAGTTTCCTTTTAACACACTAAGGTCTGATACATACTCACCAAGAACCTACAGGACAGGATCCAAGCTCCAGGCTGGGTACTGAGGATTCAGAAAGGAATGCGACCTGGTTGATGCTATGCAGCAGCAACAATTGATATTAAAATAAGGAAACTGAGACAAATAGTTACCACTACATCTACCTATACAATATATTATTACAAACATGTTCATATTACCAACTGAAAATACTGAATGCATTTCTATTTTCCAAAAATTAACTACCAATTAAGTTACCAAATTACCAATTTTAAATATCTGTTCATATTTAAATTAGCAATTTTGAAGATGTGTTTTAATAGCAGATGGCAGTAGAGATGCTCCCTAATTAACTGGATTGAAGAAATTTTTTAAAAGAAAGTCAGTAGTGTGTGGAGCCTCTCAGAATGTCAACACATATTTAAGGAAGTGCTTTCTAGCACTGTTTGTGCAGAATTCTCTTTATGCTGGCACATTAACTCCAATTTCAGTCTCTCTACTCTTACATACGATCCCTCTGGCCAAGAGATCTCTTGAACTTATAGTTCTACGTCCTTAAATGGTTCCTTTTTCCTCTGGATCAGGGTGCATTTTCGATTTCTAATAAATTAAGGTGGCATGGTTGTACTTTAGCAGTAGGTCTCTAACTATTACTTCAAAAAATGAAGTTTAATCCATTATGAACTGAGACTGAAATTCTGCATATTATTTTCTATTATCAGTGCTACTTACAGAAAGCAGGCACATCTGTCCATGCCCTAATGGCCATTAGTTTACATCAGATACATTTTATTTAACATGGCGGGGGTCAAGCAGGTTAATTTAATTTGGGGGGCATTTGTGACTTTTTTCTTCATGCTACAGAACTTTTGTAAGACACAATCATTACACATAAAACCCCCGTGCTCATATTTGATTTGGTCATTCAGGAATGTGTTCTCACCAAGCAATGAGAAGAGTTCTTTGCTGTGAAGGATAAAAGAAAAATAACTCCCCCCCCACCAACAAATCCTGACTGTAAACACAGGCCTGCCCCTCCATGACCCTGGATGTTGCCAGTTACACATATGCATGGAGCATGGGAATCTTCTTTGCAAGCCCTCACCTGCCACTTCCATCACGCTGCGGCCTCGGCTCCAAGCAGGCAGTAAATCTGTCAGTGGGGCCTAGCACCAAATGGCACCGTGTTCCTATCTAGCCTTTTAAGACAAGCCTCCGAACAATTTCTTCCCTTTAGACTGACATAAAGGCTACACTCAGAAAAAGGCTGATACCAAAATCTTTACTCAAGTTGCCTTTTCTCTTAAAAATTTTTTATCAATAGAGACTGATAAGAACAAATTTCAAAGAATCATCTAAATGTATCCATACTTGAAAAATCAAGGACACTCATTTTGTTTTGGTTTGCCCATAAATACCGGCTAGTGCTTGAAGAGCTGAAGATAAGCTGAGGGATATACTGAGAGGGGATCACTTGGCAGTCTGGTTTAAAGACTGTACTTCTGAAGCTCCATCCAGTGAAAGGCTTGTGATTACCCACCTTTGACTAGAACACTGCAGTTTCAGCTTCTCTTTCTCCCATTAGTTCCAGTTTACTGCTATTACCAGTGATGTACTGAAATAGAAAGAGGGTCACAGAGTAATCTGAGAAGAGGAAAAATAAGTAAGACTCTGCATTTTAAATACTGCAGTCATTTGGAAAGGATAGCTTTCATACAGAAATCCCCAAACCTTGCAAGATTCCCCAAAAGGAATTGATTTGTTGTATTTTAGAGATACATATCATATTTAAAATAAGCTTAATAGTTGGTTTTCTCCATATGCATATATATGTGAAAAATTGTTCCCATGCTATAGTGGGATGAACAAAATTTTGCAGTTAGACCTGGGTTCAAATACTATTTTGGCCCCTTATATGTAGGTTTATGAGGATAATGAGATAGTATATATAAGTGCGTGGAATGTGACAGGTGGTTGAAAAATTTATTAGTTCTGGCTTCTTCTTTATCAGTCATACATATTAAAATTTAAAAATATTTATTTTTATATGATCAATGTAAATTTGTTTTTAAAGCCCCTAACAACTATGACTTCTTTTCTTTCTGTATGAGTTGACATCATTTTATTTCATAATAAGTTAGCTTTTTCAACAAATGTTGCTGGAAAAACAGGACCTTCATATGCAAAAAGGAAGAAGTTCGACCCTTACCTTGCAGAAGTGAACTCAAAATGGATATAAGACCTAACTATAAAACCTAAAACCATAAAATACCTAGAAGAAAATGGGAAAACTTCATGGCAGTGGATTTGGCTGTGATTTCTTGGATGTGACACCAAGTACAGACAAAAAAAAAAAAAGAATAAGTTGGACTTTATCAAAATTAAAAACTTTTGATTATCAAATGACATTTAATAAATGACAAAGCATCAAAGGACATTTTCATCATGAAAAGGAAGCACACTGAATGAAGAAAATATTTGAAAATCATATATATGATAAAGAGTTCATATCCAGAATTTATAATGAACTCCTATGACTCAACAACAAAACAACAAACAACCCAATTAAAAAATGGCCCGAAGACTTAGACTTTCTCCAAAGAAGACATGTAAATGATCAATAAACACATGAAAAGATGCTCAACATCACTATGTCTCTGCTCAAGATGAAAAACGCAAACCAAAACCATGATACCATTTCACTCAACAGGATAGCTATTATCCAAACAAACAAAAAATAACAAATGTTGGCAAGGAGGTGGAGAAACTGGAGCTCTTGTGCACTGCTGATCAGAATGTGAAATGGTGCAGCTGCTATGGAAAACAAAGTGGAGATTCCTCAAAAAATTAAAAATAGAATTGCCATATGATCTGCTTCTGGGCATATACTCAAAAGAATTAAAAGTAGCTATTTGAGCAAGTATTTTTCCATCCATGTTCAAAGCATTCACATTAGCCAAAAGATGGAAACATGTCAATCAGTGGATGAAAAGATAAACAAAATGCGGTGTATATGCATATAATGGAATATTATGCAGCCTTAAAGAGGAAGGAAATCCTGGCACAAGTTTAAAAATGGGTAAACCTTGAGGACATTACACCAAGTGAAATAAAAAAATTGAAAAGGACACATACTCTACGATATCACATAGACAAGGTATCCAGAGAAGTCAAATTTATAGAGACAGAAAGTAGAATGGTGGTTGCCAGGGACTAGGGAAGAGAAGTGGGTAGTTATTGTTTAATGGGTAAGGAATTCAGTTTGAGAAGAAGAAAAAAGTTCTGGATGAAAGGGGTAGTGGTTGCAGAACAATGTAAACGTACTCAATGCCACTGAACTGTGTACTTGAAGGTGGCTAAAATAGTCGATTTGACGCTATGCATATTTCACCACAATTTTTAAAATCTAGCTTATTCTAGCCAGAAGACAGTTTTAATCAACATATGGAAGCATGATAAGAAAGTTCATTCATACCTATGAAATAGCACCACTCTTTTAAAAGCTGGTCCCAGGACACAAATCAAGTTTCCCAATGAGTATTTCTAACAGCAAATTTAAATATGAAAAGAGTCCTTGCTCACACTTGAAATCCAATTAGTAGCTTATTTTCATGTGGCAGTTACATAAGAATCAGAAAGAACTAAATTCAAATTCTAGTCCTACCACTTAGCTATAAAAAACTGAACACGTACTTAGTCTTCTCAGTTTATTTACCTTTAAAACTATATTTTAGGACTGCATATATATATATATATATATATATATATATATATATATATATATATATTAGGGTAATCTCAGTGGCTCAATACAAGACAGGTATTCACTTGGCTTCCTTTCACATTGTCATCAGAATCCTGGTTCCTTATATCTCATTGTACCACTTATACTACATCTTCCTCAGAATTAGCCATAAGCTCCTCTGCATTCAACCAGTAAAAATGTTGAAAGTGAGGAATATCATGCAGGATATTTGTGGCAAGGCTTGGAAACGGAGTTCGACACTTTGAGAAACATTTCACGGACCAGAACCTGATCTCATGGTTTCACTCCATTTGCAAGGGAGGCTGCTAAATATAGTACCATCTGCCCGGAAGAGGAAAGGAGACTGGTGGGCATCTAGGCAGTCTCTGTTACAAATGCAACCTAGGAGACAGTTGTCTTCTATATCTTAAGCAACATCTCCAAGAGTACAGTCTCAGAGAGAAAGCAGATTATCTCCTTCTTTATTTGACGGTCCCCCAGTGTCAGGTATTTCTCGCTTAGAGAAGTACATTTGTTTTTAGGGGCACTGAATCATTTATTCTAGGCTATTTAAAGTCGCAAGATAAGCATTCTGCATTTCCCTGAATATCTTAACTGACTGAAACAGTGAGAGAGGTGGAATCAGAGATGAATGAAGTGATTTACTTGTATATGATTTAAAACTTTAAATTTAAAAAGCAAACGAATAAGGAATAGAATTCACATGAATTTTAAAATACAGAAATCATGAAACTTCAGAGAAATGCCATACATGAAGGAAGCCCTTTATGCTGAATTTCTCCCCATTTCTCCCCATTTCAATATGGATGTGTTCATTTTGCACTAGGATCATTTTAGGGGAAATGTATGAGATGCACTGATCATTCCAAGCAGACATATTACCTTTTGTGTTTTTAATTATTAAACTTTATCTTTCTACTTATTTTCATGTGCCAAATATTGTGATTCATACATATGTACATATGTGTATATATAATAACTAAATATGACTATAATCTGAATATTACACACTGGATATAGAGAAATTTATACTGCCATACCCAGACTGCCTCCCTACACTTTCAGTATAAATATACTGACACATTCTTTCAGCTAATGACAGTTATCACATTCTTTCAGCTAAAAACAGTTATCACCCAAATGGTACTATGTTTGCAATGTCATCCAGCTGTTAAGATCAGTTCTCTCTTGCACATGTTCAAAGATAGGCAGGTGGAGACGTGTTGTTAAGACAAAGTATGGGCAAGCCAAGTGACTAGTTCAAATCTGTGTCTGTCTACATTTTGGAGAAGGCAACTTGTTGCTGTCTGGATTTCCTGACCTAAGACATTTGTTTATTTGATGTGTAACACAGATAAAGTTACTCTCTACTTCACATTTTATTATCTTAGAAAAGAAATACATGCTGATGGTATCTAATGAAACAAGCTTAGATGCACGGAGAGTTAATTGTTTTCCTTCTTCTCCTTCTACCCCTACCTTGGGTAGCCAGTGTTAACAGTTTAGTCCTGGGTCATACGAATATATACAAGCATGCATGTATATAGGATTCATCGTTTGTCTGGGGGGTTTTTTGTATGCAAACACATGGAATTGTACCAAATCTGTCACATTTCTCATTTAACACATTTACAAATATTCTAGTTCATAAAATGTAGATCTAATTCATTTTAAATTATAGAATTATATTCTTTAATATAATATGCCACAACTGATTCAACTTGAACATACATGGTGTACCTTGCTTACACGTGTGTTTTTAAATAACTACAGAAGAATTCTGCAATAAATAACCTTATATAGATACCTTTACATAATGGAACTTTTATTTCTTATTATAAGCTAGATTTTCAGAGAGCCAATTAATGTATACATATTTTCAATTTTGAAATTGATCTATTTGCCAGCACAGCGGGCAGGGTCTGCTTGCCAGCCCCAGCCTGTGACATCTCAACAGATCTTTCAATGGGCCACAGTCACATCTCTGAAGAGTTCAGTCTTGGGGATGGTAAGGGGATGCTCTCCCCAGTTCCTTCCTTCCTTTGATACTCTGCCTCAGCCCTTAGAGGTAGTAACCGCCCTCAGATCTGTATTCCTCTCATTTCTAGCGGTCTTTCTACACCTTAATATTTGATGCCCCTAGTTAACAGATATCCAATTTAAATTTTTCTTGTCAAATTACTGGTTCAGTTTCAGTCCCCTGACTGATAGCTGGAAAAGAGCCTTCCACCCTCAACACCTGTTACAAGAGTATGAATTAACTGTGGTGGCTGCTAAAATTTGAGGGGTGCTGGTTATAGCAATTAGACTATCTCAAACAACTTACTAACTTATGGTAGTAGTTAATATCTGGTAAATCAAGTACTCTAGATTCTTCTTTTCCAAATTGGCATAGCTAATTTAAGACAGTAATACTTTGATATGAAATTTTACTTCATTTTAGCTCATTCCAGTAAATGAAAATTCTGATTGAGATAATACATTTATGAAATTTAATATTTTTATAACACTAATTCACCCAGAACATATATCTCTATATTAGCTTAGTTACATAATGTCCTCCAATAATATTTTTATTTTTTTCAAATAGGAAATACCTTGCTTATTAAATTTCTTTGATCACTACTTTAAATAAGATCTCTTTCCATTTTTAAATTCTTCCTACCAACCCAAAGAATGTCTATAGATTTTTGTACATTGATTTTTCTTCTAGCTATCTGCCAAGTTTTCTTTAATTTTTAGTAATTTTTTTCTCTTTATTTTTTATTTTAATTTCTTTTTTTTTTTTTTACTTTACAGTACTGTATTGGTTTTGCCATACATTGACATGAATCCACCACAGGTGTACATGAGTTCCCAATCCTGAACCCCCCTCCCACATCCCTCCCCATATCATCTCTCTGGGTCATCCCAGTGCACCAGCCCCAAGCATCCTGTATCCTGTATCGAACCCAGACTGGCGATTTGTTTCTTACATGATAATATACATGTTTCAATGCCATTCTCCCAAATCATCCTACCCTCTCCCTCTCCCACAGAGTCCAAAAGTCTGTTCTATACATCTGTGTCTCTTTTGCTGTCTCGTATACAGGGTTATCATTAACATCTTTCTAAATTCCATATATATGCATTAGTATACTGTATTGGTATTTTTCTTTCTGGCTTACTTCGCTCTGTATAATCGGCTCCAGTTTCATCCACCTCATTAGAACTGACTCAAATGTATTCTTTTTAATGGCTGAGTAATACTCCATTGTGTATATGTACCACAGCTTTCTTATCCATTCATCTGCTGATGGACATCTAGGTTGCTTCCATGTCCTGGCTATTATAAACAGTGCTGCGATGAACATTGGGGTACACGTGTCTCTTTCAATTCTGGTTTCCTCGGTGTGTATGCCCAGCAGTGGGATTGCTGGGTATTAAGGTAGTTCTATTTCCAGTTTTTTAAGGAATCTCCACACTGTTCTCCATAGTGGCTGTACTAGTTTGCATTCCCACCAACAGTGTAAGACAAAAATAAACTCAAAATGGATTAAAGATCTAAACGTAAGACCAGAAACTATAAAACTCCTAGAGGAGAACATAGGCAAAACACTCTCCGACATAAATCACAGCAGGATCCTCTATGATCCACCTCCCAGATTACTGGAAATAAAAGCAAAAATAAACAAATGGGATCTAATTAAAATTAAAAGCTTCTGCACAACAAAGGAAACTATAAGCAAGGTGAAAAGACAGTCTTCAGAATGGGAGAAAATAATAGCAAATGAAGCAACTGACAAACAACTAATCTCAAAAATATACAAGCAACTTATGCAGCTCAATTCCAGAAAAATAAATGACCCAATCAAAAAATGGGCCAAAGAACTAAATAGACATTTCTCCAAAGAAGACATACGGATGGCTAACAAACACATGAAAAGATGCTCAACATCACTCATTATCAGTTCAGTTGCTCAGTCGTGTCCGACTCTTTGCGATCCCATGAATCGCAGAACGCCAGGCCTCCCTGTCCATCACCAACTCCCGGAGTTCACTCAGACTCAGAAATGCAAATCAAGACCACAATGAGGTACCATTTCACACCAGTCAGAATGGCTGTGATCCAAAAGTCTACAAGCAATAAATTTTAGTAATTTTTAAGAAAATCTTTAGATTTTTGTTATCTGAAATAGAGATAAATTGATCTAATATTTACACGGATACTTTCACTTCTTACTGCATTAGTTAAAATCTCTAAAAACTGTTTATGCGGGGATGAAAGTGATAATCCCAATATTTTTCCTGATTTTAATGGAAATAGATTAATAATGTAATACTTATTTTGTTACTTAGTATTGGGGCCAAATTAACTTGTTTTTTCTTCCTGTTTACTTGGGATTTTAGATAAGATATAGTTCCCAGGTTTTATTGAGTGTCTTTTGACATTCACTGGTATAGTCACAGAGTTTTCTATTTACTTGGCCAATATAAGGAATCAGATTTCTTCCCAGGAACAACGACTTCCACTAGCCACAACTCCCTTTCATAGGATCCAAGATATATTCTTCACCTTGAAATTGTCCACATAAACTTAGATAGGAGGTGGAATCACAAAGCTCCAAGTGTTCTGCACAGGGCCTTTCTCCCGCACGTCAGCACCACTAACACCATTATAAGGAACCTAGAGCTCCCATAGTCCCAGTGAAGCCACTCCATGCCCCACCCTCAAAACTCCCAGCTTCTCCAATGCCACTGCTCAAGAAACAATACCTCAAAGGACAGTATAATTAGATCTGACCATCTATACCCTCGGAGAGGCTTTTAACACTAACACCGTCATGTCCTATACTCATGGTTCACACAGTTCCAGCACTGAAAGCCCACATTCCTGAGGCTGTCTTAATTCCCAAACTCTTTTTCCCTCACAGCTGTTCAGGTCACCTAATCAGAATCAAGCTCTTAGTCTTCCCTCATTCTCCCAGTGGGTTTCAGCTGAGGCACCGCTGGCATTTAGTTGCAGGAGCCAGAGATGCTACCTGTCGTGCCGTAACTGTTATCTTGAAATTCATCTGGAGAGTCTTTGGGAATTTTGCATTGATCCTTTAAGTTACCATCTCCCAAATCCATAAGCATATGATGTAGCCATCTCTACATTTAACATAATTACTTTTATGTGAAATGACTGTTACGGGGAATACTAGGAAGGGTGTGTGCAGAGACCTCTACATTAACCTCCTTAATCCTTCCACTCAAGTCATCCCAGTCTGCTCTCATGATCTTCATCTTATTTCTCTGTTAAATTTCTCTGGGACAAATTCAGTTTCTGGTAAGTAACAATTAAAATCCACCCACCCCCTGACTTTTCTAGTCCCCTAGTTAAGAGAATTTAATCTTGGGTGTATTTCCTCATTTTTCCCCTCTTTTGTGGCTCAGCTGGTAAAGAATCCACCCGCAATGCGGGAAATCTGGGTTCGATCCCTGGGTTGGGAACATCTCCTTGAGAAGGGAACAGCTACCCACCCCAGTATTCTGGCCTGGAGAATTCCTGTGTCGCAAAGAGTCGGACACAACTGAGCGACTTTCACTTTCCAATTTATACTGGGTTTGTGCATTCTACTTTCCCTCTTTTTTGTCCCTTGTGTCTTTGAGGATCATGACTTTCTCTTACAGAACTACCTCTGTTGTTTTAATTCAGTCTTATTTCCTTGTTTTATTCTTTTAATTTCCCTCTGCTCTTGTTATGATATTAATATGCTCTTGAAACATATTTTCCACATCACTCTAGTCCATCTTTGATATTCTGAACAAAACTTGATTCCTAAAAACAGAAATCTGTCTTCATAGTTTCTGTTGGTAAACTTGATTTTTAAAATAGCCTAGATTTATAAAGATGCACATAAATGAATAGCTATGTATTAGTGAATAGTTATGTAAGAGACTACCTTGCCTTTGGACTACTGCAAGTAAAGATTCTTTGAATTCCTGTACATTTAATTTGGTTGAAATATGCATTCAATTTTGTCAAACACATACCTAAAGAGCAGAATTGCTGATTACATGGATGCACTGAGCCAGGATCTAGTTGGTGCAATTTCACGCACAATATTTTGGTATACTTTGAAAGAGTTAAATAATAACTTTTTTTTACAAGTGTATAGCCCAGAGATATATAACTGATCTAATAAAATCATATCCTGTGGAAGTAACATTACGGCTGAATAGTTACCAATATTTAGGCAGAAATGACACTAGACTTGAAAAGGCAATTAACCATATACCACAGTTTGATAAACCCAGATTACAGAGAGCTCTAATCAGCTATAATGTTTACATCATATTACCTGAGTAATGGACACCAAACAGTGGAGTTACTTGGCCAAAGCAACACTCTAAGGAGACATTCTGGTAGAATGGATAGGGCAGAATAAAGCGTAAACCTAAGTGCACCATTTAAAAATTGCTTGAGAGGGATCTCCTTTTGGAGACTTTAGAAAATGGGGGAGACAAAAGGAGAGCTTTAGCGATGTCCATCAAAAGTGAATCCAGAAACTAATATTCCTTTATAATAGTTTCATTACATTTACTACAAGAATGCCACCATCAAGCTTTTCCCAGATCAAATTCACCTCACAACTTCTAACCCAAATGTCAAGTTTGGTTCTAACACTGCATGACCATCTAAGACCAAACTGACGAAGTTAAAAAAGGAAAAAAAAAAAGTTATTTCTTTAAACAGTAATGACAATTATCATAAGACTTATCAGGAAAAAAATGATCCCTCAGAAGTCCAAACGACAAGCACAGAACTGTGCTTAGTGATTTTATTCATGCTAACAAAGTCGCTGGATTTCTACTCTATGAAAGAGTTTCTCCAGTTACTCAAAATTGTGCTCTGGGTGTTTTTGCTTATAGAAGCCCAGGAGGTACTGCTGCTGCTGCTAAGTTGCTTCATTCATGTCCGACTCTGTGCGATCCCATAGACGGAAGCCCTAACGGAGGGTAAAGAACCCTTCCACAGAGTTGAAAACAGAATCATTAGTGACCTCAAATGCTTCCACAGCAGTACTATGCTTACCTTAACGTTCGTCTAGTCATTATGTACATATCATTATAATTTCCAATTGGGAAATATCAACTCTAAGTTATTGTTAAGAACTAGATCCAGATTATGGCAGATGATTTGGGTTGTATACATTTTAAATAAACTACAATAGTAGCCATCTATTTTTTGTTTATTGTTTTCTATGGAATAACAAGCAAAAATAGAAACAAAAGAAAACAGTGGTCAGGGAAAACTTTGAAAGGTGGAAAATTTTGCTTTTAAACTAGTATTGAAATCAACAGATCAGTCATTTTAATAGTCAGATTTGTGTTTTTAAAAAAACTGGTTGTGAGTTGCACGGGCATCAGTTTGTTTCAAGCCATTAATAGCTGAAGAAGACTTATAAACTCTTAAAATTTATATAAACTGAAATGGTTTCCTACTGACATATATATAATACACTGACATATATAATAAAGATTTTATTTAAACCTCCATTTCAAATGGCATTGGGTTGGCAACCCTACACTCATAAATTCCCATTTGAAATATATTCATACTGACAGAAATGATATTGCTGGAATGTGGGAGGAACTTTTATAAACAATAAGAGTAATTTGAGTATATAGACAGAAAAACATCTGTCTGCCCAAAAGAACAGGGCTTCCTAGGTAGCTCAGTAGTAAGGAATCTGCCTTTCATGCAGGAGACATGGGTTCAATCTCTGAGTCCAGAAGATCCTCTGGAAAAGGAAATGGCAACCCACTCCAGTATTCTTTTTTTTAATAATTAAATTTGTTTACTTTTAATTTAAGAATAATTGGTTTACAGTATTGTGTTGGTTTCTGCCAAGTATTATGCCTTTTTCTGCCACTCCAGTATTATTGCCTGGAAAGCCCATAAAGGGAGGAGCCTGGCAGGCTATAGTTCATGGAGATCGCAAAAGAATCAGATGCCACTTAGTGACTAAACAACTCAAAAGAATACAGGAAGAAATTATATTCTCTTTCACTGTCTTCAAATGGACTCAGAACTCTACAGAACTTATCTTTGCTTCCAACCCATTACTACTTCACTGCTGTCATAAAGAACCCACTCTTTGAGACTCATGCAATTTTATTACACGCTCCATCTCTTTCTTATTACTGGAACCAAATGAAAGGAATGCCTGTGTCATCTCAGTCACAGTCTTTCTCTCCATGTTAAATCCTGCCATCTGCCTTGAAGGACTTCAGTATTGTATCAAAACCTAGCCCTTCAGTTCCCTGGTCTACTGGTACCAAATAATCTTCTCTTCTACTTCCAACTCAGATACCCACAACTACATCTGTACCTGTTTTTCTCACCTTCTACAATTTTTTTTGGAATTGCTCTACCTCCAGAACCACTCATTCAAGCATCCTCACCACAACTTCCCCTTCCACCTTACTTGTCCAACATCTCCCTGCAAACAAAATTTTGGTCTCATTAGACCACTGGTCCATGGATATATCTACCATGGCTCTCTCAACATAGCTCTTTCTTTCACAGCACTCTTGCTGAATCCCAATCACATTAAATACCTGACTTAAAAACCAAAAAATCTAGATTCCAAAACAAAACCCAATATTAATAACATATTTAACAAAAAGTTTGATGTAAAGGGGAGAAAAAAAGAAGAAAGGCAAAACCTCCACTACTCAGCTTTATATTTTTCCCTACCTAGTGGAGCAGCTGGAAGGTCCATTTCCATATCTATTATTTCTGGTTCCTGCTGGTAAATATGAACCATATGCTGCAGCACACACCTCCTGACACAGTATGTCCCTAGAAAAACCACACTGAGACCTGGCTCTATTGGCTTAGAAAAAATAAGGACAGGCAGTAAAAGATACTGAGAAGAATAAATATCTTTTTTTTTTTTTTGAGATGAATCTTTTTTTTATTTATTTTTTTAATTTTAAAATCTTTAATTCTTACATGCGTTCCCAAACATGACCCCCCCTCCCACCTCCCTCCCCACAACATCTCTCTGGGTCATCCCCATGCACCAGCCCCAAGCACGCTGCACCCTACGTCAGACATGGACTGGTGATTCAATTCTTACATGATAGTATACATGTTAGAATTCCCATTCTCCCAAATCATCCCACCCTCTCCCTCTCCCTCTGAGTCCAAAAGTCCGTTATACACATCTGTGTCTTTTTTCCTGTCTTGCATACAGGGTCGTCATTGCCATCTTCCTAAATTCCATATATATGTGTTAGTATACTGTAGTGGTGTTTTTCTTTCTGGCTTACTTCACTCTGTATAATTGGCTCCAGTTTCATCCATCTCATCAGAACTGATTCAAATGAATTCTTTTTAACGGCTGAGTAATACTCCATTGTGTATATGTACCACAGCTTTCTTATCCATTCATCTGCTGATGGACATCTAGGTTGTTTCCATGTCCTGGCTATTATAAACAGTGCTGCGATGAACATTGGGGTACATGTGTCTCTTTCAATTCTGGTTTCCTCGGTGTGTATGCCCAGCAGTGGGATTGCTGGGTCATAAGGTAGTTCTATTTGCAATTTTTAAGGAATCTCCACACTGTTCTCCATAGCGGCTGCACTAGTTTGCATTCGCACCAACAGTGTAGGAGGGTTCCCTTTTCTCCACACCCTCTCCAGCATTTAATATCTTTTTAAAGAAATCTGCTTCAGATAAGGCCATGGCTCCATGCAACAGGAGACAGTTATCTCCTAGCAAGGGGGAGGTGGTTAACCAGCCTGGTGAGTTGCTCAGTCATGTCTGACTCTTTGTGACCTCATGAACTATAGCCAGACAGGCTCCTCTGTCCACAGAATTCTCCAGGCAAGAATACTGGAGTGGGTCGCCACTCCCTTCTTCAAGGGATCTTCTTCACTCAGGGATCAAACCTGGGTCTCCTCCATTGCAGGCAGATTCCTTACTGTCTGAGCCACCAGGGAAGCCTGGGGATTTACAGAAATCTGTAGGTTTGTGCCTCTCAAGAGCATCTTCTCAAGTATCCCCATTCCAGGTCCTTTGCTTTAGCACAGAAGACTAGCTAAGGTTACTAATTCAATCTTTTGTAACTCTGCCAGTATTATTATCAAATTTCAGGCCTAATTTTCAGCTCAGGTGGCTCTCTAGTTGCAGGAGATGAAGCTCTCTTAAAACATTTCTCTGTACGCTTTTTGGCTTTCATGAAGTGCCCTAAGTTGGTAGTTAGGTAGCTGGAAGTCTCTGTCTGAGCCTGTTAATTCTTTTTCTGTGTAACTTCAGTAGCAACAAATTCAAATCATTTCCACTTTTGTTTTAATAAACATCGTTCCCCACGTCTTTCAAGCACTAAAGCTATAGCATAAACCATTGCTTCCCTTTTCTCTGTATTCCATCCCTGTTCCCTAATTACTACAGACAATAAGAAAATTCAGTCATGCAGCAAGGTACAAACTGAATATATCAATTAATATGTGCCTGGCCTGCTGCAGTCCATGGGGTCGTAAAGAGTGGGACACAACTTATTGACTGAAAAACAACAAATATGTAGAAATAATAATCAATTCGAAGAATAGTGGGGAAAACACGTCATTTAAATAAAAGAGATTTAAATAAATGTTTTCTGTATAAATTAGCATTAGGCCCAGCTACATGCAACATAAAACCCAAATAAACAGGGCTTAGATACACAAGTGCTCATTGTTTCATGTGAAAATTCCACTGGTCAGGAGCCTGAGACTAGAATAGCAGTTGCACAGATCCCTAAGGGTCCTTACTCCTTCCAGCTTTCTGCTCCAGCCATAGTGCCCTATTCTCACCACAAGAAAGAGGAGAGAAGAACACAGGTCTTCTTGAAAGAACACTTCTCAAAACTGCAAATACCATCTCTATGTATACCCCATTGTTCAAAACTTAGTCAAGGATAGGCTTACCCACAAGAGAAGCTATAAATTTAAGCCTGTACTCTGAGTGGCCAGGTAGCAGCTAAAACTCAGGACTTCCACTGGAGACAAGGAAGGGGAGAGATGTCATTAGGAAACAACTACGTGTCTCTATCACGTCTAGGAATGTTTAAAAAGAAATATTCAGATCTACAAATAAGTAGTTTTTAACTGCCTGAGAGACATACAAGATCTGAACAAATGAAAATGCACACCGTGTTCTTGGGTGAGCAAAGAGCAATTTTACCTAATAAAATTGATGTAGATAAGTTGCAATAGCTGTGAATTTTAATTCCTCATATAGTACAGCTAAACCATATATAAAACAAGACTGCTAAAAATATGAGTAGATAACAGAAACACAATTATAGTAAAAAATTACAATCCTTGCTAGAGCGAATAAATAAAAATAAGGTTATGACTATTTTTAATAATAGAATAAATAACACCCAGATGTCAGATAAGATCATCTTTCTCAAAAAAATAAAATTGTCAGCAAAAGGTTCAATGGTCTCCCCAACACTTCTAAAAAACCCATGTCATTCTGTGTCAGGATTTCCTCTAATCTTGTCCCTGCTCTCTGAACCTCACTGGATTCTTGCCTTCTGTCTCATTCTCCTTTATCCACTGTGCAGAGGTCCAGACACAGAACACAGACCCTCTTCTTCATTTATTTAACAACAGCTCATAGGGTCTTTGTTGTTTACTGTCAATTTAATTGAAGGTTTGGGCCAATGACAAGAAAATTACTTACAGATACTCAGCAGCCTGTTCTTAAAAGTTCGGAAAAGGAAAAAGGAAAGTGAAGTCGCTCAGTCGTGTCCAACTCTTTGCAGCCCCATGGACTGTAACCTACCAGGCTCCTCCGCCCATGGGATATTCCAGGCAGGGGTACTGGAGTGGGTTGCCATTTCCTTCTGAGTATCTGGTTACTCCTCTACCATGAATCTCATCCATTTTTCTGAGAAATCTACCTTCTTGCCTGGTTACCTAACTCTTTTTTTGGCCAGGAAAACCGCCCTAACATTTTCCTGTTGCTTTGTTTTCAAGTCCATTCCATTTGACCTCCTCTTAGCAAATAACTTTTACTCATTTTTTTTTAAATGAGAGAGAGCTCCAGTAGATAGCTTGGGTGGAATATATCAGAAGGCTTATGATATCACTGTAATTTCTCTCAGACTCCATAGAGACATGACAAATACACAAAGAGTCAATAACGCACTGTAACCAGCTTGCACTGCCTCACAAGAGCCAATTATGTGAGTCTCTTCTTTACACCCCATTCAGTAGGTTGAACTCTGCCTAGTGGATATTTACACCCTGAAGTTGGAAAACACTACAAATATCAATGATTTTGGTTTGGTTTGATTTAGTTTGGGGTTGGGGGTGGGGGGCTTTGTTTGTTTAGAGAGATAGTTTGCCAGCACAACACTGAATATATTCTACAAAAAATTGTGTTGAATGCGCACATGAAGATTCAACTATTTTGATTCCTTCCCACATGAACCAGCCTAACCCTCCAGGGCAGTAATAAGAACAGGGAGAGGATACTAAGCAACATGTTTCCACTGCTTAGATTTCACAGAGACCACAAGAATAGGATACTCTGCCTATTCTAATCCATAATTGTCTCCTTGCAACAATACTGAGTAAAACAACTCAACCAGCATGGATATGCAACTGCATAATAACTTAATTTGTTAATTATACTGGCCTGACTAGAGTTCCAACTTAAGGACAAAGAGGTACTATGAAACCACATTCAAAACAGAGGCTCTGAGGATCGCTGTCTCTCACAAGATCTAATGAAAAGTAGAAGAATCAGGGGCTATAACCCCAACCAGGCCCTATCCCCACTTCACACGCCCTTCCCTCCCCACCCTGACCCCACCACTAGCATATGGAGGTAACCGGAGGTAGAGAAGAGAAGGTTTTGAAGGCATTGAGCTTGGGAGGAATGTAGTTGGTATTCATGGAAAAAGCTACTTTCCTAGCTGTCAAGCCAAGATGGCAAGAGGTCCCTTATAGAGACTACTGAATAGAAACTTTTGTCCATCCAAGATGAGCAACTGGCCTTTTATTTGGGGAATGGCTATCTGCTAAGACTTGCTGACCTGTCCTTGTGAATTAAAGAGAAATGATGTTAGGCTTCCCCGGTAAAGAACCCACCTGTCAATGCAGCAGACACAAGAGACACAGGTTCAATCCCTGGGTCAGCAACATCCCCTAGAGGAGGCAATGGCAACCCACTCCAGCATTCTTGCCTGGAAAATCCCATGGACAGCAGAGACTGCCAGGCTATAGTCCATAGGGTCACACGACTGAGTGAGCACACATGATGGTTGGCTAAGAAAGAGGATGACAGTGGAGCAGTCAAGCCTCTTATCATTTGCTGAGCTAAGGGAGTGTGGGTTTCTCATTGGTCCAGGAGACGCCAGAAAAGGAGCTAATCTTGAGATCTTTTTGCCAGTGCCTCATACAAAGGGCTACCTTCTAGGTTAAGGGGCTCTAGAATGAAGAGGCTGTGTAATATGCCCATAGTGGATGAGAGCTCAGTAGAAGGAATAGAAGTGCTTGTGCCAGAGAAGATGCCCCTTGCCAGAGAAATGAGTCACAGAAAGACCTCACAGGCAAAAACTCATCCGTGCCACTCCCTGGGAGATCAATGCTTCCAGCACTGTTCAAAAAGAGGCCACCATCAGCACCCTGTTAGGGTTAGCCAGAGGAACAGCACAAATCAGCACAACCCAACCAAGGAAGAAGCTCAACCACACCTAATTAAAACAGGTTGACTTTTCAGCCTTCTTCTTGTCCCCAAACAGAGGAGATTGGAGTCTCCACCCAAATTCCCCACCAGTTTCCCACACTGTGATAAGACTCCCTGTTGGTTTCTGCTGGCTTATGCTACTCTTCGGGCAAACATTTACAAGATGCTAATGGTGACCTCTTTGTGTCAAAGGCATTTAAGGACTTCATCCCTCATGTAGATCTCCTGTGTGAGTCACTCACCCTACCCCGTGGCCATTCTCTATCATAGGAGATCAAGCCGTACCTACAGGTCCTCTCTGGCATGCCTTAACATTATGTAAGAGGTCCCATTCTATCTCATCTGGCACCTATACTATCATCCCTTGGTGATAACTTTACTGTTAGCAGGTTTCTTTCCAAGGCTGTGTAAAAGATATTGTGCACCGCAGAAGGAAACAATGCAAAGAGCCAAACACTCATTTTCTGCAACACAAGTTGGTGCCAACTGGTTTATCTGATTTCACTTTACTTGTACTTCGGCGTTCTATAGATCATTTCATATCAATGCAAGAGTTTTTCACTTCAGATAAAAACCTACTTACTTCTAAAACTTTATTTAAACTTAAACACATATTGTCACAAACGTTACTGCTCATCATCTTATTTGTCAACAAAGACAAGGTTTTGCTCTAACTTCTCCTTCCCCTCACCCGAGTTGCCGACCCCAAACTCTGTTTACTTTCACAGTAATTTAGCTTTCCAGAACCCTAGAGATTAGACAATACACTCTGATAAGCAAATGACCAACCACTTCAGTTAAACATTGAAAACTTAGCAGAAGCTTTGAAAGTTCAGTCTTTTTTTTCTCATCCCACTCCAAACTATTTTCCCAAAAAAAGATATTCATCATTTTTGTCTCCTCTCAGAAAGCAAAGGTAATTATAACTGTTTGGTTTTGTTTTAAATGAACCCCCTCATCCAATATAATAAGGTATACCAGAGTGTGCAAATGAAAAGGCCATAAGCTAAATTTATTCTGTAAACAAAGCTGAGGCTGAAGAAATGTAACAGTACAATTTCTTTTCAATATTTGAGTTTATGTCTTGGTATGTGCTCTCCCTGCCACCTCATCAGCACCTAATAAGTCACATCTGGCTGATGAGCACATTCATATAACATACCTGGTTTCTCAAGGTAGTCTGTACTGATTGAAACAAATATTGACTATATGGATTCATGCGTATGTGTCTCCCACTAACAGGGAATATGCCTTTTTCTTTTCAAGCATCCATAAAACATTTTTAAATACTATTTCAAAAATGGGAAAACAAACCAACAGAAAATTAGAGACTACCTTAAAACCAATAAAATAAAAACCATCATAACAGATGAAAAAGAAGCATTGAAAACTAACGCATGTTGAAGAATTATCCAAAGATTCTGGGGAAGTTATACTTTTGAGGAAGATATTTAGTTGGATCATAATTTCAAACTAAAATTCATTAAAATAAATTTCATTTAAAAATGAAAGCAGAAAACAGAAATTGTGAAAATTTAACTGATCTCGGAATGGACAAACACTTTCTAATCATAAATAATGGAAAGACATCATTGAGAAATGTTGTTAAGTGTACTTATGTAGAAATTGTAGTTCTCTGAAAAACTCATAAAATTAGACAGAAGACAATTCAAATGGAGAAAATCACTTATATTAATGACAGACATTTCATAATATTGGCAATATTTAAAACTCACTCAATTTGTAAAAGGACTCTTAAACTTTTGAAAATGGACAAAGAATATGAATGGAAAATTCACAGGGACTTTGTGGCACAGTGGGTAGGAATCCGCCTGTCAGTGCAGGGGACATAGGTTTGATCCCTGGTCCAGGAAGATTCCACATGTTGTGGAGCAACTAAGCCAGTGCATCACCACTACTGAGCCTGCACTCAGAGCCCATGAGTCATGACTGCCGTAGGCTGTGCACCTAGAGCCCGCGCTCCAGAAGAGAGAAGGCGCCACAAGGAGAAGCCCGACCACAGCAACAAAGAGTCGCCCCCGTTTACAGCAACAAGAGGAAGCCTGCATGCGGCAACGAAGACCCGGTGCAAACAAAGAGGAGAAAAATGAAACCATAAAGTATCTAAGTTAAATATTAATAAATAGACACACCAACTAAAACAGAGAGCAGGTCAACTATGTTGTCTATTGTCCTTTCCTTAAGTTAACAGTGCTGCCAAGAATTGTAGTGAGAAGAGTCTCTCACACTCAGCTGGTGGGATAAACCGGTATGAACTGTCTGTAAAATAATTAGACAACATGAACAAAGATGAGCAAATGTACTGCTGTTTAACCAAAAAGAAACAGTCTCAGAGATGAGAATAAAGATTTATATTGAAGAAAGTTCATGACAGGATATACATGGAAACAAATATTGGAAACAACCTAACTTCTAATAATAAAAAATAATCATTAATTTTTGAAGAAAATTAAATGACATGGTAAATGTTTTAATATAATATTAGGTGTAAATGTATGGGTATTCATATATGTCAACTAATAAAAATTCTAAATCAGATTAAACATCACAAAGGCGTATACTTAGCACAATTATAAAAGTTTTAGTTTTTCCCTGAAAACTGTGCAGTTCAGTTCAGTTCAGTTCAGTTGCTCAGTCGTGTCCAACTCTTTGTGACCCTGTGAACTGCAGCACACCAGGCCTCCCTGTCTATCACCAACTCTCAGGGTTCACTCAAACTCATGTCCATTGAGTTGGTGATGCCATCCAGCCATCTCATCCTCTGTCGTCCCCTTCTTCTCCTGCCCCTAGTCCCTTCCAGCATCAGAGTCTTTTCCAATGAGTCAACTCTTCGCATGAGGTGGCCAAAGTACTGGAGTTTCAGCTTTAGTATCATTCCTTCCAAAGAACACCCAAGGCTGATCCCTTTTAGGATGGACTGGTTGGAGCTCCTTGCAGTCCAAGGGACTCTCAAGAGTCTTCTCCAACACCACACTTCAAAAGCATCAATTCTTCGGCGCTCAGCTTTCTTCACAGTCCAACTCTCACATCCATACATGACCACTGGAAAAACCACAGCCTTGACTAGACGGATCTTTGTTGCAGTGTTTTCTAAATCTTGTAATAATATATGTACTAAAGCACTGATTAGGTACTGAGTATATTTTTTCAAAGATTTAGCAATCACTGATGAAAAGATTTAAATATATAACCTTATATCCCAGTGGGTTTGCCACTATATTTCCAGTGCAGTTTAAATCTATTTACATCAATCTACATTGAGGCATCAACTATAAACCTAAGTGTTAGAGACAAGAAAACGGACAGGCAATTTTCTTGCCCTGACCATTGTCCAATCTAATGAAGAGACAGACAAGAAAGTCAACTATGAGAATACAAGGTGCTAAGTGCTGTAACTTGAGATATTTACAGCATATAGCGCAAGTACAGTTGAAAAACCATGAATTCAGCCTACAAGTAGGTGCTGGAGAAACTTCCATGAAAAAGGTCACCTTTGATCTGACTCATTCTTCTCCCTCATCTTCCTTTTTTTCTTCTCCCAGTTTGTTAGAGACCAAAGAGATACAGTATAGAGATGGAGTCATGAAATTTGGCAACACAGTCACGTTATGAAAGGTTCTTAAAATCAGCTAGAGAAAGAATTATTTATTTTTATTATCTGTAAAATCTAATACATAATGTATAGACAAAATAATCCCCTAGGCGAACCACAAGTTGGAGGTGTTGAGGATTTTGCTGCATCTCAGGCATGGAACTGGGATATCCTGGGGGTCAGAATATTCCTCTTCAAGAAAGGTCAGGCTGTCCAGCTGCAAATGTGCGTGATGCTGACAGCCTCCAAGCAGTGACTGCATCAGGGTCTGCCCCAGCTCTCCAACTCGGTCACTCTTTTCTGAGGGTGGAGGCTCAGTGACTGAGCCAGACAGTAACACAGGGACTGGCTATTTCCACCCAGCTGTGCCGGCTGGTCGTTGCTCTAGACCTCTCTGCTGGGCATCACCGGGTTAGCACCCCAGTCTGAGGTCTTCCCCTTGTTCATTTCTGCCTCCATCCCCCACCCTTCCCCTTCGGCACTTCTATTCAGTCTCCATTTTCACTTCTCAGAGAACCCAGTCATCACAAGGGAGATATGTTTAAAAGCCCCAAAGAAGCATGAGGGAAGAAAGAGGAAAGGAACAGGGCTAGAATGAAAATGAAACTGGCCTCTCATGAGATGAAATGGGACAAAAGCAATATAATTTTCTTTCTGGTAATATCCTCTCAGCTATTGCAGGCATTAATAAAAAGGTACACAAGGGACAAGTGAGGTGACAATGTATACAGAAATCAGAAAATTAGAATGTTAGGGAACTCTTGCCAATGGGTTGGTTTGGATGGATAAAGAAGAAAAATGCATATTGGCACATAGTAAGAATTAAAAAGAAAGTTAGAAGGTAGATCATGGAGAATGCTACACCCTACGTCAAATACATGGGCATCTTTCTTTCTAATCTTCTTAAATATTTTTTAAACTTCCATTATTTCTATAGTCTTATGAAAGGACAACAGAATTGCAACATGAAAATCTAGAGTGGAATTTATTGTTGTTGTCATATTTCCACTGAATATTAAAAATAAAGTCAAATATCAGAAAGGAAGTATGTACTTTCCAAGGATTGCTAGCATATCTACTTACACTTATATCTGGCATAATATTTCATCAGTTCAGTTCAGTTCAGTTACTCAGTCGTGTCCGACTCTTTGCAACCCCATGAATCACAGCACGCCAGGCCTCCCTGTTCATCACCAACACTCAGAGTTCACTCAAACTCACGTGCATCAAGTTGGTGATGCCATCCATCCATCTCATCCTCTGTCGTCCCCTTCTCCTCCTGCCCCCAATCCCTCCAGCATCAGAGTCTTTGCCAATGAGTCAACTCTTCACATGAGGTGACCAAAGTATTGGAGTTTCAGCCTCAGCATCATTCCTTCCAAAGAACCCCCAGGACTGATCTCCTTTAGAATGGACTGGTTGGATCTCCTTGCAGTCCAAGGGACTCTCAAGAGTCTTCTCCAACACCACAGTTCAAAAGCATCAATTCTTCGGCACTCAGCTTTCTTCAGAGTCCAACTCTCACATCCATACATGACCACTGGAAAACCATAGCCTTGACTAGACGGACCTTTGTTGGCAAAGTAATATGTCTGCTTTTCAATTATCTAGGTTGGTCATAACTTTCCTTCCAAGGAGTGAGTCTTTTAATTGCATGGCTGCAATCACCATCTGCAGTGATTTTGGAGCCCCCCCAAAATAAAGTCAGCCACTGTTTCCACTGTTTCCCCATCTATTTCCCATGAAGTGACGGGACTGGATGCCATGATCTTCGTTTTTTGAATGTTGAGCTTTAAGCCAACTTTTTCACTCTCCTCTTTCACCCTCATCAAGAGGCTTTTTAGTTCCTCTTCACTTTCTTCCATAAGGGTGGTGTCATCTGCATATTTCATAGGCACATATTAAACGATTTATTCCAGTGATCATAAAACAGGTGGCAATTTGAGCACATGTAAGATTTAGTTAAGACATGCATTTAAAGCTTTTTATCACCAGTGTGCTCTGACAATAACACCTTCTCTGTGATGTGATCTCTGTCAGATCAAAGTTTCCAAGTGTCTTTACAAAACTATATGTAGCCATCTATCCAAGGAGTTCTTTCCTATGACAAAAGTTTGCCTTTCAGATACATCACAATCACTTAACCATGACTCAAAAACACTTTGTGTGGACACCTCTGTCAAACTGACTTGTTTACAAGGCCCTGGAAATGGGCTAGTTTCTCACAGCCTTTACATCAGTACCATCTATCACACAAGAGAGTAAGTACATAAATTCTCGTTGTTTCAAGTGTTACAAGGGACTAAAGAACTCAAATAATCCCTAAAATATTCTCTTAACTGAGTATTCTCCAGTGATACCCTATGGCCCTCACTGGTTGACCTTTTCATATAAAACACTCCTAATACAGATATCTGTATCCAAGGTAATGACTTTAATGGGCTTAAGCTGATAATTGCTTGAAAGCAGGGATTTTGTCTTATTATTTTGTCTTATTATTCTCTGTATCTGTGGTACCTGAGGCAACCAGTAGGTAGCAATTTCTGATTTTCATTTCAGCTTTACAAATTAGAGGCATCTCCTCTGAATGTAGAATAACACTCATTGTTCCAATGACTATGCTTATAAGATAAAAATGGAACTTTTTTTTTAAAGAGTTTAGTAAATTACATTTTTAGTAAAGTTTTTGTAAAGTAAATGACGCATAAGAATCCATCCTCAGTGGCTTCCTCTCACCCACTCATACATGGTTAGGTTCTGCAAAGCCTGACGAGTCACTGGCTTGGCATGAGCTTCATAAAGCATGGGTAGCTATCCTCTGTAAATATACTGCACTTCCCCATAATTAATTTCCCTAATACTAATGAAAGTTTTGCTGTTCTGCATGTTTATTACCAAACAGGTTTAAAATGTCAGCCTTAATTGATTTTCTACCTAACTCATTTTATAGCAGGTTTTTTGCCTCCAGAAAGATTATCATCAATTCAACCAATAGGAACAACAGTAAAGAAAGAAAGAAAACTGATATGGATAAGCTTAAACAAAACTGCCAAGGACAACCAGTCAAAAACGTAAATGACACTTTAGCTGCCTTCCTTTTCTGTTTCTCTGCCCACTTCTCTCCTTTCTCCAAGGTGTCTATGAAGCATACTAAACAGAAAAATGCAGTAATGCCCTGATTCTTGCTCTTCTGGAGCTTGAGCATAAATCGCAGTTGTGCAAATTTTTAATACACTTCATCTGAGAGATTAGCTAAAGCAGGGATGTAAAATCTTTAAATAGTATTTTAAGGAAAAATAAAGCTAGAATTTTGTGTAAAATTTTGTGTGCAAAGAGTCAGACATGACTGAGCGACGGAACTGAACTGAAAGGTAGAATTTAACCATCTAAATTAGTTACAAAATTAGTAGATTATTTGCTATTTTTCTTCATATTCTTTAATCAGCAGCATGACAGTTGACTATAAATTTGCAGGCTACTTTTGACCAAAATGCAGAATAAAAAATACAATAAATACTAGAATATGAGAATGAAAATCCAGTTCTACTTGAAACACGAAGTATTTATTTGAGAAATCCTCTTGCTGAATTTACCACAATTTAATGAAAATTGTGAAATATACTAGTTTGCCTTTGATGTGTTTTCCAGTTCAAGAAAGATTCTGCTCCTGTTTTTATCTCCCTTTGATCTTTTGCTCCCTTTAAAACAAAATTTTATGTTTTCCTATAACTGAAATAGTATATGTTCTTTAGAAAAAATTTTACATGTGCTGCTGCTGCTAATTAGCTTCAGTCCGACTCTGCGCGACCCCATAGACAGCAGCCCACCAGGCTCCCCTGTCCCTGGGATTCTCCAAGCAAGAACACTGGAGTGGGTTGCCATTTCCTTCTCCAATGCAGGAAAGTGAAAAGTCAAAGTGAAGTCGCTCAGTCATGTCCAACCCTTAGCGACCCCATGGACTGCAGCCTACCAGGCTCCTCCGTCCAGGGATTTTCCAGGCAAGAGCACTGGAGTGGGGTGCCATCGCCTTTTCCGATCTCTGTATTATCTTTTACCAATTATATTGACACATTTATTTGACTCCTCCCCAGAATGCAAAGCCTTCCATTCAGAACAGAAACCCTGAGCCCCAGTGCCTTAAACAGTAAATAGCACATGTTACAGGTTCAAAATACCTTCTTTGTTAAAGTAAGCAAATGAAAAATTTCCACAAATTTACCACTATGAATTATTTACTTATATTTTCTGTTATTTCTTTCAAAATTTTTTACTTTGTTCCTTCTGGATCATTTTCCTAAGTTAGAAAATAAATCTAAAAAATTTTGACTAAAGAACTCATATTTAAAAACCCTCAGGAGTCAAACAAATAAATCTCCAGTGGTAGAAATGAAGGTCCTATAAAAGGAAGATATTCCAGCAAACCAGAGGACTTAGTATCATTTCTAAAATTGTGACACCCACTCCTCCACTTCCTTGTAATATTAACCCTCTGCTGCTAAGGTAAGGAGCCAAGATTTTCACTATAAGAGAAAAGTGATACAATATATAATTCAGAAAGGTAAGAAAAAGTCATGTAATATTAAATGTGAATTGGAAGTATCAGTATCAACTCAAGACTTTTTATGTGTTCTCTAGCTCTATCACTGGATGAATGTAGAAACAAAGACATCTCTTAACAATGAGGACATTTTGGGCCCATATTTTGTATCATAAGCACCATTTTCCATTAAAGGAAACCAGAGAAACTTGGCGAAACGCAACCAGGAATAAGGGAAAAAACAAAGTGGAATCTGAGAAATCGTGCTGCACTAGTAAAGAAAAAACAGTGCTCAAAGACTAGTGGAGTTGTATTAGTTATCTGTAGCTGTAAAACAAACCACAAACTTAGAGCCTTAAAACAATATGTATTATCACTCAGCCTTAAAACTTAAGCCTTAAAAAAAAAAAAAAAAAAAAAAAACTTAAGCCTTTAAACAATACATATTATCTCCCAGCATTGTGGGTCAGAAATACGCAGGTGGCCTAGGGGGTCTTCAGACTCAGGGTCTCTCTCAAGGCTGTAGTCCTCGTGGGTTCATCTAGGAGAGGATTCACTTCTAAAGTCACTCATGTGGCTGTTGACAATATATGTTTCCTCATGGGCTGTTTTAATGAAAGCTTAAGTTCCTCGCTGGCTGTTGATCAGAAGGTTCCCTCAATTTCTAGCCATGTAGGCGTCCTCATAGGGAAACTAGCAACACTGCGTCTGGCTTCCATTAGCGTTAGCAAACAAGAGAGCCAGAAAGGATACCAAGACAGAAGCCGCAGGCTTCTCATAGCCTAACCTCAGACATGATGGACTACCAGTTTTGCTCTATCCTATTTGTTAGAAGTGAGTCATTAGGTCCAACCAACCACACTAAAGGGAAAAGATTATACAAGGGTATGAATAGTAGGAAGCAAGGATCTTTGGGAGCGATTCTAATGGCTTTCTATCACACAGATCATGCCAGAGGTCAAAGGAACAAGTCTGAATATGTTCCAATTGAATTGGCTATTGAGGACAACTTGAACACCAATAAAAACAACTATAATAATGTATCATGATGCAATGAATGTTTTAAAAAATACTCTGAGTCTATAGCTGTTAGAACAAGTGGAGGAAACATTTTAAGTGAGGGAAATGTATGACGTGGAGTCAGACTGATATTTCAATTGAAAATTTATACTTAAAAAAACACTCAAATTATTTTTTACAAATCTATACTTCATCAATCTCTATGAAAAGTTTACAATATATTTGATCCAATAAAAATTTCAGTTCATCTCTTAAAAAAACAAAAAGAAAAGATGGAAAGAAGAAAGGAAAAACAGTCTTATGCAGAAGAAATGATATAATTAGAAAATCACCATTTTGTAAGCCCTGATCCCAAAATAATGAAGGATTCTAGCATGGATTATCAAAAGGAGCTAAAACCACTGGATGAAATGTAGTCATGTAACAGACTCAAATAGTGCCAAAATGTTATCAGAGGATTAAATATTAGTAGATTAACAATAATTAATATTAATAATGATAGAGTAAATATTAATAAGAGCTAAAAAGCATGCCTTTTTCAACACCAATTCTGATGGTCAGCATCTTAGCCAGTCGCTAACAATGGACAACTTTATCCTAAATGCCTCCTGATATAATGTAGTGCTAAATATGGATCATCGCCTATGAAATTTTCTTGCCATAAATGTTTGAAATTAATCTAGTCAAGGTTTTAGATCAAACATCCAAATTAGAGGAAAAATAGAGGAAAGAGGAACAAGTTAAACAAAACCATGAGGAAGCAAGCAGACAAATCTAGGATGAGTGACATCCAAGAAAAAATTACCCTGGAGTAAAGAATGGAGGCCTGTTCTAGATAAAACTAAACAGAGCTCAAAACCAAATGCAACGTGTGAACCCTGATTGGACTGTGCATAGGAAAAAATAAATTGCTTAGTTCTCTGGGGAACTAAGAGGTCACATCCAAAGAGGTCACAGACATATAGTCCTAGGATTAAAATATAGTTTACTGAGTGAAAAGTTTAAATCAGAAAAAGAATGGGTTATTCCCTGTAATTCTTATAACCTCACAATTTAGTCTGTGCACAGTTGACCTCTAAGTGCTTGGCCTATGTGCAGTAGACAGGGCCCTTCTCTACTGATATGGGTGTACATAACTTACAGTGTATAGGCTGGGCAGGGACAACTGTGCAACTACGCAGCATGGAGAGACCCAGCATGGGGACGGCGCCCGATAAGAAATAGACAGCCTCCAGATCCCGGTGTCTGATATCCGCCTCTTCTTCCATGGAACTAACTTAGACTTGCTGAGAAGTTCCTTGCTAAGCTACCACAAAAAAAATTTCTAGGAACATCAAGGAGATCTCCTTGGGGGACAATTAGAGAAATTTTAAATGAACTAAATATTAAATTGTTGACTTGCTACTATAAATTTTCTTAAATGTGATAACAGTTTTGTGGTTGTATATAAGAAAGTCTTTTATTCTTAGAAAGTGCATGCTGAAGTATCCACAGGTAAAATGTCATGATCTCTGTACTTACTTTCAACCAGATTTTTTTAAGGTAGGTATATGCAGAGAGAAACAGAGACGCCAGCACAGACACAGACACGCATGCATACACACACAAAGAGACAGGAAGCGAAAGAGAAGAATAAAATGTGGCCAAAATGCCAGCAATCACAGGGAATCTAGGGAAAGGGGGTGGGAGTGTTCTTTATGCTAGCGTTTGTTCATCCTTCTCCTGGAGTCTGAAATTTTCAAAATAAAAACTTGAAGGAAAATGAGGATTGTTTGCATCTTGAGTAAATTAGAAGTTAATTTACAAACAATATGAACACATGCCTTATAGTTCTCCTTCTTTTGTAATTGAAGAAATCAATAATCCAGACTTAGATACTAGATCGCTGGCTGCAAATAACTGACCTCGGAAATCAGACTAAATTATTTAAGAATAAAATTAAGTTCCTAGAATACTGAAATGAGGACATGGCAAACAATATGCTCAAGGGAAAATTTTACCCAGGTAATTTTTAAATCTCTTACTATTTCTAATTTATTATACACTGTAGGCTGTGACACTGATCCAGTAAAATTTCAGACAAAATCCACTGTTATTGAAAAATATTTCTCTTAATAATGATTATTCCTCAACATAGTATCCATTACTTTTCACTGATTGCTAAGTCATCATTTGTTAAACTAATGTGTCTGTGCTCAGTGGTGTCTGACTCTTTTGTGACCTCCTGGACTGTATCCCACTAGGGTCCTCCATCCATGGAACTTTCCAGGCAAGAATACTGGAGTGGGTTGCCATTTCCTTCTCCAGGGGATATTCCTGACCCAGGGATCAAACCCATGTCTTTTGCTTGGCAGGCGAACTCTTTTACCACTGTGCCACTTGGGCCTTTTTGTTAAATAATGTTAAGATACTGATCCAAAAAATCAATTAAGGAAATAAAGGAATATTTAAACAACTGCTGTTCTCTGACTTTCTATGAATATTTCTTCAGTAACTGATTAAAGCAGATTTTATTGTCCTATGTAACTTCTCCACTGTGACCTTCTTCTTCCTATTGTCTAATAAAAATCTGCTTCAGTTGAATATTTGAGCTGCCTGAGAAATAAAAATCACATTTTCCTTCTCATTCTTTTTCTGATATTAATGTGTGAATCCCATCTACCTCTAAGTCACTAGATGGTAGTCAACAGTAAACCTGGAAAAAGAAGCTCACAGAAGAAAATTAATTACACATGGGAAGCTAGTTGTTGTTAAGTTGCTTAGCCGTGTCCGACTCTTTGCAACCCCATGGACTGCAGCACACCAGGCTTCCCTGTGCTCCATCTCCCGGAGTATGCTCAAACTTATGTCCATGGAGTATTCCATCCAAACAACTCATCCTCTGTTGTCCCCTTCTCCTCCTGCCTTCAATCTTTCCCAGCATCAGTGCTTTTCTAATGAGTCGGCTCTTTGCATCAGGTGGCCAGAGGACTGGAGCTTCAGCTTCAGCATCAGTCTTTCCAATGAATATTCACGGTTGATTTCCTTTAGGATTGACTGGTTTGATCTTGCAGTCCAAGGGACTCTCAAGAGTCATCTCCAACAACACAGTTCAAAAGCATCAATTCTTCAGTGCTCAGCCTTCTTTACGGTCCAACTCTCACATCCATCTGTGCCTACTGGAAAAACCATAGCTTTGACGATATGGACCTTGATCAGCAAAGTAATGTCTCTGCTTTTTAATATGCTGTCTAGGTTGGTCATAACTTTCCTTCCAAAGAGTAAACATCTTTTAATTTCATGGCTGCAGTCACCATCTGCATTGATTTTGGAGCCCAAGAAAATAAAGTTTCTCACTGTTTCCATTGTTTCCCCATCCATTTGCCATGAAGTAATGGGACCAGATGTCATGATCTTTGTTTTCTGATTGTTGAGCTTTAAGCCAATATTTTCACTCTCCTCTTTCACTTTCATCAAGAGGCTCTTTAGTTCTTCTTCTGTTTTCGCCATAAGGGTGGTGTCATCTGCATATCTGAGGTTATTGATATTTGTCCTGGCAATCTTGATTCCAGCTTGTGCTTAATCCAGCCCAGCATTTCATATGATGTACTTTGCATAGAAGTTAAATAAGCAGGGTAACAATATACAGCCTTGACGTACTCCTGTCTCAATTTGGAACCAGTCCATTGTTCCATGTCCGGTTATAACTGTTGCTTCTTGACCTGCATACAGGTTTCTCAGGAGGCAGGTAAGGTGGTCTGGTATTCCCATCTCTCTCAGAATTTTCCTCCGTTTGTTGTGACCCACACAGTCAAAGGCTTTAGCATGGTCATTGAAGGAGAAGTAGATGTTTTTTTTCTGGAATTCTCTTGCTTTTCTATGATCTAACAGATGAATGCAATTTGATCTCTGGTTCTTCTGCCTTTTCTAAATCCAGCTTCTACATCTGGAAGTTCTCAGTTCACATATCGCTTAAGAATTTTGAGCATTACTTTGCTAGCATATGAGATGAGTGCAATTGTGTGGTAGTTTGAGCATTCTTTGGCATTGCCTTCCTTTGGGATTGGAATGAAAACTGACCTTCTTCCAGTCCTGTGGCCACTGCTGAGTTTTCCAAATTTGCTGGCATATTGAGTGCAGCACTTTAGCAGTAGCATCTTTTATGATTGAAATAGCTTAACTGGAATTCCATCACCTCCCCTAGCATTGTTCATAGTGATGCTTCCCAAGGCCCACTTGACTTCATATTCAATACAAAATTTTAAAAGAAAATTTTTTTCTCATAAAGAGTAGACGTTGGTATTACAGAACCCTGTTTTGACTGTGTCTTTGGTGATAACTATTCAAACAGTGTATGTTCTTTACCATCTTCCCTTGTGTTTCCTAATCTGTAAAATGTATAGCAATTTCCTTGTGTTATTGGGGAAAATAAATGAACAAATGTATATAAAATGCTTGGTACAAAGCAAACCCTAAACTAATGCTAGTTTTCTACCCAACTAATTCCCCTAAATGATTCACCATTATTGTATTTTTCTTAACAAAAATAGTATCGTAATAATTGTGGTGAATAACCAGTTTTCCAACTATATAACTAAATTTGACTTCCAAAATTAAGTATGGTCACAAACATGCATGTGACTTTTTTTTTTTTTTCCTTAAGAAAAACCAGGTACTTCCCTTGAGGTATGGTGGTTAAGACTTTGATTTTCAATGCAGGGAGTAGGAGTTCAATGCCTGCTCCAGGAACTAAGATGCCACATGACTCCTAACCAAGAAGTCAAAAGGTAAAACAGAAGCAACACTGTAACAGATTCAACAAAACCTTTAAAAAAGGTCCTCATCAAAAAAAAAAAAAAATCTTTAAAATAAAAATCAAAAGGGATTTTTTTAGATGAGCTCTCAGGTCACAGAATTTTAATATTTGTTAATTTTTCTAGATTCTTCAAATATAATGAACATTAATATATAGTTCACAATAATAATATGGTTAAAATTTTAGGAATTTTATATTATTATTTCTCAAAGAGAGAGCAATTGAATGGAAACCAGAATAAAATTAGGAAAGTTGGGAGAGTACAATGCAGGAAAATGAGAAGACTACTAATGAGAAGACTACTAACCAAAAGAGTTAAAAGAAAAGCCAAGCTCCCAGAAAAGCCAAGCTAGAGGGTCGCAGAGGGCTGGTTGCCCTGTTTGTATCCCATTCATCAAAGTCTTAAGTCACTGGGTTAACAATCTTCTTAAATCTCACATTCACTATTTCTCAACTTGATCCCATTCCTCAAAAAAAGATTCTTAAAATAAATCCCAGTTCTTGAGGTTGAATGCCATACTTTATTTTATTTCATTATTTTTTCTCAGATTTTTTTCTTAATCATCCTATTCAAACAGTGCACAAAACAAGCACTGTTTTCAACTGAGGCAGGAGCCATGGCCCTGATATCTCTTACCGGAACTCATCTTTTTGCTTCCCATAGAACCCATCATCTTTGACTCTATTATTTTAGAGTGCTTTGCAAGAATTAAAAACAAATTCCATTTGGAGACAGGTGAGAGATGCAAAACAAAGAGAACGATATTTAAAATATGTCATTCAATGTTCCGTTTCTTATCTTCCTGGAAAAAACTGAAACTCTAATATCTACGGCATGTGCTTATAAATTAACCAAGACAAGTAGAGTTAGAGTTTTAATTATCTCTCCTCTCCTAACCTCAGTGTGCATGCGTGCTTAGTTGCTCAGTCATGTCCAACTCTTTGCGACCCAATGGCCTATAGCCCTCCAGGCTCCTCTGTCCATGGGATTCTCCAGGTAAGATTACTGGAGTGGGTAGCCATTCCCTTCTCAGGGGATCTTCCCAACTCAGGGATTGAACTTCGGTCTCCTGCATTGCAGGTGGATATTTTTTTTTTTTTTAACCATCTGAGCCACTAGGGAAGCCCACTAACCTCACTAACCTCAGAAGTACCTGCAAAGGAAGACCAGAGACAAGTGCTTTGACAGTATGCATTTCTCCTTAAGGATGCATTCTCTTTTTCATTAGTTTCCAGATTCTCTGGAGAAAGAAGTGGAGAAAGTAAAAAATTTGCTTCAAATTTAAACCTATAAATTTGTCAATTTGAACTGCTGCTTTATTCCCAAAGGCTTTTGAAACAATTTGCTTTTCATATTTGTCCCAAGGTAAATGTGAGTCTAGCCTACTACTCTTAAAAAGAGCACTGCTGATACTGAGAGAATATGGTTGCGTGGCTCCCCCCAGCGCCCAATGAGAACGTCAGCACAGCCCAGAGAAACTGTAGGAGGAAAAGTGATGCTTTGAATTATCGCCAGCAAAAGCCCACTGTCCAACCTTCTTCAACACCTGGTAACAGCTGGTGTAAAGACGAGATGAAAAATGAACAGAGGTCAAATCCAGGAGGACTTTGTTTGTACAGCAAATCAATTTAAAGCAACAAAAGTATTGAGATAAAATTTCCAAGAACTTCTGAAGCTTAAAAACCATAGCTAAACTTTAGTAAGAAGAGATGCAAAGAAGAAGTTAGGAGCAAGGCTTCACTCCACATAGCATCTTGTTAATAGTTTCAGATTCAGAAAAGTAGAACCTTTCCCCTATAATACCAGGGGAAAAGCTAATACCAGACTATTCCCAAACCAGCAAGTAATTTGGAATGGAAACTGACATAATACAAAATTTTGAATGTACAGAATATATTCCAGCTGAGAGCCTTCAATATCAGCGCCTCCCAGAGGTTCTGGGCAGCCATTTGGCATTTCATAGCATCAAAACTTCTCTGTCTCGACCCAGATTTCAACCATGTCCCACGGACAACATTGCCTTGGTCTCTTGAGAGTTCAACCCTCATAGCAGCCTCTAAATTCAAAGCATAGTTTCTGAGAAGAGAAAATGCTTTGGAACAAAGATGGGAAGATATATCTGCCTTCCAAATTTATAAGCCCCTCTATTCACCAGCACCAGTCAAACCACAAGCTCTACCCACACACAAGAGCTAGGGGGGATACTCAGCTGACCCCTCCCACCAGCAAGCCTGCCTCATCAGTTCTCATGTCATCCCACCTCTTGAGTGTCTCCCAAACTAAAGCATGAATAAAACCCCTCCTTGCCTTTATCCCTTTTCTGATTCCTTTCTTTTCCTGTTTTTCTGGGTTTTTTTGTTGTTTTTTTTTAACATCTCTCTGGCCTCTCCTCTCTCATACAGGCACCTCTGCCAGGCCACTTTGCCCTACTATTCTTTTCCAGGTTTCGAGATCGACTGCACTCTGACTTTTGCTTCCCTTAATCTCCTGCTATTGAACTTCCCTCGGCCTCCTGTTACTACTAACATGGGAAGCAGTCTGTTAAGGGATAAATTACTGAAGAGGCTCTACTACAAAATGCGAGAGAGTCATAGAGCTCAGAGGTCCTAAGAGTCTCAAAGTAAAAAGTGACAGAGCTTTCAGCTTACAGCCTGTTAAGGTACCTCTCTGAATTTTTCAAATACTGAAATTGAGGCTTAAAGCAAGGAAGTGTCTTGCCTGCTGACAATTACTTGGAATTTTCAGCTTCTTAAGACAGAATATTTCCCATTATAAACACTACTTCCTTATACATAACAATATGGAAAAAGTTCTGAGAAAAGGGTTAGGTTTTTCCTATTTGAGCATTGTCACTTATATAAAAAGCCACCTGACAATACTTATACTTGAATCCCAGTATCAAAAACAATCCACTTTTTAATTTTAAAATATTTTATCTTTTAAATTCTTTTTTTCCCTTCACTTCAATATGAATGCTTTGCCCTTTTTCAATAAATGCCTTTTCCCTGGTTATTGTGTATGAATACAAATATGTTCTCGTTTTAATGAGAACAAATATGTTATATATTGTTTCTGCCTGCCAGCTGCCATGAACTACAACTGCAGGGAAACCCAGCCTTCCTTGTATGTTCTTTATATTTTGTTTTGCCCATGAGAGTTAATTGCAGATCTGCTCCCATAGCTTCCTTACTGTGGTGGAGTTAACCATGGGTTTGCTGCACTGAGGAAGGTTTATCAAAGGTCTGGAATCCAAAACAAGGGCAACAATAAACAGCAATTAGACCCAGGCCCTCTGCTCCCACTGCCTTCGCAGGTTAAGGCAGCAACCTAGCTTTTGAGTTGGTGAGACTGGACTCTCCTAAAGCCCTGATGGGTGTGGCTGAGGGGACATGCGTGGCTGAGAGGCCTGTTTCCAATGTGACTTTTGGATCATACTTTTCCATCTTGACTGACATGATAATGAGGAGGTGCTGGCAAGCAGTGTTCCTGCTCTCTACTTTTTTGAAACAGCTTCTCATGGGACTTTGCAATTGTATCAAGCCCTAACTAATCTATTTGGAGTCAGTGACCTGTGAGTCTGTCACCTGCCGTTTATTTTGTCACAGACTAATAACTTGAGAAAGTGACATTGGGACTTGATTGTGAGACAAAGAATATCCAGTGCAAATTAAAAATTACATACACTTTCCAATTTTGAAAGAAGTATGCATTTCTCAGCTGTCTTGCATAATTTTCCTTTTAAAAATTACTCACTTTCTAAAATAGAAAAATATAAGTATAGCTCTCTAAAAACACAAATATATAGAGATATATAAACTGTTCTATCACATCAAGAAAATGGAATTGCCTTTAAAACATTCAGTTTTATTAAGTAAACAGAAAACTGCTAGTAATTGAATAAAAACTTTGAAACACTAACATAAATACTAGCTATAGTGACCTCTAGTGTTCTTAAGGCTGAACAACTAACAGTTTAAAAACCAGCTACTTACCCTATTCAACGTGGTTAGCAAATATAAAATCAAATTATAATTTCTGAAAATGAAAGAGATCTCACTAGTTAGTACGGCTTTACAAATTATCATCTCCATGAAAAGAAGACAAAACAATAAAATATAGATTTTATTAACATCTTATCCTCTTAATGATTATCTTTTTCATTTTTTGTCTTTAACTTTTTTACATGGATACATACTAATACAATCAACACTATATATATTTACCCCATACAGTATGTGAATCTATTTTTTTAATTAAAAAAAATATTTTATTTCTTTGATTCAACCTGAAATCAGAAGTACAGACAGATACCAAAGGGTTTATCGCTGGAAAAGTGTTAGGTGCTGACCTTATATTTTAGTGCTTTTAGTGATGTGACTATACTACCACCTCCCAAAATACAAGTTTTATCTTCAAGGAGGAGCTGACTAAATATTAAAATCAGATAATTAGAGTATAAAGAACAAATGTATAATAGGAAAATTTTAAGGTACAGGACACCTGGATTTCTGTTGTTCAGATTCTCTTTCCTGTAGGAATGACAAATCAATTAATTTATAGCATTTTTCTCTAAGAGGAAAATATATGAAAATAGGACTTGTTTACCTATGAGATGCATTATTATTTTTAGCTCTAACAACCTGGTAAAAAAAACTCTTGCAGTCTATGCTTTTTCAGGAAAAGAAATTCTACCTATGCAGGTCCTACATAATGATAAGCAATAGTTCAAACTATGAAAATAGGGGGTTTATGTTTCTTACCTAACGAATCTCATCCTTCAAAAGAAACAGTGAGAAAGACAAATATCATATGATATTGCGTACATGTGGAAACTAAAAAAAAAAAGATACAAATGAATTTATTTACAAAACAGAAACAGACTCACAGACTTACAGAATAAACTTATGATTACTAGGGGAGAAGGGAAGGGGACAGATTGGGAATTTGGGATGGACATGTACACACTGCTATATTTAAAATGGATAACCAGCAAGGACCTACTGTACAGCACAGGAAATGCTGCTCAATATTCTGCAAGAACCTAAAAGAATTTTTTAAATAGAGATACATCTATATATGTAACTGAATCACTTTGTTGTACACCTGAAACTAATACAACGTTGTTAATCAACTACGCTTCGATATAAAATAAATTAGAAAAAGTTGTAACTATGTGAGGTGATCGGTGTTAACTAAACTTATTGTGGTAATCATTTCCCAATACATACATATGTGAAATTATTATGCTGTACACCTAGGACTAACGTCATAAGTCAGTTAATCTCAATAAAGCTGAGAAAAAACTCTTGCATTTCGTTAAAAAAAAAAATGAGAAGAGAAAGGAACAGTGACTGAAAACAAACATTTCTAGAATGTCCTCATTTGTGTTTCTCATTTGCTCTGATGTTAGGGGAGTCCTCTTGTCTCGTCTATACAGTAAAGCAGCAGGCACCGTGATCTCAGAATAAAATAGGGGACAATGATATATGAACTGGGCTCTTGGAAACTATGGAAAGGCAATAGCTCATCCTTTTAAGAAAACCTCAAATCACTAGCTCATATTTCATGAAATATTGCATTTTCATCTTATCCTTTTCATTTCTGCTATTGTTATAAACGGAGACCTATAGGCAAGAAAAATGAAGGATCAGAAATAATTAACCTTAAAGTTAGAACTGCTTTTTATGGATGATTGCTTCCAACCATGTGTGTCATTCGATCATCAAGTCACCAAATTAAGTTTGATTTTTATTATTTAAGTTATTTTTATTATCAGGTTATAGGATTTTTTTTAAAGAGGGAATGAATTTGCACATAGGTATATGGGGAAAGCTTTTAAAGATACATAAACTAAAGGAGAGCTCAACACTTTAATAAAGGGACACTGAATCACCAAGGAAATTAAGTCAAAAGTTAGAGAAAGATTAGCTTTCCTTTTTCCCTCTTTTAAGTTGACAAGTAAAGATCAGAGTGATGTAAGGCTAAGAAAAAAAGCCTGAGGATTATATGGGGACAATAAACTTACATGTGCTTACCCAAAGGGGTAATCATGAGGTATGTAGCCCAGAGGGGTGGAACACAACTCACGATCATACCAGAAACTCCACAGGGAAAAGTAGATGAAAGACATTTTCTATACCTGCAGCAACCCCAAATGTAAGGAAGAGTGATCATAATATTGTGATATTAAGCTCAATGGGAAGTTCCTGCTTCTTTATCATTTAGTAACTTGATGCTTGTTATATTAAACCTTTTTTTTTTTTAATGAACTTGTAAGAAGACTTCAAGAAATAGGTAAAAGAAAAATCTGTTTACCTATGCTCAAGAATGCAGATAAATCTGTGCCAAGGAGATATTTCGGAGCTGAGCTAAGAGATCTTAAGACCTTCGTGGGTCTCACAAAAAGTAATAATTTTTACACAATTTTACTTTCCCCTCAAATGAGTAACTCCTTAAATTGTTTAAAGTTAAATATTAAGCTACTTCTGTAACCTTGAGTTTCCATCTATTGTATATGTAACCATTTTAGTTAATGTAAAAAATGTGCTGAAAATTGCAAAACACTGATTAAAGAAATTTTAAGACACAAATGAATGGAATCATATCCCCTGTCATGAATTGGAAGACTTAATATTGTTAAAACATCCCTACTACTCAAAGCAATCTACAGATTCAATGCAGTCCCTATCAAAATACCAATGGCATTTTTAACAAAAATAGACAAAAAGAATTCTACAGTTTACATGGAGCAACAAAAGACCATATATATTAAATCAATCCTGAGCAAAAAGAAGAAAACTGGAGGCATCATAGGGCCTGATTTAAAAATATATTACAAAGCCACAATAATCAAAATAGTACAGTACTGGCATAAAAACAGGCCAAACAACAGTATAAAAAGCCCAGAAATAAATCCATGCACACACAGTCAACTGACCTTTGACAACAGTGTCAAGAATACACAACAGAGAAAGGGCAGTGTTTTCAGTGAATGTGTTGGGAAAACTGATATCCATATGCAAAAGAATAAAATTAGTTAGACCTTTATCTTACACCATGTGTGTGTTAGCCACTCAGTCACGTCTGGCTGTTTGTAACCCTGTGGACTGTAGCCTGCCAGGCTCCACTGTCCATGGAATTCTCCAGCATGAATACTGGAATGGGTAGCCATTCCATTCTCCAAGGGATTTTCCTGATCCAGGGATCAAACCTGGGTCTTCTGCCTTGCAGGTGGATTCTTTACCATCTGAGCATCAGGGAAGCCCATCTTAGACCATACACACTCACCAAAAAAAAAAAAGTTCAAAATGGATTAAAGACTTAAAGTAAGGTCTAAAACTGTAAAACACAGAAAAAGTCTTCATCACTTTGGACTTGGCAATAATTTCATGGATACAATACCAAAAGCACAGGCAACAGAAGTAAAAATAGACAGCTGGGTCTACATCAAACTAAAAAGTTTCTACAGAGCAAAGGAAGCAATCAACAGTTAGATTGAAAAGGCTATCTACAGAATGAAAAAAATACATACCACATATTGGATAAGGAATTAATCTCCAAAACATATGAGGAACTCCTACAAATCAATAAAAAAATTAATAATCCAATTTAAAAATGTGCTAAGGACTTTAACAGAACCTAACCTAACAGAAGCAGAAGATATTAACAAGAGGTGGCAAGAACACAGAAGAACTATACAGAAAAAATCTTCATGACCCAGATAACCATGATGGTGTGGTCACTAATGTAGAGCCAAACATTTTGGAATGCAAAGTCAAGTGGGCCTTAGGAAGCATCACTACAAACAAAGTTAGTGGAAGTGATGAAATTCCAACTGAGCTCTTTCAAATCCTAAAAGATGATGCTGGGAAAGTGCTTCACTCAATATGCTAGCAAATCTGGAAAACTCAGCAGTGGCCACAGGACTGGAAAAGGTCAGTTTTCATTCCAATCCCAAAGAAAGGCAATGCCAAAGAATGTTCAAACTACCACACAAATGCACTCATCTCACACGCTAGCAAAGTAATGCTCAAAATTCTCCAAGCAAGGCTTCAACAGTACATGAACCGTGAACTCGCAGCCTCTGACTGTGTGGATCACAACAAACTGTGGAAAATTCTTAAAGAGATGGGAATACCAGAACACCTTACCTGCCTCCTGAGAAATCTGTATGCAGGTCAAGAAGCAACAGTTAGAACTGAACGTGGGAAAACAGACAGGTCCCAAATCAGTAAAGGAGTACATCAGGGCTGTATATTGTCACCCTGCTTATTTAACTTATATGCATAGTACATCATGCAAATGCCAGGCTGGATAAAGCACAAGCTGGAATCAAGATTGCAAGGAGAAATATCAATAACCTAAGATATGCAGATGACACCACCCTTATGGCAGAAAGTGAAGAAGAACTAAAGAGCCTCTTGATAAAAGTGAAAGAGGAGAGTGAAAAAGTTGGCTTAAAGCTCAACATTCAAAAAACTAGGATCATGGCATCCAGTACCATCACTTCATGGCAAATAGATGGGAAAACAATGGAAACAGTGAGAGACTTTATTTTCTTGGGCTCCAAAGTCACTGCAGACTGTTACTGCAGCCATAAAATTAAAAGATGCTCCTTGAAAGAAAAGCTATGACCAACCTAGACAGCATATTAAAAAGCAGAGATATTACTTGCCAACAAAGGTCCAGCTAGTCAAAGCTAAAGTTTTTCCAGTAGTCATGTATGGATGTGAGAGTTGGACTATAAAGAAAGCTGAGTGCTGAAGAATTGATGCTTTTGAACTGTGGTGTTGGAGAAGACTCTTGAGAGTCCCTTGGACTGCAAGGAGATCCAACCTGTCCATCCTAAAAGAAATCAGTCCTGAATATCAATGGAAGGACTGATGCTGAAGCTGAAGCTCCAATACTTTGGCCACCTGATGTGAAGAACTGACTCATTGGAAAAGACCCTGATGCTGAGAAAGATTAAAGGCAGAAGGAGAAGCGGACAACAGAGGATGAAATATTTGGAAGGCATCACCGACTCAGTGGATATGAGTTTGAGTGAACTCCGGGAAATGGTGATGGACAGGGAAGCCTGGTGTGCTGCAGTCCATGGGGTCACAAAGAGTCAGACACAACTGAGTGGCTGAACTGCAGGACTTTAATAGACATTTTTCCAAAGACAACATACAAATGGCCCTCAGGCATATGAAAAATGTTCAATATAATTAACCATCAGAGAAATGCAAATCAAAACCACAATAAGATATATCACATCTCAAGCCAGAGACAAGGATGACAACAATGTGGAGAAATTAGGACCCTTGCATGCTATTAGTGGGAATGAAAAATTACACAGTTGCTATGGAAAACAGTATGGAAGTTTCTCAAAAATTAATAAGCTACCATATATCCCAGCCATTCTACTTCTGAGTATTTATCCAAAAGAAGTGAAATCAGGATCTCCAGGAGATACAGCACTCCCATGCTCACTGCAGTACTCTTCACAATAGCCAAGATTGGAAACAACCTAAATATCCAACAACAGACGAATGAATAAAGAAAATGTAGTCTACACACACTATGAAATACTGTTCTGCCTTTAAAAAGAAAAAATTCTGCAATATGAGATTATGCAGATGAAGCTTGAGGACATTATGCTAAGCAAAACAAGTTAGTTAGAAAAAGGCAAAGACTGCATAGTTCCACTTATATGAAGTATCTAAAATAATCAAGTTCATAAAATCAAAGAGCAGAATGATGGCTGCCAGGGGCCAAAGGCGAGGAAGATGGGGAGTTCCTAATCAATATGCATAAGGTTTCAGGTAAACAAGATGAATAAACTCCAGGGATCTGCTACAGAACATTGCACTAATAGTCAACAGTAATGTACACTTAAAATTTTTAAAGGGCAAATCTCATGTTAATTCTTACCATAATAAAATAAAAATATTAATGACATTTGAAAAAATATTCAATATAATGAATACACTAAATTTCTACCTGTAAAAAATAATAGCCAAACTAAAATAAAAACACTTTAAATATTTTTACAATATTTACAACAGATAATATTGCTCTGATAATCAGATACAAATGATATTACTAAAGAATAAAAATTTTTTCTATATGGGGAAAATAGGATATACTTGTTATTATGCGGACGTGCATTATCAGGTCTTTATGCTCTAATTATATCCTATGCCTAAAGAAATCCTTCTCTAAGTATCTGTTCCTCCTGGAAGGGACTACTTTCAATACAGCTAATAATATGCACTTCACAGGGATATTTTAATCATTAAATGAGACAAAGGTCACAGACTGCCTTGAGTAACTCCTAGAGCAAAACAGGCAAACAAGGAACAATAACGATTCCACTTTTCAAAAACAACATATTTTTGTTGTCACAATACAGCCAAATTTACTGCACATTATCATATAACATCTTTTGTAAACTGCCCCAAGTCCCTACAACTCCTTAATTTAAAAAAATGTTAGTGTATTCCTTTTTGCCAGTAAGTTTCATTTTAATTTTAATCAACTTTACTAAGGTACGATGTACATGAAATAAAACGTGTCCATTTTAAGTGCATATTTTGATGAGTTTAAACAAAAATGTACAACCATGTAACCATGTCCACATTCAAGAAATGAACATTTTCATTTTCCCTAAAAAATTCTCTGGTGCCCTTTGTAATCAGCTCCCCATCCTCTGGTCCCCTGCAACCAGCGATCTACTTTCAATCATTATAGATTAGCCTATTTGGTAATTTCATATAAATGGAAATAAACAATATATCCTGTTTTGTGTATGGTTTCTCTTGCTTAGGATAATGCTTTTACTATTCACTCATATGCTTATATTAATAATTTTGTTCCTTTTTACCACCAAGTAATACTATATTGTATGGACTTACTGCAATGTGTTTATTCTTTCCCCTGTAAAGGATGCTGGTTGACTTCTAGTTTTAGGTGACTATGACAAAGCTGCTGTAAACATTCTTGTACAAAACAGTCATATATTTTCCTTTTGCTTGGGTAAATGACTAGGGATGGAATTGTGGGTCCTGTAGTAACTATATATGTAACTATATATTTAACTTTATATGAAACTGCCAGACTGTTTTCCAAATAGCTACATCATGTTATTCTTCCACCAGCAATATATGAAGGCTCTGATTTCTTTTCATGATTGTTAACACTTGGTCAGTTCAGTTCAGTTCATTTCAGTTGCTCAGTCATGTCCGACTCTTTGCGATCCCATGGACTGCAGCACGCCAGGCCTCCCTGTCCATCACCAACTCCTGGAGTTCACTCAGACTCATGTCCATTGAGTCCGTGATGCCATCCAGCCATCTCATCCTCTGTCATCCCCTTCTCTTCCCGCCTTCAATCTTTCCCAGCATCGGGGTCTTTTCAAATGAGTTAGTTCTTCACATCAGGTGGCAAAGTTTTGGAGATTCAGCTTCAACATCAGTACTTCTAATGAATAGTCAGGACTGATCTCCTTTAGGATGGACTGGTTGGATCTCCCTGTAGCCCAAGAGACTCTCAAGAGTCTTCTCTAACACCACAATTCAAAAGCATCAGTTCTTTAACATGTAACACTTGGTACTGTTTGTCTTTTTATTTAGCCATTTTAATAGGTATAGAATAGTATCTTATTGTGGTTTTAATTTTAATTCTATCTTATTTTAATAAGATAGAAAATATTTTATTATGATTTAATTTTCCTATTTATTAATGATGCTAGCATCTTTTCCTGTTTATTGACCATTCATATATCTTCCTTTTTCAAGTGTGTGGAAATATTTTTCCAGCTTTCACTTACAGTATTTAAATTACCTGATTTATTCTGAATAGCTAGACAAGACTCTTGAAAGCATCTCCCCTTGCTGGTGGTTCCAGTGTAAGAAGCTCCTGAGCCAAATTTAACTAAGATCTAATACCTGAGGTAACTGAGGAAACCGATGAAACTCCGGGAGACGGTGATGGACAGGGAGGCCTGGCGTGCTGCAGTCCATGGGGTCACAAAGAGTCGGACACGACTGAGCGGCTGAACTGAACTGAACTGAACTGATGAAACACAGTGGGATAGAGAACAAAAAAGCGAAGTATATTGAGAACTGAATCCAAAGCAAAGCTGCGGCTGTAAAAAGAGAAAACACAACATAGTTGGTGGTCAGGAGGACCAGGAGAGAATCAGGCTTTAAAAATTGATTAAGGATAAAGTTCAAAACACATACTGTGAACAAAGGATGTAGGGTACAGTCCTTTAATGTAGTATTGAGTGTTTTTACAGCATCAGCATGGAAATTTACATAAGAAAATTGGGTGAATATGAAAATATCACCTTCATAAACTTTCATCTTGTTGGTTTGAATTTTGTACTTCAATAGTATACCAAGTTGTCACTGACTTCTTGTCCTAACTGAGAAAGCAGCCTCTAGTTAATAGAGCAAGAGATGGAGTTCAGGAAAGGTGGCTTTTACTGTAATGTTTGTGATTAACATGTTATAGTCTTATCAAAAAGTAACTTCCCTGGTGGCCCAGATGGTAAAGAATCTACCTGCAATGCGAGAGACCCAGGTTCGATTCCTGGATTGGGAAGTTCTCCTGGAGAAGGGAATGGCAACCCATTCCAGTATTCTTGCCTGGAGAATCCCATGAACAGAAGAACCTGGCAAGCTATAGTCTATGGGATCTCAAAGAGCCAGAAATGACTGAGCGACTAATAGGTAATCTTATCAAAATGCTTCTTCTGTCTGCATCTCAATTTCCTCAAAAATCACCACATAAACAGCTTGATTTATAGAAGCTGTATCCTTAAACTTTTGCACAAGTAAGAGCAAACAAGCAACAAAATAATTTGTGTTAATACCATGAGTTCCAGTAATCTTCACAGAAACTCAAATGCTAAAGATTGCTTGTAGTCATGCTAGATGTGTGGTCTAACCACAGAGAGGTTGTACAAAATGCTTTCATTGCAAAAATTTAAAAATGTGTATGTATAAAGTGAAAGGTGCAGTGTTCAAGAATCTCTTCTGACCTGCTTGCCTACAGCACTGCCATATCAGGAAGGCAGAGGTGTGATCACATTCGGCTGACTCCCTGGTATTTTTCCTTTTCTTTCTTCTGCATCTCTGGTTCCCAGTCCTGTCAGCCTTCCTCAGTTGGAGAAATCACAGTGACTTAGGGAAGGTGAAGGAGACATCCTAAGAGCCTCCTTGTACATGTCTCTCAGCTGCCCCAGAGGAGTACATCAACACTCATCCCTGAACCTTTCTGAGGGAAGGGTTATCATAGGACCCCTATTTCAACAAACACATATGGAATGCCTACTCTGGACACCCTTAGTTTTCTATTATGTTATTTTCCTTATCGGACAAAGATACTAGTAGCATTGGCTGGCAGAAGAGTAAAAAGAGAGCAAGATCTCTACAATGTATCCCCCTTGATATTCTCACTGATATTGTTGTATCTGCAGAGAATTTTTGTTATACTGTAGATATTTTCATTACAGATTAGGGAAAAAGGGAAGACCTAAGTTACTATCATTTCTATATAGACAACAAAATATATGTGTGTATATATATAAGTATATATATATTTATAAAATTTATATATTAATTATATATATAACATATATATTTCAAAAACAAGGTTTTGACAAAGCATTTACTCATGCAATAAAAATAAACTGAAATAGATAAGATGAAGTAACTTCAAAAAACTAAACAACACAAAGGAATTAATTTTTTCTACAATCTTCAAATGTAATCAACTCCAACCGACAGAAAAAAGATACAGAGCTATCTCACACAATTCAAAGAAAAGGAACCCAAAAGGATAACAAGAAAATGAAGAGACATTCTAGTTCATTGTTAAACAGAGAAATATAAATCAAAACCACAGTGAAATTTAAGTCTACACCCTATACACTAGCAAAAATCATAAACCAATAGAAAGTCAAGCCTTGATGGGAAGGTGCTGATCCTGAGCATGGTGGGCACTGCTGGCGTTAAGTCGACAGCCACCCTGGAGAAGAGTGTACTGGCAGTATCCACTTAAGTATTTTCCTGGGTATGTGTCCCTTGCTTGGAATTCCACTGGATCTGTAAGTGTGAAAGCATGGCAATGCTCATTATAGTGTTGCTAATGGTGATGTGAAGTAGAGGCAATTTGGATTGTCCTTCCTTGGGCAAGTAGATAGATACAAATGGTGATTACCAACTAGTTAGAATGAACACACCAGATAGAGTGCTGAGGGGAAAAAAATGTGCAAAGAAAAATGAAAACAAAAAATGTGCAAAGAAAACAGTAGCACAATGCCATTTAGGTGAGTTTTCTAATCATTAATGCATCCTGAGGGTACACAGTAAGAAAAGCACACATTTAAAAGAATCAATATATTCAAAAGAACAGATTTTATATACATATATTAAAATGATTGCCATTAAGGAACAGGTATGTAAATGAGAAATAAAAATAAGAGAAACTAAATAAGTAAAACAAGAGACAGTCCCTGTAAGACCAATGATGGTAGATAACTTAAGACCATAAATGATAATCAAAGCGGGGCGGGGAGCAGAGAGAGACAGAAACAGCGAGATAGAGAGAAAATGCTACTAGGAAAGTACTAAAATAATTAACTATTGCCTCTAGGCTTCTAGAGCACAGATAAGCTAGAAATATCTTTTGTAGGGACAGAAGTTTTCTTTGAAGTATGAAGATAGAAGAGAATGTGAAGAATTTAGATCATATTACTCCTAAATTCATCTTGCCACACTGTGATGACCAAGAGTCAGAAACAGAAGCTATTATAATAGCAGAGGTAAGCCACCTTTAAAATAAGCCCCTGTATCCCACTGTTAGCAAACCTAGAAAAAGCAGGGCTGGCCTAGAGCACATGGTAAACATAATACATTTATATTAACCCTTGGAAAGGACAGCACCCCCAAAGTCTTCACAATATAGCAACCCTCTGGATTTATCATTAGCAATATATATGGGATTTCTTTGGAAGGAATGATGCTAAAGCTGAAACTCCAGTACTTTGGCCATCTCATGTGAAGAGTTGACTCATTGGAAAAGACTCTGATGTTGGGAGGGATTGTGGGCAGGAGGAGAAAGGGGACGACAGAGGATGAGATGGCTGGATGGCATCACTGACTCAATGGACGTGAATCTGAGTGAACTCCGAGAGTTGGTGATGGACAGGGAGGCCTGGTGTGCTGCGATTCATGGGGTCACAAAGAGTTGGACACAACTGAGCAAATGAACTGAACTGAACCCTTACCATTTTCTTTTAAAAAGTAAAAACAATCTCGGGAAATCTCTAAGAAAAATAATAATGATGAACTCTACTTTAAAGAACGTATAGATGAACTTGGGCTTGGAGGAAGAATCAAAATATTTCAAAATTTCTGTCTTCTATAAAGAATAATCTGTCCCCTTTGTTGAATAACCACCTGATGAATTTCGGCTATCCATGAAAGACAGAAAGTGAAAAAAGCATACTAGCACCTACATTTCAAGTGGTGTTAACAGCTGCTGTGGGGAAAAAATGGGATTCCATGATCAAATAGATGGATAAACTGTAGGTTACACAAAGTTTCATGTGCATAAACTACAGGACTTGTCGAGCCTATACAATGCCAAAGTGCACTGTGAATATTCCAGATATTTAAGACCCAGCATTTCCTGATCTCTCTAACAACAGACACCACATTGAGACTTGCCTGGCAGTCCAGTGGTTAAGACTTCACCTTCCAGGGCAGGGGGTGCACATTCAATCCCTGGTTGGGAAGCTAGGATCCCACATACATCTTGGTCAAAAACCCAAAACATAAAACAGAAGCAGTATTGTAACAAATTCAATAAAGACTTTAAAAAAAAAATGGTCCATATCTAAATGCAGACACTGTTCACTATGGAGAACTCTGGGAGATTGGAACATCAAGAAATGTTACTCTAGGTCAGGTGTTACCAAATCCAGTTGACCATCAAAATCACCTAGAGTTATCTATAGTTATATAGATATACAGGCTTCCCTTGTGGCTCAGCTGGTAAACAATCTGCCTGCAAATGCGGGAGACCTGGGTTATATAAATATAGACTGTGAGTACCATCCAGACTAACAGGCTCTGTTTCTGGGAAAGATGAGGAAAAGAGAAGAGGAAGCCCAGAAATTTGCATTTTAAATAAACTCTCCAGGTAATTTTGTTAATTAACCCAATTTGACTATCATGCATAGATAAAGATTTAGGTATACAAGATGTTTCAAAAATCTTTGTATAGTTTTAAGCATTAATAATTTCAGGAGTATAATGTTACACACTTAGAAAAAATATTCAAAAGGTCATATCAACTTTTTAAATACTGTTGTTTCTTGTTAAAATTTAACATAACCACTGTCTTATATTACACATTTAATGTAGCTGATTTTCAAACTTTGCAAAAAAAATTATAAGAATTGTGTTTGTAATTCTACCCTTAATGTTACTCAAAGAATGAAATATTAACCATACACAACAGTTTTGATGTCACCCCTCGAAAGTCAAAGTGAGAGAGATCAGGTTACTAAAATGGCCAAGAAAAAGTATTTTTTCTATCAGAAACGGTGGCAGTGACACAAAAACAGTTAAAAGTTTACTTTTTATTATTATTTATTTAAGATATTACTTCATGAATCTGTTAATGTATCTGAAGTATAATAGTATTAGACATTCATTATAATTACCTGAGGAATAAAAGTGCTCAAGCTGTTTACTAAATTAACATAGTAAATTTACAGCCACTGTAACTGCAGTGTGTATTATTCTTTTAAGAAAAGTAGCAATCCATGGATTGCATAATTGTCAAGATTTTCATTTAACAGAAAATGCCCATTCCTCAATCATAACAGGTAAAAGATAAATTAAAATTCTCATTTAAATAAACTTCTAGAGAATAATATTTGTAGAAAGGCATTTGAATAAAAACCTTCCCTGGTGGCTAACAGGGCTTCCCTTGTGGCTCAGACAGTAAAGCGTCTGCCTACAATGCGGGAGACCCGGGTTCGAGCCCTGGGTTGGGAAGATCCTCTGGAGAAAGAAATGGCAACCCACTCCAGTACTCTTGCCTGGAAAATCCCATGGACGGAGGAGCCCAGTAGGCTACAGTCCATGGGGTCACAAAGAGTCGGACACAACTGAGCAACTTCACTATTTCACTACTTTGAATAAAACTGTCTAGTATTAGAAATCATAAAGATGATTTTTTTAAAAGACCTCACTAAATCTTTACAATGGAGTAGGAAATGGCAACCCACTCCAGTATTCTTGCCTGGAGAATCGCATGGATAGAGGAGCCTGGACAGCTATAGTCCATGGGGTTGCAAAGAGTCTGACATGACTTAGAGACTAAAGAACAACAAACAGTTGCTTTTCAATGTTGTGTTAGTTTCAGGTATATAGCAAAATGATTCCTATATATATATATATGTGTATATATATATATATATACATATATGTAACATATATATTGTATGTATGTATATGCATGCTAAGTTGCTATAGTCATGTCTGACTGACATATATATATATATATATATATATATATGGCTTCCCAGGTGTTGCTAGTGGTAAGGAACCTGCCTGCCAATGCAGGAGACCTAAGAGTCACAGGTTTGATTCTTGGGTCAGGAAGATCCCCTGGAGGACGACATGGTGACCCACTCCAGTATTCTTGCCTGGAGAATCCCTATGGACAGAGGAGCCTGGTGGGCTACAGTCCATGGGGTCACAAAGAGTCGGACATGACTGAAGTGACTTAGCACAGCACACAAATCTTTACAATGGAGATGCACAATGTTCTTCTTATAATTGGCTAGTAACAAATGCAATGTATCAAAAAGAGGTACTTAAATATTAATATATATTTCAGAGGGACCAATTCAAAGTATATGGACTAGCATCTACTTAAAAGGAGTGACCTGAGGATTATCAAAATCTGTAGGGGATGCAACATGAAAGAGAAAGAACTTAGAAAGAGCTAGTTTGATTAGGTCTCATGAACTATATTAACATATATAGGTGGGCTTACCTATCAGTGGATAAAGAATGTCATCAACTCACACTAATGAAAGAAATTGAAGATTACAGTTACAGATGAAAAGATATATGCCATTCTTGGATTGGAAGAATTAATATTGTTAAAATGACCATACTACCCAAAGCACATTATAGATTCAATGAAATCCCTATCAAAATACCAATGGCATTTTTCACAGAACTACCAAAAACACTTTTAAAACTTCTATGGAAACACAAAAGACCCTGAATAGCCAAAACAATCTTGAGAAAGAAGAATAGAACTGGAAGAATCACACTCCCTGAATTCAGGGAGTTTATAAAGCAAAGCTAAAGTAATCAAAACAGTATGGTACTGGCACAAAAGTAGATACTTAGTCAATGGAACAGAAGAATAGAGAACCCAGAAATAAACACATACACTTAAAGTCAATTATTCTATAACAAAGTAAGCAAGAATATACAATGAAGAAAATACTCTTTACAATAGGTTGTGCTAAGAAACCTGAACAGCTACATGTAAAATAATTAAAATAGAACATCATTTATGAAAAAAAACACTCAAAATGAAATAAAGACCTAAATGTAGGACGAGAAACTTCCTAGAAGAAAACATAGGCTGAACACTCTTTGACATAAATAGTAGTGATTTTTTTTTTTTTGGATTTGTCTCCTAAACAAAGGAAATAAAAGCAAAAATAAACAACTGAGAACTAATTAAACTTAAAAGTTTTTGCACAGCAAAGGAAATCATTAACAAAATGAAAAGACAACCTACAGAATCGAAGAAAATATTTGCAAGTGATATGACTGATAAGTGAGTAATATCTAACATATATAAACATGTCATACAACTCAACCTCAAAATAACTAGCAACCTGATTAAAAAATGGGAAGTGGAACTGATAAACATTTTTCCAAAGAAGAAATGCAGATGGCCAACTAGCACATGAAATTATCTCAACATCATTAAACATCAGGGAAGTGAAAATCACAACCAAAATGAGATAGCACCTCACACTTGTCAGAATCAGTTCAGTTCAGTTCAGTTCAGTCATTCAGTCGTGTCCAGCTCTTTGTGACCCCATGAATCGCAGCACGCCAGGCCTCCCTGTTCATCAGCAACTGTCACCCCCTTCTCCTCCTGCCCTCAATCGCTGCCAGTATCAGTCTTTTCCAATGAGTCAACTCATGAGGTGGCCAGAGTACTGGAGTTTCAGCTTTAGCATCATTCCTTCCAAAGAAATCCCAGGACTGATCTCCTTCAGAATGGACTGGTTGGATCTCCTTGCAGTCCAAGGGACTCTCAGGAGTCTTCTCCAACACCACAGTTCAAAAGCATCAATTCTTCGGCACTCAGCTTTCTTCACAGTCCAACTCTCACACCCACACATGACCACTGGGGAAACCATAGCCTTGACTAGATGGATCTTTGTTGGCAAAGTAATATCTCTGCTTTTTAATATGCTATCTAGGATGGTCAGAACTTTCCTTCCAAGGAGTGAGTATCTTTTAATTTTATGGCTGCAATCACCATCTGCAGCGATTTTGGAGCCCCCAAAAATAAAGTCTGACACTGTTTCCACTGTTTCCCCATCTATTTCCCATGAAGTGATGGGACCAGATGCCATGATCTTCGTTTTCTGAATGTTGAGCTTTAAGCCAACTTTTTCACTCTCCTCTTTCACTTTCATCAAGAGGCTTTTTAGTTCCTCTTCAATTTCTGCCATAAGGGTGGTGTTTTCTGCATATCTGAGGTTATTGATATTTGTCCTGGCAATCTTGATTCCAGCTTGTGCTTCATCTGGTCCAGCATTTCTCATGATGTACTCTGCATATAAGTTAAATAAGCAGGGTGACAATATACAGCCTTGACGTATTCCTTTTCCTATTTGGAACCAGTCTGTTGTTCCATGTCCAGTTCTAACTGTTGCTTCCTGACCTGCATACAGGTTTCTCAAGAGGCAGGTCAGGTGGTCTGGTATTCCCATCTCTTTCATAATTTTCCACAGTTTATTGTGATCCAAACAGTCAAAGGCTTTGGCATAGTCAATAAAGCAGAAATAGATGTTTTTCTGGAACTCTCTTGCTTTTCCCATGATCCAGTGGATGTTGGCAATTTGATCTCTGGTTCCTCTGCCTTTTCTGAAAGCATCTTGAACATCATGAAGTTCATGGTTCACGTATTGCTGAAGCCTGGCTTGGAGAATTTTGAGCGTCACTTTACTAGCCTGTGAGATGAGTGCAATTGTGCGGTAGTTTGAGCATTCTTTTGCATTGCCTTTCTTTGGGATGGGAATGAAAACTGACCTTTTCCAGTCCTGTGGCCACTGCTGAGTTTTCCAAATTTGCTGGCATATTGAGTGCAACACTTTCACAGCATTATCTTTCAGGATTTGAAATAGCTCAACTGGAACTCCATCACCTCCACTAGCTTCATTCATAGTGATGCTTTCTAAGGCCCACTTGACTTCACATTCCAGGATATCTGGCTCTAGATGAGTGATCACACCATTGTGATTATCCGGGTCGTGAAGATCTTTTTTGGTCAGTTCTTCTGTGTATTCTTGCCACCTCTTCTTAATATCTTCTGCTTCTGTTAGCTCCATAACATTTTGTCCTTTATTGTGCCCATCTTTGCATGAAATGTTCCCTTGGTATCTCTAATTTTCTTGAAGAGATCTCTAGTCTTTCCCATTCTGTTGTTTTCCTCTATTTCTTTGCATTGATCACCAAGGAAGGCTTTCTTACCTCTTCTTGCTATTCTTTGGAACTCTGCATTCAGATGCTTATATTTTTCCTTTTCTCCTTTGCTTTTCGCTTCTCTTCTTTTCACAGCTATGTGTAAGTCCTCCCCAGACAGCCATTTTGCTTTTTTTGCATTTCTTTTCCATGGAGATGGTTTTGATCCCTGTCTCCTGTACTATGCATGACATGAACCTCTGTCCATATTTCATCGGCACTCTATCTATCAGATCTAGACCCTTAAACCTATTTCTATCTTCCACTGTATAATCATAAGGGATTTGATTTAGGTCATACCTGAATGGTCTAATGGTTTTCCCTACTTTCTTTAATTTAAGTCAGGATTTGGCAATAAGGATTCATGATCTGAGATAGAGTCAGCTCCCTGTATTGTTTTTGCTGACTGTATAGAGCTTCTCCATCTTTGGCTGCAAAGGATATAATCAATCTGATTTCGGTGTTGACCATCTGGTGATGTCCCTGTGTAGAGTCTTCTCTTGTGCTGTTGGAAGAGGGTGTTTGCTATGACCAGTGTGTTCTTTTGGCAAAACTCTATTAGTCTTTGCCCTGCTTCATTCCGTACTCCAAGGCCAAATTTGCCTATTACTCCAGGTGTTTCTTGACTTCCTACTTCTGCATTCCAGTCCCCTATAATGAAAAGGACATCTTTTGTGGTTTTTAGTTCTAAAAGGTCTTGTAGGTCTTCATAGAACCGTTCAACTTCAGCTTCTTCAGCGTTACTGGTTGAGGCGTAGACTTGGATGGTTATCATGAAAAGGTCTACAAATAACAAATTTTAGAGAGGATGTGGAGAAACAGGAATCCTTGGACACTGTTGGTGGGAATGTAAATTGGTACAGCCACTGCAGAAAACAGTATGGAGGTTCCTTCAAAAACTACAAATGGAACTACCATACGACCCAGCAATTCCACAGCTGGGTATATATCTGAAAAAACAAACACACTAATTGAAAAAGATACATGAACCTCAATGTTCATAACAGCGCTATTTACAACAGCGCAGATATGGAAGCAGCCCAAGTGTCCATCAATAGCTGGATGGATAAAGAAAATATGGTATATAGATATAATGGAATCCTAGTGAGTCATCAAAACAATGATATTTTGCCATTTGCAACAACATGGATGGACTTGGAGGGAAGTATGCTAAGTTAGACGAGTCAGACAGAAAACAATAAACACTGTATGATATCACTTATATGTGGAATTGAAAAAAATACAAATAAATTAGTGAATATAACAAAAAAGAAGCAGACTCACAGGCATAGAAAACAAATTAGTTGCTACCAGTGGAGCGAGAGAAGGGAGGAGGAGCAAATAGGAGTAGGGAATTAAGAGGTTCCCATTAGGTACAAAATAAACTACACTGCTATACAGCACAGGGAACATAGTTTTAATTAAATATTTTATAATAACTATTAATAAGAGTATAACCTTTAAAATTGTGAATCACATTGTAAGTTACATAATATTGTACATTAACTACACTTCAATTTTGAAATTTTAAGAAAAAAAAGAATGTCAGCAACTCAAAGAGATTTAAGATTGGTCACTACACAGGAAAATTTCACACATCTGAAATTTCACCACTCACAAAAGAAATTTGATTCAGGTTTTCTCAAATTTAACAACCCTAAGCATTTATATCAGGTTAATAGATGAATCATCTATTAATTGCTCATATTTTCCAATTCTTTATAATTTAAATGAATTTATATTTTTAAAAATCAAATTATTTAAAATAAATGTTAACTAGGTTAATAGATTCTGCAATTACTGGAATGAGTGAATTTAATACAGGTGACCATTATGTCTACTACTGTGAGCAAGAATCTCTTAGAAGAAATGGAGTAGCCCTTACAGTCAACAAAGGAGTCCAAAATGCAGTACTCGAGTGCAATCTCTAAAACAACAGAAAGATCTTGTTCGTTTCCAAGTCAAACCACTCAGCATCACAGTAATCCAAGTCTATCCCTCAACAACTAATGCCAAAGTAGCTGAAGTTGAATGGTACTATGCTGATCTACATGACCTTCTATAACTAACACCAAAGAAAAAGATGTTATTTTCATCAAAAGGGACTGGAATGCAAAAATAGGAAGTCAAGAGACACCTGTAGTAACAGAAAAGTTTGGCTGTGGACTACAAAATGAAGCACTGCAAAGGTTAACAGAGTTTTGCCAAGAGAACACACTGGTCATTGCAAACACCCTCTTCCAGCAGCACAAGAGATGACTCTACACATGGACATCACCAGAAAGGTCAGTATTGAAATCAGATTATATTCTTTGCAGCCGAAGATGGAGAAGCTCCATACAGTCAGCAAAAACAATACTGGGAACTGACTGTGGCTCAGATCAAGAAATCCTTATTGCCAATTGAAGAAAGTAGGGAAAACCACTAGACCATTCAGGTATGACCTAAATCAAATCCCTTATGATTATACAGTGGAAGTGACAGATTCAAGGGATTGGATCTGATAGACAAACTGCCTGAAAAACTATGCATGGAGGTTCATAACATAGTACCAGAGACAGTGATCAAAACCACTCCCAAGAAAAAGAAATGAAAAAAGGCAAAATGGTTGTCTAAGGAGGTCTCACAAATAGCTGAGAAAAGAAGAGAAGTGAAAGGCAAAGGAGAAAAGGAAAGATATACCCATATGAATGCAGAGTTCCAAAGAAGACCAAGAAGAGATATGAAAGCCTCCCTAAGTGATCAATGCAAAGAAATAGAGAAAAACAATAGAATGGGAAAGACTAGAGATCACTTCAAGAAAACTAGCCATACCAAGGGAACATTTCATGCAAAGACAGGTACAATAAAGGACAAAAATGGTAGAGGCCTAACAGAAGCAAAAGATATTAAGAAGAGGTGGCAAGAATACACAGAAGAACTATCCCAAAAAAAAGATCTTCATGACCCAGATAACCACGATAGTGTGGTCACTCACCTAGAGCCAGACATCCTGGAATGTGAAATCAAGTGGGCCTTAGAAAGCATCACTATGAACAAAGCTAGTGGAGGTGATGAAATTCTAGCTGAGCTACTTCAAATCCTAAAAGATGATGCTGTGAAAGTGCTGCACTCAATATGCCAGCAAATTTGGAAAACTCAGCAGTGGCCACAAGACTGGAAAAGGTCAGTTTTCATTCCAATCCCAAAGAAAGGCAATGCCAAAGAATGTTCAAACTACCATACAATTGCATTCATCTCACACACTAGTAAAGTAATGCTCAAAATTCTCCAAGCTAGGTTTCAGTAGTATATGGACTAAGAACTTCCAGATGTCCAAGTTGGATTTAGAAAAGGCACAGTTACCAGAAATCAAATTGCCAACATCTGCTGGATCATTGAAAAATCAAGAGAGTTCCAGAAAAAAACCATCTACTTCTGTTTAATTTACTACATTAAGCCTTTGATTCTGTGGATCACAACAAATTGTGGAAAGTTCTTAATGAGATGGGAATATCAGACCACCTTACCTGCCTTCTGAGAAATCTGTATGCAGGTCAAGAAGCAACAGTGAGAACATGGAACAATGGACTGGTTCCAAATTGGGAAAGGAATACATCAAGGCTGTATATTGTCACCCTGAATATTTAACTTCAACGCAGAGTACATCATGCGAAATGCTGGGCTGGATAAAGCACAAGCTGGAATCAAGATTGCCCCGAAAAATATCAATAACCTCAGATATGTAGATGACACCACCTTTACGGCAGAAAGTGAAGAGGAACAAAACAGCCTCTTGATGAAAGTGAAAGAGAAGAATGAAAAAGTTGGCTTAAAACTCAACATTCAGAAAACCTAAGATTATGGCATCCAGTCCCATTAATTCATAGCAAATGGATGGGGACACAATGGAAACAGTGACAGACTTTATTTTCTTGGGCTCCAAAATCACTACAGATAGTGAATGAAGCCATGAAATTAAAAGATGCGTGATCCTTTGAAAAAAAGCTATAACCAACCTAGACAGCATATTAAAAAGCAGAGACATTACTTTACCAATAAATGCCCAAAATGTCCATATAGCCAAAGCTATGATTTTTCCAGCGTCACATATGGATGTGATAGGTGGATCATAAAGAAAGCTGAGTGCCAAAGAATTGATGCTTTTGAACTGTGGTTTTGAAGAAGACTTTTGAGAGTCCCTTGGACTACAAGGAGGTCAAACCAGTCAATCCTAAAGACAAATCAGTCCTGAATATTCATTGGAAAGACTGATGCTGAAAATGAAGCTCCATTATTTGGCCACCCAATGCAAATAATTGACTCATTGGAAAATACCATGATGCTGGGAAAGATTGAAGATAGAAAGAGAAGGGGATGACAGAGGATGAGATGGTTGAGGTCGGATGGCACCACTGACTCAACTGACATGAGTTTGAGCAAGCTCCATGAGTGAGTGAGTGGAGAACAGGGAAGCCTGGTGGGCTACAGTCCATGGGGTCGCAAAGAGTTGGACACAACTGAGCAACTGAACTGCGCTGAGGCTAATAGATGTATCTGAGCCTTCAGTAATAAGAGGAAGATAAAATCTGAACTTTGGCAATCAGGAAGTCAAGGACAATAATATATCTATTACTTTATAAATTGCCTTTGTCCTTACAACTCAAATTAATTTTATCTTTAACTGGACTCTTGAGAGCAATGTTCTATCAAGTTAATCCACCAAAAAAACAAACTTCAGACTCTAAAGAGATTTGTCTTTCTTGATCTAAATTAAAACACTGAAAAGGACAGATTGAAGCACAAAAGAGATCATGAAAATTTCAAAATAATTCCGTCCCACATTACCTCCTGTCCCCATCCCTCTATCCCCCTCCACCTCCCCCAAAAACTTAAAAATGATTGCTGAAACAGAGCCCAGAGTACATTAGCCTTCTAGGAGTATCACAGCTGTCTGAAAGCTGAGGGGAAAAACTCCAGGCAGGATTATGGTTTCCTCCTTTTTTGTTATTGTTGTGTTTCACGCTGTTCATTTGGGGGGTTTTTTGAAAACAGAAGAAAGAATAGACAGCTGGATGGACAGACAGACAATTACCTGAAGCCAGATTATTAGTAGCTTAAGTAGTAATCTTTTAAGTGTATTGCCAAACACACCGCAAAGAGATCTGAAACAGCTCTTGTCTGAAAAAAGTTGAAGAGACGTGGTAACAGCACACCTCAAACTGTTTTCTTGACCCCAAACTTTAAATGTTACTTTCATCTTGTTAAAAGGTGCTTAAAGTAGTGTAAGGTTTTGAGGCTTCCTTTACTGAATGTGTCCCCGCTGCCTTCCTCAGCTGTCATTTGAATTACTTGAATTTTTATAATGGAAAAATATCACCTCCATAATTCATGCTGTGTCAATATAAAATTTTCAGTAATCCACCAGAATCAGAATAAATAAAACCACTTCAACTGTATTTTTCCTTGCTTTACAAATCAGATGACAGACAAAAGTGTGGCTATGTAAACTATCCCAGTTAGACACACTGGCCTGTGCCATTAAGATTTCAAGGGAAGAAACTCTCAACCAAACAATAAATTTCAGATCAAAACTGGACTAATAAAAATTTCTATATGAGTATCAACACACTAGCAGAGAAGAACAAATACCTTTGTCAAAATCTCATTGGGGAAATAGATTGATATAAAAATAGAAGCAACAACAGAAAATGATAATTTAGATTTTTGAAAGTATAAAACATTTTGTGTTTTTTTTTTCTTGACAGGTAAAAACAAAACCCACAAAATCATTTATATACTGCACTCTCTTCTAATCTATATCCTTTACATTGCATTTCTTTCTTCACGGAGGGGGGTGAGTGAGGGTAGCACTGCAAAAAGGAAGCTGCAAAGTATTTAACTAATATATATTTAGTTTAATCAATACAGACAACATATCCACTTTCAGACAACAAAAAGGATAAATTTTTAAAAAAAATTCACCCCACCCCATTTCCTGAATGTTAATATATATTCTTTATGGTTTTCTATGCTTATACAACATATATGTAATTATATAATGTATATGTAATTAAATATATATACCTTAACTTTCAGGTATTTTGAAACTTACTCAAGAAACTGTAAGAGTCACAATACCAGAAAGACTAAATAGTCTTTATTTCAAAATAGACTTTTGTTAGTTTCAATCCAAGGTATACAGAACGTATACAATTTTAAACCAAGTATACAGCTCTATATTCTTCTAGGCAATTTTTATGAAAATAAGGTTAGTATACCTTACCAAGTAAAAACAATCATAGTAAGAATCATGGAAGCCACTAACCCAGAAAAACCTAAAAAACAAACAAAAAGAAGAAAGATAAAGAATACTAATATATCTATCATTAAGGACTCAGAAAAGTTTACACCCTAAGTTTTCAAAAGCAATGCCAGAAATACCCTGCTTTGCAGCTTGTCACAAAAGAGCATTATCAATCTCAGCACACATTTTTTTTCTTTTACTTCTCATTTCAAAAATGTCTCTCCTTTAAGATTTCAGCACTGCTTTAATTTGAAACCAGTTCCTTCAATATTAATGCTGTTATGAACAATGAAGTATTCTGTTTAATGTTACAAATTCTCAACTATCTGTAGTTCTGTTTTTTTATACCAAAAACTTGACTGTGATGCAAATTAACAATTGCCATGTTACTGGTCTATGTATCACTGATGTGGCAACTGCTGTAGCTGGTTTCCTGGTGTCTTTAAGTGATTTAAATTGGATTTAGATTGTTTCAGGAGCTAAATGCTAATTGCTGAAACTCATCATTCGTGCGGTTGTACATGGCTAAATGATTCACTGAGATCCTAAAGCTCTTACCGTCAATGGTGTGTTGGTCATGGTTAACAACCAGTTCTGTGGGTAGGGAGAAGCCCAGTCCTGATCTGTAGCATTTTCCAATTTCCGGGTAGTAAATATTCCCACTATGGCCAATTTCAAGACACTGAAATAGGTCAATAACCTCAGAGTTGGGAAGGGATGTGCACAACCCGCTCTTGGGAGCATCTACAGGCCACTTCACAGCAATCTTGAACAGATAACTGAAATTCAGTGAGATTCCAACTTTTCACTCCATACAGCCACAATCATAACTACTCCCCTCAAAAGAAAAGCACCCCTGTTATCACCCATTCTTTCCCCTTTCCCATCATTTATCCTCCTCCTTTAGAAAACCGAGTCTAATTTTCTGCTGAGCTTTTGATCTGAAACTTCTTTCCCTAAACTCATGATTAAGAATGCAAAATCTTCACTTTGCACATCTTGACAATATCATGATCTCAAAAAAAAAAAAAAAAAGAGCAGTAGCTGCTTTTATTTCCTAGCATCAGGACTAGAGTCAAGAGGAAGGTAAACAATTATAACCATTCCTTAAGGTACATTTCAACCCAGAAGGCTGTGGTGATTTCAGAACTTCCCATCAAAGTTCTTTTCCATCTCCTCACCTTTAGGGTCACCATGAATGGTTTCCCATGGGAAGTGCACAGTCGAGTGCGTGGCACAGGGGAGGGATGGATATGTGTTTGTTGAATAAGTAAACGAATATTCATTCCTCTCTCAATCTTGTGATACCCATAAGGACAGTCCCACAGAAGGAAGTACCTATAATATGAATGTACCTCCATAGTGTATCCTCAGCTATTATACAAGATGAGTAATATGAAGGCCATTTATGAAAGGGATTATAAAAGGCTTCCCTGGTGGCTCAGAGGTTAAAGCGTCTGCCTCCAATGCAGGAGACCCAGGTTCGATCCCTGGGTTCAGTCCCTGGGTCAGGAAGAAACTGCTTTCTCTAAGTGAAGAAGGAGAAGGAAATGGCACCCCACTCCAGTATTCTTGCCTGGAGAATCCCACGGATGGAGGAGCCTGGTAGGCTACAGTTCACGAGGTCGCAAAGAGTCGGACACGACTGAGCGACTTTACTTTCACTTTCACTATGAAAGGGAAGCCTATGGAAGTGTTTCTGAATTTATCAATGGAAGGATTAAGTTACTAAACTGCAGGAAAGGGAAAATGTCCTTGTGTGCTAAGTCACTTCAGTTGTGTTCACCTCTTTGCAACCCCACGGACTGTAGCCCACCAGGCTCCTCTGTCCATGGGATTCTCCAGGCAAGAACACTAGAGTGGGTTGCCATGCCCTTCTCCAGGGGATCTTCCCGACCCAGGGATCAAACCTGCAACTCCTGCAGCTCCTACACTGCAGGTGAATTCTTTACCACTGAGCCACCAGGGGAAGCCCAAAGGGAAAATACTATATTCCTAAAATTGTCCAAAATCATTGCTATCTGTACTGTCACTATTTCTCCAAACATGCAGGCCCAGATTCACTGGGGAGAACCTGCCTGTACTCCAGGAGGCCATGTAAGCATCTGAAAAATTGTACCAGATGAAAGCAGCTGGCTTAGAACGTCACTCAAGTACTTTTCTTCCCCAACCTCCTATTCTCCCAACACTTTCTCTGCCTTCTTTTCTCTTCACCAACACTATAATCACATTACCACTGTAATAAGTAATCTTTACTAGGAACCTTGCTCCAAATGAGAAGCCAACAACCAGCCTCATAATTTCATGTGTTTTGATGCTTGTTGATCTCTTCTTCCTTGAGCTCTTGTGGCAAATAAGGACATTTCTGAGGGGAAAATCCTTTAATTTCATGTGATTTATTAAACATGTTCAAAAGTATTCCAAATTATATCATTTTATTCTGTAAGCAGCATTACAATTATTATTTTCCACCTCTTCTTTGGAAAAGCACTTAGATTTAATCTACATCACAAACTAACAGTCTCTGATTAGCTAATCTGAACTTTAGCCCAAAGCATGCTAAAGGAACTTAACTGAATTAATGAATGAATGGATAAATGGATATTATAAGATCAAAATCACTATTCTAGAATCTGTATAAATGCACTTCAATACTCAATCTAATTGAAAAAATGTTCATTTAGAACATATTTTATTGCCATCTTAAAAATCAACTACATTTGACAATTTCATTCAACTCTGCATTTTGTTAGGGACCAGAAAATATAATGCTATTTCTTAACCAAATCTTTGTAAACTTTGTGGTTGTAATTGCTATGATAGTAGGATTAAATTTTGTCTTCCCTGATGAGCTTTCCTAAGTAAATTTTTGAAGTCTTGATTATATCTGTTTTTATCATTGTGCCTTTTTTTAATTCAGTAGCTTCCTTCAGAATCCAGTTTCAAACATACTGGAGAAGGCAGAAACTCCTCCATTTGTTTCTATTTCTGTTGTAAATTTGTCCAAACCCCACACAGCCTGTAGAGGTCCTTCTAATCCCACAACTTTAATGCAGGCAACACAGGCAATGGAACCCTCAACAATCTGCAGGGAAAAGGAAAACTACAGCCTCCTAGGTAACAGGAGTTTCATTTTAAAACTCTTCCTTCCTTCCGGAGGTTGGAGGGGGGTTCAGGATGGGGGACACTTGTGTGCCCCATGGCTGATTCGTGTCAATGTATGGCAAAACCACTACAATATTGTAAAGTAGTTAGCCTCCAATTAAAATTAATTGATTAATTTTTTAAAAAACCAAACACCAGTAGTTTTATTAAGATGGAATTAAAAATCAGGTATTAAATATATTTTAATTAAAAAAAAAAACTCTTCCTTCCTAATGGTTCAGAAATACATTTCTCAGTATAAGAAGATAAATACAACTGAAATCAATTTTACATTTCAAGTGTTTGGTCATATACTTGTAGTACCTTCAAGATTCCTTCCTTTCTTCATTAGATACTTACTGACCAACTGTTGTAGCTACCAATTGAGAATTAGTATGTAGAAGATACATTTCTATTGATGAATTTAAAATACTGTTTTGTTGTGTTCAAAAAAATTATAATAACCACAAAAACTTGGGTTATCCAAGTGGGTACTTATTTAATACCCACTACTGTTTTGGGGGCTTCCCTTGTGGCTCAGCTGGTAAAGAATCCGCCTGCAATGAGGGAGACCTGGGTTCAATCCATGGGCTGGGAAGATTCCCCTGGAGAAGAGAAAGGCTACCCACTCCAGTATTCTGGCCTGGAGAATTCCATAGACTATGCAGTCCATGGTGTTGCAAAGAGTCAGACACAACTGAGTGACTTTCACTTTCACTGAGTTTTTAGGCTTTGTCTTCAATTTTAGATATATTTGAGTAGTTATCAGTGCTGTCAGAAAACTGGCTGGTTCACAGTTCAACCTGTCTGCAAAATCCTCAGTGGAGAAATAGTAGAGCTTAAGTCACTTACCCCAACTGGTGTCAGCTACCCCTGATGACAAGAGTGCCAGCAGGGTGGGGCAAGCTTACAGTCAGATTAATAAGAAGTTTAATCCCCTACTTCCCCAATATTAATACAATACAGCAGTTTTTCTTTCCACAGGGTACAATTAATAATCACTTCTCATTCAAGCAGCTGAGACACAACACTACCATTAGGCAGTGTTTCTCCAACAGCTGAGTCATCCCTTTCAATTTGGTGTCAATTAGGCTAATTAGTGGTTAGCAGCTCAGACTGCCCTTCAATCATTTAGAAACAGCTTTTCACACAAATGACAGGTACTCTACGATTTTCTCACATACTGATAATCTATGTCTTGGCTGCTAAAACAGTTACTATAAGCAGGAAAGACAGCATTTGATTGGCTCAGCACTTGTCTGCCAACTGTCACAAAACAGAGTTGGCCACCCACTAGTTCTACGGCCTCTTGTCACCCACAGCCATTGGGGCACAATTTGTTGGCCACTGATATAACTCAATCGTGGTACCTTTTCATCTCACCAGCTAGGTGGTCGGGCTGTGCTTCCCCCTGAGGGCATGTGTAACTGTTAACACACTATTTCTTTTGGCTCTAGTTCTAAACCCAGGCAAAGGGGATTAGAAACCTGGCTTTTAATTGTGCTTGCCTTTTTCTTTCGTGAATGGCAATCATTCTGTAGCACCTTTTGTGATATGAAAATGAACACTGGATTAAAGCATATTTTTGATTCCTCACCAAGCATTCTAGTCAGTCAGGCACCTTGCTTAAGCCGGTGGGTGTGCTTAGCGGACAGTTCAGTTTTGGCAGCCGGCAAACATTGAGCAATTTCAAAGCAAACCTGGTTTCTACTCCTAAAGAAGATCACTGGGAACAACTTTACAGAGATAACACAAAGAATTATTTAGCATTGTTCATTTAGTTATCAGATAAAATCTTGAAAATTTTGACAGATTGATTTCCCTCATGAGATTTTAATAATCATAATACATAAACAAAGAGCCTGCATAAACTGTAGAAAAACATAAAGTTGTTCTACAAATTAAATCTTCAGCTGAAGAACATCTTTTCAAAACTAAGGTTGTGTTACGACTTTTGAAAAATGTTATATATACTGACATATCCTTTAGTAAGCCTCATAATATGAGAGAATTTTCATTTAAATAGGACATAATTATGTCCTGTCTAGAAGTTTAGATGTTTAAGAAAAGTTACCTTATTAAATTAGATATGTTTTCAAAAAATTAAATGTTATCAATATTTTGATTCTCAGGAATTGAATCCTATGTAATAAAATTATATATGAATATATTTTTTGAATATGGTTATTCAAAATTTCCAGGAGTCAATATAAAATTAGAAAATTTGCCAATTAAGTATTTACAATGATATAATAATATATTTGAGTAATGAATCTCATGGAAGATTTTATGTAAAAAATATTTAAAGTACATCACTGACATGAAAAATGTACATATAGTTTAAGCCTATCTGTGATGCAATTAAATACAGTCTACTTCACTATATAAATGATGATACATTTTTATTTTATTTCTATGTTGAGAGTCTATATAATGTATAAAATATCTTTATATATTACATACAGTCCAGCTATATATAAAAATTTAAATATACACTTGAATTTAGATTGTATAAACAAATTAAAAGAAGTTGAAAATACTTAAGTATTTAAAAATGTGGTATCAATTACAGCCATAGAAAAATGTGACCAGCAAAACCTGATAAACAAAAAGATCCATTCTGACTAAAATTGGCTCTAAAAATTAAATAACAATAATTTGACCCACCATATAAGTTTTTAACATTTTATAAAAGGTATTTTTGATAATTTTCATTTTTAAAATTGATCATCTGAAATTATAAATATTGGATGATTTTTTTATACTAGCACTACACATATTTGAAAAGTCAAATATTTATGTTCTGTATGTTGAACTCACGTAAAATGGATATAAATGAAATAGAGGTATAGGTTTGAACAGATGAAGCCAGATGGATATATCTTTGCATAAATAGCAAGTTATAGACCAGAAACATGTAACTTTTCTTTTGATTTGCCTACTTATTGATTATCAGTAAGACTCACTCTTAGATCTTGTTCCCCTTAAATATGAAATGATACTTCAAAGAAATTTTTTCTTAAGCAATAAGGTTTACATTAAACTACAGACTCTGCAGTATGTGGAACAAATTTTTTAAATATGTTCTACATATAAAGTAAATTAACTTCTAAAACATGGGAATTGGGGAGAAAAAATAATTTACAATGTTCTGCTATTTACTCTGCTACAATCTTTTAAGGCTCCAAAATTTTCTCTTTCATACTATTTCAATACTAGGCAATTAATGCCTTCAAACTAAGGACTTCACCTATGAAAACAATCCAAAAACAGTATGGTACAATCTGAAAAACATAATCAGTCTCTTTTCTATACTTGAAAATCTTTTCCACATAACTTATCGCATTACTTGTTAAGAAAATGTTTCAAAATACAAAACAGTGAGAGAAAATGATGAAATAACATCAGGACTGAGAAAAGAGGACAGACTAGAACAGGAAAGTTATAATTTTCAAATCAGACTAGGGATTTTGGTTTCAGAAAGAATAATCCTTAAGATATGTATTACAATAAAGAATATGGATTTTTGCACTTTTTTAAAATGTCAACACAGATCAACTTTTCACCATCTATTGATTTTTTTTTTTTCATGAAAAGGTGTAATTTGTACTTTCAATAGGGTAACCTCTGGCCACATCTGGCTATTGAGCATTTCGAATGTAGCTATCCCAAAATGAGAGATGTATTTAAGAGCAAAATACACACTAGATTTCAAAGATTTAGTACAAAAAATGCAAAATATATCCTTAAATTTCTTATATTGATTACATGTTAAAATGATAATATTTTGGATGTATCAGTTTAAATAATATATTAGTAAAAGCTATTTCACATTTCTTTTCACTTTATATGTCACTAGAAAATGTAAAATTATATTTCTTGCATTTATTTCTAAGGAATAGCACTTGTATAGACTGCATATACATAGAACTAAATGATCCTTTCAATCACAATATTAATGTAATCTGGTTTTTTCTGGAGTGCCAAAGAGATGCCCTAAGCAAACTAACAATGCCAAAATTAGCCAAAAAATAAACAAAAGTGAAATAAATCCAAAAGCAGTAAAACAAAAAACCCACAAAACATGGAAAGATATCTAAAAATAGGTAAACTGGACAGTTTTCCACTACTGAATTCATACAAATGCCAAACCATTTGTGAATATTGATGCAGCTTCAGTTTTTCATCCAGGTCCATCAGATTCATCCCTCTAGAGGACATTTTACATTCCTGTTACCCTTCCATGTATATCGGCCATGTATTATTCTAACCAATCGCTAGATGATTAAAGTTAAAAGCATAAGATTATATACAAGTTTAACTACCAATTAATTGTTTTGTAAAAAATTATACATTCACTCCCTCAACAATAAATAACATGGTTATTTTATTGGCAAGTATGTTTCAGTATTATATCAAAACAGATACTTGAAAGCTGTAAATTTTAATCAGTCCATCAGTTGTCTTACACAGTATTGCATAAGAAAGTCAACAGAGTGGCCATATCCAAAGCACAGATTGAAACCAACTTTGATATTAAATAAAATGAGAAAAGAAATGGCAACTGGAACTGAAAGCTTCACAGCTACCTCAGAAACAGAATTGAATTCTATTGCCTAGCCTAAGCTTCCATCTCATGGCAGGCTTCCTTCTCTCCGACTCTGTTTCCAGTAGATTCGTCACTTAAAGTTCTGTTCACATGGAATTTGATGAAATCCCCAATCAGACCACAAGACTGGTAAACCTGTTCTAACTGCTCCTACAATATCATGGAACAGAGCTTGAATTACCAACCCACCAGAGAATGCTAATGCAATTATGAGTGTTTACTTACACCACGTGTTTCTCACTGAGCCTCCCCCGCTGTGTCAGGATAAACCGAAGGGAGCTAATGTTTTATAGATGGTAAGACTCTGTTTGTTTTCAGTAGGGCTAAGTCTCCCAAAGCACTCAGACACACTAATTAAAGTAAACTGCAGAGGCCCATAATAAAATATATGTGTTTGGAGACTGTGAGATGAACCCTACTGGCTTATTAAAAGTCAAAAGAAAAATATACATTATTTATGACTTCAAAGGGACACATTGTGAGCTCTAGTTTATTTAAAGGATTAACAAAGCAGTGGTTATTGGTGACCATCTGAACGTTTCTTCCTTCACAGTTCATTAGTTCTGTCATATATGTGAGAAGTCATCATTTGGGTTCAAATCAAATATTATTAATCAAATAAATTACAGAGGGCACACCAACATTATTAAATGAAATCTTTGTGAAAATAACTGCTAATAAATCTAGTACTTACTTTTCCACAGTTGCCTAGTTGCAACAGTGTGATTTAGGTTTTCAAAATGTGTTATAAGGATTAAACAATACATTCTTCATAAATTTGGCTATCCCCAAAAACAGGAAGCTGGGGAATATAATTACTAACCAAGTTGCTTCACATCTATGTCCACAAAAGTTGTTCTGTACTCCCTTAATGTGGAAACCTGTAAACTTCACAAGGAAGTCCACTTTCTCATTTTCAACAGACTACAATAGAAGGAAAAGTTATGGCACATGAAAATCAAAGCCTTTTTACATCTTATATTACTTTGAATTAAGAATCTTTGAATTCTAAATCAATCCACATTATTCAATCAAAGGACACTGTCTACACTTGGCTTAATCAAGCCTGAACAGAGGATGATAAAGACAAATCAATATTGCTACATTTGTTCATCAGTATATGAAAACTGCAAAGTTAACCATTTTCAATATGCTTCTATTAATGAAAATTTCATATTACTTAATTATCATCATACATCTGAAGATTCCATATAAATGAAATCTTGCAAGCATTTCCAAGCATGATACTAAAAGAATTTGCTTCTCACATGTCTTTAGTCACCCTGAGATTTACCTAAGTTTACACTTTAAAAGGAAATAATGTCCCCCCAAAATAAGATGTCTCTTCTGGACTGTCTTGGAAATAGAGTTTCCCTAGTTTTCTCAAGACAACAGATGTGATGTATAGGATAGAGCTGAAATTGTCTCCTGATTGCTTTATTAGGGGTTTTATCTCATTTGGGGCTTCCCTCGTGGCTCATCTTGTGAAGAATCCACCTGCAATGCAGGAGACCTGGGTTCTATCCCTGGATTGGGAAGATCCCCTGGAGAAGGGAACCTCTGCCCACTCCAGCATTCTGGCCTGGAGAAGTCCATGGAGTTGCAAAGAGGCGGACATGACTCAGCGACTTTCACTTCACTATCTCATTTTTTCTTTATTCTCCTTTTCTCTCCTCTGTCCTCCTCCCCTCCTCTCCCTCACCTGCACTCTCTCTCTCTCTCTCTCTCTCTCTCTTTCCATTTGGCACTTGTTTCCTTCTGAAATTTGCCATAGTCATTTATCATCACAAGCTTAAGTAAAGAATATAAAGCCCAGGGTTATGACATTTTTAATTTTATGGGTCACACTTTCAGGCAGTGAGTTAAAATTGCTGAGAATTAAGAACAAATGATATGATACTTATGTTTTATTTTCTTTATAAGTTCACTTTAACACCTCTATATTCTACTCTTCATTAAGCAGAAAAAGAAAAAAACCTAATTTGAATAAACTCAGCCTTACCAAAATAGAATTGTCAAAATTAGTTTTATTTCTATAATTTGTTTAGCTTAACCTCAACAGGGACTGATATAAACTTAATTTTTAGATTTCTGAATCTATTGGCAACATATTTATATTTTATTATTTTAATATTCTAGAAAATATTAATGGTGGAAAGATATTATTCCCGCTTAGTTGTGAGAGATTTCCACAAAATGTGCATTACAGAGGGAAAATAATAAACTAAATTTATTGGACTAAAGGCTAATTATATTATTAGTCTTTTATCTATTTCTCTTTTTTTCTCTTGCCCATGTGGTTTCCTATGCCTATTTTCCTGTAACGCTAGATTTAAAAGTTTCTTCTGGAACTGTTGGTATATCGTCTTAAAAAGATTATAGATATATCCTGTATCATTTCAAGAGCATCACATGATGATCTGGTAAGCAAAATTAAGCAAACAAATGAAAACTTATCATTAAGAAATCCGTATCTTCTTTAAATCTTATGTTCCTTTAAGCAATACAAGTATTTGTGTGTAACTTGACTGTATAGGTATAAACTCAGAACAGGTGCCTTTAATTCTTGAGCCAAATACTCTTAGCTGGTTTTTAATTCTCTCTGCTTTATCAAATTAAGGTGTCCTTATTCCAGCATTAGATAGAAAGTATTTTACAAACACAATAAAGATCTTCCATTTTCGAATTAAATTTTGGTTGAAATGAAGATAAATTATAATTACATTGCTACAGCACTTACTGTGAGGTAGCTCTATTACCTGCATTTTATAAATAAGAAAACTGAGATTTAGAGAAACATGGTTATTTTTTTATTGTCATACTACTAGAAAGCAGTGAAGCCTTGATTTTAATACTGGCCCAATCCTGTCTGAATCTAGAATTGAGAGTTTAACCACTCTGATAAACTTCCTCTCCAGTAATAGAATACTATTGTTAACCTACAAAGTCAGACACTTAGGGCTGTGATTACAGTAATCAATGGATTGTACCTCCTAAAAATTAAGTTGAACGTATTCAACAGAGCTCAAAGTATTTTACTATAATGTTAACATTCAGTTCAGTTCAGTCGCTCAGTCGTGTCCGACTCTTTGCGACCCCATGAATTGCAGCACGCCAGGCCTCCCTGTCCATCACCAGCTCCCGGAGTTCACGCAAACTCATGTCCATGGAGTCAGTAATGCCATCCAGCCATCTCATCCTCTGTCCTCCCCTTCTCCTCCTGCCCCCAATCCCTCCCAGCATCAGAATCTTTTCCAGTGAGTCAACTCTTCGCATGAGGTGGCCAAAGTATTGGAAATGAAAAAATGATGACCTCTTTATAAAATGGAAATGAACATCTTTTTCAAAATATGACAATAAAAAGTTACTTGGAGACTTCAAAACTTAAAAGAGGGTGGACAAAATAAATTTCCAAGTTTAAAACTAAATCCGTTGTTTTTATTATTGTGTTTAATCTAATCTAAATTCTATTTAACTTTGAAAACAGCAGGAAAGAGAAAATAATGCCCAGTTATTCTCTGGAACAATCTTAGAAACCCAGGACAATCTTAGAAACCATTTTTAATTTATAGCCCCAAATCTAAAGGACAAGCATTTCTTTAATCTCTAAATATATATTCAGAAATGAATTAACATTGTCACAGATTTATAAAAATTATTTTTTTTCAAGTTTGCAATTTAGGGGTTGAGATTCAAACAGTAAAAGGTAAATAAAAGTGAAGTAAAACTTTTTCTGTCATCCAATTTATCCCAATTTGTATAATTGTTATTGATAACAATCTCACTCATGAAACTGTAAAGTTCCTTAGGACAGAAATCAGGCCTACTTCTCCTCTTTATTTTATCCCTATTGCCAAAGACAGTGTCTAGAAAATGTGTACATTAAGTAAACTTGTACTAAATGTTTATCACGGAATCGTAAATATATTAAGTCCTGTAGGGTTTCAGAGGGAAAAAGATTGCTTCCAGTTGGGGTAACTGCGGAAGACTGTGTAAAGGAAATAACTCTTGAGTTAACCTTGAAGACTGAGCTAGAATTTCAGTAGGCAGGGTTAAAATATATGCTTGAACATCGGAGAGCAGAGGGTGGCTTTGGGAAAGGAAGGCTATCAGGCAGATAGAATAACATAAGTAAAGATGTGAAGGATAAAATATAAACATAGTCTGCTACAGCAAGCAGACTGACTGAAATGCGGGGCTGAAAGAAGAATTTTGAAGACAATAAAGGGGAAGAGGAAGCGAGGATCAGATCAAGATTCAGGAAGCCTTAAAATTCAGACTTACTCTGGAAGGTTTTGAACATGCAATGAAGTAGCATTTTATAAACCTAAATTTAGCAACGAGCTACAAAATAGTTACTGCATTAAAATAATGGTAGGGGGAAAGCCAGGAAAGGGAACTGCAAAAATCTGAGTGGGAAGTAAATAAAACTCTGCAAATGTTTCTTCTCATCAACTTCTGAAAATGTTTCCTTGAAATCAGCAAATTGTTTAATTTGGGGGACTTCCCAGGTGGCGCTAGCAGTAGAGAACCTGTCTGCCAGTGCCGGAGATGTAAGAGACTCAGTTCAGTCCCTGGGTTGGGAAGATCCCCTGGAGGAGGGCATGGCAACCCACTCCAGTATTCTTGCCTGGAGAATCCCATGGACAGAGGAACCTGGTGGGCTATGGTCCACAGAGTCACAAAGAGTTGAACATGACTGGCAACTTGAAACACACACACCCAAAGAGATTTTACAGATGATCTTGACCACACATTGCATTTTATGATTTAGGAAACTGAGGATTAAGAGATTCAATGACCTGCCCAAAATTGCAAAGCCAATACTGATTATGGATCTCCTCACTTCCAGCCCCGTTGTTCTTTCTATTATAAAAGAACTCCCCTCAAGGTGACTTTTTAAATTAAAAGGAATTAACAAAGAAACAAATACAGAATTAGGACCTTTATTGCTATTTCACTAGCCGACAGTAACCTTATTTAATAGATCTTCTTTGCCACACAGATATCCCACTGAAGCATTGTAATAAATGTAATAAAAGGGAAGATTAGGGCAAACATCGGTGGGAAGACATTAATTAGAGGAGGACCTCACCAATTCTCAGTTGACTAATCCTCAAACCCTGTAATTCTCATAAGAAAACTGGCAATCTTGCTTTACTTCTTATCAAAGAGACTTTCCAGCTAAAGAGAGGGGCAGGCTCAAATAATCAGAATCTCATTAATTTTATTAAATATACTATATAAAGTCCCATAATAAATAATTAAGCCCTATTAAACAGATATTGATAGCACATTTTATCCCTTCTTATTTAAAAGACACAAATAAAATGACAGTGCTTACACAGAAAATCATAAAACATAATTGTTGTTATTGATGACAATAATACCGTATGTTTGTTTTAGAGATTTTAAAGCTTTTCAAGCATGACTGTTGCATCATAATTGCCACACAAAGCATTTATGTCTTAATCTATTTAAGTTTCCACCTGCTAGCTGTTAAAGCATCAGTTGAAATAGTTAGACAGATTTTCAGCAATTTGTACATGTATGTTTGTGATAACCTGACTTGAGAAAGTAACAGTTGTTCAACATGTCCAGTGGGGAGGGCCTGGCCAAGCATAGCTTCAAACACTGCCAGCAGTTTCTAGTTGTTCAGTCCCTAAGTCTTGTCCAACTCTTTGCATATACATGGACTGCAGCAGGCCAGGATTTCCTGTCCACTGTGTCCCAAAGTTTGCTCAAACTCATGTCCATTGAGTTGGTGATGCCATCCAACTATCTCATTCTCTGTCACCCCCTTCTCCACCTGCCTTCCATTTTTCCCAGCATCAGGGTCTTTTCCAATGAGTTGGCTCTTTGCATCAGGTGGCCAAAGTGCCGGAGTTTCAGCTTCAGCATCAGTTCTTCCAACAAATATACAGGATTGATTTCCTTTAAGAGTGACTGGTTGGATCTCCTTGCAGTCCAAGGGTCTCTCAAGAGTCTTCTCCAGCACTGCAGTTCAAAAGCATCAATTCTTCGGTGTTCAGTCTTCTTTATGGTGCAGCTCTCACATCCGTACATGACCACTGGAAACACCATAGCTTTAACTATATGGACTTTTGTCGGCAAAGAATGTCTCTGCTTTTTCATACACTGTCGTGGTGTGTCATAGCTTTTCTTCCAAGGAGCAAGTATCTTAATTTTTTCGCTGCAGTCACTGTGTGCAGTGATTTTGGAGCCCAAGAAAATGAAGTCTGTCACTGTTTCCATTGTTTTTGCCACGAAGTGATGGATGCCATGATCTTCAGTTTTTGAACACTGACTTTCAAGCCAGGCTTTTCACTCTTTTTCTTCGTCTTCATCAAGAGGCTCTTTAGTTCCTTGCTGCTTTCTGACATTAGGGTGGTATCATCTACATTATCTGAGGTTGTTGGTATTTCACCTGGCAATCTCAATTCCAGCTTATGATTCATCCAGCCATCATTATTCAGAAACTGCCAGCAGTATTTGAAGCCATACTAGGTAGTATCAATTAAAATACACAAATGTAGTCTCCACTTTCACTACAGTATAAGCTAGGGCTTAAAAAAATATATATTGAAAATGCTAAAGGTTCTAGAAATTGTCTTTTCTTTTGCCTATATTACTCATTTCTACTTGTACAAATATATGCTTCTGACTACTAGTGAAATTCATAGTGGTATAATTTGTCTTAGCTTTGACTGTGCCTGGGTTACACAAGTAAAACAGAATTTATCATTTTCAACTGAATCACAGTGCTGTACATATGGGCATTAAGGCAACTGATACAGTAAGCAGAGTGGCTCCCCAAGACATGTCCATGTTCTAACTCCTGGAATCTGTCAATACGATGATTTGTATCGCAAAAGAAGATTTTCAAATGTAATTAAAATCATGGACCTTAAAAGAGATTATCATGGATCTTCCAGGTGGGCCCAATCTTATCACAAGTCATTAAAAGCAGAGGACTTCTCTTGCTACAGTCAGGGAGATACTGCAGAAAGCAGAGAGATTTAAAACATAATTGGGAGTCAGCTCACCATTGTTAAAGGGGACCTCATGGAAGGGATTAGAAGGAATACAAGAAGTCCCTAGGAGCAAAGACTGTCCCTAGCTGATGGCTAACAAGGAAATGTGGATGTTAGTCATACAATCGCAAGGAAATTTGAATTCAGCCAATAACCTGATTGAGCCTGGAGAAGATTCTTCCGCAGAGCCTCCAGTGAGAAATGCAGCCCAGTCAAAGCTTTAATTTCAACCTTGTGAGACGCTAAGCAGAGGACCCAGTCAGGGCCACTAGAACTTCAGACTTACAGAATCCGAGGAACAATACACTTGTGTTGTTTAAAGCTGCAAAGTGTGGCAGAGTAATGTCAATATCACGGCAGCATGAGACAATCCCTTCGTCTCTCGTCTTCAATCTACAGCCAGTAAAATATCCATAACTCAACAAATGATCCTCTGCCCGACATACCAGGACACCAGAGAAATCCATACATCTGTACATCTCTAGGTGGGCAGACTGAAACCCACAGGGGAGACTGGAACCAGGGGAAGAGACCACAGTCGCAACGGCCAAGCTAAAGTGGTTGAGCCTGAAGCCCCAGGGACCCAGTAGCAGCAGCAGAGATGATACACATGATACCAGCCTCCTCTGGCCACAGCAGCAACCACAACCACAGAGAGCCAAGCAGCAGCATCAGCAGGACCTGCACCCCAGTCCCTCTATCCGTTCAGAGCATACAACTCCAGCCCCCTGCCTACGGAGGCAGCACTCAAGATCCTGAAAACTCCATACACAGTTGAGGTACAAACTACCCCAGCTCCCCAACTCAACCTCCTTCTCCTCCTGGCCAAGGAAGCAATGCTCATGACCCCGGTACCCCCAATACAGGAGGTACCCTCCATTCCAATGCCCCAGCTGTAATGCCAGCAACAGCAGCATCAAGGCACTAGTGAATCATAGGGACACAAGCAGTGATGATGTGGCTACCGGTGATGCCTCTGAGAGAGGCAGTAGAGGAGGGAGACTGTGGAGTCTCAAACGCAGAGGCAGCGCAGGTAAAAGAAACCAAAAACTTGTGCTATAGCACCACCTACTGAAAATCAAAATAAATGCTTCAGATTACCAATCTGTTGACTTGAACTGAGTCAAGTAAAAAATGCTTTACCTACAAAAGAAAGATGTTTGCTACTTCTAATGCATCGACAGAGGAACAACTCATCAAGCACCATGAAAACCCTAGAAACAAAGCATCACGAAAAGAAAATAACAATTCTCCAGAAACCAAACAAGTCACAAAGAATTGTGCTCAAACTGACAGAGAATACAAAGTAGCTATTATGAAGAACACAGACAGTATATTAAAAAGCAGAGACATCACTTTGCCCACAAAGGTCCATATGGTCAAGGCTATGGTGATTCCAGGAGTCATGTATAGATGTGAGAGTTGGATCATAAAGAAGGCTGAATGCCGCAGAATTTATGCTTTTGAACTGTGGTGCTGGAGAAGACTCTTGAGAGTCCTTTAGATGGCAAGGAGATCAAACCAGTCAATCCTAAAGGAAATCAATCCTGAATATTTATTGGCAGGACTGATGCTGCAGCTCCAATACTTTGGCCACTGATGCTGGGAAAGATTGAAGGCTGGAGGAGAAGGGGACAACAGAGGATGAGATGGCTGGACAGCATCACTGACTCAATGGACATGAGTTTGAGCAAGCTCCGGGAGTTGGTGATAGACAGGGAAGCCTGGCATGCTGTAGTCCATACAGTCACAGAGAGTCGGACATGACTGAGCAAATAAACGATAATTATGATGAAACTCAATGAGCTTAGAAAAGCAGTTCACTGAGCTCAGAAATAAAATCAATAAGAAGGAAACTCTCTTCTCCAAAGAGAATGACACTCTATCATAGAACCAAACAGAAATTCTGGAGCTGAAGAACTCAATAAATGAGGTGAAGAATGCATTAGAAAGCACTGGAAATAGGGCAGGCCATATAGAATAGAAAATTAACAAGTTCAAAGATAGAAATAAAAAAAGGATTCAGGTAGAAGAAGACAGAAAACTATTTTTTTTAATGAAAAAACTGTAAGAACTATCTGACTCCATTAAAAGGACAGCATAAGGATAATGGTTACCCCTGAAGAAGAAAGGGAGAAGGAAGCTGGGAGCTTATTTAAAGAAATAATAGCTGAGAACTTCCCAAACCTGGGGAAGGAACGGATATACAAGTCCATGAAGCTAATCAGTTAATTTTCTCAATGCAAAAAGACCTTCTCCAAGACACATTAAGTTAAAAACTGTCAAAAGTTAATGATAGAGGAATAATTTTAAAGGTAGCCTAGGGAAAAAAAAAAAAGACAAGCTCTCTGAAAGGAGCCCTCATTAAGCTATAAGACATCAGCAGAAACTCTATAAGCCAGGAGACAGCAGAATAATAAATTTCAAACATTGAAAGATAAAACCTTGCAGCCAAGAATATTCTATTGAGCAAACTTTTTTCAGATAAGGAGAAATAAAGGCTTTCCCAGACATATAAAAGCTTCAAGAGTACATCACCACTAGACCTACTTTACAAGAAATACAGAAAGAAGCTCTTCTAAAGAGATAAATAGAAAGAATCAGAAAATTGTAATGCTATATCAAAATATGTTACTAAGGACTTAATCATTAGCATAAAGGTCAAAGGAGGAAACAAGAATGAAAATAACTATATCCACTTCAATTTGGTAACAAACTCACAACAAGAAAAAAGTGAAAACCCACAGCTATCATGCTAAACTTAGGATCAAGATAAGGATGCCCACTTTCACCTCTCTTATTCAACACAGTATTGGAAGTACCAGAGCAATTAGGCAAGAAAAGAAGGAATAAAAGGCATCCAAATTGGAAAGAAAGAAGCAAAACTGTCACTATTTGTGGGTGACATGATTTTATATATTGAAAACACTAAAGACTCCACCAAAATAACTGTTAGAAATAATAAATAAATACAGAAAAGTCAGGGTACAAAATTAACATTAAAAAATCTTGTCCTTCTATACACTAACAATAAACTAGCAGAAAGTGAAATTAGGAAAACAATCACACTTACAATCACATCAAAAAGAATAAAGTACCCAGGAATAAAATTAACCAAGTGGATAGAAGACCTGTACACTGAAACCAGAAGACACTATTGAAAGGAATTTGAAGACACAAAGAAATAGAAAAATATTCTATGTTGATGGATTGCAAGAAATTAACATTGTTAAAATGTCCATATTACCTAAAGCAATCTACAGATTTAATGCAATCTCTATCAAAATCCCAATGACATCATCACGTAAATAAAACCAAAAGTCCTAAAAATTTGTATGGAACCTTAAAAAAGCCTGAAGATCCCACAGAAGAATCTGGAGGGGAAAAAAGGCTGGAGGTATCACACTCCCTGATTTCAAATTATAGTACAAAGCTGTAGTGCTTAAAACAGTGAGGCAGGGGCAGACAAGCAAGCACATAAATCAATGGAACAGAGCTGGGAGCTCAGAAATAAACCCACATTTATGTATACAACTAAATCACTACAAAGGCACCAAGAACGTACAGTAAAGGAAAAAAATGTCTCTTCAGTAAATGGTGTTGGAAAAACTGGACAGTCAAATACAATAGAGTAAAATTAGACCACTATCTTATATCATACACAAAAATCAACTCCAAATGGATTAAAGACTTGAATACTTAAAACCATAAGACACTTAGAAGAAAACAAAGGCAGTACATTATTTGACATCAGTCTTAGCAATATATTTTTTGATGTGATTCCTCAAGCAAGGGAAACAAAAGCAAAAATAAACAAATGGGACTACTAATTTAAAAGCTTCTGCATAGCAAAGGACACTATCAACAAAAAGAAAAGACTCTTACAAGTGCAAGAAGATACTTGTAAATCATATACATGACAAGGGGTTAATATCCAAAATATATAAAGACCTAATATAACTCAATGACAGAAAAAAAAATCTGATTAGAAAATAGAGAATCTGCAAAGATATTTCCCCCAAAAAAATGATATATAATGTCCACAGGCACATAAAAATATTCAACATCACTAATTATTGGGTAACTGCAAATCAAAACAATAATGATATATCACCTCACACCTGTTAGAAAGGCTACTATCAAAAAGACAAGAAATACTAAGTGTTGGAGAGGATGTAGAGAAAAGGGAACCTTTGTATACTGCTGGTGAGAATGTAAACTGGTACCACTGTGGAAAAAGTATGGCAATTTCTCAAGAAGTTAAAAAGAGAACTACCATATGATCCAGGTATTCTACTTTTAGAAATTTACCTGAAGAATATAAAAACACTACTTTGAAAAAAATGTATTCACTTCTATGTTCATTGCAACATTATTTACAATAGTCAAGATATGGAAATAACCTACGTGCCATCAACAGATGAATGAATGAAGATGTGGAATGGAATACTGTGTGTGTGTGTGTGTGTGTGTGTGTGTGTGCGTGTTAGTTGCTCAGTTGTTTCCAACTCTTTGCGACCCCAGAAACTGTAGCCCGCCAGGTTCCTCAGTCCATGGGATTCTCCAAGCAAGAATACTTGGGTAGCCATTCCCTTCTCCAGAGGATCTTCCCAACCCAGGGATCAAACCCGGGTCTCCCACACTACATGCAGATTCTTTATCATCTGAGCCACCAGGGAAGCCCAGTGGAGCATTACTTAGCCATAGAAAGATAAAATATTTCCAGTTGCAACATGACTGAAACTTGAGGGTACTATGTTAAGTAAAATAAAACAAATGCCATATGACTACTCTCATGTGCACAATATTAATTAAATACACAAGCCAAATTTAAAAAAAAAATAGATACAGAGTAGTGGCTATGAAAGGGAAAGGAGGATGGGTGAAATAGATGAAGGGAGTCAAGAGTATGGTGACAGATAGAAACTAAATTGTTGGTGGTGAACATGCTGCAGTGTTTACATAAGTCAAACTATAATGGTGTACAAATGAAACATAATGTTATAAACCAATGAGTGTTACCTCCATTTTAAAAATAAAACTGTTAAAATCTGTGGTAATCTGTTACAGCCACAATGAAAAACACACACCTGCGTATTCTGGTTGATTTACATAATGGAGAATATGCCATGTGTAAATAATTGTATTAGGGTATATGTTTCCTTATCTTGCCCAACATTCAATCCATTAGTAAAATAAGATGTATATATGAAAGACTGATTAGTAAGTCAGTCAAAGCAGTAGTAAATTACATGATAATTCATAAACCTATTTAAAAAAGAAAAAAATGCCTATTTAGATCATCTAGTAAAAGCTTAAAAGGTAGATTTTTTTTCCTATACATCAGGGAATATTTCTTAAATTACAGTATCTATAACAATCAACTGGAATCTCCTGGAGATTTTATTTAAAAGATTTCACTCAGAGATTCCCACTCTCAGAATTCCTGATCCAGTAAATCTGGGATGAGGTTTGGGAGGTTGTTAGCAAGTTTCCAGGTGATGCTGATACTGCTGATCTGAGGACCAAAATTAAGAACCACCATGCATAAAAAGGAAAGGAAATGGTTTTAACACACATTTAAAGTTTAAAAGTTCGAGAACTGTTTAGAGACTGTGTTGTTTTAGTTGCTAAGTCATGTCTGACTCTTTTGTGACCCCATTGTAGCCCACCATGCTCCTCTGTCCATGGGATTTCCCAGGCAAGAATATTGGTGTGGGTTGCCATTTATTTCCTCAGGGGATCTTCTCGATCCAGGGATCAAATCACATCTCCTGCACTGCAGGCAGATTCTTTATCACTGAGCCATCTGGGAAGCTCTAAGTAGTCCAATATGAAAATCATGCTTTGGAAAGATTTTGTTCTTGTCGCGCTGCTCAGTTATGTCTGACTCTGTGACCCCACGGACTGTAGCATGCCAGGCTTCCCTGTCCTTCACTGTCTCCCAGAGTTTGCTCAAACGCACATCCATTGAGTTGATATACCATCCAACCATCTCTTCCTGTTGCCCCCTTCTCCTGTCCTCAATCTTTCCCAGCATCAGAGTCCTTACAGTGAGTCAGCTCTTCACATCAAGTGGCCAAAGTATTGGAGTTTCAGCTTAAGCATCAGTTCTTCCAATCGATATTTAGGGTTGATTTCCTTTAGGATTGACTGGTTTGATTTCCTTGCAATCCAAGGGTCCCTCAAGAGTCTTCTCCAACACCATGGTTCAAAAGCATTAATACTTCAGTGCTCAGCCTTCTTTATGGTGGGACTCTCACATCGATACTCTACTGGGAAAACCATAACTTTGACGATATAGACCTAATATGCTGTCTAGATGTGTCATAGCTTTTGGAAAGATTACTGAAGCCATAAATATTTGGGAAATATCGAGTCAGGAAGAGATCTAAAGTAGAAAAAATAAATATTAAGGATTCCATTACAAAAATCTGAGGTGAGAAGCCTAAAATCAATGAAGAATGAGCAGATATAGAAAAGGAAAAAAATGCTTGAGGATTAGCAAAAGGCTATACAAAAATAATAAACAATAAAGTTACCTAGCATGTTACACTAAAGGCAATTGACTCATCAAGATTTTAGGCATTTTATATTTTCTTTTTCTTCTGTCAATTTTGGTTGTGTTTTTAGAAGAATTTATCATTTCACATCATAACAACTATCAAAGTTATTAACACAAAGTTGTTCATAATGTCCTTTTTAAGCCTTTAATGTCTGTAATATTGCTTTTTTCATTATTAATATTGGTAATTTGTGTTATAGATGATTTGTGTCCTTTTTCTTCATTAGTCATACAGAGAGCTTTTCAACTGTGTTAATATTTTCAAAGCATTTAATTTTGACTGTTGATTTTAGGTAAACTTTCTCCTTCATTTATTTTGGTTATCCTTATTATTTCTTATATTTCTGGTCAATTATTATAGATTGGTTGTATTTTTTCCTGATTGATATGAAAGCATTAGAACATTGGTATTCAGCTTTTCTTATTTTCTATTGTATGTTTTTAATGCTCTAAATTTCTAACCTATGTTTTAACTGCATTTCATAAATTTTGATGTGCCATGTTTTCATCATTTAATTCGGAATACTTTTTTAAATGTATTATGATTTCTTCCCTGACCCACAAACTTTTATAAGTATTTTAAAGACAACTGTGGGACTTTTTTGCCTTTATATTATGAATTTCATTAACTTTTAGAAAATATATTCTGAATTATTTCAATACTTTGAAATCCTGATCACAGGGACTACAGCCTTGTCTAACTCAATGAAACTAAGCCATGTCATGTGGGGCCACCCAAGATGGACGGGTCATGGTGGAGAGGTCTGACAGAATGTGGTCCACTGGAGAAGGGAATGGCAAACCACTTCAGTATTCTTGCCTTGAGAACCCCACGAACAGTACGAAAGGGCAAAATGATACGATACTGAAAGAGGAACTCCCCAGGTCAGTAGGTGCCCAATATGCTACTGGAAATCAGAGGAGAAATAACTCCAGAAAGAATGAAGGGATGGAACCAAAGTGAAACAACACCCAGCTGTGGATGTGACTGGTGATAGAAGCAAGGTCCGATGCTGTAAAGAGCAATATTGCATAGGAACCTGGAATGCTAGATCCATGAATCAAGGCAAACTGGAAGTCCAACATTCTAGGAATCAGCAAACTGAAATGGACTGGAATGGGTGAATTTAACTCAGATGACCATTATATCTACTACTGCGGGCAGGAATCCCTCAGAAAAAATGGAGTAACCGTCATGGTCAACAAAAGAATCCAAAATGCAGTACTTGGATACAAATCTCAAAAATGACAAAATGATCTCTGTTCATTTCCAAGGCAAACCATTCAAAATCATGTTGATCCAAGTCTATGCCCCGATCAGTAATGCTGAAGAAGCTGAAGTAGAATGGTTCCATGAAGACCTACAAGACCTTTTAGAACTAACACCCAAAACAGATGTCTTCTTCATTATAGGGGACTGGAATGCAGAAGTAGGAAGTCAAGAAATACCTGGAGTAACAGGCAAATTTGGCCTTGGAATATGGAATGAAGCAGGGCAAATGCTAATAGAGTTTTGCCAAAGAACACACTGGTCATAGCAAACACCCTCTTCCAACAACACAAGAGAAGACTCTACGCATGGACATCACCAGATGGTCAACACCGAAATCAGATTGATTATATCCTTTGAAGCCAAAGATGGAGAAGCTCTATACAGTCAGCAAAAACAAGATCAGGAGCCAATGGTGGCTCAGATCATGAACACCTTATTGCCAAATTCAGACTTAAATTGAAGAAATTGGAAAAACCACTAGAACATTCAGGTATGACCTAAATCAAATCTCTTATGAATATACAGTGGAAGTAATAAATAGATTTAAGGGTCTAGATCTGATAGATAGAGTGCCTGATGAACTATGGACAGAGGTTCATGACATTGTACAAGAGACAGGGATCAAGATCATCCTCACAGAAATGAAATGCAAAAAAGCAAAATGGTTGTCGGGGAGGCCTTACAAATAGCTGTGAAAAGAAGAAAAGTGAAAAGCAAAGGAGAAAAGGAAAGATATAAGCATCTGAATGCAGAGTTCCAAAGAATAGCAAAAAGAGATAAGAAAGACTTCCTCAGTGATCAATGCAAAGAAATAGAGGAAAATAACAGAATGGGAAAGACTAGAGATCTCTTCAAGAAAATTAGAGACACCAAGAGAACATTTCATGCAAAGATGGGCTCGATAAAGGACAGAAATGGTCTGGACCTAACAGAAGCAGAAGATATTAAGAAGAGGTGGCAAGAATACACAGAAGAACTATACAAAAAAGATCTTCACGACCAAGATAATCACGATGGTGTGATCACTCATCTAGAGTCAGACATCCCGGAATGTGAAGTCAAGTGGGCTTTGGAAAGCATCGCTACAAACAAAGCTAGTGGAGGTGATGGCATTCCAGTTGAGCTATTTCACATCCTGAAAGATGATGCTGTGAAAGTGCTGCACTCAGTATGTCAGCAAATTTGGAAAACTCAGCAGTGGCCACAGGACTGGAAAAGGTCAGTTCTCATTCTAATAAAGAAAGGCAATGCCAAAGAATGCTCAAACTACCACACAATTGCACTCATCTCACAGGCTAGTAAAGTGACGCTCAAAATTCTCCAAGCCAGGCTTCAGCAATACGTGAACTGTGAACTTCCAGATGTTCAAGTTGGTTTTAGAAGAGGAAGAGGAACCAGAAATCAAACTGCCAACATCGGCTGGATCATCAAAAAACCAAAAGAGTTCCAGAAAAGCATCTATTTCTGCTTTGTTGACTATGCCAAAGCCTTTGACTGTGTGGGTCACAATAAACTGTGGAAAATTCTGAAAGAGATGGGACTAGCAGACCACCTGACCTGCCTCTTGAGAAACGTGTATGCAGGTCAGGAAGCAACAGTTAGAACTGGACATGGAACAACAGACTGCTTCCAAATAGGAAAATGAGTATGTCAAGGCTGTATATTGTCACCCTGCTTATTTAACTTACATGCAGAGTACATCATGAGAAACGCTGGGCTGGAAGAAGCACAAGCTGGAATCAAGATTGCTGGGTGAAACATCAATAACCTCAGACATGCAGATGACACCACCCTTATGGCAGAGAGTGAAGAGGAACTAAAAGCCTCTTGATGAGGGTGAAAGAGGAGAGTGAAAAAGTTGGCTTAAAGCTCAACATTCAGAAAACGAAGATCATGGCATCTGGGCCCATCACTTCATGGGAAATAGATGGGGAAACAGTGGAAACAGTGTCAGACTTTATTTTGGGGGCTACAAAATCACTGCAGATGGTAATTGCAGCCATGAAATTAAAAGACCCTTACTCCTTGGAAGGAAAGTTATGACCAACCTAGATAGCATATTCAAAAGCAGAGATATTCCTTTGCCAACAAAGGTCCATCTAGTCAAGGCTATGGTTTTTCCAGTGGTCATGTATGCATGTGAGAGTTGGACTGTGAAGAAAGCTGAGCGCCAAAGAATTAATGCTTTTGAACTGTGCTGTTGGAGAAGACTCTTGAGAGTCCCTTGGACTGCAAGGAGATCCAACCAGTCCATCCTAAAAGAGATCAGTCCTGGGTGTACATTGGAAAGACTGATGCTGAAGCTGAAACTCCAGTACTTTGGCCACCTCATGCGAAGAGTTAACTCATTGGAAAAGACTCTGATGCTGGGAGGGATTGGGGGCAGGAGGAGAAGGGGACGACAGAGGATGAGATGGCTGGATGGCATCACCGACTCGACGGACATGAGTCTGAGTGAACTCCGGGAGTTGGTGATGGACAGGGAGGCCTGGCGTGCTGCGATTCATGGGGTTGCAAAGAGTCGGACACGACTGAGGGACTGAACTGAACTGACCTGTACTTAATGTCATAAAACTATGTTATATATACAAATGTAAGACTGTGATACTGTTCTGGTGGGCTTCTATTTCTCCGTTTGATTTCTGTATTTATCTCCCTTGAGATTTGCTGAGATTTTCAAGTCTGTGAGTTTGTGTTTTTTTAATCAGTTCTGGAACATACTCAGAAGTTTTCCTTTCAAATATACTTATTTCCAATTTTCTCTTTCTCTTGTTCTCACTAAGAGTTTGCTATCATTTCTGCTCTGCTTTTAAGAAGTCTCAGGGTTAGAAATCCTGATTCTTTAGTCTTTCACTTTACATAGGCTTAAAATTTGCCCAATATTTTGAGGAGAGACTAGTCGTGTGTCTGAGATGACTCAGGTCTCCAATTTTGCTATTCCAGTCCTATGCAACTGACATGGAGTTGTGAGCGTTTAAGTTTAAAGTTCCTTTCCCATCATCTTGCTATGATGTGAAAATTGTCTGTCTAAAAATTGAACCAATAGAAAAGATTTATAAAACAGGAAAAGAAAAAAGAAATGCAGGAAGACTGAGAATGATGACATTGTTTGAATCCCTGGCCTCAGTGATACCTGGAACTAGTACTATCCCTCATCTTTTCAATTATGTGAGTCAATAAATCTCATTTTTTCTAGTTGAAATTCAGCTTATGGTCACTTGAAACTGAAATAATCCTGACAGGTATAATCAGTAGATTGACGTTTGCCATATGCCATTTTTCAATACATTTTATCTTTTTACCTTTTCTTCAAGTGACAATCACTATCTTTTTCTTCTTCCATCAGTTTGAATTAAAACATATTTAAACATACCTCAGCTATCCCAACAGAAATACATTTATATAAAAGACTTAGAGGACTCTGAAGAAAATACATGTCTACCTAAAAAAAAGATAAAATAGGCATAAGCCTAGTTCAGAAACAGAATTTTGGGGTTTTAAGGAAAAGGTAATTCTGGGTAGTTGATTAGATGGTTCAGGGTGCTCGTGGGGGACACCATTTGGGAATTTTGAGCAATAACCAATGGTGAAAGAGTTGCTGGTGACTATGATCAAAATTACTAGACAAGAAAAGGAACAAGTGAAATAATAATTATCAGGGGCTTCCCTGATAGTCAGTGGTTAAGAATCCGCCTAACAATGCAAGGTACACCAGTTCCATCCCTGGTCCAGAAAGATCCCACGTGCTGCAGAGCAACTGAGCCCCAGGGCCACAGCTACTGAGCCCGTTCTCCAGAGCCTGAGAGCCACAACTACTGAGCCCATGCACTGCAACTACTGAAATCCAAACACCTGCAGTCCATGCTTCACACCGAGAGAGAAGCCACAGCAATGAGAAGCCTCTGCACCGCAATGAAGAGTAGTCCTCTCTCTCTGCAACTAGAGAAAGCCAGCATGCAGCAACGAAGACTCACCACCGCCAAAAAGTAAAAACAAATGAAAACAAATAAATAAACAAACTTAAAGAAAAAGATGATTATTACTAAAACTGATCTCCTTTTGGACTCCAGCCTAGGATGCTGGAGGAACGCTGGTTTACTGCATTCTATTACTGGCTCTGATTTGTTGCACGATGATGGTGGACGAACTTGTATCCCTTAGCATCCCCAGAATCTAACATTATTTTGCACATAATAGGTTTATGAATGCTTTCAGAAAGACACCCACGTGAAGGGAAGAGGCATTAGATTGAAAATAAAAAGATAAATATTCTATTCCCAGGGTCACCAAATACATCTTTCATGACTCTGGTTAAACCACATAACATCTCAAAGTCTCCGTTTTCTATAATATCTGCTGTGCCTGGTTGAGTGATGAGAAAGATGAAACAAAAATGATATGGCAAAGTACTCTGTAAACTATAATATGCTTTCCAAATGTAAAGGATTAATAACATCATTAATGCTGATAACGTTGAAACTTACACATTTATGTTGTGTAATTTGTAACTTAAAAAGTCAGAAAGCTGATTAAAGTTGCAAGTGTATTCAAAGGTTTAAAAATCTTATTCAGATTATTTTGAAGAACCTACAAGATACAAATAGGCTTTATAGAGTCATATATTCCTTTATGGAATTCACTATGAATTTACCAACTCTCCCCATTGAACATACCAATTCTACCTATTTTCATCTATCCCCCCCCTCCTTTCTTCTTTCTATACTTTCAAATATGGATGTATTCACTAATGCAGAAGCTCCCCAAATCCTATTATTTAGAGATTTGTATGGAGGTTTCATTAGATGGACACAGTTAATCAAATCGATTGGCCATTGGTAACTAAACTCGATCTCCAACCCCTCTCCTCTCCCTGAAGGTTGGAAGGAAGGACTAATCCTCTAATTAATTGCCAGATTAGTGTTTCTGGCGATCAGACTCCATCCTGAAGCTATCTAGCCCCGCCCCCATGTAGCATCTCATTAGCATACAAAGGATGGTAAATTCTAAGGATTTTTCAGAGCTCTGTGCCAGGTACAAAGACCATATGTTTATTTTTTATGATATCACAATAGAAACAAATATCACCTCTGACGTGCATTCTGCAGTTATCCCTTATTTAACCATAAATCATCTAACAGAGAAATTATAATTCACTCTAAAAAGAAAAGTTTGAAATATTATATCATTTAATCCCTAGTAGTAGTCTGGATAAAATTTTAGAACCTGTACCCACGCTGCTGCTGCTGCTGCTGCTAAGTTGCTTCACTCAGTCGTGTCCGACTCTGTGCGACCCCATAGACGGCAGCCAACCAGGCTCCCCCATCCCTGGGATTCTCCAGGCCAGGACACTGGAGTGGGTTGCCATTTCCTTCTCCAATGCGTGAAAATGAAAAGTGAAAATCAAGTCGCTCAGTCGTGTCCGACTCTTTGTGACCCCATGGACTGCAGCCTACCAGGCTCCTCCGCCCATGGGGTTTTCCACGGCTAAATGTAACTCATCAGCTATCTGAAGCAGATCAGTACAAGAAAATTTAATTAAGTAACCTTGAGCTGATTTTTTAAATTTATTTATTTTAATTGGAAGCTAATTACTTTACAATATTGTCGTGGTTTTTTTGCCATACATTGACATGAATCAGCCATGGGTAGACATATGTCCCATGATCCTGACCCCCCTCCCACCTCCCTCCCCACCCCATCCCCCTGGGTTGTCCCAGTGCACCAGCTTTTGAGTGCCCTGCTTCATGCATCAAACTTGCACTGATCATCTATTTTACATATGGTAATATACATGTTTCAATGATATCCTTTCATATCGTCCCACCCTCGCCTTCTTCCACATAGTCTAAAAGTCTGTTCTTTATATCTGTGTCTCTTTTGCTGTCTCCCATATAGGGTTGTCATTACTATCTTTCTAAATTTCATATATATGCATTAATACACTGTATTGGTGTTTCTCTTTCTGGCTTACTTCACTCTGTATAATAGGCTCCAGTTTCATACATCTCATTAGAACTGACTTAAATGCGTTCTTTTTTTATAGTTGAGTAATATTCCATTGTGTATATGTACCACAGCTTTCTTATCCATTCATCTGCCGATGGATATCTAGGTTGTTTTTATATCCTAGCGATTGTAAACAGTGCTATGATGAACATTGGGGTACACATGTCTCTTTCAATTCTGGTTTCCTCCGTGTGTATGCCCAGCAGTGGGATTGCTGGGTCATATGGAAGTTCTATTTCCAGTTTTCTATGGAATCTCCACACTGTTCTCCATAGTGGCTGTACTAGTTTGCATTCCCACCAACAGTGTAGGAGGGTTCCCTTTTCTCCACACCCTCTCCAGCATTTATTGTTTGTAGACTTTTTGATGGCAGCCACTCTGGCCAGCAAGAGATGGTACCTCAGTGTGGTTTTGATTTGCATTTCTCTGATAATGAGTGATGTTGAGCATCTTTTCATGTGTTTGTTAGCCATCTGTATGTCTTCTTTAGAGAAGTGACTTTTTAAATATATTGATTGGAAAGCCAGGTTAAAGATAAATAACATAGGCACAGATGTATTTATTTGATCATTTCTCACCAAACATTCAGTAATTAAATCATGTGTGCATATGCGTGCTCAGTCATGTCCAACTCTTTGTGACCCCATAGACTGTAGCCCACCAGGCTCCTCTGTCCATGGGATTGTCCAGGCAAGGATACTGGAGAGGTTCTTATTTTCTACTTCAGGTGATCTTCCTGACCCAGGGACCAAACCCTCATCTCCTGTGTTTCCTACCCTGGCAGGCAGAATCTTTATCACTGAGCCACTTGGGAAGCCTAACTAAACCATGTGAATATATAATTTTTACCCATCACATTGATGAGAGTTTAATTCAATGTTAGTGAAGGTGTGGGAAAATAAATATTCATATATTTTAATGCAGTAGGGTAAAACAGTAAAGAATTTGAGGAATTCAATTTGGCAGTATTTAATATAATTTTTGATTTAGGTCATACCTGAATGGTCTAGTTGTTTTCCCTACTTTCTTCAATTTAAGTCTGAATTTGGCAGTAAGGAGTTCATGATCTGAGCCACAGTCAGCTCCTGGTCTTGTTTTTGTTGACTGTATACAGCTTCTCCATCTTTGGCCGCAAAGAATATAATCAATCTGTTATTTCGGTGTTAACCATCTGGTGATGTCCATGTGTAGAGTCTTCTCTTGTGTAGTTGGAAGAGGGTGTTTGCTATGACCAGTGCATTTTCTTGGCAAAACTCTATTAGTCTTTGCCCTGCTTCATTCCACATTCCAAGGCCAAATTTGCCTGTTACTCCAGGTGTTTCTTGACTTCCTACTTTTGCATTCCAGTCCCCTATAATGAAAAGGACATCTTTTCTGGGTGTTGGGTTCTAAAAGGTCTTGTAGGTCTTCATAGAACCGTTCAACTTCAGCTTCTTCAGTGTAACTGGTTGGGGCATAGACTTGGATTACCGTGATATTGAATGGTTTGCCTTGGAAACAAACAGAGATCATTCTGTCATTTTTGAGATTGCATCCAAGTACTGCATTTCAGACTCTTTTGTTGACCATGATGGCTACTCCATTTTTTCTGAGGGATTCCTGCCCGCAGTAGTAGATATAATGGTCATCTGAGTTAAATTCACCCATTCCAGTCCATTTTTGGAGAAGGCAATGGCACCGCACTCCAGCACTCTTGCCTGGAAAACCCCATGGACGGAGGAGCCTGGAAGGCCACAGTCCATGGGGTCGCTGAGGGTCGGACACGACTGAGCGACTTCACTTTCACTTTTCACTTTCTTGCATTGGAGAAGGAAATGGCAACCCACTCCAGTCTTGCCTGAAGAATCCCAGGGACGGGGGAGCCTGGTGGGCTGCTGTCTATGGTGTCGCACAGAGTCGGACACAACTTAAGTGACTTAGCAGTAGCAGCAGTCCATGTTAGTTCGCTGATTCCTAGAATGTCAATGTTCACCCTTGCCATCTCTTGTTTGACCACTTCCAGTTTGCCTTGATTCATGGACCTGACATTCCAGGTTCCTACTCAATATTGCTCTGTACAGCATCGGACCTTGCTTCTATCAATAGTCACATCCACCACTGGATATTGTTTTTGCTTTGGCTCCATCCTTTCATTCTTTCTGGAGTTATTTCTCCACTGATCTCCAGTAGCATATTGGACACCTACCGACCTGGGGAGTTCCTCTTTCAGTATCCTATCATGTTTGCCTTTTCATACTGTTCATGGGGTTCTCAAGGCAAGAATACTGAAGTGGTTTGTCATTCCCTTCTCCAGTGGACCACATTCTGTCAGACCTCTCCATCATGCCCACCCGTCTTGGGTCGCCCCACAGAGCATGGCTTAGTTTCTTTGAGTTAGACAAGGCTGTGGTCCTAGTGTGATTAGATTGACTAGTTTTCTGTGATTATGGTTTCAGTGTGTCTGCCCTCTTGCAATACCTACCGTCTTACTTGAGTTTCTCTTACCTTGGGCCTGGGGTATCTCTTCACGGCTGCTCCAGCAAAGCGCAGCCACTGCTCCTTACCTTGGATGAGGGGTATCTCCTCACTGCCGCCCCTCCTGACCTTGAACATGGAATAGCTTCTCTAGGCACTCCTGCGCCCAAGCAGCCACCGCTCGTCGGACGTGGGGTCACTCCTCCTGGCCGCCGCCCCTGGCCTTCGGTGGGGGTAGCTCCTCCCGGCTGCTCCTGTGATGTCGCAGCCTGGCACTCTCGGCCACCACCCCTGACCTCGGACGTGGGGTAGCTCCTCCCGGCTGCCGCCCCTGACCTTGGAAGTGGGGTGGCTCCTCTCAACAGCCGCCCCTCAGGCGTGGGGTCCGCCCGACTTCTGCCCCTGACCTCGGAGGTGGGGTAGCTCCTCTCAGCAGCACTCTGCGCGTTGTCTCACTTAGGAAAGATGGGAACTCTGGGTCTTCTCATTTCTAGCCACTCACTTTGAGAACCTCGTTAACAACACCCAGACGTCATCGCTCTCGTAATTGGTGCAGAAGGTAAGTCGCAGGGAGCCCATTCAAGCTGTTTCAAATGGAGCCAACCTAGATTTCCATCAAGTCTGATTTTTGCCACCCGCCGTTGCCCTGAATAACCTCAAATTCTTCCAAACTAAAATCTGGCCATGGAAGAGCTAAGAAGACCAGTGATAGCGGGCTATCTTCAGCTTTTGGCTTTCCTCCTACATTTTTTAAAGTCCTTCCAGCCTGATTATACAGTGGAAGTAAGAAATAGATTTAAGGGTCTAGATCTGATAGATAGAGTGCCTGATGAACTATGGACTGAGGTTCATGACATTGTACAGGAAACAGGGATCAAGACCATCCCCATGGAAAAGAAATGCAAAAAAGCAAAGTGGCTGTCTGAGGAGGCCTTACAAATAGCTGTGAAAAGAAGAAAAGTGAAAAGCAAAGGAGAAAAGGAAAGACACAAGCATCTGAATGCAGAGTTCCAAAGAATAGCAAGAAGAGATAAAGACTTCCTCAGCGATCAATGCAAAGAAATAGAGGAAAACAACAGAAAGGGAAAAACTAGAGATCTCTTCAAGAAAATTAGAGACACCAAGGGAACATTTCATGCAAAGATGGGCTCGATAAAGGACAGAAATGGTATGGACCTAACAGAAGCAGAAGATATTAAGAAGAGGTTGCAAGAATGCACAGAAGAACTGCACAAAAAAGATCTTCACGACTCAGATAACCATGATGATGTGATCACTAATCTAGAGCCAGACATCCTGGAATGTGAAGTCAAGTGGGCCTTAGAAAGCATCACTATGAACAAAGCTAGTGGAGGTGATGGAATTCCAATTGAGCTGTTTCAAATCCTGAAAGATGATGCTGTGAAAGAGCTGCACTCAATATGTCAGCAAATTTGGAAAACTCAACAGTGGCCACAGGACTGGAAAAGGTCAGTTTTCATTCCAATCTCAAAGAAAGGCAATGCCAAAGAATGCCAAAGAACTACCACACAATTGCACTCATCTCACATGCTAGTAAACTAATGCTCAAAATTCTCCAAGCCAGGCTTCAGCAATACGTGAACTGTGAACTTCCAGATGTTCAAGCTGGTTTTAGAAAAGACAGAGGAACCAGAGATCAAATTGCCAACATCTGCTGGATCATTGAAAAAGCAAGAGAGTTCCAGAAAAAAAAAATTATTTCTGCTTTGTTGACTATGCCAAAGCCTTTGACTGGTGGGTCACAATAAACTGTGGAAGATTCTGAAAGAGATGGGAATACCAGACTACCTGACTTGCCTCTTGAGAAACGTGTATGCAGGTCAGGAAGCAACAGTTAGAACTGGACATGGAACAGACTGGTTCCAAATAGGAAAAGGAGTACGTCAAGGCTGTATATTGTCACCCTGCTTATTTAACTTACATGCAGAGTACATCATGAGAAGCGCTGGGCTGGAAGAAGCACAAGCTGGAATCAAGATTGCCGGGAGAAATATCAATAACCTCAGATATGCAGAAAACACCACCCTTATGGCAGAAAGTGAAGAGGAACTAAAAAGCCTCTTGATGAAAGTGAAAGTGGAGAGTGAAAAAGTTGGCTTAAAGCTCAACATTCAGAAAATGAAGATTATGGCATCTGGTCCCATCACTTCATGGGAAATAGATGGGGAAACAGTGAAAATAGTGTCAGACTTTATTTTGGGGGGCTCCAGAATCACTGCAGATAGTGACTGTAGTCATGAAATTAAAAGACGCTTACTCCTTGGAAGAAAAGTTATGACCAACCTAGATAGCATATTCAAAAGCAGAGACATTACTTTGCCAACAAAGGTCCACCTAGTCAAGGCTATGGTTTTCCTGTGGTCATGTATGGATGTGAGAGTTGGACTGTGAAGAAGGCTGAGCACCGAAGAACTAATGCTTTTGAACTGTGGTGTTGGAGAAGACTCCTGAGAGTCCCTTAGACTGCAAGGAGATCCAACCAGTCCATTCTGAAGGAGATCAGCCCTGGGATTTCTTTGGAGGGAATGATGCTAAAGCTGAAACTCCAGTACTTTGGCCACCTCATGCGAAGAGTTGACTCATTGGAAAAGACTCTGATGCTGGGAGGGATTGGGGGCAGGAGGAAAAAGGGATGACAGAGGATGAGATGGCTGGATGGCATCACTGACTCGATGGACGTGAGTTTGAGTGACTCCAGGAGTTGGTGATGGACAGGGAGGCCTGGCGCGCTGCGATTCATGGGGTCGCAAAGAGTCGGACACGACTGAGCGACTGAACTGAACTGAACTAAACTGAATAAAATTTTTAAGATTTCCCTTGGTGGCTTAGTGATAAAGAACCCATCTGCCAATGGAGGTTCGATCCCTGGGTTGAGAAGATCCCCTGCAAAAGGAAATAGCAACCCACTCCAATCTTGCCTGGGAAATCCCATGGATAGAGGAGCCTGGCATGTCAAGGTCCATGGGGCCACAAAGAAGTATAACACGAGTTAGCGACTAAACAACAATAAAATTTAAAGTGCAAACACATTTTAACCCAGCCATTCCTTCTGAATACATATTCTTCAGATATATTTCCACATGTGCAAATTTCTGTAATAAGATTATTTTTATTAATTACAGTGGTGAAAATGTGAAAACAGTCTAAGCATCTAGCTGTAATGGAATAGTTCAGATAAATGCTAGTACCCACTTGGTACATACTTAGCACTTAAAAAGAATATGATAGATAAAGTCTCGTCAATGTCTCAATGATAGACTGCCAAATGAAAAATCAAGCTGAAAACACTGTTTAGAATAAGACCCTTATAATATTAACAAAAAAGTAATAACTATGCATGACATATGCTCAAAAATTAATTATATTATATATCTCACATAATATTGTTAAGAATAATTACCCCTTGTGAGGAAGCAAATAACAAAAACTCACTTATATTCTATGTTAGTTTTTTGGTTTAAACTTGTATAATGAAATTGTAGTCATATGTTATTTTGTGAGTCATTTATATTTTAATATTCCTGTAAGACAAAATAATCCTCAGATTCATCCAACCTATTCTCATGCAGGCAATGCCCCCTAAAGTCCCGTGAGCAGGGCTTTCCAGGGTGGCACTAGGGCCCATCTGCACGCTACCATACGAGCGCACCAGCAGATCCTGGAGTACCAATAAATTTGAGACACCTGATTTTATGCCATTAGCTTTTGAGACCACCCCAGCACTGTCAGCCTGCACAGTTAATTCATTTATCATCTGGATTTGTCACTCACATCACAGTATCTCTTCTCCTACTCACTCTTCAGCACGTTCTAATTCTATCTGTACATTTTTCCACCTCTGCTTGTACCACGGAGTCCAACCTGCCTTTGAATCTTGGCTCTACCACTATTTGTGTAGAATAGGGCAAGTCACTAGAATGCCATGAAGTCTAGTTTCTTCAAATATGAAATTATGAAGATAACGTCTGCCTTCCACTATCACTGTTAGCGTATTGCACGTAAAGTATAGTGGTGGATTCCTATTTAGGGTGAAAAACTAACAGCGCCTATTATTATCTTTCTCTGGTTCAGCCATCTCCTTCCTTGGTTCAGGGACCCCATAACGCGTCAATTCCAAAGTTCCTGAGTACTCTATGCCTACTCTGCTGACCCTAACTTCTGTCTCAGGGAAGCATGACAGAAAATTTCTGCAGGAGCCACGTTACTCAGTCTTAACTGCTCAAATTCTATGGCAGTGCCATTACATACACTGTGTTCCAGAGCCTGAAAGATTAAAAAATACTAGCACTTCCTTATAATCAAAGCAACATGGGATCATGAGTGTGTCCTGTTTTTGTCCTGGGAGTGCCAGGAAAGAGACACACAGAAGAGTAAACAGAATGTTTTTCTTACGCGTATAAAACAAGAAATGATAGTAGGACATAGAATGAGCAAGTATTAAGGAAAACAACTACTAAGCTGAATCAAGCTTCCTCTGGGTCACCTCTTAGGAAGGCATATACAATTCTTTTTGAAACACTATTTACCTAAAGCCACACTGCAGGTATGGTTACCACTTTCCATGACACGCAGAAACACATCTGAATTTGATTCTGTAAAGCATGTAATTTAAACACTGGCACAACACTGTAAGTTAGTCCATAAAATCTGAGTTGTAGGGTCTAATACATAGGTGAAATCACATTATGATGAAATTGTTTCAACTAATCAGGTAACTTTATCCCAAACCACGCTATGGTTACTATCATATTAAAGTGCTATTATCCAGTGATGTACTGCTTCTCACTGCTTTTTTGTTATTCTCATCGTAAATAAATTCAAGAGCACTACAACTACATATGAAACAGTACATTTTAAAGCTTTATTTACAAATTTATGCTTAAAATAATGTTGATTTGTTGCTACCACTGTGAAAAACTTTTAAATTACGTACAAGTGGTCACATCTTTTAACAAGAAAGGCACGGCTCATAAATACTTTAAAGACACCCAACAGCACTAAACTGAACATGAATCCTGTGGGCTAAGTGTCTGGGTTCCCAGTCAAAACAGATGCCATCCTCCACAGTAACGGGTGTCTTTGCTGGTATTCTTCACATTGCTATTATAAGAGCTCTTAATAGTCAAAGACATCTTCATCTGAAGCTTTCTTCTAGAAAACATATCATATTTAATAAACTAGGTGTAAAGCTCTTTTAAACTATTTTGGATTTTCTTGACCTTAAATAAATTCTACATAAAAATCTAAATCAGAACTATTTCACCCAGGTGAAAATATATGAAGAAAATAAAAATGGTCTTTCTCTTATTCCTTCATATTCCCCCCTGCCCCTCCTAGATATAATAACCTATTTCAGAGGTAATACATATAATTCTGTGACAAATCCACTTCAGCCTTGGTAATGCCCTTCGTTTTGACTTCAAAACATTCACTGGCTCTCGTGGATTTGTACTATTTAACACCCAGATAAAGGTAAGCTGCCTTTTTTAATAACAATGGATTACATTTTCTCGTTACATTCTCTTATTCAATTGGATTTTTTCAATTTAAGCACATCTATTCTAGGGGAGAAATGTAACGTCAGTTCTGAGAATAATTGTAGCTATTAGAAAAGTAAACACGACGAAACACAAAGGAACATAAACTGAAATTATCTGATTAAATTACTATAAAGGACTAGCATTTCCATGGAGAAGCGAAGCATCCATGTGCTCTGCGTTTCACCTTCCCTTTTGTTGTTATAGGACTACGTTACAACTTGTATCTTCTCATAATCAAATACGAAGAGAGAGGATGTGGGGATATTTTAAATAGAAATAAAAATCTGGAGCATGTACAATGAAAGAGATACTATGGCATTTTATGTTTAGAGCCTGGCCTGATAGTTCCTAGACTAAAAACTGTCTTATTGCTTTTAAGGATGTTCTTCCTGAATACCAGTTCCAGACTACACCTCAGGGTTTTCAGATGCACTAGTCCTTATATTCTGATAACATAGCTAAGTCCATTAAAACTTACTTTGATTGCACAGTGCTCACACACACGCAAATCAAACTACTTTATTAAGACCTGTTCTACTCAATTTGAGCCATTAAAAATGCCATCCATTCACTGATACTTCAAGTTGCTTACTTGAATTACTTAAATACTACCATAATAATAAGATTAACTATGGTGTTTCCAGGATCTATATGACATACCCAATACCAACTATTTTACCTAAAGTTTTGCATAAAACTCCATGCCTTCTGCAGGATAGGTTTGCTGACCTCTTTTCCAAGTAATAAAACTAAGACCCACAGAGGTGAAGTGTCTTATTCCAAACAGCTCAGCTAACTAGCTTAAGCAGTTCTTGAGCCTAGTCAACCCAGTTCCAAAGTGTATAATCACTCCAGGGCACCTCTCACATTCTTGCTTTCAGTTCTGAGACCTGAACCCAAGCATTGTGCCAGCTCAGCACCCAGCACAGTGCCCAACATCCAGTGACTGCTTAGTAAGTGGTCAATGAAAGGATAAATGAATATATAAATGAATAAACTATTAGTCTTGGTATAATACAGAATATGGCCCACAACTTTGAAATATACTATCATAGTTTCTTAAAGTCAGCATGCAAAATCATGGAAGTATAAATGAATTAAAAATGAATCTCATTAAAATCACATTTACAGCAGCATATTTCTACTTGAAAAACATACTTCTACTTAAAGTATGTTACCCATACTTTAAGGTAACAAGCATATGTGATCTAATATATGTACATATATTACAGTCTGAGAAACTGGGCATATTGATGTCCTTGACTGTTTTCACTCAAGTTCAAACTTAAAAATTATGATTTGTTAATGGAACATTCCCTTTTTGTTGTGTCAGAATTAAAGTAGTGTATTTCACCTTCATTCCTTTTTCAGAGAAGCCAATGTTTGAATCTGATATTTGGGTTTAAGTCATGTTTTCTGACCAACATTCCTTTGGAGAGCAGAATGCAATATTCTGTATTTCCAGGCATGCTGTTGTTGGACAGATCCCATAGCAATGAACCTGAAAGACTGGCAGGATGAAAGAGTAAGAGTTCAGAAAGGGCAAAGCCAAGATGCCAAGATGGAAGGAGAGGAGAGACGAAGGTGGTGGTGGCTGGGGGAGGGAGGAGAGAGAGAGAGATTTGTATTAGTCTTAATACCTTGTGACAGCCATGTAGAATGATATAATCCTGTTTTGTAGGACTATTTTGTTAAAATAATAAGAATATTATGTTTGCCTTCTTTAAAACATTTCATAACAGTGCACCAACAAAAGATATGGACACCCTCCTGTTTCATTTCCTGCCTTCATAGAATGTTGTGTTACTAAAATATTTTTATTACGGTAAAACCTGAAGCAATATAAAATGTTTGCTTGAGGATTTATTTGAGTCCCTTTAAGCTGAACTTCTGTAATGAAATCTATTTACAGACATTCCACAGTGGCCTATGGTTACTAGCTTATGCAAATGAAGTGTGACCCTGGGAATAAACCTCTTGCCCCCTCATCATCCTCCCTGGCTTCAAAGGTCTCCAGGCAATCACTTTTTTAAGTGAAGAGATTTTTAAGCTGAATTGAAATAGAAAGAGAGGGAACATAACTTGATGCCCAATACTTACACAACCCAACCATTTACTATCTACTATTTTCCCATAAATATTTAGACACTAATTTATAAATCCATTTGGGATAAATGTGTTAGTGTGTAACGATTTTTTTTTCAGCCTCTTCTTCTACTTTGAATCCTAGAAACTAGAGACCAATATCGATCAATAGTCATTTACTCTAACTTCATTTCTTACTTCTTAAACTAAGGGCCACTAGATTGGGACGGAATTGGTTTAGTGATAATAAAATCTTCTCGGCTGATTCTATTATCACTGAAAATATATTTGTGCTGAGCACAAGAATAATCAAAGTAATTAGAAAGATTGTACAACTCCACAAGGATAATAACTATAATTTGGATATATCAGTGTTAGGAATATAGGAATATATTGATTTTTATAAGCAATTTTTTAATGGATCAAATTTTTAGAGAAGGGTAATGAAACTGGATAATTGATTCCATTTTCAGATGTATTAGCGGGAAAGAGCAGTCCAAAATTTTTGAATGACAATCACCATACCAAAGGCCATAATTTTAGGGGGTTCCTTCCTACTGGACGATACCTTGAAAAAAAGTTATTTTTTGTGGAGAAAATGTTTAAACTCCAGATGGCTAGTGGATTCTAATCAGTTCCTAGAGGGCCCAGAGACCTCAAGGTCAAAGTGTCATCACAAGATATTGTCAAAATTTAGAAACAAGTCCAGGATACTCTGGAAACTGTAGGCCAAAGGGTTCCTCTACAATATTTCAAGGGATGGAAAACCACAGATTACTAACGTTTTGACCTGGCCAAATGACATGATAAAGTTAGAGTGCAAGAAAACGTTGGCAATTCCCTGTGAATCTATTTATACATATAGTTATATAAATACATATATATATTTACATACATATATTTTTATTTATATATTTTATATATTAAATTTATATCTTTTATTTATAAATTTATATATAATTTTACAGGAAATTATATACATATATTATATATATTAATATATAACAACATTAATTATATATATACATATAAATTCTCCACTTAAGTCTTCTGAATCCTTGCTATTTTAAATGAAATATAGAGCTTTATTAACTGGTGATCCAGTGGTAAGGAATCTACCTGCCAATGCAGGAGACACAGGTTCGATCCCTGGGTCAGGAAGATCCCCTGGAGAAGGAAATGGCAAACCACTCCAATATTCTTGCCTAGGAAGTCTCATGGACAGAGGAACCTGGCAGGCAGTACATGGGGTCACAAAAGAGTCAGACATTACTTAGTGACTAAGCAACTACAACAAAATGTTACTTAAACTAGCTTATCGTTATTCATGTTCTGAATTGTGCAAAAATCATTAAATTTATATCATGGGATTTTATTTCAGATGGTTTATGTTGAATAGTCACTATTTGGCATAGGTGACTAGTTATATCTTAAAATGTGTAAGTCTCTGCAAAATCCTTGCTTTTAAAGGGGTCAAGGACCTCAAGACCATAATCATCTGCCTGGAAAAATTTGAATGGGCTCCAGAATGGGGCTAACAGTCCTGAATGCTTGGCCAGCAACAAATGAAAGAAAGGCGGGGAAGTAATAAATTATGTCCCCAAAATAGACCCCAGAAATCGGTGCTACAACTCTGAAGGTCACAATAAGTAATGTCTTAAAGTTTGTTGTACTTGCGAATATTACTAAGTTGAAGAGGAAACATGCATGAGACCAGAAAATTGGGAAATGATACAACGGAACTACGAATCAGTAATTAAGAAAAAACTGTAGTGGATTTCCCTGGTGGTCCAATGTTAAGCCATCACCTTCCAATGAAGGGGATGTAGGTTCAATCCCTGATGGGGGAGCTGAAATCCCACATACTTCAGGGCCAAAAACAAAAAACAAAATAAAATATAAAATAGACACAATATAGTAAGAAATTCAATAGAGACTTTAAAAAATGGTTCACATCAAAAAATCTTAAAAAAAAAAAAACTGTAGCACATCAAGCTAAAATCATAGCTAAAATCCACTAAAAATTTTAATACTAGAGACACTAAAAACCCAATGGAGAAAAAAAATCAAATATCTCAACCTGTGGAAAGTAGGAAATCCAGCAGAAAACAGGCAAGCATTAAAAGGAAACATCCCTTTAAAAAACAACTCAGCGTTCATACACACCAAAGAGTCCCTTTGGAAGCATTTCCTCAGATACTTACCTGTCAAATTTTTAAATTTCAAGAAATAAGAAAGATTGGAATATAATCTCAACTGTGGATATTGGTCCTCAGACTGAGAAGCCAGTAGGAGAGTCCTCAAAGATAAAGAGGTACTCTTAACAAGAGCCACACACACACACGAAAAAAATAGATAACAGAATTTAAAATGGCAATATCCTTTGGAAAGACAATAGAAAGTCCAAGTTCAAGTTCCATGGAAGGATCACGGTCTCTCACTTTTTTAAGACTCTGGCCACTATGGCAGAAGACACATCTCATGTCTCACACGAGATGTTCCAGAAATCCCTGTTCTGAACCACATTTACACAACAAAAAGTAAGACAGGATCCCTACCAGCAAAGCCCTGGGATATGTCAACTTTACCAGTTCTGTGTACAACTCATCACCATACAACATTCCCTAAAGAATAATAACCCAGGCTACTTTTCCACAGTGGATTAAAAATCTCAAAGAACAAACGCAGAGGGAAAGCTCTAAAAGTTCACAGAAATGTATCATCAGTGCAGATGGCCAGAAAATAATGGCAGACCACAAAGGAGAGTATTTGAGGAAAGGATTCACCTCTTTTGGCCAAACCACATACGGAGAGGGCAGTGTGCGTGGGGCCCAAGCATTTCAGCCCACACCCTTTCAGCAAGCCAAGAGCATTCTGAGATACTGTCAGGTCATAGGCAACACTTCAGGGGCCACAAGAACCTAATGTTTTCTTCTCGACCAATAGAAAGATGCAAAATACAGTTGCCTTCTTGGTAGATGAATCCCAGCTAGGGGGCACTGAGGTCCTGGGAGGCTGATATAAAAAGTAGCTTGTGCTTTTTGACTGTATCTGTGAAAGATGCTCCATTCCTTTGTAAGTAAAGCTGTTACTTGGGAGAGGGTAGAGCAACTTCATATAAAGTCCAGGACCATGGGGGCTCCAACCAGGCTCTTACAGCAGTAAAGAGCTATGAATCCAGAAGTGAAGGGAAAGTCTAGGCCATTGGCTCAGGGTTGAACAAGGACTGGAGGCATTGCTGGGAGTAGGATATTGGATGCAATAGGTGGCATTAGTGGTAAAGAACACGCCTACCAATGCAGGAGACTTGAAAGATGTGGGTTAGATCCCTGCAATGGAAAGACCCCTGGATGAGAGCACCTCAGCCCACTCCAGTGTTCTCGCCTGGAGAATCCATGGACAGAGGAGCCTGGTGGGCTATGGTCCATAGGGTCGCAAAGAGTCAGACATGACTAAAGTGACTTCACATGTACATACGTGTCATCAAAGCCTTTCAAACCAGTGCCTAGGCTGGAGTGACTGGTAACTAAGCATATGCATAGGGTCTCTCTCCTGCAGAATGAGTAGGCATCCAGCAAAAAAGTGCAGACAAGTCTAACAGTGAAACCATTTGTACAAGGGAGCTGAACAAATTTTCCTGTGCCCTGTATGCCTTGTTTGAGAAGTAAGACTAGCTTGCCCTTTAGCCTTAAGAATTTACGGGGCTTCTTGAGCAATTAAGGAGGTGGTATACTAAGAAGGCAGATAGGTACTTAAGTGATTAGAATATGTTCTAAGTTTATGAAGCAGGCCATACTGCTACAAAACGATTATCAGTCTCTCTTCAAGGCTTCTATCATATTCATCATAATTGCATCTTCATTCTTACAACTTTCTATTTTCAAGGTGGTTACACAACAAATAATACATTCTTTGAAATATCTTTCCTTAACTGTGTGTTTTGATTCTCTCCACAAATACATGAAAAGTGAAAGTGAAAGTCACTCAATCATGTCCAACTCTTTGCAACACCATGGACTATACAGTCCATGGAATTCTCCAGGCCACAAATACATATCTAGTTTCTAATAAAAAACTACTGATACAAACTTCCATTAACAGTCACTTTCCCTATTCATTACAGCACCTATCTTCAACTGCTAAATTATGTTTTACTTCCTGTGGTTACACTGAATTCCAAAATATAAAATATAAATTCCAATTTCCTTTCAGTAATGTCTTTCAAGATTAAATTCACCCATGGTTCAGTGGTAAAGAATATGCAGGTTCCATCCCTGGGTGGGGATGATCCCCTGGAGTAGAAAATGGCAACCCACTCCAGTACTTTTGCCTGGAAAATTCCATGGACAAAGGATCCTGAAAGGCTACAGTGCATAGGGTCCCAGAGTCTGATACGACTAAGCACACAGACACATAATGTTTTTCAAAGTGTTGTTAACCTCCCCACAAAATTAGTTTTACTTCAGCTTGAAACCAACTGCATTTTCAGGGTATACTGAAACACAACAGAGATCCTACTGCGTTGTGCAATCTTTTTTTGAAACAATCGTGCTTTAAATTAACTTTAAAAATTATATATATATATGTATATATGTATGTACATGGGCTTCCCAAGTGCCACTGGTGGTACAGAACCCACCTGCCAATGCAGGGGACATAAGAGACGTGGGTTAGATCCCTGGGTCTGCAAGATCCCCTGGAGGTGGGCATAGCAACCCACTCCAGTATTCTTACCTGGAGAATCCCACGGACAGAGGAGCCTGGCGGGTTACGGTCCACGGGGTCGCATAGAGTTGGACACGACTGAGCAACTAAGCCAGCACACATGTATGTAGACACGTAGGTACACATACGCATGTATGTATGGTTTCTTTAACTGACCTTGCAACGATCCCTAGGAAGAGATGAACAATTGGACACAAGGCACAAGATATGCCTGACACCAAGCAGCAGAGGCTGCAGGATCCCCCACGTCTCAGAAGGAATTTCAACCTTGTCTTTAAAGGCTAAGGCCTGATTCGTTAAGTCCTCAAACCATAAGTGGCCAGAGCAGCCTAGTTGCTCTGGGTTTAAAAAGTCCACTTCAGCCAAAGAGACACAGATGTATAGAACAGTTTTTTGGACTCTGTGGGAGAGGGAAAGGGTGGGATGATTTGGGAGAATGGCACTGAAACATGTATAATATCATATATGAAAAGAATCGCCAGTCCAGGTTCGATGCATGATACTGGATGCTTGGGGCTGGTGCACTGGGACGACCCAGAGGGATGGTACAGGGAGGGAGAAGGGAGGGGGGTTCAGGATGGGGAACACGTGAATACCTGTGGTGGATTCATGTTGATGTATGGCAAAACCAATACAATATTGTAAAGTAATTAACCTCCAATTAAAAAAAAAAATAGGCTGCTTCCACGGGGTCGAAAGACAGCGGTTTTGCACATGTGCAGACTCTGGCGCTGCAGCAGGACGCCAAGCGCCAAGCGCAGGCAAGGCAGGGGATCAAAAGCAGTGCATTAGAAAAGTTCATTTTTTATATTCAGACATTGAGTTGTACTTTTAAGTCTGAGAAAAGAATTTGCATGTACTTGTATATACATCTATTTTTATTTCATTATTAAAATTTTCATCTGTTTTAGCCAGTATAGGCTAAATCGTGTTGCAGTAACAGTGATCTCAAGTCTTGCGGACTAAATAGTGAAAGTTTATTTCTTGCTCACTTTTACGCTCATCACATTGACGAGCTGCTGATCTGCTCAGTGTTCTCTTTATTTTGGAAGTAAGTCTGAATAAGCAGCCCTTACATGGTGCTCGCTGGTTTTTTGACAGAGAAGATAGATGAGGATGAAGCAATGACTCTCAAAACTTAAGCATGGAAGGGGCATATGTCACTGTGGCCCTTATTTATTTCATTGTAACTTATTTTGTATATATTTATATATGGAGAGAGAGATGAGTTAATTTATACACGGCCTCCAGGAAAGACTATCTGAAATCTAACACATCCTAGAGAAAGAAACTCTTAAGATTTTATTTGTATAGCACAGTGCCTCACTATAATATGATCAGAAAATCATACTAGAACCCACTCACCAAAAAGACAATTTCTCAAAGACCTCTCCATAATAAAATTTATCATGCCTATACAGGTCTAAATGTCCCACTGTTCTAAACACATTCAAGTACCCGACTATTAAATCTTATAACTAAATGTTGCATATTTAGGTTTATGCTTTATAAATAATACATAAATATTATAAGCATTATAAATAATTTATACCATTATAAATCATGACAAACACTGGGCTGGAAGAAACACAAGCTGGAATCAAGATTGCCAGGAGATATATCAATAATCTCAGATATGCAGATGACACCACCCTTATGGCAGAAAGTGAAGAGGAACTAAAAGCCTCTTGATGAAAGTGAAAGTGGAGAGTAAAAAAGTTGGCCTAAAGCTCAACATTTAGAAAACGAAGATCATGGCATCTGGTCCCATCACTTCATGGGAAATAGATGGGGAAAGAGTGTCAGATTTTATTTTTGGGGGCTCCAAAATCACTGCAGATGGTGATTGCAGCCATGAAATTAAAAGACACTTACTCTTGGAAGAAAAGTTATGACCAACCTAGATAGTATATTCAAAAGCAGAGACATTACTTTGCCGACTAAGGTCCGTCTAGTCAAGACTATGGTTTTTCCAGTGGTCATGTATGGATGTGAGAGTTGGACTGTGAAGAAGGCTGAGCACCGAAGAATTGATGCTTTTGAACTGTGGTATTGGAGAAGACTCTTGAGAGTCCCCTGGACTGCAAGGAGATCCAACCAGTCCATTCTGAAGGAGATCAGCCCTGGGATTTTTTTTGGAGGGAATGATGCTAAAGCTGAAACTCCAGTATTTTGGCCACCTCATGCAAAGAGTTGACTCATTGGAAAAGACTCTGATGCTGGGAGGGATTGGGGGCAGGAGGAGAAGGGGACAACAGAGGATGAGATGGCTGAATGGCATCACTGACTCGATGGACGTGAGTCTGAGTGAACTCCAGGAGTTGGTGATGGACAGGGAGTCCTGGCATGCTGTGATTCATGGGGTCACAAAGAGTCGGACACAACTGAGCGACTGAACTGAACTGAAATAAATTTAACATAAAGTAATTTAGATGAAAAAGAAGGAATATAGTAGAAACCAATCATAATTTAAGAAGCATAATTTACTTAAAGCAAGTTTCCTCAAAAGCGAAGAACATTGACCACATTACATTTAGAAAGCCCCAGAATAGGCTGGTGCACGGTGATGACCCAGAGAGATGTTATGGGGAGGGAGGTGGGAGGGGGTTCATGTTTGGGAACGCATGTACACCCGTGGTGGATTCATGTCAATGTATGGCAAAACCAATACAGTATTGTAAAGTAAAATAAAGTTAAAAAAAAAAAAAAAAAGAATACATGGCTGTTTAGACCATTCGCTCATTTCTTACTAGAGCTGCTTTCTTGAGTTTTTAGAGTTATTTGAATGCTTGAGATTAAAAAACAAAACAAAAAGTTTACAAGATAGTGTTCTGCAAATGTTAAACTTCCAACCTATGACTAGTTTGTTTTATTCTCTTAATGATGTCTTTCACAGAGCAAAATTTCTAATTTTAATAAAGTATAATTTTTTTCATGGATCATGCTTTTGGTATTGTATCTAAAACACATGGGTAAACTCAAGGTCATCTAATTCTTCAAGAAAAAAAAAAAGAAAGCCCCAGAATATTTTCAGTATTCCTAAGGAATCTGCCTGCCAATGAAGGAAATGTGGGTTTGATCCCTGGGTTGGGATGATCCCTGGAGAAGGAAATGTCAACCCACTCCAACATTCTTTCCTGGGAAATCTGATGGACGGAGAAGCCTGGTTGGCTACTGTCCATGGGATTGCAGAGTCAGACATAACTTAGAGACTGAACAACAATTTATCTTTCGAGTTCAAGGATAATGGTCATCCTCAAAGCAGTTATTTTCCATGAATTACATATGCTGATAAACATATACATTATAATTAATCTATAAAAATATACTATTTCTAAATAACAGAGCATGTTTTAAGAACTTAATAAAATAATATCCTAAAATACCATGTTCAGTCCTCCTGCATCTCTGTAAATTCCAACATCTTAATCAAAAAAACCTTCTAGGGTCAGAGTTTCTCAATGTCCAAACCATAGGATTACTTCAGGATTTAACATCAAGCTCAATTAAACACAATTTACATAGATCTTTCTTTGAGCATAACCAAAAGGAATTTTTTAACGTTGATAAAAGAGCAACAAGTGGGGATAAAACCACCTTTATACCCCTCAACAACAAACAAATCAAACAACCAGAGGTGAGAGGATTACATGCCATGTAATGGTATGCATCCTATGACGTCACCATCATTACCCAACAATTATTGAGCATTGTCATGTGCGAGGTAATGTGGTAGGAGCTGATACTATAATAACAAACAGGGGAGGAGAAATTAAGGGGAAACTTCCCAAAGAAGTCTGAATTTCAAAGAATGAATTTGAAAGAATGGATATCATTTTGCCAGATAAACAACATGGGCTAGCAAAAGAGGAAGGATGTGGAAAAAAGAGAAGGCATTCCATGCAGAACAGATCTCATAGGCCAGCATGGAGGCACCAAACAACACAGGGAATTAGTGAAACTGTAATTAGTACAACACAGATAGATACATATTGCTAGGGCCCACGGAGAAGGCTGGTGGGCTGCCATCTATGGGGTCACACAGAGTCGGACACGACTGAAGCGACTTAGCAGCAGCAGGGCCCAGGTGAAACTGTCAAACAGCATGGACAGGAACCAGTTTATGGAGGATCTCAGATACCTTGCTAAGGTTTTTAAATTATACTAGGGGCAACAGAATATCAATAAAGGGTCTCAAGGAAAAAAGAGTCACATACTAAATTAGTATTTTGGAAAAATAATTTTGTCCAGGGTATGGAGGATGCAATGGAAGAGGTTAAACTGCAGGAAGAATATCAGCAGACTTTTTAAATATCTAGGGGAGAAAGATTTTTTAAGAAAAGTTTCAGCAATGGCAAAAGCAGCAAGTTTAAAGCACAGAGAGCCTGAAACAATACATAGAGGCAGAATTGATAGGGCTCATTGGATCCTTATTGGATATGGAGGTTTGACAGAAAAGCCAATTCTGATTAGGAAAGACACAAGTCTCAGAGGATGGGGAGTATGTGAGTTTCATCTGGAATGTGTTACTCATAAGGGGCCTGTTACACCACCAACCATCTATTGGAACGAAGATGACATTTTTCCGGATTCAAAATTTTTCTGTTTAAAAAGCTTTTTCCCCCTAGCAGATACTTTGAAAGGAATCATTTTATAAGACATCGTCTTACTTTGAATAAAAATGCCTACGTAAAGAATTTGCTCCTTGAAGAAAATTGCCACAAATTTCTAATTCCTTGAGCTGTGTAGGATTCACATGCCAGGTCATAACCCTCATGCTTTTAAGTGATAAATAATTTTATTTCTCCCTTGATTGGGCATATGACTTCTCCCTCCTGCTGAGAGCATGTGTCTCTTCTGTACATTTGTTTGCCACCAAGATCAGACTTGCCCATGACCTATGAAGTAACCTGAACTGTGTTATATTTTTAAAGACCCATAGAGGAGACAGAAATGATTGCGCATCCTCAACATTTGGCCCAGTGGTCTGACATCATAGATATTCTCTGGGCTCATTTCAACATTTGACCAGTTATTCTTCCCACTGAGTCATGCTGAAACAAAAAACATTATCTGTGTAATTACTATCTTCAACAACCTAAAATTAAGCATATTATTATAACTCTTGTGGTACAATGAGAAAGAAATTCTCGGCTTTAAGAAAATTAAGGAAATACTGATTCTAGGAAAGTTATACCGTACAGGTAGAATAGATTTTTAGAAAATATTTTTCATAATTGCAGGAAAAACGTCTGTCATGTCTCCTGAAATGACAAAGCCCCCTCTCATCCCCTTCCTAAAAAAATAAAATTAAAACTAAGCATAGTTCTAAATACTGTCATTAAAGGTTGTATTTAGGTTTCAATTTCTGCTTATTTAACAATGCATTCATTCTTAAATATACAAATCATAACGACTAAAGTATATAGCATGTCCCTAGAAAGTGAGTATTTCTTGTTATAACTAGCTAATGTTGCTTTCTAAACCCAAAACCTTTTAGAAAGTTTACATAAAAACTCTGATAAGGTCTTAAAAACATCTGTGATGAGGATCACACAATGCAGTTAATACCCAAGAAGAACTGTCGACAGTAGCTGCTTCTGCCTGCCAAAGTCCATGACTCTGGTTTAAGATTATGGAAGGCCATTCATTTTGTTTTTATAAACTTAAAGATGACTTAACCAAATCCCCTAACAGTAGTTAATGGTTCTTAATTACACGATGTGATAAAAACAAGAAGAAAGCCTTATTCACTGAAAGGCACTATTATTACTAAAATTGTCTAATTTTATATGTCAGTAAAATTAAAAGATGACACAGCAAAGATGGAAAAATATCCCATGAAGTGGTTAAACAGCAATCAAGTTTTCACTTCTCTGTGCCAAGTTTTACTTCAGAGAAGTTTCAGTTGCATACAATTTGGGGGAAACATGAAATTAAGTTTTAGAAGCAGATTTTATAGCAGAAGAATTTCATCCACAATCAATTCTTCTTTATTTATATGAAGAAGTACATTTTGCATCATTCCTTGAATCTGCTAGCATTTCCATGATTAAAATTTTGACCTGAAAGTTAAACAGCAGGATAGTCTATTTTGAGTAATCCTCATTGTTATATCAATATATCCAATAATATTTTCAACAAGAATACAAAACAAACACTGGCTTTCAAGGGTTCTATAGGATTTAGAACATGAACGAGATAAGCATACCTGAGACTGCCTACACCATTTCCTTTGGGGACAAGAACTCTGCTTCTTTCAAACCTGTGTAAATATGCGGGCTAATCAAGAGTTTCTAGTCTTCGTATGTCTTGTTACCTTATAATAACTAGTACTCACTTAATTTTTTTTCATTTGACACTTTCAGAAACCCTATGAGATTGGTAGTATAGTCCCTATACTATAGAGAAAGAATTTAAGGCTAATAGAAACTAGATTATATCCTCAAAATTCACAAACTCAAAAAACAGAAACAAGACTAAAATCCCTCTTCTATTCAATGGGATTTGAAGTACACATCTATCTAACTCTGAAACAGGCTCTATCCTATACAAGGCTGCTTTCCATATAGCCAACTCTACATTTAACTGTCCCACCTTAAACTAGGTAACTGTATATCCACCTTATATAACTTTCACATAATTTATATTAATAGTAATCCCCCCTTCATTCACAAAAGTGTCCCAGTTGAAAAATAATTTATATGATCAAATTACCTTTAAGTTAATATACATGAAACTAAATGCATATAATTTTTGTTGTTGCTGTTGCTCTTGTTTAGTCGCTCAGGCCTGTCCAACACTTTGTAACCCCATGGACTGCAGCACACCAGGCCTCCCTGTCCCTCACCATCTCTCGGAGTTTGCCCAAGTTCATATTCATTGCATCGGTGATGCCATCCAGCCATCTCATCTTCTGATGCCCTCTTCTCCTTCTGCCCTCAATCTTTTCCAGCATCAGGGACTTTTCCAGTGAGTTGGTTGTTCACATCAGATGACCAAAATACAGGAGCTTCAGCTTTAGCATCAGTCCTTCCAATGAATTTTCAGGACTGATTTCCTTTAGGGTTGTCTGTTTTGATCTGCTTGCAGTCCAAGGTACTCTCAAGAGTCTTCTCCAAGACTGCAGTTCAAAAGCATCAATTCTCTGGCCCTCAGCCTTCCTTATGGTCCGACTCTCACATCCATACATGACTGCTGGAAAAACCATAGCTTTGACTAGATGGACTTTGGTCAGCAAAGTAATGTCTCTGCTTTTTAATATGCTGTCTAGGTTTGTCATAACTTTTCTTTCAAGGAGCAAGCATCTTTTAATTTCATGGCTACAGTCACCATCTGCAGTTATTTTGGAGCCCAAGAAAATAAAGTATGTCACTGTTTCCACTGTTTCCCCATCAATTTGCCATGAAGTGATGGGACTGATTGCCATGATATTCATTTTTTGAATGTTGAGTTCTAAGCCAGCTTTTTCACTGTCCTCTTTCACTTTCATCAAGAGGCTCTTTAGTTCCTCTTCATTTTCTGCCATAAGAGTGGTGTCATCTGCATATCTGAGGTTATTGATATTTCTCTTCTTCTCTTCTATTTATTATATTTCAAATCCAGCTTTTCTCCAGCTACAATTCCACTGTCTTAGTTCTGACACTCAGAATTTATTTTCTGAACTATTAAAAAAATTTTCAACTGATATTTTCACCTACATTGTAATTTATCTCTAACCTTATCTCTACATTGCAATTAATATAAACTTTCAAAAGGACACATTATATGTTATTTCTAAATCACCCACAGCTCTCAGTATCTGTATTGAACACATTTGTTAAATAATGATTTTCTTCTTAAAAAGTATTTTCCACTAGGGTTTATTCTTAGAAAGACTATTGTAGAGCCAAAGAAAAATGTAAAAAGTAATTTCTAGATCTACATCATTATTTCTAAAGCACATTTATTAATTACTTCTAACTCTTATTTTATGTACACATATTTTTTTCTGATCTGTTGGGGGATCCCATCTTAGAATAAGGAAAAGCAATGAAGCTGCATTTGTTTCCACATATGTTTAAAATTTCCTTTTTGGACAACTAAAAAACAAATATCTTTATTCTTTTTTTAAAAAAGGACACATGTAGTCATCCCATGAATATCATGGCAATCAGTCCCATCACTTCATGCCATGACTACTTCTCATGTAGTCATCCCAATTTAAAATACTTAAACAAAAAATAAATAAAATAAAATCCTTAAACAATTCCTCAGAATCTCCAGGATAAACACTAAAGCCTTCTTAGTAGTCTTAAGGCCCTTTGTTAATTGCTCCTTGCTTACTTCTCCACCCTAATCTCTCACTGTCTTCCCTGTCACAGACTACATCCCATCCGCTAAGTGTTCTATAGTTGCCAAACTATGCTGGCTTCTCTCTTGAGTTAGCACAGACTGCCTTCCTCCTCTTTCCTCAAATTGTCCTAATTTTCACATCTTTGAGCAGAGAGTTCTGGTATCCTCTCCTCTACTTATCTCTTGATTAAATCCTTGCTTGACACAGCACCAGACCCGAAGCACTCAGGGATAGGTTGTCATTATTGAGCTGAGTTTTGAGGTCTCTCTGCTGCTAAGCTGCTGCTGCTAAGCTGCTGCTGCTAAGTCGCTTCAGTTGTGTCCGACTCTGTGCGACCCCAGAGACGGCAGCCCACCAGGCTCTCCCGTCCCTGGGGTTCTCCAGGCAAGAACACTGGAGTGGGCTGCCATTTCCTTCTCCGATGCATGAAAGTGAAAAGTGAAAGTGAAGTCACTGAGTGGTGTCCAACTCTCAGCGACCCCATGGACTGCAGCCTACCAGCCTCCCCCGTCCATGGGATTTTCCAGGCAAGAGTACTGGAATGGGGTGCCATTGCCTTCTCCATAAAATAAGGCTAAATCATCTCTAACTTCCAGAGGTGCGAGGACTAAAGAAAAGAACGCACTTGTTATTACTGCCAAGATGAGGAACTCGGTCATGAAGGAAGCTATTATTGAGTGAACGCTGGAGGCACAACAAAGTCCGTCTGCGGTACTTTCTTTCTCTTAATTGTTATGCAACCCTCTGCATGGGTACCGCGTCGTTTTCCTGATTAGAAAACCGAGGCCCGAGCCAGATAAACAAGTTTTCAAGGTCTCCCAGATGTGGGCGATGAATTCCGCATTCGAACCCAGGTCTAGAGGCGGGCTTTGGGGGCGAGGGGCCGCGTTCCTACCCCGTCCCCGAAGTCCTTGAGCCGTCCGGTACCGAGGGCCTCTCGGCTTCTGTGGGAGCCGCCGGGGTCACTTCCCCGCACCCTGGGTCCCCATCTCCCACCTGTGGACGCACCGTGATTCCAGGTGTCGCAGCGCCCGCTTATAAAGCTGCAGCACCTTCTGCTGGTGGGTCAGATAGGCGGCCGACGGCAAGAACGCCATGATAGCCGGCTCATCCTCATTCTACCCGCTGCTGATCTCCTGTGTCATCTCCTTGGGTGAGGGATGGGTGAGTGAAGGTCTACCTCTCCTCTTTCAAGGTGTTTCCATGTCCTTTTCACCATTGCTTGCAATGTCTTCAAGTAGGAATTACAGTCTTTTGGAAGAAAAGAAAAAAACCTCTCTGATTATTTGCCAACTTCCATTAGGTTTATGTTAGATGCTTTTCCTTGGCGCTCCATAACATCCAGTGCATTGCCACATGATAGTTTAATGTTCTGGTTACCTGTCTGTCTCATTGACTAGGCTATACGGTATTTGTGGTAGCACTTTTATCTTTTAATTGCAATATTGAGAACTAGATCTGATGCACAGTAAGCATATGATAGATTTTTACTTTTAATAAAAATAGGACATTGGTCTATTGAACAGGATTAAATGAAAGATGACCATGATGGTGCTATAGGAAGGCAATACCTAAAGTTTAATGTATTTATGATTTTTATAATAGACACTTGAAAATTTTTGAGAACAATCAGTTCATTTCAGTTCAGTTGCTCAGTCATGTCCAACTCTTTGTGACCCCATGAATCGCAGCACGCCAGGACTCCCTGTCCATCACCAACTCCCAGAGTTCACTCAAACTCGCATCCATCGAGTCAGTGATGCTATCCAACCATCTCATCCTCTGTCGTCCCCTTCTCCTCCTGCCCCCAATCCCTCCCAGCATCAAAGTCTTTTCCAATGAGTCGACTCTTATCATGAGGTGGCCAAAGTACTGGAGTTTTAGCTTTAGCATCATTCCTTCCAAAGAAATCCCAGGGCTGATCTCCTTCAGAATGGACTGGTTGGATCTCCTTGCAGTCCAAGGGATTCTCAAGAGTCTTCTCCAACACCACAGTTCAAAAGCATCAATTCTTCGGTGCTCAGCCTTCTTCACAGTCCAACTCTCATATCCATACATGACCACTGGAAAAACATAGCCTTGACTAGACGGACCTTAGTCGGCAAAGTAATATCTCTGCTTTTGAATATACTACTAGGTTGGTCATAACTTTTCTTCCAAGGAGTAAGCGTCTTTTAATTTTATGGCTGCAGTCACCATCTGCAGCGATTTTGGAGCCCAAAAAAATAAGGTCTGGCACTGTTTCCACTGTTTCCCCATCTATTTGCCATGAAGTGATGGGACCAGATGCCATGAAGTGATGGGACCAGATGCCATGATCTTCGTTTTCTGAATGTTGAGCTTTAAGCCAACTTTTTCACTCTCCACTTTCACTTTCATCAAGAGGCTTTTTAGTTCCTCTTCACTTTCTGCCATAAGGGTGGTGTTTTCTGCATATCTGAGGTTATTGATATTTCTCCCGGCAATCTTGATGCCAGCTTGTGTTTCTTCCAGTCCAGTGTTTCTCATGATGTACTCTGCATAGAAGTTAAATAAGCAGGATGACAATATACAGCCTTGACGTACTCCTTTTCCTATTTGGAACCAGTCTGTTGTTTCATGTCCAGTTCTAACTGTTGCTTCCTGGCCTGCATACAGATTTCTCAAGAGTCAGGTCAGGTGGTCTGGTATTCCCATCTCTTTCAGAATTTTCCACAGTTTATTGTGATCCACACTGGAGAGGCAATGGCAGCCCACTCCAGTACTCCTGCCTGGAAAATCCCATGGGTGGAGGAGCCTGGTAGGCTGCAGTCCATGGGGTCGCTAAGAGTCGGACACGACTGAGCGACTTCACTTTCACTTTTCACTTTCATGCATTGGAGAAGGAAATGGCAGCCCACTCCAGTGTTCTTGCCTGGAGAATCTCAGGGATGGGGGAGCCTGATGGGCTGCCGTCTCTGGGGTCGCACAGAGTCGGACACGACTGAAGCAACTTAGCAGCAGCAGCAGCATTGTGATCCACACAGTCAAAGGCTTTGGCATAGTCAGTAAAGCAGAAATAGATGTTTTTCTGGAACTCTCTTGCTTTTTCCATGATCCAGTGGATGTTGGCAATTTGATCTCTGGTTCCTCTGCCTTTTCTAAAACCAGCTTGAACATCAGGAAGTTCATGGTTCACATATTGCTGAAGCCTGGCTTGGAGAATTTTGAGCATTACTTTACTAGCGTGTGAGATGAGTGCAACTGTGCGGTAGTTTGAGCATTCTTTGGCATTGCCTTTCTTTGGGATTGGAATGAAAACTGACCTTTTCCAGTCCTGTGGCCACTGCTGAGTTTTCCAAATTTGCTGGCATATTGAGTGCAACACTTTCACAGCATTATCTTTCAGGATTTGAAATAGCTCAACTGGAATTCCATCACCTCCACTAGCTTTGTTCGTAGTGATGCTTTCTAAGGCCCGCTTGACTTCACATTCCAGGATGTCTGGCTCTAGATGAGTGATCACACCATCGTGATTATCTGGGTCATGAAGATCTTTAATAGCTACCCCATATAATAAAATTACAAATTTCCTTTCTCTTTTAAGCCATAATATCATGGCTTAAAAGCACCCTGATTCATAGTATCTATTCAAATGATAAAGTCAGAAATTCAGAACATGAAAGAATTATAGAATCTAGTCTAGTGATTTTTAACCCATTATTTAGCAATAGATCAAAATCATAATCATCCCCAGAATATAAACACTTTATTCTATAGCTCTTGCCTAAGAGCTGCTTCCAGGGAATAAAGGGCCTTGATTGTTCTACTTCTCTATGTCCTCTCTGGGCCTGGAGATTCTACGACTCTGAATAGCACAGTTGTACAAACTCCAACCTAGTCCAGAATTTTATATGGCAAAAAAAAAGAAGCCAAAGACAGAGAAGGTTGTGATCTTCCCAGGAACACCACATGATGTAAGACGAGACCTGAGTCTTCTGGCTTCAAGGGCCTACCTTCCAAAATCATTTCACGCTTTTAATGGGAAAAAGCATTTAGCTCTGGGAACACTAGAAAAAATTTCCCCTTGCCTAGGTAAAACTATTCAAAGAGATGATAACAATACTAGGAAATATGGACACTAAAGAAGTATTAGACTGAATTACATTGAAAAAATATTTGTGTTGCAAAGCGCATTGCCTATGACACTGAGCCTATGACGCTGATGATGTCTAAGCCAAAACTGTAAATTGCAGGCTGCCAGGTACCTGTATCTTTCCTTATGTCAAATTTTCATCATAGAATATTTTGGAATTTTCCCCCATTAACAAAGTCAATGAAAATATAATAGTGATACTACTTTGAGAGAATCCCATGAATGTATCACCTCTTTGAATTCACAGCATTTTGGGGGTAAAATCTTACTATCAGACAACAGTGGGAGGCAGCCTCATTAAACCTGGCTATGAATTGTATTGGTTCTTATTCCAGATTGAATTGTGTGCCCTCAGCATGTATATGCTGAAGTCTCAGCCCCTAGTACCTCAGAATATGGCCTTGTGTGGAAATAGAGTTATGGTAGTTGTAAGTAGTTAAGATGAGATCACACCACAGTGAAGTAGACCTAAATCAATAATCAATATCACTAGTGTCTTTTAAAAAGGAAACTTTAGAGACAAACACACAGGGGAAAATGCTACATGAAAACTGGAGTCCTGCTTCCGTAAGCCAAGGAATGAACAGAAACTGGGGATTCCTGAAAAAAATCCTTCTCTGGTGCATTCAGAGGGAACATACCTCTGGAGACACTTCAGTCTCAGACTTCTTGCCTCCAAAACTGGGGCAACAAATGTTTGCTGTTTAAGGCACCCAGGTTGTGGCACTTTGTTAGTGTGGTCCTTGCAAATTGATAAAATTCTAGATCTTCAATCACTCTCAAGGGGTTTTTTCTCAATCATCTAGTTGAGTAAACTACATGCCAAAAAATTATATCTCTTTACTTAAATTTTCTGGTTGCTAGAAGTTAATCCAGGAAAAAAAAAAACCATAAATAGCATTACAAACAATTAGATAATATCTATATGCAGAGGATGAATTGAATACAAAATCATAAAAATACAGACAACACAATGTGCTGTAAAAATCAATTATATCTAGAGTCAAGCCATACAGTTCTATTTTGATTAAGCTTCATATAACTGAACACAGAAATTTATGACCTTCATGTATTTGTTTCATCCCATTTATTTATTATTATCTGATTGCTACATTTGAAAACTTTATTTCCGCCTACGATCTACAGTATTTTAAAGACATGTAGAGATATTCCAGCATTAGATTTTCTTTATGTCTGCTCCCTAGTGTATGCAATTCTCTGGCCTTTCTTTTCATATACAGTTTCATACAAGAAATCTGGTCCCCACAGTAAGCCTTGCAAAAAATTAGTGACACAGATAAATATTTTAAAGGATGGCTTTAGTTCAAGCAATGATTTCAAAGATAAACACTTCATCTAACTTCCACATTTAGTTGTCTGTTAATAGACTGCTATCAAACTAAATGTCAAAACATAATCAAACTTCACATTTTATGATTTAACATGTCATAAAACCATACAGCTGGATGCTATCAATGTGAAATTAGTTCTCTAAAAACTATTAAAGGTACCCAATGATTTCTACCTTCTTTGAAGATTGGTAAACATTACTTATTTTATAAAGTTCATGTATACTCTAGAGAAGATATTTGTATTTTAATCAGACAATGAAATAACTCCTTTATAAACAGAAATAACATTTGAGTGTGAATTTTTCTTTCTTATACAACTATACAAACCGGGAAAGAGAACTAGTCCCCTTTCAAGTATCATTTAAAAGTTGGCTGTTTGTATTTTTCAAGAGACATATCCCTTCTAAGTCTTTACTCCTACCTTATGTTATAAATATGTCAGTATCACTGCCCTCATACCAAGTAAAGATGAAGGACCCTGTGGTTCAGGTGACCATCTTTCCAACTCTTCAAGAATTAAGTTGGTCACTGCTTTCCCATGAGACCTCACCTTAACAGTTTAGGGATTAAGAATCTCCATAATCAGCTCACAGTGAGAACTGGATGAGTGTAGCCAAATCATTTGGTTTAATTCCATTTAACAAACATATATGTGTTAAGTGCCTACTATGCATTGTCATTGGACTAGGCATTGGGTAACAGGAGATAGAAGAAAACTCTTAAGGGACTTACAACTGAGAGACATAAATAAACATATATTGATTGACATTATGAGGTAAGAAAAAAGATAACAATCTACCCAGGGTGCTATAAAACAGGAAATGGTGCTATGAAGCCACTTGGCCCATCCAAGAATTGTTCATTTGATTTCCTGGAAAAGTTAGATGAGCTAATTTCAGGAGAGATGGATGAGAGACTGGTCAGCAGGGAAGGTGGGAAGGTTCTCACAAGTCATGGAGAGAAATAAAGTGAAATGGAGAAGTATGCCCAAAATTTTGTCTCTCCAAAGTGAACACTTAGTGTAGGATATTATTAAGATCAGTATCTGTGGAAGGAAGCATGAAGAAGCAGGACTGGGGCAGAAGTGGAAGCTGAACCAGTACACAAGATGCCCAAGTCTCTGCCAGCAACATGAGACTACCTGGAGCCAGACATTTATATCCTTGCCTGGCTCTGTCACCCAAATGGTGAGATGCCCAAATGGTGAGACCTTGGGAGAGGCAGCATCCGGAAGTCAGAGAAGTGGCTGAGAGCTGGAGGCAGCTAGTCAGCAAGTCCTCCTGGAAGAGGGTGCAAACAGAGCATCTCCATGGTGCCCAAAATGTAAAGCTAGTAGAGGGCCAGCATATTAAACTGTAAGTCCTATGTAGTAAATGGTAGGAAAAAAGTTGAAAAAGTAAATTTTCAAAGATACATTCTCATAATAATGTTCTAGTCTCGCCAGAGGGAGCCAATTGTGTATCTCTTCCCAACTCTACATTCAGTGACATTATTTTGGCATCTTGAAATCATCCTTGGAGAAAGTATTTACACCATAGAAACTGGCAAAAGTTACAAATCAGTGCTTTATTTTTCTTAGAACTAGTTTACCAACACAAAACATCACCATTTTCCTTCCTATGTCCATAAACCCAGTTTTGAACCATGATGAATAAAAGCCCCAGGTAAGACAGCATTCTGCAATCTGTTCAAAATAGGAGTGCTCATAAGTCAATAACCCCCATTCTTTTATGCCGAGAGAAGTAAAGACTCTTCCATTTCCTATCCTTGCCACTAACCTCATTTCTGCCTTGGTAAATTGTAGTAGTCTCAAAGGATAAATTCATTCATTACAAGCGTTCTGCTTTCACATGTATTCAAGAATATGTATTAAAGGCCTACTATGTATTAAAAGCCAAGTTAGGTACTGAGAACGCGATATTGAGCAAGCAAAAGACTTAGTTCCTATTCTTAGAATTTACAGTTGACACACAAACACTAAATAAATCATAAAATAAATATATAACCATAAATGGTGACTATAATGAAGAAAAGATAGAGAATGGGAGATACTTGAATATCTTTGATGTTTTAACTTTACAAATCACCACATAGCATAAAATAAAACATCAAGTTAATAGAGACTAAGAATTAATGATATAGTTTCAGAAAAAGCAAATTATAATTATTTTTAGAAAATTTTGTCTTATCTACTGTTATGAAAAGCCCAGTTGAATACTGATTTTTTCCCAAAAATTTCCATATGTGCACTAGCAATCATAGTACCTCATATTTTCCATTGACTGTATCATTGCATTCATCTGCTGTATCATTACAAAGATACAGAAACAGAGAAATTTGAATAGCATCAAAAATCAGAATTTTTCTCCTTTGGCCACTGTTATTTACATTGTAAAGAATATCTCATGTTAAGTTAGACTCACTGTTTCTAAATAATTGCCTTGAATATTATTAGTAAAATTCTCTGGTTAGGACATAACATTTGGCAAAGAAAATGAGGAATCTTACCTTAAAATTCATATTCCTGGGCTGACTATATGAAGGAAAAATGTTTTTTCAATTTAATATTTTTATTTTCAAAATAGACTTTCATTCTTGGAAAAAGCTGAGACTTATGCCTGATGTATATCTAAAAATATAGGAAAGGATGAATTTAACATCTCTTCATGATACTGCAGTTTCTATCTGGATTCCCACCCATGATAACCACGCAGTTAAAAGCACATATCAAAATCTTGTTTTATACGGTTTGGAAAGTAACACTTTCTATTTGTGGCACCACATTTACGTGCTTGTGAATTCTGATCATATAAAACATAATTAATCCAGGACAACCTGTCTCTACTTCCTTATGGTCAAGTTTAGATTAAACAAGATTTGCCGTTTTTAACATCTTTTATCTTCACCCCAAAGTCATTACAAAATACATCTCTAGAATCAGATGAAAATTTATAAGTGTTTCCACTGTGGATTGCGCCAAAGAGTTAAAACATCGCAATGCATTATACATATATTCATACATAGGAGCAAAGGGATACCATTCTCATTTTTTCATCATCAAGGCATTTATAAGACTTCTATCTTCTTTTGCTTTTGTGACCTCTAACCAGAAAGGCCAAAGCAAATAAAGGTCAAGATAGATGTCAGATCAAGCAATTACTAAACAGGGAACTTGGCTGTGACCCTCAGATTAGAAATGCTGACCTGTCACAGCAACAGGGGAAAACCTTCCTGCAACTCCTTCTCTCATTTTATGAAATACAATCTAGATCTCAGCCTAGGTTGAAAAAACCTGATATCCTTCATTTGCGTTTTAATTTTTTCCACCCTTCATATTGGGGTTGTCCTCCTATTTTCTCCTTGGCTATAGGCTCTGAATTGTAGATACTTGAAAGAAAAAAATCAGCAAGAATTGGGAGCAGGGAGGGATAACATACCTACCATGAAAAATGAGAACAAGCCAACACAACACAAAATGTTGTAATGTCACTTTTGTTCATATAGCTGTACTTGGAACTGCATGAAATTTAGATGCTTTGCACAATAGCAGTGACCTCAATCAATAATACTCATAGTTTTTCTTCAATGGGCCACTTATAGTAACCGCTTTTTGAAATGTTCTTTGGAAGGTAACTAAAATTTGCAAATTTGTTTATACACCTGGACCTGGATTCCTCTAATCTCTAAAATATAACTCTTTCCTCTCTAGTTCCAAAAAGATATTGAAAAACATTATCCTTATTACCCATTACAACCCACATTCACTCCTGAATTCCTCAAATCCATAAACTTCGCACCCTTCAAAAGATCCATATTACTGTTTTCATTTTCAAAAGGAAAAATAGAAGATTTTCCTATGAATTTTGAGTTGAAACAGAAAAATAGAAAGGAAATCCGTCACAGGAATTGTTGGATAATGGAGTCTTACAGAAAGGTTTCTGGCTTTTTTTCCCTGCTTGACTTTCCACAATTCACAGGAGAATATTAGTAATTAAACAAAGAACACTTGGCCTCATTTCCTGGTAAACTATTAAATTTTGTTGCATTAATGGATTTTCACTGTTGAATATAATTATTTCAATAAAGTTCATTAAATCAAATAACCTGACTTGAATTCCTGACTTTGAAATAATCTGACCTCCTCACCCCCCCCCCCAGAAAAAAAGAGTCAAAGACTAATTAAAAAACAAACAAACAAAAATAACAACCATCATCCTGTTATTGGAGCACAAGCCTGGAATTCCAGTGAGGAAGAATTATCCAAACAAAAACAGAAAAAAACACTTTTTTTAAGGAAAGTCCTACTTTTCAAACATTCTTAACATTAGCAAACTTGAAACATTGACCCTAAAGGAAAAATGCAAATATATCATTTTAAGGTACTTTCCATTTCAGATTCTGCTCAAATCCCAGTCTCCACTGGAAAATAAAAGACAATTGGAAGCTTTCTTAGCTGCACACTACAGAAAACCGAAACAAAAGGAAAAGTTCCCGTATCAAAATGACAATCAGTGTACATTATATGTAAACCACATCTTGTAATCTTTTAAGTTTAATTATTTTCTGCCCATATGCTCACAACTTTCACTTCTTTGTTCAAGAAGCCCTAGTGGAAAGTCCAGCCTATTATTTTTGTTATTATAACTGTTTCTTCTAGTCACCAAAGAACTTAATGTAGCATAAGGGTTTTGAATAATCATCTTAGAAAGCATTATACCCTCCAAGGATTCCTTCACAGTTTACACTAGTTTTGAAATATTATTTCTTTCAAAAGCATCAACATACAAGAATACCAGCAGAAGCAGGAATGAACTAGAAACTCTATATTATTTCTTTGAAAAAGATCATATTCACCTGGACTGCATGCATTTTTATTTACAAAATTCCCAGAGCTAAGGCTAAATAAAAGAATCCAGTTCACAATCATTGTGAATTACTACATCTTATTTCTTCATTGTGTCTGCGGTTAACAAAACTGAATGAATAAGACTGAAGTTGCAACCTGTGATGGCTTGACATGTTTTCTGTTTCCTCAAGAGGTGTGGCCAGAATTTTTTTTTTTAATTGTGTACTGCAAAATAATTGTCTAAGAGTAAGAAACTGGCATTTAAATAGGAGTGGATTCTCTCTAAATTTTACCCCAGTGGCTCCAAGATATGAATCACAGAAAATGGTCTACTCCCTGTGGTCAGCATTCCTTCAGCCCACATTCAATAATGCCAATTAGCCTAGGTGGGGCCAATACAGGGGTGATCTTACAAATGGACCATTTTAATAATAATTTTTCCCTTTGGAAGGGGGTCTGTGGGCTTCAAACAAACCAATAATAAAATTAGTTTAAGAAAAAGGAAAAGTTAGACTTCAAGGTTAGAAAAACATTTAAACCTTAATCAGTATTTCTTCTTTTTGTCTTCTTTATTCCTTTTGGAAACGGAAATAACTCAAGAAAGCATAATAACCTTCTCTGGAATTTTCACTCAGCTTGAGGATGCCCAAAGTTTGTTAATATGTTTGTTTAAACCCTATGCTTTTTAGAAGTGCAGCACTCAGGGACTTAGATAGAATGTGCTGAGTGCAAAATACAAAAGGAATTTAGAAGACTGAGTTTCTTCATGATGAATTATTTCATAATTAACTATGAAATATATTTTAGAATTTATTTCTGGCCTAAAGAAATGTATGTGTTAAATAGAACCTATTACAGTTTTTATATACAGTTCATGTGCTATCGTGCTAAGTTGCTCAGTCATGTCCAATTCTGTGTGACCCCATGGACTCTAACCCGCCAGGCTCCTGTATTCATGGGATTCTCCAAACAAGAATAGTGGAGTAGGTTGCCATTTCCTTCTCCGTGGGATCTTCCCGACCGAAGTTTCTAACCCATATCTCTTACCTTCTCCTGTATTGGTGGAGGGTTCTTTACGACTAGCACCACATGGGAGGCTATTTACAGTTATTTCCCCCCAAAATCTATAAGCATTACACAAATCAATGCCTAACCTTTACCAAAATATTATAACAATCATGTATACAATTATTCAGCCACGAGAAAAAATAAACTTCTGCCATTTGCAACAACATGGATAGAACTTGAGGGCCTTATGCTAAGTGAAGTAAGCTAGACAAAGAGAAATACTGCATGGTATCAGTTCTATTTGAAATCTTTAGGAAAAAAATCCAACATACAAACAGAGAGTAGAAAAGTGGTTGCCAGAGGCTTAGAGCATGGAGAAAATTGAGAGAGAATGTAAAAGAGTAAAAATGTTCAGCTATAAAATCTGAGAATCTAATGTGTAACAGGATGACTATCATTGATAACAATGTATTGATAAGTAAAATTTGCTAAGAGAGTAGATTTTAAATATTTTCACCAAAAATAAATAAAAAAATGAGGTGATGTATGTGTAATTATATGGAAGGCAATCCTTTCACAATGCATATATATATATATCAAATCATTATCATGTATGCATTAAATATGTTATACTATAATTTTATTTGTCAATTTTAACTCCATCAAGCTGCAAAATATACCAACAATCAAGATACAGTGAAAATATATCCATATAATATTCCAGGACAATCTCTGAGGCAAATTCTTTGATTGTCTAACAACCTTATAAAGTGGAAAAAGTAATTTTTCCATTTTAAATGTGACGAAATAGAGATTCAGAATAATTATGTCTATGATCTCAAGCTAGTTTTTGTGAGAGTAGGTTAGATTCTAGGCCTTCTGGATTCCCACATACCACTTCATGTTCACCCTGCCAATATTTGATTCAGTCCCCCAAAGTTTTATATAACCTGTCTGTTCTTTGGGAATTCAGAGGAAGCGCAGGTAACTTGTTTAAGGCTCCATGGACAGGAGGGCTTTGAGTAGAGCTTTAGATGAGGACCAGTTAGACCAGGAGGGGGGACAGAAGAAAAGTATGGCAGGAGAGGGTAAAACATAGCCAAGTAAAGATAGTAACAGCATTTATTAAGCACATATTATCAGATACTATACTGAGCAGTTAACTTACATCATTTAATTTACTCCTCACTACCCACATGAATGAAGTACTTCCTCAGGAAACTGAGGCTTAAGAAACTTAAGTATCAATTTGCCCTGGGTCACAGAGCTGGGACAGAACTAATAGCTGGATTGTAACCCTGGTCTGTTTGGACCAAATTCAAACTCTTTAGCTTTGCTCTCTACTGCTTCTGGAGCCAGGGCATAAGGAATGGGCTTGAGTGAAAAAACCCTGGCAGCAGAAGAGTCACCCTAAGAATGGAAGAAAATGAACCAGATAGAACAGGTGGGATTACATTATCAAGGGTCTAAAAATTCAAGGAAAATTAAATTTGATGTAGTAAGCAATGGGTCCCCTTTACAGATTTTTGAATTGGAAGAAAGACAATAAAAAGAAGTATCCAAAGAATATCTTAAGACAGTAAGATGGAGTGAGCAAAGGACGAAGATAAGGGAGCTAGTTAGTAAGCTATCTAATGGTTCAAGTATGAAATGCTGAAGGTCTAATCTAGGGTTGTCAACATGATCATGAATCAGAAGAAAAGGATACCGAAAACAATTAGAGGGAAGAATCAACATAACTTCATGACTAATTAGATGCAAGAACTGAAGCAGAGGAATGATGAGTCAAAGATGACTGGATGGTTTCAAGCCTGGAGGATTGGAGAGATGGCGCCACAAAGAGTAAAGGTGAGAGAGCAATCTGTGGTGGAAAAGCCTGAGTTTGTGTTTAGGCATGTTGGATTTCAGTGGCTGACGAGAAGGGACCTGGCGATGGGAACTCATTTTCAGATATCAGAACATATACCTATGAGAAACAAGGGCACCGTGCAATAATGAAAGGTGGAAGTTGTGGATACATCTGAACGTGCAGCTGAAGAACATGAAAAGAGAGAGAGTAGGGCTGAGATTTTAGTCTAAGGAGTTTCCGTTAAAAACGCATGTAAGAATTAAAGATTTTAAAATTTAAAAAATAAAAAAATAAAACAACAACAACAACAACAACAAAAAAGGATGCTGGAGAAGAATGAGGAGGGATTCAGGAAATAAGCAAAACCAGTTTCTTTCCTTTAAGGGATTTACAATTTACTTGGGGAGGCATACTAACATGCGTGAAGCAACATCAGTGAAATTATTTATCTTCACTGGAATATAAGCTCCATGAGAGCAGAGACTAACCCTTAAAATAGGACTTGGCATATTTTAGAAATTCAGTATTTGTTGAATAAATGAGTAATTCATTCTACGCCATGTTTCAGTAACTAGTACAGTGCCTGGCAAACAGCTGGAGCTCAATAAAGCTTGCTTAATTGAATTGAACTAATAGTAATTCTATCTTTAGTCCTAAGGAGATCTCATCTGAAAGTTGTTAATTATGAGATTCCAGATAAGTTCACTAAAAATTCAAAGAAAAGACACATTATCAAAGCATTAAAAGTAAAAATCATGAAGTGGCCTTGGAATAAAGAGAAAGTAAAAAGAAAGAAGGAATACCAAGGAAGGAGACAATTACTAAGGCACAGAAGCAGAAACAAATCTGAGACATCTGTGCATCAGTTTAAAATTTGGATGTAAATGAAGGATATGAATTAAAGAAACATGACAATTACCACTGTGTGTGGTGCTAGTAACCAATAAGTATATCACACCCTTTCATGATCGGCTACAGGCAATAAGAGAGAAATGAGCTAGAGACCATGCCAAGGTTTGTGACCTGAGTGACCCAGCATAAGAATGACAGCCATGGGAACTCAAGTGGAGAGGAAGATGTGCTTGATTTTAAACGTGGATGCCCAATGTCTCTGTTAGGGACCATTTGAATGAAATTCACTCAAACCAACTCAAGTGAAAATAGTACTCCTTAAAGACGAAACACAAAATTTTGTAGACATCAGAGAAAATTTCAAAATGTACAGCTTGGCCAGCATTACAGATGGAAAAATCAGGAAATAAAGCTGACGGTCCTTTTCTCAGTCCTTATATATCATGAGATATATTATATACCTCATGATTCTGTGGCTCTGATCCATTTTCCGGATAGATTCTATAGACCAGCTTCCTCTGCTTTTTCAAGGTATTTTTGTTCCTTTAGAACTTTCAGCGTGGACATGACTTTGGCTTGCTATGATGTCGACTTTACATGAACACCCAATTTTTGTGCTTTCATTCTGAAAAATGTCTCACATGCTTTCATAGGAAAAATACTATCATTGCCCTACCTTTTTTTTCCCACAAAATCTATGAAGTTAATAATTGTATAAGAAAATTCATTTTTCATGTTTACTATTAACTGGGAGTATCTATATTAATTCCCATTCACTTTTATACTCATTTATTTATTGCTTTAAAATTCTTCCTTTCTACCCTCCATGTTATCTAATTTAAAAAAATCAACAGATATCACTCACTATCTCTCACAGATACTTACTCAATTGAAAATGGATTAGAACTAAGGTATTATCTCTTATTGGGACTTTCCAGGTGGCTCAGTGATAAACAATCTGCCTGCCAGGCAGGAGACACAGGTTCAATCCCTGGGTCAGGAAGATCCCCTGGAGAAGGAAATGGCAACCCACTCCAGTGTTCTTGCCTGGGAAATCCCAGGGACAGAGGAGCCTGGCAGGCTACAGTCCATGGGGTCACAAGAGTTGGACACGATTTATCTACTAGACAGCAGAAGCAGCAGTTGAATAGCTAAGAAAATATCTCTGGATGTTCTTTGGTAATCTTTTCTTGATGGGATTTCATGGCTCCAGGAAAGAGGCCTCCACCCACACAAAAATTCTCTCCCTTGTGAGCCAATAATCTGAAATTTCATTACTAGAATTTTATCCCTTTGGTTGACAACTTTGATCCTTATGAAAATACTTATTCTTTTGTTGTGTGTAATAATTCCCCTTGCTCCTAGAGACAACCCCTGACTTCTTAATTTTACCAGGTCTAACTTTCCTGGTAAGCTAAATCTTTCGCATGTTATGTACTCAGATCCAGCAAATAGTTCAAGATGAAAGGGCAGAGGTATTGCTAAACTGCAAGCCAGAAAAATAAACTATGTCAAATGTTAGTATGAAATAGTCTTTTGCAATTTATTTGTAACTACTTCATAAGGACCTATTGAGAAAATCATTTTAATTTTATTAAGCTTCAGACTATTTGCAAAAGTAGGTTTCAGATTATTCTATGATTTGTGGTATACAAGAGCAATGGACCTAAATTTTAAATTAAAAGAGAAAAAATCTTCCTTCAAACTATAATCTTAACAAAGAGTCACTACCAATGTTTAATCCCCCTTCAAGTAACTGTTTTTATTCTTCAAGTATCAATATATATTTAATAAGTCATAAGGGGAAGATTGCAGAAGGCCACACTGATGTTTCCTTAAATATAAAGAAAATAGAGGATAAATATTAAAATCAGTAAGTCTATCATCACTCATGGCATATATATTTATATATTTCTTCATATGTATAGTTCCTCATGTCTGACGTGCTTTGTTACCTTTCGTAGTAGCGCACAAACCTAAAAATTCTCAGTGCCTGGCTGTACCATAAGCATCTTCTAATTGGTTCATTTGTCACCTATCTACTTCTTAACAATTTCCAATAGCCCATCTTTAAAGTGTTAAAGTTTTTCTGATGATAAAAATTGATCTACTTTAATTTTTCAAAGTACCGACAATTCTGTTCATTGTTTCTTTTAATTTCGACGTTAAGGAATACAGGTGTGCATTCTTATTTATAAATAGATAAGTATGCAAATATGGTCCATGATATAAGGTCTTTCATGTAACATCATCACGTGTGAAAGCAGAAATTACTTCTCCATTCACCACCCATATTCAGATATTACTGACAGTTTTAAGGTGACTACTCAATGCAAAAATCTTAATTATATTATCTGAAACTATTTGAATTAAGAAGGACTCTTGAGTGAAGCAGCTATACAAGGCAAGCTTGTATTGCTTTGATGGACTCATTCAGTTTCAAGCAAACATTTGACCAAGTTATAGGATTTATATTACAATGTATTTCATTTCTTTAATTCTAAAAATGTAGCTATGAAAAATCTTATTAAATCCTTTCACCTAGTAGTTACAGAACCTGAAAGAGTCATAAATATCTCTGACCCTCATTTTTCTTATCTATTAATTTGAGGAAATAAACCACAGCATTTTTCTGTGGATTAAATTAAATGAGATATTAAAGTACCTGGTGCATAATAGATTTTCAGTAAATGTTTGCCTTTATTATTATAACTGGGAAGAGTATTTCAAGGAAAGAAGAAAAGTGACATTATAATACCACTTTTAAATCCAAGAATTGAGAGGATTCCCTGGTGATTCAGTGGTTAGGACTTTCAATACTATGTGCCTGGGTTTGATCCCTGGTCAGGGAACTAAGATCCTGCAAGCTGTGAGGCAAAAAGAAAGAAAGAAAGAAAAAACGTGTGTGTGTGTGTGTGTGTGTGTGTGTGTATAATCTCCAAGCATTGAAATCATATGTATTCTTGGGCCATCTTCTTTTTCCTTCCTTACAACTGGTCCATCTCTCTCATCTCTCTCTCTCTCTCTCCCTCTCTCTCCCTCTCTCTCTCTCTCTCTCTCTCTCTCTCTCTCTCTCTCTCTCTCTCTCTCTTTCTCTCCCTCTGTTTAGTCGCTAAATCATGTCCAACTCTTGCGACCCCATGGATTTTAGCCTGCCAGGATCCTCTGTCCTTGGGGTTCTCCAGGCAAGAATACTGGAGAGGGTTGCTGAAGTCCATGTAAATCCATTGGATTCCTGGCATCTTAATTATGGATTTCATTCAACAGGAATAAAACCAGGAGTATCAGGATTATACACAAGAGTCATGTTGATGGTGTTAATTCTCTTCAATTTAGGAAATACAAAAATGAAACTAATGAATGAATTGATTGAGCCAAGCCATTAACCCTTAAATAAAGGGTGATTACCTGCTTTTGACCTTAGATTACTAGGAAGATGCTTTGGTCCTATTTCAAGATGACTTCCCAGTTTGTTTCTTATTTACATGAAGAAATAAATATCTTTTTTTTTTTTAGGTTCCCTTCTCCCTCCACTTTAACTTCACCTTCTGATATAATGCTAGACACATCCTACCCTCTAATCCTGCTAATCAGTCATTCCTTCCTTTTCCCATACCCTGCAACAACTAACCCTCAAGCACTTTTTACACAATTTGGTCTTTCTATACTTCAGTAAACTGAAGACCTCACTTTGAAGGATTTCACACTTAAAATTTCTTCCATCAAACCTTCCTATTGACATGTCCTATAGTGCAAAATAGGACAGTACTCAAAAATAGTGAGGCTGACCACTAAAATTCTGGTATCTATGGAGAGCCAAGTGAAAATAATATAGGCTAGAATAAATGTTTGGAGAAGGCAATGGCACCCCACTCCAGATTTTCTTGCCTGGAAAATCCCATGGGTGGAAGAGCCTGGTGGCTGCAGTCCATGGGGTCACTAAGAGTTGGACACAACTGAGCGACTTCACTTTCTCTTTTCACTTCCATGCATTGGAGAAGGAAATGGCAACCCACTCCAGTGTTCTTGCCTGGAGAATCCCAGGGATGGGGGAGCCTGGTGGGCTGCCGTCCATGGGGTCACACAGAGTCGGACACAACTGAAGCAACTTAGCAGCAGCAGCAGAAGAAGAAGAAACGTTAACAATCTAAAAACCAGACAAAACTATCTACAAGCTTGGTCGAACTTTGAAGAAATAAGAGGAATGTTAAATAAAATGTCCCCACAAGAACTAGCTATCCTCAATGGTTTGTTTTTTTCTTTTTCCCCATAAGCCAGAGTTTTAACCTAGTTAACCCATCTTTCATTAACATGTTGCAGAAATGGGGCCTGGCCAACCACCCCTGCATATACTCAGTTGCCTCGACATGCTTTTGTGGTTGAAACCCAAATTCTTCCTCCCACACAACAAAACGGAAAATACTTTCATTTCCTTGAAAAGGTCAAGTATCTGCAAAATTGCATAATTTTTATATGTTTTCCTTTTATAAGATTCATATCACCTATTTAATAGATTACTTTTCTATCCTAGCAGAATCAGAAATTTACATTTATAGAATCAGTTTCTTTTAAGTTTGTAGAGTATTGATTACATAGCTTTCAACGCCATTCATTTACACGGGTTCTCTGGTTTTTGCCTAAATCTACATATGTTTTATGAAAACTAACAAAATGAACTAAATATATAATAAACTACAATCTATTTGTGAGTGTATATTCAGTCTAACATGCACTTTTGGAATACTTCAATTTGATAACTGTATTTATATGTTTTATGCTACAATATAGAGAAACAGGCATTTTCATATTTATTTAAACTTCAATATAAAAAGGGTTTGAGTAGATTCACAATATTTGAGCAATGTAATGGCATAATAATATACACCAGACATATATACACACTATATTACATGTCAGACACCTTTTTACATGCACTATCTCATTTGCTTCTCAGTGACCTCATGAGGTGAATCTATTGTTATCTTCACTTGTTACAACTAACTTGCTCAAAACCCCAAAACTGAGGAGCAGTTGATTTGGATAGGAACCCAGGTGATCTGATTCTAGATCCATGTGTTTGCTAGTAAAGACAGAGAAAGAAAGGAAACCAGAGTTACAATGAGCCCAAGAAATGTGCGCTGAAAATTTTGTCTAATACAAAAAATGAATCATAAATTTGGTTCTGATTTTTTGGGAGCCAAAGAAAGAAACACAATCAGAAACAAAATTCAGTGTCCGTAACATAAAAGCCATACTAACAATTCAGAAGAAATATTGCATCTCCTCTGGGTGACATTAAGAGAAAGAGCAAAGAGTAGTCTTAAAGACAAACAAACAAATGAACACCAACACCAAAATGCAGCACCTTCTCATAATCCACTTAAATGCAAACTCGGGGAACACTCACAGACTTAGAGAATAAACTTACGGTTGCCAGGGAGGCGAAGGACTCGGGGAAGGGATGGTTAGGGAGTTTGAGACGGACATGTACACACTGCTATATTTTAAATGCATAACCAACAAGGACCTACTGTATAGCACATGGAACTCTGATCACTGTTATGTGGCAGCCTGGATGGGAGGGGAGTTTGGGGGAGAATGGGTTCAAGTATATGTATACCTGAGTCCCTTCACTGTTCAAATGAAACTATTACAATATTATTAATTAGCCATACCCCAACACAAAATAAAAAGCTTAAATTAACAAAAAAAAAAAAAAGCAAACTCAAGGAATAACCCAGAACCTAACTCAGAAAAAGCACATTTTTAATGCTCCAAAGCAATATGATTATATCAAATATGTATGCCAATGGAATGGTTTGACCCTAGAGTAAAATTTAGGGTATCCCCAGGAATGTAAAGAGTACATCTTCTGTGTGTAATCTTCCCAGTATAACAATGTAATATATTTAGTAATTATTAAACATTTAATGAGAATTGGAAAATATTAACATTATATTCATTGGAAAAAAGCTGAGATGTACCTATTTTACCTGTCTGATTTAGAATATGTCCATTTAATTCTTCAGCAAAGTAGAAGCAGAAAGGACACAAATCACTCTAAGCTTCATTCTCTTTGTTTGTAAAATAGGGATAATAATACTACTCCCTCATTGTGCTGCTTTGAAGAGTTAATGAAAAATACATTAAAAATTCTAAGAACAGTGTCTGGTTGTGCTATATACTAATTAAAACGTTGATTACTATTAATAGTATTACTATTCCTAAATCTATATTTGGAAACTCTAAGATGGTCCTTCAAAGCTTTACAAAGCATAACAAATTAAAACAGAATATTAGGGCCTGAAGAATTAAAGGTGAAATCTTCATATTGTCCCAGGAATCAAATAACTACTCTAAAGTCAGGAGTCAACTCCGAAAAATTATATGCAGATTCTATGGGTTTGGTCACTTTTTAAAAGTGTTTTAAGTTAGGTTTAATTTTTTGAAGGGAAAAAATGATTTTAAAAAAAAATTTATTGTCTAGACAAAAGTAAGCCCTTAAATCTGTTAATAAAGTAAAGATATATTTCTATACAAGCTAGGACACTGTTAAGAGTGAAAAGATGTGATAAAATAATTAACAGGCATCAACAGATCTACAACAGGTGTAAACCAGGATAATTCCAGGAATTCTAGGATATAGTCACCATAACTATACTTTCTTCTATATTTCAGTCATACCGAGAATAATAATGGCTGTGCATTATCTTTAAAAAATATTGCAAAGGGCAATGGGGCTAGTATTTTTTTTTAATTATAAAATTGCACCTTTTTTCAATATATTGATATCCAAAACAAATCAAGTATTACCAATTATACTCAGAATCAAAGGAATTTTAAAACTTTATGCAAAAGTTGGGACCTTATCATAAATTCCAGTGGTTTATGATACTGATTAATTTGATATAACTGGCCAGTTAATATTATTCAGATTTATTTGGATATATTTTTTTCTTTGTATATTTAAAATCTATGGACAAATAAATACCCAGTAAATCCCTTCAGTGACTTTGTAAACATATATAATAGAATCAAAAAAATTTTTTGATTCTTTATATTTTTTTTCCTTTTTGGAGGACATCTTAATGCAAAGGAAAAAAATATTTCCAGATTTTTTAGTCAAATATTACTTTTTTTCCACAAAGGATTTGTCTTGCCATTATCCCCCTAGTTTAGTCTTTCTATAGTCTTCAAACTCTCATTACCACACAAGTAAACGAACAAGGGATAAACATAATAGATATCTCTCTAACGTTTTAGATTGATGATTTTTTAAATAATCATTTAAAATAAAGAATAAATGGAGGGTTCCCCACTTCACTTCTAATCTTTGAACATAGCCTATTTCCATGCTTATCCTCTGAGAATCTAAGCTCTATGAGAGCAGGGACAGTTTATTCAGAACTATAACGGCACCCTACTCCAGTGTTCTTGCCTGGAGAATCCCAGGGACGGGGGAGCCTGGTGGGCTGTCGTCTCTGGGGTCGCACAGAGTCGGACACGACTGAAGCGACTTAGCAGCAGTAGCAGCATATGCTCAGAACGTTATGTGGAATCTAACATTCAGTAGGTGCTCAATAAACATTTATTAATGAATATAAAGCTCATTATTTAGGTTTCACACATCGGTTTTTAAAGTCCAAGATTAGAACAACCAATCAAAAAGAAATCTTAAACAATTTGTATTAAAAGATTTACTGTGACACAGAAGGGTGAGGTAATGTCACGTTCTAATGCAATCTTTGATTTTTATTGGTACAGATAAGGGACTAGTAGTCCTGCCTTGTTCTGTACTCATCAGATCATGTATTATAAGAAATTTTGACAAAGTGGAATCAATTAGGAGAAGAGGAAAAGATGGAATTGAAATTAACCTGTAAATTATTAATAATCATTCATGCATTATTAAAGGAATCACAGGGAAAGACAAAGTGGGGCATGATCACTCTTTAACTATCTTCCAACCTTATGGAAGAGGAACTGGATGATTCCATGTAACCAAGAGTATATAACATACCGTGAAACAAAATATAACTCAATACAAAAGTAATTTTTTATGAGAATTCTGCATCATTCCTGTGGTTAGGACTTGGCATTTTCATTGTGGAGAGCTTAGGTTCAATCCCTGGCCAGGGATCTGGCAAGCTGGATTAATAATAATATAATAATAGTTTTAATAATTAGAGCTGAGGAAGAATGGAATGGATTATCTGTCTTTGAGATGCTGTGCTTTCTATCTGAGTTGATAAAGAGCTCTTCTGAAAAGACATACTGAAGTCCCTAGAACTTCTAAACTGATATTTTATTATGTATCTATATATGTAAAGTATAAAATACAATGCCAAATTCTAATGCTTTGTATAGATAGCTTTATACAAATAGCTTTCAGCATATAAAAAATATTTAGATATCTAAGAACTTTTTATTATTTCCATTATCATTTCAGAATACATACCAACCAAAATAAAAATAAATATTCTGTGACTCACTTCAAAGAGATATGTTTTTACAATGCTTATTACATACAGCTAGTTAATTTCTATAAGAAGTTAGTGAATGAATAATCAATTGGTATAAACTAACTCTCTCTGAATTACTTGATAGTTTATTTCTTTTGCTGGAGAAGTTAAGAATTTGGATAAAAAGATGCTCCACATCTTACGTCATCAGGGAAATGTAATTCTTTTTTTTCTTTTTCTTTTTTTTTTTTTTTTGCTGCTCAGTTTTTGAGATCTTAGTTCACTGACCAGGGATTGAACCTGTGCCCTCTTGCCGTGGGAGTGCAGAGTTCCAAACACTACACTGCCAAGGGATTCCCAGGGAAGTGCAGATTAAAACAAGAAGATACCACTACAAACCTATTAGAATGGTCAAGATCTAAATGACAATAGCAAATGTTGGTAAGGATGTGGAACAACAGAAAGTCTAATTCATTACTGGTGGGAATACAAAATGGTACAGCCAGTTTGGAAAACAGTCAGGCAGTTTCTTGTAAAACTAACCATACTCATACAATATGATTCATTAATCACATTCTTTGGTATTTACCCAAAGGAGTTGAAAACTTGCATCTACAGACACAAAAAATATCCTGTGCATGAGTATTTATAGTAGAATATATATATATATAACTCATAATTGCCAAAACTTTGCAACCCCATGGACTGTAGCCTATCAGGCTTCTCCATCCATGGGATTTTCCAGGCAAGAGTACTGGAGTGGATTGCCATTTCCTTCTCCAGGGGATCTTCCCGACCCAGGAATCAAACCCAGGTCTCCTGCATTGCAGGCAGACGCTTTACCGTCTGAGCCACCAGGGAAGCATATATATAACTCATAATTGCCAAAACTTGGAAGTAACCAAGACAACGTTGTTTTAGTAAGTGCTGCTGCTGCTGCTGCTGCTGCTAAGTCACTTCAGTCGTGTCCAACTCTGTGCGACCCCATAGACGGCAGCCCACTAGGCTCCTCCTTCCCTGGGATTCTCCAGGCAGGAATACTGGAGTGGGTTTGGTACAACCAGACAGTAGAACGTTGCTCAGCACTAAAAAGAAATAAGCTATCGAGCCATTAAAAGATATGGACAAACCTTAAATGCCTGTTTAAGAATATGAAATTTCTCTTCTATAATGTGAAAGAAAATATGAAAAGGCTGCATATTGTATGATTTGATCAGATTCTAAGTGGAATATCAAATAAATGTAAAAATATACTACTGAGAAAGAAAATATGCATTTTAAGTTGTTAACAGCTGGATTGCCGATATATTATATATATATATATATATATATATATATTTTTTTTTTAAGAGTATGTGTTGTGTATACATATATATGGGTTTTCCCAATGGCATGGTGGTAAAGAATCCGTCTGCCAATGCAAGAGACCTGAGAGACACGGGTTCAATCCCTGGGTCGGGAAGATCCCCTGGAGAAGGAAATGGCAACTTGCTCCAGTATTTTTGCCTGGAAAATTCCTTGGGCAGAAAAGCCTGGCAGGCTATAGTCCATGGAGTCACAAAGAGTCAGACACAACTAAGTGGGTGAGCAGAGCATACATATGTATTCTTTAAGGAAAATATTTAGGTACTTTAATATCTACCTACTTCTCCCTTCCCACTCATTTATTCTAAGAAAATCAATTTTGCATTTTATTTTAGGTTTTATTTTATTTATTAGTTATGAAGAGGACTCTAATTCTTATTGAAAAGTGTTGCTGAGCTAATGACACATTGCCACAGGAGAAAACATCTTAAGTTACAGAATTTAGATTTCTAAAACATCCCATCGAGATCCAAAATGCTCAAAATGCCTCAAGTTACCATCAACATCACCATGCTCCTCTTACAAAGCTGCCTCTCCTCACACTCGGACATTCAAAATAAAGAACCCAATTAGTTATATGATCTCATTGTTTTTGTTTTGTTTAATTAATTGTGCCTTTTTTTTTCTCCTGGGCTGACCGTAATCCACTATGAATTAACTCTGATTTGGATTACTTTAAAAACCCAACCTTGTATTCATGTTAAACTGTGTATAGCTCATTTTAGTAACAGGAGTACTCACTTAAATTCTAATTATAGTCCGCTATTTGCTGCAAATCTTTTTTCTTCATAGCAATGCTTAAGTCAAGCTTTTTCATTTTGTATTCCTATAACTCATGTTTTCCTAATGATGCTTCCTCACACTTTATCTTAAAGCATACCAAAATAAAATAATAAATTTGTTTCTAATATCATAAGCGAAAACATTACAGTGTCTGGACATATATATTAATATATATATAATTTATTCAACTAAATATTATTCATTCAAAAATTTCAACTAAATATTATTCTACTCAGTCTAATTTTTTCAACCACTGGAAATTTTTTTTTCAATCACTGGAAATATGCAAACAGACTCTTAATTAGTTGGGCTACTGAGAGATCTATGAATAGTTTTTATTCATCAGTTTCAAACAGGATAATTGACCACAGAACCCAAGATAAAAATGATTTGGAAGAGGGTGTGGCAAGGTGGGAAAGGAAGTAACTTCAGATATTCATAGGGCTCTTGAATAGCAGATTATGAAACAGTGGTTTAAAATACCTTTGTAGTTTCCTTGGATAATCTCTTAAACATGCAAATAAGTGACTAAGTTAAAGAAAATCAATTTAGCAATGGTTGGGGCATTTTTCTGTGGCATTTTAGGATCTTGTTAAAACTGGTGATAATTAAACCTAAATCCCAAGGGCCTCCTGTACAAAGATAGGAGTAAATGAAGAGACCAAATGACTGAGAAGACTTCTGGGCTAAGATTTCAATCACTGACACCATGAAAGATTGTCTTTGCTCCATCATGCCATAAAAGGATTTAATGATTTATCTGTCTTTTGAATTTCATGGGCTCCAAGTCGATTTTAACGGATTTCAGATGATTTCATCACAGTGCCAAAAAAACAATCCACAATACTGAAACCAAGTGGACAGTTTTACAATTTATTTCCATTCATTCATAAACTACTATCACAATACCAATCATTATATCTCCCTAAATCTCATAAAATCTCATAAAAATAACTATTCATGACAATATCATATTGACAAATTAATAGAACAGTAAGCCTTTTAACAACAGATATGATTTTTAAATAGATTCTGAGTATCAAATAAATGTAAAGATAAAGTATGGAAGAAAATAAATCTGCATTTTAAGTGTCAAAAGCCAAATTACCAATAAAAAGACTTTCAAACTGACACTTATGGAAGAGTTCAGTACAGGATATTATGGGAACCATTGAGGGGCGCCCAGCCAAGAATGAGTAGGGATGGGGAGAGATTGAAAGTTCGGGAAGGTTTCCTAGGCTTCAGGAAGAGGCCTTACTTCAGAGAGGTAATGCCCTTCACCCTTCAAATTAAAGCAAATGAATTCAATCTAGATTTAAAATGTTAATACCAGTTTGATGCATTAAGTAAAGCACTAGTATAGCCAAGATCATCAATGTCTGGTACATCTACGCCTTTGTCAAGAAAGTGTGCTGAGTTGATTTTCCCTAAAGAGTCAGCTCAATACCAAGAAAAGCTATTAAATCTGCTGATGTTTCTATAGTAACAAAGGACCAATAACTACTATAATTTTTTTAAATAGCCATTTAAAAATAGTTATCAAACTGGGAAATTTTCACAGTTAAAAATACTCATTGTACAACCTACAACCATTTGTTTTACATTTATTTTAAAAAAGGAAAAACAGATGAGATACTACCATTCATAGGGCAATATTTACATATTTTTTCACTAAACTGTTATCCAATATTTGACTGTTCTTCAACTTTTTGAAAAGTCATTCCAATATTCTGACTAAATGTCATCCTAATATATGTATACATATGTATGTGTATATATTAATATATATATTTAAAACCATAAACAAATATATCAAAGTGATGGTTATCAACTATATCAAAATATGCCCCCTGAGATTTGTATATTTTTTTCTCTTTTGAGACAGTAAGCTTTAGCATTTCAGTTTCATAATTAAAGATGAAATTCAGTTTCATAAGTAAAGATGGTGCCTTCCAGTATTTATGTAGTGCTCTTTATAATTTAAACTTTTTAAAAAGGAGCAAGGAGCTTGTTCATCTTCAGAAAGTTTTACGAGATTAATTCTTACCATATCACCTCTGCAGCTTGACTAAACATCTTAATTAAACCATTACATAACAAGGAATTAAGAAATGATATGACAGGATATGTTGTACTCACATTGGAGAGTGTCTCACCTGGAGTTTAGAGTGACTAACTTTGTAACCTAAAATTTTAGAATTAAAGAATACTGCTTTGCTCAACAGATGTGATTATAATTAATTATTGCAAGCAATGCTCAGAGTTCACCTTGACTGAAACACAAAGAAGACAGAGAAAATGTTCATAGCAACTTTTTTTTTTACACAAAGTTCACACTGAATCCTAAATAGGCAAGATTTTTGAAAAGTCAATGTATCCCTATCCATCCTAAAATCTTACATAGTTACAAATCTCCATCTCTAAAATGACTCTAGGTTTCTAAATCATACATATATAAATGTGCAAAAAATAGGTAAATGTAAAACATCAAAAAGATTTAACAACTCAGAAAAATTAGTAACAGTAAATCCCTTTCAATAAACATGAGAGAGAAAGGACATGGACATTCATTTGAAAAATAGAACTCGATAGCAGATTGCCAGAGTAAATGTTTCCTTTGGACCACAAAGCAGCTCTAAAACATTGCTAGCATATATAGTTGAAATATATGGTTTTTTCCCTGTCTGTAGTATCTCATATTTTTAAGAAAAATAAGTAGGAAAAGTAAACATGAATAGCCATGAAAATGGAGATATCCAAGCACAGTTAGTGGAAAACGTCCACCATAAAGATTACATAATGAACTATAATTACTATGACTGAATATAAGGCCATGGAAAAGTTAGAGGAACACAAAATAACAACTGCTAAAGAGGTTCTTCTAAGATATAAATTAGGCTACCATTTCAAAATGACCACATACACACACGAAAAAAGAGCTTTTGTGAAATTTTTCCTTAATTATTTGGCACTTAAAAACACAGTGCCTAAGTTTACATTTCAAGTAGATTATGAAACAAAATCTTGGAGAAGTACATTTTTAAAGGCTGTTAAAAAAGCACGTAGATCTAGGTGCTCGCGTCACACTCTAAATGAAAACTTTGCAAACGGCTCCATCTTCAGGCCACTCACAATACACTGAGTTCAGTTATAAGGATGCCTCATTCACACTTTGCCGTAATAGTTCCTCCATTGCTCACTACCTTCGAATTTGTTCTGTGTTAGCATGGGAAATATCAGATTGAGTGAATTCATTAAGACACAAAACTTTGCCATTTTCCTTCACACGGAATATTTCTTCATAGATCAGTTTACTGCTCAAATACATCTATGCATATAAAGACCAATGGGAGAACATTAGATTAGCCCCCGAGGTTAATTCTAAACAGACAAGGCTAAAAGAAAAGTAACTCTTTAAATTTCACTTTCTAATTTTAGAATAATATAATAATTTATATTATTGCATGTTTTTTATCTTCCAGCTTCTCAAATTCCTTCTTAGAGTTTAAGTTATTAAATACAACATTTACAAGCTTATGATTGATTGAAACCAAGCAGAGATGACTTAAGCAAGAGACTCCTTTTTCCCCCTGGTAAATAATATTCGTTTCTTTTTCCATTTCCCCTTTCCCTACTCTTACTAAAGTCAGAGATAGAAAACATTTTAAAAGAACCTGGAAGGAATTACATGGAGCAAATGAATCCAATACAGCCCTAAATCCTGACTTTTTAATCTTTAAACCCTATGCAAGTCATTTGACTTCTTATCTCAGGGAATGAGACACAACCCAGACAGACCTGCTTTCAGATCTCACATGTCTGCAAATTACCATATTTATTTGTTAAGCCAAGCAACCCCTAGAACCGGGGTACTAAAGAAAGGCAGCACTGCTCTTCATACCAAAGAGAGCAACGTAGAGTGACTTAGACAATCAATCACAAATATTCATACAGTTAAGCCTGCAGATCCAGGCTTGCCATAAACTTTGACCATGCAAATTCAAAAGAAGTTTTATGAACATATTATAATGGCTTCCATGAAGATATTTCCATATAGAGATTGCTTAAGTAAAACACCCATTAGACAAGAATCATATCGGGCATGAAATATTACATACTCTCCTCAAGCAGATGCTTATAGGGTGACTATTACAATGCAGAAAAAGTGTGTAAAACTTTAAAAATGTGAAGACAACAGCCGCTCAAGGCCCCAGCAATTCAGGACAAATCTGACACAAGGTCAAAAGGAATCATAGAATCTCAGGTTTAGAAAGACAACTAAAGATCATTTAATCCAACCACTCCTCTAACGTTGTCATTAAAACCAATCTCTGTCTCTCTAGTCTCTTTAAGATGTAGTTGATGATAATTCACTGCCTGATCTTAAAGTCACTGAAGAAGCTAGTATCATGTGGACGCAAAGTTAAATAGCTGGCTTCCCAATGGCTCAGTGGTAAAGAATCGGCCTGCCATGCGGGAGACATAAGAGACATAGGTTAGACCCCTGAGTCTGGAAGATCCCCTGGAGGAGGAAGTGGCAACTCACTCCAGTGTTCTTGCCTGGAGAATCCCATGGACAGAGGAGCCTGGCAGGCTAGAGTCCATAGGGCTGCAGAGTCAGACACGCCTGAAGCAACTGAGCATGCAAAGTTAAACAGCAGAAAGCATCTCATTACCTTCTGTTATTTGTGAAATAAACAGATTTCTGGGCCTCCACTTCCAGCAGTGTAGGCACTCCATTGGCAGACTTTACAGTCATGAACAAGGAGGAAGGCAGGGCATGAAGGGAGCAGCTCAAGAGCTCACTCTCTGCTGGGGCAGAGCCAGCTGAACTACCAACTCTGCAACCTGAATGCAGCCTCCGCTGCTAAGTGAGGATGGTAAAGACTAAAACAGAGAATGAGCAAGTACTATCTCTGACATAGTCTGACACTGTAGAAATACATTTTCTGATCAAGTAGACCCAAGTTGCCATGATTTCTGCATTGGTCGACTGAAACTCATCCATCAACAGCCAGAATCCTTTTCTGTTATGAGCCCTGCTTGAGCCAAAGTTCAAGTCTAAGTCTGTTTGGTCAGGTTCAATACTACAGACATTTCAAAAAAGCCGAGACTGTAAAAAGCACAAGACAATAAAAAGCAGGAAAAAAATAAGGCTCAGAGGAAATTATGATTCATAATGAATCATCTCTCAATGAAGAGCTGAAGTTGAATGTAGTTCATTAAATATATTTGTGATGCTATGAACTAGAGCCTGCCAGGCTCTTCTGTCCATAGGATTCTCCAGGCGAAAATACAGGAGAAGGTAGCCATTCCCTTCTTTAAGGGATCCTCTCAACCCAGGGATCAAACCCAGGTCTCCTGCATTGGCAGGTGAATTCTTTATTGCCTGTGCCACCAAGGAAGCCCAAAATTTAATTTAACCACTGAATCTGAAAACTGGGGTATGAAAATAACTTTTCCTCAATTAATGATGAAATAATAAATTATTTGTGTATACCATATGAAAGTGAAAGTTGCTCAGTCGTGTCTAACTCTTTGTGAGCCCATGGACTGAATTCTCCAGGCCATCATACTGGAATGGGTAGCCTTTCCCTTCTCCAGGGGATCTTCCCAAGCCAGGCAAATTCCTTACCAGCTGAGCCACAAGGAAAGCCCAAGAATACTGGAGTGGGTAGCCTATCCCTTCTCCAGGGGATCTTCCCAACTCAGGAATCAAACCGGGGTCTCCTGCACTGTAGGCAGATTCTTTACGAACTGAGTTACAGGGAAGCCTGTATACCACATGCTGCTGCTGCTGCTGCTGCTGCTGCTAGGTCACTTCAGTCATGTCCGACTCTGTGCGACCCCATAGATGGCAGCCCACCAGGCTCCCCCAACCCTGGGATTCTCCAGGCAAGAACACGGGAGTGGGTTGCCATTTCCTTCTCCAATGCATGGAAATGAAAAGTGAAAGTGAAGTCGCTCAGTCATGTCCGATTCTCATTGACCCCATGGACTGCAGCCCACCAGGCCCCTCTGTCCATGTGATTTTCCAGGCAAGAGTACTGGAGTGGGGTGCCAGTGCCTTCTCCATACACCACATAGGCTCATAATTTAATCCATTGTGATATTTTTAATTACTTAATTTCAAGCACTAGTACTTAATTGACAATATCTATAACTGATAAGAATAAAACAATGGAATTTAGCCCATGCATATCATAGATAATTCTATGTTTCTCTTAAGAAAAACCATATTTCTGATGAGCAAAAATCTAAAGAAGCAGAAAGTGAAAAGTATAAAATAAATCAGAACAGTAGTCATTCTCTTTGTCAACAAAAATATAATCACATAGGAGTCTTTAGTTATACTTTTGTAGATATAAGAAATATTAATTTTAATACAATTCTAAAAAAATTTATAAAAACATTAAAGGTTTATTACACTGTCAATTACAAACAGTATTTTCTTCTTCAATGTAGAACTCAGTTATTGGTTATCTGAGAAGTAAATTATCACGTATCATTATCACTATAATAAAGGCGATCACACATTTTGAATGCTGACGTAGCATTATACAAGGTGCTTTACAAACATTAGATAAGTTTATCACCAAATGAAAGTTATATGTATTTTACTATGTGAATTTTTCAAATAAGAAACTTGTAGCTAAGATGCCACATTCTTTCCCCAAGGCCCATCTGTCTGACTCAAAAGTGATGCTCAGATACATGTCTCTGCCTTTAAAATATCACTTTAAAGCCCTACTCTATACTTCAAGAACCATATTGACACATGTCCTAAGAATTTTAATTTAATTTTTACAATTCTGTATTATTATATTCCTAACACATTTAAAACCATAAATACATCATCCTTTTACTTCATAGAAAAATATTTTATTGATCTCAACTAAATGGAATGTAATATGTACAAAGTTTAATCAAACATTAATAGCTTTATTGTATTTTAAATGTTATACTGGAACATTATATTCAGAATCAGAGAATCAAATCGCATCACAGAAGCCAAACTTTGAAGACATTAAACTTGTTGCTAAGTAATGAGCAAAAGAAGAAATAAAGGACTGATTTTTTAAAGTTAAAATGTTGGCAACAATTTCTGAAATGTAAAGATATCCTGAACTGTCATTATGCCTGAGAGTATATTTTACATATGAATCTTTAAGGGAAAAGATGCAGCAATAAGGAAGTGTTCCCATAAATCAGTATTTTAATTTTCTTAGTTTTCTAGGTGAAGTAACAAACTCATGAATGCAAGTGGGTTAAAATGCAACAAATTAATCGAGAGTGTAGTATTATGGCTCTATATCAAATAAAATAGCAATTTTGAAAGCAGAGAGATGCATTTAGCCATATTTTTTTGTAATTACTTAAAAATGTGAAATTTTAACTTTAAAGATTCCTTTAAATTAACTTTACTATTGTTTTAATCTTCCCTCTGTTGAAAACATTTACCCATTATCTCATCGTTTTGAATCTACTTATGTACAAAATCAAAAATTTCTCTCCGAAGTTATACACAACAAGATTACATTTTTTAAAAAAAGCAATCAGAATTAGCCTGTCCCTAAGGAAACAGTTTAGAAGCCCCTCAGCTGCATATCTGGAGAGGCTGTTAGTCTGAAACATCCCTCACCAGGAAAGAGTGGCCGACCCATTTGCAGTTGCCACTAGGTGGAAGTCAAGGCACTCCCTGGGCCAGGCCCTTGCTGCAGTCCCAAGGCCAGCCTTGCTAACATTTCACCCAGAACCCTAGTGTGAAAAGGAGGGACTGTGCCTCATTCGCTGCCCTGTGCAAGCCCCGTGCCCTCTCAGATGCCTACAAAGATGCTGACAGCAGTGCAGAGCTTTACCCTGCCACCTCGCTAAATTTTGAACCTCAGCCAGGAATGAAAAGAGAAGAGTGAGCATCGTATAACCACAGCCAAGCTCGTGATGGCCTGATCACTCCAAAGCCTCTAGATCATTCTGAAGACTATCCACATAATCAGTTTTGAAGATAAGTATTCTTTTTTTAATCTTTTCTGCCAAAGTATTCAAACAGCTCAACAGCTCTTGCTGTTACTCCTCATTCTAATCAGCCCTCCCTCCTCATACTTCTGATATCAGTGGTTTGTTCAAGAGTCTCTGAATATATATTTCTACCCAAACAGAGTTAAGACACAACATCCAGGAGCGAGGCACTGTGGGAGGCTGCTGACTGCGTTCATCCGGGGGAAGCCAATTATGAATTTCAGTGAAGAGCACGGACTTCAGATAACACATTTAGGCATCATCATTAAAAAAAGGGCAAGCCTGGCAGATCAACCATAATCACCTTCAGAATCTTGACCATGATATTCAAGGTAGCATCTTCCCCGTCCAGAGGGGCAGCTCAAGGCACAATAACTCAAAGTATGCTTTAACTCGGGCTTCATGCAGAAAATAAAGGGAATTACTGAGTAATCACTAAACCTACAGTATTGAGGTCTATTTATAATCATATCTAATTAATAGAGAACGAGCATAATTATACGTACTCCCAAAATTATAATTCACATGCAGTAAGGCTGAGATATAAATTTCCAATTATTTCCTCCTGATAATTAGTGGAAATTTTTAGCAAATGTGATGAAAAGTGGCATCTCTGGTATATTCTGTCTTCCTTGTCTCCTTGTCCTGCCCATGTCTCTTTGACCTCTTCTCTGTACTTCAGTCTTTCATGTCATATGAAAGTACAAAAAAGGTGCTTTTTCTAATATTAGAACCATCACCTAAGTCTCTGCTTATGATTGGTCAGTGTACATTTTCAGTACAATTATCATCAATAGATTCCTACTGGGGATTGCTCCCTCCATTCTGCTCTGAGGGAAAAATAAAGCGCCAACCACTGTTCAGTCTGTTAATGTGGTTCCATGACCCAGGATCGGCCTGAGTGCTCTGCAACTTACTTTTATCCTTCACCACCCAGGATGGTGTTGTAGTTGGGAGCAAACACTGAAGCCAGGCTCCCTGGCTCTGAGTCCTGACTTTGTCACTAACTAGTTACTTGGCCCCAGGAGATATGTAGAGCCTCTTTCTGCTTCAGATTTCTTATCTTACAATGGAGATAGTTGCATTCACTCCTAGGGTTCCATGAGGATTCACTTACCTAATTCATTCACTTTGAACTGAGTTTGGTACAAGGTGTTTTATGTTACCTCCATTTATTCTGCGTAGTTGACATCTGCCATCCTACTACTTTAAGAGCTAATATTTTAATGCATACACAAATGGCGACTCATTAAAACAGGAAAAAAAGGGATGTTTCTCAACTAACTAGATAAGTAATTGCATTTTCAAGAAGGCACGACCAAATTCCAACTTTATGCATAAATTCGCCAGTTTTGAGAGACTACAGAGCTCAGCCAGCAAGGTTAAATTATTGCATAATGTCCCCATAAGCCATTATTACATTGTGATCACAAGGTCAAATTGTCTCTTTCCAGTCACTAAGTTAAAAGATGGAATTCCATTGTATTTCAACTGTCTCTGCTCTAGAAAAGCTGTCAACTCATATTATCAAATGTTCTGTTAAGGATTCTGTAGATTTTTACAGAAGTGACTTCCTGGTTGAGGTATGGGGAGTATCTACCACTAGCATTATAGGGAAGAGATGAGAGAAAAGTGAAACCCTGCTTGTTACTTCTGGGAACTGTGAGATCTAGGTGCTCATGTTTAGGAGAAAACTATTTAGGTTTGGATTAAACCTAGACTTTCTCTGTGTCACTGACACTCAAACTTATAACTACCTGAAGGAAGAAGTTAGTAAATGGCTTAGTGTAATGGCTAACTTTATGAGTTAACTTGGCTAGGCTAAAGTACCCAGATATTAGATCAAATGTGTCTAGATGTTTCTATGAAAGTATTTTTTATATGAAATGATTTTATTACTAGAATTTCAGTAAAGCAGATTATCCTCCAACGTGGTAGGCTTCATCGAAACAATTAAAGCCTTAATAAAAAGACTGATCTCCTCGCAGGAAGAGGTGATTCTATCAACAGACTACACTCAGACCTGAACTGCAACATCAGCTGTTCCCTAGCATCCAGCCTGTTACCCTGTCCTGCAGAATTTGACTTTGTGAGTCTCCGCAATAGCAGAAGTTGATACCTTAAAATAAATATCTCTCTAGACATAGACATGATAGAGATAGAGGTATATACCTCCTATTGATTCTGTTTCTCTGGAGAAGCCTAATACACAATCTTCTCCAAAAAGATTCTTGAATGCAATCTAACCCATATCCAAGGGAAAGTCACTCATATATTCTTCAGTTTCTCTTGGGTGGATATCAGATGACACATGATTTGCAATTGTCTTTGGAAAAGGACAGGGATTGCACAGCTGCCTAAATAATGAGAACTTACCTAGCCCAGAAAACAGTGTGCTTCAGTTCAGTTCAGTTAAGTCATTCAGTCGTGTCCAACTCTTTGCAACCCCATGAGCTGCAGCACACCAGGACTCCCTGTCCCACATTAACTCCCAGAGTCCACCCAAACTCATGTCCATTGAGTTGGTGATGCCATCCAGCCATCTCATCCTCTGTCGTCCCCTTCTCCTCCTGCCCTCAATCCCTCCCAGCATCAGAGTCTTTTCCAATGAGTCAACTCTTCACATGAGGTGGCCAAAGTATTGGAGTTTCAGCTTTAGCATCATTCCTTCCAAAGAAATCCCAGGGCTGATCTCCTTCAGAATGGACTGGTTGGATCTCTGTACAGTCCAAGGGACTCTCAAGAGTCTTCTCCAACACCCTTCAAAAGCATCAATTCTTCAGTGCTCAGCTTTCTTGACAGTCCAACTCTCACATCCATACAAGACTACTGGAAAAACCATAGCCTTGACTAGGCGGACCTTAGTCGGCAAAGTAATGTCTCTGCTTTTTAATATGCTGTCTAGGTTGGTCATAACTTTTCTTCCAAGGAGTAGGCGTCTTTTAATTTTATGGCTGCAGTCACCATCTGAAGTGATTTTGGAGCCCAAAAAACTAAAGTCTAATACTGTTTCCACTGTTTCTCCATCTATTTCCCATGAAGTGATGGGACCAGATGCCATGATCATCGTTTTCTGAATGTTGAGCTTTAAGCCAACTTTTTCACTCTCCTCTTTCACTTTCATCAAGAGGCTTTTTAGTTCCTCTTCACTTTCTGCCATAAGGGTGGTGTCATCTGCATATCTGAGGTTATTGATATTTCTCCCGGCAATCTTGATGCCAGCTTGTGTTTCTTCCAGTCCAGCGTTTCTCATGATGTACTCTGCATAGAAGTTAAATAAGCAGGGTGACAATATACAGCCTTGACATACTCCTTTTCCTATTTGGAACCAGTCTGTTGTTCCATGTCCAGTTCTAACTGTTGCTTCCTGGCCTGCATACAGATTTCTCAAGAGGCAGGTCAGGTGGTCTGGTATTCCCATCTCTTTCAGAATTTTCCAGTTTATTGTGACCCACACAGTCAAAGGCTTTGGCATAGTCAATAAAACAAAAATAGATGTTTTTCTGGAACTCTCTTGCTTTTTCGATGATCCAGTGGATGTTGGCAATTTGATCTCTCTTTCCTCTGCCTTTTCTAAAACGAGCTTGAACATCAGGAAGTTCACGGTTCACGTATTGCTGAAGCCTGGCTTGGAGAATTTTGAGCATTACTTTACTAGCATGTGAGATGAGTGCAATTGTGCGGTAGTTCTTTGACATTCTTTTACATTGCCTTTCTTTGGGATTGGAATGAAAACTGACCTTTTCCAGTCCTGTGGCCACTGCTGAGTTTTCCAAATGTGCTGGCATATTGAGTGCAGCACTTTCCTAGCATCATCTTTCAGGATTTGAAATAGCTCTACTGGAATTCCATCACCTCCAATAGCTCTGTTTGTAGTGATGCGTTCTAAGGCCCACTTGACTTCACATTCCAGGATGTCTGGCTCTAGATGAGTGATCACGCCATCATTATTATCCGGGTCGTGGAGATCCTTTTTGTACAGTTCTTCTGTGTACTCTTGCCACCTCTTCTTAATATCTTCTGCTTCTGTTAGGTCCCTACCATTTCTGTCCTTTATCAAGCGCATCTTTGCATGAAATGTTTCTTGGTGTCTCTAATTTTCTTGAAGAGATCTCTGCTGCTGCTGCTGCTAAGTTGCTTCAGTCATGTCCGAATCTGTGCGACCCCATAGATGGCAGCCCACTAGGCTCCCCCATCCCTGGGATTCTCCAGGCAAAAACACTGGAGTGGGTTGCCATTTCCTTCTCCAATGCATGAAAGTGAAAAGTAAAAGTGAAGTCACTCAGTCGTGTCCGACTCTTAGCGACCCCATGGACTGCAGCCTACCAGGCTCCTCCATCCATGGGATTTTCCAGGCAAGATTACTGGAGTGGGGTGCCATTGCCTTCTCTGGAAGAGATCTCTAGTCTTTCCCATTCTGTTCTTTTCCTCTATTTCCTTGCATTGATCACTGAGGAAGGCTTTCTTATCTCTTCTTGCTATTCTTTGGAACTCTGCATTCAGATGCTCATATCTTTCCTTTTCTCCTTTGCTTTTCGCTTCTCTTCTTTTCACAGCTATTTGTAAGGCCTCCCCAGACAGCCATTTTGCTTGTTTGCATTTCTTTTCCATGGGGATGGTCTTGATCCCTGTCTCCTGTACAATGTCACGAACCTCATTCCATAGTTCATCAGGCACTCTATCAGATCTAGGCCCTTAAGTCTATTTCTCACTTCCACTGTATAATTACAAGGGATTTGATCTAGGTCATACCTGAATGGTCTAGCAGTTTTCCCTACTTTCTTCAATTTAAGTCTGAATTTGGCAATAAGGAATTCATGATCTGAGCCACAGTCAGCTCCTGGTCTTGTTTTTGTTGACTGTATAGAGCTCCTCCATCTTTGGCTGCAAAGAATATAATCAATCTGATTTCAGTGTTGACCTTCTGGTGATGTCCATGTGTCGAGTCTTCTCTTGTGTTGTTGGAAGAGGGTGTTTGCTATGACCAGTGCATTTTCTTGGCAAAACTCTATTAGTCTTTGCCCTGCTTCATTCCGCATTCCAAGGCCAAATTTGCCTGTTACTCCAGGTGTTTCTTGACTTCCTACTTTTGCATTCCAGTCCCCTATAATGAAAAGGACATCTTTTTTAGGTGTTAGTTCTAAAAGGTTGCTGCAGATAGTGCACTAAGCGCAGGCAGCTGCAGCCAGCTCACTAAGCGCGGCTGAGAGAAGCTACCCCAGGTCCGAAGTCAGGGGCAGAAGCCCGGAGGACCCCATGCCCGAAGGGCGGCGGCCAAGAGGAGTTACCCTGCGTCCAAGGTCAGGGGCGGTGGCCGAGAGGAGCAACCCCTCGCCTGAGGCCTGGGGTGGTGGCCAGGAGGAGCTACCCCATGCCCGAGGCCAGGGGCAGTGGCTGGGAGGAGCAACCACATGTCCAAGGAGTGGTGACTGCACGGGCGCAGGAGGGCCTAGAGTAGCCATCCCAAGTTGAAGGTCAGAAAGGGCAGTGGTGAGGAGATACCCCTCGTCCAAGGTAAGGAGCAGTGGGTGCGCTTTGCTGGAGCAGCCGTGAAAAGATACCCCACACCCAAGGTAAGAGAAACCCAAGTAAGATGGTAGGTGTTGCAAGAGGGCATCAGAGGGCAGACACACTGAAACCATACTCACAGAAAACTAGTCAATCTAATCACACTAGGACCACAGCCTTGTCTAACTCAATGAAACTAAGCCATGCCCACGGAGCAACCCAAGACGGGTGGGTCATGGTGGAGAGGTCTGACAGAATGTGGTCCACTGGAGAAGGGAATGGCAAACCACTTCAGTATTCTTGCCTTGAGAACCCCATGAACAATATGAAAAGGCAAAATGATAGGATACTGAAAGAGGAACTCCCCAGGTCAGTAGGTGCCCAATATTCTACTGGAGATCAGTGGAGAAATAACTCTAGAAAGAATGAAGGGATGGAGTCAAAGCAAAAACAATACCCAGCTGTTGATGTGACTGGTGATAGAAACAAGGTCTGATGCTGTAAAGAGCAATATTGCATAGGAACCTGGAATGTCAGATCCGTGAATCAAGGCAAATTGGAAGTGGTCAAACAGGAGATGGCAAGAGTGAACGTTAACATTCTAGGAATCAGCGAACTAAAATGGACTGGAATGGGTGAATTTAACTCAGGTGACCATTATATCTACTACTGCGGGCAGGAATCCCTCAGAAGAAATGGAGTAGCCATCATGGTCAACAAAAGAGTCCGAAATGCAGTACTTGGATGCAATCTCAAAACGACAGAATAATCTCTGTTTGTCTCCAAGGCAAACCATTCAATATCACAGTGATCCAAGTCTATGCTGCAACCAGTAATGCTGAAGAAGCTGAAGTTGAACGGTTCTATGAAGACCTACAAGACCTTTTAAAAATAACACCTAAAAAAGATTTTTTTTGTACAGTTTGCTTAATTTACATTAAAAGCACTGAATTCAAAAACAGTGCAAAGATATTCAATTCTGTCTCTTTTCAAAAATCATGAGTTCTTAATGCACTGAGAATCTAAAATTTTTGAAAGAACTTACTACATCTTCATTCTTATTTTGTAAAAACATAAATTTTCATATAATTCCAAAATCAAAGAAGTAGCTTCACAAATTTTAAGTCATGGTACAACAGTTCCCTTTAGATTGCCTCCTATATCAATAAAGAGGGCATTTGGCTGCAAGTACCCATCTGATATGCTGCAGATGAGCTACAGGTGTGCTATAACTGTATCTCTCCCACTAGCTCTTAGATCATCTAAGAAGAGTCTGGAGTGGTCAGAGATCCTGGGCCAAGCATATCTAGAGCAGCTTTTTTCAGAGCTTCACAAAGCGCTGCTCAAGTAGAATGGAGACTGATGGTATTCCCTCCAGTCCCCATGGACAGTAGAAACTAAGAGTGACATCCAGCCATTCCCTGTTGTACCGCGACATGCTACAACTATTATCTGAACACCTGCTTCAGTAGCCAGCACACTGGTGCCTATCATGGACAAGGAGCCCAAGGAGCTACTGAAAGAGTTTGAATCCACCTGCCAGTGCAAGAAATGTGCATTCAAATCTCTGGGTCAGGAAGAGTCTCTGGAGAAGAAAATGGCAGCCCACTCTAGTTTCTTGCCTGGGAAATCCCATGGACAGAGGAGCCTGGCAGGCTACAGTCCATGGGGTTGTGAAAGAGTCAGATATGATTCAGCAATGAGAAAGCAAAACAACCACATGCAGCATAGCATAGAGCTCAAAGAATAGCTGCAAAGGTCTGGCTGGCAAACTGAGAGGGAGGCTGGCAAACATGCTTTCAAGCAGTGGCCCCCGACCTCTGCCTCGGCTGCAGACTTCTCTTTGATGTTGCTTGTATGCCCTTGTTGTAGTGAACAAGTGAGTTGCAGGGTGACTGAGCTAACTACCTACCCGTTTCTACTGATTATTGCTTCATTATTTTAAATGCTTGATTGAAAAAGTCTGATTAGATTCAACATTTTGCATTATCACAGGATATTGTAACACTACACTTGTCACTGAAAGAAAATTTAAAAGCTTTTAGAATCTTAGATAATCGTTTCAACTGGCATAAATTTATAAATGGTAGAAATACATTTTTAAAATATTCTCCACTATTTATGCAAATAATTTCTGATTAGTGATTATTACCAAAAGTTTGAAGAGATCAAAATTAAAAAGTCTTACTAAAATTTTTCAAATCACTTTATCTTTATGCAAATTAAATATTAAATTTTTATGCAAATTAAATGCTGATTTTTCTCCCAGACACCTCTGTATTTTATTATTACCATCATAAAACCCTTGAAGATTATCCCAGTGTGCATTGCAGACATTATTATTTTCCACATATACCATGATTAGATGCAGGATGAGAAACATTGGTTAAAACAGATTTCAACATTTAGCAAGAAATCCCCAGATTTTTGCTGCATCACCTACTCCTTTAAGCTTCCTAAGGGCAAACTATATGCCTACTTCATTATTGGATCTTTGGTTCCTTGTCTGGTGACCAGCCCAATAAATATATGCTAAAGTAATCAATACATTTGTGTGTGTGTGTGTGCATGTGTGTGTGCGTGCTCAGTCATGTGTGCTCAGTCACTCTTTGCGACCCCATGAAGTATGGAAAATGACCATCACTTTCTTTCAAAGAAAATTTTATATCTTTAGCCATATGGATAGGAGAAACTTTCAGAATACCTTTGGGAATTGTTTTTCCTTCAAAGCACTTTAAACTTAAAATAAGAACCTATATTACTTAGCAAAAAAGGGATTCTTAGATAGCATTATCAAAGAGCAGTGGGAAAGGGCAATGTCACTCTGACCCTCCAGATTCCTTCCATCTTCTTCCTACCCTCTAACTCTCCCAAAATTCTCCCTCTTTTCTGGTCTGACTTCTAAAAGTGACTAAATGGAACATTTTAATTTTTTCTTTTAAAAAATTATTAATAAGATTTTATTGCATATGAGTCATTAAAGTATGTTTCCTGTAAGTCTACAAAGGAAAGTTTTCTTACTCTTGTTACAATGTTTCTCATAAAGATTTCCATCCTTTCTCAATGACAATGACCGATTTCAACTTTGCTGAATTTTCACTTCAAGTCAAAATTTGTTCATAAATTTATAAACAATCAGTAGGTGAAATAAAACACAAAAAAAGCGGAAAATATGTACAAAGTTCTCATTACAAGAATAATAGCAAATCTAGTTAGTCTAGTTAACAAGTTAATGCCAGATAAATCTACCAAGCTCCCCAAAATGCCTATCATTTTCACTACAATCAGAGTCAGAAATGGAAACATCTTTTGATATTTTCCCTTCTAAGAGTAGCTTCTACCCAAAAGTAATAGCTGCATTTCAAAAAAAACAGTTTGATCGTGGCCTTAAATAATGGTTCCTGCAGGAAATGAAAGAAAAATAACAAGCAAACAGACAAATGGACAGCAGATATTTTGGCTGTGAGGTCAAAGTAATTTACCATTTCACCTACCCACATGAACATATTTGAACACCTAGAATATAGTCCATTTGTTACATGATCAATTATCATTTTTCCTAAAATCTATGGCCCTCTATACCTCACAGCAGAAGTCAAAATGCTATACCACATAAGGAAAACACCTAGGTGGGTTTAGCAAAGCTGGATTTACCAAACTCAATCAGTTACACATTCCTTTGGTACCTGTGTAATTAATCTGTTTTTAATTGAGTTCCATTTTTGTCATATATTTAGTAAACAAAGGAGCATAGGTGCAAATATGATGATTGTTTACAGCACGAATACTATGTAGCTTGCAATTTTACAAGACCCATGGTTGAAAGTATGAAAGCGTTAGTCACTCAGACATGTCCAACTAGGCAACCCCACAGACTGTAGCCCACCAGGCTCCTCTGTCCATGGAATTCTCCAGGCAAGAATACTTGAGTGGGTAGCCATACCCTTCTCCAGGGGATTTTCCCAACCCAGGGATTGAATCTGGATCTCCTACAATGCAAGCAGATTCTTCACCATCTGAGCCACCAGGGAAATCTACAAGACCCATTGGCAAGATTAAGGCTGAAAGCATCTAATGTTCAGACATATTCTTTTCTTGATACTTTCGTTTGTGATTATTTTGTTTTGTTTTCTGAACATCCCAAACCCACCTGTTTAGTTCATGTGACAGGGAAACTGAGGGGACATACCATAAAAGCTCTTTATTTTTGCCATGCTGCACAGCTTGTGGGATCATAGTTCCCTGATGAGGGATCAAACCCATGCCCCTTGTAGTGAAAGCACAGAGACTTAACCACTGGACCACAAGGGAAGTCCCTTGAAGCTCTTCTTAAACATAGATTCCTTCTGGTTCCAGTTTATCTTCCCATTATACAAAAGGCAAGTTCACACTTGCGTGGAAAAGACCTGGAATTCTTTATTATTTTGACAAAGGGTAGATTACAATTCCATCTTCATGAACAAGTCTATTCCAATTTTCTCCTGCATAAAAGTTACATCACAAGAAAAAACAAATTAAAATTACCTTAACTTGGTTTTTTGGGGGCATTACCAGTGTTTAATTTAAAAAAAAAAAAGAATTCTAAATAGCCAGATAGCTGTTGTTTCCTCTAATTCTATAATTATCTGAGTTTGAGGCCTTAAGGAAAAATAGGTGATTATATCTTATGCTTTCCTCCAAAATCTAAGATCTCCCAGAAAAGGAAGAACATACAGAAGACAATTATCCTTTTTTTTTTTTTTCATTCTTGAATAGCTTGGAAATATGGCCAATGTCAAGAAAGGTCAACATATCAAGCATTATAAGCCTAATAAATTTAAATATTGAAAGTAAAGAAAACTTAAGACTTAAAAATATGGAAAACACATGGCTCTTTTGAATTTCCCATTCTAGCACGCGTTCGTGCTAAGTCACTTCTGCCATGTCCAACTCTTTGCGACCCCATGGACTGCAGCCTGCCAGGCTCCTCTGTCCATGGAATTCTCCAGGCAAGAATACTGGAGTGGGTTGCCATTCCCTTCTCCAGGGGATCTTCCTGAAGTGGGGATTCAACCTGTGTCTCTTATGTCTCCTGCACTGCAGATTCTATACCACTAGCACCACCTGGGAAGCCCATCCGATTCTAGAGTAATATGCAATTACCTGATGACTAGCTTAATAATTTATTAGTTTTCAAAATTTTCCCAGATTCCTCTTCAATTTACTAAATTTCACTGGCTATGTATTTGTGTAATACATGATACCGCAGAACCAGAGGCTTTGGAGCCAGAGCTTTTAGAACTGACCGTTTGAACGTATGCCACAGGTAAAGCAATATCTCTGATACTCAGTATGTTCAACATTTTAAGGGACTACCTTAAGGTCACACAGCTGTTTAGTGACCAAAGTAGGACTAGACTCAGCCTCTGCAGTCCTGGCTCCGTGGCAAGCATTTCTCATTTCCTGCTGCTTGCTAACCATGGGAGGGCTGGGGAAGAGAGGTGTCAATTGTCATCGCTTTGCTGCTGAGGACAAATGTTGCATCACTTCATTGGAATGCAGTCCTTCATTGAGCAAAATCTCAAAGTGACATCTAGTGGAATACCCAGTCTCTATGGAGACATTTAATTAAACTGCAGTCCCTTTATACCAGCACAAATATTGTGAGGGAAAACAACTCAACTCCTTTGACATTTTTGCAAATAGGTTTAGTGGAATCCATTCTGTTTACTTTTACTGACATTTGTTTTTCAGTCAATTATCCCACATGGTTATTTTTTTTTTCCTTTTATAATTTATTGCTAGCAAGTTAGCCATAAGAATAAATACAAGTAATTCCTTTCTTTGGTACAAGCACCAGAGTTTAGGTTAATAAAATAGCTGATGAAAATAAACACTCATTTTACCCCTCCCCTTTCCTTTTCCTAATAGTTCTAGTTCTCTTATATATCACACTGGCGGCAACAGCAGAAAGAAACTAGAAAGAATTTAACCTCAAATGCATCAAAGGTTTCCTCCTCACAAAGCCCTAAATCTTTGGAAAATAACATACTTTACTGGATTAGGCATCTGCCAATTAACTAACTAAATATGACAATCATTTTTTATCTCATATTCATCTGTCTCCAATCTTAGCACATCTTTATTTCGAAATTTTTTGTGAGTTCTTGAAAGGTTTAGAAAGTCTTCATTACAAAAAGTTCTATTCAACTTTTTTTTGTTCCATGGGATCTCATTGAGTAGACACAGAAAAACTAATTTTTAAGAAATTGAAAACTATATAGTGAAGAGCAGAACTGCTAAGACTCTAACCTGCACACAAAATATCTGGAGATCATGTAAAAATGGATATTCAAATTCAGTAGCTCTGACTGAGGCCTGAGAATTCATGTTCCTAATAAGTTCTCAGACAACACTTTAGTCCAAAAAGGGAAAAGTATAGTGGGAAGGGCATTTACTTTGGAACTCGGGAGCCCTGATTGCAATTTGACCTCAGTGGTTCCTGTCAGTGAGAACCTGAGAGACCCACCCCTTCTGTTTCCCCCTACACCACTCACAGCCACAATACCATCATCTGTCTTGGACCCACTGGGACTGACCTAATCCCATTCTTTATCCTACTCCATGTCAGGACACCCCTAGACTCCCAGGCTGCCTTCCAACTCCCACAGCTGAATCCTGCTTAGCCTCTGAACCTGTCCTATCCCCTCTGTGCATCCCTTCCCAAGTTCGGAAATCTTTCTCCTTTGTTCTCCAAAACTTGGTCAGCTGTCAGCAGAATCTCCAGTGTTCATTCTCTATTAACTGAAAACTCTCTTCCCCATCTTGCTTTAAGGAAAACCTGTGTCTCCACCGAGGAAACTGCTTTCCCTGGAGGAGTCTTAGTGGAGTTTATTTTGTCTCTCATAGAAATAGACTATGTCCTCCTTGCTCCTTATTGCTACTTTCAGACAAGTTTTCAATCCTTTCTTATTTCCAAAAACCACCCATTTCGAGCCTCTGTCATCGGATTATGTCACCCATGATTTCTCATTGTTCTTGTCACCAAAATGCCAAGGATCCCCTTCGTTTCCCCTACCCAAGCCAGCCACTCACTCCCGTGGCCATTGCCCTAGACCTTGCTGCTATTAACAACCACATCTTCTCTTTAGTGTTAATTACATGCATCCCACTTTCTGCCATCACCTCTTCCCATTTTACCTCATTCTCTCTCTATTCTGCCCTCACAATTCTCCCATATCACTGGTACTGCTAAGGCATTGATCCTATCATCTTTTAAGTGTTCCTCACATCTTTGACATCCTCATTTCTCTCCTTACCCTATCTCAATTCCATTCTCAATGATTGTTGACTCCTTTACCTCTCTACCTTATCTCTTACCTTTTGTTGCTCTTGCTTTGTAATACTAGAGTCCCATTTAAATCCAAATTTCTGCTTACTCCATGCCTTCCTCCATGCAGCTAAAATTACAAATCAGGGTGGCTGGTCTTTGTTTAAAACTTAATCATAAACCTCAAGTGTTCCCACCATTTATACTGTATGTCTGTAGCCCATACACTCTTCAAATTATTGAGTTAGTCAAAAAAGTTCATTCCGGCTTTCTGTACACATGTGTGAAATCCTGAATGAACTTTTTCACCAATCCAATATATAGGCTGCCATTTTAGTCTCTCTCTTCAAGTACTCAGTCCTCTTCTCCCACTGTTACCTTAAGCTGATAACCTTGCTTTCTGTTTTACTGAAAAAAAAAAAAAATAGAAGCAATAAGAAACAATTTCTACGTACTTCCTTCAACACATCTACCCACATGCCTGCATCAGGAAACATCTTTGCCTTCCTGCCTGCTGCCATTGTTGAATTGTCCAATGCACCTATCAAAAATCAGTTCTCACATGTAGCACTAGATCTTCTCATCCCCCCTCACTGCTGGCGCTGCTGCTAAGTCACTTCAATTGTGTCCGACCCTGTGCGACCCCATAGATGGCAGCCCACTGGAGTGGGTTGCCATTTCCTTCTCCAATGCATGAAAGTGAAAAGTGAAAGTGAAGTCGCTCAGTCGTGCCCGACTCTTAGCGACCCCATGGACTGCAGCCTACCAGGCTCCTCCACCCATAGAATTTTCCAGACAAGAGTACTGGAGTGGGGTGCATCTCCCCTCACTAATCCAGCCCAGACAGGCCTTCAGAGAGCTGTCGCTTCCACTAAATTCTGAATGTAACCCCCTGAGAGACCCTGATCCAGATCCATCCATTTAAGCAGCTTCCAAATTTTTGACACATGGAAACTGGGTTTTAACAATATTTATTGTTTTAAGCCACTGGGTTTGGGGGTGACCTTTTATGCAGCAATAAACATAATATAAGAAATAAGTGAATGAAGTGACAAAGCATAAAATCTACATCACACCCACTGGTTAGTTAGGAAGGATTTATATACCAGTCAATTGAGGGACTAATTCTCAAGTAGCAGGAGAGGAGAACAGCAGATACTTCCTCTGGGAAAAAAATGGGGCTTGGAGAACTGGATAAAGGAGCATAGCCTTAATATAGAATGGTAGAGCATGATCATGTGAAAATCTTTGATTCCTCTGATCCCCAGTGTGAAAGAGAAAACTCCCTAGCCAAAGAGAACTCTGACAGTTATGGATGCTCACTATCCAGGCAGCATTCACAATCTTTGTCAGTATAGTAGGATAAGCAGGGATATCCTAATAGCTATGGGACCTCAGAAAAGCCAAGTCATTTCTTCCCTCTCCTGAAGATGGACATCTTTTCTTTCAGCTGGTCCCAGCAGAAAGAGTGGAGCAACATGCACAGATATGTGTCAGGGGATTTCTTCTTATGGGGCTGACCAATTTATATAAATACTTGTTGGAGTGACCGTGCAAACCAGAATCAGGCAGTTTCATCACATCGGGAGTGGCCAGGCCTTTACGACTCAGGCTGCCTACTCATCAAGAATGGCCAGACATTCAGGGCCTGAGGCTCCAAAGCTAAAAATAACTCATGCCCTCCTCCAGGGGGATCTTCCTGACCCAGGGACCAAACCCCCATCTCTTACATCTCCTGCATTTGCAGGTGGGTTCTTTACCACTAGCACCACCTGGGAAGCCCATATAAATAACCCCCCAAGCCCTTTAAATCACAGAATAAATGCCAGGGATATTTTCACATTTGAAAATAATATCGGAGTCTAAATTCAAACTCCTGATTGATGAAGAATGCCTCAGCTAGTTTTATATCTAAGGCACATAAGCTGTAACTCTACAGTTTGATGATCAGAGAAGAAAGAAATCTTATAATAAAGTAGGTGTTTCTTTTTTTGGTTTGTTTTGTTTTTGCCTTAAGGACTCTAGGCCTAGGAGCAAATGCTCCCAGAATCCCTACAGAGAAACTTGAAGAATCTATCCATTGTCAATTGATTGATAGGAAGATAGATAGATACAATAGAGAGATACACACATACATATATATTTAATTAAGTAAATATAAATACATTTTTTAATTTAGCCAGAAAAGGTGTTTTTTTTAACATAAATAGAAAAGTACCAACTAATCCGAAAGTTTGCATTTCTTTTAAACTTTCTTACCTAACAGTAGTTTCCAAACAAAAAGATATATGTTCTTCTAGGCTTTACAAAAATATCAGACAATGAATTTGGCCAAACCTTATACCTATGATTTAGACATTTTAATAGAAATCTCTAAACAGATTTTAAACATTTTTATTTTGGCTGCAAAAAGGTTGTATCACCTGACTATTCAGTAGTCTAAGTGAAAGATCTTTACTATTGTAGCGTGGTTAATGTTTTCATATAATTTTACTATTCTGAATATTAATTATATTTGTGGCTATGATTACTATAGAAGCTATCAAACAATTTCTACTAACTCATAGAAGACATGGCTCTTTGAACTTCATCATCTCTCTAGCTACACTTACTCCCTTAATGATCTCATCTAGTTACTTGGCTTTAAACATCGTCTATACACTAATGATTCCCAAATTTATATCTAGGGCCCAGACAGCTCCTCTGAACTCCAGACTCATATATCCAGCTGCTTATTTGACAGCTCCATTTAAAGGCCTAACACACATTTCACACTTATCTTGTCTTAAACCAAACATCTGATCTTCTCTCCTGAACTTTTCCTCCCACAGTCATCTTCCCCTTCTCAGAAAACAGAAGCCTTATCCTCCTAGTTGCTCCTGGTCAGAAATCTGTGAGTTGTCATTGACTCCTCTTTATTTCACCCTGATATCAAATCCATCAGCCAGTCCTATCAATTCTACCTTCCATGTAGCCCAGAATCTGACTTCACTCTGTCTCTACTGCAGCTGCGTTAAGCCAGGGTACCTCTACCCAGACTCTACACCTGGATGACTCAACAGTCTCCTAGCGGGTCTCCTCTTTCTGCCCTTGCTCCCTGTCAGATACACAGTACTCAGAGTGATTAAGTGAAAACACAAGTGATTGAATAAAGCATGTCCTCCCTGCATGAAAAACCCTAAACTTGTACCTCATTTCAGTAAACCAAAAGACAATTCTTCAAGGACCAACATAATTTCCACATCATATCTTCCACCTCCTCCACCCTGTTACCTAACTCATATCCCATATTCTCCACATTATTCACTCTACTTGAGTCTCTCTGACCTCTTTACTGATGCTCAAACATCAGGGCCTTGGCACTGGTCCATCCGTTTCCTGGGAGGCTTTTCACTCAGTTAGCCACCTGGTTCACCCCTTACTTCCTTCAGGTCTTGGCTCCATGGTAACTTTCCCAGGGGTTCCCCTTCCCCTATTCAAAGCACAATCCCTCTCCTCTCCCACAATACATATCCGCCTTTGTTTCACTTTTCTTCATTGCCCTTTTCAACTAACAGCATAAATATTTTGTTTGTTTGTCTGTTTTCCTCTACTAAAATAGAAATGTCCTCAAAGCAAAAGCTTATATCCACTTTATTACTATACAGCCCATTCTTAGAATATTCTTAGCAAGTAGTAGGCACTCAATAAATACTCACTGAATGCGTGAATATTAAATAATTGGAAAAACATTTCCAATTAGTATTTTAGCAATTGGTTACTATCCTAGCTAGTAGAAAGCTCAATATAGAATTGCTCATTCCCCCTTGAAACAAACATACTCTTTCTTTTTCATACTGTTGAATACCTAAGTCATTTTCACTCAGTTTTATTAATCTTTGAAGCAAAACCTAAGCTCCTGTGTTATGATTCTTTTCCTGGAAACACTGGTTGCTGATCTGAGACCCCCATTAGAGCTGATGATCATATTACTATTTAAAACTCAATGGACAAAGTATCTGTGGGCTTACACCCCTTCCTCTCTCTACCAAACGCAATCAGGGAAATATTCTGCAGGAACTGAATAATTATAGAATAGGGGTCTACAAGCTATGGCCTAAAGACCAAAGACAGCTAAGTTTCCCAGATGAAATACAGAATCCCCAGCTAAATTTGAATTTCAGATCAACAACAAATAATTTCTTAGTATAAATATGTCCCAAATTCTAAATGCAGAATCTAGAAACCTTAAGTCTGGCCTAGCACCTTATTTTGTGTAGCCCACAAGCAAAGAACGGTTTTTCCATGGGGTCGCAAAGAGTCGGACACAACTGAGCGACTGAACTGAACTGAACTGACAGTGACGTGATTAAAAGAAGAATAATATCTCACGACAAGTGAAAAGTACATGAAATTCAAATTTCAAGGTCTATAAATAATTATTGGAACACAGGAATGCTATTTGTTTACTTGCCATCTATGGCCACTTTTGGGCTTCCCAGGTGGTGCTAGTGGTAAAGAATCCACCTCCCAATGCAGGAGATGTAAGAGACGCAGGTTTGATCCCTGGGTCAGGAAGATCTCCTGGAGGAGGGCATGGCAACCCACTCCAGTATTCTTGACTAGAGAATCCTATGGACCAAGGAGCTGGGCGGCCTCTGGTCTAAAGGGTCACAAAGAGTCGGACATGACTGAAGCGACTTAGCATACATAGCCACTTCCATGCTTCAATCACACAATGGAAGTTTCGACAGAAACCAAGCTGCAGAGCCTAGATATCTACTATCTGGGCCTTTGGAGAAAAAGCTTATCAACCTGTGCTGTAGAATATTTCCTTTTTATTCTTCCCCTGACTGAAGACTATGGCAAAATAACTGTTTCCTTTAAAAATCTCTTCCCACAGGAACACTCCCAGTGCTTTATTATGTTTGAAAAAAGAGTCGAAACCTCTGAGAAGAGACAAAATGAGAAAGGGCAGGGGTTTGGATGCCTGCAGAACTTAGTGGGGATCCTTTCTCTGGCCTTCATAGATTGATTAAGTTACTGAAATGCAGGCCACATGAGTACTATCACCCAAGGTGGCTGAGAGGGTTAGGAGACAAGAAGCAAATGACTGATTTTAAGGGACAAAAAAGGGTCAAATTTCTAAACTACAATGGAGAGTATGATTGTCAGAAGGACAGAAAAGAGAAGGAGAAGAAAATGAAAAGATAAAAATAAGGACCAGGAGGATAGTTCTCACTCATTCACCAAGTGGTAAGCTTGAGAGAAAAATACAGACTTCAGAGATTTGGATTGAAGATATCGCGACCAAAATTAGGGAAGGAGGGATAGAGGTACTCAGACCAAGTAAGGCAACTGTGACATCTTTTCCAAGCAAGTAAATCTTGGGTTGTGTCTATTCAATACACATTTGATTATTTACTAAAAATTATATAATCCATACTTCCAGAAGTTATAAAAAGATAGAGCCATATTTACAGCACTGTGAAATTCCCCAGATTCTCAAAGGAGTCAATGGAGAAAGTAGCAACCATAGTTTCTTTAGGGACATGCCAGGTGGCCTAGTGCTAAAGAATCTGCCTGCAATGCAGAGCCACAGATTCTATCCCTGGGTCAGGCAGATCCCCCGGAGGAGGTAGTGGCAATCCACTGCAGTATTCCTGCCTAGAAAATCCCATGGATAGAGGAACCTAGAGGGGCTACAGTCCATGGGGTCGCAAAAGAGTCAGGTGCAACTTAACCAACAACAATATAGCCTCTTTAGCCTCATTCTTTCCAACAAATATTTTCTACTTAGAGCACTGGGTTATAGTTATCTAGCCTCTGTTCTTAAGGCCTGAAAAAATAAGATGTGTATAGATTGAGGGGACAATTTATAAGATCCATCAAATGACAATCCCTGTGACCCAAGACCCTGGGCAGTAGTTCCCAACATGTGAGCCTCACTTGTAAACCATATTCCCAAACATAACTTCTGACACTAGATATACTGCGCTTCACTTCTCCTAAAAAGTGTATCAGCCTGGGAGAGAGTGAGAGTGATGTTATCACAGAAATCACCTTGTTCATTCTAAATATATTTTTAAACTGTAAGTTATTTGCAAACTTCAGGACTTCAGCTGTGTTTGGCAACAAATACTTACGACATGTCTCACCCCTGACCTGTCTCATGAATGTCATATTTGAGTAGTACTGTTTCATGCTACTTCTCAAGAACAAAATGTCCCCAAAGTATAAGTCATATTAATATTAACCATGGCAGAAATACTATGAAAAATACATATAATCATTCCCAAGGTTTCTAGGGAAATCATTCCCAAAACACTTCTAGGACTGTGTTTTGGAAATCAACTTCTGTTCACAATATACGCTGATGTACTTCATAGGCTGACTATGTACTTCATATACTCAGAGCTGACCAAGACCCTCATTAGTCCAGTCATGAGTTCTTTTATTTTCAACATATGCAGTTCCCATGGTAAAAACCACTGATCTAATATAACGGATGACAGATACAGACATCTGACACATTTTAGTCAATCAATAGGAAGTAAGATCCTTTGACCGCTGCAGTTCTGGAGGTAAAGATGAATAGCCAGAGCCCTGGCCCTCTAGGCGTTCACAGTCTAGTGGAGACAACATCCAAGTGAAATAATTTTAATGTGGCATGCTAAGTAAAATGGTGGACATGAACACCATGTGTTATGAGCTCATGGGAAAAGAACTGAATCCATCATGGAATGATTGGCAAAAGCTTTGCAGGAGAGAGAGCACGCTGAGCTGCTATCCAGTGTCAGTAAGTGAACAGGGGCCGCTAGCCACAGAGAGCTGCTAAAAACCTCATGGTGCCTGATTCAGGATCCATTCACCTGAATCTCAAATGGAAAGTCAGTGAACTATGTTGGAGCCCTTGACCCACCTCCCCTCTAACCAGGAATCTCACCGTCACCAACCTGTCCATATTCTCTTGTCTCTCTGTGGTAGATACTTCAAGGGATAAGCCTCACCACAAAATTCTCTCCTATTTGGGAATAGCCACAGACAGAGGTGTGGGATATGAGAGGACGTATTTCATATGACCCTGACCTCCTAGAAATAGCTGATTCTTATAGAAGGAGGTTCTGGCCCAAACTGGACCATTCGGTGCTCTCTCTTTCAGTATCTGAAATTCTAAACTGAGATGCACAGGAACTTGGAAGTGAATCACACACTGATGCCAACACCCTATGAAGAATGACTACAAACTCCTGTCCCATAGGAAACCCACAGCCACCCACCCTACCTTCTGCTCTTTCTACCTTTTGCTTACTGTACTCCCTTCAATCCCTATCACCTTGCATCTGCTAAAGCTGGTCAGAGTTGGCTCTTTGCTTATAACCAAGACAGTTTCAAACATGTCACCTATCCACATAGTTTTCCAACTCCTATACCAATCTAACTGTGTTTTCCTCTGATCAAACAATTTGCTGAGAGATGAATGGCTCATAAATCTTAGTATGTCATCTACTCTCCTGAAATGTACTAGTTTGGGGAGACTTGTGGAGATATAACGTTGAAATCCAGCAATTTATGCTGGCGATATCTGCAAACCAGTCTTCTTTTTGCTACTGAGTCAGTTCTTCTTGTTAAGATCGCCTTACTTCCAAGTTAGCCTTAGAGAAATGAAACATCTTTCACAATTCTAATCATGCCACCTCTAGCACAGACCCAAGAGGTTGAAAGAAGAATTTAGAACTTGAGTTTTTAACCTCAAACTCAAAGCAAAATCATTAATGAAAAAATAAGTTTGTCCCTAAATAATTCAACATACTCTTAGAATTGACCCTGATATCCGTTCTAGGTTCATTTCGCTCATCAGGCACGCTAGTAGTACTAGTACTAGTAGCAGCAGTAATAGCATTTGGCTTCTATTCCTAACAAACCCACAAGAAGGAAGGACATAAGCTTCATTTGGGGAGTTCATTCACAAGGATGGATCAGTCCAGAGCTACCCTCTTTCTGGTGCTAGGAGACAAAGTCCTTTGCTACAGTCATGTAATTAAAAAAAAAAAAAAAAAGACACAGGCAAAAATTAGGAAAAACCTTCTTTGGGGGGCAAAGAAAAGAGTTTTCGGGAACTGAATATTAGCTATACTGATGATCAGCAAAGCATTTCCTATAACGTTTCTCTTCTGCTCTCAGTATTTGCTACTGACATTTCTGTAAAACTCAGCATAAAATAGAGTGGCATATCAAATGAAATAATACCATAAAAAGTTATCTATCTTTTTCAAAGATTAAGCATTCAACCCAAAGTGTATCTTCAAAACCTGCCTCTGAACAGTCTCCCTTCTTTTTTCCCGTTATTGCACACCTCCATAGGAAGTGTCTGTGAGTGTGGTGAATGTATATGCGTGAATGGGGGAGTGGGGATGAGTCTGTGTGTGTGTGTTTGTTTTATTCCAAGTGAGAGGAGTCAGACATTTAATGAACATCTAAAAACTGGAGCTGGAGAGTGATAGCAAATGCTCCATCTGTCTCTGTGTGTGTGCGCTCAGTTATGTCCAGTCCTTTGTGACTATAGCCCACCAGGCTCCTCTGTCCGTGGAATTCTCCAGGCAAGAATACTGGAGTGGATTGCTATTTCCTCCTATTGGAAATGCTCCATAATATGTGTTAAATGAATGACCAATGAATATAGAAGATCTACACTCTTTGTAACAGCATTTTAAAGTAACATACTGTTCTTCTTCCTGATAAGTTTATACTTTTATAAGAGAGAGAACTAGCATTAGCAACAACTATTCCTGAAAATTCATACCATCTTGGTCATTTCAATAAATATATTAATATCTTGAATTTGCACCATGCTTTTCCATGAATATGTTAGTAGTTGATGTGTTTTAGCTCCAGGAAGAAAGAATTAAGTTTTTAAAAAATCACTAATTTCACTGAGAAATTAGCCTCTAATATCACATTTTGATTGTAAGTAATTAAGGATTCCATATGATCCTGGAGAAATGTTACTTTTGGCTAAATTGAAAACAGGATTATAACAGAAGAGATGATATAATTCATTCTAAATGATGAGGGTGACTTATTCTTGGGTTAAAGACCTGAGTTACTTTCTGTTCCAATATCTCTCATGTGTTATAAAATGATGCAGACTACTTTAGCTCCTGTATGTGACAATTTCTATGATTCAGGCTAATTAATTCCTCTGTCAAGTATAATTAGTCAGCCCTATTCATGCACTGGAGAAGGAAATGGCAACCCCCTCCAGTGTTCTTGCCTGGAGAATCCCAGGGACGGGGGAGCCTGGTGGGCTGCCATCTATGGGGTCGCACAGAGTCGGACATGACTGAAGTGACTTAGCAGTAGCAGCAGCAGCATCCTACCGTTTCAGGAAATTTCATCTACAAAAGGCAGTGGAACAACTGTTCATGGCAACTAATAAAGGTTTCCTCTCATGGAAAGATTTTTCAAAACAATTAGTAATTAGTTAAATGTGCGCAAGTGCCCAGAAATTTCAGATGCTCAGTCAATTTCAAATGACATGGCCTTTAGCTAGCCAACCAGCATGAGTAATAAGATGCAAACAATTAGTTTGAAAAGCTATATAAAACACTGCTAAGAAAAATTATGAGAAGGAAACCAGTTACCTGTGTATAAAATTCAATGTAAATGTTAGAAACATAAATTAAAATAAGGATGTAATTGCACACCAAGTAGAGAAAGAAGGAATTAAAAGAGCCTAACAGCAACTTATATTTTCTATGTTCAGCTTTTGTTCCTAAACCCAAAATGAATACTTTTTATTCAGAATATTTTGTACTTATGTTTATCAGAAGTAATTTATCTGAGTAAAAAAGGTGACCTATATTTAAACTGCCCATTTTGCATGCACTAAAATCAGATTTTTAATTTCGTGAAATCATAGCTTCTCAGTACTGAAAATGCTTCTCTACTACTCACACTAATTCTCATTCCTATTACGGAGGCTTTTTTGCATTTGGTTTATAATTGTTCATTTGTATTATACCAGAAATTTTGACTGAATCATTTTTTTAAAACTAATTTGCTACCAGGAAAGCAGTGATAGCACCGTGATAGATTTAAATCAGAAAATTATTTATACAATTCTCTCCAACCCTTTCTGTAGTATCTTGGGTCAGAACCTCCTGTTGATCAATTCTCATACCAGCTTTGCTGGTCAGTTCCAAAGATTTCCCTTTCAGTTCAAATCCATGAGCAATCCCTAAATTTCATCAAAAATCAACATTAGGTGATGATATGTACGAGAATATTACTCAACACATTACACTTTTGTTTAATGATGAAGTACTTTCTATCTTAGGCGATAGTTTGTCTAATATACTATTTATCAAAAGTACATCTTATATCACTTATGTATTCTTATATTGCTGAAATTATATTTTATTCATCTTATTCTGTCTCTTCATCTTTGCCACCCTGAGTTTAAAGCTATTTTTCACCTCTATGGACAAGCACGTCATCTATAATGAAGACTCTGCAGGGTGTCCTCACGACATTTTTTCTGCCACATACCTCATCTTGGATGTCCATTCTGTAATAGATCCTCCCGACATTCCTCTGTTGACAAAGCATCAACCCACTGATGAAATCAGATTATCACTCCATGGACAAGCGTCTCTGACCGAAACTCTGGGAAGCAAATCATAGAACACTAAGAATAAAACTAGGAAGAATCGTTTTGCATGTAGTATAACATGCAAAACACAGCATGCATTTCTACTCTTATTGAAATGGAAAGTTTTCCTTCACTTGCTTAAGGCCAATTAGTAATAGTTAAGCCACAGTCTTCTGTGACATGGAACATGTCTTTCAATAAAAGGAAAAGCAGATCATAAGCCTACTTCTCAGCTGTGACATGCTGTCTAGGCTCTGGTATGTCTCAAGTTGGAAAATATGCCTTTCCCTTCACAAAGAGAAATACCACATGCCACAGGGGCTGTGAACCCTGTGTGCTTGCTTATCACGGTGTTCTGAAACTGAAAACTGCCGATTTTAAAGTCGCACGTTATTAAAGTATTTCTTTATTTAGTTTTATAAAGGCTTCCCTCTAATAGCAACTTACTCAGTGCTGGGAGAATCCAAAACAACTGCTATTCCTTCAGCTAGTCTATGATATTTTATTTTCCAATCTCAGGTAACATGCCCTTGGAGTGAACTGATACACATATCTTAACTATTTTCAGATTTTAGGCTGAATTCTCAAACTGTCTTCACACTGGAATCACCTGGGAGTCTCAAAACACACTGATGCCTATTATCTACCACCAGAGATTGCAAATTATTTGGCCCCAGTGTGTTCTGAGCTTGGGAATTTTTAAATATCCTCAGATGACTCTAATGTGCAACCAGGTTTGAGAATCACTGGTCTATAGGAATATTTATTAACATCAAATTACCATGCGGGCATTAGATAAATAATTACTGCATCCTGTTCATTTTCACTTTCATGCATTGGAGAAGGAAATGGCAACAGTGTTCTTGCCTGGAGAATCCCAGGGACGGGGGAGCCTGGTGGGCTGCCGTCTATGGGGTCGCACAGAGTCGGACACGACTGAAGCGACTTAGCAGCAGCAGTAGCAGCATTTGTCATCTGACAAGGTCAGAGAATGACATTCAGGCTGGGTAACCTTACTAGAAATTGTTGTGACATATTAAAATGCCTTGAATGGGTGAACTGAAGGTCAGAAAGGTTGCATTGTTTACCCAAAGACACCTAATAAATGGTGAAGCTGGTATTTGAATCAAGTCTGTTTGATGCTAAAAGACCTGTTCTTTCCACTATGCCTAACAGTTTCACTGGAGGTTACATCACCTCCAAAGAAGTAAAAATTAGTTCTTGAAGATCAAAAAATCCTTAGATACTATAATGATCTGTGATCCTCCAAAGTTCAACTCTGCTGACACAATTTTATTCCTTAATCTCTCTCACTAGAGAAAATTTTAATTTCTTTTTTTTTTTAATTTAGGAAGACAATAATGAAAAAAATGTTTGAGAAACACTCTATCATGTTCTGTCTCTATCCATTTGGTTAATAATGAGTTAACATATATACTACTCACACACCACATATATATTATCTGCTATACAAAATACCTGTAGAGAAAACAGCTCTCTCATCAATTTTACAATTCCCAAGTTGGCTTTCCTGGTGGCTCAGTTGGTGAAGAGTCTGCCCACAACGTGGGAGACCTGGGTTCACTCCCTAGGTTGGGAAGATCCCCTGGAGAAGGAAATGGCAACCCAGTCCAGTATTCTTGCCTGGAGAATTCCATGAACAGAGGAGCCTGGCAGGCTACAGTGCATGGGGTCACAAGGAGTTGGACATGACTAGTGATTAACACACAAGTTGCACTCAGAGTTGAAAAAAGCCACAGTATGAGTAAAGCTATATATGTCATAGGTCCAATAACACTGATGATGGGAGAGGAAGCAGTGTGTCCGAAAAGTATTATCTAAAAGTCTTTATAAACGTCTGTTATACTGCTACTTCATCATCATAGCAGTAGGTTGTTGGTTTGCAAACTTAGGAATTTCCCAAGTGAAATCTAAAATTATCCCCTGTACATGTATAGAGCAAGGAAAGACCAAGAAAAGGATTGGTAGGTGGTAGGTTTTAATAAGCAAGGGCACTTACAAAGCTTACCTTATGTATTGGCAAGATGAGTAGATCTCCATAGCTGTCCCTAGAATCTTAAAAGTTTACACAGAGGCCTTAACTGAGTCTAGTCATCTATCCTGTCCAGATAATCTCAACAACACCATCTAAAGGCTGTGTCATTGAGGTTCTAGTGCCGGAAACTCAAGTGGAACGCACAGTCCAAGGACAGGGGAATGGGTGAGGAATCATCAGTTGCCCAGGTCCAACTCCAGGGTTAGCCAATGTTACATTCTCACAATGATCTTCTCCAACATAGGTAACCACTAGAGTAAGCTTTCTTTGATTTGACTCATTACATGGCAAAATATCTCAAAGTTTTAAATACCTCGAGACAAAATCAAGTCATTCAATTTTCTCTTATAGCACTGGACCTTGGATAAACTAATCCATCAGCAAGTGCATGTAAAATTCAAAAGAAAGAATTTCCATTGCCCGTACAGAGGTTATTAATCGTACATTCAAATACACACAGTAATTAAACAATTCTAAGTAAATTGTAATTAATATTTATTGATACAGAAGATGTTCTTGCCCACTTTGTTTTAGAATCGCTATTTTTAAAATCATTTTTTTATCCTGTAAAAGACAAAAATACAACACAACATAAGCATCAAAATTTAACCTGATACCTTTTCTAGATGTTAATTTGATTTATCAAGATGTCACCATTGCCCTATGGAGGGAAAGAGAATGAGATATCTGGGGCTATTGGCAAGTGTTCAAATACCTGAGCTCAAACTTTGGCTAAAGGCGATGAGAAACCCTACCCTATGGCAGCCTGAGAAAACACCTTCAGGAAGGTGTGTCCAGCTTAAGCCGAAAAGTCAGCGCGTTTACGCCTGCCTGAACAAAACAGAGATAGAATTAAAGTGGCAATCAGAAATATGGTGTCACAAAGTTTATTTGCCCAAGGCAAGACTAGAGGATCTTTGAACAGTTTCCTTAAAGGAGTTGCTGCTTTAGATATTTGATAACCCAACAATCAAGGAGAATTCCTCTGTGAGCAAAATTCTAGAAAAATTCTCTGAGGTTTCCAACTACAGAGGTAAAGAATATTCAAGAATGTGCCTGGAGGGGTGAGGGAGGCAATGACACCAAGAAAGGAGTCACTGTAAGCTATAACTGAGAGTGGATTTCCCCATCCACAGCCCCTGTGCTCTACGGAGGAAGAGAAAAGGCCTAGAAGAGGAGAAAGAAAGGGGAGCCGCCACTCGTGGGGTGGTCACCATTGGAGCTGAGATAATGTCCACTGGGAAAGAAGCCTCACTTCATGAAGGGCTCTAGCCCTTTCTGCTTTCTCTAACCCATTATGCACCTAGAGCTCCTGCCCAGTATCTTTGATTATTCTTCTCATGGTGAGAAAATTAGGTCCACCAGAAAAAAAGAGAAAAATCGAGTTAAATTTGCATTGAAAAATTCAAGCCTGGTGGGCTGTCGTCTATGGGGTCGCACAGAGTCGGACACAACTGCAGTGACTTAGCAGTAGCAGCAGCAGTTGAGACTTGGAGGGTAAAGTCACATTCAGACTCCTGTGCTAGAGAGAATCTGCTCCATTAAAGGAGTCGTGAGGCAGTGCTGCTGCTACTAATGTTGTTCAATCACTAAGTCATGTCCAGCTCTTTGCAGCCCCATGGACTGCAGCACGCCAGACTTCCCTGTCCTTCAATATCTCCTGGAGCTTGCTCAAATTCATGTTCATTGAGTCGGTGATGCCATCCAGCCATCTCATCCTCTGTTGTCCCCTTCTCCTCCTGCCCTCAATTTTCCCCAGCATCAGAGTCTTTTCAATGAGTCAGCTCTTCACATCAGGTGGCCAAAGTATTGGAGCTTCAGCTTCAGCATCAGTCCTTCCAATGAATATTCAGGATTGAGTTCCTTTAGGATTGGCTGGTTTAATCTCCTTGCAGTCCAAGGGACTCTCCAGAGTCTCTTCTAGCACCACAGTTTGAAGCCATCAGTTCTTCGGCGCTCAGCCTTCTTTTTGCTCCTACTCTCACATCCATACAGAACTGTTGGAAAAACCATAGCTTTGACTAGATGGACCTTTGTTGGCAAAGTGATGCTCTGCTTTTTAACACACTGTCTAGGTTTGTAATAGTTTTCCTTGCAAGGAACAAGTGTCTTTTAATTTCATGGCTGTAGTCTCCATACATAGTGATATTGGAACTAAAGAAAATAAAATCTTCCACTGACTCTACTTCTTCCCCTTCTATTTGCCATGAAGTGATGGTACTGGTAATGCCAACAAATGATAGTAGATAACGTTTATTGAACATCTGCTATACATCAGTCACCATATTAGGTGTTTTATATTCATTTTTCTACTTAAAACTTTCAAAAACCTTATGAATTTTTTTCTTATATATAAAGAGAGAATACTAGAGAGTTTAAGCATATGTTAGGTCACAATTTGCTTTGGGTTTTCTTGTGTAAAAAGCTAATAGTTGAAAGCTTAAACCTCTCATATCAACCCAACTTTTTTTATGTTTATGGATGTAATGGAGAATCTTTGATTCCTCTGCAGGGACAGAAACCTAACTCAAACCAGGCAAAGCAAAAAGGACATTTCATGAATTTATACAACCAAATTACAGCAAGGGTCAGGCACCAGAGCTCCAGCTCATGCCTCTGCTCTCCTTTGGATGTTAGTCTCTTTCTTCTCTACAGTACACAGGTATTCTCCAGTCAACTGGAAAAAATGGCCATTGACAATTCTAAGTTACCTCCTTCCAGGTTCCTCCCTCCAGAGAGAAAAGGCTTCCCCTCCGATTTCAGGGTGAAGAACCAGGCCTCTCCGGCCCAGTTTGGGACATATAGCCCATGTGACCACCCTGATATCAATTGTTGCAGCTTAAATGTCCAAGACTGAATTACCTCTATGGCCAAAAAGCCAGGGCCCTGTGTCTGGCAAGCCCAGCAGAATCACCTGATTAGGATAAAGGAATTTTTTAAGAAGGGATGAGAGGTATGGTTACCAGAACCAGGAATTTAGGACAGAAAAAAATAGCAGATGTCCACTACACCAATTAGTATACAAATAACCTGTATATCATATTAAATTCACATTCTGACTCAGGAGGTCTGAGACAAGGTCCAAGGTGTTACATACCTAATAAGTGCCTGGAAGATGCCACAAACCACACTTTAAGTAGCAAGGCACTAACCTTCTTGCCATGCATCTCCCACAACTGTCTAAACATGGTAGATGCTCTGAAGCTTAGGGCTCACCCCCAAGGACAAATGCAATCTCACATGCTTGTCTGAGCACGGTGCCTTCTCAGGACCAGCTGGGTGTCCCCGTCACAACACTGAAATAGCAGAGGTGTTGCCCGTCAGGATCGAGACATATTGGCAGAACTCTGTGATAAAAACACTTTACAATTTCATGGCACCTTTCATTCCAAAGTGTTTCAAAGCTATATACATTCAGCACCACCGAAAGATGATAGAGGCAAGCAGACTCCGTGGGGTGAAGGAGGTGTCGGGGGATGGAGTGGGGGTGGAGGCATAATGTGAGCTAAGGTCAGTGAGACAGTTCTCTGTTAAAGGGAACACGACACCAAAAATTAAAGATAAGAAGGAAAGAAAGCTAAAACCCTTAAGGTTCACATTCATAGAATGATAGCACATAGGTTAATGTTCAGAATCATTTTCATAGAACCATCATCTCCCAGTGGGTACAGGCACTCTGAGAACACAAAGAAAAAGAAAAGGAAGTCAGAAATGAGCTAAACAACCAAGAAGATTAAAAAACATCAGGAAATCTATAAGGTCTAAATCCATTAACTTCAGTTGGAATAGGCTATGCTGATCTTAATTAAACAATTAAGTCTTAAAATTTTAGAGGGGAGTTTTCCACTGCATATTCTCTGGTGTGGGAAATAGCCTCTTGTTTGTGGAGCATTGAGTAAAAGAAATGACTTTTCTAAGTATTGCAAAATGTGAATATTTAACTTAACCTTAATATATTAGATGAAAACGTGGGTCATTCATATATGTTCTTGGGGTGGGGTGGGAAAGTCTCTCTATGACGGAGCTTGAATATGGAAAGTTTTAATGACTTCTAGAGTATTTGCCTTTTAAATAAATCCATTTTTTAGTACTGTTACCTCCCATTTATTACCAGGAACTCCTGGGGGGATTCTAGTGACTTGGAAGGCTTTTTCATTTCTTCTGGCTCCTCAGAATGTCCAGCGAATAACTGAAGACACATAAGCTCCTGCAAGACAGTTTCAAGGAGGGTGTGCTCTGGCAGTATGTGGCCACCTGCCAGGGAAGCACATACCCAGTTATAAGGGCGAGGAGAGAAATCCTTTTACTGTTTCATATTTCCTGGAGTTTCCAAAGAACTTGTTGCATTAATCTTCCTTGTGAAATCTTTTAGTAAATGTACTTATTTATGAACATTCACAAAAAACCTCAAGATAACAAAGGGGAAAAAAAAAACCAACCAGGAATTCTTGGACCAGAAATTCATCTTTCTGGCTCTTTTTTTATTCACTATCCTCCCATCTTTCTCCTCCCACTTTCACTTGAGACAGATGATGAAAACTTCCCCAGCTAGCAGATAATAGTGGTTATTCCATCAGGAGGCTTATTATCTGGAATCATAGCCTTATTGTTTTGTCTGAGAGCAAACCATGCTGCTCATAAATGCAGCAAAAGTGTTTTCCATCAGGAAATACAGTAAAATGACCCAGTACTCTTGTATCCTCACACTGTAGTTTTGAGCCCCTGGCATAGTTCTGCCCCAAAGCCTATTTTTAAAAATGATGGGAAGTAACTTATGCATCTGGTTATCTCTCAGGATTCTGTCAGTTCCACAACTAGAAATGGTGCTGCCACGCTCACTCCAAAAAGAGTGGTGGTGAAGTGTAGGCTTCAGATAAGGATTTACACTGAGAGGCCAGCTCCAGAAACTACGTAAAAGATTATAGCTAGGAGACAGGCAAAGAGAAAGGTACAGTCATAAAATTAGAGTTATTGCAGTCTTACAGATAAATGAATATATTCCTTTTCGGTTTGCTGTACATGTGACAATAGCACAGAAACAAAGCTGAATATATACCTTGTGAATTATAACCATCTAACATGCCACCTTGGAATGAACAATACAAAAAGAAAGAAAAGTTGCCTATTAAATGGCACATTTGAAGCGATGGAGTCTTTGGAATCGTATCCTTATTTGACTCATCATCTGATTTACTGATAGTCCATTTGCTTCTCAAAAGGTTTAATTTGGCTCAACATTTAACTAATGTCAATCACATAAATATGAATTGAGAGCTGACTGCATCCAGGCACAGTTCTAAGAATTGAGAATTCTTAGTAATTAAGACAAGCATGCTTCTGCCTCTCAGAACTTACCGTCTAACATTATAGTCTAGTTTAGCATGAAGAATGTAATTATTGAAATATGGACTATTGAAGCTAGAACAGAACTGTTGAGTCCTCTGTGGCACTTGAATCATCAACCACCTTGTGAACACATTATTTATTGAGCGGAAGTGTCTATCTTTAAGGGCTTCCCTGGTGGCTCAGAGGTTAAAGCATCTGCCTGCAACGTGGGAGACCCGCGTTTGATCCCTGGGTGGGGAAGATCCCCTGGACAAGGCAATGGCAACCCACTCCAGTACTCTTGCCTGGAAAATCCCATGGATGGAGAAGCCAAAAATTACCATAATCATTTTAAAATTCTAACGTTTTACTTCAACATGGATAATAAAACTTTTTCAGAGGTCAAACAGTTTAGGGTAACTGAATTTAACTCCAAAAACATCCATTGATTGTCTCTGAAATATAAAGTATATTATGTAGTCCTCCAAGGAGCACCAAACTGATGAAGACTTGGCATCTCCTCAGGCTGGCTACAACTCCATTTAGAGGTTATTTACATAAAGAACAAAAATAGAAAGTAAAATGAGACAGACACTGTAACAGCGGTTTAAACAAGCTCTAGATACGTGTGGAATCAAAAGGTTAACTTTTATGACAACTGGAGCTCTTTACAGAAGTTGCAGTTGCAAGAAGGCCATGAAGGATGAATGTATCTCATCAGGCAGATTGGGTGACGGCAGAGGAGCACAATGGTTAAGCATTGGCTGTATGAAGTAATGGTTAGAATTCTGGCACTCTCTCTTACGAGCTCTATGACTTGGTCCAGTTTCTCACTTCTGAACTGGGATAATATAAGATGTTTCGTGTAAAATACTTTACTCAGTGCCTGCTACATAATACTAATAAATATTCAGTTCAGCTCAGTTCAGTCACTCAGTCGTGTCCGACTCTTTGCGACTCCATGAATTGTAGCACGCCAGGCCTCCCTGTCCATCACCAACTCCTGGAGTTCACTCAAACTCATGTGCATTGAGTCGGTGATGCCATCCAGCCATCTCATCCTCTGTCACCCCCTTCTCCTCCTGCCCCCAATCCCTCCCAGCATTAGGATCTTTTCCAATGAGTCAACTCTTTGCATGACGTGGCCAAAGTATTGGAGTTTCAGCCTCAACATCAGTCCTTCCAATGAACACCCAGGACTGATCTCCTTTGAGATGGACTGGCTGGATCTCCTTGCAGTCCAAGGGACTCTCAAGAGTCTGCTTCAGCACCACAGTTCAAAAGCATCAATTCTTCGGTGCTCAGCTTTCTTCACAGTCCAACTCTCACATCCATACATGACCACTGGAAAAACCATAGCCTTGACTAGACAGATCTTTGTTGGCAAAGTAATATCTCTGCTTTTTAATGTGCTATCTAGTCGGTCATAACTTTCCTTCCAAGGAGTAAGCGTCTTTTAATTCCATGGCTGCAATCACCATCTGCAGTGATTTTGAAGCCCAGAAAAATAAAGTCTGACACTGTTTCCACTGTTTCCCCATCTATTTCCCATGAAGTGATTGGACCAGATGCCATGATCTTCATTTTTTGAATGTTGAGCTTTAAGCCAACTTTTTCACTCTCCTCTTTCACTTTCATCAAGGGGCTCTTTAGTTCTTCTTCACTTTCTGCCATAAGGGTGGTGTCATCTGCATGTCTGAGGTTATTGATATTTCTCCCGGCAATCTTGATTCCAGCTTGTGCTTCCTCCAGCCCAGCATTTCTCATGATGTACTCTGCATATAAGTTAAATAAGCAGAGTAACAATATACAGCCTTGACGGACTCCTTTTCCTATTTGGAACTAGTCTGTTGTTCCATGTCCAGTTCTAAGTGTTGGTTCCTGACCTGCATATAAATATTAGTTTCAATTATTATAGCCTAAGAGTAGAGGAAGAGAAGCAAGGAAGTATAGATCATACTTTAGAGAAGAGCTGAAGAGGAGCGTAAAAGGCTTATTGAAAAAGAGAGTTTAAGGGATAAATTGTTGAGGGCCTCCAAATGCAAGAAAATTAATATGGCCTCTATTATACAAGAAATAAGAGACCACTCAAGAGTTTTGGTGTAAGGGAGTAAGTGACATAATCAAACTATAATTAAATTTTGCTTCACACTTACCAATTTTAAGACAATATTTCTACAGCGTTTTTAAGATGAGTAGTGGTACAACAGTCATGACTTTGACATAGCATCTACTGTTCACCAAGCACTTACTATACAAAAGCATTGTGATAGGTACTCTGCGTATTTTTTTTTTCATTTAATCCTTATCAAAATTTTAAAAAATGAATCATGTGTAATCAGGCATATATAACAGATGAGAAACTAAGGCTTACAAAAGTTAAGAAAATCCCAAGGTCACACACTTAAAAGAAAAATGAGTGCTATAGATGATGCGTCCTTCAGCAAACTTAATAGTATGGCTGTGGTTTGTTCTATCCTAGTGTTTATCATGCTCATTGCATTTGACTGCTTAATTGTCGGCTACCCTACTAAAGTGAAAGTTTCTTATATCAGTGATTATATATTAGTCACCACTGTGTTCTCAGCAATCAATACCCTAGCATGAATGATTATTAAACGAATGAATATAACTTTTTGGTAGAATTTTTCTTAAATTGCATATTAATAAGCTTCATCTGACTTATTGCAAGCTTGCTAGAGTTGTGGCTAGAATATAAGTCCATAGAGTTTATATTTTTTTACCTTTTTAAACTATGTAACTATATAACTATGTTATATGCAAAGGAAAGAAGTTTTTTCTTATAATTAGACGTATTTAGAGTCCTCTAGAGTCAATCCGACCCAGATTCAGCCCAGTCAAAAAAAAAATAGTTCAAAACAAAGATAGAAAAAGGAAATATAATTAATAACTCTAAAAATGGGCAATCAATAAAGTTAAAAAGAAGACAAACACTTCAGATCATTTAAGCATGGGTTTTATCTGGCGGCCTGATGTTGATTCTCTGGCTCTAGACTAACGTGACAGAAACAAAAGTTATATTGTCATTTGGTTAATACATTGAAACAGATATTATCCATTAAACGTTACTATGGATAATCTTAAATGGCTTGAAATTTAAAAGAGGAAAGCCCATAAGACAATTTGATTTTCCCAGAAGATTTACAGCCCACCTAGCCTTTTTCTTTGGTTCAGTACACACAATGTGAGGCTTAATATGATTCATAATGGATGAAAACTGGCTAAAAAAGTCAAGTTATAGGATTTTAAAATTGCCAGGAATAACCTAAATAGAGAATCATGAGACAGAAAATATACAAATAAATGTGTCTGGATTAGATGATTGTCTAACAAAGATTTTCATTTCTGCATTACAATTTCTATAGCTTCCATGTTTACTAATAAAGGGTCTGATTCTATCCACGACTTTTGACTGCTGATAGCTTTCAAAGCCTGTCACCCACCACCCATTCCTTTCTGTTCCTCAGAGGGGCAAGCTGATGAGAAATCCTAGGTGCTACCTCCTTTGGTAACAGTGGAAATTTCAAACCACGTGGTCCTTAGTCCATGCCCAGGAATCCAGACCCTAGACTTGCCCCAAGCTATATTAAAGGCTAAGCCAGTCTCCCCTCCCTATTCTTTCAATCTGTCTCTGGACCTGCTGTTTGCAGAAAGCTTGCTTTGTCAGTAATAAATCTTTTCACACTTTCTTGGTGCCTCTGTGGCATCGTTAGTCTTGACATCATAATCAAATTTTAGGTTGGGTTTTACCTTTGCAGAGTGGATGACAATTCAATATATTATTTTTATAATGTAAAAGGGTCATAAAAATGAACAAATTTTAAGGGTGTTGACAAATCTTAAACACACGCAGAACAAAGTAAAATATATGTCACTTCTCTATGCACATTTTCTGAATATTTCAAAAAAATAATTTTACATCACGTCATGGAAGAAATTATACTACTACTTTTCAAATAATCTTCTATTGAAGCATCATATGAATAACTGATAAAATGGACAGTGAGGGAGTTTTAATCAGAGTAGATTATGAATTTGATTCAGAGTAAGCATTCATCAAGTGCTAACGTGAACAAGTCTCTGACATAAAAGCTTGTATATATTAGCCCGTTTAGCACTCATAACAGCCCTGTGCAAGAGATATTTCAGGATATCACTTTACAGATGAGGAAGCCAAAGCACACACAGATTAAGCAATTTGTGAAAATCAAAAGCTGGTAAGAGTGGTGAAAGACTTGGAGACCTAGAAAACACGTCTCCTAAACCACATACCCTTAACCACCTCTTCTCCAAAATTTAATAACTTCAGTATTTTTTATGATAATTGTGTATCACACAGGATTTATCATCTGTTCTCTTTATGCGGACATTTTCTAAGTTTTTAGTATTTTCAAAGGGATCAAGCCCTAAACTAAATACAAGTTTCAGACAAGCAATTAAGTGTGTTAGTTACTCAGTTATGTCCGACTCTTTGCAACCCCAAGGACTGCAGCCTCCCAGCCTCCTCTGTCCATGGAATTCTCCAAGCAAGAATACTGGAGTAGGCTGCCCTTCCTTTCTCCAGGTGATCTTCCCAACCCAGGGATTGAACCTAGGTCTCCTGCATTGCAGGCAGATTCTTTATCATCTAAACCACCAAGGAAGCCCTGTGAAAGTGTCAGTCGCAAAGATCATGGGTTAAATTTACACCGCATTCATTCCCATTTTTTCCTTCTTCTAAAAATGGTCTAATTTTCCTTCCTGCATCCTTCTCTTCTTCATGAGGCCAAATGCATAAAGGGACAAGTACCACATCTTGAGCTACAGAAGTGAACCCGACTGGTGTAAAGGTAATCTCAACACGTCTGCCGCTGTGACTGGGTCAGGAGTGCAGATGTAAGCCAATCAGCAGCAGGCACTGCCCTTGCCACAGAGATTAGCTCAGGAATGGACCGTTCAGTCAGTTCAGTCACTCAGTCATGTCTGACTCTTCGTGGACATATGATCTAATTGAGACCAATTAGATCTTATGATCTAACTGAGACCAGGGAAATATAATGGAATATTTACATAGAACTTCTGGGAACTAACTTTTCTCAATCAAAAAAAACACCAGGAAAATAGCTCTCATTCCCTCCGAAAGTCATGAAACAGAACTGTAAAGCTTAAAGCAACTGCAGTCATTTTGCCTCCTTGAAGAAGCCAGCTTGAGGATGAAGCCAAAACACAGAGGAGGGTACAGCTGAGCAAACTTTGGGGACCCAGCCAGAGTCATTGGATTAAAATAGGCTGAAGCTAGCCTCCTCTGAATTTTTGAGCAGGGGAGCTAGCAATATTTATTTGTTTGTTTAAGCTAGTTTAATTTTGTTTTCTGTTACTTGCAGTCCTAATTCACACATGTGTAAAATCAGACTCCCTCTAGTGATTTTATACTGCTCTATCCTTTCACAAACATCTGTACAAAACAGCCTCTCGGTACCAACGTAACATTCCTTATTCATATGGTTTGGAATGTCAGTCACTTCACGCTAGGATTTTTGGCTGTTAGTCTGTATTTTTCCTTTCCAGAAATGTCATTAACTGTTTTACTCCACTATTTTACATCATAGTTAATTCCAGGCTTTTTCACAGTTTGTATCTGTGTAAGATGGCATAAAAGATATCGGTGGGAGGAAGCTCATAACAGCTGAGTTTTTCTTTTTTAATTGTTTCATTCTTTGTACTCCCTCAGTCATCACTCCCACGGGACTCTGAAGCACTGACTGAAGGTCAGTGAAGGACGAAAGAAAGCTGGTCAAATTGAGCACGGAGAGAAGTAAAATCTCACATACTGAAAAGTGGGAGGGACCTCCCAGTGGTCCAGTGGTTAAGAATTTGCCTTGCAATGCGGGGAATGTGGGTTTGATCCCTGATCTGGGGAGACCCACACGCAGCAGAGCAACCAAGGCTATGCCCCACAACTACTGAGCCTGCACTCTAGAGCTGACAAGCACTGAGCCCACGTGCTGTGACCACAAGCCCAAGCGTCCCAGAGCCCGTGCGTGCATGCTCAGTCACGTCAGTCATGGCCAAATTTTTGTGACCCACCCCCCCACCTGGACTAGAGCCTGCCAGGCTCCTCAGTCCATGAGATTCTCCAGGCAAGAGTACTAGAGTGGCTTGCCATGCCCACCTCCAGGGAATCTTCCCGACTCAGGGATCGAACCTGAGTCTTCTGCATTACAGGCGGATTCTTTACTGCTGAGCCACCAGGGAAGCCCCCTAGAGCCCATGCTCTGCAACAAAATAAGCCACTGCCATGAGGAGCCCATGCACCACAACTAGGGAATAACCAGCACTCCCCGCAACTAGAGAAAAGCCTGTGCAGCAATGAAAACCCAGCACAGCCTAAATAAATACATCAAAACTTAAAAATAAAAAGCTATGATTATGGAGACTATGATAAACAGGAAAGAAAAATTAGTCATTATACTCCCAAAGAAACTGTTTGTCATTCAGTCACGTCCGACTCTTTTCAACTCAATGGACTCTTTTCAACTCAATGGACTGTAGCCTGCCAGGGAAGCTATTGATTTTTTTTTTTCTCTAATTTTATTATTTTTTTTTACTTTACAATACTGTATTGGTTTTGCCATACATCAACATGAATCTGCCACGGGTGTACATAAGTTCCCACTCCTGAACCCCCTCCCACCCTCAGATGTACAGAACAGACTTTTTGAAGCTATTGATTAAAAAAAAAAAATTTTTTTAAACTCTGAAGCAAATAAAAAATAAAACACCAAAAATATATTAACAATGGTTGCACTAGAGACTTCCCTGGTGGTTCAAACAGTAAAGAATCCACCTGAACTGCGGGAGAGCTGGGTTTGATTCCTCAGTTGAGGAGGGCATGGCAACCCACTCCAGTATTCTTGCCTGGAGAATCCCCATGGACAGAGGAGCCTGGTGGGCTACAGTCCGTAGGGTTGCAAAGAGTCAGATGCGACTGGGCAACTAAGCACACAGCACAGGACTAGAGACTATACAGATTTTTCCTATTTTTTCTTTTACTTTTTTAATGATCACAGGTTATTTTATGAAGAAAAATTTTAGTGTTTCAACATCGGAATGCTATACGGCATTTTTATTAGCCACATGTCTAAATTGGCAGACTTCTTTGAGATGTACAAAGATAAGAAAGTTAAAGAGGGAACATTTGGCACTGCATAATTTGAAGACCTTGATGACCACTTTCCCAAAGAAGTTTTCTTTGCCAAAGGAGATGCACAGTATCCAAAATAAGACCTCATACCTCATAAAATTTAAATACTGTCCTTTGGGTGCGAAAAAACAGAAGACCACTAAAATCGGGTCTCTTGAGTCACTTGGCAATCTCTCAGCCTTCTCCAAAGCAGCAATACCATACAAGAAATAAAACTGCATGAGAGGAGAGAAAAAGAGGACAGAGTTGTGACTCACTCTGACTTAGGCAGACTATTCAAAGGGAATAAGGGAAAGAGGCAAGGAATTAGATAAGACCAGGCTGCAAATCTGTATATATCAGTACTTTCCAAAAGTGAATCTCAAAGTGAAAGGTTGAAATGAAGCGGAGACAAGAGGAAAATGAGGTGAAAGGAGATGGAACTGGAAAGATCTATGCCAGAAATATGTCTATAAAAGGACAAACAATAGACCTGAATTATGGATAGAGATAGAGGAGTTAATAGAAAGGACAGAAGGAAAGTGAACAGGCAAGCAAACGAGAAAAGATATTCCCAGTGGTGTCAGACCTGATGATGGAAGCCTTGGCTAGACCCTGGGAAGGGAAGGTGGAGGTGAATGACAAATGTGCAGCCTCCAAATAAATCATCTTTTCTAGACCTTCTGCAGGAACAAATTTTCCAGAGATTTAGATTTGGTAAACAGACCAAGCTGGATCACAGTGAGGAACTTATAGGGGATTTGAGATGTCAAACACACAGAAGCCAAGGTTTGCCTGTAATGCTGGAAACAACACCACGGCCTTTTAGTATCAGGCTCACTTCAAATAACTTCAGTTTAGAGAGACTTCTCTAAAAAAAACCTACAACAATGTGTTAGCTTTTTCTTAGGTGTAAGATATAGCCACAATCAGTCATAGTTCATGTATATAGTCTTGTTAATTCTTCCTTAGACTTGAAAACTATGTATAGTGTTCACGCATGCTTTGCATTATTTAACATGTTTACATTTAGTATTTGAAATCAACTTATCTATTATAATGTGATAGAATTGTCAGACTGAAAGAAAAACATATTTGAAAAGAACCTATATTTTCTGATTTTTAAAATGAACAATTCTTCAAGTAGAAACTGTTAACCGGGAGTAGATTTTGTGCCGGAGGTTGTTTTATTAATTTTCAGATCTGAACAGACCGTAAGCGTAGTGATAAAGACAACAGGCTCTAGAGTGAGAGCAACCTGCCTGTGTTTGTCAGCAAACACACCTAAGCTCTCTGTCCCTGAATCTCCTACAAGACAACAATATCAGCATCTGCCTCACTGGGCTATTTCGAGGATTAAATGAAATGACACATGTGACCTATTATACTCAGCACAGCATCCGGCACATAAAAAAGTATTCAGTAAATGCTGCTATTAGTTCTAAAGTCCCCATAATTGTCATATCACTTTTTCAACATTATTGCCAATATGGTTGCCCCTAACAGTGAAAATTTCATTGACAAAAAAAATCATTTCTCACTTAGTTGTACACATATTTCAGACATCCTAAAGTCCCTGATCTCATGTGTATAATTTCCTTGACCTGGAGGACAGTCCTTGCCTCTTCCCTACCCTCAGTACCTGGCTAACTCTCACTCCTTCCCACTGTCGGCTAAAACATGTCTTCCTTCTAGAAGTTGGCCTTCTCTGACGCTGGAGGATGGAGTTGGTACCTAGCAACCTGCTCTTCCCCTATGCTCTTGTCATCACATTACATTGTAATTCCATGTGTATTTTACTGACTTATAGTCCCCCTCATATTACACACACACACACACAATTTTAAGCTTCGTGAGAACATAAATCTATCTTCTGAGCCTTCATTTCTAACCCAGACATGTAGTCGAAGCGTTCATGGCACATACTGAGTTACTAATAAATGTACATTTTGAATAAATAAAAGACACTCAGCAAATAAATGTGAAGAAGTTTTACAAACCATCTATGCTAGGCTGAATCATAAAATATCCCCTAATCCAGAAGCATCCCATAACTACTGAGCTATTAAATTCACTGACTACTTGCCAAGAGTCCCCTAAATCAGGTAATTTGACAATAAATAAAATACCTTGGCATATTTATGCAGATCTTTGAAGCAGTAAGTCAGAGAAAACAATTTAAATAATATGCCCTCAAGAAAATTTTTACAAATTTAGTGCTTTCCTGAGTCCAGTCATCTTAGAGCTCCTTAAATAGAAATTACCTTAATGGGAAGAATGATGGAAAATAATCATCAGAACTGCATAAAAATTCAACTAATAAGTATTTGTGAATAGTTCTGTGTTAGGCCTACAGGCAGATCAAAGAAAGACAAAACATAGACTTTCCTCTCAACAGTTTGATAATCTAAATGACATATAAATAATATGTCACCTCCCCCTACCAAATTCAGGCTTCCCTTGTGGCTCAGCCCATAAAGAATCCACCCGCAATGCTGGAGACCTGGGTTCGATCCCTGGGTTGGGAAGATCCCCTGGAGAAGGCAAAGGCTATCCACCCCAGTATTCTAGCCTGGAGAATTCCACGGACTGCTTAGTCTATGGGGTTGAAAAGAGTTGGACACAACTGAGCGACTTTCACTTTCAAAGTCCTACCAAATTTCCTACCAAATTCATTAATGAATGCCATTTATTTCCAGTAATATACATGTGCTTAATTTTGAATTTAAGAGAGATCATGATTGAATATTAATATGAACATTAAGGCTTTTTGCAACTGACATGAACCTGCGTATCTGAGATAAATTAACCATGCCGTAAAATTGTATAACAATTTTATGATTAATTCAGTCTTTTGAAAATAAACCAGTTTCTCCAAGAGCACATGCTCATAACATACATCAAATAGACAAGATGATTTGTATATAGCTTCTAAAAATTTACCCTGAAACATCTAATTATTTTTCCTTTTGGAAAAAGCATCTGAACACCTGTTGAAGCCATTACTGTTCTGTCCTTTGGGGGCAATAGGCAAGATCAAGCTCCCTCACATGCTGCATTTTTCTCCAGATTCACCAGGAACCTCACAGACTTGCTGCCGCGTGACCTGAGCCCTTTAACAGGTGGCCAGTCCTATTTCTCCTCCCTACCGTCTGCTCATCAAGAACGAAATACTGGATTTTTCTTTTATTTTCTTTTCCCTCATGCAAATATCCAAAGTAGTGGGGAGATTCTCAGGAGCAAAGTTTAACCCAGCAGAAACTTCATGAACCTGCATGGAACAAGAGTTTTGCTGGTGATATAGGAGATGGATGGGTCTTTCCCTGTTCCGCAAAGCTGAGTAAAATTAGTGAGAACAATGACGATACTAGTCTTTCCATAATATCAAAGGTCAACAGAATCTCAACAAAATGATGGCTGCTAAACGGTTTACTGGACACTGCAACCATTTCCCTCTGAAAGTCAAGAAAGTCTTAATTTATAATTGCACATTTTGCTTTGGCCTCACTAAGGCAATCCTTGGAGCAGCACTTAGGCTGCATATATGTAAAAAGAAAGCTTTTGTTCTGATGTGTTAAGAGACTAGGGTGTGTTGGTTCTCAGCCACCACACCCTCATCTGTGGTTGAGTATTCCCATCCTTCCTTTCTGCAATACAGTTCATTCTCAATTACTGACAAAGTCTTATTTTAAATTCTGAGACTGTGGTTCTATTTTCCATAATACAAAGATCTCCTGTTGTTTCCTTCAGCAACCTGGTGGGAAACAGATTCACTTCAAATCATTCAAACGAAGAAACTCCAAGGAAGTAAGAATTTACACAAGTTTGGGGCAGGGTTAAGGGAGTGGTGACATGTGCAACAAAGAATGCTGAGGCCCCAAAGACTTCAATAGTGGGAGGAAATGGTGTTCCAGGACCCCAGGGGGACCTCACACTGAGAAGGCAGGACTATGTGGTGGGAGCAACAGCCACAGGAGACATAAAGAAGGACGAGGAAACATCTGACCTCTCTCTCCTTTTATCTTCCCGTTGATCTCCTATTGGCAAGAATCTAACTAAAGGTTAGAAACAAGTTACAAGAGAATCCAAGTGATAACATCTGTAAGGAACAGCTTCCTGGGAGTACAATGCCAGACAGAGAAAGGCAAAGAATACAAAGTACATTATACAAATCACAATGCAAGATAGAGAAAGGCAAAAAATATAAAGAAAAAAATGCACAGACACATCCAAATATAACTTGTTAGCAAGTTATTAAACTAGTCCAGCAATGTTTATCCCCAATGGTTTAAATAAGAGAACTATGGAGAGTTTTCCAAGTGAAGACTTTGTAAGACATTTGTGTGTAAACAGCACTGGCTATTTTCTTGTCTCCTCCTCTCTTCTCAAGCAACATAACGACCCCCAAAAGAACTACACAGAAATACTGAAATAATATTCTCCAACAGGGCAGTCTCTCTGGCAATATTCTTGCAGAGGGACAGAAGCTCACAGCTGACCTTGTGCCATTACTGGTACAAAGCAAGAGCCTTCAATCCTCAGGAGTTTGTGTTATAAATACTGATATCTAACCTCATTTGGAGAGGTGAGGCTGGATTGCTAGCCAGAAAAATCCATGATAGCTGAGTGAAAAGAGAGTAAATTGGTGGAATCATGCAATTAATAATATGCAAAGTACCAAAACAAATTTAATTCCCATCACCTTTTCCAGAAAGTTACTAGAGGATGTGAGCCAACAAAATGAGAGTAAAAAAATCAAGAAAAAGAAATGAGATCCAGAAATCTAGAGACCTAACATGGAAGAAAGATGAGAGTCACTCTAGAATGTTGATAAAGGAAAGTTTGAGCCTAGAAAGACAGAAGACTCCATAAAAGATGTAGCCGAGAAGAAAAAAAGAACACGAACAGGAAGAAAGGAAGAAAAAGAAAAGAAGGGGAGAAGGAAGGGATGAAGTGGAAAGGAAAGATATATTTGACTAAATTGAAAGGACATTTATAACTCTCAGAAAGTTGGAGAATAATTAGCGAATCTCTAAAAATTATAAGAGAATGAGGCAATTACTAACTTTAAGAAATGATGTAATTAGAGTAAACAACTTGACTCAGTTGTAAAAAGTACTTACTTAGTTGTAGCACGGAATGTTGCTTTAACCAAAAAAGTGTGATATAACCATGTTGGAAGATGAAGTGAAGGCAGGTGGGCAGGGAAGAAGGGTATGTTGCAGGTTAAAAGAGTCAAATCCTCATCTTTCATAAAAGTTAACCCAAAACTGCTACACATGGAACATGAATCTAAAGATGGTTGTTTCAAATTATAGAGATAAAAAGCAGACTATTAGCTGAAAGAGTTTGAAGTGGATGCCTTTGAAGAATGGGAACTGGAGAAGAGTAGGGTAGGGAATGGTCAGAATTTTTTGTTATAAGCTTACTAGTACTAGCTCAAATCTTAAAACTATATGTGTATATAGAAAATGTTATATACTGTGTGTATATGTGTGTGAACCTGTGAGATTAAAATTTAGGTTAAATATTCTAAATCAACCATAAAGTTCACAGTTATACTTTACAAGAATAACGAGACCTGTTGAACAATGCAGAGTAATTAGAATTCCACATGTGGGTCCACTAGGAGACCACCTAACCCACAAAGAAGAGAAAAGTCCCGAAGGTCATCACAAACAAGCAATGTGAGGCCTTAAAATAATGTAACATCAAATGAGAGAGTTTCTGTCTCTGGCTGGAGTGCTTTAATTGTGTCTCAAATAAAATACACTCTGGGATATTTATAGATTTAACTAATCTCATTTTCATATAATATATGACAGACTTTGATTTATCGTTTGTGCAGCAAACTAAATGCTAAATCAATGAAGTCCCGCAGCTCCTTTGCAAAATATAACTCAAAAGCCAACTAGGAAAGAAACACACACTGTTCCCATTCTTTTGCTAATCAGAGATGCCCAAGAATGTGTTTTAAATTGTGTATGTTTCTTTCCTGGTTGCAAATAGGAAAACAAAAGTTAACAAAAGAGAGATTGTTCAGAAGTATTGAGGACAAACAATCTCTTACTTATTTTTTTGGCTGAACTACATGGCTTGCAGAATCTTACTCCCAACCAGGGATCAAACCTGTGCCGCTTGCAGTAGAAGCAGGGAGTCTTAACCACTGAACCATCAAGCAAGTGCCCAAAACAGATTTATCTTTACTTATGCTTCATGGAGCGTTGGAAATATCAGCAGATTTTTCTAGGATTTTTACAGTCCTGACATTTGTTTGCATTATTTTCTGATAAACCTCTAAGGCAAAGAGATTTACAAAAAATAATGGGAGAAGTTTCAGTTGCAAGTTCAGAAGCATTTTACTTTCCAAATTATCTTTTATTGTCAATATGAGCAACACAAAGAACATGAAATTTAGAGTCAATATTACCAACCTTAATATTAGTCAGTCTTGCACTAATATTACCAACATCAAAGGATTCTTATAACAATTAGAGACAATCTATGTGAGCAGTCTGGCACATAATAGATACATGCATGCATGCTAAATCACTTGAGTCGTGTCTGACTCTGTGTGACCCCATAGACAGCAGCCCACCAGGGTCCTCCATCCACAGGATTCTCCAGGCAAGAATACTGGAGTGAGTTGCCATTTCCGTCTCCAAATAGATATATAATTATCTTTATTATCATTATTCTCCAAATAGTTGAGATTTTAGTCAAGTATAACCTTGTATACACTGTTTGTATCAAGTTCAGTTTCATCAATAAGGAACACTGGTGGAAAAGAGAAAATGCAAAATACTTCTGTGGCTACAGTAATGCCAACAGGTAATTAGACAAGAATAAGACCGCTTGTCCTTGTGTGATAGCAGTTAGTACTATTCACCAAATATTCCCCACTTAGGCTCCTTCTAAGTACCTGGTTGGGGAGCAAGGACTTTATATTAGTTTCGGTCTATGTGTTGTGAGCAGGAAATCACAGGCATCTTCTGGGCCAAGTATTTAACTGCAAAGCAAGACCATCCAAAGCTCTTTTTCACTGAGCATAGTGACCAGCAATGTTCAAAATGGCAGTCACTCTGTCAACCCAGTTCCTGAGTGATTATACACAGAGCCTTCCTGATGACCCACAATTGACAGGCTAGTGTGAGCAAGAAACAAAACTCATTGTAGATTCCTAAATGTATTTGTTACTCTTTCTGGGTCTGTGCTCAGTCATGTCCAACTCCATGCAACCCCACGGACTGTAGCCCACCAGGCTCCTCTGTCCACGGGATTCTCCAGGCAAGAATCCTGGAGTGGGTTGCCATTTCCTCCTCCTGGGGATTTTTCTGGCCCAGGGATTGCATCTCCTGCTTTGGCTGGCAGATTCTTTACCACTGAGGCACCTGGAAAGCCCATATATTTGTTACTAGCTTAACTTAATAAATAAGGGAAGATGATTCAATATCCGGACAACAATCTATCAGTCTCTGTCTGTCTCTCTCTTTCTCTTTCACATTAATAACAATTATTATTATTATCATTATTATATGGTACTATGCACTCAACTGAAAAATAACATGGCATTGGGGACAGTCATGTGCAGCTTCCCCCAGTGATGAAGAATCTGCCTGCAATGCAGGAGATGCTGGAAATGTAGGTTCAATTCCTGAGTCAGAAAGATCCCCTGGAGAAGGGAATGGCAATCCACTCCAGTATTCTTGCCTGGAGAATCCCATGGACAGAGGAGCCTGATGGGTTACAGTCCATGGGGTTGCAAAGAGCTGGACACAACTGAAGTGACTGAGCGTGCATGTATGTGCATGCTAAGTACACACAGAAAGAGCCTACAGGAAAAGCAGAACAGATTACACCTCCATTCACAAAGATATGACACCCTCACAGGGACAATAGGAGTAACTAAATGACAGTTTTCTGGTTCTTCTGAGATGATTCGTACTTCCTATATTTTACGTCCAAGAGAATTCATTATATTCTCTCATCAAGCCTTTTAGTACTTGAACTGGTTTGAATACATTTCTGGTCCTTTCAACAAAAAGAATGCTAACTCTAACTGACTCTTGGACCAGAGCAAGGCACACGGAGCCCAGTGTCATTACAGGTAGCGTATTGCTAAGAAGAGCAACAGGGGAGAGATTAAAGGGATGACCCCTTGCTCCACAGCCTGACAGTTAAGCCAAACAGTGCAGTTAACCAATGGCAAACTCAGCAAGCCCCCAAATAAACCTGAATGAGCACAGCATATTATCAGGAGTGTTCAGTGCCTATTTCATGAAATAGGGGAAAAAACTACTCATCCTCTGAATTAAAGAGTTGCTTATATTCTATGTAGTAAATAACTACATAAAAATATGTCATTAATGAAAAATGTTTGCATGCAAAGATCTTACTCCAAGGAGGATGTGCGTTGGGCCCTAACATAGTTCATCTGGTATGTACAAGCGCTGCAGGGAAAACACGAGCACCTGCATGAACATCTGATTACTTAACCAGGCCTTTTGTCTATTCTGTCAGATCTCTCTGCTAGAAATCCCTTTTTCTGACACAATCAAAAGAAAACCAGTTTTTCAAATGAATGTTCGTTTACTCCAAAGAGCAAGCCAGGACTTATACTTGCCGTGTGTGTCTCCATCTCCTTTCAGGAGATGGCTGGTAATTACTGCAGGGTTTCACTCCAGGGAGGGATTGTCCCTGCAACTTTCACTGATTTGTTTAACTAGCAATGAAATGCGATTTACATGCCTTTCTCCCAAGGTGGTCTTCTTGAAAAACCACAGCAAAATGATCATCTGCAAGCTGAGCTCATGGTAAATAAAACCAGGTCCTTTTCTTTTCTAAAGTGGAAGGTCTAATCCTGTAGTCTTGATTGCTTTCCTAATTACAGACTCCAATCACTGCCACAGTACCCGGTGGTGGCAAGAGCTCTGTAACCGGTTATATACCCCACCCTCGTCATGAACCTCCTCACTTAAACCCAATACAGAATCAACTCATATCTCCATGTAGCAGGTACTGAAAACTTCACTCAAGCCAGGGTTTCATTTCCCTTTTCATTTGTTCCCTTTTCATTTGCTCTATCTTTCTCACCATTGTATCATGAGAAAAATGTGTTCTTTTCTTCCAATTAAAAAAGTAGTCAAAAAGCTTGGCATCATCTCCCATAAATAGAATACTGAGGAATAACAAAGCAACCCAGATCCCAAAATCACAAGGGACTGTTTTTTCTCAGCTCATTTCTCAAACATAGGATGAGCGGAGACAAGGAAGGTATGTATTACAAGCAGATTTCCCCACTCCAAGAACATGAAAGCCTTATAATGAAATGAGAGGTGCAGGTAAATTCACAGAAAAACCTAAGTACATCCCAGAAGACCTCATCTTACAGCAACACTTGCCTCCATCTGCCCACACTCATCCACTTGACCATATGATAAAGGCAGAGTTCCCTGAAGGTATGCCCTTGTCCAAGGAACTACACCAACTCAAATCTGGGAGGAAGAACAGGGGAAAGTGTTTAACTGAAACCTAAATACAAAATGTAGTGCTTTGTAATCCAGTAGCACCTCCTACTCCGTATGTCTTAAGTGCTTTTCAAGCATGAGGTTTTTATTACACTCCCTTTCAGAAAGCAGGAAGCAAGCTGAGATAAAATAAAGGGCTTAAGCCTAAACTCAGCCAGCAAGGCAGGACAAATAGAGGGAGGCGCCCAGACCATTACTGTGAACTGGGCCTCTGATGTGTTTAAGGGGCTGCCAAGTTACCCAACTGCGAACACAACCTGACTTCAAGGAACAAGGTGATCCGGCTACTCCTGAAGAGGATGAGAAAGTGACAAGAAGATTCTCATCAGTGAATAGATCACTCTGAGAACACTGTCCCCCACCCAACCTTGGAGATTAAGGAAGCAGGAAGGGAGAAACCACATGAGCTCTTCACCACCCAGCTGAAGGCCTACTGCTTCACAGAACATCAATATTATAACGCTCACTCGGCTGGTCTGGACAAAAAAAAGCATCACGTGGGACTGACTAGTGAGGCTGAACTTCTATAACAATTAACTGAGGCAAGAAACTATTCACCTGCCCATTTTTTCCTAACAAAAAGTGAGTGTAAATACAATAAAGAGAGTCACATCTTAATTTTTTATTCTCTCCGACTACTTCTGCAGTCAGTTTTATACATTCAAGGTGTTTTCTGACCATTAAAAAATATCATATGGACACACTGCTATATTTTAAGTTAAAAAAGAAAACAAGAAAAAAATAAAGTGATAATAATGAATTATAATTCATTGGACAAAAACAACAACAACAAAAGATATGAACTCTATGTGTTCTCCTAAAAACTTTAGATTTGTGCCTCATACAGCCAGATCCATAATCCACGAAGCACTGGTATACTGGAAGTGGGGGTGGGGTTGGAGGTGGGGGAGGGGTGGATTGGGAATTTGGGACTGGCAGATGCAAACTATTACATGCAGAATGGAAACAAGCTACCTGTATAGCACAGAGAACTATATTCAATATCCTGAGATAAACCATAATGGAAGCAACTATTTTAAAAAAGAATATGTGTGTGTGTGTGTGCAGCAGAAATTAATACAATATTGTAAATCAACTACACTCAATTTAAAAAAAAAAAGAATTGACTTGTGTGTATGATTTTAGATAAGGATTTGATCTTACTTTTTTCCATATGGATACTTCAATGATACAGCACTTTTTGTTGAAAAGGCCTTTGTGATAAACCAAGTCTTCATATATCAAAAAAAAAAAAAAAAACCCACAAAGGACACTTCCTTTTTTTTTTTTTTTTTTTTACTGAATGAGAGATCTTTAAAATTCTGTAATGCTTTACAATTTTCAAAGGTTCACACACATAATTTCATACAATCCCATAATAGCCCTTTTCCTCCCTACCTCTATATTGCCCTTCCCCTCCTGCCTCTCCCCAGTGGTAACCACTAGTTTGTTCTCTGCATCTTTGAGTCTTCTTTTTTGTTATAGTCACTACATTGTATTTTTCAATCCCACATATAAGTGATATCATACAATACCCGTCTTCCTCTATCTGACATGCAGTTAGCAGGATGCCCTCCAAGTCAATTTGCCTTGTGGCTGCAAAAGGAAAGCTTCCATTCTTTTTCATGGCTGAGTAATATTCCACTGAGTTAAGTTCACCCATTCCAGTCCATTTTAGTTCGCTGATTCCTAGAATGTTAACGTTCACTCTTGCCATCTCCTGTTTGACCACTTCCAGTTTGCCTTGATTCATGGACCTGACATTCCAGGTTCTTATGCAATACTGCTCTTTACAGCATCAGACCTTGCTTCTATCACCAGTCCCATGCACAACTGGGTATTGTTTTTCCTTTGGCTCCATCCCTTCATTCTTTCTGGAGTTATTTCTCCACTGATCTCCAGTAGCATATTGGGCACCTACTGACCTGGGGAGATCCTCTTTCAGTATCCTATCATTTTGCCTTTTCATACTGTTCATGGGGTTCACAAGGCAAGAATGCTGAAGTGGTTTGCCATTCCCTTCTCCAGTGGACCACATTGCGTCAGACCTCTCCACCATGCCCGCCCATCTTGGGTGGCCCCACCAAGGGCATGGCTTAGTTTCACTGAGTTAGACAAGGCCATGGTCCTAGTGTGATTAGATTGACTAGTTTTCTGTGGTTATGGTTTCAGTGTGTCTGCCCTCTGATGCCTTCTTGCAACATCTACTGTCTTACTTGGGTTTCTCTTACCTTGGACATGGGGTATCTTTTCATGGCTGCTCCAGCAAAGCATAGCCACTGCTCCTTACCTTGGACAAGGGGTATCTCCTCACTGCCGCCCCTCCTGACCTTGAATGTGGGGTAGCTCTTCTAGGCCCTCTTGTGCCCATGCAGCTACTGCTCCTTGGACGTGGGGTTGCTCCTCTCGGCCGCTGCTCCTGACCTCGGGCATGGGGTAGCTCCTCCCAGCCGCCGCCACAAAAGAGTCCGAAATGCAGTACTTGGATGCAATCTCAAAAATGACAGAATGATCTCTGTTCATTTCCAAGGCAAACCATTCAATATCACAGTAATCCAAGTCTATGCCCAGACCAGTAACGCTGAAGAAGCTGAAGTTGAATGGTTCCATGAAGACCTATAAGACCTTTTAGAATTAACAGCCAAAAAAGATGTCCTTTTCATTATAGGGGACTGGAATGCAAAAGTAGGAAGTCAAGAAACACCTGGAGTAACAGGCAAATTTGGCCTTGGAATGCGGAATGAAGCAGGGCAAAGGCTAATAGAGTTTTGCCAAGAAAATGCACTGGTCATAGCAAACACCCTATTCCATCAACACAAGAGAAGACTCTACACATGGACATCACCAGATGGTCAACACCGAAATCAGATTGATTATATTCTTTGCAGCCAAATATGGAGAAGCTCTATACAGTCAGCAAAAACAAGACCAGGAGCTGACTGGGGCTCAGATCATGAACTCCTTATTGCCAAATTCAGACTTAAATTGAAGAAAGTAGGGAAAACCACTAGACCATTCAGGTATGACCTAAATCAAATCCCTTATGATTATACAGTGGAAGATAGAAATAGATTTAAGGGCCTAGATCTGATAGAGAGAGTGCCTGATGAACTATGGACTCAGGTTCGTGACATTGTACAGGAGACAGGGATCAAGACCATCCCCACGGAAAAGAAATGCAAAAAAGGAAAATGGCTGTCTGGGGAGGCCTTACAAATAGCTGTGAAAAGAAGAGAAGTGAAAGCAAAGGAGAAAAGGAAAGATATAAGCATCTGAATGCAGAGTTCCAAAGAATAGCAAGAAGAGATAAGAAAGCCTTCTTCAGCAACCAATGCAAAGAAATAGAGGAAAACAACAGAATGGGAAAGACTAGAGATCTCTTCAAGAAAATTAGAGATACCAAGGGAACATTTCATGCAAAGATGGGCTCGATGAAGGACAGAAATGGTATGGACCTAACAGAAGCAGAAGATATTAAGAACAGGTGGCAAGAATACACAGAAGAACTGTACAAAAAGGAGCCTCACGACCAAGATAATCACGATGGTGTGATCACTCACCTGGAGCCAGAAATCTGGGAATGTAATGTCAAGTGGGCCTTAGAAAGCATCACTATGAACAAAGCTAGTGGAGGTGATGGAATTCCAGTTGAGCTATTTCACATCCTGAAAGATGATGCTGTGAAAGTGCTGCACTCAATATGCCAACAAATTTGGAAAACTCAGCAGTGGCCACAGAACTGGAAGAGGTCAGGTTTCATTCCAATCCCAAAGAAAGGAAATGCCAAAGAATGCTCAAACTACCACACAATTGCACTCATCTCACACGCTAGTAAAGTAATGCTCAAAATTCTGCAAGCCAGGCTTCAGTAATACATGAACTATGAACTTCCAGATGTTCAAGCTGGTTTTAGAAAAGGCAGAGGAACCAGAGATCAAATTGCCAACATCCACTGGATCATGGAAAAAGCAAGAGAGTTCCAGAAAAACATCTATTTCTGCTTTCTTGACCATGCCAAAGCCTTTCACTGTGTGAATAACAATAAACTGTGGAAAATTCCGAAAGAGATGGAAATACCAGACCACCTGACCTGCCTCTTGAGAAATCTGTATGCAGGTCAGGAAGCAACAGTTAGAACTGGACATGGAACAACAGACTGTTTCCAAATAGGAAAAGGAGTACGTCAAGGCTGTATATTGTCACCCTGCTTATTTAACTGATATGCACAGTACATCATGAGAAATGCTGGGCTGGAAGAAGCACAAGCTGGAATCAAGATTGCCGGGACAAATAGCGATAACCTCAGATATGCAGATGACACCACCCTTATGGCAGAAAGTGAAGAGGAACTAAAAAGCCTCTTGATGAGGGTGAAAGAGGAGAATGAAAAAGTTGGCTTAAAGCTCAACATTCAGGAAACGAAGATCATAGCATCTGGTCCCATGACTTTGTGGCAAATAGATGGGGAAACAGTGGAAACAGTGTCAGACTTTATTTTTTGGGGCTCCAAAATCGCTGCAGATGGTGATTGCAGCCATGAAATTAAAAGATGCTTACTCCTTGGAAGAAAAGTTATACCAACCTAGATAGCATATTGAAAAGCAGAGCTATTACTTTGCCAACAAAGGTCCATCTCGTCAAGGCTATGGTTTTCCAGTGGTCATGTATGGATGTGAGAGTTGGACTGTGAAGAAAGCTGAGTGCCGAAGAATTGATGCTTTTGAACTGTGGTGTTGGAGAAGACTCTTGAGAGTCCCCTGGACTGCATGGAGATCCAACCAATCTATTCTGAAGGAGATCTGCCCTGGATGTTCTTTGTAAGGAATGATGCTAAAGCTGAAACTCCAGTACTTTGGCCACCTCATGAGAAGAGTTGACTCATTGGAAAAGACTCTGATGCTGAGAGGGTTGGGGGCAGGAGTAAAAGGGGATGACCGAGGATGAGATGGCTGGATGGCATCATCGACTCGATGGACGTGAGTTTGAGTGAACTCCGGGAGTTGGTGATGGACAGGGATGCCTGGCGTGCTGCGATTCATGGGGTCGCAAAGAGTCGGACATGGCTGAGCGACTGAACTGAGTCTTCCACTGTGTTTATGTACCACAACTTTATCCATTCATCTGTAGATGGACATTTAGGTTGCTTCCATACTTAATGATGCTGCTATGAACAAGGAGTGCATGCAACTTTTCAAATTAGTGTTATTGTTTTTTCAGACATATTTCCAGGAATGAAATTGGTAGGTCATATGGGTAGTTCTCTGTTTAGTTTTTTAAGGAATTTCCATACTGTTCTCCACAGTGGCTACACCAATTTACATTCCCACCAACAGTGTACAAGTGTTCCCTTTTTCTGCACATCCTCATCATTCTTTGTTATTTGCTTTTTTTGATGACAGCCATTCTGACAGGTGTGAAGTGATATCTCTCACTTTGGTTTTGGTTTGCATTCCTCTGATGATTCATGATGCTGAGCCTTTATTCCTGTGCCTATTGGCCATTTGTCTTTCCTCTTGGGAAAAATGTCTATTCAGTTCTTCTGTCCATTTTTCACTTGGGTTGTTTGCTTTTTTGGATGTCAAGGTATATGAGCTATTTATATATGTTAGATATTAACTCCTTATCGGTCATTTCATTTGCAAATATCTTCTCCCACTTCCGTAGGTTGTCTTTTCATTTGTCTATGGTTTTCTTTGCTGTGCAAAAGTTTTTACATTTAATTAGGTCCTGTTTGTTTTTGGGTTTTTTTTTTTGTTTCCTTTACATTAGGAGATGGATCCAAAAAACTACTGCTCCAATTTATGTCAGAGTGTTCTGCCTACATGGTCCTCTAGGAGTTTTATAGTATCCTGCCTTACATTTCCATCTTTAATCCATTTTGAGTTTATTTTTTATGTGGTGTTAGAGAATGTTCTAATTTGATTCTTTTACATGTCTCTAGGACACCTCGTATTTTTAAGATTAGAAAAATGATTAAATTGCTAACATTAATAAATAAAGTGTTTCTCTCTTCATTCAAGCAGACTTCTCACTCCCTCCTTGACAAAGTGCACTGAAGAGTACAGAGCATGATGTCCTAATAAAGGCCACACAGAAACATGAGCTCAGTCAGTAGAACCCACTTCCAGAGAATATATTTACTCATATTCTTGTCTCACAGGCGGCAATTCCCTTTCTGACCAATTTTCTAGGAAAAAACTTTTCTTTTTGCAAACCACTAATTAGCTAACAAGAAGATTCTCATCAGTTGAGATCAATATCAATCAACATCAAATACTTGATGAGACACATGGGAAAGATCAGGTCTATTTGGTTTATTTTCAAAGTCTTTATCATCTACATCACTGCCCACTTTCTTATATAAATATATACAGCTTGAATAAGAGGCTGTGCAGAAGTATATAAGTTAACTTTTGTATATCTAGAGATTCTAGGACATTTACCATTACCATTTTTTATTCTAAATACTTTATACTTCTGAGCATGACACACATTCTTTCAAGTTGAGCTCATAATATGATTTCCACTGTACAGATAAGGAAACTGAGGCATCAAAACAGTGGTTAGAGAGCTAATTGTCCTTCACAGTTAGGAGACTGCTGTTGACAGTATTAAGAGAGACAACAAGGCAAGTCAGTTACTGAGCTGGATTAAACCTTCAACTTCTCCTAGGTTTATGCTTGATCAGGGAATCACCTTGTCACTCCCACAAGGTCACGGAGGTGGGTAAACTTTTTATAATGTTACTGACTTTAAAGGAGTCCTATCTTTATTTAGTTAACCCTTTATCTTGGCCCTTCCTATTTGAGATCAGCTGTCTACATATTTCCATGTTTCGAGTATACTCAAGAGCAAGACTGTAAAGAATACAAAAATAAATCAGGACATAAAGATTATCAGCCTGAAAGCCACTAGGAGACAAAAGAAACTGCCCCAAGGAACAAGGGAAATTAACATTCTTTCCTATCCACCTGGCAAGAACTAAGATCAAAATGAACGGTTGGCAAGCTCTGTTAACATGGAAGCATTAGGACTGTTAGGGATCCTATAAAATATTCTAGCACTATTAATATTAAGGTTTCTAAGGACCCTTTTATCAATGATCATTCTTCCCCATTAATACAGTGTTTTGTAAGAGTCTCCTTATCAAGCTGCCTTGAATTCTTTCTGGAAAAAAAATATGGAATGAATGAATGGTTGGATAAAGAGTAGACTGTGTGCAAGCTTTATACTTAGACAGACCATGGCACTGAACACCACCTTTGACATTTGTTGCTGCTGCTGCTGAGTCGCTTCAGTCGTGTCCGACCCTGTGCGACCCCATAGATGGCAGCCCACTAGGCTCCCCCGTCCCTGGGATTCTCCAGGCAAGAGCATGGGAGTGGGTTGCCATTTCCTGCTCCAATGCATGAAAGTGAAAAGTGAAAGTGAAGTCGCTCAGTCGTTTCTCACTCTTAGTGACCCCATGGACTGCAGCCCACCAGGCTCCTCCGTCCATGGGATTTTCCAGGCAAGAGTACTGGAGTGGGGGGCCATCGCCTTCCCTGTGACATTTGTTAGGTCATGTTTATTTGACATTGAGAAGTTACTTAGCCTCTCTGAGCCACTTAACTTCTATGAGCCAAAAGTTCTCATATGTTTAAAAAATAAATAATAATATCTCCTCTTATGGTGATTAAATGAGACTACATATAAAGCACTTGATACATTGTAGACATTCAATAATCAATAGCTATTAATTAAAGCTTTTCATCAACCTAGATTACCAATAAAACCATTCAGTATCAATGGGAGGTAGGGGAAAATAAAGCCTGACTATCATGTATAAATAAAGCATTCTATTAAAGCATTTTGAAAATAGTTTGCATTTATTACTTCTATGATTCAGTGGGCCACCAATAGATTAAATACATGTTCATATTCCTTACCTCTTTGTGAAAAGAACAATTCATTTTATGAATGTCTTTGGAAAGAAATAATAAAGTTTAAAATTTCTTAATCTAATTCTCAGACCCTACTAAGTGATTTAATGCAATATCAATCTTAAATTTTAGTCAGTATACAATTTTTTAAGAAGTTAAAAATTCTTCTATTAAAACACGAATTCAAATCTAATTGAACCAGAAGTCGTGTGACATTAGTATGCCACATAAAACCTTTGAGCTATGACTTCTCACATATCTAACAGAAGGCTAAAGTAGGTTTCTAGTTGCAAGCAACTGTTTTCTTTTACCACACTGTACATTTTGTGCATTAAATATGGGTAGTGGTGGGTAGTAAAAGTTGCTGAAGGAGGAGAGGGAAACAAACAAACAAAAAAATGTCACTGTTCTTCAGAACTGAAATATATTATCCAGGTCATGCATTCAAGATCTGAAATTCTCTGGTACTCAGAGGACAAGGGTAATATCATATACATCTTTTTATCTCTTCTTCATTCCCATCTCAGCATGAGTCTTTCTTTAGAGTAAATATTCAATAATATTTGTCATTGACGAAACAAACCAATGAACACATAAACTTCATTTTACACAGTCTAACAGCCAAAGAATTGTCTAGGATTCTTCTTTTTTTGAGTACTTTGACTCCAGTGCATGAATTATACAACTCTGATTTGCTTCTGGAGGCATCTCCAAGGTAATCACATGAGAATAGAGCGTTCTATGGAATATAGCAGCGATGCTGATTGACCACAAAATGGAAGAAACTTTAAAATGTATTCTAAAAGCAGTAAGTAAATGACATTTTCTGAGTTTTTATTTCAGATGAAAAGGCCCTGGAACAATCAGCAAAATGCCAAGAAAATTAATTCAATATATATGGAAGAGAGACCAGAAAACAACCAACTTCAGAAATCTGTACAAGTCACGTGGTAGGGACTCAATAGTAAAAGACCAAGAACTTCTGTTTTAGTTTTACACTTGCTTCATAAAAAAGCCACAAACTTTGCAAAATATGCGATGGATACTTTCTGTTGGATATTTTTAATTTGATCTAATTGTTCTTGACAGCTTCCTTTACCACATCATGCATTATGCACATTAAACATGGGCAGTGGGAAGGGAAAACTATTCAAGTAGAAAAGGGGAAAAGAAAAAATATATATTTTCTTTCAAAATTGAAATAAGCTATCCAGACAAACTAAGCTGTATAATTTTACATATGAAAAAGGAAATGAATATGGCAAAAATCATATTACATTTAGTGTTGAGAGTATTAATTATCTTTTGAATAATTCAATGGATTATCATACTGATAGTGTATTTTATCTTTTTTAAATTATGGTAAATCAGTAGTCAAATTTTACTTAGGAATTAAGATAGTGCTTTCTTGGAGACTTCATTTAAGTGATCTGCATTTAACTAGGGATTGTAATGAAATTTGTTAAAAAGTTTATACTCACAGACCTTGTTACCTTTCCCCACATCCTCACTCTCTACCTCTAAAGAGAGCTTTGCTTGACCTACTCATGTTTATCTTCTTTCCCACCCTCTAAAGAGAGTTCCACCTTACCAGTCCAATGCCCCTGCTCATATTTTCTGGAAATCAGAGATTTTCTCAGAGTAATCTAACTTTGCCTCAGCTACCTCAGTTATGAGTCCCAGATAATATCAATTTCTTCTTGGTTGACACTAGGAGGATACAGACCAGTAACTCACATGATAATCAAAGTAGCTGCTTGTAGTTCTGAATATATCTATTAATTTATCTTTCAGATATCTTTCTAATACTATCTTTCAGAAAGGACGGCATGTGCTGTCAAGTGGCCCATCCAAGTCTTGACTCAGGCCCTAATCCAGCGAAGATATCAAGGCAAGCTAGGATTCCAAATGCAAGAGATCTGACCAGTAAATAATAAGAAAGAATTAATGATATAAAGAAGAGTTTCCATGAGGAGAGATTAGGAATCAAAAATTTAAGCATAGATAAGAGAACAGATAGTGAATACCTAGAGGCTGTGGGTATATCATTCAAAAGGATTTGCAAAAAAACCCATGAGATTGAGCTGGTAATGCTAGAATGTAAAGCATGAGTTTTAGGGCAAGGGTCAGCAAAATAAAGCCTGCTGCCTCCTTTTGTAAATAAAATTTTATTAAAATTCACACCCATTTATTTGCATACTATCTATGGCTGTTTTCCTACTACAAGAGCACAGCTGAGTAGATGCAATAGAAACCATATGGCTTACAAAACCTAAAAGACTTTAGGAAACCGATGATTACATGATGAGAAAAAAGTCTGATTCCATACCTCATGTTCACACCTCAAATTATCTCACACTTTAGGTTTTATTTGAAGTAATCTGAATTTCGCTATTTTGTTGAAGTAATAAATTTGGAGAGGTCTGCTTTTTTCTACAGATTGCTATATAATTTTTCATATATAAACCTCATTAGATAAAGTATATCCTTGTCTACTCTTCTGAAATATTAAGGAGAAAATTTCTTTACACATTTGAATTGTAACATTTTTGAACAAACTGAAATACTGTAAAAGAATTTGAGGAGCATGAAGAAAAGGAAAAAGCTTTTAGTGATGTATTGACGATGACAGAAACATTCTGAAGCCAACCAAAGAATGAGTAGGTATTCTCAAAGTTTACTGTACTCAAAACCTTCTGGTAAGCATCTAGTTATCATTTAATTATGGCCACCAAGATTAAGTGGTGCAAACTGCATCCTGTGACCCTCACTGAACAGGAAGCTCTTTCAATGGTGGCCTCTCCCATCTCCAGTTCTAACCTAGTGAAAACCACTATTATAGAATGCTAGTATGTCGGGCCCCTTAACCTCATGACCTTTGCCATGGGCGGGACTCCTCGTGCCGGGGTCCAGCCCCGGTGGATCCAGGGACTAGTATGCCCTTCCAGAGAAGGCAATGGCACCCCACTCCAGTACTCTTGCCTGGAAAATCCCGTGGAGAGAGGAGCCTGGAAGGCCACAGTCCATGGGGTTGATGAGGATCGGACATGACTGAGCAACTTCACTTTCACTTTTCACTTTCATGCATTGGAGAAGGAAATGGCAACCCACTCCAGTGTTCTTGCCTGGAGAATCCCAGGGACGGGGGAGCCTGGTGGGCTGCCATCTAAGGGGTCGCACAGAGTTGGACACGACTGAAGTGACTTGCAGCAGCAGCAGCAGTATGCCCTTCAACAGTACATTTCTCAATTTTTTGTTGAAAGGAGTAATTTCTAAACCTTCTTGGATTCTTGGGACTAAAATTTAAGATGAGCAACCCAATAACATCTGTAGAATTGAAAAAAAAAAAAAAAATCTCTAAACCTTACAAGAAGAATTGACTTTCATATCCACACTAGAAAGTCTTGGCCTCTCACCCAATATCTCTAGTTCAGTTTCCTCTAGTTCAGTTTCCAAAACCAAGGCCTCTCAAATAAAAGAGATGCTTATGATAGGCAGAAGAAAGAAGATGCCTACAGCATCAGCACTTAGTAATGTAAATCTCCTCTCTACCATCTCCAAAAGGGAACTGGGGCCATTTACATACCCTTACTCATCCCAGAGTTTGTTTATTGGCTTCGTACTAGAAGAGCTTATTGAAGACTCAGTTGCAGGCTTTGTTGTGAGAAAATGTCTCCCAAGGTATGAGATGCCCTAGCATGTGGTCTGCATTCTGGATTCATCACCCACATATGATACTATTTTTCACATAGAAATGATACCTGGGTTCAGGGACCAAAGGATAAAAAAGGAAGTGGCAGTCTTCACTGTAAACTCCCCGTGATTCATAATCGAAATTGTTTCTCAAAACTAGAGGTCCCTGAGACACTATCAGGGAATATATGAAGCCAGACTAGTTTCATAATTAGATAAGATGTTATTAGACTTTTTCACGGTGTTGACTAGAAGAGGAAATGGTAACCTACTCCAGTATTCTTGCCTGGAGAATCCCATGGACAGAGGAGCCTGGCGGGCTACAGTTCATGGGGGTCACAAAGAGTCGAAAATGACTGAGTGACTTAGCACACACGCATGCACAGTGTTGACACTGGAAGCAATGGTAGATAGAACTTCTCGTGCCTTAGCATGAACCAGAGCAGTGGCTCCAAACTATATCAGTAGCCATTGTGTTCTTCACCTCCTGGCACTGGCAATAAGAAATAACAAAACCAGAAAGTGTCAATTCCACTTTAGAATGTTGTTGATGAAGCCATAAAAAATATGAATTATATTAACATTTGTGAATATGTGTCTTTTTAATATTCTGTGGATGAAATGGGAAAGATACATAAAGCATTTTGGTAACACACTAAACTTGATGAGTTGAGGAAAAGCACTTGTATGATTATTTGAATTAGGAGCTGAGCTAACTTTCTTTACTGTGGAACACTTTTTTTTTACTTTTTAAAAAAAAAATGACTGACAGACAATCTATGGCTATTCAGATTGAGATTTGGGAAACATTTTCTTGAACAAAGTAAGTTTGTCACCTCAAGAAAAACAATGGAATAGTAGTTGTGGCCAATGATAAGATTTCAGCTTTCAGAAGAAATTGAAAATTTTTTTAAACTTATATCCACCACCATAAGTTTGACAGTTTTCTAAAACTTAAAGATCTTCTGATGAGATCAGTGGTAGTGTTTAGAAACATGAATTTTTGACATCATATGATAAAATAGTTCAGCCTTCAGAAGATCTGAATAACTCAGAGAAAGTGTTTTCCAAATAACCAATGTATAACATTATAAAACCATGAAAGATCCATTAAAAACATGAGACAGACCAATGGATTTTAATATAAGAGAGTATTAAAAGTTTACTAGTGTGGTATCAGATTCCATATTGCAGATAACCTGCAAAAACCTACAATTAGTCAAGTTTTAGTGGGTATCAAAAAGGATATCCACAATTATATGAAAAGATTATTTTTAGAAACCTTGCTTTTCACCAACTACATATCTGTGTGAGGCTGGACTTTCTACATATACTTCACCTCAAACAACACATTGCAATACCGAATAGACATCCAGGTGTCTTCTAGAAGTCTCTAGAAGTCTCTGTCTTCTATTAAACTAGACATTGAAAGAGATTTGCAAAAATGTAATACAATACTTTTCTCCTCTATAGTTATATCTACCTTAAAAAGTATGTTCTATATTTTAACATGTAATGAGCTTATCATTATTTTTAATGAATAAACAAATATATCAAAATTATCTTCAGTTTAATTTCTAATATGATAAATATCCATTACTATAAGCCATGCAAACAAGCACTCTTTGGGAACTTCAACAGTTTTTACAAGTATAAAGGGGCCTTGAGACCAAAAGTTTATGAACTGTTATTTTAGATATTCTTTTTTTTTCTCCAAACTGTAACTCGATGCTGTCTGATAATTCCTAACAGTTCCTAGCTGACAAGAATAAGGATTTATAAGGTACTGTAAAATCATATATATATATATATATATATAATGGTAACTTCAAGAAGCTTACAAAAAAAACAAGAAGCTTGCAATCTCAAATTCATTTTACAAAATCATTCTATAGTTACTACTTTGTGAAAAGTAATATTTTCATGGAAAAAATTATAAGTTCCTTAGAATTTCCTTGAAAGCCATATTCTTATTACAGGCATTTTATACTAAATATGTCTCGTCTTCATTTAGGGTTCACAAATAAGCATAACTTGTTATCAGGGCCCACTTACTTTTCACTTAACTGAACACATTTAGTTGCCTTAATCTCTCCTCACAAATGGATCCTTCCATTCCCTCTATCCTTTTTATTTCTCATTTCTGGGTTTCCTCTAAAGATTTCTTTTCTGAGAGTTCACAAAACAGCAGATTGAATTCCAGGTATGATCTCTCTACCACCCAGTGACGAGAGTGATCTGTTCTCTGCTCTCCTAATAGAAAGCTGAAAATAATTCTAGACCATCACCCCTAGACTTATCTAACTTTTTTGTCCTCAATCACATTGAGATAGCTATAGTATTCACCAGCTTCCAGGTTGTTCTTTCCTACTGACTTCCAGAATTGCAGATCAGTTCTCCGCATTTCAAGTGAAGTAACTGTAAAGATGATCTTATTGACACCCTCAGTTCTATGAGATTATAAGGGGGGCTGTGTTGAAAAGAAAGTTCAGCAAGAATAACAATAGCACTCAACCATAACAACTGTATGTATGTCTGCACACATGTTTAAAAGTTGGGAAAGTAATTATTTTAGTCACATAAATTTAGCCATCAAAAAATAACATATAATTTGGTTCAAATACCTGATCTTTATCTTCAATGTACACCAGTCTTTCAGCATTCCAGTATTTTCCTTTAAATTTATGACTAGTATGTCTTTTTTAGCAAAGGGGGAAATATTTTAGAAATTATTCTCGTAAAGGAAAAAAAATCATATTTTATGTGGATTTTTTTTCACATAGTAGGGCCCTTATGGCAGAAAGTGAAGAGGAACTAAAGAGCTTATTGATGAAAATGAAAGAGGAGAGTGAAAAAGCTGACTTAAAACTCAGTATTCAAAAAACTAAGATCATGGCATCTGGTCCCATCACTCCATGGCAAATAGATGAAGAAACAATGGAAACAGTGACAGACTTTATTTTCTTGGGCTGCAAAATCACTGCAGATGGTGACTGCAGCCATGAAAATTAAAAGACACTTGCTCCTTGGAAGAAAAATTATGACCAACCTAGACAGCATATTAAAAGGCAGAGATATGACTTTGTCAACAAAGGTCCACCTAGTCAAAGCTATGGTTTTTCCAGTAGTCAGGTATGATGTGAGAGTTGGACTATAAAGAAAGCTGAATGCCGAAGAATTAATGCTTTTGAACTGTGGTGTTGGAGAAGACTCTTGAGAGTCCCTTGGACTGTAAGGAGATCAAACCAGTTGATCCTAAAGGAAATCAGTCCTGAATATTCATTGGAAGGACTAATGAAGCTGAAACTCCAATACTTTGGCCACCTGACATGAAGAGCTGACTGGAATGGAAATAAACCCTGATGCTGGGAAACATTGAAGCCAGGAAGAGAAGGGGACAACAGAGGATGAGATGGTTGAATGGCATCACCGACTCGATGGATATGAGCTTGAGCAAGCTCCAGGAGTTGGTGATGGACAGGGAAGTCTCGTGTCCATGGGGTCGCAAAGAGTCAGACATGACTGAGCAACTGAACTGAACTGAAGGGCTCAGAATGTGTCTTTGTAGATTTAACACTTTTCCATCTATTAGTCAACGGGATTTTAAAATTCTCAACCTCTTGGAGAAAGAATCACTATTAAGCAGAAAGAATCCAGGGATCACTCGAATTCAAAAACTACTGCATAATTAATTGGGAAAGGCTATACACTTACAGACATTTTCTGAAGACATTGCAAAAAAAAAAAACAGAAGAAAATTTAGTGTAAATGTAAACAATATTCCTCTGATTATTTTTGAGATGGGATTTTATAAAATGTTTGTTTCAGAGGAAATAAATTAAAATTTGGGATGGAGAGATTAAAATGGAGCCTTGTATTTGATGTACCCCTCAATAAAGAGAAATTATTCCAACCATAATTGACGTCTATTTCTGTTTTCTAACACCAGTCAGTCAAATGAATTGAGCTCTCATTGTGTCTGTGCACCATTCCTACTTCCATGAAAAACAAGTTACTTTCAGGAAGTTGATGTTTACCCATTTGCTTTGTGAAGTTAACATTGTTATTAATTAGAAACTAAAGAAAATTTTAAAAATATATAATTCCTATGAATTCTCAATTCCCTTGGAAAGAACTAGGATACCTGAGTAAAGAGATTCTGGTTTTAAATATTCATTATGCATATAGAAAATTTCCAGAAAATGTTTTTATTTTTAACAGACTACCTTTGAAAACTTGTAAACCTCCATTCCCTTTTTAAAAAATAAACAAATGATAGCTATCATTTAGTAAAGTTTATTGAACCTGCAAATTTTCTGTTTCTAGAAAAAAGTAAATCTTGTAAACCTTGGCTTTGAGCCAATTCTCAAAGAATGTGGGTAAATTCCTCAAATACATATAATTTAGTTTCCTTTAACTTTCAAAATAATAATTCATCTTATAGAACTTTGCAGATTTTACTTAAATCAGAGTTTACAGTTTATTGCAAAAAATTGTTTAGAAAATTCATATACCAAAATAATGTATTCCATTAGAAGATTTGAGACTATAATATCAAGTTTCTAATCACATTTTCATCATAATGATCAAAAACTCTTCCTACCTTTACAAAATATCTCCATCTGGCTCCCCCACACTCACTTTTTTTTTTAATGTGGTTAATGCACAAATTTTTCTTTAGCAAATTTTTGTTTCATCTGGATCTAAATCCTATTGTTAAGTCCCCACAATTCAGCATATATTTATTGAGAGTCTCAAGTGTGCAAAGCTATGAATTAAGTACTATTAAATCCCTGAATCCTACTGTAAAATCCTATTTTGCCTACATCAATGAATCCATTTCAGAGGGTAAAAAACTACAATAGCCTTCCAACTGGTCTCCATAACTTTAATTTATTCCCCCCTTTAATCCTACCTGAAAACTACAGCCAGATGAATTGTAAAATAAAAATCTGACAGCAACTGTTGAGAAATAACACAAAAGCCTCCAGTTTTCTAAAGCATAACAAATTCACATATTGTTTTTACCTATGGAAACTTTCACTTAAATGAAACATTTTTTAAAACAGATGAAGGGAGAGATACTTGGATTAAGGTAGGGAAAGGGGAGCAAAGACCATGGGTTCAAAGGAACGCGTTTAGACTTGCTGCCTTGCATTGAAGGTATTCTACAAAATAACCTCTGTGTTCCTTAACCATTGTCTTCCTCATACTGTCTCCATTCCTGAAACTTTGGGACCATCCAGATAGTCTGATCATTTTCTCTCAAATACATTCTGAGCAATACTATCTCAGTCACTTTTGCTTATGCTATTTATCTTACCTCAGATGCAACTTCTTTCGTATTGCTTTGACCAATCAATCAATTTCTTACCATTGTTTGAGGCCTAGTAAAATTCTGTGTGCTTTTGTATATTTTTTAGAACATGAAAAAGTAGTAAAATTCTCTCCTATGCTTATCATGTGAACTGCCATTTAGCATTGTTAGTAATTATATCAAGACAAGTTGTTATAGAGCTTAAGATAGCTTTTCCAAAATCTCCTCATTGGTTTAGAAATATCTCCTCAGTTACATAACTTCCAGTCCATTAATCCTTCAATCTTAATTTCCTTAATTGTTTGAAAGATCCATCAAACCATTGCCAGTCTCAATGTTTTAGTCTCTGTCTTAATTACCTATTGCTAGGTAACAGTTTACCATAAGCTTTGTGGTCGTAAACACCACACATTTATTATTTCACAAATTCTGTGGGCCAGCTTAGCTGAGTTCTCTGCTTAGGGTCTCAGAGGCTGCTATAAATAAGGTGTCAACCAGGGCTGCAGTCTTACCTGAGGCTTGACTGAGGCAGAATCTATTTAATACTTCCAAGTTCACACAATTTTTGGCAGTACTGAGTTCCACACATGTAGTTGGACCAAAACCCCTGTTTTCCTGCTGCATAACCCTCCATGTGAGCAGCTCACAACATGGCAACTTGCTTCATCAAAGCCAGTGAAAGGGAAAGAGAGTCTCCATGCCAAACAGGCATTATCCTTCATGTAACATAATCATGGACACCCAGTCACCTGTGCCATAATCTACTTGGCTAGAAGAAAGTCGCAGATCCTGCCCACACTCAAGTAAAGGTATTTAAACAAAGATATGAATACAAGGAAGCAGCAATGATGGCTGCTGCTAAAATGACTATATCAGTGAAAGGATGCTTAGATTAAATGACGTCAAGGAGACTTTTAAAGTTGGCTCCAGACATCTGAGGAATCTTCACACATATTAGTAAAAGGCGCATATATATATATATATATATATATATATATATATATATATATATATATGTTGCAAAATGCTCAGTACTTTTATAAATAGTAGTATTAGAAAAGGATGGGTTTCCCTGGTGACTCAGCAGTAAAGAATCTCCCTGCAATGTAGGAGATGTGAGTTCAATCCCTGGGTCAGGAAGATCCCTTGGAGAAGAAAATTGCAACCGACTCCAGTATTCTTGCCTGGGAGGCGCTATAGACAGAGGAACCTGCAGTCCATGGGGTCACAAAAGAGTAAGACAAGACTTAAAGACTAAACACAGAACATGGAAGGAAATGTTCTTACTTATATCAAATACCTGGCCAAAATCAGAAAGGCTAGTGTGACTTTGCCTCTTATTCAAAGCACTTTTCCAACAGACTGGCTAAGGAAAGGACCTAAGGTCTTGGAACTGTAGAATTCCATAAGTGCTATTTACCAGTACAACTGGGTGTGGAAAAGACTGATTGATTTAAGAAGAGTATAGCACATTACCATCAGTGCCTTATAGAGGCATGATTCTAAAAAGCCTGGTTTTAGATATAAAGACTCACAGCTTGGAAGACTAATGCGGAGTTTATGCCATAATCCATAGAGTAAAGAAAACATAATCATGAAGGAAGAAAAGTTTCCCCAACTCAGAAGGAGGTTTTATGTTGGCCAGTAGATGGGAAAGGAAGAATCGAAGGTGACTTACTAGATGGTCTAAATATTGGTAGCTACTTGAGAAAAGATCTAGTGTTCCATTGTCTTAGGTCAAATAATGACTGCGAAGGCCAAGAGAAGGGAAGGAAACATCTCTGGATAGTATATAGATAGTGCTGCAGAAACCAGTCCTCGAGAAACCTACCACCACACTCGGAGAGTTGGAGAACCCAGGTTTATTACGCCGGCAGGCCCAGAGGAGTTAATACTCTAAGCTCTGAGACCTGAACAAAGGGATTACAGAGTTTTTATAGGCAGACTGTAGTGGGCAACACTAGTTGTTAATAGGGGTGTTGCATGCAGCAACAACAGTCAAGATGAGGAGGGGGATGCCTGGCCTGGACAGGCATGATTAAGCAGGTTTGCAGGGGGCATGTGATTGCAAAGAGCAGGACAAGCGTGAGTGAGATAAACTCCAGTTCCTAGTATTGCAAGTCCCTACTTTCTGAGACCACGTGACCTACATGATCTAGACTCTGCAAGGGGCAAGCTGAGTTACAGAGGCAGAAGAAGAAGGTTATGTGAAATTTTAACTTTTCTTCTTCATTAGAAATCTGAGATGAGCTTGAAAAGATTCCAGAACAGAAAGCTCATTGCCTGGCTATAAAGAGTGCAACTAGGGCTGGGTAAAGAAGTCCTGCATTCAGTACTACACCCGAAATTGCAGTGGCTGAAGGAGGTATCTAGATGGATGGTCTGAGAGCTTTTTCACAAGAGCCTTAGCTCTCCAAAAGGATGAGGCTGCATCAACCAAGAGTTTCCTAGCAACCTTAACAGAGTAGATACAAGCCTGAGAGTCAAAAGCCCAGAAGAAAGCCTTGCAGTGGGATATACGAATTGGAGGCCAGGTTGAGGTGTGAATTCAGCATCAGGAGGAACAAAGGCCAACACTCAAGACCGAGAGAGAAGACTGACACCACAGTGGAGGCCGTAGAACATATAAGAGGCCCAGCAGGCCAGTTGTCTTGGCTTCTCATGAGAAAGAAACATCTGATAGCCACCATCACCATCCCCCAAGAGGACAGAATCATAATTAACTAAGCAGTTACTGGAAGAGACAAACTTTAACTGAAAGAGCTAATTACCTTAAGTTGGCAACAATGAGTCGGCCCTCATCAACAAAAAATGGGGACTTGACAAAGCTTATGTTAATTACTGGAAAACAAAGAATATTGCATTTTTTTTGCACACAAGCTGTAACTTGTATCTATTTACACCTTTATCTCTTCTAGAAACAACATTTTATTGGTGAAATACTGTTTGAGGCTCTGTAGCAGATGTTAAGAATACAAAGTTTTGGTTTTTATTTTTTCCTTTGCTGTTCCACAAGGTTTTCAGGATTTCCCATCCAGGGATTGAACCCAGGCCCCAGCAGTGAAAGCACCAAGTCCTAACCACAGGACCACCAGGGAATTCCCCAAAGATGGATAAATCTAAGTTCCTGAACTCCTCTTATAATCTTACAGTGAAGTGAGCATGCTAGCTAGGCTATAAAACCTGTTGTATCTGAATATTTGTATTAGTATATAACTTCCCTGGTGGCTCAGAGGTTAAAGTGTCTGCCTAGAATGCAGGAGACCTGGGTTCGATCCCTGGGTTGGGAAGATCCCCTGGAGAAGGAAATGGCAACCCACTCCAGTACTCTTGCCTGGAGAATCCCATGGAGAGAGGAGCCTAGTAGGCTATAGTCCATGGGGTCGCAAAGAGTCAGACCCAACTGAGCGACTTCACTTTCATGGGCTTGTGAAAGTCAAGTGAAAGTCACTCAGTCATGTCCAACTCTTTGCAACCCCCTGGACTGAATTTTCCAGGCCAGAATAATGGAATGGGTAGCCTTTCCCTTCTCCAGGGGATCTTCCCAACCCAGAGATTGAACCGGGGTCTCCTGCAGTGCAGGCAGATTCTTTACCAGCTGAGCCGCAAGGGAAGCCCAAGAATACTGGAGTGAGTAGCCTTTCCCTTCTCCAGCGGATCTTCCCAACCCAGGAATCAAACTGGGGTCTCCTGCATTACGGGCAGATTCTTTACCAACAGAGCTCTCAGGAAAGTGCTGATTTAACAAGGGCTTAAACAATAATGAAGTCTACCTGTATGTGTGTGTGCTCAAATCATGTCTGACTCGTTGCAACCCCCTGGACCGTAGCCCTCCAGGCTCCTCTCTCCTTGGAATTTTCCAGGTAACAATAGTGGAGTGTGTTATCATTTCCTATTCCAGGGATCCTCCCAACCCAGGGATTGAACCTGCGTCTCTTGTGTCTCCTGTATTGACGGGCAGATTCTTACCACTGTGCCATCAGGGAATTCAAGCCTATCTTTAGCACACAACTAACCATAAGCAGTCCAGAGTAGATATGGTAGCCTCACAGTATCATGGAGATAGGCCTCTTCTCTCTGTTACTCTACTATCCCAGGGTGTTGCCCGTATCTGTATAAGCAAAAATGGTTCACTATACCCATGTTCTAGTCAGTGGACGGGAAGGATAAAAGGGTAAGTGAAGGGCATACCCTTTACTTTAAAATGAATGCGTCATAAGTTGCACACACCATTTTGTGCACAAAGCATTGGCAAAGAACCCAATCCTATGGCGTCACATACTGCAAGGAGGCTGGGAAATGTAGTTCTTAATTGGTTAGGTATGTGCTGTGCTGTGCTTAGTCACTCTGTTGTGTCTGACTCTTTGCGATACCATGGACTGTGGCTCACCAGGCTCCTCTCTGCCCATGCAGATTCTCCAGGCAAGAATACTGGAGTGGGTTGCCATGCCCTTCTCCAGGGGATCTTCCCAACCTGGGGATCGAACCCAGGTCTCCTGAATTGTGGGCGGATTCTTTACCATCTGAGCCACCAGGGAAGCCCATGAATACTGGAATGGGTAGCCTATCCCTTCTCCAGGAGATCTTCCCAACCCAGGGATCAAACCCAGGTCTCCTGCATTGCAGGCAGATTCTTAACCAGCTGAGTTACCAGGGAAGGCCTTGGTTGAGTATACCCCTGATTAAATCATTTTACTATATAAGGACAGATAAGATATTGGGGGACAATATAGCATCTGTCTTAGTCTGTTCTCTGGCTTCTCAAACGTGCGTGGTATATGATCCAACAAAGAAAAGAAACTAACATGCAAAGGGAAGACAGAGGAAAGTATGTGAGCAGAGACAGCATGCTGATTAGGGAGGCCTTCAGAAAAGAAAGGAGGCTTAAACTAAGTCTAAGATGAGCAGACAGTCACCAAGACCACAGATCAGAATACAGGCATTTAGAGGGAAAGAAAATAAAAACATGTCATTATCACAGAATGTGACATTTGCTGTTCCATTTAGGGAATTTCAAGTAGTTCTATGAAGCCAAAGCATATGGAGGGGTAGATGGAGATGAGATTGGCTAGATACAAAGGAATCGGATAATAAACAGTCTTCTACAGCCAGCAAAGCATTTAGCCACTGCTCTGTAGGTAAAAGGGAAATGCTGATGAGTTTTCAGTAGTGAGGTGACATAACCATATTTATACATTTAAGAGATTACTCTAGTGACAGTGCAGAGAATAGATAAGCCTGAAGATAAGGGTAAGATTTAGGAGGCAGTTTTACAAAAACAAGATTACGAAGGTATTACTTATGGCAATACCCATAAGAAATCAAAGCTTTAGGTGACAGATTCTGTAGGACTTGGCAATTAACTGATAGTAGAAGTGAAGGGAAAGGAAGATTACTTTTGCTTGGGTGGATGCAGCTTAAGATGGAGAATTCAAAATGAGATCATAGATATGTTGAGTTTGAAGGTACTAGGGATGCTAAGAAACAACTGAGTGAAGGTGACCAATATTCAGATAAAAATAAGGATCTGGAGTTAAAGAGGTCTCAAATTGAAATGTGTGTTTGGAATCATCAGGGTGATGAGGTCATTGAAACATTTGACATCAATTAATGAAAATACAGAACTTGAGAAGACGCCTGAGAATGGAAGATTGCTTAGTATGTAGTGCCAAATACTGATAGTATCACAGACCTTGTGAAGCATTTCTGGAAGCCGGATTTCAAGGTTCTGATCCATACAGGTAGCTGCTGCTGCTGCTAAGTCACGTCAGTGGTGTCCGACTCTGTGCGACCCCATAGACGGCAGCCCACCAGGCTCCTCTGTCCCTGGGATTCTCCAGGCAAGAACACTGGAGTGGGTTGCCATTTCCTTCTCCAATGCATGAAAGTGAAAAGTGAAAGTGAAGTTGCTCAGTCGTGTCCAACTGTTAGCGACCCCATGGGCTGCAGCCTACCAGGCTCCTCCGTCCATGGGATTTTCCAGGCAAGAGTACTGGAGTGGGGTGCCATTGCCTTCTCCCATACAGGTAGCTAATATATTCAAATACATCAAAAGTCAATGTGATTGGGAGCTGACAGTGAATTGGTAAGGAGAAGGAATTCTGTTGCTTTATAGATAAAGAAGGAGGAAGAGAATTTTAAAATAATAATTATAATAGAATGTAAGTTAGAAGATCTGGTCACTCCCTTACTGGCAGGTTGAGTTGGGGAGAGAAGAAATAGGTCTTTAAAGAGACAGAAGAATCACGTGCAGAAAGAAGCAAAGCCAGGAAATTGCAAGTGAACACTGCCTGTATTTCCAACATGTTCTCAATTCCTGGCTTTCCTTGGAATTTCTTCATTCCTACCTTTGAGTTCCACAAAACATCAGTGTCATTTTTAATAACTTTTTCCTTTTCCTCTTAGTCCTAAGCAAATTGATTTGCTTCTTGCAACAAGAAGACTCTAATATACAGATACAATATCCTTTCAGAAAGAAAAAATTAATTTTCTCCTACATGGATGTGAGGAAGTGTGAGGAGGAAAGTGGGTAGAAATAACTATCCTTGTCTATGGCAGAGACCATTAGGTACCATCCCATAGACATTATCCTCTTTCCTCAAAAAGAGAGCCCACATTTTAATTGATAATGGTTGAAAGCAGTTTGCAGTCTCCCTTGTAGCCACGCATAACATGTGACAAACTTCTGAAGGATGAGATGTAAGTAAACGATGATATTAGAACTTCTTAGAAGACTGCTTAAAATACTATTATCAAATATTATCTAATATTTTATCTAATAATATCAAATATTATTGTCCTTTCTCCCTTCCTTTTTCCTGCATTCTGGACAGCTGACCTGAGGGCAGGAATTGCAGTAAACGTCTTGAGTCAAGAGGTGACCTTGAGAATGAAAGCCATCTACAGAATAGGAGAAGAAGAGAGGAGGAGCCCAGATCTCTGATGACCACAGAACCACCAACAGAACCTAGAACTCTTTTCTCTGTTTATTTTATATGGAAGAGAAATAAATTCCTATCTTATTTAAGAGATTTGAAGCTTGCTTCTATATGCAGCTAAACCTAATTGCAGCAGATACTTTTTTTTTAATTGACTTTTTTTTATAATTTATACAACTCCAATTCCTAATATCACTACCGCATTTATCACAGACTATTTTCTTACATTAAAAAACTGTTTAAGAACTCTTCTTCCTTACATTTCTTTATAGGAGAAGTCAAAGTGATGTGATGGGGAAAAATAGCCAGAAAAATAAGAAAACTATATTTAGATGCTAGCCATATTATTTTAATAAGCAATAAAACTTCAGGTACATTTTTTATTTTTAAATTGAGAGAGCTTAATTAGATGGTATCTATGCCCGTCTAGTCAAGGCTATGGTTTTTCCAGTAGTCATGTATGGATGTGAGAGTTGGACTGTGGAAAAAGCTGAGTGCCGAAGAATTGATGTGTTTGAACTGTAGTGTTGGAGAAGACTCTTGAGAGTCCCTTGGACTGCAAGGAGACCCAACCAGTTCATTCTGAAGGAGATCAGCCTTGGGATTTCTTTGGAAGGAATGATGCTAAAGCTGAAACTCCAGTACTTTGGCCACCTCATGTGAAGAGTTGACCCATTGGAAAAGACTGTGATGCTGGGAGGGATTGGGGGCAGGAGGAGAAGGGGACGACAGAGGATGAGATGGCTGGATGGCATCACTGACTCAATGGACTCGAGTCTGAGTGAACTCTGGGAGTTGGCGATGGACAGGGAGGCCTGGCGTTCTGCAATCCATGGGGTCACAAAGAGTCGGACACGACTGAGCGACTGAACCGAGCTGACAGGCTTCCCCAGTGGCTCAGTGGTAAAGAATCTGCCTGTCAATGCAGGCGACAAGGAAACGCAGGCTTGCTCCCTGACTCCAGATCCCCTAGAGAAGGCAATGGCAACCCACTCCAGTATTCTTGCCTGGAAAATCCCATAAACAGAGGAGCCTGGAAGGCTACAGTCAATGGGGTCGCAAAAAAAAGTCGGACACTGAACGACTAAACAACAATAACAAGGTCCCTTTTAATTGCAAGAACTTCTCTTATCCGGTATGTTTCGTTTTTTTTTTTTTCACAGAATTATCGAAAAGATCAAATATATGATTATTATTTAGCAAACACATAGCACTGTGCCAGGCACTTAGCAATATTAATCACCAAAAGAGTAGGTGCCACTCAACTTGCCCAAGGTCACACAGCTTATACTTGGAAGAACCTGGGTTCAAACCCAGGAAGTCTAATGGGTCTCCTATCTTAACCACTATCCCAGCCTAACTCAAATAAATAGCCCCACTTAACCAAGTCACGCCAGTACAAATGGTTCAAAGAACCTAACAGGACTTGGAAGTTTCATTTATGAAATATTTCCAAATGTGATTTCTCCCAGCGCTTTAAACACAGTATTGGTGAGAAGCTCAGAATGCAACAGGGACTTCAGAAGGCTACCTGTGCCATGCTCTAGACTAGATGGGGGTGCACAGCTTCCCTAAGAATCAGGACTGAAAGAAACTTTCTTAGAATAGCCTCTGAGGAAGAAGGGTGTTCATTCTTTCTAGTAAATCACATTTGCATTTTAAACAACTAGATAAATGAATAAATAAACCATCACCTATCATTTTTTCAAGCTGGCCTCTATCACTGATCCTGCTCCTGGCATGCAGCAGATGGGCTTGCTCTGGCATGTCTGATGCTGACCTGCCATCTCTCAGGGGCTCCAGCCACTCCTGCTCCTCACTTCCCTGGCATGCGAATATTGAGTTTCACATAGAAATGTGAAAAATGCCTTTAAGCTCATTGCTACATGAAATACAATATATTTGCCAGAGAAGCTGGACTCTCATGTTATTCATAAATCAATTATGTTTATCCTTAGCCCAGAAAGTACTAAAACGTTCTTTCCTCATTTTGAAATCCAATCTGATATCCACAGTAATTATGCTGCCTTTCGTATGAATCACTGTCTCATACTGTAATCGTTAGTACTATGGCTGATTCATTTTCTGCCTTATAGTATTTGAAATGATCATTTCACTTGTGGTAGGATTTTGGGAGTTATTTAAGTAAATCCTTTTATTCACTAGATTTTCCTTTTTTATCTCATCTTCAGTCTCTTTGTTCAGATTTTACACCAAAGTTTTACAAAGGCTGTAGCAAGTCAGAGAAGAACAAACTATTAAATCCTCCTGAAGCCAGCAAAGCCATACAAATGGATGGCGAAGCCTCTCTCTCCACCACGTTTCATTGATCTCGCCTTTCCTCCCGGAGGTAAACTGCACCCATCCTCTTTTTTGCCCCTTTCTTCCTCCTGAAATAGGGTCGTGTTAATATGATGTGCTGAAACACTTTTAAAATATCTAAGTCTTTATTTCAGGTCATTTTCCAAATATACATAAATAGATATGAGTTATTTTCTAGGGATCATAGACCTCACCATTTTAGAAGAGTCACATTTAAAGACAGATGTCTGCTGCCCTGGAACTGCCAATATCACATTATTCCATGCATATTAGGCAGGTGTCATGGGATCATCTTGGTTCAGACCCTCTGGAATGTAAGGCATAGTCTTGGGATTATGCCCTGCTGCCCTTTCCACATTAAATGTTCCACTGTCAGAATGAGTGGAGACAGGTGGACCCAACAAAAGGCCATCTAACTCAGACTGCCAACCCCCAGGTGGAATATAAGAAGATGGAAAAGCAAGAACCTTTGTGGACGCTGTCAGTGCTGTAAGAAAGCATTATAACAAAAGAGGAGACTTGATGTTGCAGATATTAATAAGGATCACTCCAGTGAGAAATTCCTTTCTGTGGCCACAGTCACAAGTGGATTCTATTTCAACATCCATGATAGCTATACATTAGGAGGGATTGTTTCTATTATATGCCACTTAAGAGCTATTCCTTACCTTGAAAATTGATAAAAGCTGATTTGCAAAGAAATAGAGGAAAACAACAGAATGGGAAAGACTAGAGATCTCTTCAAGAAAACCAGAGATACCAAGGGAACATTTCATGCAAAGATGGGCTCGATGAAGGACAGAAACGGTATGGACCTAACAGAAGCAGAAGATATTAAGAGGTGGCAAGAATACACAGAAGAACTGTACAAAAAGATCTTCATGACCCAGATAATCATGATGGTGTGATCACTCACCTAGAGCCAGACATCCTGGAATGCGAAGTCAAGTGGGCCTTAGAAAGCATCACTATGAACAAAGCTAGTGGAGGTGATGGAATTCCAGTCGAGCTCTTTCAAATCCTGAAAGATGATGCTGTGAAAGTGCTGCACTCAAAATGCCAGCAAATTTGGAAAACTCAGCAGTGGCCAGGGGACTGGAAAAGGTCAGTTTTCATTCCAATCCCAAAGAAAGGCAATGCCAAAGAATGCTCAAACTACCTCACAATTGCACTCATCACACACACTAGTAAAGTAATGCTCAAAATTCTGCAAGCCAAGCTTCAGCCGTATGTGAACCATGAACTTCCAGATGTTCAAGCTGGTTTTAGAAAAGGCAGAGGAACCAGAGATCAAATTGCCAGCATCCGCTGGATCATCGAAAAAGAAAGAGTTCCAGAAAAACATCTATTTCTGCTTTCTTGACTATGCCAAAGCCTTTCACTGTGTGGATCACAATAAACTGTGAAACTGTGGAAAATTCTGAAAGAGATGGGAATACCAGACCACCTGACCTGCCTCTTGAGAAACCTGTATGCAGGTCAGGAAGCAACAGTTAGAACTGGACATGGAACAACAGACTGGTTCCAAATAAGAAAAGGAGTACGTCAAGGCTGTATATTGTCACCCTGCTTATTTAACTGATATGCACAGTACATCATGAGAAATGCTGGGCTTGATGAAGCACAAGCTGGAATCAAGAGTGCCAGGAGGAGTGTCAATAACCTCAGATATGCAAAGGACACCACCCTTATGGCAGAAAGTGAAGAGGAACTAAAAATCCTCTTGATGAAAGTGCAAGAGAAGCGTGAAAAAGTTGCTGAAAGCTCAACATTCAGAAAGCTAAGATCATGGCATCTGATCCCATCACTTCATGGGAAATAGATGGGGAAACAAACAGTGGAAACAGTGTCAGACTTTACTTTGGGGGGCTCTAAAATCACTGCAGATGGTGACTACAGCCATGAAATTAAAAGATGCTTACTCCTTGGAAGGAAAGTTATGACCAACCTAGATAGCATATTCAAAAGCAGAGACATTACTTTGCCAACAAAGGTCCATCTAGTCAAGACTATGGTTTTTCCAGTGGTCATGTATGGATGTGAGAGTTGGACTGTGAAGAAAGCTGAGCACTGAAGAATTGATGCTTTTGAACTGTGGTGTTGGAGAAGACTCTTGAGAGTCCCTTGGACTGCAAGGAGATCCAATCAGTCCATCCTAAAGATCAGTCCTTGGTGTTCATTGGAAGGACTGATGCTGAAGCTGAAACTCCAATACTTTGGCCACCTCATGCGAAGAGCTGACTCACTGGAAAAGACCCTGATGCTGGGAGGGACTGGGGGCAGGAGGAGAAGGGGACAGCAGAGGATGAGATGGCTGGATGGAATCACTGACTCGATGGACATGAGTTTGAGTAAACTCTGGGAGTTGGTGATGGACAGGGAGGCCTGGCGTGCTGTGATTCATGGGGTCGCACAAAGTCAGACATGACTGAGTGACTGAACTGAACTGAACTGAACTGATGCTCTCTTTGCATTTGAAGCATTGGCGTTTTCATTTTAAAACATTAGGTATGAAATTACACCTTCATAATAACAGCAGCCATTCATTGAATATTTGCAGTGTGGAGGACACTATTCTAAGAGCTTTATAGTCACAATCTTATTTGAGTCTTAAAACAACTCTTTGAGGTATTATTAACTCTTCTTTATAAATGAGGAGATTAAATATCACATATCTATTAGAGAAGATCCATATCAAAAACCAGGCTTATGGAGTTCCAAAATTCATGTTTTTAACTATATGTTATGTTTTAATCTCATGCTATATTGCCTTTGTACTCATGCATGGACTGCTCAAGAGCTATACCCAGTTTTCCCCCAGGCCAGTATGTCCTGCTACAACCAGTTTGTTTTTAGAAACTTCATTTTTGCTTTCCACTTGCAAAGCTCACAGGGTTGTTTTGGTTTTTTAATGAAGTTAGAGTAAGTACAGAAAAATGACAATTGTATCCAAAACCAGAATTTGTTTTAAGTGATTTCAACCACTGTAATTTTCTTTATCAACACATTTATTCTATCATCACATAAAAAGATCCAATACCAGCTGAGTTTTTATTTTGACTGAAGATGATCCTGCGTTTTGTAAAATGACTGGTTTTATGAGATATAGAACGGTACACCTCTGTGCAATAGAACAGTTGGTCTTAAAATAGGCAGTTCTGCCATCAACCCTTCCCCCACCCTTGGCTTCTTTTGTAGAGCTGCCGTGACATCTAGTGGCCAAAGTTTAGGGTAGATTTTCTTTATCCATACAGCAGGAGGGAGTTCTAATTTAGAAGCATATTTACAACCTCACATAGCTAATGAAATTTTAAATTAATACCGTGCTTCACAGTTTACATCTCACTTTTGCATCTATCATTGGTTTATTAACTTGAATGCTATGACTTTCCTATATTACTTATATTTTTAAAATACGTACTATTAAGTGCCACACCAAAGCCATGGTTTGTTCTGAGTACAGGAATGAATAATAGAATTTGATTCTTTATGCTTATCTTCTACAAAAGTAACAACTATTTAGATTAAGTGTCAATGGTTAAATCAAACTTACATTTTAAATAACAGTCTAAATAAACTAGTAATAAATTTGTATTATCTCAAATAATTTACAGTAAAAAATTATTAACACACAAGTAAATTCTCTATGCCTCTTGCTGACTTAAGAATGATTTTTGCTAAACTAAAAATTGGTTTTAAAAAAATGAAAAATGGTCATTTGCAGCTGATTTTTTAATTTCAAAGGTCTATTCCTTAGTAATTACAGTTTCTGAAGTTTAAGTTAAAAGAAAAGAATTTATAGAAACCAATATACAAATGACTAGAGGAACTTTTTTAAATTTTTTTCTAATGCAATTTCTCAGCCTAACAAACTCCAAAAAGCAGAGTCTGAGAGAAGTCTGACGCATGGTGGTTTATTAAAGACGACAGCTGCAGAAATAAGAGTGAGAGGCAAGAAGTGCCAGGAAGGACAAGAGTGGAGAGAGAGGGAGGAATAGCCACACAAAGGCACAACAAGGAGTTGTCCAGTATTAGGTGCCAGATCTACCGGACTTTTTCAAAAGAATTATTGAATACACTGTGTCTCTGCTGAAAGGATGAGAAGGTGAAACATTTATGCATCAACTCTAATTCCACACTGGTCAAGGTTTGCCCCATGGGCTGCAAAACCTCCCACACTTCAGGTTGCCCATGTGTGTTCAAGCATCCCATGCTGCAGGTGTCACAGGAGGCACGCAAGGACAACGGTAAGGCACTTCTGGTTACACAGGAAAAGGCAGGGCAACATCTGTGCCAACCTGTTTCCTGCAACCACAACTGCAAGGAAAGATAAAGCCAAGTGGATCTGCAGTGGTACATAGAGAGTCCAAGACATGTGTATATAGAACTTGTGTTATGTTCATAATAAATGGGTCACTGAAGCTGATTGTTATGGATACTTTTATATTTGTGGGCACTGTTAAATATGTTGATTGCCTGATGTAATCATCACTCTGGCCAGTGCCCAGTACAAGTCAAAATTACAAAGAGATCTTAAGTCAGTAGTAAAAAGCCATTATCCTGAGTGACAGCTATTTTAGTAGTGTTGTCCAAAGAATGCTCACAGTAGGAACTGTTATGTGAAACTATTTTAATCTTATTTTTTAAAAGCAACATTTAAAATAAATTATCTCAATGTGAAATTCTGATATGGTGGGAATAACTGGCTGCTGGTAAGAAACTCTGTTAAACTTTCATAGAGTCCCAAGAGCAGATGTTTTCCAGAAAGAAGAGAAACAGAAGATAATGAGAGTGAGAAATGGAAGAAAATTAAAAGCCTATCTTAGACCACTTGATGTGAAGAGCTGACTCATTGGAAATGACCCTGAGGCTGGGAAAGACTGAGGGCAAGAGAAGAAGGTGGCTACAGAGGATGAGGATTGGATGGCATCACTAACTCAGTGGACATGAGTTTGGTCAAACTCAGGGAGATAGTGAAGGACAGAGGAGCCTGCTGCGCTGCAGTCCACAGGGTCACAAAGTGTTGGACGTGACTGAGCAACTGAGCGACAACAGGTAATGAAAAAGAATTCCCAAGAGACAAATTTAGATTTTTGCCTGCCCAAGGAAGATTGGAAGTTTTACTCTTTCGTATGTCCCTGTAGTTCTCAAACTGATTACTGCATTGTCCTCAAAGAGCAAAGCTTTTGGTACTCCTTTCTTCATCACTGCTATCAAACTCAAGTCAAAGAATTAAATGTAAAAAATAAAATCATTAAACTCCTTGAAGAAAACATAGGTAAACTTTTTTATAATCTTCAGGATGATGAAGGATTTTTCAGCCAGAAATCTTAGAAGACTGGTAAATTTTACTACCTAAATAGTAAAAATATATACGGTACAAAGATATGCCGAACAAAAAACCAAATATTTGTAGAATGTATGACCGACAAGTAATTAATATCTGTACTATTAAAAGAGCTTTATCAACAATCAGCAGGCTGACTATCAGCTCTCATTTTAGATACTATCAGAATGAAAATAAATGAATATTTTCATGTTTTAATACAAAATTTAATCATCGATGCTCCTTCTCTACTCACATAACAAAAACAACAGCTACAAATTGAAGCAGTCACCATTATAGTTTATTGGTTTTATTTAAATATAAATATATACATATATATAGAGAGAGAGAGAAAGAAAGAGAAGATGGACTATAATCATTTTAATGCTTAACATCTCCAATGTCATTTATAGGGCCCTTTATTCAGCTATACTCAAAATAAAGTATAAAATGTACTACTTTTCTGGTAAGTAGGATGATGAGAGTCTCCTAACAACACAATTTGTATTCCTATACATTTTGCCTAGGTGAATATACCTTCTTTATAGGTTTATTGGGGTAATGATGGAGGCAATATATATAACTTTTTGTTGTTTAGTCGCTAACTCGTGTCTGACTCTCTTGCAGCCCCATGGACTGTAGCCCTCTAGAATCCTCTGTCCATGGGATTTCCCAGACCAAAATACTGGAGAGGGTTGCCCATTTTCTTCTCTGGGGAATATTCTTGACCCAGGGATTGAACCTGCATCTCTTGCCTTGGCAGGTGGATTTTTTACCACTGAGCCACCTGGGAAGTCCATATGTAAATTGAGCATCTCGATAACTATTTAAAAAAATAAAAGAGCTCTATCAAATCAGTAAATAAAAGATTATTGAGAGTGAATTTATCAGGATATGTTCTAAGAGTTGTGTGTTAATTCATTTAATCCTCACAACAATCGTACAAGGTTTATATTAATATTATCACCATTTTTCAGATGAGCAAACTGAGACATTGAGAGGCTAAATAATTGACACAAAGTCAGAAAGCTGTTAAGTGATACAGATAGGACTTGAATTCACATAGACTCCAGAGCCTGGGCTCCTAACCAACTATACACCCTCATTATAAATCCAAGGAAAATGAAAACAATTTACTGCTTTCCACCTGGATACTGATCTTTAAGATTATCAGTATTCTGTGGGCAATCATACATTGTTGAGGGAAGTGTCAAATGATACAGTCTTTGTGAAAGACAGTGTAGCAAGTATGCATAAATGTTAAATGCTTTCTCTGTGTCCCAGATAAACTTCTTGGAATAGCATAACCCAAGGAGATAAAGAATTAGAAAGATGCATAAGTAGAAATGTTCTTAAAAGCATTGTTAATAATAGGAGGGAGAAGAAAATGGAAACAACCACAAAGTTTATCAGTGGAATTGCGGGTTGAATAAAGAGTAGCTACACAATGAATGAACACACAGCCTTAAAAATGGGTGACTTGTTCATTGACACAGAGAGGGCTGAAGATCACCAAGTATAAGTTGTATTACAAAGCAGGATACAGTCTATGGTTTTCAGCTTTCTACTGTCATACATCATGAAGGCCTTTAGAGTCCATAATGAAAAATGGCTCACTGAGTCCCTGACTCTCAATTGCATAAGGAAGAGGAGCAAAATCCCTAGTTATAAACTGTTCATGTATAGTATGAGGATATACATAGACAAAGATATATGTATATATTTATACCAATATACATAAAACACCATACATATACCATATACATATATACACATATATATATACAACTCTATATGTATGTTTGCTTAAAAAATCTGAATGGCTCTTTGCAAAAACTCAAACTATAAATATTAGCCTGAATAACAGTACTGGGAAGCTGTTTATATTTCCTTCCTCATAATTTTTGTTTGGATTTTCCATACAATTGTATATTATCTATCAAATCAAGAAATAAATAATGCCATTTTCATCTGGAAAAAGAATTAATGCCTTTGATATGTTCTTTGTAAGCCAAGGAAGACACCACCATCTTTCTCTGTTCCCCATAGGTCATCCAACTTTGTAAATACCTTATGACTAGATTTCTCTTATTTCATCTTTTGGGTTACTGCCATACTTGTGAATCTTCAAACAAGGGCCAATATATGTAAAATGAATGCTTCCTTTATAGATGACACTCTTAAATATTAAACCTAAATGATGAAAACACAGAAGAAAAAAATGCTGAGCTGCTTTGTGACTTTCAAAGAGCCAAGTTCCTCCTCCCCTAAGAGGTAACTCCTCACATTCCTTAAGGCTTTAGCAGATCCCTGCTCTCTGGAGGAGAAGCAGAGCATACCAAACTTAAGGAGCCAATGCCTCCCTTATACATTAAGAAGTCAATAACTCACTTCTACCAGGATTAGATCATTGATTCCAACATGATCTTAACAGAAGTGTTTAGTGGCAGTTCCCTCCCTGCTAAACCTCTTAGTATAGCATGTTCTTAGGATATATCCTCCCAAGAGAGTAGCAGGGTAGATTCAAGCTAAGAAAGCTAAATCAACTCATCTTGGTCGGTAGCTCAGCCATATGGCTACTGAAAAACAGTCTATGTTGCAAAATGGGAAATCCTGTACCCTGAACCATCTACCAGTTTCTACTGAAACTAATACAAGCTCTAAAGCTTCTGATGTGGGATTAGGAATCAGAAATCAAATAGCATGTAAAACAGATTATGCTATAATAAACCAAGTGAAAATTCAGAGCAGATCTTTTTTTCCCCCCTTTGGAAATGTATGTATTACACACACACATGGATAAAATTAAAATGGCAAATAAATGTGAAAGCAAAACACATTTAAAATAAGGAACAGTCTCTTTTCTAGGAAGCTATACATAAACACCAATCAGATATGCAGATGACACCACCCTTACGGCAGAAAGCAGAGAACTAAAGAGCCTCTTGATGAAAGTGAAAGACAAGAGTGAAAAAGTTGGCTTAAAGCTCAACATTCAGAAAACGAAGATCATGGCATCCAGTCCCATCACTTCATGGCAAATAGATGGGGAAACAATGGAAACAGTGACAGATTTTATTTTCTCGGGCTCCAAAATCACTGCAGATGGTGACTGCAGCCATGAAATTAAAAGATGCTTACTTGAAATTACTCCTTGAAAGAAAAGTTATGACCAACCTAGACAGCATATTAAAAAGCAGAGACATGACTTTGCCAACAAAGGTCCATCTAGTCAAAGCTATGGTTTTTCCAGTAGTCATGTATAGATGTGAGAGTTGGACTATAAAGAAGGCTGAGTGCCAAAGAATTGATGCTTTTGAACTGTGTTGTTGGAGAAGACTCTTGAGAGTCCCTTGGACTGCAAGGAGATCAAACCGGTCGATCCTAAAGGAAATCAGTTCTGAATATTCATTGGAAGGACTGATGCTAAAGCTGAAACTCCAATATTTTAGCTACCTGATGTGAAGATCTGACTCATTGGAAAAGACCCTGATGCTGGGAAAGACTGAAGGCAGGAGGAGAAGGGAACAACAGAGGATGAGATGGTTGAATGGTATCACCAACTCAATGGACATGACTTTGAGTAAGCTCCAGGAACTGGTGATGGACAGGGAGGCCTGCTGTGCTGCAGTCCATGGGGTTGCAAAGAGTCGGACATGACTGAGTGACTGAACTGAACTGATACATAAATAGTAAGGATGTACTTAGTTCGCTCAGTTGTGTCTGACTCTTTGCAACCCCATGGACTCCAGCCCACCAGGCTCCTCTGTCCATAGGGATTCTCCAGGCAAGAATACTGGAGTGGGTTGCCATGCCCTGCTCCAGGGGATCTTTCCAACCCAAGGATCGAACCCAGTTCTCCCACATTGCAGGTGGAATAACCATATTAAAAAGTCAATTATCCTTATCTTCAATTATGATACAATAACTATTTATTAAACATGCATATTTTCTGTACATAAAAATTATTTAATCTTTAAAACAAATGATCTCTTAGAAATAAAATTGACTGAATTCCTGTCAAATGTCCATTGTAAAGCAATTATCCTACAATTAAAATCTTTTTTAAGAAATATGGATTATATTCTTAAACATAATACATAGATTTTATATATTTTATATAAATATATTAAAATATATTTATATTTTTACAAATATAAATTAAATTTTAAAAGATTATTGAAGAGAGCTCATTCTAAGTCTAGATCAGAATTTAGCCTGAAAAACTATTCTGGGTGACAGGAATTATTAATAGTATTTTATAGGTAAAGAAAATGAGACCGATAACTCTTACCTGCTCAAACAGTAAATAAATGGAAGGGCTGGGATTAGTGCCTAGGTCTTGACTTTTAAGTCCAAATTTTTTTTTATTGGATCATGCTTCCTCCTAAACATTACAGAGAAAAGTTTCTTATTCAGAGTAGGTGAGAGAGTTAGTAATTTGTGCATTTTTTTAATGTATACATTTTAAGTACATTTGAAAATGTATACATTTTAAATACAACATGCAATTGCTTCAAGACAGAAAAAATATTAGTAGGTTAGAAACAGTATGTTACAGAAGAAGTTGTAATGAATGACTCTTGGGTGAGCTTAGTTAATAAAGTAATAGAAAGATACCATTATGAGTTGATTCTTCTACATAAATCCTGAGGATAGCACAGCAGCTACCAGGCTCAGGCTCCATGTTAAAGCATTAGTTGATGGTGAGCGGTGAGTGGGACTACCAGTCTTACCCCCAGGGAACTGGTTCTAAGTTTACTCTCAGATAGAATGTGTAAGTCAAATACAAACTAACAAGCCTGCCCTTTGAGAGAGAAGGGAATGATGAGATGTCTATTAAAATCATTGCAACCACAAGGAGAACAGAGCCTTCTCAGCAAACATAGAAAAAATGTGCTTGGAGAAGAAATAAGGACCATTCAGGCTTGCAGGAGGGGTATCACTACAATATCCACAACTTTCAAGGCTACATAACAAGATCCTATAAATGGGACACACAGTGGATTTCAGAATTAAAGTCAGAGCAAAAAGACTGGCTTTGGCTACTGTATAGGAGCAATGACAATCCTGCTGAGAAGAGTTTGTGAACCTCCCAAGACCTACTAGAGATTTGAACAGAGACATTAAATGATTAAGCCTTTGGTACTCAGGGGCCTCCCAGGTGGCGCTAGAACCTGCCTGCCAATGAGGAAGAATAAGAGACCTGGGTTGAATCCCTGGGTCAGGAAGATCCCCCGGAGGAGGGCGCAACAACCCACTCCAATATTCTTGCCTAGAGAATCCAATGGGCAGAGGAGCCTGGCAGTCTACAGTCCATAGCCTCGCAAAGAGTTGGGCATGAATAAAGTGACTTTAGGCACTCATAGCCAAAGATTAGTTACAGTGAAGGTTACGTAATATTGAGGTCTAAAGCTACAGCATTCCATGTTGACACGTCTCTAGTTCACGTGGTCCATGAACCACTTTTCTTCCACCTTGCTCCTCTACTAGCACATCTTCTGCCTGGAAGAAGCTTTATAGACACATCTGCTTTTCAGCTCACTGGGTATGTCTTAAGACCCAAGTCCAGAAAAGTCATACAGAACTTCCCATATATCTTTGGTAAGAATTTAGATACATGGATACTTCCAGCTACGAGGAAGATTGGGGCATGTCATTCTTATATTCCAGCTAACATTGTGTAGTCTTTATTTACCTTATAATTCTATTATTATGTGAGGAGAGAACAAATTTTTTTGATCAATAGTCTCTACCTGTCAACTAGTAGTATTTAATCTTAATCTTTATTTACATGCCCACAATTGTACTCCTCTCATAAAACAAGAAATTTGGAAAGGAGCATAGTTCACAGGTATATGTTTATGATTCTTACAACCTTTATGTATATAGTATATACTCCACAGTACAAGTTCAAGAAACTCATATTATTTGGATGATATATCTGAACTGATGCCTAGAACAGCAAAAAGCAAGCCTCACATAACAGAATCTAAACTTGGACATAAAATATATTACTGCTGTATATTTTATAATTTTTATATTTAGAAACTAGCTATTATACATTTATTAAATCTATGAAAATACTTATTAAAAGCATGATCATCTTGATAACTCAACATTTTTTTCTGAAAGGAAGGGAATACAATTCAAACAATCCCTGATTACACAGAATACCTTGTTGAAAAATTCTAATTATATGATATATAGCTGCTTTTACTAAATTCAGTCTTCAGAGTGTTGATTTTTACTAAAATCATTTACTATCATTTACCATCACATACTATCCTAGAGAAAAATACAAAGTATGTATAGACATCTTAAGCAAGATCTTTTCAGAGTATTGTGTTAAAGCCCAACATATCGGGATTTTAATATTAAAAGTTTCTAAATGTGGCTGAGTCTATTAAAAATTCATTGGTTTAATGACTTATTTATCTTTTCATTGAAGTATACTTGATTTACAATATTATATTAGTTTCAGATGTACAATATAGTGATTCAATATTTTTAGATTACACTCCACTTAGTTATTATAAAATATTGGCTATATTCCCTGTGTCATACAATATATCCTTATGGGTTATGCATCTTATACACAGTAGTTTACACCTCTTAATTGCTTACCCCTAGCTTGTCCCTACCCACTTTCCTCTCCCCACTGGTAACCACTAGTTTGTTCTCTATGAGTCTGTTTCTATTTTGTTATATTCAGTCATTGGTTTTACTTTTTAAATTCTACATATAACTGATAACATACAGTGTTTGTCTTCCTCTGACCTATTTCACTAAGCATAATCTCTTCTAGATGCATCCACGTTGTTGCAAATGGCAGAATTTCACTCTTTCACGGCTGAGTAATATTCCATATATGTGTATATATACCATATCTTCATATATCACATATATATATACACACACATATATATAAATGTACACCACATCTTTTTTATTCATACATTTGTTGATGGACACTTAGGTTGCTTCCACATCTTAGCTATTATAAATAATGCTGCTGTGAGGACTGGAGCACATGTATCTTTTTGAATTAATGTTTTCATTTTCTTCATATATATATATATATATACACACACACATATATGTATATATATATATACACACACATATATGTATATATATATATACATACCCAGGAGTGGAATCTCTGGGCCATGTGGTAGTTCTATTTTTCGTGTTTGAAGAATCTCAAATTTTAAACCTCCCAAATCTCAGTCTGGAGGAATCTCCATACTGTTTTACATGTGCTGTGCTGTATTCAATCACATCCAATTTTTTGTGAGCCCGTGGACTGTAGCCCCCTCAGGCTCCTCTGTCCATGGATTTCCCAGGCAAGAATACTGGAGTAGGTTGACATTTCCTACCCCAGGGGATCTTCCCGACCCAGGGATCGAACTTGAGTCTCCTTCGTCTCCTGCATTGGCAGGCAGATTCCTTACCACTGCACCACCTGGGAAGGAATGACAAACATTGTTTCACGTGCCTGTTGGTTATCTGTATATCTTCTGTGAACACATGTCTTCTTTGGAAAAGCCTTCTGCCCATTTACTACAAAACTACAGTAATCAAAACAGTACGGTACTGTCACAAAAAAAGAAACGTAGCTCAATGGAACAGAATAGAGGGCCCAGAAATAGACCTAAATATCTATGGCCAATTAATCTACAACAGAGGCAAGAATATACAACAGAGAAAAGACAGGCTGTTCAGTAAGTGCTACTGGGAAAACTGGACAGCTATATGTAAAAGAATAAAATTAAAATGTTCTCATACCATATATGACTTCCCTGATGGCTCGGTAAAGTGTCTGCCTGCAATGCAGGAGACCTGGGTTCAGTCCCTGGGTCAGGAAGATCTCCTGGAGAAGGAAATGGCAACCCACTCCAGTATTCTTGCCTGAAAATCCCATGGACGGAGGAGCCTGGTGGGCTACAGCCCATGGGGTCGCAAAGAGTTGGACCCGACTGAGTGACTTCACATTCACGCCATATACAAAAATAAACTCAAAGTGGATTAAAGACTTCAATGTAAGAGTAGAAACTATAAAACTCCTAGAAAAAAATATAGACAAAATACTCTTCAACGTTAATTGTGAGAGTATTTTTGTGGATCTGTCTCCTAGATCCAAAAGATCAAGGAGAAAAGAAACAAAAGACCTAGGGCAAAAGAAACAAAAACAAACAAATGAAACCTACTTAGACTTAAAAGCTTTCACACAGCAAAATAAACCATGTACAAAGCAAAAAGAATATACAACAGAGAAACAAACAGACTCTTCAATAAGCGTTACTGGGATAACTGGACAACCACATATAAAAGAATAAAATAAGAACATTTTCTCACACCATATGCAGAAATAAACTCAAAGTGGATTAAACGTCTAAATGCAAGACTACGAATAAGAGAAAATGCCTGCTAATGATATGACCAATAAGAGGTTAAGATTCAAAATATGTAAACTGCTTATACAACTCAATATCAAAACACAAACAACCTGATTAAAAAATGGGCTGATCATTTTAAATACCTCAACATAATTTTCTTAAAACAGCATTAATTAAATTTACTGAAATAATATTAAACTGTTGCTTAACATTAAAGAATGTTTCCTTTCTCAACTAGTGAATATGGTATCATGTATACGTAATTTTAAAACTGCCTCCACCGTTTAAGTCTATTCTGTTTTAAATTACATTTTAATTAGACAATTCTAATCCATATGATTAAATAATTTTGAGATTATTTTAGGAGAGAAATGGACTTGAACAAACAGGAATCCTGATAATTATAGTGCAGGTTACTCTCAGCCAAAAATAGGTTAGGGAAGGTTTCTCAGTCTAGGTTTTCTCAAGCAGAGCCAAAGTATGATAACAAAAGAATATGCATCTCAACCTATGAACAGAATATAAAGTATATAAAATGAAAACTCTCCTTAGAAGTCAGTGAAGTATCTGAATATAATGTTAAGAAGTTGCTCCAACTAGCATTAAATGTAAGATTTTTAAAATTTTTCTGTTTTATATTTTTGAAAAGTGTTTCCACACACAAAATGGATAAGTTTGGTGAACTACTTTTACCCCTATTTATCCACAGAAAAATATAATCAGACTAGCAGCAAAACAGGCTCAACACACACTGTGCCAGCAAATCCTTGATCTTAAATTTAAAAAGAGAAGAAACAGACTCAAAGACAGTTGTTAAGGAATTCTGGCAGAATCTCTTCAGAGAGAGAAGTTAATAGGTGTAATAAATGACCCAGGGCACTGGTAGGAACAAATTATATAAATAAACTTAAGAAGAAGTTATACAAAAAACGTGGACCCAAACAAATGTGAACCTGTAAGTTACAAATGCAAACTCAGGATGGCATGGCCTAGTAAAAGCTGTTTGACCTGCCGCTCCTCTATTCTTTTGTCAGTTACAGGAGTATCCTCTTAAGCTGTCACTTTTACAAATGTAAGCAAAATAATTTTATAAAGAGATGTTTTGTCTTATTAAACACTGCCCCCAGTACATAGTCCAGATTTCCCTCTTAGCTTGAAGGAAAAGTGAATGAATATTGGAGCAGAAGGTTTACATTAAAGTTTTTATTTAAATTATCATTACCATGGGCTCTTAAATCACCTAATGATTCGTTTGCTTTGCAAACCTAAAACAGAACTTTTTAAGATAAACTTTAACTCACTACAAATCATAAAATTATTTCCATATAAAGTCTGTTTATTAAATGTGTTAAACTGTTATATGGTCCCTATAAATTTATGGAAAAGCAAAAGAACTGCTTGGAGGAATACCTGCAAAAGCAATATACATCATAAAAAAACTTTTACACTATGAAAAGAGAGAGTACACAAGGAATATCCAAGGCTGGGAATTGAATTACTAAGTCTAACATGAGCCAAGATGATCTCATTTTATGTGAAGCCATCCTTAAAGGCAAAGATTACAGCCCTAAACTTTATCTATTAGACTTTCATTATTTTGGCTAATTCTAAGAGGAGGCATTTCAGACTTCTTCATCTCCTGATTACAAGGAATTTAATGACTGATTGGGGTTCAACAGCACATAGCCCTTTCCCCATTTTTGGATGCAAACAAATTCCTGAAAGATATGGTTACAAATTACCATAGCTCTCAGCAAAAGATCATAACGTTCATGTTTCAGCATCTCTGAAATATACCTGTTAATTGTAGAGATTTTAGCTCTAGATACAACCATAGCCTTCCCTGATAGGAACTATATACGGCCCGGTTAGCTTTCTAACACCTTGAAACTGGCACGTTAAGTCATTACAAAAAATATTAGGACAAATGCCCTGTTTCTGCCAGATTCCCTAAGTAAAGCTGCACCGCTCCATCAACCAGCAGACATTATCTCTTTTCCTATGACAACCTCAGTAGGAATTATCAACAGAAGGAACTCTGTGAAGGCTCAGCGCTCCAAGGGGAATATCTGGCAGATTCTAGAAAGGCTCCTTTCTGAAGGAGTAGCTGTGACATCTACTAACTATTTGGTTGCTATACAGACAAACCATGTATCTTTTTCCTCCATGATTTCACTTCATTGGTTCATGTCAGAGGATTACCAGCCTCAAAGAAAATATCACTTGAGAATATTTTATGACAAATCCTCGGTCTGTGGCGATCAGAAATTGATTTTATTTCCATATCCTCACAACCACAGCTAAAAGTGAAATTATTCCTAATCTCCTACTACACACCAAGTCAAATACTCATGAATGCACACAACACAGAGAGCAAGTAGTGTAGTCATCCAGAATATTTTCTTATAAATAGATTTGTCACCTTACTTTATTAATTTAATTGCAAAAGAAATATATTAATATTTTCTGATTACATCATGAGGTTATAATGAAAATTAAGCTCTTATAAGTCTCTAAAGAGCCCATATCTCTTTGGATACAAAAACTGCCCAACACATGATATATCTAAAATATCTTCCGTGTGTGTCATGCAAGTTTCATGGGCGATGAAGACATTACACATGACTGTCTTGAGACAGGGACTGGTTTCTTCACTGTCAGGGAACAAAGGAAAAAATACTTGCAATAGGCTTCCATCTGGATATTACAGAACCTGAGTATTACTCTTAACAAAACTGATCCTGGAAGTGGTTAGATTTTTCTCATTGCTATCATTTTTTGACAGGTGTGGCGTGATACTGCCAAGTAAAACATATATTTAAATGCAGTAATCCAAGAAGAATGGTGAGTTGTGTAGTCTGTATTTTATAAACACAATTTCATTTGATATGTATGCGTGCTCCTCACCAAGATATTAAAAGTAGAATAAAATGCAATTTAAAGTCGAATTAATATCTAGGACACACTTTCACTTGTTATTTAATTCTCAGAAATAATTATACAATATAGATATTATCTCTGGTTTCTAGTACAATGACTGAAACTCAAATGTTGAGTGATTTGTCCACGGTTATAAAAAGTTAATAATTGATGGACTCCAATTTTGAATCCAGGATTTGAAATACCAAATCCAGAGTTCTTTCCACCATGCCATGTTGCATCCTTACACAACAGTTAATATTCTTTTCGGCTAAAGGACAATGCTAAGAAAAGCTCACCGTATGACTCAACATATGACTGGGGTACTCGTGTGAATTTCCATCTTATGAGGTTCGTTGAGAGATAAGGAAGCGGCCAGGAGAACAGCAGTAAATCCTTAAGTGTCATTCAACAGGAAACATCCCAGAGCCATTCATTTAGCCTTGGCAAACTAACTTTTAGTTGAGTTTCCTTTTCTGGATTTCATTAAAAGATGGTGCATGTGTAAATCAAAAAGCATAGGAAGAATGAAAATTGGTTAAAAAAAAAGAAAACCTGAGTCAGTAAAGATCAGTGTTTATTTTAGAAATGCAATACTCTTTATAAAACAATTATTTCTGACACATTTTATATAAATTCATGTAAATTAAATTTTAGTTCCTTGAAGGAATTAATTACTCAGAGGAATACCTTGGTATAATTTTTGTGAGCAAATATTAATCTTGAACATAGCTACCTGTAGGCAACACAGCACAATGCCTGACAGCAAGGGCTTCAGAACCAGACTTCCTAGGGTTTCCTTCGGACTCCTCTGTTTACCAAATATGTGGCCTCAAGCAAGATACTAACCTCTCTGTGTCTCAGGTTCCTCATTTGTAAAATCAGGGCTGATAAAAATAGTACTAATAACAATCTTAAGAGTTATAATGTGAGTTAAAATGAATAAAAGTATATATTAAGTACTTAAATCTATAAGTACTGGCATGGTTTGATACTAAGAAGTATCAAACATGCTAATTAAAAATACAGTCACACTACTTAAAACAATATACATTTCTGTTACAAAAATCTTCCTCTTTGGATCTGAATAGACATTGATGATAAAGATAATAATAATGATATAAAATTATCATAACCATTTATTTATTATTATTATGAGGCATGGGCTTATATAGTTATGTGCTAAGTCACTTCAGTCGAGTCTGATTCTTTGTGACCCGATGGACCACAGCCCACCAGGCTCCTCTGTCCATGGAATTCTCCAGGCAAGAATACTGGAGTGGATTGCCATTTCCTCCTCCAGGGGATGCTCCCGACTCAGGTATCAAACCTGAATTTCCTGCATTGGCAAGTGGGTTCTTTACCACAAGCGCCACCTGGGAATTATCATAATCAAATTAACTACATTATTTTTAAATTTATTTATTTTTAATTAGAAGATAATTTCTTTACAATATTGTGTTGGCTTCTGCCATACATTGACATGTATCAGCCATAGGAATACATATGTACTCTCCCTCTTGAACCTCCCCCCACCTCCCACCTCCCACCCCATGCCATCCTTCTAGGTTGTCACAGAGCATGCCATTTGAGCTTCCTGTGTCTTCAGCAAATTTCCACTGGCCATTTAATTTCACATATGATAATGTATATGTTTCACTGCTACTCTCTCAATTCGTCCCACCCTCTCATTCCCCCTCTGTGATTATTGACCACTATACTGTATGGTTCCTTGGATATAAGCCAAATCTCAGTCTTAAAGACATGATGAGTCCAATTTTCAGATACATGGGTAAAAGTATTGAGGAATGCATAAGTAAGGCTATGAGCTGAAAAGAATAAAGACATAGATAGACAAAGATTATATACTTACAGAGGCATATATATATATGTATATATATATATATACACACTAGATGCATTTTTAAAAGATGGTAACTTTATAGAAACAAACTTGACCACTGAAATGAAATGACAATTTGCCTACTTGAACATTCCAAGAAGATACTATTGACGCCTTAAAAATTGCTCCTGCCCAGATGCCAAAAAGACTAAAGCTCTACTTTTAAAAGACTCATGCCATTGAATAAACTTTGTTCAACTCCTTTAAAAAAAAAAAAAATTTCTCCTAAGAGCAGGTAATGACACATAAGTTAATTCAGGTGTAAGAGACTGATCAGAGTCTATTCCAGGAAAATGAAGAGGCACAAGACAGAAGAGCTCAGTCCTGTTTAGTACTCTTCTTGGGACAGGAAGAAGAAAGGGCAGACCCAGAAAGTAATGCATTAATAGGGGATCCACTGGAGAAGTTTAGAACCAGCCCTGAGATTGACTTTCTTTATTTCTTATACTCTGAACCAGGCTTGGGAAACATTTTCTGTAAAGGCTCAGATAATAAATATTTTAAGCTCCATAGGCCATATAGTCTCTGTTACCACTATACAACTCTGCCATTGCAACACAAAAGCAGCCCAAGATAATACTACACAACAAATGAATCCTGCTGCAGTAACACTGTATTTACAAATACAGGCTGTGGCCAAATTTGGCCCTCCAGATGCAGTGTGCTGACCTCTGTTGTAGACCAGTAGCGCTTGGGATTTTCTGATAAAATCCCCTACCGTATTGCTCCCACATAAAATGTAATTAGTAATAACACTATTTTTTTTTTTTTTAAAAAAAGCATCTTTGTAAAGAGAAGGAAAAGAGCATATATTAATGTGTTTAAATCTTTAATCCAAGTAAAATGCAGAGTAAACCTAAAACCCTGTTACACTATCTACACAGAAACCCTGTAATAGAACACACAGGCCCCAGATTGTTGCGAACTGATGTTCTGGAATTTGAGAAAGTCGTTGTGGCTCAGAGCTTTCTTCTTGTGGACCCATCACACAGATATTTCTCAATTTTAATAAATAAGGAAACAAACTTTAAAAATGTTACGGAACCCAAAGTCAAGCTGGCCAATAGAGACTCTCTGTTGAAACACCAGACTTGTCTGACTTCAAAGCCCATGCTGAAAAAGAACTTTGACTTACTTCTACCAACAGGAAAATCAGTCTTCACTAGAGTGCATAAAGCAACATTAATAGATAAGTACCTATCATAGGTAAAGCAGTTTTATTTCACAGGATTTTTGCTCTGGAGGTACTTGAATAGTATCAGGACTCTAATATTTAGTGTTACATATTTCAAGAAAATGTAGAATATTTACGCTCAACCTATATTTTTATTACTCTAAATATTTCAAACAATTCTTTCATTTTGGAAATGCCCAAGCATAAGTTGAATACTGATTTTCAGAGTAAGATGTATTAATATTTGACTTAAAACTATATATTAATAAAGATGAGTTTAGCAGAGGAAAGAAAAAATCCACTTAAATTTTGCTAAACACCGGAGGAAAACAGAATTGGTAATCCAATTCAAAACATGTACTGGGCTCTTATCAAATAACTTTAAACATGTATACAAATTAAATACTTGGGGGAATTTCACAATGTAAATTTTAAAAGAGTAATTAGAAAGGCAGGTGGGACTTCAGTTCAAAGAACTACTTCTTAAAACAGAGCCATTTGTGATAATTCACGAAGTGAAACATATGACATCATGGTGTATATTTTATTTATGAGAGATTAACTAGTTACATCCTAAGAAAAAAGACAATGCGCTGCGATTTTCCCTAGGCTGATGAGATTATATTATGCCATTGATTTCTGTATCTGTCATCATACTGCAACCTTAAAATGTATTGCTGACCTGATTTAGACTATCACACATCTTTGAGTAGGGCTACTATAGCACAAAGATTGCAAAAGGGTCATGACAAAAAGGTTACAATTTATTATTATTATTGAAATTCTGAAAACAATTTCAATTTTATATAATTTCTTCTTTGATATTCAGACAGTTTCTATTGACTAAATTATGTACCTTCTTTATAGGCTTTAAAAAATATGATTGTGGAAAGTCAATGACAAAGTAGATAATTTGGACAAATAACTAGAAAAACTGAACAAAATATAAAAAGCATATTCTCCAAGGCACTGGAAATCCAAAAAAGAGTGAAGAGTAAACAGGACAAGATCTGGGGAGACTGAGAACCAAGGAGATGAGCCTGACATTTGAAACTACTTACTCTGTGAGGGCAGGTTTCCTAGTCATTCAGTGAGTCAAGACTGCCTGCAGCACAGGAGACGAAGGAGATGTGGGTTCAGCCCCTGGGTCAGGAAGATCCCACTCCAGCATTCTTGCCTGGAGAATCCCATGGCCAGAGGAGCCTGGTGGGCTATAGTCCATGAGGTTGCACAGAGTCGGATGCAACTGGGCACAGGCATGCTCTCTGAGGGTACTCACAGATCCAGAAGGGGCAACTTGATGACTAAGAAGCTGAACTCTGCTGATGGCTCTGAAGAGGCAGAAGGAAGGTGTTGGAGTCCAGAGTTACTAGCTTCTTTTATTTAGTGTCTGCATGGCATATCTGGGGCTTCCCTTGTGGCTCAGCTGGTAAAGAATCTGCCTGCAGTGCTGGAGACCTGGGTTTGAGCCCTGGGTTGGGAAGATCCCCTGGAGAAAGGACAGGCTACCCACTCCAGTATTCTGGCCTGGAGAATTCCATGCACTATATAGTCCATGGGGTCGCAAAGAGTTGGACACGACTGAGCAAATTTCACTGGCATATCTGAATTTAAACTTAAGTTTTAATTATTATTTAAATTGAGTGAAAAATAAACAACTCCAATTAAGAGAAAAAGATCATTGGATTGAATTTTTTTAGGTATATGCCGTAATTAACAAACCTAGAACAAAAAGATACAGAAAATAGAAAGTAAATGACTATAAAGGGACGCCATGCAATTCCAACCAAAAAACATAGTATAATAGTACAAAATATAATAGTATATAGTATATATAATAGTATAATATACAAAAATAAAACACAGCAAATTTGAAGGCATTCCCAGAGATAAAACAGCATATTCCATAATGATAGAAGTTTAACTCACCAGGAAAATTCAATAGCTCTAAAATGTATACATATTACAACACAGCCACATAATATGTAAAAAAAAAAAAATTAACAGTACTAACATGAGAACTAAAGAAATCTACAATCATATGGAAGATCTTAATATATATGTTTTAGTAGTATTAGGATAAACAGACAAAATATCAGTAAGAACTTAGAATAGTTGAACAATTAATAAGCTTGAACTAATTGACCAACACAGAACACTGTCCTCAACACATGCCGAAATGGTATTCTTTTTAAGTATGTATAACTCATTTATAAAATTTGATCCTCTTTTAGACCATAAGACAAATTGTAATACATTTTAAGGAACTGAAATCTACAGTATGTTTTCTGGCCAATTAAGGTAAAATAACTTCTAAAAGTTTTCAGAAAATCCCCCTTACATTGGAAATTAATCAGTATATGCCAAACCTTTTATAGATTTAATATAATCCCAATTAAAATTCTAGTAGGCTTTTGCTTTGTTTTGCTTTGTAGAATATGACAAGCTGATCCAAAATGTATATGAAGATAAGGAAGGCCAAAATTATCCTCATATCAAGAATTACATAAAACTACATAATTAAAACAGGGTTCCCCGATGGCTCAGTGGATAAAGAATCTGCCTGCAATGCAGGAGACACAGGAGACATGGGTTCAGTCCCCGGGTCAGGAAGAGTCCAGGGAGGGGGAAAATGGCAACCCACTCCAGTATTCTTGCCTAAAAAATCCCATGGACAGAGGAGCCTGGCAGGCTACAGTCCAAAGGGTCACAGAGAGTCAGACACATAAAGCCAAGAAACATTCACTCATTTGTGGAGAGTTGATTTATAACAAAGATGGGACTGTAAAAGAGCAAGAAAAGGATGATCTTTTTGACAGTTTGTGCTGAGACAAATTGAAGGTCCTTGTGGATTAAAAAAAAAAAAAGTGACCTTTACCTCATACCATGTACAAAAATATGAAAGCCAAGTTATACAAGCTTCTAGAATATAATATTAGAGAATAAATTTATGACCTCGGGGTAGAGAAAGGATTCTAAAACAGAACAAAAAAACCATGAAAGAAAGAGTTGATAAATTGGACTCCATTAAATCTAATCATAAAAGATCATGAAAGAAAGAGTTTTCATAAATCGGACATTAAATTCAAAACTTCTGTTTTTCAAAAGATACCACGAAGAGAGTGAAAAAGGCAAGCCACAAACTGGAGATGATAACTACAATAAATATAAGGAGCAACAGACCGAGATCCACCACAAATTAATGAGGAAAAGTCAATGCAATAGTAACATGGGCAAGAGACTTAGATAAGTGCTTCACTCAAGAGGGTATCTAAATGGTCTATAAATACAAAGAGTTCAGCATCACAAGCAATGAAGGAAATGGAAATTAAAGTCGCCATGAGACACCGCAGCATCCCATCAGAACGGCCAGAATGAAAACATCCGATAATATCAGTATTTGAAAGTATGCAGAACACTGGAAATTCTAACACTGACGGCAGGAGTAATGTTAGTAGAAATAATATGGAAAATAGCTTAAAACTGTCTTTTAAATTTGAAGACATATATACCCTATGACCACCATTTCCACTCCTAGGTATACAGCCAACAATAAATGCCTATATGTGTTATTTATGAGACAAGATCAAGAATGTTCATGGCAATATTATTCATAAAATAAAAAACCTGGAAACAGCACAAAGGCCAATTGGTGAGAAGTGATAAGTTATGATATATTCACACAATGGAATTCTACGCAACAATGAAAATGAATGAACTTCACTCAGACAATGACATGGATGATTCTTATAGATAAATCTGTTGAAATAAAGTCAGATACAAAAGAATTTATGTCAGCTTAATTTACATAAAGTGTTTTAAATAGACTAAACTACAGAGAATTAGGGACATATGCTTGAGTTCCGCTAAGAAGAAAAGCAAGGAAATTATTTTATTAGTTAGGGATTAGGAGGGAGTGTGGAAGAGGGGTTCTGGGGAGTGACAATGTACTATTTCTTGACCTGAAATGGGCTACACAGATATTCATTTTGTAATAAACCATTAAGCTATATTTGTATTGTGTACTATTCTGTATGTGTACTATTCTGCTATGTTTTACAATTAAAATGGATTTTTAACTACCGTCCACATTAGAATTTAAAATTCAAAATATTATTTTGATAACTATCTGCTATTACAACAGTGTGCTTGAAAATGAATTAAAATTACTGAGATTTCAAGGGAATATTCACCAAGAACTGAGCCAAGCAAACAACATAAATAATAACAAATATAATATTAATAATGGCTAAGGTATATAGCACTTACTATGTGTCAGACACTATTCTAAGCATTTTGTGCATATTAACTCATGTAATCTCATAAACCCTATAAGACATATAGAATAGAAATATCAGAATGTATATTCACTCTTCTAATTTGAATCATAGGGTTACCATTTGTGAAGAAAAACAGCTCTGAATACAATAGTACCACTGATCCCAGAGATGCACCCTTTTTGAAAGTCATGGGTCACAACAAACAAACAAAAACACTTGTCAAGGAGTTTATGACAATAAATCAGGAAGAGATTAGATATTTTAAAAGAGATCAAGTCTGTCCATCAGTTAAGGGTGGAGCCAGTTAAGAAGCGTTGTAAATAAATGAGGACATTTAGCAAATTTCTAAAAATTCAGATTATCTAACTAATCCACCTATTTGGGAACATTTCTTCTTTTGCCTTAGAATTTTCCTCAGTATTGGCACACAGAATACATTTTTTTTAAAATTTTAAGATCCCAATACAATGCTGAAATAACTTTTTTTTTTAATTGCTTTACAATGCTGTGTTGGTTTCTGCCATACAACAACGTGAATTAGCCATAATCATACAGATATCCCCTCCTTCTGGAGCCTCCCTCCCCTCGCCCCATCCCACCCATCTAGGTCGTCACAGAGTGCCAGCCTGGGCTCCCTGTGTTATATAACAACTTACCACCAGCCATCTGTCTCACACAGTATTAGTTAATATCCCAAATGAAATTAAGCTGAACTTGTAGGGAAGTAGTATTAGGAAACAGCCATTAAATGCTCCATGGTTGGAAGGATGTGTTCAACCAAGCACGATGCTATTAAATATGTATATACTACAGTGTCTTTGAGTTGCTAGGAAAATATTGTGATCCTTTTTAAACTCCGAGATTAAAAGCTCACTGAGAACTGTGTTTTAATTTGTGACAACTTGAACACTAGTCCACTATTTGATAAAATAAAATCAGTTCCCTTAGATACATAGAACAGCATAGTCAGCTAACTCAGAGTTGGTTGACTGCTTACTACTGGAAAAATCACAGCTTTACCTATATGCATCTTTGTTGGCAAAGTGATGTCTCTGTTATTGAATACACTGTCTAGGTTTGTCATAACTTTTCTTCCAAGGAGCAAGCGTCTTTTAATTTCATGGCCGCAGTCACCATCTGCAGTGATTTTGAAGCCCAAGAAAATAGTTTGTCACTGTTTCCAATTTTCCCTCAACTATTTGCCAGGAAGTAATGGGACTTAATTTAAATAGAAAAGTTTATCCCGTGTTTATGTTTACATAAGCAGATTCATACTTTACCTATCTTCTATGATATGCTTATTTCACTCAACACGAAGTTATTGAGATTCACCAAATCTGAAGCATATTTTCACTAATTTTCACTGCTGTATAGTATTTTACATGTGGCTAAGCAGAGTATATTTATTCATTGTACTGTTTATGATATTGAATTGTTTTCAAGTTTTACAATGCTTCTGTAACATTTTATATATATTTATTTGCTAAAGGTTCATAAAACAATCCTGAGTGTGCATTCATCAATTCAACACTGAATTAATGTTATCTTTTAGTAAACATTGCTTTATATTTTTAATTAAACATCTATTTTGAGATGACTGTAGATTGTAGGTAATAACAGAGAGTGTAAATCACTTATACATTTTGCCCCAGTGGTACCGTCTTGCAAAACCATAGACAAGCGTAACAGCCAGGACTAAATTCATTCCATTACCACAGGGGTCTCTCCTGTTACCCTTTCCTAACTACACCCACCTCTCCTCTGTCCTTCCCCGGTGTTAAACCACTGCAACTACTAATCTTTTCACCTCCATAATTTCGTCATTCAAGAACAGACATATCTCAGAGATACTGTGGGTTCAGTTCCAGACTATGCAATAAAGCAAATACCGCAATAAAGCAAGTCACACTAAAATTTTTGGCTCCCCGGTGCATGTTACAGAGAAGGCAATGGCACCCCACTCCAGTATTCTTGCCTGGAAAACCCCATGGGTGGAGGAGCCTGGTAGGCTGCAGTCCATGGGGTCGCGAAGAGTCGGACACGCATTGGAGAAGGAAATGGCAACCCACTCCAATATTCTTGCCTGGAGAATCCCAGGGACGGGGGAGCCTGGTGGGCTGCCATCTACGGGGTCGCACAGAGTCAGACACGAGTGAAGCGACTTAGGAGCAGGGCATGTTATGTTTACACTATATTGTAGTCTATTAAGTGTGCAATAGCATTATGTCTAAAAAAATGTAATACCTTAATTAAAAGACTAAAATTTGCTAAATTGCTAACCATCATCTGAGCCTTAAAAACATGATCAAAGTAACATCAAAGATCACGATCACAGATCACCAAAACAAATCCAATAACAATGAAAAGTTGGAGATATTGTGAGGATTACAAAATGTGACAGAGACACAAGGTGAGCAACTACTGTTGGAAAAAAATGGCATCAGCAGACTTGCTTGATGTGCTTGCCACAAACCTTCAGTTTGTTAAAAAAATAAAAAGAAAAAAGAAAACAAAAAAAAAACGCAGTATTTGCAAAGTTCGGTAAGCAAAGCACAATACAACCTGGTATGCCTGTGGCTGGAATCATACTATTCATAACCTTTGGGGACTGTCTTTCTCACTCAGCATAATTCTCTGAAGATTCATCTAAATTATTTCATACATCAGTAATTCGTTTTCTTTATTGTTGAATAGTATGGTATAGATGTACCACAGTCTGTTTAACCACTCAATGGTTGAAGGAAATCTGGGTTTTCACCAGTTTTTGGCTGTTATACATAAAGCTGCTATAAACGTCATGCACAGGTTTCTTTGTGAATGGAAGTTTTCGTTTCTCTGGGATAAATGCCCAGAAGGTCATATTATAGCTGGACATTTAATTTTTTTAAGAAACTGCCAAACTGTTTTCCAAAATGGCTGTACTGTTTTACATTCCCACCAGCAATGTATGATTGTTCCAATTTTCCTACTTCTTGGCCAGTATTTGGTAAACCCAACTATAATTTTTAATGTCAACATATTACGAGGACATAAATATTCAGACAGTGTATTTATGTAATTCCATTTCCTGGAGAAATGATTTGTTCAATTATAGAAAAAATAAAAGATGGTGGTGGTTTAGTTGCTAAGTCTTGTCCAACTATTCTGACCCCATGGACTGTAACCTGCCAGACTCCTTGTCCATGGGATTCTCCAGGCAAGGATACTGGAGTGGGTTGCCATTTCCTTCTCCAGGGGATCTTCCCAACCCAGGAATTGAACCCAGGTCTCCTGCATTGCAGACAGATTCTTCACTGACTGAGCTACAAGGTGGCCAGTTACAAAAAATTAAGAATAAAAACTGAAACTACTAAAATTGAAAATAATAAATTAGCTAACAACTACATATACTATTCATATATTACTTCATATGGTTCTCTAACATAACTTTTATGAGTCAATGACTTATTCTACCTTTAAAAAGCTCTTGACAAGCTCATCTTCACCAACCATATTTAAATTTACAGCTTTACCAACAGTTTTGTGTTTTTTGGGTAAAAATCAGTCAAAAGAAATCTGTCAATGTGAACAGAGATGGCTCAAAACAGTGCGTTACCACATGCATTCACTTCTTTTTCTTTCTTTCCTTCTTTCTTTTTTTGAAGATTTATTTTCTCTTTGCTTCAGATTATTCATCTAAACCAGTGCTATCTCTCAAACATAATTGTCCACAGAAGTGTTGCTAGTCATTTGAAAAGACTCAGGAAAAAAAAAAATGTCGTAATCCATCTAGACCCAACTCGCTATCTTAAGAAATCCATAGGATTATATGCCTATTCAGTTATTTAGGGAGTTAAACCCAGGCTTAAGTATAATGAAAAGCTTACTAAAGTGTCTTTTGTCCTCTACTGGAATACATAGTCTCACATGGAAAACAGAGAAGCAGGAAGCAATCACAGAAAGAGGGAAGACAGGACTACTAACTGAGAATAACCAGAACTTGTTCTCTTGTGTTTTGAGTTAGCCTCTGCTTCCCATACCTTGAGAGGCATCAAATTAAAAGAATGTGACTCGAGACCACAAAAAAAAAAAGTAACTACACAGATTTACAGGCGTGCTCATAAGTCCATGTAGTCGCACAGCTCCAAGCAGAAGGTTTATGTTCATTTAAGAGTGGAAAATTTTCAAGTTCTTCCAGAAGCACCATCTGTTTCTACTGGCTGGTCTTGGTTTGAATTATTTATTACGATAATCTCAGATTTATCAGGTTAACCTTTGGATTGCCTCCTAAAAATAACTATAGAATATGTAGAATTTTTTGAGTAAATATAGGAAAATATAAGAATTAATTTTACCATTTTACTGAAAGAAGCTTAAGGTCATCATCATAACAAAATAACCAAAAAAATTGTAGTTTATTACATGTAATGGGTTTGATCCATACAGACAACACAATTGGTCCACAAGATGGCGCTAAGGTAATTAATGTTTTTAAAGAAACATTCAGTGCAGTCTTAAATACCGTAAATAAAAATTTCCCACCATGGTTATCATAAGATATCTGTCTTATCAGTCTGTTAATGAGAAATGGAAAAAAAACAGAGTTCCCAAAATCAAAGCCAGGACTTTAAAAACTGACAAACAGCTTTCTATGAATCTTTATGATCTGGTAAGTCTCAGAATCTTAAGAAAAATATAAGTGACTTCTTACGAGCAAAGTTAAAGATAAACGGCATGTTATGAAAGGATTAAATATAGAAACATTTGGAAAAATACATTTCCAAAAGACAGCCAAACTTTTCCTAGTGCAAAGTTACATTAATCTCAATGAGAGTTATTTTAGAGAAATGGAGGGAGAAAATACAATTTTTCTCACATTTAAGAACTCCAGTTATACACTCTTGGGTTTTGTAGACTGGAACAACAAACCTTCAATTAAAAATAGGTATGTTTAGAGAGAGCAGTTAAGAATCTAATCACCACACCAAACTGAGTGGTCAATTTCTACCTTCTTGAATTAAGTCACAAACCTGGTTGCCTGCAGGCCATCACACAGCCAGTCTAATTCAGCTGCATTTTCTCAAAATCTAACTTTAAGACAGCTCCTAACTGGCTGATGTCATTAGAGAGAAGTGGATGGTAAAGCCTGCTGTTCCTTCTACATGAAGGTATGAGCTTTCTTTTCCTCAATTTACTCTGGTTTTACTGAGGCTGTGTATTTTGGCATAAGTTTTTCCCACACTCATACCAATTCTTTTTTACTAGTATTTAGGACTAGCAAGAACTGAGAAGCAATTAATTCTCATTTTTCTTTGTTTGAAATGTCACTTCAGTGATTATTAGCCATTTGAAATAGTATGGATAAATTTTGAAGTTTGTTAACACAAAGTTACATATGAAAATAAAATGGAGTACTAGTGGCTTTTGAGAGCATAAAAAGCAACTTAGAAAAGAAGTCCAAGTCCTATAAGATCAATTTTATTCCTAATGGAAAACATTTCAGAGTATGAGTCATGTGCAACTTTAGCTAGGAGTTTCAAATCTTTAAATCTTAATCCTCTGAATCTTTATGGAGGAGAGTCCTTAAATGGAAAGCATTCCATACCTAACTCCTAAATGGCCTTTCAGATTAAAGTATAGCATCAATTATGTGTGTCCATATTGAAATCTGTATCATGGAGCAAAATTTCTTGATTACCAAATGAATAGTCAATGGACGGAAAAACATATCTTTCTGGGTTTACCTTCAACTTCATGGCCATTTAGTAATATTTATAGCCATAAGAGGGCTTCCCTGGTGGTTCATATGGTAAAGTGTCTATCTGCAATGCCGGAGACCCGGGTTTGATCCCTGGTTTGGGAAGATCCCCTAGAGAAGGAAATGGCAACCCACTCCAGTACTCTTGCCTGGGAAATCCAATGGACGGAGGAGCCTGGTAGGCTACAGTCCTTGGGATTGCAAAGAGTTGGACATGACTGAGTGACTTCACTTTCACTTTTTTCATAGCCATAAGAAGAGAAGATAATTGTAACGTAGCCTCTGCATCTTTCTTTGTTCAATAAACCATTGAATCCCTAGCTTATGTTGAAAACAAATGAAGTCAGACAGGAAATTTGAGACCAGAGTCCATTGCCCCAAAATTCATGGCTGCAGAACAATGCTGCCAAGAGCACAGGCTCAGAAAGAATGAGAAAGATGGACAAGAACACTCAAATTTAGTTAAATATAACAGACACTGTGGATTTGAGGTATTGTATATTCAAAAGTGAATGAGATGCCATCTTGTCTTCAAAGACTTCACAACCTAATTGGGAAATGGACATTTATACAAATAATTACAATGGCCACTGTAATTGTACAGCTCATTACCCTGCAATGAAGTAGATCTGAGATGCGGTGACTATAAGCCCTTCATTGCATATTTACTGCATTCAAACAAGAGCCACTTGGAACCATTTGCCAAGCATTGCTTGAATATACTGAGCAACAACAAAGAAGCAAGAAGTCCTTAAAATGTCCTTATACTCAAGTTGCTGTCTTTTTAGCTTAGGCAAGAAAACTAACATACCAAGAACACTGGACAGAACCTGGCGAAGATGTAAATTCAACTGATATCATAATCCAACAATTATAAAATCTGTCTGTGTTTCTTCTCCAACATTCCCAACCCTGTAGAGATAACAAACAATAAAAAATCTTGCATCACAATCACACACACACACACACACACACACACACACACAATTGGAGAACAGTGTGTTAATGTAACCATGACTGTAAGTTATAGATTGCTCATTAAGGTGAAAATCTGTTTAAGCAGCAGTAGTCTAAGAAGGTTTAAAGAGGGGCAACTTAGCTATTAACCTCTCTACTCTACCGAAGCTGTACTTTTCAGGGTCTACAATGGGTTCTTAACTGAAGGTTCAAACATTTCTCTGGTTTACATCACTCTTAACCTTTTGTTACGTCATTCTTTCTGCATCTCCTCCCCATGCCCAGTCAAACGTCAAATCCTAGATACCACCAGTGTCTCTCACATCTATCCCTTCTTTTCTATTCACAATTTTCCTGTAGCTTTGGCAGGATACAGAGTCCTCACCTTTTATTACAAGAGCAACGAGAAGAAATCAGCTGTTTCTCTGCCCAATGTCAGAGACTATGGCCTATTTCCAGACAGTGGTATGCTTCCACTTTGAACCTTGCAGGAATGACAAGCAGAAACATGTTTCAGTCGTATGACTACTTGTCTCAAGAATCCATTGGTGATGCCTATTAAGGTATTTCCTGTTAAGTATAAGTTTCTTGGATTGATATTCCAGATTTTCTAGATTGTTCTTGTCTATAATCAGACTAATTAAGAGCTGGAATTAGAGTTCAATGTTAGGTCTGTCCAACAACAACCCCATGTCCTGGCCATATATCCCACTGTCTTTTTGATAAATGTTACCTGTGGCAACTAATGCACAAATAGGTCAAAAAAGAACCAGTGGGTTGGGCAGATGTGTTTTTATTTTACCCTACACTCTAGGGAACTGATATTATAGTCACAAGATGTGTGTTTAAATTTTCTAAACATGCCTTTCAAATGATAATTTACTCGTTCATTGTGTCCTGACAACTTTTGACATTAAAGAGTCATTTCTTTTCATCTTCTTTAAGGAAAACAAGCACTAGAAAATCAACAATTGCAAAGCAATTGTCCTCCAATTAAAAATTTTAAAAAAGAAAAATCAACAACAGACCAGAAATGGTGCACTTGTCTAACCTGTTTCATAAAATTGATTTTGCTATTTTATAAAAAGCCTTTAAATCACAAAGTAATAAATGGTGTATTTGCACTATGTATGTTCAAATGTTTTAATTCAACAGTTTTATTGAAAATTCACCATTAATTGGTTAAAGAATAAGAAAGAAAACCTAGAAAAATATGTTTAGAGAATGGTGGCAATCATTTCCAATCCAAAATCACAAGATTTCCACTTCAGTTTGGCAGTGCCCTCAGCCATCCTGAGGATCTGTCTCTTACTTCAACAGAGTTTGGATGGTGTCCACCCAGAAATGCCTCTTGATCCAAGGGCCAACCACCCTTCAGCTTCTTTTCCAGGTGCAAACTTCTGAACCATCCTCTCATCTATGCTCCGCCTCTAGGACAGGCCAACACCATTTTTTTTTGTTTAACTTAGCTTCCTATTACCAATCAACCACGAGCTCCCAAATTCCTCAGAATTAATCCACCCAGGTGGAGGCCGCCATCACCACCTGGTCAACCTGTACCCGCAGTCTCCTCCACCTACCTCTCTGGGCTTTTATTTCTACCAGGACAATGTGACTCCAGAGGGCATGGGCCCCTTTTCCTAAGAACTGGCCAAGGAGAAGCACCAGGGCGCTGAGAGTCTCCTGAAAACTCAAAGCCAGCGCGGCAGCCACGGTGTCTCCCAGGACATGCAGCACCCACCTCCAGATAAGTGAGGGAAAACCCAGGACGCTGTGGAAGCCGCATTCTCACGGACAAGAACCTGAACCAGGCCCTTATAGGATCTGCACACTCTGGTTTCTGCCCACGCACACCCCCACCTGTGTGACTTCCTGGAGAGCCACATCCTAGATGAGCAGGTGAAACTCATTAAAAAGATGGGCGCCCACCTGACCACCCTCTGCAGGCTGGCTGATCCCCAGGCTGGGCTGGGCAGTCTCTCTTTGAAAGGCTCACGGTGGAACACAGCTAGGACCCTCCAAAGCCCCGAGGCCTTTGAGGAGCCCTCAGGTCTCAGGGCTTCTACTTGAAGCCCCTCTCTATGGCCACTTAGGCAGCTTTTTAACCACCCTGGAGCCCTCTCACAAATCTTGGACCAAATGGAAGCAATAAAGGTTTTTGCAGAGAAAAATGTCCAATTCAATTCAATCAGGGAAATATAAAATTATACATGACAATTAGCAAGTCAGTCCTTGATTGTGCCTCTAATCTGAGACATCATTCTTGAAAAACAGAGGACAATGAAGCTAGAAGAAAAGAATACAGGGAGAGGGAAGGTTCTATCTAGGGGGGTCATATCTTAAATTAATAATAGTATAATAAAATGATAACTATATCATACCACTTATAGGTCTGCTTAGTCTTTTATTAGCCTTTGGTTAAGATCTTGATTCTATATCCAATATCAGCAATTAAAAAATGAATAATTTAGTAGGTGCTTTTAGAAATAATATTTTTTCATGAAAAAACTCTTCCATTAATAGTGATTACAGAGCAGTAGAAGTTAAGACAGGAAGAGTTTGGATAGAAAGAAACAGATAATAGACAATCATACCTAGGTAGCTATTCAGATAAATTGTAAGCTTTCTGATATGGTGTTAAAAATAACACTAATTTTCCTGGGCAGAGTTTCCACTATATAAACATCAGTAAAACTTGAGTTATGTTTCAATACATGATTTCTGCAATTTATCTCAAGGCAACAGAAAACCACTAAATGGTCCCCAGTGTAAGGAGAATCTAAATCATGTCATTTCTTATTAAGATTGTATAAAGCACCTGTCAGCAACATTCATACACCTACACTAGTAATTACTGGTATTGATTTGCAACACTCCAGGATTTCTCAACTATTCTTAAAGGATGTCAGGAAATTATCAAAACAAAATTAACATCCTTAATTTTTTAGAAAAATACTTCTGAAGACTGCAAGAGAAATCAGGGAACATAGCCAAGATAAAATATTACACATTGAAACTGCAGGAAATCAACAATTATTACCTGTTATAGGTAAGCAAACGGATGGCTACAAGTCAGGGACATTACTCCTTCAAGCTATGGAAAGATCATTTGCCTGATACCACAGCTCCCTCCAGTGGCAGTTAATGGTAACATGACCAGCTGGACTCAGGGGCAAATAATGAGCAAAGGGAAAACACTCACAGTGGGGAAGGGGCTTCTTTTTGCAAATGGTCAGGTTCCACCCACCGGAGAACTGCCTTGTACCAAAACGCATTATTTTAGAGTATTCAACCACTCTCAAAGCCGAAAGACGGTTTAAAACGAGGAAACTAAATCATTCAAGACACCGCAGTTATGTCTACAATGTGTAAAGAATCCAGTGGAAAGTGAAAAATTAGGTCAACTGTCCAGATATTTGACTTGACATAAATAAGAACCCTGGGACTGACTTTTCCACTGTATATTCTTGGGTAACATATGTATAATCTGAGATTAGAATCTGAGCATTTTGCTTTCATTGTGTTTTCTTTAACTGATTTCCATGACATTTCTTGTGAAATGTGGCTCTCTTTGGTATGTAAGTTCAGCAAAAGATGAATCTATGTCTGGTTCACAGCTGTATTTCAGCCTCAAAACGGTGCCTGTCCCACATTACAGTCTCAATATATGTTTATTAAATTAATGAAGAAATGTGATCCCTTCGACAATACTTTAGAGATGGAGTCTTTCACTCGTGTTCATAAATATCTTTGAGAATCTGTAAAAAAGCAATAAACTCTTTCTTTCCAAACATGTATGTATAATTATGCATACAGTTTCTAGGTTTCTTGAACTCTCTGTCACTCATTTTATGAACCACAGGTTAAGGAGCTCTGCTCCAAAAAGAACATTAAGACAAACTTCATAATTGTGGAACTGAGATGGTCAATGGTATGCATCATTGTCTGTGGTGCTTCAGCTATTATTGTCTCAGATCCTGGTCTGAGAAAACTGGACTTACTGATGGTGAAATTAAACTATTAGGGGAAAATCCATTCTATTTGAAAGTCATACTAAACATCAAAAACTATATGAGAACACAGAAAAAAAAAGATTTTCTGTGAACATAGAACATTCAGTCTGCTATTTTCTGCTTTCTATTCTTGACAAGCAAGTGCCCACAGTGATCATAATAATCAGCAACCTGAAAAGAATGAGATTCACCAGTTCCCCAGTCCCTAAAGAAAGCACTCCTGGAATTTTACCCAAGTCCTGCCAAAAGGGCCAAGTCAGAAGTCAGTGCTAGACATTTCCCCATAAAGCAGTAATGCTGCTGTCAAAATGCCTTTAACAAGAAGACTGTGTCCGAGCTCCTGGCTCCAAAATCTTTGATGAGCCAGCAGCTGTTGTTTCATCGCTAAGTCATGTCCAACTCTTTTGAGACCCCATGGACTGTATGTAACCTGCCAGGCTCCTCTGTTCATGGGATTCTTCAGGTAAGAATACTGGAGTGGGTTGCCATTTTCTTCTCCATGGAATCATCCTAACCCAGGGATCGAACCCATGTCTCCTACATTGCAGGCAGGTTCTTCGCTGCTGAGCCACCTGGGAAGCCTCACCAGCAGCTGTTCAACCTCCCTTTTCTGTGGCCTCGGTGTGCCACCTTCCCTTACTTCAACATTGTCATAAAACATAAGAATCTTCCCATTATTCCCTCCCGGAGTATTTCTATGAATAGACCTGATGTTGGTTCACAACCTTGGGAGTCCTGGGGGGAAATTCGAAACTGGCCTTCCTCACACTCATACATGAAGGGAAGGAAGGGACTGAAGAGTCAGCCACACCAAATTGGCTAGCTGGTGGGTTTCATGTCAAGGGTACTTACTTATGAGGCTTGTCTTTGATGGCTCCAAGTAAATCTTCATACCTGCCCACCAAAACCTTTAAAGTCTATATAGAGGCCTCAGTGGGTTCAGTCATGTATACCGTGCAGCAGGTTTCAGAACCACATTATTCTCTCGAGGCCACACCCTTGAAGTGGCTGCTAGTATAAAAATAGGTTTGTAGGTGGCTTGTACCTCCAAAGGACAGAGGACAGGATAAGGAATCTAGCTCCCAAGTCAACTGTGTCCTCCCAGTGACCTCCTCCAACACCTGGCCATAGCCCCTGACAGCCATCTACTTTAATTCAATTGAACCATTATTTATTTACTGATACTTTCTCTGTCCCAGACTCTCTACTAAACATTACAGAGATGGGTAAAAAAAAGTCCCAGCAATTCCACTCCTAAGAATGTACCTGAGAAGATTAAAAACATGTTCACACAAAAATTTGTTCATAATATTATTATTCATAATAGCCAAAAAGTGGAAACAACCTAAATGTATATCGACTGAGGAAGAGTCAAGCAAAATGTGGTATGTTCATACAATGAGATACTTACTCAGCCATAAAAAGGAAGTATTGACACATTCTAAGTGAAGGAAGCTAAACACAGAAGATGACTTATTATTCGATAACATTTACATGAAACATCCACAATGGGTAAATCCACTGAGATGAAAGCAGGTTAGTGGTTGCCAGAAAATGTGGGAAGGAAGGAGTTAGGACTAACTGCTAATAAATACACGATTGGGGGCGGGGTAGGTAAGGAGGGAAATAGGAAGGTTCTGGAATTAGTGGTGATGGTTGAATGCATGCATGCATGCTAAGTCACTTCAGTCATGTCCGACTCTGTGACCCTATGGACAGTAGCCCTCCAAGCTCCTCTGTCCATGGGATTCTCCAGGCAAGAATACTGGAGTAGGTTGCCATGCCCTCCTCCAGGGTTGCACAATATCGTAAATATACTTAAAACAGCTGAAGTGTATACTTTAAAATAATGAATTTTATGTTGGGTGAAGCATATCTCAGTTTTTTAAATGCTATTTAAAAGTCAGGCTAGTCAGTACCGTTGATGGGAGTGATAGACAGAAAGGGGCACAGAGGGGGTTGGCTGGAATCAATTTTACTTTTTGATTTGGGTAGTGGTTACACTGGTGCTTCGTCTAAGATAACATATTAAGCAATGTGTTTATGTCGCATGCACAATTCTGAATGTCTAAATAACAATAGAAATTTTTAAGGAAATAAAGTAGGGAATAGTTACTGTTGTTGTTTAGTCACTGGGGAATCCCTGGGGGCTCAGTGGTAAAGAATCCACCGGCAGTGTAGAAAATGCAGGGTTTGAGTCAGACACGACTTAGCAACTAAACCACCACCACCAGTCACTAAGTCATGTCTGACTCTTTGTAACCCAGGGACTGTAGCCCGCCAGGCTCCTCAGCCTGTGTGGGATTTCCCAGGCAAGAATACTGGAAAGGGTGGTCATTTCCTTCTCCAGGGGATCTTCCTGACTCAGGGTTTGAACTTGCATCTCCTCACACTTAGAGTCAATTAATCTGTGACAAAGAAGGCAAGAATATACAATGAAGGAAAACCAGTCTCTTCAATAAATGGTGTTGGGAAACTGAAGTCACATGTAAAAGAATGAAATTAGACCATTTTCTAACACCATATACAAAAATAAACTTGAAATGGATTAAAGACCTAAATGTAAGACTGGAAACGATGAAACTCTTAAAGGAAACCATAGGCAAAACACTCTTTGACATAAATTGTAGCAATATTTTTTTTTTCAGATCTGTTTCCTGAGGCAAAGGCAACAAAAGAAAAATAACCAAATGGGACTTAAGTAGACTTAAAGGGTTTTTCACAGTAAAGGAAACCACCACAAAGCAAAAAGATAACCTATAGAATGGAAAAAAATAAATATTTGCAAATAATATGACTGACAAGAGGTTAATCTCCAAAATATATAAATAACTCATACAACTCATACTGTTCATGGGGTTCTCAAGGCAAGAATGCTGAAGTGGTTTGCCATTCCCTTCTCCAGTGGATCACACTTTGTCAGAACTCTCCACCATGACCCACCTGTCTTGGGTGGCCCTACACGTCATGGCTCATAGTTTCATTGAGTTAGACAAAGCTGTGATTCATGCGATCATTCTGGTTCATTTTCTGTGATTGTGGTTTTCATCCTGTCTGTCCTTTGATGGATGAGGATAAGAGGCTTAGGCAAGTTTCCTGATGGAAGGGACTGGTTGTGGGGGAAAGTGGATCTTGCTGTGGTGGGCAAGGCCATGCTCAGTAAATCCTTAATCCAATTTTCTGTTGATAAGTGGGGCTGTGTTCCTTCCCTGTAGTTTGGTCTAGACCAATGGTAAGGGTATGGCAACCTCCTCAAAAAGGACTTATACCAGCATGCTGTGCCTCCCAGGACTGCTGCCATCAGTGCCCCTGACCCCGAGGCAGGCCACTGTCAATGCATGCCTCTGCCAGAGACTCCCAAACACTCACATGCAGAAACATCACTTTGCTGACAACAGTACATATAGTCAAAGCTATGGTTTTTCCACTAGTCATGTACAGATGTGAGAGTTGGACCAAAAAGAAGACTTAGCACTGGAGAACTGATGTTTTTGAACTATGGTGCTGGATAAGACTCTTGAGAGTCACTTGGAGAGGAAGGAGATCAAACCAGTCAATTCTAAAGGAAATCAACCCTGAATATTCACTGGAAGGACTGATGCTGAAGCTGAAGCTCCAATACTTTGGCCACTTGATAGGAAGAGCCAAATCACTGGAAAAGACTCTGATGCTGCAAAAAATTGAGGACAGGAGAAGAAGGGGGTGACAGAGGATGAGATGGTATCATTGACTCAATGAACATGAGTTTGAGCAAGCTCCAGGAGGCAGTGAAGGACAGGGAAGACTGGCATGCTGCAGTCCATGGGGTCGCAAAGAGTTGAACATGACTGAGTGACTGAGCAACAACATACAACTCAACATCAAAAGAAAGTCATTCATCTCATACATGGAATCTAAAAAGAAATGATAAAACTGAGCTTACTTACAAAACAGACTTACAGACTTAGAGAATGATGAAAGGATATGGGAAAGGGATAGTTAGGGAGTTTGAGATGGACATGTACACACTGCTATATTTAAAATGGATAACCAACAAGGACTGACTGAATCGTACATGGAACTCTGCTCAACATTATATGGCAGTCTGGAAGGGAGGAGAGTTTGGGAGAGAATGAATACATGTATATGTATGACTGACTCCCTTCACTGTTCACCTGAATCTATCACAACACTGTTAATGAGTGTTAATGCAGCCCACCAGGCTTCTCTGTCCATGGGATTCTCCAGGCAAGTATCCTGGAGTGGGTTGCCATTTCCTTCTCCAGGGGATCTTCCCGACGCAGGGATCGAACCTGGGTCTCCCGTATTGCAGACAGACAGTTTAACCTCTGAGCCACCAGGGAAGCCCTATACCCCAATACAAAATAAAAAGTTTTTAAAAAATCATTTAAAAGGGGGCAGAGGACCTGAATATTTTTCTAAAGAAGACATAGGGATAGCCAACAGGCACATGAAAAGATGCTCAATATTGTAAACCATCAGAGGAATGCAAATCAAAGCCACAATGAGATACTACTTCACACCCATCAGAATGGCTATCATCAAAAAGAACACAAATAATAAATGTAGAGAAAAGAGAACCCTGTTACACTGTTGGTGGGAATCCAAATTGGCATAACCGCTTCCTTGGTGGCTCAGAGGTTAAAGCGTCTGCCTCCAATGCGGGAGACCCGGGTTCGATCCCTGGGTTGGGAAGATCCCCTGGAGAAGGAAATGGCAATCCACTCCAGTATTCTTGCCTGGAGAATCCCATGGACGGAGAAATCCATGGGGTCGCAAAGAGTTGGACACGACCAAGCAACTTCTCCTTACCTTACACCTTACCTTACTATGGAAAACACTATGAAAGTTCCTCAAAAAAAAAAAACAAAAAACAAAAAATAGAGTTATCGTATGACCCAGCAATTCCACTTCCAGGTATATATCCTAAGAAAATGAAAACATTAATTCAAAAAGATATATGCACTTCAGTGTTCATAGCAGCATTGTTTACAATAGCCAAGATATGGAAGCAACCTAAGTGCTCATCAACAGATGAATGAATAAAGAAGATGTATATATATATAAACATAAATATGTAAGTAGGCTTCTCTGGTAGCTCAGCTGGTGAAGAATCTGCCTGCAATGCAGGAGGCCCCAGTTCGATTTCTGGGTCGGGAAGATCCCCTCAAGAAAGGATAGGCTACCCACTCCAGTATACTTGGGCTTCCCTGGTGTCTCAGATGATAAAGAATCCACCTGCAATACAGGAAACTGGGGTTCGATCCCTGGGTTGGGAAGATCCCCTGGAGAAGGGAAAGGCTATCCACTCCAGTATTCTGTCCTGGAGAATTCCACGGACAGAGGTGCTGAGCACAACTGAGTAACAACAGTAGAGCTAGTAGTAATAATATTAATTCAGTTCAGTTCAGTCCCTCGTTGTGTCTGACTCTTTGTGACCCCATGAGTCGCAGCACGCCAGGCCTCCCTGTCCATCACCAACTCCCCGAGTTTACCCAAACTCATGTCCATCGAGTCGGTGATGCCATCCAGCCATCTCATCCTCTGTCATCCCCTTCTCCTCCTGCCCCCAATCCCTCCCAGCATCAGTCTTTTCCAATGAGTCAACTCTTCGCATGAGGTGGCCAAAGTACTGGAGTTTCAGCCTCAGCATCAGTCCTTCCAATGAACACCCAGGACTGATCTCCTTTAGGATGAACTGATTGGAGCTCCTTGCAGTCCAAGGGACTCTCAAGAGTCTTCTCCAACACCACAGTTAAGAAGTCTGCCATTTCTAAGAATGCTGAAAAAAATAAATCCTTCCTACCTAAAGCCCTCTTTCCAACCAAAAATAAAACCATGATCAAAGTATCCTTTAAATCTAAACCTATTTACTTAGCTACTAACAATGAAGCTTAATGTACCAATTTATTGGAAGTTATATATATGCCAAGCTTTGTCCACAATGTACGTCATATTTTATCAGACAGTGATAGAATTTTAAAAAAGAAAGAGGAAATTACTCCTTTTACTTCTTCATGGTAACAAAAAGCTAAAATTTAATTTGATGGTAGACCCACAGAATGTAGACCTTCTATATCTTGCAGAATTTGAAAAACATCTTCACTTGAGCATTACTTGCTGATGTACCTAGTTCTGTCATTAATTCCAAAAATCCTGTGTGTTCAAACCATGCTTTGTGTTTATTCTCTCAAGTGGGAACAATCTATTTTAATCACTGAAGCCAGAGAGGCTTTTTTTTTTTAAGACAAAGGGAAAAAAAAATATCTGACTGTAACTGTTTAAAATGCTTCAATATCTGTACATTGTTTGGCGGTTAAGAGGGTAAATCTTGGCCATTACCTTCAAGGTCCTGGATAATTTGGTCCCAACCTCCTTCCCAGCTTCCTTACTGACCACTGCCCCCTTTAATTACTGAGCCTTGGCCCCCAAACCAGCTTTCTATTCCTTGTATTCAACCATCAAATATGCCACTCCCTCTGAAATATTTTCCTCCCTGTTCCCTTTTTATCCCCCACTCTTTCTTATATGCTTCCTACTCATCCTCTGAGCCTCAGTTTAAATGTTTCTTCCTCAGGGACCAGGCTACATCCTCGTATTATTACCTCACAGCACTCTATGCTTCTCCTTCGTAGCACTCAGCACAGCTGAAGTTAAGCATCTGTGCAAGTGTTTGTCGAATATCTGCACCCACTAGATTGTAAGCTTCATGAAAACAGCAAACATAAATGTCTGCATTACTATTGCATCCCAACATCTAACCTGATACATGCTACTAAATACATAAAGTGGAATTTCATGTTTTTATTTCCTTGCAATACCTTAAGTTAAAACTCAAGAAATTTTACAGCGAATTTAAGTGACAAGTAAGACACCGGATACACATGCTTAGCCTAGGACAGTGCCAAATCCATAAATATTTATTAGTTAATAAATATTTGAACAATATTACTATGAGTCAATATCTGGCCATAAAGTTATAAAAGATTTACTAAAAGTTGATGTTCATAATCTCTCCTGAAATATTGAATCTCCACACCCAAGAAGAAAACTTAAATATTCCTCTATTTTAATATCTATGGCATTGAATCAAAACATAATTCCATAGCAAAGAAACCAACATGGCCCATATCCTGGGCTTGGAATGCGTGTTTGATCACATCTTATATTTTTCCACTGACTCATTCGCCTCACCTGCCTTCATTAATAGAAGGTCCATTATCTCCCTCTTGAGACCTACCCTTTCCCCTCTCTAAGCCCAAAGGCTTACTCACTCTAAATGCCTGCTGCTGGAGAAAACAAGAAAGCCTCCTTGGGCCAGCATAGCTGTTGTTTCTTTCACTACCACAAGATGTCACTGCAGAAAACCAGGCCTTCACAATTTTGTCTCTAACCTGCAGCTACAAAATCCTTTCCATCTTAGTGCCTGCATAACTTCACACTTGAATGCAAATTCATAGCTCTTTAATTTTCTACCCAGATGCTGTCTTTTTTTTTTTTTTTTTTGCAAAGCATGACAATAAGCATCAGAGAGGTCTCAAGGTCTTCCTTCCCAGAAGACTCATTGACCTCCAGCTATCCGACAACAGAACTTCCCTGGTGGCCCAAACAGTGATGACTTCACCTGCAGCACAGGAGACCGCCTGCTAACCAGGTGACGCAGGTTCAATCCCTGGGTCAGGAAGACATGCTGGAGGAGGAAGTGACAACCCACTCCAGTATTCTTGCCTGGGAAATCCCATGGACAGAGGCTACAATCCACGGGATCGCAAGAGCAGGACACGACTTAGTGACTTAACCATCACCATGCAGTAACAAGCCCCGTGGACAAGGCCAACTACATAATTTGCAAAACCCTATTCAAAATAAAAATGTGGGATCTTTTGTTCTAAAAACAGAGAAAAGTGTCAATAAACATATTCCAATACCAAACTTTTCCTTTCTTCCACAGTCCCTTTCATCATCTCAGGGTGGGTTTTATTCGGTGTTCAACGGTGTTCATTCTCAGGCATGAGGATAACCACAGAGCAAGAGCAAGCCTCCGCATGTGCCCAGGGACCCCTTTGTGGCGGCAGACATGGCTCACCAGGTGCTGGGATCTGTTTCCCCGCAGCCACCATTGCCATGCTACCACCAGGGGCAGAGAAGTCATCTTCCCTTAAAGGCCCCACTACTCCAACCCACAGAGGACAGGCAACTACCAAAGGACCACAGCTTCCCTGCCAGGATACACGCAGTTCCTGGACAGGTGGAAAAAAGACTCTCCATCACTTACTCAGCTGCCAAGTATACAGTGGAATTGCTGGTCCAGGGATGGTCACAGCCTTCCCTTGCCTTATGATGCCACAAGCATACACTGACCCTAAACCTCCACGTTTGTTCACAAACCACTACTAGGGCCAAAAGTGGTGGCAGAATGCCACGTATGGCACCTTCCAACCTCCTCCCCACCAACCCAACCTGGTTGCCAGCTCAAGCAGAGGACAGCAGTAATCACAGGCACAGGCAGGGAGGATGTGCGAAACTGGGAGCAGAGAGCCAAGAACCTATCCTGGGGAAGTGGAAGGAAGAGGGACCAGGAGTGAGCTGACGGCCCCAAGCCCCCAATGTATGCACCATTGTGTCAATATACTTCATTTACAAATAAACAAATTCTAAGATAAAATCATTAAGAATTGCATAGCAACAACAACAGAACATCATACCCCAAGTGTGGGGATCCTGTGTGCCCATCCTGGTTCCACACGTGCAAAGCCAGCCCTACCAGCAGACCATGGAATCTGGAGAGAAGGATCTTCGTCAAGCCACAAAAAGTCTATTACACCCTTCCTCCAGAGTCACGGGTGTCTACTCACTTTATGTTTCATAACCTGGCAGAGTATTCAAGTGACTAATGTCTGAAGCAGAAAATTCTATTTCAAGGTGACCAGCTCCAGCCACCTAGGCATAGAGGTAGCTAGCATCTTCTTTAAATAAATAAATTATCACTAAGCACCATAGTTAGGAAAAGCAAATGCTCTAAGAAATTCAAACTTTTCTGAAGAGTGTGATGAGATGATTAATAAGATAAAATTGGAAGAGACCCTGATGCTGGATAAGATTGAAGGCAGGAGAAGGGGACAACAGAGGATGAGATGGTTGGATTGGCATCACCAACTCAATGGACATGAGTTCAAGGAAGCTCCAGGAGATAGTGAAGGACAGGGAGGCCTGGCATGCTGCGGTCCACGGGGTCACAAAGAGTTGGACACAACTGAACAACAAAGATAAAACAACAACAATAACGATAACAATAAATGCATAGACAACTTCCCCATCCACAGTGTCTCAATAGAAGAAAGGACTTCACAAGCACATCTGTGTTATTCAGATGTTATTACTGCTCTTCACTTTTGACTGAATTTGGCAGAAAAGAGAACTAATATAAATGCGTGTTTTTCCAAGTGTCAGAAGAAAAACACAAAGTATGATACTGTGGTTTATAAAAAGATATGTGTATTTGGTCTTCAACCCTGCTTCAGGCATAAAGCTCCTAAAATCCTTGGCATTTCCTATATAATTAAGGTGTCAATAATCATAATATACCCCTTTCAACCACACTTGAGTTCATGAAGTGATTTTGGGGAAGCATCTGAGGATAGGGGCTGGTTACCAAGAGAACTAACCATGGGATTAGAAGCCTGGAATTTTCAGTTCCATCTCCAGATCTCTGTTGAGGGGAAAGAAACTGGAGATTGAGCATTTTAATCAATCACACATATGTAATAAAACCAGAAGGACAGGGCTCAGAGAGTTCCCAAGTAGATGAACCAGAGTGCTTCCACGTGCCACTGTGTCAGGCCCCAAATTCAATGCATATAGAAGTTCCTTTGCTCCATACCTCATTCTCTGTGTCTTTTCACCTAGCTGTTGATTTGTATCCTTAGTAATAAACTAGTAATCTGGTGAGTAAACAGGTTTCCTGAGTTCTATGAGACACTCTAGCAAATTAATCAAACTCAAGGAGGGAATTATGGGAATCTCTGATTTACAGCCAGTCAGTCAGCAGCCCAAGTAACCACCTGGACTTGCAATTAGTATCTGAAGTAAAGGGCAGTCGTGTGGGACTGAGCCCCTAACCTGTGGAATCTGATGCTATCTCTGGAGAGGTAGTGTCAGAAACGAGATGAATTGTATGACATCCAGCTTGCACTGGAGAACTGCTTGGTGGTAAGAGGGAAATCCCCAGCCACACATTTATACTTGGTGACAAGAATCATTATATGACATCATGTTTATTACAAGAAATTATCAGATCTCAGTTTTCAGTCTCTGAAAAATCATCAAGTAACCAATACTGAAACAATCAGAGGTTCCCTTTATTCTTCTTAATTAATTTCCTCCTTAATTTTCCTTCTGGTAAGAAGCAGAGAGAATCAGTTTTCCTCCTTAACGTCACCTCTTTTCTCTTTCCATCTATATATTCCATTACATTATAAATATCTCTGAACTTTGCCACTTTTTCCTTTTTTCTAATTATTTTTTATCATATTTGATACGAAGCATATTTGACTGTGTTCCTGATTCATTGTTGTTGTTGTTCAGTCGCTCAGTCATGTCTGACTCTTTGCAGCCCCATGGACTACAGCACGCCAGGCTTCCTGTCCTTCGCTAATCTCCCGGAGTTTGCTCAAACTCATGTCCATTGAGTCAGTGATGCCAACCATCCAACCATCTCATCCTCTGTCATCCCCTTCTCCTCCTGCTTTCAGTCTTTCCCAGCATCAGGGTCTTTTCTAATGAGTTGGCTCTTCACATCAGGCAGCCAAAATATGGGAGCTTCAGTATCAGTCCTTCTAATGAAAATTCACGGTTGATCTTCTTTAGGATTGATTGGCTTGATCTCCTTACAGTCCAAGGAACTCTCAAGAGACTTCTCCAACACCACAGTTTGAAAGCTGGACCTTCTTTATGGTCCAGCTCTCACATACATACATGTGAGACTGGAAAAACCATAGCTTTGACTAGATGGACCTTTGTTGGTAAAGTAATATCTCTGTTTTTTAATATGCTGTCTAGGTTGGTCATAGCTTTTCTTCCAAGGAGCATCTTTTAATTTCATGGCTGCACTCAACATCTGCAGTGATTTTGGGGCCAAAAAAATAAACTCAGTCACTGTTTCCATTGTTTCCCCATCTATTTGCCATGAAGTGATGGGACCAGATGCCATGATCTTAGTTTTTCGAATGTTGACTTTTAAGCAGTTATTTCACTCTCCTCTTTCACCTTCATCAAGAGGCTCTTTAGTTCCTCTTCACTTTCTGCCATAAGGATGGTGTCATTCACACATCTGTGGTTATTGATACTTCTCCCAGCAATCTTGATTCCAGCTTGTGCTTCACCCAGCCCAGCATTTCATATGATGCACTCTGCATATAAGTTAAATAAGCAGGGTGACAAGATGCAGCCTTGATGTACTCCTTTCCCAAGTTGGAATCATTCTGTTATTCCATGTCCAGTTCTAACTGTTGCTTCTTGACCTGCACACAGGTTTATCAGGAGACAGGTAAGGTGGTCTGGTATTCCCATTTCTTTAAGAATTTTCATGTAAGAAATGAATCTCTAGTCTAGGTTTGATACAGGATACAGGATGCTTGGGGCTGGTGCACTGGGATGACCCAGAGAGATGATATGGGGAGGGAGATGGGAGGGGGGTTCAGGGTTGGGAACTCATGTACGCATGTGGTGGATTCATGTCAATGTATGGCAAAACCAATACAGTATTGTAAAGTAAAAAAAGAAAATAATAATTTAAAAAAATAAAATAAAATAAAATTGTTTACTACTAAAAAAAAAGAATTTTCCACAGTTTTTTTAAATAATTCTTCAAGAATACACAGAACTATAAAAAAAAAAAAGAGCTTAATAACCCAGATAACAATGGTGCGATCACTCACCTACAGCCAGATATCCTGGAGTGCAAAGTCAACTGGGCGTTAGGAAGCATCACAATGCCAAAGAATGTTGAAACTACCACACAATTGCACTCATTTCACATGCTAGCAAGTAGTGCTCAAAATCCTTCAAGCTAGGCTTCAACAGTATGTGAACCGAGAGCTTCCAGATATACAAGCTGGATTTAGAAAAGGCATAGGAATCAGAGATCAAATTGCCAACATCCATTGGATCATAGAAAAAGCAAGAGAATTCCAGAAAAACGTCTATTTCTGCTTCATTGGCTACATTAAAGCCTTTGATTGTGTGGATCACAACAAACTGTGAAAAATTCTTAAAGAAATGGGATCCTGATTCGTAATTATGTTATTTGAACTTAATGTTCTCTTAATGTCAGCACTGAGATTATTCTAGTTTCATTAAACATATCTTGTGCTATAGTATGCGTTGGTCATTTCCATGATGTCAATGGTTTTTATCGAAATACATGAATGCATTGGGCTTCCCTGGTGGCTCAGACAGTAAAGAATCTGCCTGCAATGCAGGAGACCCAAGTTCAATTCCTAGGTTGGAAGATCCCCTGGAAAAGAAAATGGCAAACCACTCTAGTATTCTTGCCTGGAGAATTCCATGGACAGAGGAGTCTGGTTGAAAATAGACCATGGGGTCGCAAAGAGTCAGACACAACTGAGTGACTAATACTTTCACTTTCTTTCACTTTACTTCCCTAGACCTTATACCCAATTTCATAGGAACTTCAACACAATTTATTAAATTTTTTGTTGGTCTTCTCCCTCATATACTCAACATTCATCTCGAGTTCCCAATCTAACCCTAACCTCAGCCTCAGCAGATGATTTTGTCTTAAACACCAGTGCATAAATTACTTTCTCAACTATCTTCCTCTCTTTGTCCATGCCTCCATTTCTTCACAACCAGTTCTATACTCCTTGCTCATCATCTCAGGCCTCCTCAATCTTTCACTTCCTTGGAGACCTTGCTCCAACTATTTCTATCTCTCCAATACGTTCAACCTCTCTCTCTCGCCTAAGTCTTTCCTTTTAGATTATGAGCATGCCCAGTTTTCATCCAGCTTTCATCCAAAAAAATACAATAAAAAACACCTTCTGATCCCACTGTATACGATCTTTTCCCCTCCCTAATACATGGGTTTACATGTCACACCTTTTCTCCCTACTTTACCCTCATCCTATCTCCTTTCACCTAGTTAAATTCTACTCAACTTTTGGACATCAGTACACATATCATTTGGGGGGGGGGGAAGTCATTCTTGCTGCCCAAGTCTGATCAACTTCTTTTGTCAAATATTTTCAATAATCTAAAGATTATTCAAAGATTATTTCAAAGATTTATCTCAATTTGTAATTATATGTAATTTTGCATTATTTATTCATTAATTTTTCTCTCCACTACTCTTCAGACTCTGGGAGAGGAAGCACTGTGTCTGTCTTTGATCAATATTGTTCCTTCAGTGTATTTCATAGATCCTAGGATGTATTTGGTATTCAATAAATGTTTGTAAATAAATGAATATATTCATTGATTATTTCTCCTAGACACTTCTTTTAAAAGTTTATCATAGCTCTTCAATCTAGAAAACAATATGAGTGTTTTAGGGAAAATAAAACACCTATTTTTTCTTCACAGTAGTAATGCTAAAAAGGAGAAAGCATGTGTAGAGAGAAGGAAGACATTGGCTTGGGAATTGGGAAACCAGTTCTCAGCATGGAGATTCCTGTTCATGATAAGAAATAAATGTGAAATTCTTAAAGTTTCTTTTCTCTGAAATCCTCTGATTTTCAAATTATTGCCCACTAAAGCAATAATTATGGGGTATTCCTAGAAGGAAACTTTGGGGGGAAAACGTATCTGTCTACATATATTTTGAAGTTTCTTTCATTTATCGAGCACCTAAGAAACAAGTGCTGATCTGGCCCGTTTAACATGCTACAGGAAAAGCTTTCTTTAGCAGCCAAACTTCAAACATTGAAACTAGGACTATCACTTAATTTCTCTGATGAAAAGATCCTGAATTGTGGTATAAAAGCATGATGAGAGTGTTCATTTCTAATGGGGAATTTTAACAACCTATTAATAATTTTCCAAGGGTTTTCCAGTTTCCTTAATCCTAGAAGATATGGCTTTGCTTTTATTTTCCCAAAGAGGCTTAAAAGCTTATCTTTTTTTAACAGTTTTGTATTCCTACAATACATCTTCCATCAAACTGTCTTCCTTGGATGTGTCTAAAGGATGAACAATTAAAAGCTAACACTTAAAAATTTCATTATGATTTTACCAAAATGAAACTCCCATAATAAAATTATATCCCTCTCCATCTATTATTATTTTTTCTTCTATTAATATTAAGTAGTAGGTTGACTGGTGGTCCAGCAGTTCTATCATAGAATAAATTTAAGTTAAACTCCTGATGTAGGTTTCAGCTAGTATTCCTATTTCTAGAAATACCACCTTGTGGAAAGATACTCTAAACTAATAATGTAAACCTGAAGTAAAACATTTGGCTGGACACATATAGATGGTCTTTAGACAGAGAGTTCAATCGTGCTTTATGAAAGTAATGTCAGTATACAAAAAAGAGCCTTTTGTAAAAGTCATCATGAGTAATTGTGTTAAGTCTCACGTCCACAGGACTGATATTTACTGAGATTTCCTAATGACATTTAGCAACAATGCTGACTATAAGGAAAGAGACATACCTCAGCAAAATATTTAGGTTGTAAATGTTGAGGGAATTAAAGACCTTACAAGTGGTTATTAACACAAAGGGATGCATAGCTAAGGAAACAGATAACGAAGCATGAACTTCATAGTTAGCATATAAAACAAAGAATGTGGTTTGTAATTACTATGTATGCATACGTTGTCTTTAAAGATATATTGTGGTAAAGCCAGCACAGTATCAAAATAAGCTCAATGCGCTGGAGCAAACACTTCTATATACCGCTAACCTAGTCATAAAGGTATAAACATCTATTTCCCTGGAAACTCTTATCCTCTGCCAAGCAAGTGTCATCTTTGAAGGTTAAAACCAGGCAGTATTCACTAGTCCAGCTGATGTTCAAAACTAATATTGAACATGGTTGTTCCTCAAAATATTAAACATATAATTATCATATGGTTTCATAATTCCACTCTTGGAATTGGGCTTATCCTCAAAAAATCGAAACCAAGGATTCTAACAGATATTTGCACACCAAAGTTCACAGCAGCATAATTCATAACAGTCAAAAGGTAGAACACAAATGTCCATCAAATGCATAAGCAGAAAACGTGGTATACACACACGGTGGAACATCATTGAGCCTTAAGAGAGAAGGAAATTCTGACACATGCTGCAACATGCATGAAACTTAAGGACATTATGCTAAGTGAAATAAGAAGCTGGTCACAAAGGAACAGCTATTGCATGACTTCCTTTTGATGAGGTACCTAGAGCAGGCAAATTCCTAGAGACAGAAAATAAAATGGCAGTTTCTAGGGATTGGGAGAGAAGAATGGGAGTTGTCGGCGGCGGTGGCAGTAGAGGGGGGCAGGGTCCCAAGATGGTGGAGAAATAGGACAAGGAAACCACTTTCTCTGCCACACATTCACCAAAAGATCATTTGAATGCTGAGCAACTCCCACAAAACAACTTCTGAATGCTGTCAGAGGACACCAGTCACCCAGAAAGGCAGCCCATTCTCTTCAAAAGGAGGTAGGACAAAATATAAAAGATGAAAAGAGAGACAGAGTTAGGGATGGAGACCTGTCCTTGGGAGGGAGTGGTGAAGGAGGAGAAGCTTCCAAATAGTAGGAAGCCATCTCACAGGCGGGCCTCTGTGGAGTTTTGGGATCTCAGAGGGCAACATAACCGGGAGAAAAAAATAAAATCCACAGAATACCCATCTAACAGCCACTGCCAGCAGAGAAATAGCCCAGACACTCGCATCTGCTGCCAGATGGAAAGGGAGCTGTGGGCTGCATAATTGGTGCTTAGGGTAAGGACCAGGGTAAGGATTTAGGGTAATGCCCTGAGGGCAATTCTGAGGGAGCTAACATGAGATAGCAACCAAAACTGTGGGATCGCCAGAGAGAGAGAATAAAAGAGAACTTTCCCATGAAAGGCTCTAATGCGCAGCCTGGCCTGCTCACAGAACAAAGGACTCAGTGAATACCAAAGGACAGCTAGCCAGCTGTGTACAGCCAGCCCCCAGCCGCCGCCGCCACCACCGCTGGCGGCAGAGAGGCAGGCATGCGACAGCCGGAGCCAGAAGGCTAGGAGCTGCTGTGTTCTTGAACCCAGAGACTGGCATCCTCCACCACACTGTGAGCAGGCTCCCAGTTGCTAACCTCATCTTCCTGGGATCCTGGACAGTTGACATCTGCCAGGAAGGTCACAGCCTGAGATCAGCTCCCCAGAGGAGACACACGGCACACCTGAGACGGCGCTCTCATGGCGCACCCGGCAAACCTAGCAGCCAGACAGGAGAAGGTGATGAAGACTCACGGCCCAGCTGGGACAGTGCGCTCACCAAGCACCTGGTTGCCTGAGCTCCTCGGACCTGAGAAGGGCACAAAATGCACACCCAACAGAGTCTGTGCCCTAGCGGAGTACACAAGAACCTGAGCAGCTTAGACCTGGGAAGTGCACGAGATGCAGGGTCTGCTTTGGACAGTGCCCCTGCAGAGCACCCTGGAGCCTGAGCAGTGTGGGCCCAGGAAGCACATGCCACCTTGAGCTGTGGCAAACCCAGTGTGGTCCATACACTGCGACCACTCTCCCACACATGCCAGCGATATTTGTTTGCAGTGTCCCTCTCTACCCACAGCACAACTGAACAAGTGAGCCTAAATAAGTGACCACCTTCACCCCCTTGTGTCAGGGCAACAACTAGACACTGAAGAGACTTGCAAAAAGAGGAAGCCAAAATAAAGAAGAGGGAACCGCTCTGGGAGTGACAGGTGCAACAGATTAAAACCCTGTAGTTAACGTTGACTAAGCATTGGAGGGGCCTATAGACCTTGAGAACAAGCACAGGCTGGAGCAAGGGACCATCTGAAACTGAATTGACCCCACACAGCCCACAGCAGCACCAGAGAAATTCCTAGATATATTTTTACTATTATCACATTTTAATTTTGTTAAATTTAAGTTCTTTGTTACTCCTTTAATTTTCATTTTTATAATTTCCTATTACCTTGCAAAAGAGGCCCTCTTTTAAAAGCAAATATCATATATATATATTTTTATAATTTTTGTGATTGATTCTGTTTTGTATTTTTAATACTATTTTTCTGAGAGTCTAACCTCTACTTTAGATTTGTAATCTTTGCTTTCGGTTATTTGTTATCAATTTTGTACCTTTAAGAATCTAATCTTCAGTATCCATTTTCACTTTGGGGTATGATTACTGGCTTGATTGCTCTCTCCCCTTTCACTCTCCCTTTTCTCCCTCAGGTCACCTCTATCTCCTCCCTCCACTGTCTCTTCTGTACTCAACTCTGTGAATCTCTCGGTGTTCTGGGCCATGGAGAACACTTAGGGAACTGATTACTGGATAGATTGGTCTCCCCCTTTTGACTCCCAATCTTCTCCTCCTGGTCACCTCTATCTCCCTTCTCCCTCTTCCCGTCTCCATGTAACTCTGTGAACCTCTCTGGGTGTCCTTCGATGTGGAGAATTGTTTCCCCACTAACCTAGATGTTTTATCATCTGTGCTGTATGGATGGAGAAGTCTTGAGGCTACCGTAAGTATAAGACTGAAAGCCAGAGGCAGGAGGCCTAACTCCAGAACTTGAGAACATCAGAGAACTCCTACTTCCAGGGAACATTGATAGACAAGAGCTCACCCAAAAGTCTCCATACCTATACTGAAACCATGCTCCACCCAAGAGCCAACAAGTTCCAGAGCAAGACATACCACACTAATTATCCAACAAAGCAGGAACACAGCCCCAAGCATTAAAAGATAGGCTGCCCAAAGCTATGCCAAACCCATAAATAACCCAAAACTCACTACTGGACACTTCATTGCACTTCAGAGAGAAGAGATCCAGCTCCACCTACCAGAACACAGACATAAGCTCGCCTAACCAGCAAACCTTGACAAGCTACTAGTCCAACCCCAACCATAGGGAGCAGGCTCCACAATAAAAGGAACCATGAACTTCCAGCCTACAGAAAAGGCACCCCAAACACAGCAATCTGAACAAAATGAAAAGGTAGAGAGATATTCAGCAGGTAAAGGAACATGATATATGCCCACCAAACCAAACAAAAGAGGAGGAGATAGGGAGTCTACCTGAAAAAGAATTCAGAATAATGATAGTACAGATGATCCAAAATCTTGAAAACAAAATGGAGTTACAGATAAATGGACTAGAGACAAGGATTGAGAAGATCCAAGAAATGTTTAACAAGGACCTAGAAGAAATAAAGAAGAGTCAGTCAATAATGAATAATGCAATAAATGAGATCAAAAGCACTCTGGAGGGAACCAACAGTAGAATAACTGAGGCAGAAGATAGAATAAGTGAGGTGGAAGACAGAATGGTGGAAATAAATGAAGCAGAGAGGAAAAAAGAACAAAAAGAAATGAGAACAACCTCAGAGACCTCTGGGACAATGTTAAATGCCCCAAAATCTGAATCACAGGAGTCCCAGAAGAAGAAGACAAAAAGAAAGCGCATGAGAAAATACTTGAGACAATAGTTGAAAACTTCCCTAAAATGAGGAAGGAAATAGCCACCCAAGTCCAAGAAACCTAGAGAGTCCCAAACAGGGTAAACCCAAGGCAAAACACCCCAAGACACATATTAAATAATGAAGATCAAACACAAAAAGGAAATATTAAAAGCAGCAAGGGAAAAGCAACAAATAACACACAAGGGGATCCCATAAGGATAAGAGCTGATCTTTCACTAGAAATTCTTCAAACCAGAAGGGAATGGCAGCATATACTTAAAGTGATGAAACAGAAAAACCTACACCCCAGATTACTATACTCAACAAGGATCTCATTTAAATATGAAGGAGAAATCAAAAGTTTGTCTGTAGGCAAGCAAAAGATGAGAGATTTCAGCACCACCAAATCAGCTCTTCAACAAATGCTAAAGAATCTTCTCTAGACAGGAAACACAGAAAAGATTTATAAACTCACACCCAAAACAAAGAAGCAAATGGGAACGGGATCATACGTATCAATTCAGTTCAGTTCAGTTGCTCAGTCGTGGTCGACTCTTTGTGGCCCCATGGACTGCAGCACACCAGGCCTCCCTGTCCATCACCAACTCCCAGAATTAACTCAAACTCATGTCCATTGAGTTGGTGATGTCATCCAACCACCTCATCCTCTGTCGTCCCCTTCTTCTCTTGCCCTAAATCTTTCCCAATATCAGGGTCTTTTCCAATGAGTCAGCTCTTCACATGAGGTGGCCAAAGTATTGGATTTTCAGCTTCAACACCAGTCCTTTCAATCAATACCCAGGACTGATCTCCTTTAGGATGGACTGGTTGGATCTCCTTGAAGTCCAAGGGACTCTCAAGAGTCTTCTCCAATACCACAGTTCAAAAGCACCAATTCTTCAGCACTCAGCTTTCCTTACACTCCAACTCTCACATCCATACTTGACTACTGGAAAAACCATAGCCATGACTAGACAGACTTTTGTTGGCAAAGTCATGCCTCTGCTTTTGAATATGCTGTCTAGGTTGGTCATAGCTTTTCTTCCAAGGAACAAGCGTCTTTTTATTTCATGGTTGCAGTCATGATCTGCAGTGATTTTGGAGGCAAGAAAAATAAAGTCTGACCCTGTTTCCACTGTTTCTCCATCTATTAGCCAAGAAGTGATGGAACTGGATGCCATGATCTTGGTTTTCTGAACACTGAGTTTTAAGCCAACTTTTTCACTCGCCTCTTTCACTTCTATCAACAGGCTCTTTAGTTCTTCTTCACTTTCTGCCATAAGGGTGGTGTCATCTGCATATCTGAGGTTATTGATATTGCTCCCAGCAATCTTGATTCCAGCTTGTGCTTCTTCCAGCCCAGCATTTCTCATGATGTACTCTGCATATAAGTTAAATAAGCAGGGTGACAATATACAGCCTTGACGTACTCCTTTCCCTATTTGGAACCAGTCTGTTGTTCTATGTCCAGTTCTAACAGTTGCTTCCTGACCTGCATATAGGTTTCTCAAAGGCAGGTCAGGTGGTCTGGTATTCCCATCTCTCTCAGAATTTTCCACAGTTTATTGTGATCCACACAGTGAAAGGCTTTGGCACAGTCAATAAAGCAGAAATAGATGCTTTTCTGGAACTGTCTTGCTTTTTAGGTGATCCAGCAGATGTTGGCAATTTGATCTCTGGTTCCTCTGCCTTTTCTAAAACCAGCTTGAACATCTGGAAGTTCATGGTTCATGTACTTTGAGCATTACTTTGTTAGCATGTAAGATGAGTGCAATTGTGCAGTAGTTTGAGCATTCTTTGGCATTGCCTTTCTTAGGGATTGGAATGAAAACTGACCTTTTTCAGTCCTGTAGCAACTGCTGTTTTCCAAATTTGCTGGCATATTAAGTGCAGCACTTTCACAGCATCATCTTTTAGGATTTGAAATAGCTCGACTGGAATTCCATCACCTACACTAGCTTTGTTCATAGTGATGTTTCCTAAGGCCCACTTGACTTCACATTCCAGGATGTCTGGCTCTAGGTGAGTGATCACACGGTTGTGATTATCTGGGTCATGAAGATCTTTTTTGTATAGTTCTTCACCTCTTCTTAGTATCTTCTGCTTCTGTTAGGTCCAGACCATTTCTGTCCTTTATCAAGCCCATCTTTGCCAGAAAAGTTCCCTTGGTATCTCTCATTTTCTTGAAGAACTCTCTAGTCTTTCCCATTCTATTGTTTTCCTCTATGTCTTTGCCATGATCACTGAGGAAGGCTTTCTTTCTTATCTCTCCTTGCTATTCTTTGGAACTCTGTATTCAGATGCTTAAATCTTTCCTTTTCTCCTTTGCTTTTCACTTTTCTTTTCATAGCTATTTGTAAGGCCCCCTCAGACAGCCATTTTTCTTTCTTGCCTTTCTTTTTCTTGAGGATGGTCTTGCTCCCTGTCTCCTGTACAGTGTCATAAACCTCCATCCATAGTTCATCAGGCACTCTATCAGACCTAGTCCCTTAAATCTATTCCTCACTTCCACTGTATAATCGTTAGGGATTTGATTTAGGTCATACCTGAATGGTTTAGTGGTTTTCCCTATTTTCTTCAATTTAAGTCTGAATTTGGAAATAAGGAGTTCATGGTCTGAACCACAGTTAGCTCCCAGTCTTGTTTTTGCCGACTATATAGAGCTTCTCCATCTTTGGCTACAAAGAATATAATCAATCTGATTTTGGTGTTGGCCATCTGGTAATGTCCATGTGTAGTCTTCTCTCGTGTTGTTGGAAGAGGGTGTTTGCTATGATCAGTGCGTTCTCTTGGCAGAATTCTGTTAGCCTTTGCCCTGCTTCATTCTGTACTCCAAGGCCAAATTTGCCTGTTACTCCAGGTGTTTCTTGACTTCCTACTTTTGCATTCCAGTCCACTATAATGAAAAAGACATCTTTTTGGGGTGTTAATTCTAGAAGGTCTTGTAGGTCTTCATAGCACAGTTCAACTTCAGCTTCTTCAGCATTACTGGTCAGGGCATAGACTTGGATTACTGTGATATTGAATGGTTTGCCTTGGAAATGAACAGAGATCATTCTGTCATTTTTGAGACTGCATCCAAGTACTGCATTTTGGCCAACAAAAAGTTGACTACGATCAACAAAAGAGTTGACTATGATGGCTATTCCATTTCTTCTAAGGGATTCTTGCCCATAGTAGTAGATATAACGGAGTGGTGAGTGGTGATTGCAGGGTGCTGGAGTGGTGATTGGCTGAGAGGAGATACTGCACTTCCAAGGTCAGGAACAGTGCCTGCACTTCGCTGGTGCAGCTGTGAAAAGATACTCCATGTACAAGGTCAGGGCAGCGGCTGTGCTTCACTGGACTGGCCGTGTGGAGATACCCCACATCCAAGGTCAGAAAAACCCCAGTAAGACAGTAGGCACTGAAGCAGCTATGAGGAGATATCCCACGTTCAAGGGCAAAGGAGAAGCCCCAGCACAATCATAGGAGGGGCAAATTCACGTTTAGAATCAAACCCTATTCCCTCCAGAGATGCTCAGAGGGCTCAAACAAATTTTCTGCACACCAAGACCCAGGGACCCCACAGAGACTGAGACAGAACTGTGTTTGAGCATATCCTGTAGAGGTACGGGTCAGCAGTGGTCTGCTCAGGGACAAGGGCTCTGGGTGTGGGTATGGCATAAGTCCTCCTGGAGGAGGTAGCTATTAACCCCACTATAGGGCTGCCAGAACTTACATAGGACTGGGAAATAGACTCTTGGAAGGCACAACAGAATCTTGTGCACTGGGACCCAGGGGAAAGGAACAGTGACTCCAAAGGAGACTTGCCTGGGGGTCTCCTTACCAGGAGTCACTGGTGAAGGCGTGGGTTGGTGGTGGCCTGCTGCAGGGTTGGGGGCATGGACTGTAGCAGCACATGCCTGGGATCTTTTGAGGGAGGTCAAAATCTTCATTACCTCCACCATAGTTTGCTGCTACTGCTAAGTCACTTCAGTCATGTCCAACTCCATGCGACCCCATAGATGGCAGCCCACCAGACTCCCCCATCCCTGGGATTCTCCAGGCAAGAACACTGGAGTGGTTTACCATTTCCTTCTCCAATGCCTGAAACTGAAAAGTGAAAGTGAAGTCACTCAGCCGTGTCCGACTCTTAGCGACCCCATGGATGGCAGCCTACCAGGCTTCTCCATCCATGGGATTTTCCAGGCAAGAGTACTGGAGTGGGGTGCCATTGCCTTCTCCTCCACCATAGTTTGGCCCCAGGTAAATAGCATGGAGGGAACACAGCTCCACCCATCAACAGAAAATTGGATTACAGATTTACTGAGCATGACCCCCTCCCCATCAGAACAAGACGCAGTATCCCCCTCAGTCAGTCTATCCCATCAGGACACCTTCACAAGCCTCTTATCCTTCTCCATCAGAGGACAAGACAGACTGAAAACCACCAGCACAGAAAACTTACCAATCTAATCACATGGACCACAGCCTTGTCTAGCTCAATGAAACTATGAGCCATGCTGTGTAGGGCCACCCAAGATGGACGGGTCATGGTGGAGAGTTCTGACAAAATGTGGTCGACTGGAGAAGGAAATGGCAAACCACTTCAGTATTCCTGCCTTGAGAACCCCATGAACAGCATGTAAAGGCAAAAAGATAGGACATTGAAAGATGAACTCCCCAGGTCAGTAGGTACCCAACATGCTAGTAGAGATCAGTGGAGAAATGACTCCAGAAAGAATGAATAGATGGAGCTAAAGCAAAAACAACACCCAGTTGTGGATATGACTGGTGATGGAAGCAAGGTCTGATGCTGTAAAGAGCAATATTGCATAGGAACCTAAAATGTTAGGTCCATGAATCAAGACAAATGGAAATTGATCAAACAGGAGATGGCAAGAGTGAACGTTGACATTTTAGGAATCAGTGAACTAAAGTGGACTGGAATGGGTGAATTTAACTCAGGTGACCATTATACTTATCAATAATTACCTTAAATGTAAATTTTTTGAATGCCTCAAGCAAAAGACAAAGACTAGCTGAATGCTGTCTACAAGAGACCCAACTCAAGCCAAGGAACACATACAGACTGAAAGTGAAGGGCTGGAAAAATACATTTCATGTAAATGGAGACTAAAGAAAGCTGGGGTAGCAATACTCATATCAGATAAAATAGACTTTAAAACAAAGGCTGTGAAAAGAGACAAAGAAGGACACTACATAAAGATCAAAGGATCAATCCAAAAAGAAGATATAACAATTATAAATATATATGCACCCAAAATAGGAGCACCGCAATATGTAAGACAAATGCTAACAAGTATGAAAGGGGAAATTAACAATAAAACAATAATAGTGGGAGACTTTAATACCCCACTGACACCTATGGATAGATCAACTAAACAGAAAATAAACAAGGAAACAAACTTTAAATGATACAATAGACCAGTTAGACCTAATGATATCTATAGGACATTTTACCCCAAAACAAGGAATTTCACCTTTTTCTCAAGTGTACATGGAATATTCTCCAGAATAGATCACATCCTGGCCATAAATCTAGCCTTGGTAAATTTTTTAAAAAATTGAAATCATTTCAAGCATCTTTTCTGATCACAATGCAGTAAGATTAGATGTCAACTACAGGGAAAAAACTATTAAAAATACAAACATATGGAGGCTAAACAACATGCTTTTGAATAACCAACAAATCACAGAAGAAATCAAAAGGAAATCAAAATATGCATAGAAACAAATGAAAATGAAAACACAACAACCCAAAATCTATGGCATTCAGTAAAAACAGTGCTAAGGGGAAGGTTCATAGCAATACAAGCTTACCTCAAGAAATAAGAGAAAAATCAAATAAATAACCTAACTTTACACCTAAAGCTATTAGGAAAAGAAGAAATGAAGAACCACAGGGTTAGTAGAAGGAAAGAAACCATAAAAATTTGGGCAGAAATAAATGAAAAAGAAACAAAGGAGACTATAGCAAAAATCAACAAAACTAAAAGCTGGTTCTTTGAGAAGATAAATAAAATTGACAAGCCATTAGCCAGACTCATCAAGAAAAAAGGGAGAAGAATCAAATCAAAAAAAAAAAATTAGAAGTGAAAATGGAGAAATCACAACAGACAACACAGAAATACAAAGGATCATAACAGACTACTATCAGCAACTATATGCCAATAAAATGGACAACTTGGAAGAAATGGACAAATTTTTAGAAAAGTATAACCTTCCAAAACTGAACCAGGAAGAAATAGAAAATCTTAACTGACTCATCACAAGCACAGAAATCAAAACTGTAATCAAAAATCTTACAACAAACAAAAGCTCAGGACAAGATGGCTTCATAGGTGAATTCTACCAAAAATTTAGAGAAGAGCTAACACCTATTCTTCTCAAAGTCTTCCAGAAAATTGCAGAGGAAGATGAACTTCCAAACTCATTCTGAGGCCACCATCACCCTAATACCAAAACAGGACAAGGATGCAACAAAAAAAGAAAACTACAGGCCAATATCACTGATGAATATAGATGCAAAAATCCCCAAGGAAATTCTAGCAAACAGAATCCAACAGTATATTTAAAAGATCATACATCACGACCAAGTGGGTTTTATCCCAGGGATGCAAGGATTCTTCAATATTTGCAAATCAACAACATGATACACCACATTAACAAATTAAAAGATAAAAACCATATGATTATCTCAATAGATGCAGAGAAAGCCTTTGACAAAATTCAACATTCATTTACTCTCCAGAAAGCAGACATAGAAGAAACATACCTCAACTTAATAAAAGGCATATATGATAAACCCAGAACAGACATTATCCTCAATGGTGAAAAATTGAAAGCATTTCCCCTAAAATCAGGAACAAGACAAGGGTGCTCACTCTCACCACAACTATTCAACATAGTTTTGGAAGTTTTAGCCACAGCAATCAGAGAAGAATAAGAAATAAAAGGAATCCAGATTGGAAAAGAAGTAGTAAAACTCTCACTGTTTGCAGATGACATGATCCTCTACATAGAAAACGCTAAAGACACCACCAGAAAATTACTAGAGCTAATCAATGAATATAGTAAAGTTGCAGGATATAAAATCAACACACAGAAATCCCTTGCATTCCTATACACTAACAATGAGAAAACAGAAAGAAATTAAGGAAACAATCCCATTCACCATTGCAACGGAAAGAAATAAATACTTAGAAATAAATCCACCTAAAGAAACAAAAGACCTACATATAGAAAACTATAAAACAATGATGAAAGAAACCAAAGATGACACAAACAGATGGAGAAATATACCATATTCATGGATTGGAAGAATCAATATAGTGAAAATAAGTATACTACCCAAAGCAATCTATAGATTTAATACAATCCCTATCAAGCCACCAACAGTATTTTTCAGAGAACTAGAACAAATAATTTCACAATTTGTATGGAAATACAAAAAAACTCAAATAACCAAATAAATATTGAGAAAGAAGAGTGCAACTGGAGGAATCAACCTGCCTGACTTCAGACTATACAAAGCTACAGTCATCAAGACAGTATGGTACTGGCACAAAGACAGAAATATAGATCAATGGAACAAAATAGAAAGCCCAGAGATAAATCCACACACCTATGGACACCTTATCTTTGACAAAGGAGGCAAGAATACACAATGGATTAAAGACAATCTCTTTAACAAGTGGTGCTGGGAAAACTGGTCAACCACCTGTAGAAGAATGAAACTAGAACATTTTCTAATGCCATACACAAAAATAAACTCAAAATAGATTAAAGACCTAAATGTAAGACCAGAAACTATAAAACTCCTAGAGGAAAACATAGGCAAAACACTCTCTGACATACATCACAGCAAGATCCTCTATGACCTATCTCCCAGAATAATAGAAATAAAAGCAAAAACAAACAATTGAGACCTAAACTTAAAAACCTTTGCACAATGAAGGAAACTATAAGCAAGGTGAAAAGACAGTCTTCAGAATGGGAGAAAATAATAGCAAATGAGGCAACCAACAAATAATTAATCTCAAAAATATACAAGCAGCTCATGCAGCTCAACTCCAGAAAAATAAATGACCCAATCAAAAAATGGGCCAAAGAACTAAACAGATATTTCTCCAAAGAAGACATACAGATGGCTAACAAACACATGAAAAGATGCTCAGAATCACTCATTATCAGAGAAATGCAAATCAAAACCACAATGAGGTACCATCTCACGCCGGTCAGAATGGCTGCTATCAAAAAGTCTACAAATAATAAATGGAGAGTATGTGGAGAAAAGGGAACCCTCTTACATTGTTAGTAGGAGTGCAAACTAGTAAAGCCACTATGGAGAACAGTGTGGAGATTCCTTAAAACACTGGAAACAGAGCTGCCGTACTACCTAGCAATCCCACTGCTGGGCATATACACCGAGGACCCAGAATTGAAAGAGACACATGTACCCCAATGTTCATTGCAACACCGTTTACAATAGCTAAGACATGAGAGCAACCTAGATGTCCATCGGCAGATGAATGGATAAGAAAGCTGTGGTACATATACACAATGGAATATTACTCCCCTATTAAAAAGAATGCATTTGAATCAGTTCTAATGAGGTGGATGAAACTGGAGCCTATTATACAGAGTGAAGTAAGTCAGAAAGAAAAACATCAATACAGTATATTAATACATATACATGGAATTTAGAAAGATGGTAAGGATGACCCTATACATGAGACAGCAAAAAAGATACAGATATGAAGAACAGACTTTTGGACTCTGTGGGAGAAGGTAAGGATGGGATGATTTGAGAGAAGAGCATTGAAACATGTATATTACCATATGTGAAATAGATTGCCAGTCCAAGTTTGATGTATGAAACAGGTCACTCAAAGCCAGTGCACTGGGACAACCCAGAAGGATGGGCTGGGGATGGAAGTGGAGGGGGTTTTGGGGTGGGGGACACATCTGTGGCTGATTCATGTCAATGTATGGCAAAAACCAGCACAATATTGTAAAGTATATAGCCTTCAATTAAAATAAATTATTTTTTTTTAAAAAGAATCAGACCACTGTCTTCTTTCTCATAATGTTTTTTCTATGCAGTCATTTTTTTGTTATCTATTTGCCAGTGTGCTAACATTTTTAGATAATTGTGTTTTCCAAGTTAATATTGATTATGTGATTATAATTCATTCAGCCGTTAGCAATCTGAAGTTCTACCTGGCTGAAGTAAATGTTAAATTCCTAAATTAAAAAAAGAAAAAGAATGGGAGTTGTTTAATGGGTACGGAGTTTCAGTGGTTGCCAACAATGAGTGTAGTGAATGTCACTGAATAATACACTTAAAAATTATCAAAATGTTAGGTTTTACATCATGTATACTTTACCATTTCTTTAAATCTTTTGTAAGAAATAGTCATATAAAATTTAGAAAATTCAGTTAAGCAAAAAGTGCTCATAATCTTACAAGCCTCATAAGCTATTGTTAAGATTGCAAGGGGAAACCCTAATACCGATGATTATCCTAAATGTGACGTGACTATTCATATTTCTCAAGGAAAAACAAAAAGTGGAACAGTTTAAGCAAAACCAAGTTGAAAAGGATCTTAAAACTCATCTTTTACATATGGGGAAAAAAAAGAGATAAAAGAAAGTTCCAGAGAGGTTAAGAAATCTCCAACTTAATAGAACTCAAAATATACATTGACCTTTAGCTAATATGTGTTCCTACAAAATACTTACTTTATAAATACCTGATTCTACTCTTAAAAAGCTCATCGGGTCCTAAGCAAATTAAATTTATCCATGTACTCAATGTGTTTCACATTTAAAACCTTGCTGAATAGCTATAAATAGTGGTGTAAGGCTATAGCCCTTTCATAATCAGCAGGTAGAAAGGAGGTAAAGAAGACCATTTAGATGAGTGCAGATCTTCTGTTAGGTATACAAATACTGGAAATGATGTACATTTGAGTCAAACATTATTGAGATGTTTTCATCTTCTTTCCCACACGTATAGATTACTCATTGTCATACAATTTCTTGAAAGCCTGAAAATTAATCCTTAATGTGGAAAGGGAAATTGATTAGCACACTGAGAGCTTGCGCTGTGGCTCTCAGGACTGCATGTGCACTCACTGCAATAAGCAGGAAAGAAGCCACTTGATCTAGAATACAGTCCCTGGAAACTCAACTTGACTTGAGTTTTAACTATAAACACATACTTTTTATGTGCATAAAACACACTTTTTATGTGCACTGTTCAAAGTTGAGGTTTATCAAGAGTACATTTCTACTATCCACATGCTGAAAGAAGAGTTGGTAGGTCTTTTAAGTACACACATCTGCATCACTTATCTCACAAACTCAATCCAACCTGTTTTTGTCTGTGTGGATACTTCCCAGTCACACTTTATATCCCAGAGAAAGGCTAAATAATTTGTTACTTAAAAACAAGACAAAACAGAGAGTCACGATGACACTTCTTGGCTAGGTCCCAATATTATTAAGGCATGAGAGGAAACTGTGGTAACTGATCCAGGAAAGGAAGGTGCTCTTTTCTCAGTGACCTTCAACCTCATTTGTGACCATGCTTCCTCCTTCCCAGAAAGCTTAAAATTCCAGGGTGTTTATTATTTGGGATTTGGCTGACTTACACATAGGATGGAATTTTTTCTTGTTCCTCCTTTGATTTCTATTTTCTTCGAAGGTTCCTAAGCATGATCTTTTTCAGTTCCCATGACTTGTATTGATACACATGTTTCCTTAGGAAAGTAATGCCCTTCCTCAAACACCATTTTCCTGGTGAGCACCTTCAAGTCCAGGTTAGTAAGGAACATCTTCTGAGAAGCTTTTCAGGCTCCTCATTCCTATCTCTCATTGGATCAATCACACATACCCGTGTTACCCCTGACACAGACGTCTACTGTTCCACTTACTCCACTTCATTACAATGTCTTTAACTTCAAAAAAGAAGAAACATGTGCTCTTCTACTAGACTACTGCTCACCTTCCAGGGAGATCATTTTTATTTTGTCTCTGTATTATCTGCATCTAAAACAGTGTCAAATGACTGAACAACTAACACTTAACACTATGAAGGTGGTATTTGAAAGTGAAAGCAAAGTCGCTCAGTAGTGTCCGACTCTTTGCAACCCCATGGACTGTAGCCTGCCAGGCTCCTCCGTCCATGGGATATTCCAGGCAAGAATACTGGAGTGGGTTGCCATTCCCTTCTCCAGGGGATCTTCCCAACCCAGGGGTTGAACCCAGGTCTCCCACACTGCAGGCAGACTCTTTACCATCTGAGCCACCAGGGAAGCACCATAAGTGAAAAGAACGATCATTCTACCAAGTGCTACACCAACATATACCCCGTGCAGAAAAATCAGTCAAGTCCTATGGCTTTAAGAGAGGCATCTTCAGATCCTAGGGAAGAAAGATAAAGTAGGATGGCAAGCCTTTTCACTGGAAAAAATATTTTAAACAATATACATTCTTTGAGTAAAAAGCAGAAAACACAGGCAACAAGAGGAAGAAGTAAAACTGGCCTGATTCAACCTCCAGTAAATAAATACTGCTTACACGGTACTTTCCTTCAGACAGTGCTTAATATGGGTGTTGGTATTTATGTGTGCATGTAATCTGCCTGTTTAAATACAATCATTGTTTAAATTTACAAAATGGATAGTAGTCATTGAGATTACTGGCCCAGGAGTTAGACTTGAGGTGGAATCCTTATCTCTGTCTCTTACCAGCCTGTGCCCTCGGGCAACACAGTTATGACCCCTCTAAGCCCATCTTGGGCTCCTCAACTTTAAAATGGGAGGTAACCCTCTGCCTTCTCCAGAGGTTTATTGTGATGATTACATGGGATAGTCTTGGTAAAGCCTTCTGCACAGTGTCCAGCCAGAAGTACACAGTACCTGCTGGTCACGGTTGTCACGAGAGCTCCACAGCATGCCTTCACATACAATAAGGTCACCTCTGTCACTCTTATTTTTTAATATGTGCTTTTCATCTATATACAATACCTTGTAGAATCATCTTTTTAAGTTCCCAAAAACCTAAACAAACAAAAGAATGTCAAAGATTTAATTATAGCATTGGACTCAAAGATTAAGAAGAATCAGGATCTTTAAAAATAATTTATAATTATTAAATTAACTATAAACCAAAAAATAAAATGTGTCAAGTACTAATTGATCCCAATTAATTTTTGTTAAATGTTGACTGTTTGAACTCCAAAAGGTAGTCTATTATTAATACTTCACCAAAGAGTCTGAGATTTTAAATCTGGTTCTGTGTTCAAAGTCAGTATTTCCCTCCAGCATGCTATCTGTGTATCTGTTCACTAAATCTCATTTTTTTCTGCCTCCTGCTAGACTTCATTTCTCAGCCTTACATAAGTAGAAGTGGCATATGCCCCTTCAGTGCTTGGCACCTAAAAATAACTTCCTACCAACCTTCACTTTGACTTTTCACTTTCATGCATTGGAGAAGGAAATGGCAACCCACTCCAGTACTCTTGCCTGGAGAATCCCAGGGACAGGGGAGCCTGGTGGGCTGCCATCTATGGGGTCGCACAGAGTCGGACACAACTGAAGCGACTTAGCAGCAGCAGCAGCCAACCTTATACCTCTTATTTTTCTCATTTGCTGGTTAGATTCAGTTGATCCAATAGAGGAATCCAAGACCTTAGAAAACTGCAGACCAACCAAATAAAAAAGCCTAGGGTCTCAAGTCACCATGTAAAGGAGATGAGGAATACCCAAATAGAACTATTATGTGAGCGAAACATGGTTTTATATGGTTCTAAGCTCCTAAAATTTTTGAGGTTTTTTCCAACAGTCTGCCTACCCTGAATTGTAATTTCCATATCTTTCTTTTACTTTTAAAACTTATGTGTACACTGTGCACATTTAAACATAAAAGAAGTAGAAAAAGAAGAAAGAAGAAAAATAATCTTCACCACTCAGAGATGAACCCTGTTTTATTTTTTTAATATATCTTCCCATTTTCTTATGCATCTTCTTTTGGGGTTGGGGAAGTGGGGCAGTGAGAGGTATAGATATAACAGAAAGAACCAAGAGATGTTATTTAAAAGATGGAAGCAGAGGTTTTCTTGGAGAACTTTTTTTTGTCCTTTAATGGATTACTTTATTGTGAAGTGATGGGCCCCCAGGGCATTATATGGAAAGCAGAAAAATGACAAAATTAGATTACTTTGCATAATAAGTAAAAGGATTTTCAGATTCCCTGAAGCATGTAGAAGCCCAAGAGAGGAGTGAAGGACCCAAAGGAAGAAAAAGGAAAGGAGGCTGGTGAGGAAGAGAAAAGTTCCATCAAGAGAAGAGAAGGCAAGGGCCTGGGAGAGCAATGCCAGTGAGAAGTTCCAGCGTTGGGGATTCCTGAGACACACTTGAGAATAAGAGCATCTAATACTTGATCTTAACATTATTGCCATGGTGTGTCCTGCTGGCCCAGGATGCAACCCCCTTGTCATTTATACCCCTGAGTATTTAATAAAATCTCATCTGTATGAATGTTTATATGACTCGTGTATTAAGAAAGAAAGTCAAGGAAAATGACAAGAAGTAAGACATAATGAAAGCTACAATCAAAAAGGAAGCAGGATGTCAGAGAAAGATGATAAGGAAAACCTTGGGACAGCTCTATCAAATAACATGTCATGGACACTTGCCCAATCTGAAATGGGCAATGTCTCTGAAACATACAATGTGTCTGAACATATGCTTTTTAATGGCTGCCTGCCATTTGAGTGTCTGAACACATCACTTACTAAACCCTTCCCTATTTGGTGCATTTAAATTGTTTACAGTTCTCTGCTGTTAAATATACTTCCTCACCAAGCAAATATATACAAATATATTTTTGTCCAGATTTGGTCCAGATTTCCTGGTTTAGCCAAGGCTTCTGTTGTTTTAATGAACAAAAAGTAACACAAATATGCTTAAACAGAGAAGTACAACTTAATATAAGGATCCAGAACTGGACATGGAAAAACAGACTGGTTCCAAATAGGAAAAGGAGTACATCAAGGCTGTATATTGTCATCCTGCTTATATAACTTCTATGCAGAGTATATCATGAGAAACACTGGGCTGGATGAAGCACAAGCTGGAATCAAGATTGCCGGGAGAAATATCTATAATCTCAGATATGCAGATGACACCACCCTTATGGCAGAGAGTGAAGAAGAACTTAGGAGCCTCTTGATGAAAGTGGAAGAGCAGGGTGAAAAATTTGGCTTAAAGCTCAACATTCAGAAAACAAAGATCATGGCATCCGGTCCCATCACTTCATGGGAAATAGATGGGGAAACAGTGGAAACAGGGGCTGACTTTATTTTGAGGGGCTCCAAAATCACTGCAAATTGTGACTGCAGCCATGAAATTAAAAGATGCTTACTCCTTGGAAGGAAAGTTATGACCAACCTAGACAGCATATTAAAAAGCAGAGACATTACTTTGCCAAGAAAGGTCCGTCTAGTCAAGGCTATGGTTTTTCCTATGGTCATGTATGGATGTGAGAGTTGGACTGTAAAGAAAGCTGAGCACCGAAGAATTGATGCTTTTGAACTGTGGTGTTGAAGAAGACTCTTGAGAGTCCCTTGGACTGCAAGGAGATCCAACCAGTATGTCCTAAAAGAGATCAGTCCTGGGTGTTCATTAGAAGGACCGATGTTGAAGCTGAAACTCCAATACTTTGGCGACCTGATGCGAACAGCTGACTCATTTGAAAAGACCCTGATGCTGGGAAAGATTGAGAGCAGGAGGAGAAGGGGACGACAGAGGACAAGATGGCTGGATGGCATCACAGGCTCAATGGACATGAGTTTGGGTAGACTCCGGGAGTTGGTGATGGACAGGGAGGCCTGGCGTGCTGCAGTCCAAGAGTTGGACACGACTGAGCGACTGAACTGAACTGAGCACTGCTGCACCAAACCCGCGACCTCATGCATTCAGTCTCATGAGGAACTGGTAGAGGAGGGGCTATAAAATTACCAGCAGTCACCATCTCATTGTTTCCTTCACAGGTTACCCATTTTCCCAACCTCTGTATGTATGTATGAGAGAGAGAGAGACAATTTAGAATTGATGTTCATATTGAATAATGTATTAAAGATACACAGTAGGTTCTAATAGCAATCTTCAATTCTTTGTAAGAAAGTTCTAGACGTCATACAACTAATGTGACTAGCCCACTTTCTTTACCTGTCCAGTGTCCTATACTTATGTCTCTTTTTTTCACATGTACTCTTATTCCAATGTGTTTGCAATAGGAGGTCTATTTCTCACTCCAGGGCCACATTCAGTCTTACTCATTCATTGCTTATCAACTCCGGAAATGGCTACTTATACTTCCAGCCCATCTGTCTCTCTCACTTGAGGGCTCTGGGCCTGTGGAATGACTGTTACATTATCTCTGCAAAGGAACCTTCTTCAATATGAGTGATGGGCCAGTAGCAGGAATCTGTGTCTTCTCCATATCCTCAATCACCTTCTGCTGCCCTTGTGGCCACATCAGCAACTGATGTCTGCCAGGCTCTTGACTGCATCTCTGTTCACTACTATGGTTTTACATTTGTGGTCCATGGAGGTGTTTACCTTGTTTTTAAGCTGGCAAGGTCCTTACAGATATCTCCTCAAACAGATTATCTATCACTGCTCTTTGGAACAGAGAGAATGTGTCTTAGGCTGGAAGTCCTCTTTGCTTAATCCTTCTCATCCTTGTACCTATTGACTTTCTCTCAAGCACTATGACACCGGGTGTTCCCTCAGGTCCAGAAAAGGAGGCCATGGGCTTGGCAGATACCACAAAAGATGCCTCTACACATTCTTAGGATAAATTCCTAGAAGTGGAATTTTTATCTGAAAGGGACTTCATATGCATATATGTACACTTACACACACATACATGTAAAATTGCCCTCTGGAATGGTTAAATAAAGTCATACTTCTATTAGCAGCCGTATGAGAGAGAGCCATACTGCTCTCAGCCAGCACTAGGCATTCTTAAGAGCTGTGATTGATAATTAGCACTTCATCAGGGTCATATTAATACTTTCTGGAACGTGATCACAGACTTCTCTTCCTGCTACTTTACATCTTTAGACTACCTTCAAATTCCTGCATGAATGCAAGTGGGCATATGGGATGTATAATACTGTGATTTATAATAAGAAATTTGTATTTGATCTTTGTCTCTGTTTCTGGTCCAGAATTCCTAAAACCCTTGGAATTTCCTAAATGATAAAAGTCGTAAAAATGCCTTGATATTCACCATATAACCCTTTTTAACCACACCTGAGTGAAGTGAGTGAAAGTCGCTCAGTCGTGTCCAACTCTTTGCGACCCCATGGACTATACAGTTCATGGAATTCTCCAGGCCAGAATACTGGAGTGGGTAGCTTTTCCCTTCTCCAGAGGGATCTTCCCAACCCAGGGATCAAACGGAGGTCTCCCGCACTGCAAGCAGATTCTTTACCAGCTGAGCCACAGGGGAAGCCCTAGGCTCATGTTAAGCACACCCAGGCTCATGTTAATGAGATGACTTCTGGAAAATACCTAAGGATGGGGGCTGGTTGCCAGGGGAGATAACCATGTGATCAAAGAGTTGGAACTTTTAGTCCCACCCCCTGACCTTAGCGGCAGGGGGCGGAGTGGGGGCGGAGTGGGGGCGGAGTGGGGGCGGAGTGGGGGCGGAGTGGGGGCGGAGTGGGGGCGGAGTGGGGGCGGAGTGGGGGCGGCGGGGGCGGGCTTGTGGTTGAATTAACAGCCAATGGCCAATGATTTAATCAATCATGCCTGTGTAATAAAGACTCCATAAAAACACAAAAGGACTGAGTTCAGAGAGCTTCTGGGTTGGTGAGGATGCGGAGATTCGGGGGAGAATGGCACACTCTCGGAGCATGGAAGTTCCACGCCCATTCCCACATACCTCACCCTACACGTCCCTTCTATCTGGCTGTCCCTGAGGTATGTCCTGTTATAATAAACTGGTAATAGATAATAAAATGTTTCTCTGAGTTCCATGAGTCATTCTAGCCTACTAATCGAATTCAAGAAGGGTGTCATGGGAATTTCAGACCTATAGCTGGTTGGTCAGAAGTAAGGTGACAATTTAGAATTGTGGTTGCGTCTGAAGTGGAGGCAGTGGACAGTCCTGTGTGACTGAGGCCTTAACCTGTGGGACTGGATGCTATCTTTAGGTAGTGTCAGAAGTAAGTTGATGACTTGGTGGTCTTGGGAAAAATGTGTACCATAGGATGCCTAGTTATTATTACATAGAATCAATAGAATAAGTATTAGTAGCTTAATACAAATTTTAACAGACTATATGATGCTCTAGGTCACATAACTTTCTAAAGGTACATAGGCATGTGTTTATAAAGTTTTATTATTCACAGTTTCTAGACTAAGGCTAGAAACTTCTAAAGGCTACATTTACAACTATCCAAAGCAATTATGCTTGAATTTTGGGAGATTTTATTGAGTGTATTTAATCCCATTTACCTGCTAAAGTTTCCCAAGGTGAAAAATGAGAATGTTCTTTTATAAAACAACTGGACACTTTAAGTTAAAAGTCTAAGGAGAAATAAAAAGTAGTCCCTGCCCTCAAGAAATGCACAAGAGGAAAATAAAGACAGCAATAAGTCTTATATGAAACATTTTCTTAAACTTGGGATCCAGACATAGCCTAAGCCCATGGAATTTTAACATTTTTGGAGAAGACCTATAGTTTAATAAATCAATAAGATGCTGCTCATAAGGATATCTTCTTTTACCTCACTTTTTAAAATCAGGAGGCCTAATTGAACGCAAATCAGTATAGGAAAAAAGCGCTACACTGATCACTGAAGCCAAACCTTTGGCCTTGCCAGTAAAGTTCTGAGTGCCCCCGACCTTCTGACACATGTCTTGTCAATTTAGTTGTCTGTCTTGTCTGTCAGTTCACAGAGGGATTGCATTTTAGCTGATGTCTTGATTTCTGTAGGTGATAGAGCTGTGGTTCTTAAACTTTAATGGATGGAAGATATTCAGCTGCACTATTTGGTTTACTGGTTGCAGACTGTACCCCCAGAGATTCTGAGTCAATAAATCTGGGATGGGAATCTTTCATTGATCACACACTCTAGATGATTCTGAGGCGGGAGCTCCATGGACGCTGTTTTTAAAATTCCTTGCTATCGTCTTCCTATGCTATAAATATTTGGATTCAGGTTACGAATTTGGCAGTGTGATGTGGGCTTTAGCAGGGGAATGGTGGTATAGATGAGAGGGCTTCCCTGATAGCTCAGTTGGTAAGGAATCCACCGGCAATGTAGGAGACCCCTGTTCGATTCCTGGGTCAGGAAGATTCCCCTGGAGAAGGGCTAGGCTACCCGCTCCAGTATTCTTGGGCTTCCCCTGTGGCTCAGCTGGTAAAGAATCTGCCCGCAATACAGGAGACTTGGGTTCAGTCCCTGGGTTGGGAAGATCCCCTGGAGAAGGCAAAGGCTACCCACTCCAGTATTCTGGCCTGGAGAATTCCATGGGCTGTGTAGTCCATGGGGTCTCAAAGAGTCGGACATGACTGAATGAGGTACAGATGAGAGAGTGACTAATTTTGCTCAGTGAAAAAGGAAAGGAAAGAAGAGGGTAAGAAAGACCCCCAAATATTTGATCTGGGATTTAGAAGATGAGAAGAAAGTTTACAACTAAGAAGGAGGGGGTAAAAAAAAAGGAGGAAGAAGGAAAGTGCGTACAGAAGAATGACAGGTAGATATGGCAAAATATGTGACTCAGATGGTAAAGAATCTGCCTGCAGTGGAGGAGACCCTGGGTCAGGGTCAGGAAGATCCTCTGGAGAGGAAAATGGCAACCCACTCCAGTACTCTTGCCTGGAGAATTCCATGGACACAGGAGTCAGGCAGGCTACAGTCTGGGTCGCAAAGAGTTGAACACGACTGAGCAACTAACACACGGCAAAATATGAAACTGTAAGGATGGACTTGGGCTGCCTGACACAGAGCCTTGGGTTCTCAGAGAAGTAGTATACTCTGTAGGTTTTGTGGTTCCCAAATACAATAGCCGCACCACTATCTCCTAGGTCGTTAATCAAAATGAAGATTTCCAGGGCCTCCAGCAGACTGACTGAATCACATCCCTTAGTGAAAGACCTGGGCATCGGGACTTGTAACAAAGTTCCCCAGACATTCCAATAAGCAGACAGTATAGGAAATATTGGTAGACCAAGAACTAGTCTACCCTGAAACTGTGGGTCCTTAAAAAGATACAGCATCTGGGAGTTAATGTCAGGAAATATCCTGCCAAGGGATAAAAAATATAGTCACGAAGAAGCTGTAAAGTCAGAAATAGGTCAGTCAGAAATTTCCTATAGAGAAAGGGATAAATTACAAAGATGGGAGTTAGGTAAATGAGCTGAACCTTTAAAAGCAGAAGATATGGGGAAGGCAGTTTCTAAAAGTAAAGACAAAATGAGACAGAAAATCTCTCCCCATGAGAGATCAGGTAGAAGTAGACTTCCTGAACTCTACAAAGTACTGTGCAAGGAGACAGCTTAACAGCATCCATAATCTGAGGATTTTCACCTGGAGTTCAAAAGCCATCCGTTGCAATTAGCTGCTGTAAAGAGTAATCTAAGGGGAAAAAAATCAGGATTTTCAGATTTATGGTTCAATAGGAACCTGACTTTTAAAAGACAGAGAGTAAAGAGACATGGAATCGTCAAGAGGAGAAAACGCTAGTGTGAGCTGTCTCTCTTCATTTTGTAAATTACCTGAGCCATAGAATTCAACTCATCATTCCCCATATACAGTCTATGGAGTTCTTCAGGCCAGAATACTGGAACTGGGTAAGCCTTTCCCTTCTCCAGGGGATCTTTCCAACCCAGGGATCGAAACCAGGTCTCCAGCACTGCAGGCGGATTCTTTACCTGTGAGCCACAAGGGAAGTCCAGGAACACTGGAGTGGGTGGCCCAGCCCTTCTCCAGGGGAATCTTCCTGACCCAGGAATGGAACAAGGGTCTCCTGCATTGCAGGCGGATTCTTTACCAACTGAGCTATCGGGGAAGCCCAAGCATATAGGACTGTTCCTTAAACTACCAGTAGGTGGCACCACGGTTTCGTTTTTTGTTTTTTTGGTTTTTTTTTTTTTTTTTTTTTTTTAAAGGTCTTCAAAGATAGTAAATTTCAGATGATAAAGAATCTGCCTGAGAATGCAGGAGACCCAGATTCGATCCCTGGGTAGGGAAGATCCCCTGGAAAAGGGAATGACTACCCACTCCAAAATTCGTGCCTGGAGAACAGTCAGAGTCAGACATGAGCGAGTAACACTTTCACTACTTAAAAAAAAATAAAAGAACAAGAAAATGTTGTGTTAAGGAAAGACTAGAGCCCAATTAAAATACCAGATCGATATCCACAGGCTTATTTATTGTCTTTACTCAAAATTTTACACTGTATGCTAATTTTATGACCAGTAAATTACATAATTTAGCCAGAAATGGATCAGATCATCAAATTCACAGACATAAAAAATCCAAAGAATGTCAAATATGGTTGTCAGTTAAGAGATGTTTCTTTGCAATAGAGCAGCTAGCTAACTTCTATGTGTTATGGCTTTTGTGGACTTTAGGTACTCTTGCCTTCATGGGCCCTTTCCTCCAGAAAACATATATGTATTATGAAATATTTTATGTCTGCTTTGGTATAAAGACATATATACTCCAGGCTAGACTAATCATTAAATGCTTTTTTTTTTTTACTGAACTTAAAATAGTATTAAAATATTTTTATGGGCTCCTAACAGTATCACACCAGAGAAGGCGATAGCACCCCACTCCAGTACTCTTGCCTGGAAAATCCCACAGACGGAGGAGCCTGGTACACTGCAGTCCATGGGGTCACGAAGAGTCAGACACGACAGAAGCGGCTTAGCAGCAGCAGCAACAATATCACACAGGACTTCCCTGGTGGCCCAGACAGTAAAGCATCTTGCTTACAATGCGGGAGGCCTGGGTTCGATCCCTGGCTTGAGAAGATCCTCTGGAGAAGGAAATGGCAACCCACTCCAGTACTCTTGCCTGGAAAATCCCATGGACAGAGGAGCATGGCGGGCTACAGTCCACTGGGTCGCAAAGAGTCAGACATGACTGAGCGACTTCACTTTCACTTTTCACTTTCATGCATTGGAGAAGGAAGTGGCAATAACATTGGAGTGTTCTTGCCTGGAGCATCCCAGGGACGGGGGAGCCTGGTGGGCTGCCATCTATGGGGTCGCACAGAGTTGGACACGAATGAAGCGACTTAGCAGCAGCAGCAACAGTAGCAGCAACAGTATCACAAGCCCTATAGACTGTACCTACTATGCCCAATGGATAATTTCACCCTGGCTCCTTTAAGTTATTCTAAGAAATGAAATTTAGAAAATAAAACTAGAGGGAGAAAATAAGGGTGAGGATGAACGAAGCCCAAACTGTCTATAGTAAAAGAGAAATTTCTTTAAAGCTTCATGCATTAGCTTAAAATTATATTTGAACATTGCAAAAGTATGTTTTAAATGACTTCCCATCAGGGAAAATGAAGGAAAACAAAATTTCTTACCTGAGTCACTAGTCCATGGATAGGAGGCAACTGCAGTGAGTTGATTTATGTCTGAAAGTTGTTACTTGGGAATTCACTGCAAAAGGAAGCAGAATTAAGTGTACACACAAGGCATTGATGGAGTTCAGCAACAACAGGAAGTATAACCAATTTATGAGAAAGAATATTTTCGCTTTGAGGGTTCTAGGTTTCTATTTTGTCAAGAAGAAAAGATGAAAGCAGAAGGGGGCTGCTGTTATTTTTCTCAGTATCTAATTCTGAAAAAGAAAGTATATGACTTTGATATTTTAGAGTCTACAGTTTTAAGTGGGATTCCCATGTGGTGCTCATGGTAAAGAACCTGCCTGCCAATGCCTGAGATGTAAGAGACGGGTTCGATCCCTGGCTTGGAAAGATACCTTGGAAAAGGGTATGACAACCCATTCCAGTATTCTTGCCTGGAGAATCCCATGGACAGAGGAGCCTGGCAGGCTACAGTCTAGGGTCACACAGACTCGGACACGACTGAAGTGATTTATCATGCAGGCATGCACAGTTTTAAGTAAGGGCTTACACAGTACAACAGCAGCTTCAAATAGAATCCAGGAAATTCCCTGGTGGTCCAAGGGTAAGACACTGTGCTTTCACTGCCAAGAGCCAGGGTTCAATCCCTGGGCAGGCAACTAAGATCCTGCAAACCCCATGGTGTGGCCAAAATAAATAAATAAAATCCAAGAATCAGAGACCCTGAGAATGAGGGGTAGGAGTAGGGTGGGGAACTGTGGCTGGTAACAGATTCTTCGGGAAGCAAAGAGAGCCATTCTAGGGCATTCTGAGAGACAGTAAAATAAGGTGAGGCAGTGTTGGGTGTCTGGAGCCAGGGATCCCAACAGGGGTCAGGGTCAAGTGTATGGGTCAAGGGTCAAGAGTATGGGGCTACTCTCCTAGGGGACGGATAGCCTTTAAACAGCATCCTTGATGTGGAGATTGCTTTAATCGAATTGCTCTCATGAATTTTTGCTAGACTTTGGGTACAAGTATTTGCCAGAGAATGTCTTAGTTTTTAATTTCTTCCTAATATTTTACATAGTACAATAATAATTCATCAAAAACTTTCTGTAGTGTCAAAAAAAAAAAGTCCTTCATTGAAATTGAGATGATATGATTTGCTTTACCTCTAATTTTCCTTCTATGTTCACACCTCATAAAGGTTATGGGGGAAATACTCATTTATATAATTAACCCTCACTATGACCATTTTCAAATATTTGGAGCTACCAAAAAAGAAAAACTCTTTGGAATGGAAATAGTGGGTTTCTGGATTTCCTGTTGTCATAACAAGTTAAAATGAAATTGGAATGTACTCAAATTCCACAGCAAATAACTCAATTATTTATACTCAACTTAAAGACTGTTGGCAGAGAAGTCCTTATGTAGGCAAAGACTTCCCAGTACTGCATTAATGAATCAAAAGAGGAAAAAAAAAAAAACTTAAAGAAATACAGTCTTCAGTACAGGAGTAATTTTCAGGGGATTTGAGTCTAAGGCAAGGTCCCACAGAGAGGATGGTGAGAGACTAGCTCCCTGTACTCTCCATTTTTCTCAAAAAAGCATGTATCCCACCCCTAAGGCTTTTCCCCAAGAGAGGTGGAGAAGGAAGGAGTAACAGGAGTCTACCAGCTCCTGCGCTTTCGGAGGCTTGAGGAATAAGGCCACATAATGATTAAAGCACCAGTCCTCCAGCTCCAATACACAAGTCTTACCGTCAGATCTGGGGATGCTGGAGTGGCTGCAGGTTTCTTACAGAGTACTTTGCACATGAAGAACAAGCAACATAGATTGTTTATGCACGCACCGCCAAACATTTCTGACCTTTGGCGGTTCCACTCTCACTTGCGTAAGTCTAATGTAGATTGCATAGCATTTAACATTAAGCTACTGTTCTATCCATTAAGCTTGCACTACATCCATCAGGGAGAGTGAATTCCTTGATGACGAGCCATTAGGTGAGACAGTGCAGGGTTTAGAATCAAATTACCTGGGTTCAGATCTTGCCTCTGCTACTTATTACTTGTAAAACCTTAGGCAAGGGGCTTAGCTTCCTTAAGCCTCCAGTTCTGTATCTATAAAATGGAGATGGTGATAATAATAGCTAACATCAGAAATATCTAATAAGGACAAACTAAAATAATCCATATAAAAGTTCTTAGCTCATGGCACCTGGCATAGAATAACAGCTCAGAGTTGGGTGTTAGCCATTTGACTTGTTATTCCAGGAACGGGCACTTCAGGACACATCTGTTATAGATGGCTGAGGACGTCTGCATGTTATACAGAAAGACTAGGGACAGAAGGGCATCACCCATGCCTCTGCCAAAGCAACTTGAAAGTTCAACTCTCAGTGGCAGTGAACAAGAAATAAAGGTCAATAGCCATTTCCTCTGGAACCTGGCCAGTAATTTGATATCTGTGAACTGGCTCAACTTGTAGGTAGAAATAAACAAATCTTTTCCCTTGCAACCTTATGTACCAACATTCATTCTAACACTCCTTTATACCTACTCTCCACTTCTCCAAAATGTATACAATAATTGCCTCCCAAAAACCCATGTGGCACTTTCTAGTGAAAGTGAAAGTCACACAGCCGTGTCCGACTCTTTGTGACCCCATAGACTATACAGTCCATGGAATTCTCTAGGCCAGAACACTGGAGTGGGTTGGCTTTCCCTTCTCCAGGGCATCTTCCCAACCCAAGGATTGAACTCAGGTCTCCCACATTGTAGGTGGATTCTTTACCAGCTGAGCCACAAGGGAAGCCCTATGTATCCTAAATTTCAAGGTATCATTGTGTGAATGGTAAATATTTCTATTAACATTTCCATTATAAGGATTTAATAACATTGATAAGGAAATACTCTATAGTGAAATAACACTTTGATTTCAAATTTTGGGCTTTTTTTCCTTTCACAAAAAAATAGCAAGGAGAGATAAGAAAGCCTTCCTCAGTGATCCATGCAAAGAAACAAAGGAAAACAATAAAATGGGAAAGACTAGACATTTCTTCAAGAAAATTAGAGATACCAAGGGAACATTTCATGCAAAGATGGGCTCGATAAAGGACAGAAATGGTATAGACCAAACAGAAGCAGAAGACATTAAGAAGAGGTGGCAAGAATACACACAAGAAGTATACAAAAAGAGAGCTCCATGACCCAGATAATCACGAAGGTATGATCACTCACCTAGAGCCAAGTGGGCCTTAGGAAGCTTCACTACAAACAAGGCTAGTGGAAGTGATGGAATTCCAGTTGAGCTATTTCAAATCCTAAAAGATGATGCTATGAAAGTGCTGCACTCAATATGCCAGCAAATTTGGAAAACTCAATAGTGGGCACAGGACCGGAAAAGGTCAGGTTTCATTCCAATCCCAAAGAAAGGCAATGCCAAAGAATGTTCAGACTACCGCACAATTGTACTCATCTCACACGCTAGCAAAGTAATGCTCAAAATTATCCAAGTCAGGCTTCAACAGTATGTGAACCATGAACTTCCACATGTTCAAGCTGGATTTAGAAAAGGCAGAGGAACCAGAGATCAAATTGCCAGCATCCATTGGGTCACTGAAAAAGCAAGAGAGTTTCAGAAAAACATTTACTTCTGCTTTATTGACTATAAAAAAGCCTTTGACTGTGTGGATCACAACAAACTGTGGAAGATTCTTAAAGAGATGGGAATACAGACCACCTGACCTGCCTCTTGAGAAACCTATATGCAGGTCAGGAAGCAACAGTTAGAACTGGACATGGAACAACAGACTGGTCCCAAATCGGGAAAGGAGTACGTCAAGGCTATATATTTTTGCCCTGCTTATTTAACTTATATGCAGAGTACATCGTGAGAAATGCTGGGCTGGATAAAGCACAAGTCAGAATCAAAATTTCTAGGAGAAATATCAATAACCTCAGATACACAGATGACACCACCCTTATGGCAGAAAGTGAAGAGGAACTAATGAGCCTCTTGATAAAAGTGAAAGAGGAGAGTGAAAAAGTTGGCTTAAAACTCAACATTCAGAAAACAAAGATTTTGGCATCTGGTCCCATCACTTCATGGCAAATAGATGAGGAAACAGTGGAAACAGTGAAAGACTTTATTTTGGAGGCTCCAAAATCACTGCAGATGGTGACTACAGCCGTGAAATTTAAAGATGCTTGCTCCTTGGAAGAGAAGCTATGACCAACCTAGACAGCATATTAAAAAGCAAAGACATTACTTTGCCAACAAAGGTCTGTCTAATCAAAAGTGTGGTTTTTCTGATACTCATGTATGGATGTGAGAGTTGGACTATAAAGAAAGCTAAGCACCAAAGAACTGATGCTTATGAACTGTGGTGTCCCAAAAGACTCTTGAGAGTCCCTTGGACTGCAAAGATATCCAACCAGTCCATTCTTAAGGAAATCAGCCCTGAATATTCATTGGAAGGACTGATGCTGAAGCTGAAAGTCCAAAACTTTGGCCACCTGATGCGAAGAGCTGACTCATTTGAAAAAATCCTGATGCTGGGAAAGATTGAGGGCAGGAGGAGAAGGGGACGACCGAAGATGAGATGGTTGGATGGCATCACCAACTTGATGGACGTGAGTTTGAGCCAGCTCTGGGAGTTGGTGATGGACAGGGAAGCCTGGCGTGCTGCAGTCCATGAGGTTGCAAAGAATCGGACATGACTGACTGAGTGACTGAACTGAACTTCCCTTCACAGGCCGCTTATTCCACAGCATGTTATCACACAATTATTTACAAAGCCTTCTTACTTAACATTTATTTTATTCAAAATCATTATAACGGCTAGAGTTGTTTCCCCTAATTTCAGTTCTACATGTTTTCCACCATACATAATTTATTTCAAACACAATAGAAAGATCCATCCCCACAATCACATTCTTATTGACAACAGATCATTTCATGTGTCCTTTTAAGGCCTCTCAGAGATGTAGAATCAAGGAGTACAAGAAATGAAGTCTGTTTCGCAAGCAGTATCCAGCTCCTCTTCATTGAGGCTAGTTGGAGGATTTTTTAAATCCCTTGCCTCAAGTCTGTGCTTTTTATGCTTTAGCTTGAGCTTGTTTTTGTTGTTTAGTTGCTAAGTTGTGTCAACTCTTCAAGACCCCATAAATTGCAGCACACCGGGTTTCCTGGTCCTCCACTATCTCCCGCAGTTTTCTCAAAGTCATGTCCGTTGAATCAGTGATGCCATCCAACCATCTCATCTTTTGTTGCCCTCTTTGCCTTCTGCCCTAAATCTTTCCCGGCATCTGAGTCCTTTCCAGTGAGTCAGTTCTTCACATCAGGTGGCCAAAGTATTAGAACTTCAGCTTCAGCATTAGCTCTTCCAATGAATATTCAGGACTGAGTTTCTTTAGGATTGACAGGTTTGATCTCCTTGCAGCCCAAGGAACTCTCAAGAGTCTTCTCCAACCACCTAAATTGCAGTTCACAAATGTCCATTTTCAAAATTATTCATTCTCTCTCACTATTAATAGCCTGGTCACAGAAATACTGCAAAAGTTTTAGCATAATCAAGGAAACATTTATTCCTGATTCAAAAAATAAAAAAATCATTGAATATCTTCTGTTTCAAGGATTCTGCTAAGTGTTGCTTATCTAGTGATGAGTGAAACAATATAGCCTCACACTCCTGAGGCTTATCATTTAGTGGTAGAATCAGACATGAGACAAAATAAATAAAATACAAAAATAAATATATAGTTACAAATAATATGAGCCCCCCAAAAAAGAAAAGCAGAGGGAACATATGTGATTATAATAAAGTGAAAGTCATTCAGTCATGTCCAACTCTTTGCGACCTCATGGATAGTTCATGGAATTCTCCAGGCCAGAATACTGGAATGGGTGGCCTTTCCCTTCTCCAGGGGCTCTTCCAACCCTAGAGATCAAACCCAGGTCTCCCGCATTGCAGGCAGATTCTTTACTAGCTAAGCCACAAGGGAAGCCCATGATTATAATAAAGGGGCACCCAATTTATTCTGAGAGGGTCAGAAAAGACCTCTCTAAAAACAGAATATGTTATTTGAAACCTAAAGGATTCACAGAGGTTAGCTAGGTGAAGATTGCTAGAGTGGGGTCGGGGGAGGCAACATTTCTTCTAAGCAGAACTCTTGTGAAGTCCCAGGACAACAAAGAAACATTGTGCTCCAACCTGCCATCTTCCATACTCCCACTCATCACTCCCCTAAGTCCTGTCCCTGCTAAATGATGCCTACATTTTTAAAATTACTTATCAAACAACCTAACATTAGTGGAGTACAAAAATGAAACAATGTTTGCTTTTCTCCTTTTAACCATTCTCTATAAAATCTCTCTTTCTTATATTTCAACATCTTAAACAGATTTCATAGGTTGGTAGTCACATCTAGCTGTTAATATCTAACCTTATCTAACCCAAAATTTAAAACTCCAATCTCAATCCAATTCTGTATTGGTTTCTTTCCTTCTTGGCACCTGCCAAACTTGGCCTGAGTGATTAGGGAAGGAGAAGGCTAATTCTGATCATTCATTCGTCCTATCTCATACTTACGTTTCTTTTCTTCTCCAGTGTATAGGTGAAATGTAGGGCTTCAAAGATTGCCAAGGGATAGATCCTGAAGAATATTCTATGTTAAACTGAAGAATTTGGTCTTTATCTTTTCAAGGAGATATAAAAAGCATGAAAGAGGAATTATGGAAATAGGCTTTCAGTTTAGAGTAACCCCTTCACTGCGGTATAAAGAGGAGATTACAGGAAACAAATGAGGAGTTGGGTAACAAAGAGAACACCGGCCTCTTGAAATCTCTCCCACCTCTCCCTTCATAAGTTTCTTCTCACAAACCTCTCTCCAAATGCCATGCAACCTCCACTGGCTTTGAAATACTCCTGAAAAATCCTCTCTCTCAACTTGGACAAGCCTGACTAATCATTTCTTGGATTTATTAAACACTACTACAGGAAACGTGGCATTTCTGCTTTATTAATCTTGGCTGAAGGGCACCAAGATATTAAAATAGGACTCTTTTGTCTTGGAATTTTACCAGTGGCCCTGAAGTCTAAGCACAATGTCTAGATTGTGGAGCTAGGCCGCCAAAGCAATACACCCTAGGGGTTGTGGGATTGATTCTACTAACATTGTTTCATTTCCCACCTCTATTTCTATAAATATCGAAATGGAAAAAGCCTAGAGAGTGCTTTATGGAAACTGGTCCAGGTGCTATGGAGGAGATAAGACGGGGGACGAGAGGGAAAAGTACTTTCTTTCACCTTAATCCAGGTGAGAGGAGCTTCTGTGAACCTTTCAAAAACCTTGCCTACAGCCTCTGAAGACTGGGAGGCCAGAGACTGGAGTCTGCTTCTGCTGCAGGAAGTCCAAAGATGCAAGGCCATGCTATTATTAGTCTGACTGTAAACAGCACAGAGAGCTGCACTAGTCAATATTTACACTACCAATGGCAGCCGACAAAAGGAGTCCGTCTCCTGGGACCCAGATGTGGCTCCGGGGCCAGAAAGGCAGCCAGGGGCGTAAGAGATGAGCCTGGAAAAGCCAAAGGCCCACTGTAGGGAGACATATTGCAAGCCGCTTCTAGATAATGACACTCAAAAGCAGCCAGATATAGGAACATTACTTGTTTAAAAGAGAACTGCAGTCATAGGTCCTCTGGCAGGAGGCTCTCCCAGGAAAAAAGAATACCCCCAGAGAGTAAGAGACAACTCTCTGACTGTCATCTTTAACACATTCCTTATCTATGTCACCCACCCTGAACTCTGGGTATCCTGTGACTCTCTTTCAACCAACAGAATGTGGCAGAAATGACACTGCAGGACTTCTGAGGCTAGCTCAGAAAAGTCACCGCAGCTTCCACTTTGTTGCCAGATACAACCATATCAGTCAAATAAAACTTTTCTTAACTCTTATCTTTCTTCTCCAGAGGGGTCGGAAGCCATACCTAGAAGTGGGAGAAGTAGAATTACAAAATTATGAAGAGGTAGGGCATGCTTCTCCCGTTCTTCAGCAGGGTGACAGGAGAACCCTACATTAGATAAGAATTTCAAATTTTGATACTATACTTGGAAAAACAATTTTTTTTGTTAAAGTGAGACTTTCTTGTGATTGAAGGAACCACAAAGTTATTCAACCTGCCAAATATTTCATCCTAGGTAGGAAAAAGGAAGTCCAGATTTGAAAATTGAGAATAGAAAATAATTCACACACTAGAGAGTCCAGTTTGTTCAATAAAAATGCATATCTGATTTATGTTTATGTTTTGAAGCAGATGTAAAACAAGAGCTATGGAGTCAAGAGAGAGCTGGAATTACCTAGAAAGCAAAGGCCATCTGGTGACTATATCGAAGCCAGATAAGATCCCTGGCTTGGTCAGGGTTAGGACTTTTTATGAAATAAATATATTAGCTAGTTCAATTGCTTGGACAAGTCATAAAAACAGAATAAGAGCAAAACTGGGCTATACTTAATATTCTTTTATACTTTTCTGTTAAAATATCTTGGTGTTTTTTTTGTTTGTTTGTTTGTTTGTTTTTTGAGGGGGTGAGAGGAAGTGATTCCTGGAAGCCCAGTGGAGGTGGGATTAATTTTTAAATGACTCTATGTCTAATATTCTACACATGACCAGTAGATGAAGTGGAATTAGTAAGTCAGAGTAAATCACACAGAGCAAGACAAGAAGCTTGATTTTCTCTTAGGTGGTCTTTTATCATATATCCTGTAATTTAAATTCTCTTTAAATAGATATGTGTGTTCTTTTTTCTTTTATGTTCAGAAATTCTCATGCCAAGAAAGATGGAGTGCCTATATCCCTCGCTCAAACTTTGAGTGGGCATGTGGTCCATTTTTAACCAATAGAATGTGGCAGAAGTGACACTGCGCAACTCCCAAGGCTTGGTCAGAAAAAGCAATACAGCCCCAATTTTGTCTGCCAAGATACTGACTTTGTGAGCCCTAACGCTACACAAAGGGAATTACCCTAAGACTGTCGTACTTTGAGGAAGGCACCATCAGGCCAAATGGAAATGTTCCAGTTGACACCCCCACTGACCTCACAATTAACAAATAACACCAACCACCAGGCAAATTACTTCAGCCCCCAGCTCTTGAGCCACCTCTAGCCACCGAATCTTTTCAGCTGAGGCCCTGATGTATGAGCAGAGAAAAGCTATTGAGCTAGGCCTCATCTAAATTTCTGACCCACGGGATCTGTGAGCATAATGAAATGTTTATTTGCAACTGAAAAGTTACACAGCAATAGTAAGTACAACAACAGGAATTTTGTAAAATAGTGACTGACCTGGCCAATTTCTAGAATTCACAAACTCCACCAATCTCTTTATCCTACAGGTCCAATTTTCCCTTATACATCTGTATGGGTTGAGTCTTGTCCCCTAAAATTTCAGCCCCAGTGCATCAGAATGTGACCTTATTTGGAGATGAGGTAAATAGATAGAGAAGCTAAAATGAGATTATTAGAGTGGCCTTACATTAATATCTTTCTTTAAAAAATGATAACAACTAGAGACAGACACACAGACAGGGAGAAAACCCAGTGAACGTAAAGGTAGCCGTCACCAAGCCAAGGAGAGAATCCCAGAACAGGCCCTTCCCTTGAAGCCCGCAGAAGGAACCAACTCTCCCAGCATCTTGATTTCTGATATCTGGCCTCCAGGATTGTGAGACAGTAAATTTCTGTTGTTTAAGCCACCAAGATTGTGGTATTTTGTTATGATGTCCCTAGAAAATGAATACAGCATCCAAGCTAGGGCCAATAGCCAGGGAGAATTCCCTGGGGCCAGAGATAGTTGGAAATTCAAATTTCAGAGTCACATCTATTGGAACAGTGCCAATGTGTGAGTGTCATCTCCAGTAATCTCACCAAGTGGTCTGCTAACCTATTTATCCCTGCGGTGCTAAAGATGTTACTCCCAAAGTTTCCATTGAATACTTACCCAACTCTGTTAACTATTTAGTAGGATCACCTTTAGGATCCTAGTTGTTGCTATTGTTGCTTAGTCATTAAGTCAAGTCTGACTTTTGTATCTCCAGGGACTGTAGCCCACCATGCTCCTCTGTCCATGGGATTTCCCAGGCAAGAGTACTGGAGCATGTTGTCATTTCCTCCTCCAGGGGATCTTCCCAACCCAGGGATCAAACCTATGTCTCCTGCACTGGCATGTGGGTTCTTTATCACTGAGCCACCAGGGCAGCCCTTATGATCACAAAGACTGAATTTAATCTACCTTACATAGGATGGTTCTTTACAAATTCTCAGACAGCTGTCTATCTCCCCTGAGGATACTCCTCAACAAAAGAAACTTCCCCAGCCTTATGCAGACATTCCTTACATGATATAATTCCATGTCCCTTCACCACCATGATTGTTGTCCTCTGAATATAACTCCATTTGTGCCAAAACAAAAAAAATAATTTCCTATAATAAAAACTGCCAGTAAAACCACAGACTACCTTTCAAGTAGTTTACTGTCACTTAAAAAAAAGAGCTTTGAAGACTCAGGAATGCTGTAGAGCAATTACTAAATCAGAGAACACATCAGACTCATTCTCCTCAAGGATATTTTTGGATTTTATGATCTAATAACATATTAGACATTTGAGGCTCTGCTTATATTCTTTAATTAACTAAGTAATAAATGAAGTACAGAAGGGACTCACAATAAAATCTTTGATGATAGTATACTTTAGCAAGGCTTCACAAAAGTGAAAAATTGCAGGCAAAAAAAAAATGAGAGCATTCTGAACAATAAGCAGCAAGCTAGTTATTTATCAGTGCATCTCATTTAGCTTCCCTTTGGATAAGCTAGGTCTTTAATCCTTCTACCACAGATACTCATGAGAACATTTTTTTTACAGAAGCAGGTTTATGGAATTAGATCTAATTGCTTGATTCTTTTTATTGATGTTGAAATCAGAAAGTTCAGAGGAAGATTTTTTTCACATGGTTAGCCCCATGGTATTTTCATACAAACCTATCTATAGATCAACTTCTAAAATATAGTTCCTTTTAGTAAAACATATTTGAATAAGCTTTTGTCTTTGAACAAAGGAAGTTTTTGGTGTGCCTGAGCCAAAGCACAGCGAGGTCATGAATGGTTGGTTCTAAGCCGTCCAGCTTCCTGCTTTCCTTAACAGTGCTGCTTAGCAAGAGAACTTGTCTACAGATGGAGAATTCTAAGATTCTATGTGCCTTCATTCAAACTCCTATTCTGCTCATAAAGCTAAATAAGCTTCCACAATGATGTTTACTAATAAAGCAGCAAATACAGAATATCATAGCCTGAGGAGACCAATATTTCTGTCAAGGCCTCATCTTTGCTCTGAAGATAGGGGCATTTTCCAATTCACAAACTGTTCACTCCCTGAAACTACTCCAGAGAAGAGTAGTGTAGGAGTCAGGGGAAAGAGCTGCCTAAGGGGAATGAAAGGCTGTTTGGTACGTTTGTATGATCTTTCAAAAAAGTGGCTTCACAAAAATATACTCAAAATGGATTAAAGATCTAAACTTAAGACCAGAAACTATAAAACTCCTAGAGGAGAACATAGGCAAAACACTCTCCGACATAAATCACAGCAGGATCCTCTATGACCCACCTCCCAGAATACTGGAAATAAAAGCAAAAATAAACAAATGGGACCTAATTAAAATTAAAAGCTTCGGCACAACAAAGGAAACTATAAGCAAGGTGAAAAGACAGCCTTCAGAATGGGAGAAAATAATAGCAAATGAAGCAACTGACAAACAACTAATCTCAAAAATATACAAGCAACTCCTGCAGCTCAATTCCAGAAAAATAAATGACCCAATCAAATAATGGGCCAAAGAACTAAATAGACATTTCTCCAAAGAAGACATACAGATGGCTAACAAACACATGAAAAGATGCTCAACATCACTCATTATCAGAGAAGTGCAAATCAAAACCACAATGAGCTATCATTTCACACCAGTCAGAATGGCAGCGATCCAAAAGTCTACAAGCAATAAATGCTAGAGAGGGAGTGGAGAAAAGGGAACCCTCTTACACTGTTGGTGGGAATGCAAACTATACAGCCACTATGGAGAACAGTGTGGAGATTCCTTAAAAAACTGGAAATAGAACTGCCTTATGACCCAGCAATCCCACTGCTGGGCATACACACTGAGGAAACCAGAACTGAAAGAGACATGTGTACCCCAATGTTCATCGCGGCACTGTTTATAATAGCCAGGACATGGAAGCAACCTAGATGTCCGTCAGCAGATGAATGAATAAGAAAGCTGTGGTACATATACACAATGGAATATTACTCAGCCATTAAAAGGAATACATTTGAATCAGTTCTAATGAGGTGGAGGAAACTGGAGCCGATTATACAGAGTAAAGTGAGCCAGAAAGAAAAATACCAATACAGTATACTAATGCATATATATGGAATTTAGAAAGATGGTAACGATAACCCTGTATGCAAGACAGCAAAAGAGACACAGATGTATAGAACATTCTTTTGGACTCTGTGGTAGAGGGAGAGGGTGTGATGATTTGGGAGAATGGCATTGAAACATGTATAATATCATTTAAGAAACGAATCGGCAGTCTAGGTTCAATGCAGGGTGCAGGATGCTTGGGGCTGGTGTACTGGGATGACCCGGAGGGATGGTGTTGAGGGGGAGGTGGGAGGGGGTTCGGGATTGGGAACACGTGTACACCTGTGGCGGATTCATGTTGATGTGTGGCAAAACCAATACAATATTGTAAAGTAAAAAAAACAATAATTATTATTATTAATAAATAAATAAAAACATTTTTAAAGAAAAAAAAAGTGGCTTCATTTCTTAGCCCAAAACAAATCTAAATTTAAGATCAAAGATTTAAACAAAACAACACAAAACAGAAACCACAAAATATCCAGAAAAAAAATGAGATTCTTTTTCAGTCTTGAAACATGAACTTTATAAACATGATCCCAAACACAAAATCCGTAAAAGTTTAACATCATAATTTTTTTAACTCTCTGAATGACAATAAACAAAACCACTGGCAACAGGATATGAAGAGAACAACTAATATAAACAAACAAAAAATACTTAATTTCATTCACAATTTTTAAAACGGAACTCAAAGTGAGGAAACTGCATATTTTACCTATCAGATTAGCATTCATTTTAAAATTTAAACCCAGGAAATAGGCCTTTGCATACTGTGTTAATGAAGTAGTAAACTGTTGCAAAAATTCCAAAGGGCAATTTGGCACTATCTATCCCTGATGCTTTTCATCAGTCTTGAAAATAATTGGCCATTATCTATGTGAATATTGCTCCTGTCTCATTATAAATCTTTTAATATTCCAATTATGTATATGCTAGCCAAGATAATCCTGAAGAACAGCGCTGAAACTATGGCACAGATGAAAAACTATTATAAAACTATGGTAATTAAGACTGTGGTAATAATGCTAGTATAGACAAATCAACTATGGTAGGCAGAACTCTAAAGATACCAACTCCTACTTCAAGATCACTATTCACTGTTATTTAATCAAGCCTAATCAAAATACTGCTGTGAAGGAACTTAGCAATATAATTATAGTTACTAACCACCTAACTTTAAAATAGATTATCCTGGATTATCCAGGTGGGTGCAGTGTAATCACTGCTGCTACTGCTAAGTCACTTCAGTCGTGTCTGACTCTGTGCGACCCCACAGATGGCAGCCCACCAGGCTCCCCCGCCCCTGGGATTCTCCAGGCAAGAACGATGGAGTGGGTTGCCATTTCCTTCTCCAATGCATGAAAGTGAAAAGTGAAGGTGAAGTCGCTCAGTCATGTTTGACTCTTAGCGACCCCATGGACTGCAGCCTACCAGGCTCCTCTACCCATGGGATTTTCCAGGCAAGAGTACTGGAGTGGGGTGCCATTGCCTTCTCTGAATGTAATCACATGAACCCACAAAAGCAAAAGAGGAAGGCAGAAGAGCCTGTCAGAGATGCAGCAGAAGAGTAAGCAGGAGAGATTCTAAGTGCGAGATGAACTTGACTTGCTGTTGCTGGAGAAGGGTCACATGGAAAGCATGAGGAGGAATGCACAGCTTTAAGAAGCAAAAACTAAACCCCAACTGGCAGCCAAAAAGGAATCGGGGAACTCAGCCCTACAACTGCAAGGAATTTAATTCCACCAACAACCTGAAGGACCCTAGAAGCAGATTCACCTCCAGAGCTTTCAGACAAGGGCCCAGCCCAGCCAACACCTTGATTTCAGGCTTGTTAGACTCTAAAAGCTTGGCATGGTGCAGTTCATGAAGTTGCAGAGTCAGACATGACTTAGCAACTGAACAACAACAACAAAGACTCTAAACAGAAGACCCAGAAGAGTCACACTGTACCGAGGCTTCTGACCACAGAGCTGTGACACTTAAAATGGGTGTTGTTTTAAGGTACTCAATTGTTGGTAACTTTCAATGACAGTATTAGGAAGTTAATATGACCAAGGATAAAGAATCCAGCAACAGGCCTACCCATATGGCAAAAGTGACCCTGAAGTACAGTGGGAAAGGGTGCTCTTTCAACATATAGTGCTAAGTCTATATAATTTTCTATATGTAAAAAAACACGTGTCTGAACCACCATTTTACATCATATACAAAATAAATTGCAGATGGATTGCAGATTTGAATGTGAAGGGGAGAGTTGTGGTGTGGGGGAGGGTAAGTTTTCAGAGAAAAACATGAAAGGTCTTTGTAAGCTTCCAACTCCAGTTTTTGGTGGTAATTGTATATATTTAGGGTGCACAATGTGGTTTTGTTAAAGGTTTACAGTATGATGATTTAATATATACATCTATATATGGATATACACATATATATTAGATATGTATATCTAATATATGCATATATATATATATATATATATATATAACATATCTACCACTTCACATATCTACTACCTCACATAGGTACCATTTGCGTATGTGTATGGTGAGACACTTTAGATCTACTCTCTTAGCAAATTCATGTATACAGTGTTATTAACAATAGTCATCAGGCTGCACATTCAATTTCCAAAAGCTAGTTATCGTATAATTGAAAAATTGGCTAACATCTCTCCATTCCACACCCACCCCCAGTCCCTGGTAATCACTACTTTAGCGTCTGGTTCTGTGAGCTCAACTTTTTAAGATTCTATACAAAAGTGAGCATTCTTTGGCATTGTCTTTCTCTGAGATTGGAATGAAAACTGACCTTTTCCAGTCCTGTGGCCACTGCTGAGTTTTCCAAATTTGCTGGCATATTGAGTGCAGCACTTTCACAGCATCATCTTTCAGGATTTGAAATAGCTCAACTGCAATTCCATCACCTCCACTAGCTTTGTTCATAGTGATGCTTTCTAAGGCCCACTTGACTTCACATTCCAAGATGTCTGGCTCTAGATTAGTGATCACACCATCGTGATTATCCGGGTCATGAAGATCTTTTTGTACAGTTCTTCCGTGTATTCTTGCCACCTCTTCTTAATATCTTCTGCTTCTGTTAGGTCCAGACCATTTCTGTCCTTTATTGAGCCCATCTTTGCATGAAATATTCCCTTGGTATCTCTAATTTTCTTGAAGAGATCTCTAGTCTTTCCCATTCTGTTGTTTTCCTCTATTTCTTTGCATTGATCGCTGAAGAAGGCTTTCTTATCTCTTCTTGCTATTCTTTGGAACTCTGCATTCAGATGCTTATATATTTCCTTTTCTCCTTTGCTTTTCGCTTCTCTTCTTTTCACAGCTATTTGTAAGGCCTCCCCAGACAGCCATGTAGCTTTTTTGCATTTCTTTTCCATGGGGATGGTCTTGATCCCTGTCTCCTGTACAATGTCACAAACCTCATTCCATAGTTCATCAGGCAGATCTATCTATCAGATCTAGGCCCTTAAATCTATTTCTCACTTCCACTGTATAATCATAAGGGATTTGATTTAGGTCATACCTGAATGGTCTAGCGGTTTTCCGTACTTTCTTCAATTTGAGTCTGAATTTGGCAATAAGGAGTTCATGATCTGAGCCACAGTCAGCTCCGGGTCTTGTTTTTGCTGACTATATAGAGCCTCTCCATCTTTGGCTGCAAAGGATATAATCAATCTGATTTTGGTGTTGACCATCTGGTGATGTCCATGCGTAGAGTCTTCTCTTGTGTGTGTTTTTCCAGTAGTCATGTATGGATGTGAGAGTTGGACTATGAAGAAGGCTGAGCACCGAAGAATTGATGCTTTTGAACTGTGGTGTTGGAGAAGACTCTTGAGAGTCCCTTGGACTGCAAGGAAATCCAACCAGTCCATTCTGAAGGAGGTTGGGCCTGGGATTTCTTTGGAAGGAATGATGCTAAAGCTGAAACTCCAGTACTTTGGCCACCTCATGTGAAGAGTTGACTCATTGGAAAAGACCCTGATGCTGGGAGGGATTGGGGGCAGGAGGAGAAGGGGACGACAGAGGATGAGATGGCTGGATGGCATCACTGACTCGATGGATGTGAGTCTGAGTGAACTTCGGGAGATGGTGATGGACAGAGAGGCCTGGCATGCTGGGATTCATGGGGTCTCAAAGAGTCAGACACGACTGAGCGACTGAACTGAACTGAACTGATACAAAAGTGAGGTGATACAGTATTTGTTTTTCTCTAACTTATTTCATTTATCATAATGAACTTCAAGGTCCATCCATGTTGCTACAAATGGCTGGATTTTCTTCCTTTATGGATGAATACTATTCTAATGTGTGTATGAGAGGGAGAGAAATTTTGTGCACTATATATATATATATATATTTACATATACATATATCTTGCATGTATCTTCAATCTTTTTTGTCCATTCATTCATAGATGGGCATTTGTTTCCATATCTCAGCTTTTGTGAATAATTCTGCAATGAATATGGGAGTAAAGGTATTTCTTCAAGAGACAGTCATCCCCTGATATCCTTGAGGGACTGGTTCCAGGACCCCCAGACGGTACTGAAATCCTTGGATGTTCAAGTTCCTTATGTGAAATGATGTAGTATTCACATATAAAATATACACAGCCTCCTGCATACTTTAAATCATCTCTAGATTACCTATACTACCTAATATAAATGTTATGTAAGTGAAAGTGAAAGTGAAGTCACTCAGTCGTGTCCGACTCTTTGCGACCCCATGGACTGCAGCCTACCAGGCTCCTCCGTCCATGAGATTCTCCAGGCAAGAATACTGGAGTGGGGTGCCTTTTCCTTCTCCAGGGGATCTTCCCAACCCAAGGATCAAACCCAGGTCTCCCACATTGCAGGCACATGCTTTAACCTCTGAGCCACCAGGGAAACAAATGTTATGTAAATGTTATTGTAAATACAATGCAAATGCTATGTAAACAGGTAATCAGCAGCAAACAGTAAGCTGCTTTTCCTTCATGAAGTTTCTGGGCTTTTTTCCCCAGGTATTTTCTACCCACAGTTGGTTGAATCCACAGATGTGGAACATTAAGATGTGGAGGGCCACCTGGACTAGTTTCAGCTTCTTCAGGTACATACTCACAAGTGGAATTCCTGGATCATATAGAAGCTCTAGTTTTTTGAGGCAGCTTCATGCTGTTTTCCATAACAGCTGTACCAATTTACATTCCCACCGACAATGTACAAGTTCTCTTTCCTCCACATCCTTGCTAACATTTATCTCTTGTCTTTTTGATAATAAACATGCCAACGGGTGTGAGATGATAGTTCATTATGGTTTTGATTTGCATTTCCCTCATGATTAATGATGTTGAGCGCATTTTCACATACGTGTTGGGTATTTGTATGTCTTCTTTGGAAAAATGTCTATTCAGGTCCCTTGCCCATTTTAAAATCACGGTATTTGTGCTTTTTATCTTTGTAACTTTGAAGTGGCAAAAGATTCCTTAAACAAGACTCTAAAAGAGCACACTATAAAGGAAATCTTTTAAAAAACTGGACTATCATAAAGTTAATAACTTTTCTCAAACAGAAGACATTAATAAGAGAGTAAAAAACAATCCATGGATTACAAGAAAATACCCACAATGCATATATCTCACAAAGGACTGACATCTAGCATATAAAGAACTCCTGCAAACCGATAAGAAAAAAAATTAGACAACCCAGTGGAACATGAACAAAAGATCTGAACAGATATTTTACAAAAGAGGAAATCAAAGTGGCCAATAAACTTACAGAAATTGTGCAGAAGTTCATTGGTTGTCAGGGAAGTGCAAATAAAATCACAATGAGATACACTACACACCCATCAGAATGGCTACAATGATGGCATAGATGCAAAGTAGCTAGAATTTTCATATATTGCTGGTGAGAGTATAATTTGCATAACTGGACATCATTTAGCAGTATCTACTAAAACTGAACATATGCATAGTTGGTGACCCAGCAGTCCAATCCTAGGTATAAACCCAACACAAATGTAAATGTACGTCTACCAAAATGGAAGTAAGAATGTTCACAGCACCATGATAGGTAATACACCATGTTTACAAAACCTGGAAATTACAGGGTTCCAGGTACTGGAAGAAACACAAGCTGGAATCAAGATTGCCGGGAGAAATATCAATAACCTCAGATATGCAGATGACACCACCCTTATGGCAGAAAGTGAAGAGGAACTAAAAAGCCTCTTGATGAAAGTGAAAGAGGAGAGTGAAAAAGTTGGCTTAAAGCTCAACATTCAGAAAACGAAGATCATGGCATCTGGTCCCATCACTTCATGGCAAATAGATGGGGAAACAGTGGAAACAGTGTCAGACTTTATTTTGGGGGGCTCCAAAATCACTGCAGATGGTGATTGCAGTTGTGAAATTAAAAGACGCTTACTCCTTGGAAGGAAAGTTATGACCAACCTAGATAGCATATTCAAAAGCAGAGACATTACTTGGCCGACTAAGGTCCGTCTAGTCAAGGCTATGGTTTTTCCTGTGGTCATGTATGGATGTGAGAGTTGGACTGTGAAGAAGGCAGAGCGCCGAAGAATTGATGCTTTTGAACTGTGGTGTTGGAGAAGACTCTTGAGAGTCCCTTGGACTGCAAGGAGATCCAACCAGTCCATTCTGAAGGAGATCAACCCTGGGATTTCTTTGGAAGGAATGATGCTAAAGCTGAAACTCCAGTACTTTGACCACCTCATGTGAAGAGTTGACTCACTGGAAAAGACTCTGATGCTGGGAGGGATTGGGGGCAGGAGGAAAAGGGGACAACTGGGGATGAGATGGCTGGATGGCATCACTGACTCGATGGATGTGAGTCTGAGTGAACTCCAGGACAGGGAGGCCTGGCGTGCTGCGATTCATGGGGTCACAAAGAGTCGGACACGACTGAGCAACTGAACTGAACTGAGGTACTGTTTCTCAGCTCCAAAACCACCATTCTGTAGTCTGTTTCTCTTTTTAAAATAATGTTATTTATTTATTTTTGGCAGTGCTTGGTCTTCATTCCTGCAGGCTTTTCTCTACCTGTGGCAAGCGGAGGCTAGTCTCCATCACAGCACACAGGCTTCTCATTGCAGTGGCTTCTCTTGTTGTGGAGCACAGGCTTAGTTGCTCTGTGGCACGTGGGATGTTTCTGGACCAGGGATTGAACCCACGTCCCCTGCATTGGCAGGCAGATTCTTATCCACTGCACCACCAGGGAAGTCCTGTAGTCTGCTTTGTAACGATGAAACCTGAATTCTGCAAACCACATTTCTGCTTTGCCAGTAACTCTATGTTAGCTTCTGCCAATGGAGATGCCAAAGAAAGACTGGAGGGCCAGTAGAGGATAAAGGACCTGGATTCCTTCTTGTTTTGCTCCCTGTTCTGCCAGCATCATGCCAGTAATGATTCTTCACTCTGATATTAGCAAATGGTTGCAGCTTCCAGTTTGTCCCACATTCCCAGAACCAGTCTCCTCATCCCCCACTCAGAATGAGAACCATTCAGGCCCCTCAAAGAACTCCTGTTCCAAGGTCCTGAGGTACCAGCACCAGCTGAGCAGCAGCCCCTCTTTGGCTGTCATGATGCTAGTTCTGCAGAGTTACTTCATCAAACACCCAGTTTCTAATCATCCCTTTGTCCATGAGCCTTACAAGCACTTCCTGCAATTATTAGCTTTGTATTGCCTTAATGTTCCCTTCTGTCTTCTCAGTTCTCCTATACTTACTCAACCAATTCTTCATATTAAGTTCTCGCTTTTAAATAATTGATATGTTGATAGTCCGTCAACAGCAGAATGGATAAGTGTAACATATTCTCCACATGCGACACTATAAAAAATGAGAATGAATGATCTACTACTATGTTTATCTGATGATACAACTGATTCATGTTGATATATTGCAGAAACCAACACAATATTCTAAAGCAACTATCCTTCAATTAAAAAAATAAAAAATTTTTAAAAAGAGATAAACTATAAGGGGGGGAAAGTAGACCATAGCAGACAGAAAATATTGAATAAATTTAGCAGAAGAGAAGATGGAGCACAAACAACTAACTAACTTAGCAGTGTGAGTGCAGTGTCTACACAGAGGGGTACAGTAATCCAGCCAATCTGTAGGTTAGAGGCTCAGAGCTAAATGTCTAAATTCCTATGGAGAAAGGTAGGGGTGAGGGATTGGAGGTAGGGACTGTCAAGCTAAAACCAAGACCTAGTTGAAGGTCTGTAAGTTTGTACCTTAAGCAGTTGGAACTCTAGATCCTCTTCCCACCTCATCCACCAAGGACTAGAATTGAATCAGAGAAGCACCAGACCCTCATGATACCAGAGACTGGTATGAAAAACAGAAGAGCAGATTAAATGAAAATCTGAATACTAAAAACTGAGGTCTTTTTCTATCCAACTCTCTACACTACTTTTTTCCCACCCTACTTTCAACAGCAGCCAGCCATAGAAGCCAACTCTCTCACATTTACCCCTCCTCTCCAATTCATGCTGCATTTACATGTATTCAAAACGCTGTTGCCAGGCGTGTGACAGAGATACAGTATTTGAAAAAATCAGCAAGGAAATCTGGCAAATGAAAAGACGAGAGAATTATTAACTGCAGGGGAAAGTATTATGTGAGAAAAAGGAGTGATGTTATACACAACGTGGCTTAATAATAGCACTTGCACAGTCATAATACTGTAAACACTGAGCTGATTTAACCCAAATTTATTGTTACTCCATCAAGGAATGTAGCAGAAGAGAAGGAAAGTGTTTGGGACTTGAGGGTGTGCTAGGTATGATTGCCCGGTCCTCAACATATATTCTCACCCTTTCGAGGTACCCCCTTAATCACAGAAGCCACAAGCTAAAGACAACCACATTTCCCAATTCATCTTGATGCTGCAGTTCTGCATATAATTTAAACTCTATCATAAGATGTACTCACTTCAGATTTAGAAGGCAGGAGTGAGGCACAGGCCATTTCCTTGTAGCTGAATCTATTGGTAATCAAGGTTGGGCAGATAAGAACATCTGCAGTGGGCAGACTTCCCATCCCAATGTGTATTCAGGACCCAATGGGTATGCCATGCACGCTGCAAGGTATGCCATTGAACCCCATAGTCTTGTGTGGCCTTTGCCTCCCACTAAATTGCTGCCTGGCCAACCCCCTAGCAATTTGGTAATCACCTAATTCCCTGCTGTAAATCCCTAGAATTGTTGCAGTCTCCTGAACCAAACACTAAGAAAACTTAAGTACCAAATGACAAATTGAGAAACAGCAGTATGAGCACATTATTGAGAAATCCAGAATTTCATACCAGGGAAATGAGTTAGCAGAGTGAGAGTGGCCAGAGAAGCACTGGAGGACAGATCTGGGAATATACAGAAGCGGATATAATTGATAAATTACACTCAAGTTATCCTAAAAGCATAAACTAGATGTGGCCTCACTGATCTAATACTGTTACAAGATTCAAGAAAATATGACCGCAAGGCAGTGGTACACCTATACAGATTCCAATAGTATATTACCAAATATTCAAATGGTATATTTCAATGGTATACAGATTCAAATGGTATATTCCAAAATATTACCATAAGGCAGTGGTACATCTGTACACCTATACAGATTCCAATTCTCTTCTCTAAAAATATTTCTTCAGTTCAGTTGTTCAGTCGTGTCCAACTCTTTGCCACCCCATGGACTGCAGCACACCAGGCCTCCCTGTCTATCACCAACTCCTGGAGTCTACCCAAACTCATGTCCACTGAGTTGGTGATGCCATCCAGCCAGCTCATCCTCTGTCATCCCCTTCTCCTCCCACTTCAATCTTTCCCAGCTTCAGGATCTTTTCCAAGGAGTCAGTTCTTTGTCTCAGATTGCCAAAGTATTGCAGTTTCAGCTTCAGCATCAGTTCTTCTAATAAATATTCAGGACTGATTTCCTTTAGGATGGACTGGTTGGATCTCCTTGCAGTCCAAGGGACTCTCAAGAGTCTTCTCCAACACTACAGTTCAAAAGCATCAATTCTTTGGTGCTCAACTTTCTTTATAGTCCAACTCTCACATCCATACCTGACTACTAGAAAAACTATAGCTTTGACTAGATGGACCTTTGTTGGCAAAGTAATATCTCTGCTTTTGAATATGCTGTCTAGGTTGGTCATAACTTTTATTAAAAGGAGTAAACGCCTTTTAATTTCATGGCTGCAGTCACCATCTGCAGTGATTTTGGAGCCCCTCAAAATAAAGTCTGTCACTGTTTCCATTGTATCCCCATCTATTTGCCATGAAGTGATGAGACCCGATGCCATGATCTTAGTTTTCAGAATGTTGAGTTTTAAGCCAACTTAAAATATTTCTTGGGTCAGGTTTATAAGCACGGGCAGCTGCGACCCAGCACACTAAGCCCGGCAGAGAGGAGTTACCCCACATCCGAGGTCAGGGGCAGCAGCCGAGAGTGCCAGGCTGCGACAGTGCAGGAACGGCCGAGAGGAGCTACCCAAGTCCGAGGTCAGGGGCGGCCAGGAGGAAACACCCCGCATCCAAGGCCAGGGGCTGTGGCCCTGAGGAGCCACCCCACGCCTGAGGCCAGGGTCGGCAGCCGGGAGGAGCAACCCAAGGAGCGGTGGCTGCGAGGGGGCAGGAGGGCCTAGTGGAGCTATCCCACCATGAAGGTCAGGAAGGGCAGCGGTAAGGAGCAGCGGCTGTGCTTTGCTGGAGCAGCCGTGAAGAGATACCCCACGCCCAAGGTAAGAGAAACCCAAGTAAGATGGTAGGTGTTGCAAGAGGGCATCAGAGGGCAGACACACTGAAACCATACTCACAGAAAACTAGTCAATCTAATCACACTAGGACCACAGCCTTGTCTAACTCAATGAAACCAAGCCATGCCCTCGGGGCAACCCAAGACAGGCGGGTCATGGTGGAGAGGTCTGACAGAATGTGGTTCACTGGAGAAGGGAACGGCAAACCACTTCAGTATTCTTGCCTTGAGATCCCCATGAACAGTACGAAAAGGCAAAATGATGGGATACTGAGAGAGGAACTCCCCAGGTCAGTAAGTGCCCAATATGCTACTGGAAATCAGTGGAGAAATAACTCCAGAAAGAATGAAGGGATGAAGCCAAAGCAAAAACAATACCGAGTTGTGGATGTAACTGGTGATAGAAGCAAGGTCCGATGCTATAAAGAGCAATATTGCATAGGAACCCGGAATGTCAGGTCCATGAATCAAGGCAAATTGGAAGTGGTCAAACAGGAGATGGCAAGAGTGAATGTTGACATCTAGGAATCATCAAACTAAACTGGACTGGAATGGGTGAATTTAACTCAGAAGACCATTATATCTACTACTGCGGGCAGGAATCCCTCAGAAGAAATGGAGTAGCCATCATGGTCAACAAAAGAGTCCAAAATGCAGTACTTGGATGCAATCTCAAAAACAACAGAATGATCTCTGTTCGTCTCCAAGGCAAACCATTCAATATCACAGTTATCCAAGTCCATGCCCCAACCATAAAGCTGAAGAAGCTGAAGTTGAACGGTTTTATGAAGACCTACAAGACCTTTTAGAACTAACACCCAAAAAAGATGTCCTTTTCATTATAGGGGACTGGAATGCAAAAGTAGGAAGCCAAGAAACACCTGGAGTAACAGGCAAATTTGGCCTTGGAATACGGAATGAAGCAGGGCAAAGACTAATAGAGTTTTGCCAAGAAAATGCACTGGTCATAGCAAACACCCTCTTTCAACAACACAAGAAAAGACTCTACACATGGACATCACCAGATAGTCAACATCGAAATCACATTGATTATATTCTTTGCAGCCAAAGATGGAGAAGCTCTATACGGTCAAGAAAAACAAGACCAGGAGCTGACTGTGGCTCAGATCATGAATTCCTTATTTGCCAAATTCAGACTCAAATTGAAGAAAGTAGGGAAAACCACTAGACCATTCAGGTATGACCTAAATCAAATCCCTTATGATTATACAGTGGAAGTGAGAAATAGATTTAAGGGCCTAGATCTGATAGAGAGAGTGCCTGATGAACTATGGAATGAGGTTCTTGACATTGTACAGGAGACAGGAATCAAGACCATCCCCATGGAAAAGAAATACAAAAAAGCAACATGGCTGTCTGGGGAGGCCTTACAAATAGCTGTGAAAAGAAGAGAGGTGAAAAGCAAAGGAGAAAAGGAAAGATATAAGCATCTGAATGCAGAGTTCCAGAGAATAGCAGAAAGAGATAAGAAAACGTTCTTCAGCGATCAATGCAAAGAAATAGAGGAAAACAACAGAATGGGAAAGACTAGAGATCTCTTCAAGAAAATTAGAGATACCAAGGGAATATTTCATGCAAAGATGGGCTCAATAAAGGACAGAAATGGTCTGGACCTAACAGAAGCAGAAGATATTAAGAAGAGGTGGCAAGAATACACAGAAGCACTGTACAAAAAAGATCTTCATGACCCGGATAATCATGATGGTGTGATCACTCATCTAGAGCCAGACATCCTGGAATGTGAAGTCGAGTGGGCCTTGGAAAGCATCACTACGAACAAAGCTAGTGGAGGTGATGGAATTCCAGTTGAGCTGTTTCAAATCCTGAAAGATGATGCTGTGAAAGTGCTGCACTCAATATGCCAGCAAATTTGGAAAACTCAGCAGTGGCCACAGGACTTGAAAAGGTCAGTGTTCATCCCAATTCCAAAGAAAGGCAATGCAAAAGAATACTCAAACTACTGCACAATTGCACTCATCTCACATGCTAGTAAAGTAATGCTCAAAATTCTCCAAGCCAGGCTTCAGTAATACGTGAACCATGAACTTCCTGATGTTCAAGCTGGTTTTAGAAAAGGCAGAGGAACCAGAGATCAAATTGCCAACATCTGCTGGATCATGGAAAAAGCAAGAGAGTTCCAGAAAAACATCTATTTCTGCTTTATTGACTATGTCAAAGCCTTTGACTGTGTGGATCACAATCAACTGTGGAAAATTCTGAAAGAGATAGAAATACCAGACCACCTGACCTACCTCTTGAGAAATCTGTATGCAGGTCAGGAAGCAGCAGTTAGAACTGGACATGGAACAACAGACTGGTTCCAAATAGGAAAAGGAGTCCGTCAAGGCTGTATATTGTCACCCTGCTTATTTAACTTCTATGCAGAGTACATCATGAGAAACACTGGGCTGGAAGAACCACAAGCTAGAATCAAGATGGCTGGGAGAAATATCAATAACCTCAGATATGCAGATGACACCACCCTTATGGCAGAAAGTGAAGAGGAACTACAAAGCCTCTTGATGAAAGTAAAAGTGGAGAGTGAAAAAGTTGGCCTAAAGCTCAACATTCAGAAAACGAAGATCATGGCATCCGGTCCCATCACTCCGTGGGAAATAGATGGGAAAACAGTGGAAACAGTGTCAGACTTTATTTTGGGGGGCTCCAAAATCACTGCAGATGGTGATTGCAGCCATGAAATTAAAAGACGCTTACTCCTTGGAAGAAAAGTTATGACAAACCTAGATAGCATATTCAAAAGCAGAGACATTACTTTGCTGATTAAGATCCGTCTAGTCAAGGCTATGGTTTTTCCAGTAGTCATGTATGGATGTGAGAGTTGGACTGTGAAGAAGGCTCAGCACTGAAGAATTGATGCTTTTGAACTGTGGTGTTGGAGAAGACTCTTGAGAGTCCCTTGGACTGCAAGGAGATCCAACCAGTCCATTCTGAAGGAGATCGGGCCTGGGGTTTCTTTGGAGGGAATGATGCTAAAGCTGAAGCTCCAGTACTTTGACCACCTCATGCAAAGAGTTGACTCATTGGAAAAGACTGTGATGCTGGGAGGGATTGGGGGCAGGAGGAGAAGGGGACGACAGAGGATGAGATGGCTGGATGGCATTACTGACTCGATAGGCGTGAGCCTGAGTGAACTCCGGGAGTTGGTGATGGACAGGAAGGCCTGGTGTGCTGCAATTCATGGGGTCGCAAAGAGTCAGACACGACTGAGCGACTGAACTGATAGCCAAAGGAAGAAGTACATCCAAGTATTTCACAATGTATGCCTCACTTTTCACTGACCTCTGAAAACAAAAGAGATAGTATGTGTTAATACAAACAAAATGTTCTGATGCTTTCTTTTTTAACCCATTAACAAGGAGTTTTGTTGTTGTTGCTTCCCCTGGTGGCTCAGATGGTAAAATATCCACCTGCAATTCAGGAAACCTGGGTTCAATCCCTGGGTTGGGAAGACCCCCTGGAAAAGGGAATGGCTACCCACTCCAGTAATCTTGCCTGGAGAATTCCATGGATAGAGGAGTCTGGCAGGCTACAGGCCAAGGTGTCACAAAGAGTTGGACACGACTGAGTGTCTTTCACTTTTCATCATTTCAAGTCATGTCTGACTTTTTGTGATCCCACAGACAGCATCAGGCCAGGCTTCCTGTCCTTCACTATCTCCCTGAGTTTGTTCAAACTCGTGTCCATTGAGTCAGTGATGCCATCCAACCATCTCATCGTCTGTTGCCCCCTTCTCCTCTTGCCCTCAATCTTTCCCAACATTAGGGTCTTTTCCAATGAGTCTGCTCTTCACATCAGGTGGCCAAAGTATTGGATCTTCAGCTTCAGCATCAGTCCTTCCAATGAATATTCAGGATTGATTTCCTTTATGATTGACTGGTTGGATCTCCTAGAAGTCTAAGAGACTCTCAAGAGCATTCTCAAATACCACAGTTCAAAATCATCAATTCTTCAGCACTTAGCCTTCTTTATGGTCCAACTCACATCTGTACATGACTACTAGAAAAACAATAGATTTGACTAGACAGACCTTTGTCAGCAAAGTGATGTCTCTGCTTTTTATTACACCGTCTAAGTTTGTCATAGCTTTCCTTCCAAGGAGCAAGTGTCTTTTAATTTCACAGCTGTAGTCACCATCCACAGTGATTTTGGAGCCCAAGAAAATGAAATCTGTCACTGTTTCCATTGTTTCCCCATCCATTTGTCATGAAGTGATGGGACCAGATGCTATGATCATAGTTTTTTTAATGTTGAATTTCAAGCCAGCTTTTTCACTCTCCTCTTTCATCCTTAGACTGCAATGAAATGAAACCAGTCAATCCTAAAGGAAATCAGTCCTGAGTATTCATTGGAAAGACTGATGCTGAAGCTCCAATACTTTGGCCACCTGATGTGAAGAACTGACTCATTCGAAAAGACGCTGATGCTGGCAAAGATTGAAGGAAGGAAGAAGAAGGGAATGACAGAGAATGAGATGGTTGGATGACATCACTGACTCAATGGACATGAGTTGCAGCAAGCTCCAGGAGTTGGTGATGGACAGAGAAGCCTGGCGTGCTTCCTTGGGGTCACAAAGAGTTGGACACAACTGAGTAACTGAAGTAAACTGACACTGCATATAGGTTAAAAAAGCAGAAAGACAATACACAGCCTTGTTGTACGTCTTTCCCAATTTTGAACCAGTCAGTTGCTCCATGACCCACAATACAGGTTTCTCAGGAGACAGGTAAGGCAGTCTGGTATTCCCATCTCTAATAATTTTCCACAATCTGTTGTTATCCACACAGTCAAAAGCTTTAGCATAGTCAACGAAACAGAAATAGATGTTTTCCTAGAACTCCCTTCCTTTTTCTATGATTTAACAAATATTGGCAATTTGATCTCTGGTTCTTCTGCCTGTTTGAAGCTCAACTTGTACATCTGGAAGTTCTCAGTTCATCCGTGAAGGGGAACAAGGAGTTTTACTCTTTCTCAAATCTCTAAGAATTTCCAAGAAGTTTAAGGTCTTGCCATCATTTTTGGTTCTGCATCTACTGAATTACCATTTCACATTTGCTAACTCTTCAATCCAAAAAGGTTCACAAAAGGAACTCAGCTTCTTTTCCTGCTTTTCTCTGTCTCATCACTTCAACCATCCATTAAAAAAATTTATGTACATACTTGCATACATGCTTTTGAGAAGACCTGACTCTGTCAACTTTGGGAGAATGTAGAGGAAATTTATTCTGGAGATATATAAACATCTGAAAATCAAAATTTTAAATTCTTGTTCCTAAAAAGCCCTGTGATCATTTCTGCAACTGTCTCCTGCTTTTAGCTCTTCTCTTCCTGGCACCAACCCTCACAGGGGGAAAAAATAGTCATATTTTCTTATGTGGAAATTTTATCCTTCAAACTCATCTGAGGGCCTCCCATTACACAGCCCAGGAATCAGCAGAAACTTAGAAATCATGGTTGTCAGTTAAGCTACAGCACGTTTTCAGAACAGAGCCAAAAATTTTCCCTATTTTTGTCCCAAAGTAAGATGTAGGTTTTTCATTCAAGTGAAGAGAAGGACATATCGATTATCCGAGCAATGAAATAATGAGAGGAATGCCAAAAGGAAATTCTAACGTGCAATATTTGAAAATATTGTTAAAAGAAATGGCAACACACTCCACTGCTCTTGCCTAGAAAATTCCATGGATGGAGGAGCCTGGTGGGCTACAGTCCATGGGGTCACAGAGTTGGACATGACTGAACGTCTTCACAACAATCTCTCCTAGATAGTTTATACTAGGTTTTGATGATCTTTTTGCCCTTGTGTGGTAAAATTCTTCATTCATTGCTCCCTCAGGACCACATAGAATAAGATGAGGTAAAGAAACATAAAATTACCCTTGAAAATAAATTACTTACTCTGTGTGTATTTGTGATACATGTGATGTATTTTTATTTCATCATGTTATCGTTAAAATTTTTCTGTTTTGGCAAACACATCATAGGCAATATCTCTCAGTTTTCTTATTAATATCTTTATTTCTTCATAGGCAGTCATTGGGTTCTAACTTAACTCATTCCCCAGTGGCTCAGTGGTAAAAAAAAATCCACCTGTAACACAGGAGACACAAGAGACTTGGGTTTGATCCCTGGGTCAGGAAGATCCCTTGAAGAAGAAAATACCAACCCATTCCAGTATTCTTGTCTGGAAAATCGCATGGACAGAGGAGCCTGGCAAGCTACAGTACAAAATGTAACAGAGTCAGACACGACTGAGTGACTAAGCATTCAAAAATGTTTTCATTTAGGAAGCCAGTTTCTAAATGGCAAAGTGGTAAATATTTTATTCTTTAGATAAGGTCACTTATTGAATGTTTCTAGACCCACTTTCCTCATTAAAGATTGAAAGAATTTGAAAATTGAAAAGTTAAATCCCTTGAATACTAATTTATTACTTTCATATCTTAGTGACAAACACATAAGTGAATTTGTGATTTTCAGGCTTTTTCAGTTCAGTTCAGTTCAGTCGCTCAGTCGTGTCCGACTCTTTGTGACCCCATGAATCGCAGCACACCAGGCCTCCCTGTCCATCACCAACTCCTGGAGTTCACTCAGACTCACGTCCATCAAGTCAATGATGCCATCCAGCCATCTCATCCTCAGTCGTCCCCTTCTCCTCCTGCCCCCAATCCCTCCCAGCATCACAGTCTTTTCCAATGAGTCAACTCTTTTCATGAGGTGGCCAAAGTACTGGAGTTTCAGCTTCAGCATCATTCCCTCCAAAGAAATTCCAGGGCTGATCTCCTTCAGAATGGACTGGTTGGATTTCCTTGCAGTCCAAGGGACTCTCAAGAGTCTTCTCCAACACCACAGTTCAAAAGCATCAATTCTTCAGCACTCAGCTGTCTTCACAGTCCAACTCTCACATCCATACATGACCACTGGAAAAACCATAGCCTTGACTAGACGGACCTTTGTTGGCAAAGTAATGTCTCTGCTTTTCAATATGCTATCTAGGTTTGTCATAAATTTTCTTCCAAGGAGTAAGCGTCTTTTAATTTCACAACTGCAATCACCATCTGCAGTGATTTTGGAGCCAAAAAAAATGAAATCTGACACTGTTTCCACTGTTGAGCTCTAAGCCAACTTTTTCACTCTCCTCTTTCACTTTCATCAACAGGCTTCTTAGTTGCTTTTCACTTTCTGCCATAAGGGTGGTGTCATCTGCATATCTGAGGTTACTGACATTTCTCCTGGCAATCTTGATTCCAGCTTGTGCTTCTTCCAGCCGACTGTTTCTCATGATGTACTCTGCATATAAGTTAAATAAGCAGGGTGACAATATACAGCCTTGACGTACTCCTTTTCCTATTTGGAACCGGTCTGTTGTTCCATATCCAGTTCTAACTGCTGCTTCCTGACCTGCATATAGGTTTCTCAAGAGGCAAGTCAGGTGCTCTGGTATTCTCATCTCTTTCAGAATTTTCCACACTTTATTGTCAAAGGCTTTGGCATAGTCAATAAAGCAGAAATAGATGTTTTTCAGGCTTTTTAAAACAGCTTAATTGAGTCATAATTTACATATTCTAAAATTTGACCATTATTAGTATACAGTGACTTTTAGTAAATTTATAGAGCTATGCAATACCATCTCAATCTAATTTTAAAACATTTCCACCACCACCCCTATATGGTTTGGGGGTGCTGACACTTACCATCTCCCTACAGCTATAAACACACAACTTTGGTCCTCCAATCAGAGTATTTCACCTCTTGTCTTCTGAGGTTGGTTCACAAAAGGCAAATGAACCAGTCCAGAGCCCTACCTAGAACTGTCACTGGAAGGAGGTGCACAAGTATGCCCTGAGTTTGGAAAGTTCACTTTGTGCCACTTCACTTTTATGCAAGACCTACATGAGCACCTGTTTTTGCTATCCAAAAGAAATTCCCCCAAAAAGAGAGAGACAAAAAGTGAAAACAGCATTCAGGGTTTGTTTTGCAGCGAGCTGTTACAAAGGCAGTGAGCATCCTAAGAAATTTCAGTGGCACTGCCAAGCTCCATCCCAATGAACTACACTCAGTATCTCAGCCTCTAGCTGCCAAAGCTTTGAACTGTGCCTGCGAGCATCTGTGCCTTAGCGAGATGTGTTTTGTGCATCCACTAGTAAGATGAGTCCTAAAATAATTGCTTCTTCACTTTACACCACTGCAGCTCACAAAAGCTTTCACAGGAATTCTCTACTGTCAGATAGCATGAGAAACCTGTATTATTTTTAGCTGAGGACACTAGGCATGAGGACAATGAAGCCTGGAGGTTTCTTTTCTCAAATGGTAAACCACTCTTCTCCCACTATCTAGTCATCAGATTTGAAAGAGATTTTTTTTTTTAATCAATTATCCCATCTCTCTTTCTATAGTACAAAACACCCCCCCTCCTCCCTCCCCACCCCCCGCTACTGGTCTAGAAGCAATCCAGTGAAAGCAAAGGTCAGAACTTTCAATCAGTGGTTAAGGAACTTAAATGCTCTCTTTCCCAGAAAGTGACATCAGTGCCCTTTAGTAGTCATGAGAAAAGTCAAGCTGAGGATAAATTAAACACAAGGAGAACGGAAAAGCCCAGAAAATCTCAAAGAAAGATTCAGAATCCTGAGGAAGCTATTCTTGAAGAAGTTGTGTGGACAAAATTTTTTCCAGCCATTTTAAATTCACTTTTCTATTACTTTCAACAAAAGCAACCTATCCGGTTGAATATCTTTCTGCCCTGGTTTGTTTTGTTAACTTTTTTATATTATTTGACTCTGTTGATCACCTTTTGGAATTTTTTCTCCTGAGGCTTCAACTCTTCCCTCATCTTCTGCTCTTTAAAGGCATCCAGCATATCCATGAAAACAAGCATGGAAAAACATGGAGAGCATAGCACATTGCTGTTGATTCAGGTTCATCTCTCCTTTTCCTCTCATCACAGGTTTATGTGATGAGCATGGACATCCTTGTATTGTTCCTAATCCTAGGGCAAATACTTTGTTTTTTACTGTTGATGTTCAGTTCAGTCACTCAGTCATGTCCAACTCTTTGCGACCCCATGAACCGCAGCATGCTAGGCCTCCCTGTCCATCACCAACTCCCAGAGTTTACCCAAACTCATGTCCATTGAGTCAGTGATGCCATCCAACCATCTCATCCTCTGTCATCCCCTTCTCCTCCTGTCCTCAATCTTTCCCAACATCAGGGTCCTTTCAAATGAGTCAGCTCTTCGCATCAGATGGCCAAAGTATTGGAGTTTCAGCTTCAATATCAGTCCTTCCAATGAACACCCAGGACTGATTTCCCTTAGGATGAACTGGCTGAATCTCCTTGCAGTCCAAGGGACTCTCAAGAGTCTTCTCCAACACCACAGTTCAAAAGCATCAATTCTTCTGTGTTCAGCTTTCCTTATAGTCCAATTCTCACATGCATACATAACCAGTGGAAAAACCATAGCCTTGACTAGATGGACCTTTGTTGACAAAGTAATGTCTCTGCCTTTTAATATGCTGTCTAAGTTAGTTATAACTTTCCTTCCAAGGAGTAAGCGTCTTTTAATTTCATGGCTGCAATCACCATCTGCAGTGATTTTGGAGCCCAAAAAATAAAGTCAGCCACTCTTTCCACTGTTTCCCCATCTATTTCCCATGAAGTGATGGGACCAGATGCCATTATCTTAGTTTTCTGAATACTGAGCTTTAGGCCAACTGTTTCACTCTCCTCTTTCTGTCACATAGAGCATTTATTATATTAAGGTATGTTCCCTCTATGCCCACTTTCTGGAAGTCTTACAGGTTATGTTGTCCAGTTCTTTCCATAAAATTGGGTCAGTGTTGTTCTCTAGTGAAACAAATAAAGATTTAGCATAAGAGATTAAGATTTGGCCAACAGATTGTCCAATCTTATGGCTGTAAGATTTGATCAATTTCAGCAATAACCAAGTAGTCAAAAAAATCACAACTGGTAATTAGTTTGGGGTTTTGGAAAACTTAAGACACCGTGAAGTCTATCTCAATTTAGATATAGCCCTTGTTCTGATATCAAATGCCCTAAATATCAATCAAATCCTGGTTTGGGCAAACTAATCTTCCTTTGGTGAACTTATGTCCCTTTAAGACTAAAAGCTGCAAAGGGATGATGTTTTCCTGTGAGAAGTCTTGAGAAGGAGAACAAGAAGAAAATTAGCCACATATTTCAATAAAGTACAAACCCTAGGAAATTTTATATTATCCAGGTTGGCCTTCAGGATTTCTGGGAAACAAAAAGGATTCAATAAAACCCTGAGGCATTACTGTCCGGGTGAATTTTTTTTCTCCAAGTTAGCACAAAGAAGCATTGGTTAACTTCATCAACTGGAATACTAAAAAATGCACTGCATACATCAATTACAGTTAAAAATTTGTTTTTGGTAGGAGTGAGTGTTAGTAGGGGTGTGAGGGTTAGAAACAGCAGGGTGTGAAGGGATAGCAATGTTTATTGCTCAGAGGTTCTAACCAAACTTCCCTTTGGTTTTCTCAGCAGCAAAACAGATGTATTTCAGGGACTAGTACCAGGGATAATGAAGCCTTGACCTTGAGATTTTCTATTGTGGGCTTTATATCTTTAAAGGCTTCTATACATAGAGGATATTGATTATTTCTGGAGAGAGGTTCTGAGGGACCTATTTGAATCTTGATGGGAGGTATGCTGTGGATTTTGCCAACATCAGTTAGACCTTTTGCCCATAAGGAAGGTGATAGGTGATTCAGTAGGGATAAATTGATCAGTGTTTCCAAAATGAGGTACATTTTTGGAAATGTCACAGACAGAGCAAACAGAAGACATTAAAGCCTCATTTAATTCCCCTGGTTGACTGTTTTGATGACTATTGTCAAATTCTAGAATCCTTTCCTCCTTTTGGGAGACAGAAATTCTAACATGATATTTATCTAATAAATGAATGGGGTGGTGGAACTAAGGGCCTTAACTAAAGGAAATAGGCTCAGGGACAGGAATCTTCTAAGGTTCATTAATGAGCCCCACTATTTGAAATGTGTTAGTACTCCAAGGCAGAACTCTTTATGGTAGTGGGATGGAGCAACAAGAGTGTTGCTAGTGTGTCAGTTAGGTCTGGAAGAGTCTCCCTCAATCTGGAGAAATGTTCCTGCAAGCAAATTAAGAGGAAGGACTGGGAAGAGCCCCAAATAGTTCTTTGAGGCATGTCTTGAGAATGGGTAGGGCATAAAAATGTTGCTTCAAGGGCTGAATGTGCTTGAAGAGCTGTACTTAAATACCAACCCCTTTTCTAATATCCTGGCCCATTGTAATAATACCAGAAACCAGAAGGACTTTGTTTTTGGTTCAGTTCAGTTCAGTCGCTCAGTTGTGTCTGACTCTTTGTGACCCCATGAACCGCAGCACACCAGGCCTCCCTGTCATCACCAACTCCCAGAGTTTACCCAAACTCATGTCCACTGAGTTGGTGATGCCATCCAGCCATTTCATCCTCTGTCGTCCCCTTCTCCTCCTGCCCTCAATCTTTCCCAACATCAGAGTCTTTTCCAGTGAGTCAGTTCTTCGCATCAGGTGGCCAAAGTATTGGAGTTTCAGCTTCAACATCAGTGCTTCCAGAGAATACCCAGGACTGATCTCCTTTAGGATGGACTGGCTGGATCTCCTTGCAGTCCAAGAGACTCTCAAGAGTCTTCTCCAGCATCACAGTTCAAAAGCATCAATTCTTCGGCACTCAGCTTTCTTTACAGTCCAACTCTCACATACATACACAACTACTGGAAAAACCATAGCCTTGACTAGACGGACCTTAGTCGGCAAAGTAATATCTCTGCTTTTGAATATGCTGTCTAGGTTGGTCATAACTTTCCTTTCAAGGGGTAAGCGTCTTTTAATTTCATGGCTACAATCACCATCTGCAGTGATTTTGGAGCCCCCCAAAATAAAGTCTGACACTGTTTGCACTGTTTCCCCATCTATTTCCCATGAAGCGATGGGACTAGATGCCATGATAGTTTTCTGAATGTTGAGCTTTAAGCCAACTTTTTCACTCTCCCCTTTCAGTTTCATCAAGAAGCTCTTTAGTTCATTTTCTGCCATAAGGGTGGTGTCATCTACATATCCGAGGTTATTGATATTTCTCCCAGCAATCTTGATTCCAGCTTGTGCTTCATCCAGCCCAGTCTTTCTCGCGCTGTACTCTGCATATAAGTTAAATAAGCAGGGTGACAATATACAGCCTTGACGTACTCCTTTTCCTATTTGGAACCAGTCTGTTGTTCCGTGTCCAGTTCTAACTGTTGCTTGTTTTAGGTAAGGGGCTTTCATTTGATGACGATGAAGAATTTTAGCAGTCTTCTTTTTAGGGGATTAATCTAGATTGTGACAGAGCTCTTTAGCCAGATTAACTAAATCCGGAGTGGATCTAGTTTTCAATTTTAGTCCTTTTTACATAGAAGGGAAAAGCCATAGTTGAGACCACTAATAAACAGAGTTATTGTTAAAAAGCTATCCAAGTGGAATGAAGGAAGGAAGACCCGAATTCTCTAAAAAATATTCTGAAGTCTACTATAATAATTATGGACAGTTTTATCAGATTTTTGTGTGCAAGCCTGAATTTTGTTCCAATCAACAGGCTTTGGAGAAGTCCAGGAATTGCCAGATGAAGCTGCCTAGTGATTGCATAAAACTGAAAGTTAACAGGCTGGGTTTCTGGTTGTGACTCTAGAGACCTTTCAAAGCTTTTCTAATTAGTCATTTTCATGCAATGCTGGGCCTAGGCTTCATTAACAAGTACCTGAACTAACTGATATAAGTCAGAGAAATAAAGTTGAAGAGTTCGAATGACTATGTTAAATTCCTCAGTACATCTGTGAGGATCTTCAATTCCTTTGAGAAAAGTCTTTGTGGCCTGCAGTTCAGCTTTAGTCCAAGGAATATAATAAATTAAGCGTTTAGTCTCTGGATCCTCAAAAAGCTTACTATTAAAGGGACAGGTTCTAATAGATTAAAAGGAAAAAGAGTGGGGAGAGTTTCACAGAAAGGGTGGCGGGGGGTGGGGCGTTGACAAGAGAATTAGTACAGGAAAACCGAAGGTACAGAGGGGAAGTAGATGGTGTAGAATGGAAGGAGGAAGATGGCATTGGAGTTAGGGCCTGAACATAAGGAAACAAGGGAGAGGAAGAAGATAGCTCTGGAGGCAGAGCCTGCGAAAAGGAGCCAAGGAAGAGGAGCTTGAGGCTTCAGAAGCCATCTTACCTTTCTTGAATCATTTGCCACAGTTAATTGTAAAATCTTATTTTGCAGAGAGGTAATTTTAGGCTCCTGATAACATTTGGAAGCCTCAAGTTCAGTTCAATTGCTCAGTCATGTCCAATTCTTTGCGACCCCATGAATCACAGCACGCCAGGCCTCCCTGTCCATCACCAACTCCCGGAGTTCACTCAGACTCACGTCCATCGAGCCAGTGATGCCATCCAGCCATCTTATCCTTGGTCGTCCCCTTCTCCTCCTGCCCCCAATCCCTCCCAGCATCACAGTCTTTTCCAATAACTCTTCACATGAGGTGGCCAAAGTACTGGAGTTTCAGCTTTAGCATCATTCCTTCCAAAGAACAGCCAGGGCTGATCTCCTTCAAAATGGACTGGTTGGATCTCCTTGCAGTCTAAGGGACTCTCAAGAGTCTTCCCCAACACCACAGTTCAAAAGCATCAATTCTTCGGCGCTCAGCCTTCTTCATAGTCCAACTCTCACATCCATACATGACCACTGGAAAAACCACAGCCTTGACTAGACAGACCTTTGTTGGCAAAGTAATGTCTCTGCTTTTGAATATGCTATCTAGGTTAGTCATAAATTTTCTTCCAAGAAGTAAGCGTCTTTTAATTTCATGGTTAGCTCAGTCCTAACCAAATGCATGTAGGAAGGGTCATGGTTTTCAAACATAAAATTGGCCAGGGTCCCTGGGGATGGTACCCTCAGAACATTTAGATAACTGGAATCTCATTTCTCAGAAGTTTTTCTCTAAAGTTAAAGAATTTTCTGACAGTCTAAACAGATCAAACAGTTCAAATAGCCTGCAGGCCTAATTCCAGTCAGTCCCAAGGGAACCGTCTGGTCCCAAAAAAGCCAAGTTAAAGGCTGCACAGCACAGTTCTAATCAAATAGCCATTCCCAAGGGAGTGAGGACACAGGCTAAACAAGCACAGATCCAGGAGAACAGCCCCTACTGCAAAAGAAATCAGGCTGAAGGTTGTATCAACACAGTTCCAATGAAATAGCCCATGTTCCACAAGGAACAGGCCAAAGGCCAGCCAATTTCAGGACGGATAACTCCTGTTTCAAAAGGAATCAAGCTGAAGGCTAACAGTTCCAGTTGGAACTGCCTGTTTGTTGCTAAAGCACCAAATGAGTACTTGTATACAGAACAAGGCCTTAATCAGAATCGGTGACACCTAAAATAGATTCGAAATAAAATCTGAAGAGCTTCAAAACACAAAGAGGAAAAAGGCTGAAAAACAGGAGAAAGGCTTACTCCAAAACACTGAGGTCTTTGACAAAAGCTTTGTGCATAAATGTGCTCAATGTAAGTACTATACCTGTTTGCTTACCAGCCTGGAAGTCAACAGGGGCCTTCTCTGGATCCCCATGTTACTGGTAATAACAGATTACCAGTTATTTCTCCAGCAAACATGGCGCTTAATTGGAATCAACAAGGATTCGAAATTTAGGGTCTATAACCATGGTGAGCCACCACAACAAAGAGAGGAGAACTCTTTTAAAGAGAGGTAAAGAAAGTTGCCAGGTTTATGGAAAACAGGAGTCCACTGAAGAGTTGAGAGTTCGAAGTATAGGGGCTTCTCATTGGCTGAATTGTGAGTGTCTCTCATTGGTTGAGCTCTTGCCAGGCAACAAGGAGAAGTGGTTTTCCTTCCGGTTGAGTTCCATTATCGTCATAGAGTATGAGATTGCAGAAGGAAATGGCAGCCCACTCCAGTGTTCTTGCCTGGAGAATCCCAGGGACAGCGGAGCCTAGTGGTCTATGGGGTCGCACAGAGTCGGACATGACTTGAAGGGACTTAGCAGCAGCAGCAGCATAGAGTATGAGAGCTTCCCCTTCTGGCCTCCTGACTCTATTTTAATTGAAGTCTCTGTTTATTAATTTTTACTCCTTGCATACCATCGGAACACTGCATGTACTAATTACCTAGTGATTCCCTACAGAGAACTCTGGTCCCTCGTGTAAGAAACATCCTGCCTTGGAGCCCAGCCCAGGTTCCTGCAACTTGTTCAAGCTGAGCTCATAGGATACACGTGTCGAGGGAAGGAATCAGATATCTGTGTCAGCTGTTCCTACTGGTTCCCTTCTTGCCTTTTTGACAACTCCATTTCAATTATTTTCAATGGCTCTAGGAGCCATGCCTGGGTTTCCCAGGGGACTCACCGGTAAAGAATCTGCCTGCCAACGCAGGAGATGCGGGAGTCATGGGTTCAGTCCCTGGGTCAGGAAGATCCCCTGGAGAAGGAAATGGCAACCCATTCCAGTATTCTTGCCTGGAACATTCCATGGGCAGAGGAACCTGGTGGGCTACAGTCCATAGAGTTGCAAAGAGTTGAACGTGACTAAGCGAGTGAGCACCGCAAGCCATGCCTATTCTCTAAACATTAGCATTTCCTCAGGTTTAAATGCCACATAGTAATCACAATATATACTGTTAAATAAAACTAAATCCACATAAGCTGAGTAATCTGTTCATATCCACAGTGACAAATTTGGGCTTGGTATTCAACCTTCTAAAGCCTAGGAGAATGGTTTACTTTCCACAGCATATCAAACAGTCTTGTAATAGCCATCGTTGGACAGACTCCATGAAGCACTTTATATTTGATTCTGAAAGTGACATTTTAAGCAGCATGTTGATATATAGTCATTCTAAGAGGGAAGGATCCAAAAGGCATTATCAAGTGTGAAAGTAAAAAGACTAAGAATGTTCTCTCTTGGGAAGAAAATTCTTAGGAGAGAGCAGACAGTGATCTCAAATATTTAAACATCTGGGCTGTATAAAGGAAATCAGATTTATTTCGTGCTTCTCAGGAGGAATGTTAGGAACAATAAGCAAAAGATGCAATTAATTCAATCTGGGCTAAATGCATAATATGAGACATTTCCAATGATTAGAATTATCCAAAAATATTGTTACCTTGTGTGGTAGTAAACACCCCTCGGTAAAAATATTTTAAGCCAAAGTTAGATACCAAGCTATTGGAGATGTTGGAGACACACACCCAATTTGATCAAATGACTTAAGATTCCAGATGCTTTTTAAATTCTAGACTGTGTCTCAAGTGAATTGTAATCAGTAAAAATTTAATTAGTGCTTCTCAAACTTTAGTATGTGTAAGAATCATCGAGAGAGCTATCAAGAGAGTTATATTCAGGACCCCAACCCTCAGAGATTCTGATTCAATGTGGGCCCCCAGAATTTGTTTTTCTAATAAGCTCCCAACTGATGCCAAATCTACAGGTGCAGAGGCCATGCTTTGAATAGCTCTGCAAATCATAATTATTTATTAGGTATTTGTGAAAAGATGAATGAAATTAAAAGTCTTTGGCAAGCAAAAAAGGAAATGAAAAGTGAAGTGTACTTGGCATTCCTATAGAAAGTAAAATGATGTAATGACTACTTCAAGGAAAAGTTCCCTCCAAAACACAGGCCACATCTATGCAACAAAATTTTAGAGAAGAAACTAATTGGTCCATATGGCTGTGGGTGCTCATTTTTAAACATTCCACCAAAGCCCGTCTTTTAAACGTTTGGTTAAGTAATACTACTGTGATGCTGCCATTTAAAAACTTCCTGGGGGGGAATGGGCTACCCACTCAAGCACAGGTATCTCTTCTGCATATCTCTAACACCTTCATTAGCAACTCCAAAAACAGACCAGCAATAAAACCTGGGGAACTTGTCAGGAGTAAAGAACAGCATGTTTGGGACAAATAGTACAAATCAAAACTGTAGGTGTCTTTACCTGTTAAATGGTGATCTGAGGCTACCACCCTAAAATACAAGCTACCTAAACAGCAAATTCAAGGAAAAACTTATCCACCCTTCAGAACTCATCTCAAATTGCACTCCCTCATGAAACCTTTCCTGATTCATCAACAGAGCTACAAATCCTTACTGCACATTCAGATCTCTTACTTTATTCTGACTTGCAAAGGATAATTGTTGTATTAGTGTGGGCCCAGTCACAATGGGTTAAACAGAGGACATGTAATATAAAGAATGATTAAATTCTGATAAATAAGTATATTGTTGTAGCTGTTCAGTGCTTAAGTCATGTCTGACTCTGCAACCCCATGGCCTTTAGCAGACCAGGCTTCCCTGTCATTTGCTATCTCCCAGGATTTGCTCAAACTCCTGTTCCTTGAGTTGATAATACCATCTAACCATCTCATCCTCTGTTGCCCCCTTCTCCTCCTGCCCCAATCTTTCCCAGCATCAGAGTCTTTTCCATTGAGTTGGCTCTTCACATCAGGTGGCCAAAGTATTGGAGCTTCAGCTTCAGCATCAGTCCTTCCAATGAATATTCAGGGTTGATTTCCTTTCAGATTGATTGGATTGATCTCCTTGCTGCCTAAGGGACTCTCAAGAGTCTTCTCCAGCACCACAGTTTGATAGCATGAATTCTTCAGCACTCAGCCTGCTTTATGGTCCAACTCTCTCATCCATACATGACTACTGGAAAAACCATAGCTTTGACTACATGGACCTTTGTCAGCAAGGTAACATCTCTGCTTTTTAATACAGTCTATGTTTGTCATAGCTTTCCTTCCAAGGATGGGAAGAAGTATAAGAAAACTGTATAGGTTTTCTTATACAAGGTACAGTAGCAATGGAAGAACAAAGTTGGAAGGGATTCTCCTACCCAAGCTTCAGACCTCACTAAAGAAAAGGGACAGTTCAGGCCACTGGATAGAAGAAAAGTTCACTGATTTGTGTTAGCCAGAGCTGACTGAGGTCACTGAGAGAGAAGGAGGCATCCTTATACAGTGTGAACCAAGGATAATCAGCAGCCAGAGAAATTAGTGTGCACTGGGGTTGGGAGCCCTGGGAACAGGCAGGCCAGTGGAGCTGGAGAAGGAAGTAATAGCTCAGTGAAAGCTTCCGGGCTTCCAGCAATCCATATGTGGGACTGTATAGGGAATGAGGGCTCTCATGCTACGGGCAGGAAACCTGTGAAAAACTAGCTTCTCTATCAAAGCTGGCAGTGCTGTGGGAAGCTTATTGCCATGTGAGGCTGAGGCTACACGGTCACCTAGTGACCTCACATTCTGGGCATGTGGCTAAAGCAGAGCTCCACTAGATATCTTATACCCACTCTAGCTACTCATTATACAGCAGCTGGAAAAGGGGAAAGAGCAGGAGACATCCTCCAACAGCCTCTCCTGAGAAAGCACAGCCTCATGCTCACAGTAAAGAGGAGGTGCTTAAAAATAATTCTGTCCATTCGCAGAGACATATATTGAAGAACAAATTTGGAGCTGAGAGGTAGTAAGTTGATAACCGATGTATTTGTATTATTCCTAGAATTTTGGTTCTTTTTAAAGAAATATTTATTTGGCTTCATGGCACATGGGATCTTCATCGTATCATGCAGGATCTTACACCGTGGCTCACAGACTCTCTAGTTGCCGTGCTCAGGCTTAGTTGTTCTGCAGCATGTGGGATCTTAGTTCCCTGACCAGGGGTTGAACCTGTGTCCCCTGCATTGCAAGGGGGATTCTTAACCACTGGACCACTAAGGAAGCCCCAAGAATGTTGGTCTTTTAAGATTAATGGCTAGGTTTCATTTTTGTAGTCTCTTCATTGCCTAGTTTTTATAACAATATATGCATGCAAGCTAAGTCACTTCACTCATGTCCAACTCTTTGTGACACTTTGGACTGTAGTTCGCCAGGCTCCTCTGTCCATGGAACTCTCCAGGCAAGAATACTGGAGTGGGTTGCCATTAGCTTCTCCAGGGGGTCTTCCCAACTCAGGGATCGAACCAGTCTCTCTTGCGGCTCCTGCATTGGCAGGTGGGTTCTTTACCACTAGCGCCACCTGGGAAGCCCTATAACAATATATTCCTCAGTAAATAACTGAGAATTCTTAACCGTCTTTTTTGCTGTTGTTATTGTTGCAGAAATTAGCAAGATTATCCTAAAATTCATATGGAAGTGTGAAGGCCTTGGAATAGTTAAAACAATCTTGAAAATGAGCACAGTTAGAGGACTCACACTCTCTGATTTCAAGACTTGCTACAAAGTTACAGTAATCAAGACAATGCGGCACCAGCAGAAGGATAGAAATATATATCAATGAAAAAGAATTGACAGCCCAGAAATAAACTATTAAGTTCATAGTAAATTGACTTTTGACACTGGTGCCAAGATAACTCAATGGTGAAAGAATATCTTTTCAACATATGATGCTGAGACAACTGAATATCCACCTGCAAAAGAATGAATTTGGATATAAGGATCCTACCTCATACACATACAAAAATTCACTCTAAATGGATCATAGATCTAAATGTAAGAACTAAAACATAAAGCTCCTAAAAGAGGAGAGTAAGTCATCATGACTTTGGATAAGGCAATGGTTACATAGATATGACATCAAAAGCACAAACAATGAAATAAAAAATAAATTGGATTTCATCAAAATTTAAAGCCTTTCTGCTTCAAAGGACATCATCAAAGAAGTAAGAGAGAGCCCACAAAATGGGAGAAAATATTTGAAGATCATATATCTGATGAAGCATTTGTATCCAGAATATATAAAGAACTTTTACAAATCAACAATTAAAAAAATAATGAACCAATATTAAAAAATAGGCCAAAAAAAGGAACAGATATTTTCCCAAAGAAGATAAACAGATAGCCAATAAGCACATGAAAAGAAGCTCAATATCAATAGTCATTAGTGAAATTCATATCAAAATCCCAGTGATCTATTCACCTCATATATACTAGGATGGCTATCATCAAAAAGACACTAATCAAAAATTGGGAAAGATATGGAGAAATTGGAACCCTCACTGGTGGGAATGCAAAATGGTACAGATGATAGTCTGTACCATTTGGAAGACAGTTTGATAGTTTCTCAAAATGTTAACATAGTGTTACCATATGATCATCAATTTCACTCATACACACACAACAGCATACACAACAAAATTTCAGCATACACAACCAAAAAATTGAAAACATATATACACAACAAAAACTTATGCATGAATACTGTTGCATTCGCACTAGCCAAAAACTGGAAACAACTCAAATGCCCATTAAATGCTGAATGGCTAAACAAAATACACTATATCCATGCAACAGAATGCTAAAAGCTACCATTAAAAGGAAAGAAGTGTTGATGTTAATACATGCTACCACGTGAATAAACCTTGAAATCTATTATAAATAAACCACCCACAAACAGCTACATATGATTCCATTTATATCAAATGTTCAGAATAGGAAAATACATAGAGCCAGAGATTAGGTTAGTGGTTGTCAGGGGCTGGAGGAGGGGGAAGAGAATGGGGAATGACTGCTAATGGATATGGGGCTTTGTCAAGAAAAGATGAAAATGTCCTGGAACTAGATAATGATGAGGTTAGCACCATAGTACCAGAAAGAATGAAGAGACAGGGCAAAAGCCAAAACAACACCCAGTTGTGGATGTGACTGGTGATGGAAGTGAAGTCCAATGCTGTAAAGAACAATATTGCACAGGAACCTGGAATGTTATGTCCATGAAAAAGTAAATTGTAAGTGGTCAAACAGGAGATGGTAAGAGTGAGCAACATTTCAGGAATCAGTGAACTAAAATGGACTGGAATGGGTGAATTTAACTCAGGTGACCATTATATCTACTACTGTGGGCAAGAATCCCATAGAAGAAATGGAGTAGCCATCAGAGTGATGCAATGCAGCACTTGGGTGCAATCTCAAAAGCGACAAAATGATCTCTGCTTGTTTCCAAGGCAAACCATTCAACATCACACAATCCAAGTCTATGACCCGACCAGTAATGCTGAAGAAGCTGAAGTTGAATGGTTCTATGAAGACCTACAAGACCTTCTAGAACTAACACCCAAAAAAGATGTCCTTTTCATTATAGAGGACTGGAATGCAAAAGTAGGAAGTCAAGAGATACCTGAAGTAACAGGCAAATTTGGCCTTGGAGTACAGAATGAAGCAGGGCAAAGGCTAACAGGGTTTTGCCAAGAACATGCACTGGACACAACAAACACCCTCTTCCAACAACACAAGAGAAGACTCTGCACATGGACATCACCAGATGGTCACACCAAAATCAGACTGATTATATTCTTTGCAGCCAAAGATGGCTGCAAAGATGGAGAAGCTCTATACAGTCAGCAAAAACAAGACTGGGAGATGACTGTGGCTCAGATCATGAACTCCTTATTATAAAATTCAGACTTAAATTGAAGAAAGTAGGGAAAACCATTAGACTATCCAGGTATGACCTAAATCAAATCCCTCATGATTATACACTGGAAGTGACACATAGATTCAAGATATTAGATCTGATAGACAGAGTGTCTGAAGAACTATGAATGGAGGTTTGTGACACTGTACAGGAGGCAGGGATCAAGACCATCCCCAAGAAACAGAAATGCCAAAAGGCAAAATGGCTGTCTGAGGAGGCCTTACAAATAGCTGAGAAAAGAAGAGAAGTGAAAGGTAAAGGAAAAAAGGAAAGATATACCCATCTAAATGCAGAGTTCCAAAGAATAGCAAGGAGAGATAAGAAAGCCTTCCTCAGTGATCAATACAAAGAAATAGAGGAAAACAACAGAATGGGAAAGACTAGAGATCTCTTCAAGAAAATTAGTGATACCAAGGGAACATGCCATGCAAAGATGGGCTCGATAAAGGACAGAAATGGTATGGACCAAACAGAAGCAGAAGATATTAAGAAAAGGTGGCAAGAATACATAGAAGAACTGTACAATAAAGACCACCAGATCACCACGATGATGTGATCACTCACCTAGAGCCAGACATCCTGGAATGCAAAGTCAAGTGGGCCTTAGGAAGTATCACTATGAACAAAGCTAAGTGGAGGTGATGGAATTCCAGTTGAGCTGTTTCAAATCCTAAAAGATGATGCTGTGAAAATGCTGCACTCAATATGCCAGCAAATTTGGAAAACTCAGCAGTGGCCACAGGACTGGAAAAGGTCAGTTTTCATTCCAATCCCTAAGAAAGTCAATATCAAACAATGTTTAAACTACTGCACAATTGTACTCATCTCACACACTAGCAATGCAATGCTCAAAATTCTCCAAGTCAGGCTTCAACAATATGTAAACCATGAACATCCAGATGTTCAAGCTGGACTTAGAAAAGGCAGAGGAACCAGAGATCAAATTGCCAACATCTGCTGGATCATCAAAAAAGCAAGAGAGTTCCAGAAAACATCTACTTCTGCTTTATTGACTACACCAAAGCCTTTGACTGTGTGGATCACAACAGTCTTAAAGAGATGGGAATACCAGACCACCTTACCTGCCTCCTGAGAAGTATGTATGCAGGTCAAGAAATAACAGTTAGAACTGGACGTGGAACAACAGACTGGTTCCAAATTGGGAAAGGAGTACATCAAGGCTATATATTGTCGCCCTGCTTATTTAACTTATATGCAGCATATATCATGCGAAATGCCAGACTGGATGAAAAACACAAGCTGGAATCAAGATTTCAGGGAGAAATATCAATAACCTCAGATATGCAGAGGACACTACCCTGATGGATGAAAGTGAAGAAGAATTAAAGAGCCTCTTGTCAAAAGTGAAAGAGGAGAGTGAAAAAACCTGGCTTAAAACTTAACATTCAGAAAACTAAGATCATGGCATTCGGTCCCATCACTTCATCGCAAATAGATGGGGATACAATGGAAACAATGACAGACTTTATTTTTGGTGGCTCCAAAATCCCTACAGATAGTGACTGCAGCCATGAAACTAAAAGATGCTTGCTCCTTGGAAGAAAAGCTATGACCAACCTAGACAGTATATTAGAAAGCAGAGACTTTTTTTTTTTTTTTTTTGCCAATAAAGGTCCATTTAGCCAAAGCTATGGCTTTTCCAGTAGTCATGTATGGATGTGAGAGCTGGACTATAAAGATAGCTGAGCACCAAAGAATTGATGCTTTTGAACTGTGGTGTCTGAGAAGATTCTTGAGAGTCCCTTGGACTGCAGGGAAATCCAACCAGTCCATCCTAAAGGAAATCAGTCCCGAATATTCATTGGAAAGACTGAAGCTGAAACTGCAAAACTTTGGCCACCTGATGCCAAGAACTGACTCACTGGAAAAGACCCTGATGCTGGGAAAGATTGAGCGCAGGAGGAAAAGGGGATGACAGGGGATGAGATAATTGGGTGGCATCACTGATTCAATGGACATTAGTTTGAGCGGGCTTTGGGAGTTGGTGGTGGACAGGGAGGCCTGGCGTGCTGAAGTCCACAGGGTCACGAAGAGTCGGACACAACTGAGCAACTGAACGGAACTGAACTGATGTTAGCACAAAATAGTGCACATACCAAAAACCACTGGATTATCCCCTTAGGGTGAACTTTATGGTATGTAAATTTTATCTCAATATACCTGATATTTATTTTTAGAACTAAAATTTTGATATTTCCCTCCATTTTCTTTTTTCCTTTCCAAGTACAGAGTTACAGCCAAAGAATGTGTACTGAAAAATAAAATTCCTTTCTTTTCTTGGAATAATTAGGATATAGAGAGAATTGGAATGTAATAATCAGTGACTTCAAGTTTCATAAATTCTTACAAAATGCCTATTGTGAATGGTTGCCATGAATCCTGAAAATTCTTGTAAACAAGTGAACAGTGGAGAGGCCATGCAGCTGATTAACCTATGGAAGAGAAGACTTGAGTGAGCCACTTGGGCTCTCCCTGGACCTCCAATTCCTCAACTGTGAAGTGAGGAAGTTGGGGTAGATGACCTCTTGCATGCCCTAGAAAATTAGCTTTAGAATCAAATTTTCAATGAGTTAAATAGTAATAAGGATTATATCCTGACCAAAAAAAATTATATTAAATATGGATAGAAATATACATTATGCTTTTCTTTTTCTCCTGATGGAGCCTATGTCTTTATTACTAGGCTAAAATATATAATTCTAACCCTGTGTGTATGTGTTATTATGTTTGGATGTTTAAGTATTCTTTGAAGGAATTTTTACCCACGTAGCAACATAGGCCTTCTAATTCTATACATATTTGTTCATATTTTACATAGATTCCATTTTCCTCTGTGTAGAGTTAAAATTAAGACAGCTGAAGAAAAGCATGAGCTATTTTTGCCAACCTTCTCCTGGGACTCTGATCCCAAGTTAGGCAGTTATTTAAAATTGAGCAATTGTACTGTCTTTTTTCTAATAGTTATCATTTCAAAAACTGACAGCACTTTAAAAAAAAAAAAGAACAGAGAATAAAGCAAACCTTCTTCAGCTGGTCAGTGTGTTCCCTTGAAACACAACAGATACTCATCTATCTATATTTGGATTTAAGTATATATTTAGACTCTTTGTCCTAGGGAGCAGACTGCTTGCACTCTGAAGCATGTTCTCTTCTATTAGTCATCTTCAGAATCATTACTTCTTCCTTTCCCACTTCAAAATAAAAAGTATAAGAGCTAATTAAAAAAGAAACAATTTGATTAAGAGCAGGAAAAGAGGATAAGCAATAAGAAAGAAAAATCACAGCAAATCAAGTTCTGTGAATCTGTTATGTCCACCCACCTGCTCTCCACAAGAATCATTGTCTGCGTGCGAAGCCCTCCAGGACGGCTGAAGTCACAATCAGCCCCATCTCCCCTCTGGGGCCCCTCAGCATGTTCCTCATGACTCCATTTGACACTTATTTTATTCTGCTGTATGTTACATGAGTTAGTTAAATGTTTGTCTCCCCCATCAAAAATTATTTTTCCTTAAGTGTTGTGGCAGAACACTGCTGAGTCACACTGAATAAAAAACTAGTCATTTCCCAATTTAAAGCTCTCCAAATTCTTCTAAAATGGTAGAAGTGATACTTAAATTCCTTGAACAGCTTCCTGTACAATGATTTCATAAAATGTGTCCTCAATACAGTTCGCTGAATTAAATTCACTTGTGAGATCATTCAGTTAAGCCTTTTTGAATGGCCATTTCCTTGGGTTAAAAATTGGCAAGAATTCCATTACCTGGTCCAAATCAAGTTCAGAAACCCACTGTTTAGTGTCATCTTCCTCCTTCTCTATAAACAGGCTCTCCAATTAGCTCCTCACTTTCAAGTGATTTCTGCCAACATTTCATTCAGCTTGGTTTAAAAACGTTCACTAAAGAGTTTTCAAGTTACAGAAGTATTTTAATTATAAAAGCATTATTGGAAATTAATTTCCTCTTGTCTATCACAGATTTGGTATTTAAAAAGTGAAGCAGGGAAGCAATGACCAATAGGAATAGAACATAAGGTGGAGCAATGTTTGTTAGTCTTTTGAAGTGTTATACTTTGAGACTCTGACAGAAAATATGGACACACTTCTCAGAAAAATGTACACATTCATACACACACCATTTCGTATATAATTCCAGCTGTTAACAGATCCTTCCATTCCTGTCAAGCTATTGATTAACAACTTTTCTTCTAGAGGGCTACACTCAGAAGATGAAGAAAGTATTGAGTAATTGTCCAGTCATTTCAACTATTTCCCAATTTTAGATCAAGGGGAAAAAACAGTTTATTCTGGGATCTACCCAGTCCACAAATTACCAGATGGTTGCTACTCTTGGCCTGTATGCTGCTGCTGCTGCTGCTGCTGCTGCTGCTAAGTCGCTTCAGTCGTGTCCGACTCTGTATCATCCCATAGACGGCAGCCCACCAGGCTCTGCCGTCCCTGGGATTCTCCAGGCAAGAACACTGGAGTGGGTTGCCATTTCCTTCTCCAATGCATGAAGGTGAAAAGTCTAAATGAAGTCGCTCAGTCGTGTCCGACTCTTAGCGACCTCATGGACTGCAGCCCACCAGGCTCCTCTGTCCATGGGATTTTCCAGGCAAGAGGGCTGGAGTGGGGTGCCATTGCCTTCTCCGCTTGGCCTGTATAAACACAGCTAAACTGGAAGAACACATGGTATGTTGTCCAAACTGAGACACTTCTGAGGGTGAAAGGGGCACCGACAATTGTACCAAGACAACAGAACCATGATCTATAAAAAGAAAATGTTATCACTAAATATTTGTAGAGTTTACTTTAAAAATGTATCAGACCTTTATTATCCAGATGATCATCCCATTTCTTCTCTTTCTATAAGCGGCTAATATCTATCACCATAAAAGACAATGACCAAATTTATAGATTTTTCTTTCTTTTATATTTTAACTGTAATAAGTCAGTTAAATGCTACTGGACTCACCCTCCTCATTACTAAATTAGCTTTTAAGCGTGGATCTACCATTGTATAAGCCCAATTTTAAAGTGAGATTTTTATCAGAAATATTTCTAAGTAAAAAGATTTTTAAGCCTTCTGCTTAGGAAAAAAAAAGCATTTACAATCACAGTGTATTTGAAAAATGCAAATAAACTTGATTGAAAGTAGCTAACAGCTTACAATCAGACTTACAATCTACCATATAAATAATCAGTCTGTAATTTTGAAGTATAAATTGTTAAAAGGTCTTATATATTATTTATTACCATATTAACTAACATTTATGGAGTGTTTACTATGTGCCAAGCACTATGTTAAGCACATCATATATCTTCTCACATAATTATCACACATGAGGTAGGTACCTTAGACCCACTCTACAAACAAAACAGAACTTAGAAAATTGACTGATGTTACATTGCTAGTGAATGACAGAATCAAAATTAAAACCAAGTTTGTCTGCAGGGCACTGGTTCTTCTAAACTAAAGCTAAAACAAAAAAATTCACCAAGTAATGTCCCAGCTTTGAACTTTTCTGTCATTCTACTTGTGGCCCTGACATACATAAAAACACCTTATTTCCTGTCTCTATAACAGATATCTCTTGGCCAATCACTTAATTGCTTATTATTACAGTAAGTAATAATAGTCATGCTATTGGTTTAGATAGGGGGAGAAGTATATTCAACATTTGTTATTGTTGTTGTTCAGTCCTTAAGTCATTTCAGACTCTGCTACCCCATGGACTGTAGCACACCAGGCTCCTCTGTCCTCCACAGCCTCCCGGACTTTGCTCAAACCCATGTCCACTGAGTGGGTGAAGCCATCCAACCGTCTCATCGGCTGTCGTCCCCTTCCCCTCCTGCCTTCAATCTTTCCCACCACCAGGTCTTTTCCAATGAGTCACCTCTTTGCATCAGGTAGCCAAAGTATTGGAGCTTCAGCTTCAACATCAGTCCTTCCAATGAATATTCAGGGTTGATTTCCTTCAGCATGGACTGGTTGGATCTCCTGGCAGTCCAAGGAACTCTCAGAGTCTTCTCCAACGCCACAATTTGAAAGCATCAATCCTTTGGTGCTCAGTCTTCTTTTGGTCCAACTCTCACATCCAAAGCCATGGAATAACCATAGCTTTGACTATATGGACATTTGTCAGGCAAAGCAATATCTCTGCTTTTTAATACACTGTCTGGGTTTGTCACTGGAGAAGGCAATGGCACCCTACTCCAGTACTCTTGCCTGGAAAATCCCACAGACGGAGGAGCCTGGTGCACTGCAGACCATGGGGTCACTAAGAGTCGGACACGACTGAGTGACTTCACTTTCACTTTTTGCTTTCATGCATTGGAGAAGGAAATGACAACCCACTCCAGTGTTCTTGCCTGGAGAATCCCAGGGACAGCAGAGCCTGGTGGGCTGCCATCTATGGGGTCGCACAGAGTCTGACACGACTGAAGAGACTTAGCAGCAGTAGCAGCTAGGTTTGTCACAGCTCTTCTTCCAAGGAGCAAGCATCTTTTAAGTTCATGGTTGCAGTCACTATCCACAGTGAGTTTTGTTAGCACATGTTAAAAATATCATCTACTGAGACCAATAATCTAGGAAATAGTCCATAATAGACTACGTCCTTGAATATGAAATAGCTACAATTGTGAGGAATATTATTCTACCTAAAATAACTTTTTAAATGACAACCCCAAAACCATACACTATATTTCTACATATGGTATTTAAAACCAACTTCTATCAAGACTTTTTAGTCTTAAAAATTAAAATATGCATGTATAAAACATATATGAAAAGTGAAGTGTTAGTTGCTCAGTTGTGTTCAACTCTTTGCGACCCCATGGACTATGGGCCACCAAGTTCCTCTGTCTATGGAATTCTCCAGGCACAAATATTGGAGTTGGTAGCCCTTCCTGACCCAGGGATCAAACCCAGGTCTCTTGCACTTCAGGCAGATTCTTTACTATCTGAGCCATTAGGGGAGCCCATATATATGTATGTGTAAATGTCCATTTTTTCAGTATTAGGAAGATACATTAGCACAGCATATGACTACTATTACTATCACTTTAAAAGACACCACCTATATTACCTAAATATGTACTACCTTGGAGAAAGTCATAGGCCTTTATGGATTTTTAAACCTAACCAATTACAGGTTTAACATTTTAAACTTGAAGTCTAATATGCAAGAATATAATGCAGATTTTCCTGGAGATATACAGAAAAGTCAAGTAAAATTTAGTGAAGGACATTTCATTAAATAACCAAAAATGAACCACTTCAACAATACTTAAATAATAATTGCTGAGTAATTTTCCATTTTATATGCTCAGGGCTAAAACAAAGATCATGGCATCTGGTCCCATCACTGCATGGGAAATAGATGGGGAAACAGTGGAAACAGTGGCTGACTTTATTCTGGGGGGCTCCAGAATCACTGCAGATGGTGACTGCAGCCATGAAATTAAAAGACGCTTACTCCTTGGAAGAAAAGTTATGACCAACCTAGATAGCATACTCCAAAGCAGAGACATTACTTTGCCAACAAAGGTCCATCTAGAAAAGGCTATGGTTTTCCCAGTGGTCATGTATGGATGTAAGAGCTGGACTGTGAAGAAGGCTGAGCACCGAAGAATTGATGCTTTTGAACTGTGGTGTTGGGGAAGACTCTTGAGAGTCCCTTGGACTGCAAGGAAATCCAACCTGTCCATTCTGAAGGAGATCAGCCCTGGGATTTCTTTGGAGGGAATCATGCTGAAGCTGAAACTCCAGTACTTTGGCCACCTCATGCGAAGAGTTGACTCATTGGAAAAGACTCTGATGCTGGGAGGGATTGGGGGCAGAAGGAGAAGGGGACGACAGAAGATGAGATGGCTGGATGGCATCACTGACTCGATGGACATGAGTCTGAGTGAACTCCAGGAGTTGGTGATGGACAGGGAGGCCTGGCGCACTGCGATTCATGGGGTTGCAAAAAGTCAGACATGACTGAGCGACTGAATTGAACTGAACTGAACTGATACTGTAACCAGTTAATCATATGATTTCTAACCATAATTGTCCCCCTCTCCTTACATGAATCTGCCAGTTTAGGTCTATAATAAGGCAGAACAAAAATTATTTCAGAATAGAAATCTTTGAAGACCCTAGAGATGTTCCATTAAATTGCTTTAGCACTTTCTCTCTTATTCTTACTTGTGTAAATGTTATATAGTCCCTATCGGATTTTTAGCACGTGACGAGGAGGATCTCTTAAACAAGCATGTGTTGTTAGCTAGCAAAACAAGAAAAATATCAGAAGATAATATTAAATAAGCTTATATTCTTGGTGACCCAAAAGTTTTAAATTTCAAGGAGTATTTTAGAAAAAACTTAAGAGTTCCAAACCTTACACCTAGAATGTAACTTAAGTCCATGTAAATCATAACACAAACAAAAATTATAATCAATTCACTCCCTACCCCTACAATTAGGACGAGAACAGTATACACTTTCATTGGTAGATCATTAGATTTGTACCAAATAACATAATTAAAACTAAAAATAATAAATATGTGAGTGGAACAACAAAGCTGTAGATAAACTGTCTTGTAAAATACATCAAAACATAGGTCCAAAACCAAAGGCAATCTTTAACACAGACCCAAAATTTTACTAAATCAAAGGCAAAACTGGAAGGTTGTTTTAGCACTACTCCCAGAAACTTTAAACGAATTGCGTACCGAAAAAAACTGAGGTTTCTTCGAAACCACCCACACAGTGGCTGTCTTTCGGCTCCTCTCAGGCCTACCAGAGGAGACCAGCTTCCAGCTCAAGCATGAGGAGCACACGGTGCAAATGGAAAACCTTAGAGTCAGCCAAATTCCCACCCACATCAGTTCCTCTCCTCAACAGCACCCTGACAACCCACAGAAAGCAACAGGCTCCATGCGATGCGAGATGAAAGCAGGACCCGCTTCTCTTGCAGAGACTCAATCAACCCACAGAGCAGATGAATGAAGTAGCAAGAGTTTTAAACAGCAAAAGCTGAAAAGATACATGTGATTAAAAATGCAGGCTTGAAACATGGAGGAATTGTGTTTTTCTAGTTATACTTGGAAAAAGGAGCAAAACGTATTAAGTGGTCACATAAAGAAAACTTATATGGTAAATAAAATCCATTTTAAGGGAGTTGGAAAAAATACTTTGAGTAATGTAAACAAAAATTTAAACCATTTCTCTTCAGTATCACTAGTGAATGAATTATGGCATGCAGAGATTTTTGGAGAGCTGGATGGTTATCCTTTAACTGACACACTGTAAACAAATTTAGCCTTCTCAAATGCAAATCTTTCTAAAATCTATTATTTTATTTTAAATGATTATCTATTACTTCACTTTCTTAATTAGTATTAAAGGCTTATGATAAGAAACACTGTATAATGATTTACAAACTCCAGCCTGAGGTCAGATTCTAGGTTGATTCAAAAGAATCACCTGAGAAACCTTATAAAAATATGATTTACTAAGGCAGGAGTGAAGCCTAGAAATCTGTGCTTTTAAAAAACCTTCCCAGGTGACCCTGATTCACAGCCAGATTCATGACACTTAGAGCATAAGAGGTGGAGAAGGCAAGGGCACCCCACTCCAGTACTCTTTCTGGAAAATCCCATGGACGGAGGAGCCTGGTGGGCTGCAGTCCATGGGATCGCGAAGAGTTGGACACAACTGAGCAACTTCACTTTCACTTTTCACTTTCATGCATTGGAGAAGGAAATGGCAACTCACTCCAGTGTTCTTGCCTGGAGAATCCCAGGGACGGGGGAGCCTGGTGGGTGGCCGTCTATGGGGTCGCACAGAGTCATACACGACTGAAGTGACTTAGCAGCAGCAGAGCATAAGAGGAAGAACACTTGCCTATTTGTATCCAAATAGCTTCATTTCTAAGACCTATGCATGCATTCAACACACAATGATAGGGCATCTAACATGTCCTAAAATTGAGCACCTAATAGGGTACTCAGTATACAAGATGAATAAAACAAGGTCTCTCAAAGAGTGCATGTTCAAAACAGGGTAGCCAAATTATAGTATAGGTCTGTCCAATAATAGGACACAATGAAAATCCATCCCTAGACAATGAAAGACCTCCTCAATCTCAGCCTGGACTCCCTCGAGAAGATGACATCTGAGTCCTAAAGACTGAAATATTAGCCAAGTGAATCTGAATCTGGAGACAGAATGAGGAGAGAGGGGGAACAATGTGCCAAATACCACCCCCACCCCCCCCGTTATATACCCCCATACAGTATAAGGAGTGGTAGGAAGCAGAGAAGGGCTGGATAGGAATTCAAAATTCAAGTTCCCATCTTGCAAGGAATGGGAGGCTACTGCAATACAATCAGTGAATGTCACCATCAGATTTTCATTTCAACCAGATGCCTCTGGCTGTATAAGTGGTATGCAGATTTAAGAAGGATAAGAAATGGAAAGAGAAAGATGAATTAGGAACCCATGGAAGAATTCCAGACGAGAGATACTGAGGGTCTGATACTTATGGCAGTGAAAACTGAGATGGAAAAGAGAATACAAATTTCAGGAAAATGAAGGCAAAAAGACAAACTGATAGCTTAGATGGAGATGGCAAGTGGGAAGGATAGAAAAAGTGGAGAAAAGTAAAAAGGAGCCAAGGATGAGCCCACCCCCATCGCTACCAGATTGAAGTGAGTGACTTACCCTTTCTAAATGTCATTAATAAAATATGGAGCCTGGATGGGCTTTAAGAGAACTTCTAATTCTAGAAATCTATGTAGTATTTTACAACACTAATTACTGAATTATTCAATGATGTCCTCAAAGCCTCTTAAAGTTGGCTTTACACTAAGTGGCTCCTGGACATTTCAAGTTTACATGCCTGCTTTCTAGAATATTGCCAATCTATTTCTTAATGTTAAATTATCAGCTATAAAAGTAGTGGCTGACAGCATCCCTGCCTAAAGCAGCTCTTCCCTCTTCTAAATTTGCTATTCTAGATGTACACTGTAGGTATGGAAGTTAGGTAAATAAGTGATCTTCCTCCCTTCTGAATTACATAGCACTTCATGTGTAATTCCTTATGACACTTTCCTCATTCTACATTGCTTTATTCTGTGTAAATGCTTTATATGACCTATTTAAGCACCTGAGAATATGAAGAGTCTCAGTATTCTTTGTACCCCTTCACATAAATCATTCCACACACAACCACCTTGCATACAAAATTTAGACAATATATATGTGTCTTTCTGCACCAGGATTGTTAGAATGTGAATAGACTGTGAATAAATAGACTGTGAATAAGGACCAAAGTAGCATTTTTTTCTGAGTAGAGGAACTATAATATAGCGCTCAAGAGCCTTAACAGTCTTTCAGAAGATCTTTTGCTTAGTTCTTTGTTCTCAGTTGGGTTCTGGATAGATAGGATTGTTAAGAGGCAGAGATAGAAAATAGCAAGACATCGTTAAAGCAAGAAAAATCAAACATATTAAAGTACAACTTGAGAAAAGAGGCAACTATTAAATAAAATATATAGATGGTCCCCTGCTTTTGCATGTAACGCAGTTCTGAAAATCTATAAGAGGGTTAACTGTGTACATTCTCAGAAAGCTAAAAACTACAAAAATCTTTAGGTACATCTTATTGGTGTCATTTGAAAAATATGTCTAGCAATATGTATCAATTATATATTTTTACTTTCCCTGATAAATAAACCTCACAGATAACTGAACAAACTTAAACTAGATAGTGTATTGTTAAGGCCAAAATTGTGCTATTAGGGACATGTCTGATGAGTTTTACTTTTGTTAAATCACAACTAAGTTTACGAGGCCTATACTGCTTATATTTCAACAGAACTTTAATTTTTCTACACACAGCTTCATATCTATAAAAATGTTATATCAAAGTTCAACTGAATACATTGCCACTATCTTTCAGAAAAAGCAAGCAACGTGGCCAAAACCGAGTGACTGGCCCTCTTCCTCTAATGGCTCAAAACAATCTTTTTCCAGCTGCTGAATATTATACCACCTGTGTTATCCGTGAGTGTCAGTTAATGACGTGGAAATTATAGGTTTGACATAATTTCAGAAGTTATGACTTAAGGACTACCTACAATTTGAATATTTGAGAAGACACGTAATCATAGAATTTTGACTTTGTTTTTTAATATTTAATGTATAATGTGTCTAAGAGGTAGAAAAGAGCAAGTTAGTATGTACAAAAGATATAAAATTTTTGCATCTCCAGGGTCTTCCGTATCTCTGTTTCCTACCTGAATTCTGTCCTACACAAACTCTGTAAAAGGGTTTAGCCATCAGGGGGTTACTGCTCTTCATTCTTCTTTTAAATTGGAGTTTAGTTGCTTTACCACGTTGTGTTAGTTCCTGCTGACAAGGAAGTGAATCAGCTGTACGTATACACACATCCCCTTCCACTTAGACCTTCACTTAGACCACTCCACCCACATCCCACCGATCTAGGTCACCACTGAACTGAGCTCCCATGCTGAGCTCCCATGCTATACAGCAGGTTCCCACTAGCCATCTATTGTACACACGGTAGTGTATATATCGGAGAAGGCAATGGCACCCCACTCCAGTGTTCTTGCCTGGAGAATCCCAGGGACGGGGGAGCCTGGTGGGCTGCCGTCTATGGGGTGGCACAGAGTCGGACACGACTGAAGCGACTTAGCAGCAGCAGCAGCAGCAGCAGTGTATATATGTCAACCCTAATCTCCCTGTTCATCCCACCCTCCCCTTCTCTCCAAGACCACACTACTGTTCTCTATATCTGTGTCTCTACTCCTGTACTGCAAATAGGTTCATCTGTGCTATTTTTCTGGTTTCTACATACATACATTAACATATGATACTTGTTTTTCCCTTTTTGACTTCACTCTGAATCACAGACTCTAGGTCAATCCACACCTCTACAAATGACCCAATTCCATTCCTTTCTAGGCCTGAGTAATACTCCATTGTATATATGTATCTTATCATCTTTATCTATTCATCTGGCAGTGGATACTTAGATTGCTTTCATGTTCTGGCTATTGTAAATATTACTGCAATGAACACTAGGTCTCTTTGAATGTGACTCTTTGAATTATGGTTACTCAGGGTGTATACCCAAGCAAACATCTTTTTGCTCTTAGTTTACTTGCTATAAGATGAGAATTTTCCAAATGTATTTTTAATAGGAAACTAAGCAAGGCAGAAGCTTTCAAAAGAAGCACAGAAATGGAATGAGTTTTACAGGGTAAGGACTTTCAACCCAAATCTAATAAAAATTTAGATACAGCTGAATCAGCTCAAACATTGATTATGTACCCACTACTATTATGCACAAAGGATAATAGTGGGTCTTCCTTCTGAAAACTTCTATTCCAGTTAGAGAGACAAACCCATAAATAAAGGAGTTGCTATAATGTGGTAATGCTAAGATAGACATATGCACATAATACTGGTTTGCTAACAGCCTTGACGGAATATTTCATTTAAATCTACTAATTTTTCTCTCTCAGCCTTAAATGTATTTACTATCCAGTTGTCAGCTTCACTTCCCATTCCTGAAACTCGCTCTGTTTGTCTTTGAGACCTAGATCAGAGAGGTAAATGCACAGCACTTGTGCCATCACTCATATCTCCCTGCCACCGCAGTTACTCTTTCCCCAAAAGTTCTCACAAGCTATCTTACACAGTGTACCAGGCAGCCAGGAAGAGTAATCGGCACGTGAGATGTAACCCATCTGCTACCCTTTTCTAGTTTTACTTCTACCAGTACCCTGTTGGCAGAAGCTATTTGAAACTTTCAGCACGGGGTCTAATTTCTTGCCCAGCCAAAAATACATACTCTTTCTGTTTCAGCATTTTGCATTCCCTTTTGGGCCAACCACAGATTCATTTCCCATGTGAGGAATCTCAAGGTCCAGCGTTATTTGGAGAGCACAGATAACTACAGTTTCTTACAAGCAATGAAAAATCACACACATCTCATGTGAGCTCTACTTATATAATAATACTAATAACAGGTGCCAATAATAACTGTATTTTGCAAATATGATAACTGAGAATTAGAGAGAGCCAGAATTGAAAATCAGGCAATTCCTTCTAACCTTTTGCTTTGGAGAATTAACCTCTTCAACAAGAACTTGACCAATTGGGATAAAAGCAAAGGACAGCAGCCAAGACACTCAGGTTAAACCTGGAGGCGAAGTCACATAGAAATCATAGAGTTTTAAAGCAGGAAGGGGTTTTTCAAATTGCCTAGTTAAACTTGCGCATTTTACTGATGATGAAATCCAGTATCAGAGACTTTAAACGAACTGCCCACATTTCTTCAGTCTGAGAGTAGCAGAACTACTCATTTCTTTTGTATCCCAGTTTAGAGCTTGTATCATTCTAACTTTTTCAGTAAGTGACAAAAAGCCAACCCAAGATGATGTATGAAAAAAAAGATGGGGAAGAAGTGGCATTATTGTGATAGATTTATTGGCTAGCATATTTGAAAAAGCTACAGGATACAGGAATAGCTCAACTTTTGGAGTAGTTAAAAGCTGGCCTTAAGAAGCTCATCTCTTGTCATGAATTCTGCAGGACAGACTTCATTCTCAGGCCCTATAAGATGGTTCTCTTGTAGTTTCAAGCTCATATCATCACACACCAATCCTGTAGACAAGATCTGCTTTTTCTACAGTACAAAAACCCCAAAATTGAGTTTCACTGGCCATGATGGACCTGACTAGGGCCATGTGCATATCCTTAAACCAGGTCACTGTAGCCATGGGAGGTAGGAAGGGTAAGATGCATTTGAATTACTTAATGAAGTTCATATTCTCCACTCCTGGACCCAAGAATAGATTCATCTTTCTCTGAAATCACAGACTGAGAGTGAAAGAAAGTTGAATCAATATTTTTTTAAAAAGTCGAGGTACTGTTAACATAAGAAATAAGAAGTAGGTACAGATAACAAATGGCGAAATCTACAAATTCTACATCTATCCATAAATAAGAGTTGAAAGAATAAAGGCTAAGAGAAGACAAAAATTGCCTTTTTAAAAATATCCAAAAGACTGTCTTGAGGGGAAAAAAAAGATTAATCAATTCTCTCGTATTTCAAGTAAGAACTGAACCAGTAGGCAGAGACAAGAATACAGATTCAATTCAGTAGATGTAAAGAACTTTCTAACAACTAGAGAGATCCAGTAATTGAACAGGTGGCATCATGAAGTAATGAGTTTCCCATAGTTGGAAGCCTTCAAACAGAAGGAGGGTGACCATCTGTTAGGAATGTTATAGAAGGGATCCCTATACTGGGTGGGAGGTTGTTCTAAACTGCCTCTTAGGTTGCTTCCAACTCTAAGATTCTAAATTATTGAGAACAGCATGAATAAAAGATCCAAAAGTCCATTCAAGAACTGAATTATTCAACAGAAGGTAATAGAACTTTCAGCTATGAAGTCAAGTCAACCAGACTTTTCGCGCCAGCCATCCAATTTTACAAAAACAGAAACAGATCTATAAAAATGATTATTTTTAAATTACAACATTAAAATAAATTTTACAAGGAAACACAAAATCCAGAAAGCATTTAAAAAATTTCTCTTATGAATTTTATCTATATGTTCACATAATTTCACTTCTGTCAGATTTATCCCCTAAGTTGAACAGAGTTAAGTTCCATATTACTCTTTTTATCTTCCCAGCTCCTGAGATATAGGATAGCTAAGTGGCTTTGTTACTATCAGGCTGTGCTTTTTCATATTAAATATGTTTACCACAATGATATAAAATCTTCATCATTACTGTTATAAGGTCTCATACATTTAATTGTTGGTATACCATAGTTTTGGAAAAGGAAATGGCAAACCACTCCAGTGTTCTTGCCTGGAGAATCCCAGAGACAGGGGAGCCTGGTAGACTGCCAGCTGTGGGTCACACAGAGTCAGGCATGACTGAAGTGACTTAGCAGCAGCAGCAGCAATAGCAGACCATAGTTTTCTCAGCCATGTCCCTGTTGAAGGGCTGGCTTCTCTCAAGTTTTTTACTATAGTTTTGCCTTGAACATCAAACAGTTTTTTTTAACCTCTTTTCAATTTTTTCCTAGGTCTGCAGTTGGGCCAAAGGGTATGGATATTTTTATGATTCTGAATATGGACATAAGAATATCATCAGTTTGTGGTGAACTAGCAGTAATTGATTTAACCATTTCCCCAAGACATTGTCCACATTAGGCTTTATTCAACATTTTAAAAACTGCTAACACTTATTAAGTAGCACTTTATAATTGTTTACATTTTGATTTTTTCTCTACTAACGAGTTTGAATAGCCTTCTCAACTCTTCTTTTTTTTTTAATGAAAACTCAATTCTTAATCTACATTGCTGTTGTTAGGAGGAAACTCATAGTACATGTGGGTGCAAAGAAGCCACATCAGAAAAGGGGAGTAAAACAGTTAATGTAAACAGATTAGGCCCAAGATGGAATCATTCACGCTAAACCCTACCTTGGCAAACCAAAACTTAACTGCTTTGATCCTTGGAAAAGGCAGGCCTAGGTCAACTGATCAGTGCTTACTTGTCCAGCACAAGTTATCTCACCAGGCTCCAAGCCCTCCCTTTGCTCCATGTAAGGGAATAACCCTGCATTAAATGGCAACCCACTCCAGTACTCTTTCCTGGAAAATTCCATGGACTGACGAGCTTGGTAGGCTACAGTCCATGGGGTCGCAAAGAGTCGAACATGACTGAGTGACTTCACTTTCACTTTCAACCAATCAGCAAATGCCCAGTATAACTTTCCTGTTCCTGCTCACTTTGGTCTATAAAACTCTGTTGTACCGTACAATTCTTTGAAGCTCCTTTCTGTCTTCTAGTTTGGACGCCGCCTGACTCATGAATGGCTGAATAAAGCCAATATTATTATTGTTTTTGTCTAGTCGCTAAGTTGTGTGCAACTCTTTTGTGACCCCATGGACTGTAGCCTGCCATGCTCCTCTGTCCATGGGATTTCCCAGTCAAGGATACTAGAGTTGTTTGTCATTTTCTATTCCAGGGGCTCTTATCAATCCAAGGATAGAAACTGTGTCTCCTGTACTGGCAGGCAGATTCTTTACCACCGACCCACCAGGGAACAAAGCCAGTAAGATGTATTCAATTGACATTCTTTAACAAAAGAAAGAATGGAAATTAATTCCAAGAAGAAGGGCAAATTTTTCCTTCTCCCAATCAGACCGTGTTCTCTGGGATGGCTAGAGAATATTGAGAAACTGTTGGTTCCACATATTTCTGATATAGCTTCCTTAAAATAAAGGGAAAATAAAGGAAGTGAGTGTTCTCTAGTAAGTTCCTTTTCCTTTAAACTCACATGTTATCCAGAAACCATAGTTTTTCCTGGAATTTTAAGATTCCAAACATCTCAAAAAGTATTCCCCATACCGAAGGCTTGGCCAAACAGGAAAGAAAACAAATTTTTAAAATGAGAGGCCAAAATTAAAGTATAGGAAGCATATAATAACATCATGCTGCTGCTGCTGCTAAGTCACTTCAGTCGTGTCCAATTCAGTGCGACCCCATAGATGGCAGCCCACCAGGCTCCCCCGTCCCTGGGATTCTCCAGGCAAGAACACTGGAGTGGGTTGCCATTTCCTTCTCCAGTGCATGAAAGGGAAAAGAGAAGGGGAAGTCGCTCAGTAGTGTCTGACTCTTAGCGACCCCATGGACTGCAGCCTACCAGGCTCCTCCACCCATGAGATTTCCCAGGCAAGAGTACTGGAGTGGGGTGCATTGCCTTCTCCATAATAACATCATAATATGTCAAAATTAAACTGAAAAAATGTTTGGCTCAGTTTCTACAAATAACTGCACTTGCTTCTAACACTATATTACTAAATGAGTACATATCACTCTGATTCATTTTTTCTTTCTAGAAAGATGTACGCATGAGTGGAAGAAGATTTAAAATAAGATATTAAAGGTGTGAAAGTGAGAGATTCAAAGTCCTTGTTCCCACAGCAACTGCACAAGACACATTTGCACTACATAGGCCACTCCTGAGAAAAGAATCTGGTTTTTGCCACTTACTAATCCCTAGGAAAACACAAGGTAAATACATCAATAAAATCACAACTAAACTATATTACAATTTGAGACCAACAGGTTATAGTTGCCTAGGTAATAAAAAAATTTTATATTTCTCATGGGAAACTGGCAGTAATAGCTTTATGTATTTATTATTCATATTATGCAACAGAGTAAAAAGCTCCCCCCCAATAAGATGTACTTGAAAGTATGTGATATGTGAATGCAATCTGAATAATGTCTTTTGTATAAAATGCTACTCATGGGTTTTTGGAAAAGAGATGAGCCTCTATCTTTAAGAAAGACCAAAGTCTTTATAAACAAATGAATAACAGTTCAAAGAGGAAACTCATGCACTAAATAAAGGATAGCTACTGAGAAAGAAGGTTCTGACATCAGTTCTAGGCAGGAATCAGAGAATTCTGCCCAACTTTTGCTGAAAATTCTTGGTGTTTACCAGGAAAAGCAGAATAGAATTCAAAAGAAATAAAATGGAACCTTCATGAGAGGAGGAGCCTAGACCTGAGTCTAATGCCTAGAGGTGTTCAATAAATATATGTGAAATAACTGAAAGAATACACTTCTCAAAGAATCATGAAGCGGGACTCTTCAAAAGGTCAGACATATATTCTAAAGCACTTTAATAAGACTTGTTTCCTAAGTTGAACAAAGTTAAACAGTATTATTCTTTTTTCCTGGCCATATACACAACCTGTGCTTTCTGAGTCCTCATGTATACAAGGAGTTTCTGTTCACTCTGTAACCTGAGTGAAGCGTGCATAGCTGCTTGACTTACCAAGTTAAGAAATAAAAGCCAAAATAGGGTGAACTTCAAAATGTGCCTTAAGCTCCACAGAGCTGGTAGTAAAAGCTGATATTCTCTGTACCACTACACATAATCCTAAAGTTTTCTTAAAATATATAAAGTCTTTTTTTTTTTGCTTTGGCTACTAAGAGCCAAAGTAAAATTTTCAGAACAGAATGGCATTAGAGGAAAGCAATGAGGGCCATCAGGGAATGCTCTTGGGTTCCCATGGCGACATTTGTTTCTGATTACATATATAAAACATTAAATACTTCCCTCCTGGAGTCTAAAGGCTTTTAAGAAAGGAAATAAATCAGGTTCATTTTCTTTCTAATTTGTGATATCCAAAGGCATATTTCCTGGTTTCTGCAGTCCTGACTACCAAAGCCAGGAAACAGGTCTTTAAAATAAGCCTTTAGGTTTCTGCCTATTTTAATTCCCTTCTCTGGGCCTAAAGACATTTTAATAGAAGAATCAAATAACTCATTCTTCTCCATACCTAGGCATATTTACTTTCCATTGAAAGATAGCCTGCTATTATATCTATACAATAGTCTGTATTTTCTCAAAGTTCAGATAAGAAATATATGAAATTTGATATGGGATTTAAGTGCCCTGGCTTCCCTTTAACAAAAGGGATAGGGGAGTCTAATGTGTATTTTTCAACCACACCAAGCAATTAACTCAGTTCTGAAACTACCTATCTGGAGACAAGATCACAGATCTCAGAGGCCAAGGACTCAGTTCCACAAAACTGCTGCCTGCCTCTTCCCCTCCGTCCAACTCCACCCCACCCCACACACTTCAGAGGTCAATTGCAAGTCCAGGTTGTAACTTCTGCTTCTATTAATATCAGCCAGCTATATAGTGAAGGTTCCCTTGATCACCCTCTTTGGGTTCCATTAGTTTGCTAGAGCTGCTCACAGAACTCAGGGAAGCATTTACTTAACCATTTTATTACAAAAGATAGTACAAAGGATATGGGTAAACAGTCAGATGAAGAGGTACCCAGGGCAAGGTGTGTGGGACAGGATGCAGAGCTTTCATGATCACTCTAAGCTGCCCCTCTCCCCCCATTTCCACCTGTTCACCAACTCAGAAGTTCTCTACCCCCTGTCCTTTGTTTTTCTACAGAGGTTTCAGTATGTAGGCAACGCTGATTAAACTCTTGAGCTTTGGTGATCAACTCAACCTCAGTCCCTCCGCCCTCCCAGGAAATCAGGGGGTGGGACTGAAAGTTCCAATCCTCTAATCACAAAGTTGGTTCTTCTGGGAATAGGACCCATCCTTAAGTTTCATAGGGACTACCAAAAAGTTACCTCCTTAACGTAACAAAAGACATCTTTATCCTTCTCACCAATTGAGAAGCTTCAAGGTTTTAGGAGCTCTGTGCCAGGAATGGGGACAAACGCAAAATATATATATATATATATATATATATATATATATATATATATATGTATATATATATATATATAATTCTTATTATAAATCCTAACACTTATAAACTAAATGTATCCCCCACACTGAGAGTGACATATTTTTACCCATTTATAGAAACATACACAAAAGCAGATACACTACCTCTGCTCCCAAGGCTTTGACAACCAACACACACCAGGGAAGCGCTCAACAGAGAGATACCTTCAGACCTTCGGAGAAACACAGAAAGGAGGCAAAAGGAACGAAATAGACATGGAATGCGTATGACTTGCAAGATGAACAGCTACTCAGGACAGGCAGCCAGCAGCGTGCCCAGGCACACCAGTAGTGCCAGGCAAACCCAGAGGGGTCTCGCTGGAGTGTGTGTGTTTCCTTCTCTCTCTCACACACACACCAACACACGCTTTCCTCTCTCCCTCAACAAACGCATACATCCTGCCTTTCACAGTCTCTCTCTCACAGTCTCTCCTATGCACACGCCATCTCTTACACAGTCTCTCACGGTTGTTGTGCTGCACTCATACACAAAATCTCTCTCGCACAGTCTCTCACACAGTCTCTCATACACAGCTCCTCTCTCTCATACACAGTGTCACACGCACATGTAGTCTCTTAACGTACACTCTCACACAGACTCCCTCTCCTGTCACACTCGCACGCGCGCGCGCGCCCTTGGCCCCGCCCCTCCGTGGCCCCGCCCCCGCCCGGGCTCCGCCCCGGCGGCTGAGGGCGGGGCGAGCCCGTGACTCGAGGGGCCGAGCCGGGCTGGTACTCGTGCCGCCCCAGCCGGCGGGGCGCGCTCTGGAGGCGCCTGTCAGTGGCAGGCGCGGACGATCCTACGGCGGCCCTCGGGCACTGGGTCGCTGCCTCCGGCTTGGCGGCGGTCCCGGGCGGCAGAAGTTGGCGGCGGAATGTGCTCGGCCGGGCAGCTGCTGGGCGGCGGCGGCGGCGGCGGAGGCAGCGGCGGGGAGCGCGACGAAGACCGAGACGCGCTGGCGGAGCGAGCGGCGGCGGGGACGGAGCAGGAGTCCGGGGCGAGCCCGCGGCGGCGCGGGCGGCGGCCGCAGGAGGAGAGGGAGCAGGTGAGCCGAGCGGGGCGGCGTGGGCTGGCCGGTTTCCCGAGCCCCACGCGGAGGCGGAGGGAAGTGGTCCGGCGGGAGGGCGGCGCCCGGGCTGTGCTCGGCTTGGGGAGCTGGGCTTCGTGGCGTTCTGGGAAGCCGAACAGTTGACCCCGAGAGCAGTTGACGGCGCGCTCGGGGCGGGCCGCGGGGTCGCGTGCCGAGGGCCGACCCGGAGTCGCGTGCCTGGCTGGGTGAGCACCGCCTTTTCCCACCCGTGTGGCGGAGAGGATTCTCAGGCCAGAGCCCGGGGCTCTGGGGAAATGCCCTCCATAACGGTCGCTTATCTGAAAGCCTTCCATGTAAACACTCTTCCACTTGGAATCTGTTCCCCGGGGCTGTGTTTTAGGGGCCAGCGACTCCCCTCCCGCCTTCCATCTTGGCATTTCTGAACACACCTAGCGCCTCTGTACGGTGTAGGTGTATTTCTGTAGCCATGCAAGTCAGTATCTGAAGGCATGTGTAGGAGCGAGTATTACAATGGATGTCTTGACGGGGACTCTCCCAGAGCAAGTTTTTGACATGAACAGAAAGGAGATCTAAACTTCATTGAAAAACTGAAAAAGCCGAAAAATTGCTTTCAGTTGTTACCAAAGGGAGAAAAAGCATGGTTCCAGCCATAATAAAGGAGAGAAGTTGGGCAATTTTTGAAACTCTGAATTTGCTTTCACTAAATAAAATATGGTGATAATAGGCGTTATAGCATGTATCTTGACAATTAGGGAAGACGTTTAATGAAAGAAATTGAATTATCCCACATAGTGGGATGAATTTTCACCATGAAATACAGTAGACCTTCAAAAATACCCGAGATTGGCTTACCCTCAGAATCCCATTAAAGCGCAAGAAATAAAACTATCGTTTGCCTTTATTACAGGGTATACTGTTGAGATCAATACCTATCTCCTCTCATTATCCTTCAGCATCTTTTTGTCACATTTCACAAACTCCAACATCACTAAATGCATTAATAGGTAATTTCTCTGCCTTGGTTTTAGGAAACAGAAATAACCGTGTGGCAGGCACAAAATATGCCTTAGCATTAGGTTTGTTCACCATGTGGAAGTGTAATTTTTCATTCTTTTGATGATATAGGAGATGGTAACTGAAGCATATAATTGGTAGCTATGAGATCTTCCTGACTAGTTTCCTGATGGTTTATCCGCATTAACTGTGCCATGACTCAGTAGCTAAAGGACTGTTTCCTCTTACTTTAGTTGTTCAACTGGCAAAGTGAGGAAAACAGCAACAGAAATTCCCTGGGGCGGGGGAAATATTATTTGAATTGAAGATCCCAAAGTAATTTTCAAGTGGTTGTAAGGGAGTATGTAAAATACTTCATCTAAAAAAATAAAAATAAAAATAAAATACTTCATCTAAGCTTTTGTGGATCTTCAATCAGCAGCAGCTCTGGTCTTAACAGAATTGCTTATGGTACACAAAAAGGGATGAAACAAAAAAGAATGAAATATATACCCTAGAAAACAGATATATTTTGCATACCTGCCTCTATCATTGTGTGTCATGGAAATTTATTTTCCTATACTCTTGTGAAAACGTTATCATTTCATTTTTATCACATGATTTATTTATGTACTCTAAGCCCACATACACAATACTTGAAAATTATACCTGAGATATGCATTCCCTCCTAATAATATATATGCACCAAAGAACTTCTCATAAGTAAGTCAAAAATAAACAAAGAGATTGATACAACCCAACCCATTGGTATAAGAAACAAGCTTTTGTGATAAATCACTTCTTGGTAATGAAAAGTGTTAGTCTCAGTCGTGTCCAGCTCTTTGCAACCCCATAAACTGCATCCTGCCAGGCTCCTCTGTCCATGGAATTATCCAGGCAAGAATACTAGAGTGGGTTGCCATTCCCTTCTCCAGAGGATCTTCCCAACCTAAGGATGGAAGTCTCCTGGTCTCCTACATTGCAGGTGGATTTTTTGCCATCTGAGCTATCAGGGAAGCGATAAATGTAGCTTTCTTTCAAGTGCTGAAAATGAAATTTATATGCACTGTCTTGTAATGACAGTAGAGACATAAAGATATTTGAGGAAGAGGTAAATGATATTAACAACTGTAAAACATAGCCTAAGGAGTTATTTTAATTTGCTTTTCTTTAGGCAGATAGTATGTGTGTGTTTGCTGCTTTAAGGACACGTGGACTCCAAATTACAAATGGAGTACTTTTGAAAACTTGGTTTGTAATCTTGTTAATATTTGGAACTTGGAGTGAACTTTTCCATAGAAACAATGATAGGAACAAAACCAAAACTAATTAGCTGGAAATGAGACAGAGGCCATCTCCTGCTGTCCTTTCTGCTTGACACACTCAATATTCCAGAATCTGAGCAGTCTCACGGATATTAAAAGAGAATTGGTCGCAGAGGCTGCAGTAATAGCAGAGGCTCCCTTATATCTGGACCAGGGTTATAGGTGGTGTGTTCTTGAATGCAGTAGCTCCAGAAGGCACCTGCCTTTGCTCCTCCATCTCTTTCAGAGATTTTTGTCAGCCCCTAATTTTCTGTATTAAATCCCTTTCTATTTCTAATTCTTTCACAGTTTGCCCTTGCCTCATAATTTGATGAAGCAGGTTTCTTCCTTTGGCTCTTTCCCAGGCTAAAGCCTCCTCCACATACATCCTTCCCTTCACTTTTTCTTTACATTGTTGACTCAAAAGCTCTTGCCCTTCCTTAACCTGGAGAGCTCTTACATCAGCTTTGATTATACCAAATGTATCTTTGGCTCATTGTTATGATACCAGATAAAAATGGTATTTATTTCATGTAGTACCAAAATACTGGTATTTATATAGGTATTTTCTCAATAACTAAGATCTTGTCAGCCTTTTTTTTTTTTTCCATTTATCCTGAAATCCTACTCCATTTGAGAGAAAAACTAAGGTTCCTCTGTCCTTCTGACCTGAATCTTTCCAGGTAGGATGATTGACAAGGCAGCCTGTGTACTAGGAAAGGAGAACTTAAAAGACTGGACCAGGTTCCCCAGAGGAAGGAACTGTGTCAAGTCTGAAGTGGGAGTTTGGCCTCAGAGAGAAAAGCCAGGAGACAGGCAAAATGCCCAAGGCACTGAAGGGACAGGACACAGCTATCCTGAATGTGTGTTGGTAACTGTGTGCGTGAGAGATGATCGAAGTATGTTCTGACTCTGAATGCCGGGTCCCTAGAGTCTCTGCCCTGCTGTTTACCTAGAAGGTTAAAGTCCCCAGTCCTCTTATTACCTTTATGTATGTAATGTGAGTGGCATCCACTCAGACGTGGCATTCACAACCTGAATAACCTAAGGTGTCCCTGCCGTCTTAGAGCATAGAAAGGTACTGCTATTCTCGGATTGACTTCAGAATCATTATTTCTAGCTTTAAGGTTTTTATGATTATGTGTTATGTACTTTGGAAAATGTACAAATATAGAACAATCTAAACAAGAAAACAAGAGCATTTGAAATCTCACTGAGTAATACTGTGCTATAAAATATGAAATATTTGGTGTTACTGCATTCATATATCTGTGTATGTGTATATATATACACATTTTTTAACAGGTTGTAATGTAATATTTGAATGTGATATCTTGTTTTATCTACTTAGGCATGTTGTGCCATTTTCCAATTTTATCAAAAATTCTTTGCAAAAATTATTTTTAGGGCTGCTTAATTGTCATTCCCTTAATACTACATATTTAATTTGCTTCAAACTTTATTTTATAGATAACATTGTAATAAAAATCTTTGCTTATAAAGTTCTACCTTATTGTCACAGTTCCTCACAGTTCTACCTTAGAGTAAGTTTCTAGAAGTGGAAGGCCTAGGTCAGTAAGTCAAACTCTTTGAAGTCTCTTGAAACATCCTAAAGAATTACATTCAGGAAAGCCTGCACCAGTGTACACTTCTGGCATTAGTATGTAAGAGTGTCAATTAGAAGCCATCCATGTCAGCAGTGATTTAATTGGTAGATTAATATTTGCCAGTTTCAGTTCAGTTCAGTTGCTCAGTCGTGTCCGACTCTTTGCGACCCCATGAATTGCAGCACGCCAGGCCTCCCTGTTCATCACCATCTCCCGGAGTTCACTCAGACTCACGTCCATCGAGTCAGTGATGCCATCCAGCCATCTCATCCTCTGTCGTCCCCTTCTCCTCCTGCCCCCAATCCCTCCCAGCATCAGGGTCTTTTCCAATGAGGCAACTCTTTGCATAAGGTGGCCAAAGTATTGGAGTTTCAGCTTCAGCATCAGTCCTTCCAATGAACACCCAGGACTGATCTCCTTTAGGATGGACAGATTGGATCTCCTTGCAGTCCAAGGGAGTCTCAAGAGTCTTCTCCACACCACAGTTCAAAAGCATCAATTCTTCAGCGCTTAGCTTTCTTCACAGTCCAACTCTCACATCCATACATGACCACTGGAAAAACCATAGCCTTGACTAGATGGACCTTTGTTGGAGAAGTAATATCTCTGCTTTTCAATATACTATCTAGGCTGGTCATAACTTTCCTTCCAAGGAGTAAGCGTCTTTTAATTTCATGGCTGCAGTCACCATCTACAGTGATTTTGGAGCCCCCCAAAATAAAGTCTGACACTGTTTCCCATCTATTTCCCATGAAGTGATGGGACCAGATGCCATGATCTTCGTTTTCTGAATGTTGAGTTTTAAGCCAACTTTTTCACTCTCCTCTTTCACTTTTATCAAGAGGCTTTTTAGTTCCTCTTCACTTTCTGCCATAAGGGTGGTGTCATCTGCATATCTGAGGTTATTGATATTTCTCCCGGCAATCTTGTGCTTCTTCCAGCCCAGCGTTTCTCATGATGCACTCTGCATAGAAGTTAAATAAGCAGGGTGACAATATACAGCCTTGACGTACTCCTTTTCCTATTTGGAACCAGTCTGTTGTTCCATGTCCAGTTCTAACTGTTGTTTCCTGACCTGCATATAGATTTCTCAAGAGGCAGGTTAGGTGGTCTGTATTCCCATCTCTTTCAGAATTTTCCACAGTTTATTGTGATCCACACAGTCAAAGGCTTTGGCATAGTTGATAAAGCAGAAGTAGATGTTTTTCTGGAACTCTCTTGCTTTTTCAATGATCCAGCGGATGTTGGCAATTTGATCTCTGGTTCCTCTGCCTTTTCTAAAACCAGCTTGAACATCTGGAAGTTCACAGTTCACATTTAGTAGGCAAAAATTATCTTATTATCATAAGATACTGCTAGAGAGGTTTACTAAACCATTCATATATTTACTGAGCATCTGCATTTTCCCCCTAGATTTTTTTAAATGTTATTTATTTATTTATTTTTGGCTGCACTGGGTCTTCCTAGCTGCACACCAGCTTCAGTAGTTGTGGCCCTGCAGCAGGTGCACTCTTACCACACCAGGGATTAAATTTGTAGCCCCCTGCATCAGCAGGCAGATTCTTAACCACTGGACCACCAGGGAAGTTCTGCATTTCTTTTTAACTATGCTTCCTGACCATTTTTTTCTTTTGGCATTATTCAGTTCAGTTCAGTCGCTCAGTCGTGTCCGACTCTTTGCGACCCCATGAATCGCAGCACGCCAGGCCTCCCTGTCCATCACCAACTCCCGGAGTTCACTCAAACTCACGTCCATCGAGTCAGTGATGCCATCCAGCCATCTCATCCTCTGTCGTCCCCTTCTCCTCCTGCCCCCAATCCCTCCCAGCATCACAGTCTTTTCCAATGAGTCAGCTCTTTGCATAAGGTGGCCAAGGTACTGGAGTTTCAGCTTTAGCATCATTCCTTCCAAAGAACACCCAGGGCTGATCTTTAGAATGGACTGGTTGGATCTCCTTGCAGTCCACGGGGCTACACCACCATAGTTCAAAGGCATCAATTCTTCGGTGCTCAGCTTTCTTTTCAGTCCAACTCTCACATCCATACGTGACCACTAGAAACACCATAACCTTGACTAGACGGATTTATTATAAGATATTAATGCCATATTTCACTTTGCTTGTAATTATTTTCCCTGCTTGCTATTTGCTTTATAATTTTATGATGTTTTTGATTTAGAAATGCTTTAAATTTTTATTAGCCAAAGGAATACTTTTGGAAATTTAATACACACCTTACACCCTCACACATGTACACACACACACACACAAAATTTTTATATATTTCTTTAGAACATTCTTTCTAATCCTACAGTTAATTAAAATATCCACTAATGTTTCCTTTATGTGTGTGTTTATAGTTTTATTTTTATTTTTTCACTCTCTGTATTTAGTCTCTTTACAATGACTTCATGTATTGTGTGAGGTATGGAGCTAATCTTTTTTTCCCCCTAATCACTGAATAATCAACTTTCTCTTTGGGTTCACAATCCTTTATAGTAGTTATAAATACTGAAATAAGCTTTTACATTTTTCTGTTGGCATTCTGAAGGGGATTTCTTTATCCATATCATATTTTTGCTGCTGGTTTTTAGCTACTGGTTTTTATAAATTAGTTTTGAACTAGCTACCTTTCTGAATCCTTTTATTAATTCACTTTTCAAGAGAGTGTTGGGGGATGAAGCCTTTTTTGCATTGTTTATTTATTGGCTGCTCTGGGCCTTAGCTGTGGCATGTGGATTTTCTGGCTTCGTTGTGGCGCGTGGGTCCTTCAGTTGCAGCAGGCCAGCTCAGTTGCAGCATGTGGCGTCTGACCAAGAATCAGACCTGGGCCCCGTGCGTTGGGAGTGTGGGGTCTTGGCCACGGGATCATTAGAGAAGTCCCTATCAATTCTAACACTAATAGATACTAATATCTCTTAGACTTCTAGGTATATAATCATCCACTCTGTAGATAAGGTTGATTTTGATTTCTTTCAGATGGTAATGCTTTATTTCTGCTTCTTGCCTTTTGCAGTCCTGGAATTTTCAGATAAGTGTTGGCGTATAGATAATAAATGAAGGAACGTGCATAATAGCGTTTATCAAAGAATGTTCCAGAAGAGCATCTGTTTTAAAAAAGTGGCAGCAGCAGAAAGCCTTATATCTGCTCTTTGATCTGTCGTTAAAGATATGATTAGCAGTACATATTCTAGATCCAGAATACCTAGGTTTGAATCCTCACTCTGCTACTTACTAACTGTAACTTTGGGCAAGTTAATTGACCCCTTGGCCCTCAGTTTCTTCATCTGTCTAAAGGGGAAATCAACCTCACAAAATTCTTATATATATATGTATATATGTAATACATGTAGAATGTTATAGTATCTAGCATATAATAAGCATGTAAGGGTTAGCTTTTGAACCTAATTTTCAACTAGAACCCTAACTAAAAAGAAATCTGAGAAATGTTATTTGTAAGTTTTGCACATTCCACAGTTAGAAAGCCACCCTAGGAAGGAGGAGGAATAGAACAGTGCTCCTCAGCTTTAATGGGCAAACAGAGCATCCTTGTTAAATGCAGGTTACAATTTCGTTGTTCTGGGGTGAGGCCTGAGACTTTGCATCTCTCACAGGCTCTTAAAGTGAGGCTGATGCTATGTCCATGGACCACACTTTGAGTGGCAGGGAGAAATAAGCATGCCAACCCACCATACTTTCCCTTCAACATAGTATCAGTAATAGAAATGTATGGAAGTTATTTTACTTTTTACTGTTTCCCTAGAAGGGTATATTTGAGCTCTAGGTAAAGTGTAAGAAGCCAACAAGCCTTGATTCCCCAGGCCGAGTGATTTGCTCTCAGTCTTAACAACTGTCTCGTACTAGAGCACACCAGAACCCAGGTCTCCAAGCTCCAGAGCCGGTTTTGTTTTTGTTTTCAGAAATGAGAGCCTTCACCCATGATGGAAGAACAGTGTGATAAATCTGCTGCCCCCCTTTAGATTGTGTAGTTCAAAAATAGATATGTGTTTGTAACCCACTTCCTTTCACATCTTTTAAAAGCAGTCTGCAAACAAGACTGTAGCAAGTTCCTTGAGTTTAGATGAACTTGGCCCTAAACGTAATCTAATTTCTTTCCAACGGGCATCTAGTCACTAGAGTAACTCCCAGAATAATTTTGTATATAGTAGATATCTTTTGTTCATTTCTGTCATTATTCAAGAATGGAACCTCTAAATCAATGGCTCTTAGGGCAGTTAGACTCACAAGGGACACTTGGCAATGTCTCAAGACACGTTTGAATGTTAAGACTGAGGAGGTATAGTACCATTGGCATCTAATAAGAAGAGTCCAGGGATCCTGCTGAACAGCCTGTAATCCACAGAACAGTTGCCTACAGCAAAGCATTGTCTGACCCAAAATGTCACTAGTGCTCAAGTTGAGAAACTGCTCAAAATGAATTAGGGTTACAGTGATTTGAGTTGTTGAAAATGTTCTACTGATAGATACTCCAGTGGATACGTAATAATTGTTTATCTTCTTGACACCTACATTCCAAACACATAGTCTCCCAACAGATCTTTTCTTGCATCTTTTCTTCAAGCAACTCCTTATATGCAACTTTCTCCAGTCTTCTTTCCCTCTCTGTTGGAGGATGGAGGGAACAAAAGGTGCCCACCAAACTAAGAAGGTTATCTATAGAAACTGAAAAAAACAAGGGAGTCAGTTCCATGTAATCAGTGGATCACTATATTATAGAGTAATTTGCTCACAGAATGGGATTGAGGAGACAAGGGTACAGGAGCATTTGCAGCTGCACTCCACACTGCCAAGGGGCCACCGAGACAATTTTACAGTTAACCTAGGGTATGGGGGTACATGCTTGGAAACAGGAAGTGCCTTCCTAAGTCAATATTTATGAATAGATAACTAGTCTTGTGGACACAGGGAATAAATCAGTGAAGGTTTTCATCATTGTTTGAGGACTACAGAGCAAGAGGCCAACCTGGCCCTAACAATTATTAAACAATGCTGATTAGCTCCAAAGCCCTTGACAACAGGGAAATGACTTACTGCACAGTACAGTCCTGGGTGGGGTCAGCAGATCTGGAGGAACCCTGTGGGCCCAAAATGGAGTCAGTTACGCTAACAGCCACATACTCTCATGTTCTTTTTCTGCCCTTCTCTGCTGCTACCCATCTCTTTTTCATCTCTCCTTACTGAGTGTCGCATTCTCCCGTTGTCTTTTATTCTTCCTCACCTCCCATCTTAGCCACTTTTCTCTTTGTTTCCACACACCTTCTCCACCCCACTGCCTCCTTTCTTCTATAGCTGACGTTGCAGAGCAATGGAAAAGGTATTGGAGTGTGACTGTTCTAAGTTTGAGTCTTGGCTTTACTGCTTTATTGGTCTTGTCATCCTAATAACTTAATCCCTGAGAGACTCAGTTTCCTCATGTGGTGGGTATAATTCTATCTACTTAAAGTTCTTATGAGGGTTCAGGAACATTTTGTCTTATGAAAGACCTGCCATATAGTAGGCCCTCAATGAATATTAGCTACCTGTTTTACCCTCATCTTCTCTCTCATCTTTTTTCTATGGTTCGCTTCTTTTTCTTCTTAACTAACCACATCATAGAACCGTATTTTTATTCTCTGCAATTTTCAGATTTATAGAATAAGTCTTATTTATTGAATAAAGTATTAAGATTTCCTAATCTGAAAATCAGATAAGTATTTCATATTTCTTTTTCTTTAAAGCAGATTATGTTGCTTTTTGTATAGATCTCTAGTTTGATTTTTTTTTCCTTGTTGTGGATCACTGATCCTTGATAGGAAAAATACCCACCCTCCTCTGTTCATGTTATTTTCAATTTACTGATCAGAAGTGGCAAAGCAAGGCTAAAGAGAAAAACCAAAAGTTGTACTATGATATTAACCTTGCACTAAGAGACGTAAGTAGAAACTATATCTTTTTTTCACGTTTCCTTTAAGCCTTAGCCACACTATCTTTAATTTCTGTGATCTCTGGAGTCATAGTCTTATCTTGCAGTAACAGCCACATATCTTCGAGAAACTTTGAGTCTCTACTAGTCATGTTTTGGTTCCTTAAGAGTGTGATGTATTCGTGTGTGTGTTTAGGGGAATTAACAAGATAATCAAAGGGTAGTTTCATTTGGACAGAGAAACTGAATTTCTAATTAAGTTCATGCAAAAGATACTTTCTGTCTTCTGATCTAATTTTTCCCGCATCCAGGGGGATTTTTTCTGTTATTTTTTGTTTTTCTATTTAACGTCATTGGCAGCTATGCCTTGTCTTGGCTTAGGAAGAGGAAATGGTTGGCTTTATTTGTTGCTGCTGTTTTCTTATGGCAAGAACTAGAGCTTATCTGATCAAAGGGAATGCATGGTCCAAATGTTTTGAACTTTATGGAAAATGAAGGATAAAATTATTATTAATATTTTATATCAAACAGTGTTAAGAAAATTAAGTTTCCATTTGTGGTTTTTACTATATTCATTTGATATAATTTTTTCTAACATTGGTGAGATTTTTTTTTAAATTCCCTCTTCCAATTAATCCAAAAATTTTTATTTTTGTCTTTTATCCTCTTCATCAAAATTTTACTGGGATGTGTGCACACCACCTACAGAGGCAGGGAATTTAAGGTTGATTTCCCATGGCTGGCCAATTTCATCAGTTTGATTGAATTCAGAATTCCTTATTCCATGGTTTTCAGAGATAATAAAATCTAACAGAAGCTGTTGTCATGCCACAAATTGAGAATTAAGAAAAAAGTCATTTTTTAAGGAAAAATGTTTGATTTTGGCTTCTTTAAATAAACAAACTATTCCATCTGTGGTAGCAGCCAGCATACTTCCCTATATGTACAAGGTACTCAATAATGTCACCAGAAACTTCATTTCTTTAAAAAAAAATTTGATTTTAGGGAAAGTACAAAAGGTAGAAATTTTTAACCTGCAGCTTGAATCAGTCATACTCTTCACTTCATGGCCTGTTGTTATCTATTGTTAGTTCATTCACAGCATTAACTTTAATTGATTTATTTTTATTTAATTTTATTAATTTACTTCCTCACTGCAGAAACGTTCTCTTCCACTACAGTAGGCAACTCTTAATACGCTTGGTAGATACAGCTGAAATTGTGTGTATATTTTTTAATACTTGGTTTCATTTGTCTAAGTTTGTAACTATGGTTTTAAATACTGAATTCTATTGGTTAAAATGACAATGAAAGCAAATTTTCGTATTTTTCCATTTATAATAATTTCAAAAACTAATTCAAGAACTAGCTGATATTCTCAATGATTTGTATCCATTCTCCCAAATGGATCCAAAAAAAGTTTTTCTCCTTTATTGGTTATATGTAGTTTAGTGTAAGATAAGTGTAAATAAATGTTAAAACTTTGCATTTAATTTAAAAGTGACAAATTATAAATGTAATAATAAACATGTTATAAATTATATAGGCTGCAGCTAGGTGAAGCTTTATATACTTAGTAAAATTTTATATTTAACATACTGTTTTTGTACAGTTTGTAGGCAATAAAACCTGCAGCGACATTTAGTATCCAGTAAGGAGGAAAACATGTCCAGCCTCACTGGAAATAAAAGAAATGCAAATTAAAACTATTAGGGACAATATTTCACCTATCAAGTTGATAATTTTGAAAATGAATAATGTGGATTTAAAGGAATAGTTTGTGAAATAACAATACACTGAAGTTAGAGGTTAAATTGATTTGGTCTTTCTGGAAGGAAATCTGGTATGAAACCTCACGGGTTTGATCTACTGCTGTTGCCTCCCTCTTTAAAGCTGTAAACACTGCAGAACAGGGAGGCTAAGTAATATATTGAAAGTATCACAGCTAGTACATTGCAGAGTTGAGATTCAAACCCATGCTAAATAACTGTCAAGCTAGTGTTGGTTCATGAAATTAATTTAGTGAATTGTGAACAGAATAGGATAAGACAGAAATCATTAGAATGCTTCACATGTGGTATGAATGTCATTTTGTGGAACTTTAGTTTATATGTATTGGGTCAAGAAATAAAATATATCTCTTATTGTGGATCACAGTCAAAATCACTGCACTAGCCCAGACAGCTCAGTTCTGTCTCAAAGCCTCTGCCTGGGTTCTTTTCCCCAGATATTCCTTTGGCAAATCTTCATGTCATTGGCTTAACTATAACCTCTCTGAGATTCCAGCTCTGCCTAATGTATAGAAAGAACCTCCAGTCCAACTCATCTTCCTCTCTGCCATTATTCTGTTTTATTTTATTCATAGCCCTCATATTACTTGAGATTATTTTATTTGTTTGTTAATATATCTATTCTCTGCAACTTCCCACTCTCCCCTTCACAGGCTCACACAGGAAACATCATCTCCATGAGAGGAGAAATTGCATATGGCAAATGCTTCAGACAATTATTTTGGCATGTGTGAGGTAGTATAAAGTCTATAAAATTTTCTATCTAAAATGTAACTGCTGGTATAAACGCAGTTGATGTTTTTGTTGAAGCAATGTGGCTTCCCAGGGGAAACTTTCATAACAAAAATTAGTTTTGAAGAGAGAACTTTTTGTATAACAGGAACATACTCTGTTGTCACAATCAATAGAAAGGAAGTGAATGATGGTAGCTGTGCATTGAGCTTAGTTCAATTCAGCCACTTAATCGTGTCCAATTCTTTGTGACCCGACCCCATGGATTGCAGCATGCCAGGCCTCCCTGTCCATCACCAACTCCCAGAGTTTACTCAAACTCATGTCCATTGAGTCGGTGATGCCATCCAACCATCTCATCCTCTGTTGTCTCCTTCTCTTCCCACCTTCAATCTTTCCCAGCATCAGGGTCTTTTCCAAAGAATCAGTTCTTCGCATCAGGTGGCCAGAGTATTGCAGTTTCAGCTTCAGCATCAGTCCTTCCAATGAATATTCAGGACTGATTTCTTTTCGGATAGACTGATTGGATCTCCTTGCTGTCCAAGGGACTCTCAAGAGTCTTCTCCAACACCACAGTTCAAAAGCATCAATTCTTCGGTGCATTGAGCTAAAGATCCTTGTAAAACATTTGTAAGAATTTAGGCAAAGATTATGTTCCTTGATGTGCTGTATTTAAAAACCACAGTATCAAGAAGGTGAAATTTAACAAACAGGATCTTGGAATACTAACTAGCATTAATTTATGTAAGTGGTCAGAACTTGCTATTTTGTTTTTCATTTTTCTTGAACTAAACAGAGGAAACACAGTAAATGAAATGCGTAACTAACAGGTTAAAATTCAGATCAGCCATTTCAGTAATAGCAAAGTTAAAGGATAATTTTCAGAAAAAGGTAAAATTATAATGCTCATTAAATATAAAATGAACACATGTTAAGGGGTTTATTTAGCTCATCAGTAGTGAGGGAACCAGACAAATGTGAAAACTACTTCAATGGAGAAATCAGTCAGAAATGCATATGGAAAAAGGTATGTTGAATTTACAAATGGCCGAGAGACTGGCTTTTTCCATAGGTGGGGTAGGAAGACAGTTGAACCTCTAATGGAACAGAATTTGTCTGTCTGTTAATAAGAATTATTTGCATTGCTGTTATTTATAATTTACCAACTTGTAAAATATCTTGAAAGTCATAAAGGCTAAACATTCTTTTAAATGGTGCACAGTTTTCCATGGAGAGACCCATAATTTTTTTACTTATTCTTAATTTTCTTATAATATAAAAAAAAGTCATTTCTAAAATGTGCTACACAGAGTAGATTAATTTGTGTATTGTGAGAGCACTTGAACTTTTCCTTTACAATGTCTCATGTTCTTGTGCTGCTATAAAAGATTAATTCGATTCTAGTCTTCCATGGTAGTACTGTATAATATACATTCAGAGTACATGTGGAAATGCATGATTTATTTACATGTGAAAAGCAAAGATTGATTTATATTTGAAGTTCTTTCTGCTGAGTTATATAACTGAAATTATTAACCTGATACCAAGATAACTACTGGGGCTTTCCTAGTAGCTCAGCTGGTAAAGAATGCACCTGCAATGCGGAAGACCTGGGTTCGATCCCTGGGTTGGGAAGATCCCCTGGAAGAGGACATGGCAACCCACTCCACTATTCTTGCCTGGAGAATCCCCAAGGACAGAGGAGCCTGATGGGGTCACAGAGTTGGATACAACTGAGTGACTAAGCACAGCACAGCACAAGACAACTACCAAAAGCAAATTTTAATAAGAACAAGATGGCTGCTCCAAGGATTCCATATTCATGTCTAGTTTTTATTCAGCACACAAATCCCAATTGCTTGTAGCATACATTCATACATTCTACCGTACTTTCTCCATGTGTTGAATGGTTATTGGTTTCACAGACGATTATGTCTTCTCAAGAGCTTCATGGGAGTGTAGATGTTCATTTAGTTTAAGCTTTTAAATTTAAAGGAGGGCAAGAATGAAGTGATTTCTTCATAGAGAATTAGCCAGTTAATTATAACCATTTCTGGTATCCATAAAAATACTCAGTAGAAAACACATGAAAATAATATATGAAGAATATATTAAAAGAAGATACTAAACTTCCTTCTTCAGTATATGAAGTTTATTTAACAGTAACGTCATGAAAATGGCATAATGATTCTGCCATTCCTGGATGACAGCATTTTCCCTTTGGAATTTGAGTGATTAAGTATTTGGAAATCAGTCTTTGAGCACTCTATATTAGGCTACTAATTTAAGACTTCAGTTGCTCCAACAACCTGGCCATACACTAAAGACATTTTCATTATTCATTTGTATCGTATAGAACATCAATTGCTTTAGCAACTGGTAATAGTCATTGTAGTATAGACAGTTTTATGTATTATTTGTTTATATTCCTTATTTGTTATTTATTAAGTATTATTTATTATTTGTTTGTTTCTTATTTTCTTGGTAGCTTTTAATTCATTGATTTAAAACATTTAATGAGCTCCTATTCTTTCCTGGGCAGTGCTGTAAGCACCCAGAATATAAAGAAACAAACAGAAATAGGCCCAAATCTCTCCTCTCTTTAATCTTCCATTGTAGGAGGGAGACAAAGACAGTGAATCAGTGAGCAAGTACATCAGTGAGTTATACTGCTATGGGAAAAAAATAAATGGAAGGTGGGTAGAGAGTATGTATATGGGATAGGGCTGCTATTTTAAATAAAATTATCACAGAAGGGCTCACTAAGGTAATGTTTGAGCAGACACTTCAGGAAGTAAGAATTACTTAGCTGTACCATGCTTGCTTTGAATCCCTGAAGGATAGAACCAAATTTGAGAATCAGTGTTGGTAATCATGGTTACATCTTTCCCCATTCTAGACTCTCAATTGTTTCTTATCCATCCGCCCTTCCAGGTTTCTATATTTCATTACTGTTTTATTCATTTGTTCCTACTATAAACAAATTCAACTCCCTTGTAGAAAGATGAGAGGAAAAAGTAAATTAATTATGGACTTAAGTAAATTAATTAAGGACTATATCTTTTTAAAATACCTTTCTTAAGTATTATATAATCATACCTTATAATGCATTTGTTTAAATATTTTGCTTTCTGCTTAATACCTGATTCCTTTGTACTAAGGTCTTTAGAGATTTGCAGTACAGTTTATTGAGAAGAGCTCCGAATTTATAGTCAGAAAATTCCTGTTTTCCAAAACTCAAATTCTGGCTAGTTGTCTACTTCTGAGAAAGTCACTCGACCTTTAGAGTCTAATAATGCCCACCTTATGGTGTTTTTGTGAGGAGCAAACACTTGGAATATGTGTATTTAATAAGTTTATTGAACAAATGGCTAATAAGGAATAAAATGGGGATAGGATTTTATTTTTAAATGGAGGAGGATCAAAACTACAGCAATTTTTTCTGAAGAAATTAAAAATATTTCACTAATAATTTTCTCTTAGCAAGGGTCTGATTTAAAAGGAAAGAGTCTTCAGCATATAAACTATATAAGAATTAATAAAATCATTAGCATACATGAAACCTCCATCAAGAAATACTGTAGGGTAAGAAGAGAAGACAGACTACCCATAAGTTCCTGAGAAGATCCAGCACAGGCTCAGAGGGGAATGAGCTGCAAAAGTGGACCGAAAAGGACAAAGGTGATGAAGACACCTAGAATAACTAGCAGTCTTCTTGCTTGTACTTCTGGGTTATGCGATTTGCTGAGGTAGTCGACCTGTGGCGGAAAACCAGTATTAAGGCAGATGATTGTGAGTTTGGGACCGGGGATGCTGGGTTTCAGGTCCTCAGTGAAGAGGAACTAAAGAGCCTCTTGATGAGAGTGAAAGAGGAGTGACAAAACTGGCTTGAGGCTCAACATTAAAATAAGATTATGGAAAAGCTATGACCAACCTAGAGAGCATATTCAAAAGCAGAGATACTGCTTTGCCGACAAAGGTCCATCTAGTCAAGGCTATGGTTTTTCCAGTAGTCATGTATGGATGTGAGAGTTGGACTGTGAGGAAGGCTGAGCGCCGAAGAATTGATGCTTTTGAACTGTGGTGTTGGAGAAGACTCTTGAGAGTCCCTTGGACTGCAAGGAGATCCATCCACTCTATTCTAAAGGAGATCAGTCCTGGGATTTCTTTGGAAGGAATGATGCTAAAGCTGAAACTCCAGTACTTTGGTCACCTCATGCAAAGAGTTGACTCATTGGAAAAGACTCTGATGCTGGGAGGGATTGGGGGCAGGAGGAGAAGGGGACGACAGAGGATGAAATGGCTGGATGGCATCACTGACTGGATGGACGTGAGTCTGAGTGAACTCCAGGAGTTGGTGATGGACAGGGAGGCCTGGTGTGCTGCGATTCATGGGGTCACAAAGAGTCAGACACAACTGAGCGACTGGACTGAACTGAACTGAATGGCATTCATTTCCATCACTTCATGGCAAAAAGAAGGGAAAAAAAGTGGAAGCAGTGACTGATTTTATTTTCTTGGTCTCCAAAAAGTCCCTGCAGACAATGACTGCAGCCATGAAATCAGAAGATGCTTACTCCTTGGAAGGACAGCTGTGACAAACCTAGAGAGTATAGTAAAAAGCAGAGACATCATTTTGCTGACAAAGGTCTGTGTAGTCAAAGCTGTGGTTTTTCCAGTAGTCATGTACAGATGTGAGAGTTGGACCATAAAGGCTGAGCACTAAAGAACTGATGATTTCAAATTTTGGTGCTAGAGAAGACTCGAGAGTTTCTTGGACTGCAAGGGGATCAAACCAGTCAATCCTAAAGGATTCAACCCTGAACATTCACTGGAAGGACTGATACTGAAGCTGAAACTCCAATACTTTGGCCACCTGATGTGAGAGCTGACTCACTGGAAAAGACCCTGCTGGGAAAGATTGAAGGCAAAAAGAGGAGGAAATGGCAGAGGATGAGACGGTTAGGTGGTATCATCGATTCAATGGACGTGACTTTGAGCAAACTCCGAGAGATAGTGGAAGACAGAGGAGCCTGGCGTGCTAAAGTCCATGAGGTCACAGAGAGTCAGACATAACTTAGCGACTGAGCAACAAGAAGATCAATTCAGTTGCTCAGTCATGTCCAACTCTTTACAACTGCAGCGGGCCAGACTTCCCTGTCCATCACCAGCTCATGGAGCCAGCTCAAACTCATGTCCATTGAGTCGGTGATGCCATCCAACCATCTCACTCTCTGTCATCCCCTTATCCTCCTGCATTCAATCTTTCCCAGCATCAGGGTCTTTTCCAATGACTCAGTTCTTCACATCAGGTGGCCAAAGTACTGGAGCTTCAGCATCAGGACTGACTCCATTAGGATTGAATAGTTTGATCTCCTTGCTGTCCAAGGGACTCTCAAGAGTCTTCACCACCACAGTTCAAAAGCATCAATTCTTTAGCGCTCAGCTTTCTTTATAGTCCAACTCTCACATCTGTACATGACTACTGGAAAAACCATAGCTTGGAGTAGAGGGACTTTTGTTGGCAAAGTAATGTCTCTGCTTTTTAATATGCTGTCTAGGTGGTCATACATAGCTTTTCTTCCAAGGAGCAAGCGTCTTTTAATTTCATGGCTGCAGTCACCATCTGCAGTGATTTCGGAGCCCATGAAAAGAGAGTCTGTCACTGTTTCCATTGTTTCCCCATCTATTTACCATGAAGTGATGAGACCAGATGACATGATCTCAGTTTTTTGAATGCTGAGCTTTAAGCCAGCTTTTTCACTCTCCTCTTATTTTCATCAAGAGCTGTTTAGTTCTTCTTCGCTTTTTGCCATAAGGGTGTCATCTGCATATCTGAAGTTGTTGTTATTTCTCCCAGCAGTCTTGATTCCAGCTTATGCTTCATCCAGTCCAGCATTTCACATGATGTACTCTGCATATAAGTTAAATAATAATATAACAAGGATAACAATATACATTCTTGACATATTCCTTTTCCAGTTTGGAACCAGTCCTTTGTCCCACATCTGGTTCTAACTGTTGCTTCTTGACCTATATACAGATTTCTCAGAAGACAGGTAAGGTGGTGTAGTATTCCCATCTGTTTAAGAATTTTCCACAGTTTGTTGTGAGCCACACAAAGGCTTTGGCATAGTCAATAAAGCGGAAGTAGATGTTTTTCTAGAACTCTCTTGGTTTTTTCAATAATCCAACAGATGTTGGCAATTTGATCTCTGGTTACTCTGTCTTTTCTAAATCCAGCTTGAACATCTGGAGGTTCATAGTTCACATACCGTTGAAGCCTGGCTTGGAGAATTTTAAGCATTACTCTACTAGCATGTGAGATGAGTGCAATTGTCCTGTTGTTTAAACAGTCTTTGTTGTTGCCTTTCTTTGGGATTGGAATGAAAACTGACCTTTTCCAGTCCTGTGGCTACTGCTGAGTTTTCCAAGTTTGCTGGCATATTGAGTGCAGCACTTTCATAGGATCATCTTTTAGGATTTGAAATAGCTCAACTGGAATTCTATCACCTCCACTAGCTTTGTTCGTAGTGATACTTCCTGAGACTCACTTGACTTCACATTCCAGAATGTCTGGGTTTAGGTGAGGGATCACACCATTGTGGTTATCTGGGTCATTAAGCTCTTTTTTGTATAGTTCTTCTATGTATTCTTGCCACCTCTTCTTAATATCTTCTACTTCAGATATCTACATAGAAATGTTGAATATGCAATTGAGCATACAAGTCTAGAAATTTGAAAAGTTGCCTTAACTGAGAAAAACAAGAAAACTATCAATCTTTATAAAAAGTACAGGTCATTTTAATTGTTAGGGGCAGCTACAGCCGTGTTTGAATATGGTGACTTGAGTACATATCTTTCCTTATATATTAAGCAGCTTAATAGCAAGGAGTGTAGATTATTTGCTTTCTGTACCTCACAGCACTTACCTTGCTCGTGGTAGGCATCCAGTTATTATTTATTGAATTGAACTGAATTGACTAAAGGATTTATTTTGCAAGCCAGATTATTCTGCGAGTCAAGGACTGTGAATTATGAGAGTTGGAGTTTAGTAATCAAAGATTAGTGGTACTCAGGGAGGACGTGACACACACCAGGAACAAGAGTGTGGTTTCCTGAAAGTAAGCAGCTGTTGGTCTGGCAAATCTTTCAGGTCTGTGCAGGCTTGCCGCAAGTAGGGCACAGCACGTCTTGCATAAAACACAGGTACAAAACAGGCCAAGAGGAGAAGATTGTAATTTTAGAACATGACTACAGGCTTTATTACAGTAGGCAGAAAACCTGTCGTTTTCATTATATTACTATTTACCCAAGACTAAAATAAGTAATACACTTCATTACAAAATAAGGTAGCTTATGTAGATATACTATTTTTCAAAAAAAATGTTTTCCATAAGAAATCTTGTAAACCCACATACTTATATTTACTAGAATAGATTCCTACAAATTCTTTAGTGTCATAAATAAGGAGAAGCAGTTACATTGTTCACCACTTAGTGCAAATGGTTGATTGATAATGCAATAGACATTTATTACATTTCATAAGAAACTGCACAGAAGTGGTTATTTCAGAATGCAAGGAAAAAATATCAGCCAAGTCTCTGAATCAGACAAAAGTGCAGTATATAAAACAAGAAGCTGTTATTATACAGAACACAATAAACTACTCACAAACATTGTTATGTGAGTGGCATTTTCATAGCTTTTTAAAAAACTGTCCCATTCATAAGTACTCTTAGATTTTCTGTAAGACAGAAATCCCATTATAGATCTTAGTAAAAAATTAATGATAAAAAGCTAACCATAGAGGAAAGAGGAAACTTAATTCTAACAAGAATGGTCCATATTTTTGCCTAGTTTTAGTATACATAGCAGCCATATTTATCTTCAACTCTTTACATATAATACGGAAGAGATATGTAATAGCATAAGCAAGTAGAATTTTCAGACTTTCATAAAGCTATATACTTCCTTAAGCCTAGGAACAAACTTAAAACTCCTATGATAAAATTTAATTTTAAAAAGGGGCATTCCCAAAGTCATAAATGTTGATGAGTCTTTCAATAGGTATGGTCAAGCAACTGGACAACAACAATGGACCCAGTGGTTTTAAGAATCAGCCCTCACCTACTTAGTGCTTCAGATTCTGACAAGTGTCTTTGATTTTGTAATGTCTTTGCCTTTCTTGATTTTGTCTTGGAAGGAAGTGTGACTTGCCTGATGCACAAATGTTCCAGTTTCAATCAGGATCTCCATATTGCTTCTTTTGCTTTAGGAATTAAAGTATGTTACAGTATAAATCCATTTTTGTCTTTAAATTTATGGATGCAAACATTTGGAATTATGAATCTTGTTTAACCTTAAAAATAAATAGCAACACCTCTAAGAAGGAATGACAGACTAGGAAAGATTCGGAACAATAAATACTTGGAATTGGACGGGTAGTTACCAAGAGGTGACACCCTCCACTTGTGTAGGAGTACCAAGATGCTGAGGCAACATGATTTTGTAAGGAGGCATCTGAGCACAGTTTTACTAACACCACCACCACTTAGCAGCTTAGAAGGAGCAGGGAGACTGGAGGTTGCTGGAAATCCAAGAGCGTGGAAGAACATGTAGCTATGAATTTGTGGTTGAATGTAGACTGTGGGTTCCGCAAGGGGAAAGTAAATGGCAAAATCTAGAAGTAATCCGGAGGCTTTTAAATTTTATGGCTACTTTCAGAGGTCTAGTAAGATGGTGAGGTGGATTGAGAGAAACCAAATTCTGATATTTTGGAGGGGGAGACTTTTCAGGCTGAGTGAAAGTGAAGGTTACTCAGTCGTGTCCGACTCTTTGCGACCCCGTGGACTACACAGTCCATGGAATTCTCCAGGCCAGAATACTGGAGTGGGTAGCCTTTCCCTTCTCCAGGGGATCTTCCCAACCCGGGGATCGAACCTAGGTCTCCTGCATTGCAGGCAGATTCTTTACCAGCTGAGCCACAGGGAAGCCCTTTCAGCCTAAAATCCCTCTGAAACTGACTTCCAGCTTGTTTCCGTTGTTGTTCTTGATCCTTCATTTTGCCTCTCCTTAATTATAATCAATCAAAAATCATTTTATTTAGAAAGGTAGCCTTTCTGTGATCATTGGAGCACATTCTACTGTATTAGAAATTCATTGTTCATACTGTGAGAACAAGAACATTTCAAGGGGAAAGAAAAGGTGTTTATTTTCTGTCCAAACAAAATACATGTTTCTCTCAAGTGGTGGAATTGAGAATTTGATGTTGGTGTGGTTTTTAGTTTTAAAGAAAGAAAAATTTTAAATCTTAGTCAAATTTTATCACGATGAAGACCAGTTGCTATATTGTACAGTGAGTCAAATGTAAACTAGTCAAAGCTATTTTTAAATGACATTATTTTGTTGAATATAAATTAACCAAGACAAGTATAACTTTGAACTGCTGTTAAAACTGTTGCATTAAAACAAATAGAATGTGAGTGATTACAAGAGTGATTTTATATTTATTTATAAGAGAGCTTACAGTGTAGGGCTTTAGAACATGGGGTTTAGGGCAGACTGTCTGAACATGTGTGTTCACTCTACCAGTTATTAGGTGATCTTGACTAAATTATATAATCTTTATTCAATTTTCTTTATATTTTGAAGATTGAAGTGCTTAAAACACTACCCAACACACAATAGATATTCAATAAATATTAGGGCTTTGAAAATTAATAATATGTTGTGAAATTCATTAAAAACTTCATTTAAGCATTATTTATTGTGTTTAAGGCATATGTATCAGAGCATCTCCACAGAGGGCCAGCCTTTGAGATGAAAAGGAATAAAGAGGGGGAAAATGAGTCTCTTCAGGTAACTAAATGCTGAGGTAAAGATGTTTTAACCATGGAGTCAGTTTATAGTACATTAGTGCTATAAACCACTATTCTGTTTTTCTGTTATATAATAAGACAAAAGCAGTTAAACATGCTTATGTCATTTTTAAAGAAATCATCTAAATATTTGAAAACATTGTAGCCACTTTTTTTTGCCAGTTCTCCTGATTTAATTTTTTTTTTTTTACTAAATTGACCTTTTGTTATCTAAATGCCAAGCATTTTGCAACTCTTAAATACATCATACTTTGCCTTAAAAATCTACTTATTTTTATATAAATATTAACCTTTTTGCTGAATTGTTAGCTTCTTGGAGTTAAGGATACAGTCTTATTTATCTAATACATTTTAGGTATCAGGAAAATTTTATTGAATTGGTTCTCAAAGCAGAAGTGTTTGGAAAGTAAAATAAGTTTAAATGTTTTATTGAATAAACTTGATAGCTTAAGATAGTCTTATTTGTTCTTACATATATTAATATGTTTATTTCTTTGTTTACTTTTTTCTTTCTGGGCTGTAAAGATTTATTAATAATATGGGGAGTTAGAAAAGAGGAAATGATTTTAATGCTCACAAAGCATTCTTGATTTACTTCTGACATTTCTGCATCTCTTACAAGCTTTTCCAGAGGGTTATAAATACTGATAACAAAGAACAAAGTATTTTACTATGGTAAAAATTACTTTAAGAAACAGACTTAGGGTATAAAATTTAATGTATTGGAAGCAAGTAATGGGAAAAGCAAGACTATTCTGAGATTTGAATTTCCAGTTAACTTTCCTTAGGCTTAATTTTTTTAATTAATTAATTACCAGCTAAAATATTTGCTAGACTCTGCTGAGTAAAGAAGGAAAACTGCCTCTTTAATGGTTGATATGAGAGGAAATGAGAAAGAACAAGAAAGCCATTGTTTTTTATTCATTTAGGCTTTATGCATAAGTAAATATTTAGTTTTTTTTTTAAGTCCTTTTTAAAAAAATAAAGTGTTAGTGGGACCATATGATTAAATGGGAACTTCAAAAGTTGAACTTTTATACCCAGAATTTGACTATCACAGCATATGTGAAAAGTAAACACTCTTCAGAGTGCTCAACGTCCTACAGCTAATTCCAGAAAACTTGCTGAGTACTACCCAGGACCCCTGGCTTATCCTTACAGGAATTATCCTTCAATACACCATCAGAAGTAATTAATGTCCAGAAACAACCATGGTAGGACTTCCAGAAAATGGAGTAAGAAATTCAGCAGACTTTGTCCCAGCAAAATGACAGTTTAAGAGGAGAAAATTATTCTGGGAGGTGGGTCATAGAGGATCCTGCTGTGATGTATGTCAGAGAGTGTTTTGCCTATGTTCTTCTCTAGGAGTTTTATAGTTTCTGGTCTTACATTTAGATTTTTAATCCATTTTGAGTTTATTTTTGTATATGGTGTTAGAAAGTGTTCTAGTTTCATTCTTTTACAAGTGGTTGACCAGTTTTCCCAGCACCACTTGTTAAAGAGATTGTCTTTAATCCATTGTATATTCTTGCCTCCTTTGTCAAAGATAAGGTGTCCGTAGGTGCATGGATTTATCTCTAGGCTTTCTATTTTGTTCCATTGATCTATATTTCTGTCTTTGTGCCAGTACCATACTGTCTTGATGACTGTGGCTTTGTAGTAGAGCCTGAAGTCAGGCAGGTTGATTCCTCCACTTCCATTCTTCTTTCTCAAGATTGCTTTGGCTATTCGAGGTTTTTTGTATTTCCATACAAATTGTGAAATTATTTGTTCTGGCTCTATGAAAAATACCGCTGGTAGCTTGATAGGGATTGCATTGAATCTATAGAATGCTTTGGGTAGTATACTCATTTTCACTATATTAATTCTTCCTATCCATGAACATGGTATATTTCTCCATCTGTTAGTGTCCTCTTTGATTTCTTTCACCAGTGTTTTCTAGTTTTCTATATATAGGTCTTTAGTTTCTTTTGGACTCTGTGGGAGAGGGAGAGGGTGGGATGATTTGGGAGAATGGCATTGAAACATGTATAATATCATATATGAAATGAATCGCCAGTTCAGGTTCGATGCATGATACTGGAGGCTTGGGGCTGGTGCACTGAGATGACCCAGAGGGATAGTACGGGGAGGGAGGGGGGTTCAGGATGGGGAACACATGTATACCTGTGGCAGATTCATGTTGATGTATGGCAAAACCAACACAATATTGTAAAGTAATTAACCTCCAATTAAAATAAATAAATTTATATTTTTTTAAAAAAAGAGAAAATTTAAAATATCATTTAAAATATTTGGGAATTACGCTAAGAGCATACAGCAAGTGGAAAACATTCATTTAAAAAAATCTACCAAATCTAGGTAAGAACAGTAAGTATTTCTGAGCCACAACCTAATCCATTACCTCCCTATCACAGTGCTATGTTACAGAAGCTCCATCCCCAGCATGTGTAGCCAAGAAGATGAGGTTCCCCTGTCCCCCTAACTCTCAGTCTAGGGCTGTAGTTTCACCCTGGAAGGGTAGGGCTTCTGATCCCTTCCCCCCTCCTGTCTCAGTTCCCTGTTAGAGGAAATCTGTTCCAGGTCAGTGTGGCTGAAGTCTATTCCAAATCTCCCTTCCCCCAAGCAATCCCCACCCTAAGAACAGCAGCTGAGAACACTGAGGCCCAGTTACCCTGCCCCACATCACTACAGAGCAGAGGTTCCACACCGAGAGAAGCAAGCCAAGACCAAGAGCGGCTCCCCACCCTCAGTGCCTACTACAGAGCAGGACTGTCACTCTAGGAAAACAGAGTCTCTGCCCCCAGCTCTAGTGTAGTGGTGCAGGTGTTCTGCCCAGGGAAAAGGCAGATAGTAAAAACAGAGAGGTCTTTGGGTCTGCCTAAGATGACTGACTGCATTGAGAAGAAAGAGTGGAGAACTCCATGCCTAATGGTGGTGTTGAAAACAGTACAGATCTTGCTGAAGCGCAATTGAAAAGAGTCTGGTAGCCCCATAATACATGAAAACAACAGAGCAGCCAGAAGTTTTGCAGAAAGAGCCATGGAGAGTTGGCCATGAAGAACCCTCTTGGGCTCATAGTCACCTGTGAGGATCAGGAAGGCAAGTGTGCAGGCGCGAGGTTGCGTCTACTTGGGAGCATTACAGCAGGATGTGGGGCAGACTTGAAAGCATTCTCTAAGCTGCACACAGACCCACCAACATAGGGCAGAAGCCTCAGTAAGAACAAGGGGCTTAATTACAACCTGTGACCAAACACTGACTGAACAGTATACTACGCTGACCCAGGGACAACTCCTAGGAAGCAAGGCTCAGAGATTTCACAATCACTGGCAGTAGTCTGGAAAATTGTATACATGCCCAAGGCTGTACCCTCTCACGAGTAGTAAGTGTAGGCACCTCCACACTACCAGTCCCTGGCTGAATGTAGGGCAAAGAAGTAAGGAGATCCAGCCAGTCCATTCTGAAGGAGATCAGTCCTGGGTGTTCATTGGAAGGATTGATGCTGAAGCTGAAACTAGTACTTTGGCCACCTCACGCGAAGAGTTGACTCATTGGAAAAGACCTTGATGCTAGGAGGGATTGAGGGCAGGAGGAGAAGGGGACGACAGAGGATGAGAGGCTGGATGGCATCACTGAGTCGATGGACATGAGTTTGGGTGAACTCCGGGAGTTGGTGATGGACAGGGAGGCCTGGCATGCTGCGATTCATGGGGTCGCAAAGAGTCGGACACGACTGAGCAACTGAACTGAACTGTATTTTCAACTCCAGAATTTCCCTTTAATTAAGAAGAAAAACAATTTATCTCAATATTTTCTACTTGATGAGACACTGTCATCATACTTTAGTTCTTTAAGCATGTTTCCTTTAGTTTGTTGTATATTATAATGGCTGTTTTGAAGTCTTTGTCTGCTAAGTATATATCACTGGGCCCCATCAAAAACATTTTTTTTTTCCTATTGATGGATCATATTTTCCTGTTTTTTTACCATGGTTCATAATCTTTTTTCAATAATTGAACATTGCTGATATATTTTTGCAACACTAGATACTGACCCCTACCACTACTCTGGAGGCAGTGGTGATAGTGGTTTGCTTATTCGTTTAGTGACTCGGCTGAACTAATTCAGCAGTCTAGTCCTTTGCAGTGTGCAGCCTCTGATGTTCCTATTCATGTTTTCTCCCTTGTTTTCATATTTTACTCTCATTACCTAAAGGCTGCCCCTGGGGTAGTATAGCCATTTATTGGTTAAAGGTTGTGCTTATGGTTCTTTAGCCATTATTTTTATTCACCACTGGCTGTATTGGAAACTGCTGTTATAGTTCAGAGTCTTCTCCAACACCACAGTTCAAAAACATCAATTCTTCAGCGTTCAACTTTCTTCACAGTCCAACTCTCACATCTATACATGACCACTGGAAAACTATAGCCTTGACTAGTCAGACCTTTATTGGCAAAGTAATGTCTCTGTTTTTGAATATACTATCTAGATTGGTCATAACTTTCCTTCCAAGGAGTAAGCATCTTTGAATTTGATGCCTGCAATCACCATCTGCAGTGATTTTGGAGCCCAAAAAAATAAAGCCAGCCACTGTTTCCACTGTTTTCCCATCTATTTCCCATGAAGTGATGGGATCAGATGCCATGATCTTCGTTTTCTGAATGTTGAGCTTTAAGCCAACTTTTTCATTCTCCTCTTTCACTTTCATCAAGAGGCTTTTTAGTTGAAAGTACAGTAGCCCAATTGAATAGGCAGAAGATAAAAATCAGTGAATTTGAAGTAGAGCAACAGAAATTATGCAACCTGAAGAATGGAGAGAAAAAAGAATAGAAAAAAATGAACAGAGCCTCAGAGAATTGTGGGACATGATTAAACACATCATGTATACAAATAATAGGAATATTTGTAGGAATATTAGAATAGGAATATTAGAAGAGAAGAGACAGAAATATTCTATAGAATATAAGAAATACTCGGGACTTCCCTGGTGGTCAAGTGGTTAATACTCCGTGCTCCCAAAGCAGGGGGAGCAGGTTTGATCCCTGGTCAGGGAACTGAGATCCCACATGCCGTGTAACATGGCCAAAAATTAAATTAAAAATGATAAGACTTATAAAGTAATTAAAAAGAATATAAGAAATATTCTAAGATATAATGGCTTAAATTTTTTTTAAACTTAATGAAAAGCATTAAGCTACACACACAAGAAATAACAATGAAATCCAGACACATTACGGTCAAAATGTTGAAAGAGCATGACAAAGTCTTGAAAGCGGCAAAGGAAGAACAACTCATCACATTCAAGGAAACCCCAGTAAGATCAAGTCAACTGCTCATCAGAAACTTGAAGGACAGAAGGCAATAGGACAACACACTAAAAGTGCTGAGAGTAAACACCTGTTCACAGTCCTATATCCAACAAAATGGTTTTCCAAAAATAAAAGTGAAACACATTCCCAGATAAAAACAAGTTTTTCCCAAAACATCTATCTTACAGGAACATTTAAAGGAAATTATAAGGATGAAAGCAGTTGATAGTGACAGTGCCTTGAATCTACGCACACAGGAAAAAAAAAAAAAAGGATTGGTAAAGGCAATTATGTAGATAATTACAAAAGACAGTATAACAGCACATGTTCTCTTGACGGATTTAAAGAAGCAATTGCATAAAATACATATGTAATTATATTGTTGAGCGTATCACATACTGAAATATATTTGACAATATCAGCACAAAATACAAAGGTGGAAATCAAGTTGTATTGGAGTAAGGAAATGACACCAACTAGTAGCTCATATCCGTAGGAAGGGATAGAAAGAACCAGAAAGGAAGGTGTTAAGAAGGCAGGCTGTGTACCAGTCCACACAGAAGAAAGATTAGAAAACTATAAATGCCTGAAATATTTAGGATTTAAAATCAACAGAACCCATTGATAAATTGGATACAGGATATTAGGAAAAAGAAGGCTTTGCAGATCATTCTTGAGTTTCTGACTTATAGAAATTAAGGATAGATTTTATTCCTGAGGATCTGTTCATTGAATGAAGACCAGTTTTGAGGAGGAAAATCAGGTGTGGCCTTGGATGTGTTGAATATTGAAGTATATTCAAGATAAGTGCTGTTGAAGTTGTTTCAGTGAGTCTTTGCGACCATGTGGACTGTAGCCTGCCAGGCTCCTCTGTCTATGGGGATTCTCTAGACAAGAATACTGGAGTGGGTTGCCATGCCCTCCTCCAGGGGATCCTCCCAACCTAGGGATCAAACCTGTATCTCTTAGGTCTCCTACATTGGCAGGTGGGTTCTTTACCACTAGCGCCACCTGGGAAGCCCATATTCAAGATATCCAAGTGTAAATGTTGAGAAGGCAGTGGAATATATGGTTTTAGAGTGCAGAAGAAAGGTCTGAGCTGGATATAATGTTTAAGTAACTGAGTACTGGTGGTAATTGAAACTGTAAAATTTGAATGAGCTTATTTGGGAAGAAAATACGGAGAGAAAAGAGATGAAAGCTTAAGACCAGATGTTGAGGATTGATATTTAATAGCTAGGTTGAGGATGGTGAACTCACAAAGCAGACTGAGAAAAGCATGGCCAGAGAGAGAAAAATAGAACCAGGAGAATATAATACCGTATAATTCAGAAGAAAAGAAAAAGTTGTTGCTGTTCAGTCACTCAGTCGTATCTGACTCTTTGCGACCCTGCGGACTGCAGCATACCAGGCTTTCTTGTCCTGCATTGTTTCCCGGAGTTTGCTCAAATTCAAGTCAGTTGAGACAGTGATGCCATCCAACCATCTTGTTCTCCGTTGTCCCCTTCTCCTCCTGCCTTCAATCTTTCCCAGCATCAGGGTCTTTTCTAATGAGTTGGCTCTTCGCATCAGGTGGCCAGAGTATTGGAATTTCAGTTTTAGCCTCAGTCCTTCCAATGAATATTCAAGATTGATTTCGCTTAGAATTGACTGACTTGATCTCGTTGCTGTCCAAGGGACTCTCAAGAGTCTTCTCCAACACCACAGTTCAAAAGCATCAATTCTTCAGCACTCAGCTTTCTTTATAGTCCACCTCTCACATCCATACATGGCTATTGGAAAAACCATAGCTTTGACTATATGGACCTTTGTTGGCAAAGTAATATCTCTGCTTTTTAATATGCTGTCTAGGTTAGTCATAGCTTTTCTTCCAAGAAGCAAGCATGTTAATTTCATGGCTGCAGTCACCATCTGTAGTGATTTTGGAGCCCAAGAAAATAGTCTGTCACTGTTTCCATTTGTTCCCCATCTATTTGCCATGAAGTGATGGGACCAGATGCCCTGATCTTAGGTTTGTGAATATTGAGTTTTGAGACAGCTTTTTCACTCTCCTCTTTTACCTTCATCAAGAAGCTCTTTAGTTCCTCTTTGCTTTCTGCCATAAGGGTGGTGTCATCTGTATATATGATGTTATTGATATTTCTCCCACCAATCTTGATTACAGCTTATGCTTCATCCAGCCCAGCATTTCACATAATGTACTCTGTATATAAATTAAATAAGCAGGGTGACAATATACAGCCTTGACATAACTCCTTTCCCAATTTTGAGCCAGTCCATTGTTCCATGTCCAGTTCTAACTGTTGCTTCTTGACCTGCATACAAATTTCTCAGGAGACAGGTAAGGTGGTCTGGTATTCCCATCTCTTTCAGAATTTTCCACAGTTTGTTTTGATGCACAGTCAAAGGCTTTAGCATAGTGAAGCAGAAGTAGATGTAATTCTGCTTAGAAGTTGAATCAAATGAGAACTGAAAACCTTTTTTCTGTTTTTCTGGGTTTTTTTGTTGTTGTTGTTGGCCGTGCTGCACAATTTGTCGGATTCTAGTTGCCTGACCAGGGACTGAACCTGAGCCCCCGGCAGTGAAAGCGCACAATCCTAACCACTGGACTGCCAGGGAATGCCGCCTAACAGATCTCTTAATGTATTGATATGGCAGTTTATTGGTAATCTTTACAAGAGCTGTTTTGGTGGTGTAAAAGAACAGAAGCCAACAGAAGTTGAAGTCTGATTGGAAAATTGTTAGGAGCAATTCTCCATGGGTTTCTTGCGTTGAGAACTTTTGTTAAGGACTGTTTTTCAAAGATGTTTGCTAAATGAACAGACTTGGAAGATAAGAATAGTGTCTCCTTTCAGAGTAGAGGACAGATTGTTTGCCACCCAGTGTAATAAAGATGATGTCTCCCCCGGGACAAACGTCAGGCGGATTTGCTTACAGCCCATTATAAAAGGTGAGAGTTCCCTAAGCTCAGAGTCCCTCAGCTGTGACAGAGACACGCTGCATGCAGCATCCGCTTGGCCACTCTGTCACCCTGTGGGACTTAGAGTCCTCCGCTCTACCAGCTGAGCTATCGAAGGGTGCGCCCCTGTGGGACTTAAAGAGAACCAACGTCAACATGAAACTCAGGCTGCTGCTTGTGGCATGAGCAGTGAAGTCATTTATCTCTGACCCAGGAGACTTGTGTCTGGTACCAATATCCCTGACGCCAAGCCAGGGATCCTAACTTGTAGGATAAAACAGGAGTCCCCAGTCCCAGGCCTCAAAAGAGGAGGTGAGCGGAGGGCAAGTGAGTGAAGCTTCATCTGTGTTTACAGCTGCTCCCCATCTCCTGCATTATCACCTGAGCGCCGCCCCCATCAGATCAGCAGTGGCATTAGATTCCATAGGAGCTTCAACCCTAACCCTAAAGTCAAGGCAGAATATCCTGAGATCGCCACAAACTAGAAATACAGCGCACAGTAATACAGTGTGCGTGATCATCCTGGACCATCCCTTCCCCCACCCCAGCCCTGGTCCATGGAAAAACTGTCTGTGAAACCAGTCCCTGGTGCCAAAAAGGCTGGGAACTGCTGGGGTAAAACACCAGCCCCTTCACAGTTCCTGACAAAGATGAAAAAATGGAAACAAGCAGAGTGAATTGTTTCAGTTTGGTTATGAAGAAAAAAGGCCAGGCAGAGCTAGTGGCATTAATGGAGGAAAATCTAAGCATGTCTAAATACTGATGAGAAGGAGCCAACAGAGGGAAAGACTGAATATATATGAGACAGAGGGGTAATGGAAGGGAATACTTCCTTATTTCTTTATTTGTAATGAAAGAGAAGAAAAGATGGACATAAACTTTGGTAGCTGATACATTTAGTATCACAAAGTTAAGGAAATTCTTCTGACTTCTCTCTTTCCTGAGAAATAGGAGGTCAAGCAATTTGCTAGAGGAGAGGGAGAAAAAGAGGAGTAGGAGGCAGTTGAAGATTTTTAAAAGAGATCTGAAATAGCTGTGTGTAGAGAGCAAAAAAAAAAAAAAAAGTTCAGCAGAGAAATGAAATAGGAATGTACTTGAAAATCTGTTGAGGGTTGTCATAAACTGTTGGTACCCTATGGTATAACTTTCTCCAGCACCACAGGTACTGAGGTACAGACATGGAAAATAATTTTTACTCCAAGATTAGGGTTTCCCCGTGAGACAGTGGAGTTTTAAATTTTAAAGAGGTTTGGGTCATTGAACTCAAGCTGAAGGAGAAAAGTGAAGTACAGTCCCAGTAAAGCTGAAAAGAAGTTAGTGGGAGTACATACAGGTACTCCCTGTTTCCAGAAATTTGCTTTGCACCACTTCACTGTTGTGAAAGTTGATACCTGTTTTTGATGAGCAAAGAAATCCAAAGAGGATTTTTTCTAAGAAAAAAAATAGTTTAAAGCAAAAACAGCATTCAGGTTTTTTTTGTAGTGAACTGTTAGAGAGGCAGCGCACATCCCAAGTAGCTAGAGTGACCACGCCAGGCTCCTTCCTCAGGAAGTACACTCAGCATCAGGCCACCAGCGCTCTGAATTGTGTCTGTGGGCATCTGTGCTGTTTCTCAGTTTGTTTTGTGTATCTATTATTAATACCAAGATGTGCCCTAAGATACGCTTCTTTGTTTTACACCACTTCAGTTTACCAAAGGTTTCATAGGCACATTCTACTTCTGGATAGCAGGGAATCCCTAGAGTTGAAAAAATAGTTGAAAGGAGAAGAGGCTGCAGCAAGATTTAGGAGTTGTTCATTCACTCGTTCATTTCTTCATTCACGTAATAAGCCTCAGTTCACAGGTTCCTATGTGCTATTGGTCTAGTGGTTAGGATTTGGCACTCTCACTACCGTGGCCTGGATTCAGTTCCCAGTTAGGGGAAACCTCCTGGGTTTCCCTACTGGCTTGGCCGGTAAAGAATCCTCCTGCAATGCAGGAGACCTGGGTTCAGGTCTGGGAAGATCCACTGGAAAAGGGAATAGCTGCCCACTCCAGTATTCTGACCTGGTCGCAGAGTCAGACACAGCTGAGCAGCTTTCACTTCACTTCATCCGAAAATCATTCCCCTTTTGCTCACTGTGCATTTATCAGTTTGCCTTCTCAGGTATGATTTCCATGGACTCGGGTTATTGAGGCTGGCTCTGCTGGACAGCTCAGGAAAGTTAACCTAAAGTAGCAAGAAAAAATCAGCAGCTTAGTCTTTACTCTTTATTCTTTTGTGTTATCTGAATACAATCACCATTTACCCATTTTTATTTATTTATCTTTAACTGGAGGAAAATTGCTTTACAGTGTTTTGTTGGTTTATTCTTGTGTAATTTTTAAAAACTTTCAAGAAGTTATCTAAAATTTTCTACTTGCCTAACCCAATTATTATTTTTTAATATTACTAATACATTCTTCATGTTAATTATTGCTAGTAACAATAAAACCCAAATTAATGAGGAAGTTCTTGAGCACTATGATTAAGAACACAGGGCTTTGAAATTAGCCAATAATACTTATTATAATAAATAATGATTAAATAGCACAATGAATATAAAGCACTTAGCACAGTATCTAGCATATAGTAAACATTCAGTTAATGGAAGCTATTGCTCCTTCTCTTTTCTTTGAAATGCCATGAGGCATGCCTAATCTTAGTTCCCCAACCAGGGATTGAACTCATGCTCCCTGCGTTGGAAGGGTGGAAGTTTAGCCACTGGACCACCAGGGAAGCCTGGTAGTAGCTGTCACTATTACTATTAATAATGGTAGCTATTGCTACTTTTACCATCATCATCATCATCATCATCTGTAGTCAGAACTTTCGGTTCCAAGGGACAGAAATTCAACTTTTACTAGATTTTGCAAAATAGGAATTTATTGGCTCATGTTATTTTTAAAAAACAAAACAAAAAACAGAGATAGATGCCCTAGTTGGATTCAAGTATTCAAACAATATCCACTATGTCATTTCTTGGCTTTATTTTGTATTGACTTCATCCATAGCAAGCTTCCTCCTCATTGTAATAAGATGCTCTACACCTTAGCAGCTAACCGTTACCAGTTGGGGAGGGGGGAATGGGGAATGCCTGTTTATCAGTAGATGCAGCAAATGTCTTAGGTAGAACTTTCATTGGCCTGTCTTGGGTTATATGCTCATTCCGTAACTAATCATGTGCTCAAGGAAATGAAATGTTCTGAGTGACCAGGCCTGGAACTTGGGAGTGGGCACACATTCCACCAGAATACAGGAACCAAGAGTGGGTGGGGGAGGGTTTTCCCAAAGTTAAATCAAGATGATATCAATAGAAGAAAGTAGAATAAAAACCAGACAGGCAAAACCAGCAGACTTCCAATATTACACTCAGGAAAAAACAGTTGAAAGTGAATCTTGAATTGTTACCCAGTCCGTGAAAACCTGTTTACAGAATGTAGCTGGTACTCTTCTTAAAGTGAATAAGCAGATTCTGCCATACTGATGTGCACAGATTGTTCCATAGATAAGGATGTGCCATAGAAAACATCCCACCTCAACTTCTATATAATTAAGTTGTCATAACACATGAAGAAAAATACAGCTGAATTTAATTATCACAAGAAAGATGATCACTAAGGTATTAGGCAGCATGTTATAGTAGAAAGAAAACAAGTAAAAAAAAAATCACAAGACATAATTTCTACCAAAAATGTAGTAATAATATTAGTTACCATACATTGAGTGATGATTGTATGTATTCTAAAGTTTATCTGTTTCCTCATTTTATTAACACACTTTATGAGGTAGATAGTGATAAGCTCCTTTTATACCTGGGGAAACTGAGAGTCAGTGCTTAAGTAATTTGCCTCGTAAACATGACAGAGAAAGATTTGAATCCGTCCTGCTTGTTTCCAAAGTCTATGTTTTTGGTTAATAAAGCTGTGTGATTTAACCTCTTATTTCTTGTTTCTGAAGTAAGAGACTTTAATTACCTTTAAAGATCCTTTGCTCTCAAAAATCCTATGATTATTTCAGGGCTCACCTTTAATTTCTCATCTCTAATTCTGCATATTTTTAAGAGATTTTCAGTCAGTTATAATGCTACTATGTCATTAATTATGGACAAAATAATACCATCACTATTCAATGTGCATGTCGTGGTCTGTGCTAATATATGATCATGAAGTAAACTGTCATTTGATAAATGTTCTTCCATTGGGACCTCACATACAAAGAATAAAATTTGGCAAAGACACAAAGTGATTAATTTTAGAACGGGAGGAAATGCCATCTACATTTTTGTATTGGTATGTTTTATGTGTGAAGTGTTTTGTGTGTGTGAGTGTGTATTTGGTTGGTTTGGGTTTTTGCCTTATTGCAACTCTGCCAAGCATATCTCCTCATTCTTGCTTGGAGTCTCTTTTTTTCACATTTGAATCTGAATTCTAGTCAATACTGAATGGACTATAAAAAGATTTACTAAACTGCTGCAAATAGCTTTTCCTTGTTTAAATTGTTACATAAGACAAATTAAAATTTGAGCAATTTTATGCTTGATAAAATTCACCTTCAAGTATGCTATAAACTGGAAAAAGATGTAAAGCACAGAAAGATATTGATGTTCATTTCACTGTGTTAAATGTACTCTTTCTGTGAAAAATGAAAATATGTTTACATAGTTTTTCTTTTTTCAGAGATCAAATATGTAAAATTTCTCTGAAAGCTTACATTACACAGCTGTTAGCTATTAATAATACAATATCTGGAGAGAGTATAACATAGGGATTACTGGTGTGGTCTCTGGAGTAAGAATGTCGGAGTTCATATCATAGCTCCTTCAATTACTAATATAAGTCAATGGCCAACATTTAACTCCTCTGAAACTTAGTTTCCTTATCTGCAAATGGGGAAAATAATAGTGCCTCCCTCCCAGCCTCTTGGAAAGACGAAACAAGAAAACGCGCGTAGAGCACAGTGCGCGCCTCATAGGCACTGAGCGCTCGCTGTTCTGCTGCGCCGCTAGTGATACCACCACCGCATTACTCTGAAAATTGTAGACCTCGGAGCAAGCCAGGGACTTAAGAACTCATCTGTTCATATTAGCCTCTGCTCTTAAAATACAGTTGTTTAGCAATTGAACTAAGCATGTAAATTTTAGCTAACAGCTACCATATCTTACAATCTCTCTCAAATTTATTTATACATATTTGAACAAATTCACAGATGTACTTATGGGGAAATAAAATAATTGATGTTGTTTGTAAATTTTGTTTTTATTTTTGAGGAGCTTTTTGCCTAACATGTCATCATTATAGAATATATCTATTGTTCATTCAACAAATACTTCTTATGATCCTGCTAAGGGCCAGGCACAATGCAGTATAATAAGTGCTCTTCTTCGAACTTATATGGTTCTTATCTTCAATGACCTTACCCTTCTTATCGCAGATAGTGACAGGAAGTAGATATATAAAGAAATAATTTTAAAATTAAATACTGAAGTGGGTAGAATAATGGTTTCTTCCCCCTCAAAGATGTCCACATCTTAATCCTTAGTACCTATGAATATGATATCTTACATGGCAAAAAAGATTTTGTAGATATGATCAAATTTAAGGACTTTGAGATGGGAAAATGAACCTGGATTATCAAAGTGAACTAAACTTAATCACATGGGTCCTTAAAAACAGAAAACCTTCCCCTGTTATGGTCAGAGGGAAAAGTTAACTACAGAGGGATGGTCTGAGAGTTACAGTGTGGCTGGATTTAAAGGTGGAGGAAGGGGACTAGGAGCCAAGCAAGATGGACAGCCTCTAGCAACTAGAAAAAGTAGAGAAATGGATTCTCTACTTGAGCCTCCAGAAGGAAACAAGCCTGCCAATTTTGACTTCTCACCTGCAAAACAGGTTAGAAAAAAGTGATATATTTGTGTCATTTTAAATCACTAAGTTTGTACTAATTTCATATGGCAGCAATAGAAAGCTAATTCAAATATAATAAATTCTCTTTACTTAAGGTCTATCTGTGGAGAAATAGTTCTTCTATTTCTCCTAAAGTGTTAAGAATCACTTTCCAAAGTTGAATCAGAAGAGCTTGAAAGAATTTTCCCCAGAAGGCACTCAAAAGTCATCATTACAAAGTAGATCACATGCCCTTTCCAAGGCCAGCTTCTCATAAAGGGCAGGGGATTACTCTTAGACTTGTCATCTCTGAAGCTATAGATGGGGTTTTCCTCAGATAAAGAATATGAACTGGATTAAGGTTTGGACTGGATTAAGGAAAGAGTAAGTCGATCTTAATAATATCCACAACAAAACATACTGATAATTCCATAAAAATCTATAATTGCTTTGAGATTACAATTATAAATAATACTTTGGAAAAAATAAGGACATCTTTTTGTTTGGCAAGAAGTGGAACAGGTAGAAAGTCTATCAAGATATTGCTCTAATGCTTGCCAGCCACAAGATAAATTCTCCCCATGTATTCAACAGATATTTACTGATACAGAAAACACTGTAGTGAGATTGACTATAATGTCAGTGATTTAAGAGTGCTGCCTGTTTGCTTTTCCATGTCTTTAAGTGTCTTTCCTCTAGGGTTATTTGAACCTTTATCCAGTTCTTTGCTGAATATCATTGATGTTTCCACAGAACTTTACTTTGTGAAGATATGCCACTTTTAGGCATTTTTCTAGTGACTTTACTTTTTTCTTCTCCTTCAGATTGCCCAGATTAAGAAATGCTTCAGTAAGGTGGCAGATTTTTAGCAATTATTTTATCTGGTTGATAGGTACTTAGGGATTCATTGTACTATTTTCTCTTGGAGAAGGCAGTGGCACCCCACTTCAGTACTCTTGCCTGGAAAATCCCATGGACAGAGGAGCCTGGTAGGCTGTCGTCCATGGGGTCACTAAGAGTCAGACACGACTGAGCGACTTCACTTTCTCTTTTCGCTTTCCTGCATTGGAGAAGGAAATGGCAACCCACTCCCGTGTTCTTGCCTGGAGAATCCCAGGGACGGGGGAGCCTGGTGGACTGCCGTCTATGGGGTCGCACAGAGTCGGACATTACTGAAGCGACTTAGCGGCAGCAGCAGCAGCAGTACTATTTTCTCTAATTTTGTGTTTGAAATTTTTCATATTAAAAAAAAGAATAAGAAGCAGCAGGCTGCTGCAGCCACAGCACCCCCAGGCCAGTCTTTCTGGCCTCCCATCTCTAGTCCCCGTCCCCCTAGCTGCTCCCCAGATCTCAGACTGCTGCCTCTCCCCCTGGCCTTGAGGAGTTAACTGAGCATTGCAACACCTACTTCTTCCCCTGAAAAACCCACAAACAGTTTGTAGAAGAATTTAAAGTGAATCTTCAGAAAGAATCGTTTTAGATTAGGGTACTCACTTGATACTAAAACCACAAATATACTGAAAAAGTTTTAAAAAGCTTCAGTAACAACAGAAAACCCCAAAGTACAATAAGTGCTTAGATTAAAAGAAATTAGAGGTGGTAAAAAAGAAAAAAGCTAAGTAAAAAAAGAAATAAAGAGCCAAAATGATACCAGCAGTGATAGACACTGGAGTAGAAGAGGAAGTTGAGGGACCAGAAGAACGGCAAACTAAGTCAAGAACTCTGAGTTCTGTCCTAAAGAAAAGAAAGCCTTAATCGCAAGTAAGACCAAGATCTTTGTTTTTCTTTTTTAATATAGTGTATTATCATGGGACACACTAAAAAGTATGAGAAGCTAAGAAACATAAAATTGATCACAGCATATCAGTGAAGGAAAATATAACTTAGAAGTTAAAATACAAAAAATAAGGAAAGGTTAACAAATTATAATTCACAAGTATATTATCAATATCAAAAAGGATTCATATAAATCCCATTTTATGGATTAGAAAACTGAAGCTCAGGAAACTGAAGTAGTTTGATCAAGGTCATTCAGTTTAAGTGTTGGGAGCCTAGATTTGAACTCTCCAAATATCTCAACAACATTTTGTTTTTCTCATTCTTTTTTTGGTAGAAATTGAAATCCAAAAGTAATTTATTATATGTATAAATTAACTCAAAAATAATTCTGGCTTAAACTTATATACATTTAACAATGATGCCCCATTGAGTCTCATTTTTTCATTACATCAATGATACTCTGTACTCAAATTACTATTATATGGGAAAACACTGCCTTAAAGTGAAACACTTCAGCGAAACACTGAAAATCATTTTGTCTGACTATTGCACATAAAAGTTAGATTTTGTTCATTTTTTCCTTATGTATGTAAACTATTATGTAGAATAAAAAATAATGCATTTTTAAATGAAAAAATATTTTTAGTTATTTATTGATTACTGAAATGATTAAGTTTTGGTTTCTACTAAAGGAATCTAAGACCGATTCTTGTGTTCGAAGTGTGTCTCAGGTTAAGTTAATTAACTATTTTCTGGCCTAGACAGGCTACTTAGTAGCTTTTAATACTTACTTATTATATGAAAGGCTATACCCAAAGTCGTCTTTTTAAACACGAGTAATTTTCTATCTTGCACCTACTATGAGCAAGTATATGTTCAGTAAATAATTACTAATTTGAATCATCACACCTAAAAGAGATTAGGTTTAATAAATTATAATTACAACTGTGTCACTGTGACATAGTTTTTCTTTTGTGACCAAATTAGGGGCTAGTGGAAAGAGAGAAACGATACCAATTATTTTAACAAAAATAAGTTAATACAAAGAATTGTTAAGCAGGCATTGAAGAACAGGAAAGGCAAAAACAGGAAGGCAGTGATAGTCAAAAGAGGTAAAAAAAAATACTAGCATCATAAGCATTACCTGGAAACTTGTTAGAAGAGCAAATTCTCAGACTCCAAGCCCCAGTTGTGGCTTACTGAATCAGAAACCCTGGCAGTGGGCTTTCAAAGCCCTCCAAGGGAGTCTAATGTATCAAGTTTTAAAACCACTGCACTAAAGTAGGCTAGAGTGCCGCAGGTAGTAACGCCAGGAAGCAGCCACCACTCCTGGGCCTGAGGAAGCAGAGGAGAGAGAATTACTAAAACTGAGAAAACTGGGGAAGGCCCCATCACACGCAGCTGAGACTCAGGCTTCGAAGAGCCAATCGCCGCCCACCTGGTAGTGGTGTTTCTGAGCTCAAAGGAGGAGCAACACAAGACCCTGGGGACCAGAGATCTGAGGGAAAGGAACCCACGGGTTTGATCTGGTGTCTCAGGAAGGCACATTGAGTTTCTGCAGGTGCTGGGAAGTCACTAAACTGAAATCAGTGGCTGCTACCAGAAGGACCTACTACTGCCAGAGTGAACTGTCACTGGAGTGAGACCAAGAGGATCAAGAAACCCATGAGAAGCAAACAGGAAAGAGCAAGTCCCTTCCTCCTCCTCCTGCTGTGCAGTGTCTCTCTAGTTCCTCCACTGGCAGAGCCTAACAGGGAACCAGATATGTTTGTAGAATTTCAAAGAGTGGGGTTGAAGCTGAGAGATAGTAGCTTAATATCTATCTACTAGAGATAGTAGTATAAAGACCCTAATTGTAATAAGACTGAGAGGTAATAGAAATAGTACATAATTTTTAGTGTGTATAATTGGGTACACATGGACATTTTCTGGGGAACTGATATCTAGCTAAACTTTTAGACTTACTATACAAAAGTATTCCTATGTGGAAACTATATGTTTCTCCTGATGAGATTAATAAGCATTTAGGACATCAAGGACCTACACTGAATTCTTCTTAGCTTCCCAGCTAAAATCAAAAGATCACAGCCATAATAGCTGAGAATTGCTCAACAGTAGCAGCAAGCTCTGCTCCAGAGAGATGAGGCTGGGTCCTTGAAGTCTTAGTGTCAAAGGAATGGACTAAAAAGAAGCTTACTTAGCAGGACAGAGCAATCCAGAGTCTGCCTCAGAACAGGAGATTGGTATAAAAAGGTTGTTCTGTAATCATAGTCATTGATAAGAACAATACTAACATGATTTTTCACTTAATAAGTTGTTTTGTGCAATTCCAGGGAGCTAGAAAATGAATGGAAATGATCAGCTACTTCCTTCATCTTGTAAATCAGTGTTCTAGTAGTTGAGTGTCCAGTCAGTGTCAAAGCCACATAAACCAATAAATCAGTGCTTTCCATATTCTTGAAAGGTGATCACAGTCACAGCTGTTCTGGGTGACAATCAAAAGGAACATTCCCAGGTATTATCGAATGGTTATCACAAGTATGCCCAGTACATACTCTAGAAGATAAAGAACTATGAAATGATCCTTACTCTTAAAAGACCTTCACTTGTTTCTCATTTTATGTTTATATTTTGTCTTGTTTTTGTTTTTCAAAGGATATTGAAGAATCACAAAACCACACTGGCGAGCCTGTGGGAGATGACTACAAAAAGATGGGAACACTTTTTGGTGAACTGAACAAAAGCCTCATCAACATGGGCTTCACAAGGATGTATTTTGGAGAACAAATTGTAGAACCAGTAATAGTCATTTTCTTTTGGGTTATGCTGTGGTTCCTTGGCCTGCCAGCCTTTGGACTAGTTGCTATTCTTTGCCTTGTCATTATTTATGTGCAGCAGTAAAATATGGCCAAATGAACATTTGGTTTGACATTTGGTAGTCAGATATGTAATTAGTGAAGTTATATATTTCACTACATAAAGGCTGAAAAGTTTGCCTTGTTTCAAATTGTGTTGTTTTGCAATTAAATTTGTAAGTTGATGTTGTTTAAAATTAAATTCAACTTGATTTCAAGAGAGTTGAATATATATAGTAGCTTATTCATAACTCTTGTTTAACTACTCTGATCTGTGCCCACTTTTAAATACTCCTATTCCCATGCCAAAACTTAAATAACACCAAAAAGTGAGCAGGGAAAATAGGATACAAAATGCAAATAAGATAATATATATAGATCTTGTAAAAGCTCTAATAAAACATTTTAGAAGAAAAAGGGTGAAACAAGGAGTGAAAAATTTTAACTGGAGAATTGCTCCTCACTTACCCTAACCAAATAAATCCATATCTTCCGGGAAATAACTTGAATTTCCATTGTCCCTGCTCAGCCAAAACTAATGTAAACGACAACTTCTATACACTACCTTAATATTTTGATGAAAATCAGTAAAGCTAGCACATTTTCTAAAGATTGTAAAGAAATATATTTATTATAACTGGGGAAACTTCCCAAGTTAAATATAACTTTTTTTATAATGTAATACTTGGGCTTGGAATCACTTCAGTATATCATTTGGAGTTTTAGACACTTTTGGTGCTAATTCATTTTTGTGAATTTTTAAAGTCTCATAAGCCAGGTCCATAGTTGACTGTACCCCATAGTAAATTAATATTTTCCTCGTATTTTTTCCTAAACATTTTCAGTGTATTTTTTTTTCAGAAATTTACATTTTTATAATTCTTTTATAGCAATTAGTCTAAGATTTTAAAAATCTATTTCCTATCTTGATATGGATTTTCCCCCCAAAGTTGATTTGTATTATGGCTGAAATTCTTTATTATTCCTTTTTTTAAAAGAAAAAGCTCATTTTCTTTAATATCTGTATTAGAGATTACAGTGTTACAATATAAAACCAAATGCTTAAATTTGGAACTCAACAGCCAGTTGTATCATATTCCTCTAATGCTAAAGTCAAGTCAGTAATTGGCCAGGCATGTTATTAATGTGTTATTAATTCAACACTTTGGGGTTTTATATTGAAAAATAGCATTTCTTTAAACATATTTAGAAAATGAAAAATGGCTTACTCATATTTTGGATTTTGTTTAAAAAAAATATAAAATCTTTATACTTTGGTCTAAAAAACTTTCTATGTAGACAAAAGATAGGTAGTTGAGATAATTATCTAGAAATTTCAGTTAAATAGAGGAAGATGGAGCAATAGGTTATTTTTATCTTTGGCAGGGCAATAACTAAAGTGTGTAAAATGTTTACTATTCTACTTTATAAAGTTTTTACCCAATCCTGTTTCTAAAATTTATTCTATATGTCCTCAGCGTCTTCCATCCTGAAGCAGAAAAATGATGAAAATGTTCAATTTAGATTTCTAAAATTAGATTATCCTGAACAACAGTACCAATCAGAGGGCACTAAAAAATATTATTCCTCTGTGTAAATACAGATCTTTTAAAGTTTGACTTTGAAAAAAGACTTTGTACTATATCATTGTGTTTTTACTGGGTTTGCGATATTTTTAACGGTAACCTTTATGAACCTGGCAAGTTATTTGAAAAGGTGTCATTATTCATGTCCAGTAGAGTTGCAAGGTTTTTAATAGAAGTCATGAGATTTTGTATATCTGCATTCAATATTAAAGTGTATTCCTTTGTAATACTACTAGAAGTTTTAATTTCCTTTTGGAATGTAAAAAAGAAAGAGTAGTATGCAGCTCTGGTTCCACCAGTGCCTAATATTGAAAATATTTTTTAAAGTAATTTTTAATTGTCAAATACTGTGCATCTGTACACTGCTGTTAATAGGATGTATATTAAATTCTATAAAGAAATGAGATATTTTGATGCTATCCTTTCTGCATATATTATTAGAAGAGCATTCCAACAAATCATTTGCTTTAATAGGGAAAAAACAAACTTTGCTCATTTGATGGAAATAAAATATTTTCTTTTATGAAAGATATTAGAATGCAAATTATACTGATATCTTGAAATAAAAAGAAACTGGTCATTTCTTTGGTTCATGGTATAAGGAATTGATTCAAAAACATTCTCAATCATTTCAATCTCAGACACAAGACAATTTTAGAAACTACTATTACTATAAACAAAGAGATAGAAATTATAGTGCTATATTATTAGATTTGTGTATGTATATATCACTCATACCTCAATTCAAAAGGAAAAGGTCAAGACCTATAAGTAAACTGACTGTAGATGAATAAATCAATTTTCACTAAAGGGAAAAGTAAGTTTTGTAGAATGCAGTTGTCTCATATGCTGAACTGTCATATGCAAGGTATTTTTCCATTCCTGGCCACCAGTCAGATCCTTCTTAGTTCACTAGTGTGCTGGAGCCAGCTTACACTGGCTTGCAAAAGCCAACTGTATACATTTAATCCCTCTCTGCCTTCAGCGACATCAAGTTGGTAGCCTGACATTGAATATGAAGGGAGTATTTACACTGTAATTGGCAAACACGGCAAATCAGGGCTCTTTTTTTGTGGGGAGCCAGTTGTTGAACATGCATCATCAGCGCATCACTGATTAGCCACTCTAGAGGCCACATTTCTGTTTCTACTCTTACAAACATAAAGGAAACATATCAAGGCAAATCCCCACAGGCCCATCCAAAATTGCATTTGAATCTTTTCCATGTGGGAACTATGGGTCATAGTTGTCTTCTGACCGAAGTGTATCTCTGTTTAATCACGTTTTGATCAGAGGAAATCTTTCTGGGCTAGCACCAAGCTGCCAATCCATTAAAGACTATCCAGATGATCAGGAAATAAGACACGGCTACGGAACTGAGGAGGGCAAACTACAGCCTAAGGTCTGTTGTAAAGTATTAAGCTCAAAATAAGCAAAGCTAGGTATTGAGCAATCAAGGGCTGTTTGTCTGGTTTGTGATTCTTAATATAATTACATATTTTAGTTATTTAGTTATTAGTTATTTTACAAATGTTTATTGATTTCAGTTTATTTTGGAAGTTTTCATTGTGAATTAATGGCTTGACAGGGTGAAAGAAGAATTTAAAAAATCAGACTTTCATACCTGTTAGTACTTGTAGTACTAACAAGGAGAATATAAACTAATGTGCAAACTATTGCTTCAGGATTGTTGCTGGACTGAATATTTTCTAAGTCCTATTTCTCTGCCGTACAGTTGTGTTCATTGCACATGCTAGTAAGGTTAACACTCAAAATCCTTCAAGCCCAGCTTTAGCAGTACGTGAACCAATAATTCCAGATGTGCAAGCTGGATTTAGAAAAGGCAGAGGAACCAGAGATCAAATTTCCAACATCCACTGGATCACAGAAAAAGTGAGGGAATTCCAGAAAAACATTTACTACATTGCCTACACTAAAGCCTTTGACAGTGTGGATCACAACAAACTGGAAGATTCTTCAAGAGATTGGAATACCAGACCACCTTAGCTGTCTCCTGAGAAACCTGTATGCAGTTCAAGAAGCAACAGTTAGAACCAGACGTGGAATAATGAACTGGTTAAAAATTGAGAAAGGAGTATGTCAAGGCTGTGTATCGTCACCCTGCTTATTTAACTTCTATGCAGAGTACATCATGCGAAATGCTGGGCTGGATGAAGCACAAGCTGGAATCAAGATTGTAGGGAGAAATATCAATAACCCCAGATATGCAGATGATACCACTCTAATGGCAGAAAGTGAAGAGGAACTAAGAGCCTCTTGATGAGGGTGAAAGAGGAGAGTAAAATGGCTGATTTAAAACTCAACATTCAGAAAACTAAGATCATGACATCTGGTCTCATCATTTCATGGCAAATAGATGGGGGGGCGGGGAATGGAAACAGAGACTAATTTTATTTTCTTGGGCTCCAAAAAATCACTGCAGATGGTGACTGCAGCCATGAAATTAGAATACGCTTGCTCCTTGGAAGGAAAGCTCTGACAAACCTAGACGTGTATTAAAAAGCAGAGACATCACTTTGCCAGCAAAGGTCTGTATAGTCAGAGCTATGGTTTTTCCATTAGTCACATACGGATGTGAGAGTTGGACCATAAAGAAGGCTGAGTGCCAGAGAACTGATGCTTTTTTAACTGTGGTTGGAGAAGACTTGAGAGTCCCTTGAACTGCAAGGAGATCAAACCAGTTCAATCTTAAGGAAAATCAACCCTGAATACTCATTGGAAGGACTGACGCTGACGCTGAAACTCCAATACAGCAGCCACCTGATGGGAAGAGCTGACTCATTGGAAAAGACCCTGATGCTGGGAATGATGGAAGGCAAGAGGAGAAAAGGGTGACGGATGGCTGGATGGCATCAGACACAACGGACGTGAGTTTGAGCAAACTCAGCGAGATAGTGAAGGACAGGGAAGCCTGGTGTGCTGCAGTCCATGGTGATGAAAAGAGCTGGACACGACTTAGTGACTGAACAATAACAGTTTCTCTGCCCAACCCTTAATTTTTGATGTTCCAGATTGTTCTTTCATCGGTCTACACATTACCGTGGGCAATACCACCACTCCCACAGCTTCAGTTACCATTTCACACTAACAGCTCTCCAGTCTACATCTCCATTTCAGAGAGTTCTATGCAGAATATCAGATCCATACATTGAACTGCTTGCCCAACATCTGTTCTTGCTTATCCCTTAGTACCCAAAATTTAACGTGTCCAGAAAAGGAACTCGGCATCTTTTTCCCAGACATTTTCTTCCTGTGTTTCTAGTCTTAGCAAACAACACGATTGCCTCCTACACGGCCCACATGTAACCTATCACTCTTTCACCGTGTTCTTTTACCTCCTGAAAAATCTTGCCACTTCTTCCATTCACAGTATCACTAACCTAGTCCATACTGCCATCCATAGATTGCTATCAGAATCCTCACTGATCTCCTGCCTTCATTTTTCCGTGTTATAATCAGAATAATTTTTCTAAAATGTGACTGATGTCCTTGGCCTAAATCTTTTCAATGACTTCCTATTACTATTATGAGAAAATGCTTAGTCCTTAGTATAGATTTCATGAACCCTTCGTGAACTGGTTCTTACATACCTTACCTGTCTCTGCAGCCACCTTCCCTTCCCAAGTCTCACTGTACTGATTGTTTTCAGCTGAAAGCTGTACTTTCTTCCAAAACTCTTTTACCTTCTTTCTTTAGCTCCTCTCCACCAAATTGAGCAGCACATCCACAGCTTTAAGGCTTATTTAGATATTGTGTCCCCTGGGGAAAATTTCTCTGCCTCTTTTAAATCCAGTTTTGGTATTTCATAGGGCTTCCCTGATGGCTCAGTTGGTAAAGAATCTGCCTGCAATGCAGGAGACCCTCGTTCGATTCCTGGGTCAGGAAAATCCTCTGGAGAAGGGACAGGCTACCCACTGCAGTATTCTTGGGCTTACCTTGTGGCTCAGCTAGTAAAGAATCCACCTGCAATGCAGGAGACCTGGTTTGGGAAGATCCCCTGGAGAAGGGAATGGCTACATACTCCAGTATTCTGGAGAATTCGACAGACTGTATAGTCCGTGGGGTCGCAGAGAGTCAGACACGACTGAGCGATTTTCACTTTCACCTCTCACTTTGGTATTTCGTGTGCTTTCAGAGGACCCTGTGTTTCCCCTGTCCACATTTGTCTTGTTATATTGTAAAAGTTTATGGTCAGCTTCTTCCATTAAACAATAGGCTTCACAGGCAGAGACATGTCTATCATGTCCATAATTGCATCACCTAACACAATGACTGGCATACAGTATGTGCTCAAAATCTTTGCCAAATAAATAAATCAGCTTCATTTATTCATATTCTCCCTAGAGGGTGTTCACAAAGACCTAGAGTTGGTTGTACTTTAAAGTTTTTTGACTCCAAAAATATACCCTATTTGCATAAAGAGCATGGATTGATTTATATGTTATCACTTATAAAGTTTATTCACTTTCAGTGGAAGAATATTGCTGTTTTTGCATACATATACAGCATTGCTACTCTATGCTTACATTTTTAGAAGAAAAATGTATTTTCATGTTGTGCTTGATGAAATCACTATTTCTCCAGAATGCAAATGGTAACTCATGCTACCTAAATTTCATATTTTTCCAATATTTTTCAATAGATATTTATTTTCTAAACTTTAATTTTTAAAAATCTCAGAAATGTGAGCAGGAATTCTCAAGTATCTAACCTTGGTATTTTACGCCCCTGAATAAATTCACAACTAGAGTGACCTAGCTGCCCAGATTATATATGTTAAATAACACATATATAAAATACTTTGTTATTCTTTCTAATAAATAATACCCTTTCACAGCCATGCATTCTGAGTCTCCCTTCTGACTCCTTACATTGTTTTCTGCTTGTCAGTTAATTACTGCGCATCAAGTTTGGGTATAGTCACCTGAGAGTGAAAAGAGCATGCTTTCCTCATCCTTATTGCTGGAGCAGAAAGCCAAGGCCTGATGGATGTGCAGCTTCCCAGACAATAGAGTACTGGGAAAATCCAGATCTAGATGAGCCAAACTGTATTTCTTCTTTAAAATTACTGAATGAACTCAGCAGATGCCAGCTAAGATCCAAAACTTGGTCATTCAAATGCTTATTAAATTTGAATTGTTATTTTTTCAGCAAAGTTCAATCACTTAACCTTTCATTGACTTCATCAGCTGGAAATTCTTTACTAGAATACAGTGATTTTTACCACAAGACCATCGACCATTTTTGTTATGGGTTTACCCCTGTATTACAAGAGGCTAGCTGATGGTACATTTTTTAATGTGAGATTTTTTTAAGGAAAGAATGAAAATTCTATAAACAGTATACTTATTTATACCATAGTTGGTTCAAAACAAAATCTTCAGAATTATTTTTGTGGGAGGAGGGAATGAGATATATAACAACTCAATATTTGAGACTATGTACCATCTACAAAATGCCCTTCTCTGGTCTGTCAATAAATTTTCCTGGTTTTCAGTTCAGTCCAGTCGCTCAGTCATGTCTGACTCTGCGACCCCATGAATCGCAGCACGCCAGGCCTCCCTGTCCATCACCAACTCCCGGAGTTCACTCAGACTCACGTCCATCAAGTCAGTTTTACATATATATCAAAAATATTCATGACTATCATTTAATGTATTTTCAGCTTTAAAAGGCACAACAGTAAATGTGTAAACACACCATACAAATAAAGGTGAAGAAGAAACAGTTATGAAAGGAAAACACTTAGATGTTGGTTTGTAAAGATTAACCTAAATTAACCCTGCACAAAACCATAATGATGATTTTTCATATAAGGCTTAGTATAACATTGTTTAATTGTTAGACCAGTGGCTTTCAAAGGTTTTAATTTGTTTTGCTTTAAGGGGACTATAAATATATGAGTGATTATGATAAAGCAGAGCTTTACACAAACATAAATGATAAAAGCAGAGCTGTTTTAGTTGATTTTGCTGTAGTTCCCTGGGAAGTTAGTAAGCAGGAAATTTACTAGGGAGTGCTCTAGAGTAAGATCCTATAAAGCGAGTAAAAGAAGCAGGATGGGGCAGTTCAGTACAGTCACAGCAAGGCCTCAATGACTCTACTGGGTGTTCTCAAACGGGAATGATCCTTCAGGATTGACCTATAGTTGGGACAAGGAAGCTCTCTTCAGCCAGAAGTGACTGCCAGAGAGGACTGATAGCTGGGGGTTGTCAGCTAGCAGCATTCCAGCAGTCACCAGAGAAGACTGGCTCTTCGGAACTTTGGTTCTAATGGAAGGATCTGATCAGCACACACAGCATCCACATACACTCCCTCGTTTTCTCACCTCATCTTCCATAACCCGACTCTTCAGAGTACAGTATGAAGGTGACTAATTTCAAACTCACTAGTCAAGATACTTTTAAAAATTTAAGAAGGGAGCTTCCCAGGTGGCTCAGTGTAAAGAATCTCCCTGCCAAAGCAGGAGACATGGGTTCAATCCCTGGGTCAGGAAGATCCCTTGGAGAAAGAAATGGCAACCCATCCTAGTAGTATTCTTGCCTGGAAAACCCCATGCACAGAGAAGCCTGGTGGGCTCCAGTCCATGGGGTTGCAAGAATCGAATACAACATAGCAGCTAAACAACAACAGCCTTTTTAGTCTATTGTGTTGCCTGCTTCTGTTATGAGATTTGGCTGTTAGATTATGACAAAGTTTTAGTTGACTCAACAGTGTGCCCTGAATTCAGAAAAGGCTTGAGGTTGCTACAAATAGGTGAACAGATGATTGACAGAAAAGCTCATTACTTAAAATCAGGAGTAGGAAATCCATGAAAGTTTGTATACGTAACTGCTCACACCAAACTTATGCTAGTGAGCCCCTCAGGTAGTCCCTCACAAGGCATCAGGACAAAGCATCAGGGCATGTCTTGGGAGCTGGGTAAGTTTAAGCCTAGATGTAGGTAAGTGCTTTGTGCTTTGGCCCCTTTCTCAAGTTAAAGTAGTTTTAATCCTCAGACTTTGGAAGTGAGTTGAAAATAAGATTTCCAACGGTAGTGCAGAACTCACTTGTAAAGAAACCATATTCCCCTGCCCCCAGCACACTGCTGCAACTGATTTATGACTTGGAGATTTGGCCCTAATCATGGCTTTTCTATTTATTTGTAGCACAAAAGGTAGCAGCAGCTAAATTTGGTAATTCAGTAGGCATGAACTTTCTCTTGTCTTGGCTCAGAATATTTGGGGGGTCCCTAAGAGTAATTTTACTTACTATTTTTAATCCCTGGAACTTTAGGACTGAGCAAGATCAAGCAACACAGTGGCCCCAAGCCAGTTATATACTAAAACTATAACATTGTTTAGGCATGATTTCCCCCTTTGGTTATAGAAAAATATATTAGAACAACATACAAACTTTCAGAATGATGTCTTTATGTTAGACCTGACTTTAAGACACGGTTCTGCATTTACTAACTGTACAATCTGTATAAGTCATAACCACATCTCTTTAAAATCCAAGATTCTCTGTAAAGTGGGGTAACTTTATCTAAGACTGAATAAATTATTGCATATCTTATCATAGTACCTTACACATAGCAAGCTTTCAATAAATGCTAGTCATTAAACATAAACATCCACACATACGAGAGAACATTCTTCACTATCCATGGATATACTTGGAGCCATAAAAGATGAGTATTTTATTGTTGCCAAAAGATAGCTAAATACAAGGGAATTCTGTAATACTGCTATGGTTCACAATTCCTCATGATTAAAATCTTTTGTGAATTGTCTTACTAGCTTCAACTATTAGTGTTTCATGAATCAAAATGATCATAAAAATAAGGAATTAAAAAACAAGAAGTAAAGAATGCAAAGACTTGAATAGAAATAAAATATGCTCTGTGCAACCACACTTTGCTTAATGAGATGTCATTTTCTCTAAACACCTATTTACTGCAATACCATATATTTTATGTGCTCCTTTGCCTTAGTAAACTTAGGTATAGAAACACACTCAAAAATGCATACACAGGCCTGCTGTGGATTTGAAGAGTTTCCAAAACGAAATCAGTTCTAAAAATACTTCTCTAAGTTTTACTCCATTACATAAGCCAGGTGAAGTGAAAGTTAGTTCCTTAGTCCTTTTTGCGACCCCTTGGACTGTAGCCTGCCAGGCTCCTCTGTCCATGGACTTCTCCAGGCAATAATATGTGCGTGGGGAGCAATTTCCTTCTCCAGGGGATCTTCCCAACCCAGGGATCAAACCCAGGTCTCCTGCACTGTAGGCAGATTCTTTACCATCTGAGCTACCAGGGAAGTTTTTTATAGCTTATAGAATTGCAAACAGCATCTTGCTTTGATTACAAAGAAATTTCAGATTAATCTGGTGGGGTTTATATGTTTCATGTTTTCAATGTGCCCCAGGAATGCTGTCACCAAGATAAATATAACTGAACCCTGGGACTCACATGCTTCCTGGGCAGCTCAGTGATAAAGAATCCACCTGCCAATGCAGGAGACACAGCTGACACAGGATCAATCCCTGAGTCAAGAGGCTCACCTAGAGGAGGAAATGGAAGCCTGCTCCAGTGTTGTTGTCTGGAAAATTCCATGGACAGAGGAGCTTGGCAGGCTACAGTGCATGGGGCCACAAAGAGCTGGGCATGACTCGGCAACTGAACTCTCACACAGGAAAACGATTACATGCCAGTATACATGGATACTTTCTGTGCGCAGGAGAGGAGAAGCCAGTAAACATTATTCGTATATAATGTTTAAAAGTATTCTTAATTTGTTCATAAAGTCTTATTTTTTTAGTCTGTAAAAACACACTAAAGGCTTATTACGATCTTAATTTTTTTTATTGTAGTAGATCTTCAACTGCATTTTCTCCATCCTGGATTTCTCTTTCTTTCTTTTTTTTTTTTTAACACTTAAGAGGTGATCTTTAGTTGAAGTTTGTTTTTCTTCCCCAGCCACAAAACTCAGGGTTGACTTGCTTGGTCAGGTGAAGGCAGAAAAGAAAAAAGTTTTCAGAATGGAAAGCACAAGTCCAGTCTTCAGAGTAAATGCAGAGTCCATTTTGAAGCATAGGAAATGTTCATCAAATTCCATTCCAGTGACTCAAGCTGGAATTCCAAGTGCAGCCCCTGGATTGTCCTGGGCATGACACGGAAGGCAAGTGTGTGAGCACTCGAGGCTGTGCGTGTGGGAACATGAATGCCACTCATTGCACAGCAGTGGGAACCTGAGTGGTAGCTGAACACCAGAAGGAGTGTATGATTTTATGCCAAGAAACTAAGGATCTAGAAGATGGACACCTGGGAACTCCGTGAAGGATCTTTATTCTTGGTGGCAGTCTAGGAAATCCTCTCCTGGTCTGGAATCTGACAAAGGAAACAGGTGCAGACCCCTGCGGTGGCTGGCCACAGGTTAGGGGGTGGTTCACTCGCCCAGAGTGGTGGCATCCTCTTGTTAGCGAGACCCTGTTGGCGCTCCTGGGACAGTATCACCTGTCATCCATCATAGTTTAAGGCTAATGCCTTAAACTAAGGCTGAAGCCTCGTAGTGAGGCTTCTACACCTGGGTCGGGGCTGATGGACAGTCACAAGCTCCCTTCTGGATCCAGATCTTAATGAAAGAAGGATTCACTGGGGAAGCAAAGCATGATTTGGAAGACAGTCCGGGCTGGCTTTGTGGGCAGGGAAGTTGAGCAGTTGCACAGAACCTGATGTTCAGAGAGGCCCCAGGCTTGGCTTAAAGCGCTGCTGCTTCCATCTCGAAATTCTTAATCCTTTCCTCTTTCAACTTGTGTTTTGGCTTCACGAGCACAGAATCCCTCTGTAACGATGACGCATGGGAGTTGAGTGAGACAAGACGTGAAGCAAGTACAAGGTAAGCCATAGGGCGGCTGACAGCCTAGAGAGGCCACGCTTCCCATGAGAACCAGAGCTTGCTTCGGACACAGAAAGAAGGCAACGACGTCCTGAGAACCATGAATGACCAAGGAACTCCCTCAAGCTCTATTCACTCATGCTTCATGCTACCCCCTGTATTTCCAATCACTTGCACTGCCATAGAATGAAGGAGAAGAGAGGGCAACTCAGTAGCTTTTTTCCCCTCAGCACTTTCTTACTTATTTGTAAGTGAAAGGCAGAGAGTGTTGGCAGAATGTGGATCAATTAAGAAGCAAACAATTTAGGGACTTCCCCGGTGGCCTAGTGATCAAGACTCTTCGCTCCCAATGAGGGGACCTGGGTTAGATCCCCGTCAGGGAACTAGATCCCACATGCCATAACTAAGAGCCCACATATCATCCTTCTGCGAGGCATGGCATGCTCAATCATGTCAGACTCTTTGCGACCCCCTGGGCTGTAGCCTGCCAGGCTCCTCTCTGTCCATGGAATTCTCCAGGCAAGAATACTGGAGTGGGTTGCCATTTCCTTCTCCAGGTAGGTTTCTCTTTCCTATTTCCTTTTAAGTCATTCTCCCTCCCTGAAAAGTGAACGTTCCTCAAATCAGACATTTATGGCTATGAATGTTTTATAATAAATTATGGCATATCTTTAGTGCCATCTCCTAGTGTATTTCAAAACTGGTTCTCCCACATTTTCCTTAACTGTCAGTTTACGCTTTCAGATATTTTTATAAGATGCTCAGATAGAGCTTATGTTGGCAAAACACAGCTCTCCTCAGGCATTTCTTCCTTTTTCAACTTGAAACATTTCTTGAGAGCTGCATGTCTAGCTACCTGACCACCACAGTCCCCTCCCTCTGTAATGGAAAGATACTGAGCTTTTCCTTTCCTGCCGTATCACTGACACCCAAGTCAATGACACAGGTGTTTTTTCTACCAACTTGGCAAAAGACCTATGCTAACAAAGAAGACATTATTTTTGTAATGCAGAGAGTTAGACATAAAAAGACCTGAACATTAATACTTGTTTTAAATTTCAGATGCTTCACTGATACCACTTACTGGTGCTAGGAGCTGCTGTCTCGTCTCTGCCAAAGACAAACTGCTTTAACATGACCTCCTAAGCACATGAGTCACTTCTCCCTTCTTCAAGGTCTGTCAGAAATGGTCATACCAGGAAAAAAGTGATTCTAGTAACTTCTCTAAGTATATCCAAACTTCATATTTAACCTCTTCACTACCACCTGGTCAAAGAGCAGGCTTGTTGCTCCTCCTGCCCGACTCCTCCATTTCTTCTAATGCTGACCGTGCTTCCAGTTCTATGCACAGCTTTGTGCCTCCGAGAACCATGTTTTTCAATGCAGACTGCATTGCAAGATTAGATTAATCTTCGGAGGAGGCCTAGAGAATGGACAGTGATTTTTTTAGCAGATTTGGCACATATCATCAGAGCAAGACTAAAAGGAAACTTTCTGTGAGGCACCATCTGCTGCCAACTTTTTCTTTCTGGAACAAGGAACATCATCAGCATGAACTCATGTTTAGCCTAATATAAATACAGATAAATAAAAACAGATAAAGATAAATAAACAGATACAGAAATAAGTATAGATATGAGTACATACACGGGGTTACTGTTGAAAGAGTTCAGGCCATGCCACCCCTAAAATATATCACTTGTGTACATTGATTATTTTGAGCTGAAAGCACTTAAAAAGCAGCCAATGCTAAGGAGGTTTTCTCTGAACTCCCCTTATCTGCCTAAAGACAGATCCTCTAAAAGGAATTCAGTTGTCATAAATTCCCTTGACAGGAGTTTCATCAACCAGGGAACACTGACTCCTATCAGACTAGTGCACCTGAGAGTCAGACAAACTTTGTCACAAACCACCATACCATCTGTCCCATCTATTCTTCTAAAAGCCCATTCACCTTCCCCGAAAATCATTTCCTGAACTGCCTACATCCCCTTCCCCAATTAAGATGGCATCATGTTCGTGCTTAGCTGCTCAGTCCTGTCCAGTCGTGTCCAGCTCTTTGTGACTCTAGACTGTGGCCCACCAGGCTCCTCTGTGCGTGGGCTTTTCTAGTCAAGAGTACTGGAATGGGTTGCCATTTCCTCCTCCAGGGGATCTTGCCAGCCCAGAGATCAAGCCTACATCTCCTGTGTCTCCTGCATTGCAGGCGGATTCTTTACCTGCTGAGCCATCGGGGAACCCCAACTAACATGGTATGTAAGTTCTCAGATCTCACCAATTTAGGGGCGAGGGTATTCAGTTTTATTTTCTGTGCGTGAGATATTAAAGTTTAATGAATTTATATACCTTTATCCTGTTAGTCTGCCTATTGTCAGTTTATTTCATAGACACATATTTCCAAACTGAGAGCACCCAGAAGTAACAACACCCCAGTGGTAACCAGCACACTAGTACCCCTCTGTTTCTGAGGTCCTCCTCTCAAGACACCGTATCTCCGTGTGTATCACGGGGAAAATATTTGACAAATTCAGATTGAGGATCATTCTAGAACATATCTGACTGGTACTCCTCGCACCTGTCAAGGTCATCAAGGACAAGGAAATTCTGAGTAACTCTTCCAGATGAGTGGAGGCTTAGGAGACATGATTATTGAATATAATGTGGTATCCTGGAAAAGACTGTGAAAGAAAAAGAACATGAGGTAAATAAAACCAAGGAATTTCTGAATGATATATGTACTTCAATTAATAATAATGTATCAATATTGGTTCATTAGTTGTGACAAATGTACTATACTATAAATATAAGATTTTAATAAGAGAAACTGGATACTGGATATATAGGAACCCTATGCATAGTCTTTGCAACTTTTCCATAAATTTCAAGCTATTCTAAAATTAAAAGTTTGTTTTAGGGTGGGACACAGACTGGGAGGGAAGCTCAAGAGGGAGGGTGTATACGTACACCTACAGCTGATTTCTGTTGTTGTGTGGCAGAAACTGACACAACATTGTAAAGCGATTATCCTCCAATTAAAAATCAACTTTTTTTAAAAGTTTGTTTTACATGTATACTATCATGTAAGAATCGAATCGCCAGTCTATGTCCGATGCAGGATGCAGCATGCTTGGGGCTGGTGCACGGGGATGACCCAGAGAGATGTTATGGGGAGGGAGGTGGGAGGGGGGGTTCGTGTTGGGGAACGCATGTACACCCGTGATGGATTCATGTCGATGTATGGCAAAACCAATACAGTATTGTAAAGTAAAATAAAGTAAAATAAAAATTTTTTTAAAAAACGTTTGTTTTAAAAAAAGGCAATTTAACATATTCTACTAAATCCTTAGTCAAGTCAGTAACTGTGTATTATCCCCTTTACTATAAATGTAATTTGTGTTATCAGACAACATGAGTTCTAATGACTTCTCCTTTCATCCTCTTCTTTCTATGTATTATTTTATAGCCGCAATACAAAGTTCACAATAATTCACTCTTCTCTGAAAATTTATTGATTTGTTACTTTCCATGTATCTGATTAATGTTTAATAAGTTTCCAGGGGAAGGGAATAGGAATCTAAATGTCCTAATGCAAAGCAATGAGCTCATGCTGAAGAGCGCCTTTGGGTTTGACATATACTCCTGTGCTTCTAGAGGTTCCTGCTGGGTGTGGGGTATACCTCCAGAAGGCCCCGAAAGTGGACACACTGCGACTATGTCAGAGTCTGCTGGCTCAGAGGTCCTGAAGAGCCTCACCCCTGTTGAGAACTCAGACCTGCTCAGGACACAGCAAACTGGAACATCATCTCCTTCCCCCACCAACCCCCAAAAGACAAACTGAATCTCAGAGCTTACCCAGAAGAGAGTTCCTAGACTAGAAATATCTTTAAAAGTCTTTCCAGAGAGACCTCCCAGGTCCATATTGACATGACTCCGTGGCCTGAAGGCACCTGGAGAGGAAGGATGCAGGATGGGTCCTGCAGGCTGGCAACCTCCTTTCGCACTCATGCCTACCCATGGGGGCATCCTCAGTGTATCTGCACCGAGAGGCCCTCCCGGGGGAGGGTAACAGGTGCTGGGTACTCCCTGTAGTGTAAGGCTTTACCAGGTTTGATAACTGCTTGTGACAGCAACACCTGTTCTCATTAAGCTATCTGTGCTTTATGAGAATTTGAAATTATTTCTGCCTGAATATCTTCAGTATACTCTCTACCAGCTTTTGAAAAAACTTTGAGAAGTATAGAGTCGGTGACTCTGACTATCCATGGGTGATTATAGAGACGATCTATACACTGAACAGGTGAAAAAAGAATTTTGCTTGTAATCTAATTCTTCACTCCTGCCCTCAAGGAAGTCAGCTGTGCCTGGATTTTCTTGTCAGTGTCAGTTTAAGCACTCAAAGGGATAAAACATTATCAGATAAGGTTTTAAAAACATCTTGACCCTAGTTAAATATTAAATTTCAATTAATTGGGTTATAGTTATAATTCTATATATAATTTATTATGAATGTGCATTATATTTATTTAATTTTTATATACATTTTCCAGAAGACATAGTAAGGTGTTAACAGTGGTGACCTCTGAGTGGTAGGTATGTTTTTATTTAATCATTTTTGCTTAGTTTATTTTCTACAATGCAGTCCATGTCCACTAAAAACAAAAGGCTATTGTTTTTAATCTATGCTAATTTATGCATTTCTTGCATTAAATTTTTCTACCTTCTATCTGGTCCCTAGCTGACAGAAAAGTGATTTCTTTAAAGGATAATCTGTTTAATGAAACAGAAAAGCTGCAAAAATACATACAAAGAATGCTAATAAACTGAGTTTTTACTCATTAAAAAAATGCTTCTCAAAGTTTTCCATGAGGTACTGGCCTTCAGGATGGAAATTTCCAAACTGTTTCCACTTGCTACTATAAAAATTGCATGAGTGATCAGGCCTGAACACAGATGGGGAAATTTGGCGATGCTTAGATGACAAAAAGGATAATAAGGCCCATACGCTGAGCTGTTTGCTTTACACTGCCCTGGTCCCAGCGGCCCCAAAGTGTTCCAAAGCCAACGTCATAACTGGTTGTTGGGAAATGAGCTTAATGTCCCAGAAAGGTCAGTTGTAACACTGAAAACCATCTGAACTGAGAACTTAGCACTGTACTTTGAACATTGTGTTTATACAGTTATTTTGTTCAACTGTTTGCATTGTTGTTGTTCAGTCACTGAGACATATCCGACTCTGCAGCCCCATGAACTGCAACACGCCAGGCTTCCTGTCCTTCACTATTTCCAGAAGTTTGCTCAAACTTATGTCCATTAAGTCAGTGATGCCATCCAATCATCTCATTCTCTGTTGCTCCCTTCTCCTCATGCCCTTAATCTTTCCTGGCATCAGGTTCTTTTCCAATGAGTCAGTTCTTCGCATCAGGTGTCCAAATTTTGGAGTTTCAGTTTCAGCATCCGGAGAAGGCAATGGCAACCCACCCCAGTACTCTTGCCTGGAAAATCCCATGGACGGGGGAGTCTGGTGGGCTGCTGTCTATGGGGTCACACAGAGTCAGACACGACTGAAGTGACTTAGCAGCAGCAGTTTCAGCATCAGTCGTTCCAATGAACACTCAGGGTTGATTTCCTTTAGGGTTGGCTGGTTTGCTCTCCTTTCAGTCCAAGGGACTCTCAAGAGTCTTCTCCTGCACCACAGTTCAAAAACATCAATTCTTTGGCACTCAGCTTTCTTTATGGTCCAACTCTCACATCCATACATGACTACTGGAAAAACCATAGCTTTGACTATATGGACCTTTATCAGCAAAGTGATGTCTCTGCTTTTTAATATGCTGTCCAGATTTGTCATAGCTTTTCTTTCAAAGAGCAAAGGTCTTTTAAATTCATGGCTGCAGTCACCATCCGCAGTGATTTTGGAATCCAAGAAAAAGAAATCTGTCTGTTTCCACTTTTTCCCCTTCTATTCACCATGAAGTGATGGGACCAGATGTCATGATCTTAGTTTTTTGAATGTTGACTTTTAAGCCAGCCTTTTCACTCTCCTCTTTCACCTTCATCAAGAGGCTCTTTAGATCCTCTTCACTTTCTGCCATTAGAGTGGTGTTATCTGCATATCTGAGGTTATTGATATTTCTCCTGGCAATCTTGATTCCAGCTTGTGCTTCATCCAGCCCAGCATTTCACATCATGTACTCTGCATAGAAGTTAAATAAGCAGGGTGACATACAGTCTTGACATACCCCTTTCCCAATTTGGAACCAGTCCATTGTTCCATGTCTGGTTCTAACTGTTGCTTCTTGACCTATATACAAGTTTCTCAGGAGACAGGTAAGGTGGTCTGGTATTCCCATCACTTAAAGAATTTTCCACAGATTGTTTTGATCCACACGGTCAAAGGTTTCAGCATAAGTAGTGAAGCAGAAGGTTTTTGGAATCCCCATGCTTTTTCTATGGTTCAATGAATGTTGGCAATTTGATCTCTGGCTCCTCTGCTTTTCTAAACCCAGCTTGTACATCTGGAAGTTGTTGGTTCATGCACTGTTGAAGCCTAACTTGAAGGATTTTGAGCATTACCTTGCGGGCATGTGAAATGACTTCAATTGTACAGTAGTTTGAACATTCTTTAGCATTGCCTTTCTTTGGAATTGGAAAGAAAACACCTTTTCCAGTCCAGTGGCCACTGCTGAGTTTTCCAATATGCTGGCATATTGACTTTAACAGAGTCATCTTTTAGGACTTTTCAAAAGCTAAGCTGAAATTCCATCACCTCCACTAGCTTTGTTCATTGTAATGCCTCCTAGGCTTGCCTGGTAGCTTGGACGGTAAAGTGTCTGCCTCCAACGCGGGAGACCCGTGTTCGATCCCTGGGTCGGAAAGATCCCCTGAAGAAGGAAACGGCAACCCACTCCAGTATTCATGCCTGGAAAATCCCATGGACCGAGGAGCCTGGTGGGCTACAGTCCATCGGGTCACAAAGAGCTGGACACGACTGAGTGACTTCTCTTCCTCTTCCTTCTTCCAATGCTTCCTAAGGCCCACTTGACTTCACACTCTAGGGTATCTGGCTCTAGGTGAGCGATCACACGACCAGGTTATTCAGGTCATTAAGACCTTTTTTGTGTGTAGTTCTTCTGTGTTCTCTTGCTACCTCTTCTTAATCTCTTTTGCCTCTGTTGGGTCCTTGCCATTTCTGTACTTTATTGTGCCCATCTTTGCACAAAGAGAGTATGTAGTTAATGCATTATAAATAAAGTTCAAGTTATATTAATTTGGCTCCAAATTTCACTTGACTAATTTTGGAAGTTCTATATAAGGATTCTAATTCTTTTGTTTAAATTTTTTTTTTCTCTCTATTTCATGAATCAAAAGAAATTCAAGGCAAAAACAATGTGACAGAAACTATTCATCATCATCAAATATGCATGCACTTCCGCTCATGTCATAGCCTTCCCGACACTCAGGCTGGGGCCATGAATCAAGTTCTGGTCATACATTGGGAGAAGTGATGAATGTGACAGTCATGCTGAGATGAGACTGTTAAAACTTGAGTTGCCTTTTCAAGCCCTCTTTTCTCTCCCAAAGCAACTTTGAATAGCACATGCTCCAAATCTATAAGAAGATATCTCAATCATTATTGAACTATGTTGTAAATGCAAAGGAAATATTTATTGTGTTAAGTCACTAAAGTCTGAGGATTAATCTATTAACTAAGCACAGCAAAGCATACAGTGACTAATTCATACTGCCAATACTTCAGTTAAATATTTAAAAGTACAATTTTTATGTCCTAAGTAAATTGTTTTTATCCTTATTAGAAAGTAAGCTATTTCCTTTCAAGAACAATAAAAGCAAATGATACTGGAATATTTATATCTAGTCACTGTAACATCATACTGAACCTCAGTTAATTGTGATCGAATGGGTAAGACTTTAAGAAAAATAGCTTCAAGTACAAAAAAGCTTTGAGGAAAAATTAATGAATGGAAGTCAAGCTCAGAAAAATCCAGGGATTAAGAGAAATTATAAAATAAGTTCATGATTTTATGTGAAATTCACTATCAATTGACATTTCCTAAAGTTAAATCCATAACTTAAAAAATAATTCATGGAAGAAAGAAGAAAAATTCAGTTAAATAAGCATATTCCTAATCTTTGGAGGCTAAAATCTGAGATAAATAAGGTTTTACACATGGCAAGACTTATGGTTATGTACATACTAAATGATATAAAATTGAATTTCTAAATCCAACCATTATTTTTTAGAAATCTTTTCACATGTGTCAGTTGGAATGGAAGATTGTTGAATAAGGGAGGTAAAGAGGATGAAGTTGTCGAAAGAACAAGTGAAAAAAATGGGAATTAAGAAAACTAGCAAAAATCAGGAAAGACTGGTAAAGCAGTGGGAGAAAGAAGGTGCTAGATTATTGTGTTAATAAATAAAGAAACAATGAGTATTGATCACAAATTCAATCCCGTTCAAAAAGAAAAAAGGCCCAGTGAATGTGTTATTTTATTTTGTGCCAGCAGGTGGCAGCTCTTACTAAGTGTATAACAGAGATGTTCCAGAGTATTTCTGTACGGTTCTCAGGCAGGCAATCCTGAAAATTTAATCCAGGCTCTCACTTTAAAATGGAAAGAAAGGAAGAAGCCAAAATTTTATATCAGTCACTTCTTTATACAGCACGAAAATAGGACTTTTCAAAATTGTTTAATTGTAAGAAAAATACAAAACAATTACCTTCTAGGGGTACAATAGAAACAAAATAATATTTCCTCCAATGGAACAATTTTCAGTTACTTCTTGAACTCCTTTCTGTTTCATTTTGTTTGTTTTTGTAAACTTTGAGTTGTCAGAACTCACTAGCGTACTCTAGGTCAGATCATGAAATGCCAGGATTGGATGTATGGGACTTAGCATTATCCTAATCACACAAAAAGTGTTAAACACACACAAAAACCACTGTGCATTTCTCAAGGGTATGTATATCTTTAAATAAGTATCAAGAAGGTATATTGAAAGGACATATATGCATTAGTTCTAATGTTTATGAAAGAGAGGGAATGGGATTAGGTATAGAAAATGGAAAGAAAAAGTATATTTAGATTTATCCATAAATATGTCATAGTTTCTGTCACTTTAGTAAACAGCATATTTTTATCACACTTCCAATTGCTTGTCATGATACATACAGAAATATGGTTGATTTTTGTGTATTGACCTTATATCCTGAAATTCAGCCAAATTCACTTATTGACATTAGTATTATTTTGTAGATTCATTCAGATTTCCTATCTACAGGTTCATGTCATCTTTGAATAAAGACAAGGACTGACTATCACCAATCTGTATATATATGATTTCTCTCTATCTTTTGTCTACTTCACTGCCTAGAATTTCCAGTTTAATAGAAATGGTGAAAGCTGACATCCTTGCCTGTTTTTTAATCTTAGCAATAAATTCACTCTTTCATCATTAAGTATGATTATAGCTGGAGGTATTTTATAGAGTTTCTTCATCAAGTTGGGAAAGTTTCCTTCTTTTCCTAGTTTGCTGAAAATTTTTATAACAGATGTTAAATTTTGTGAAATACTTTTTTCTGTGTCTTTGGAAAGTGTTGTATGGTTTTTCCTTTATAGTCTGTTGATATGGTGAATTACACTGATTAATTAGCCTGAACCAAGCCTACAGTCATGCAGAAGGCAATGGCACCCCACTCCAGTACTCTTGCCTGGAAAATCCCATGGATGGAGGAGCCTGGTAGGCTGCAGTCCATTGGGTCACAAAGAGTCAGACACGACTGAGCGACTTCACTTTCACTTTTCACTTTCATGCATTGGAGAAGGAAATGGCAACCCACCCCAGTGTTCTTGCCTGGAGAATCCCAGGGGAGCCTGGTGGGCTGCCATCAGAGGGGTTGCATAGAGTCAGACACAACTAAAGCGACTTAGCAGCAGCAGCAGCAGCAAGCCTACAGTCCTGGGAGAATCCAACTTAGTTATGATGTTTTATCCTTTTTATATATTTCTGGATTTTATTGGCTAATATTTTGTTGAAAATATTTGCATCCATGTTTACGTGACATAAATTGTCTTTTCTTGAAATGTCTTTGACCTGGTATCAGAGTAATGCTAGTCTCATAAAGTAAGTTGGGAAGTATTCTTTTCCCTTCTATTACCAAAAAAGTTTGAGCAAAATTGGTATATTTCTTCCTTCTTCCTTAAATGTTTGGAGAATTTACCAGTGAAGCCATCTGAACATGGAGTTTTCTTTATGGAGAAGTTTTTAACTATAAATTCAATTCAGTCTATTGATAAAATGTCTGCCATCCAACTGGGATGTTTGAAGCATTTATATTTAATGTAATTATTTATGTGAAGTATGAAAGTGTTAGTCGCTCAGTCATGTCTGACTCTTTGCAACTCCATGGACAATAGCCCACCAGGCTCCTCTGTCCATGGAATTCTCTAGGAAAGAAGACTGGAGTGGGAATTTAAATCTACCACTGTGTTATTTGGGCTTCCGTCATAGCTCAGTTGGTAAAGAATCCACCTGCAATGCAGGAGACTCTGGTTTGATTCCTGGGAGATCCCCTGGAGAAGGGAAAGGCTACCCACTCCAGTATTCTGGCCTGGAGAAATCCATGGCCTAAAGTCCAAGGGGTTGCAAAGAGTCAGATGTGACTTTCACTTTCACTGTGTTATTTTTTCCTTTCTCCCACCAGTAAACTGTTATTGTTTGTTACTTGATGGGTAGTTTATGATGGGACTTTGTTGTTGTTATTATTGTCTAGTCACTAAGTTGTGTCCAACTCTTTGCAACCCCACGGACTGTAGCCCACCAGGCCCCTCTGTCCATGGGATTTCCCAGGCAAGAATATTGGAATGGATTGCCATTTCCTTCTCTAGGGCATCTTCTTGACCCAGGGATGCAACCCATGTCTCCTGCATTTGCAAGCAGAGTCTTTACCACTGTGCCATCAGGGAAGCCCCATGGTGGAATGAAGAAGGTTCTTATTTCTCCTGGCCATCCTGAGCCTTAGGCAGGCCATGTGTACCTGGGGCCTTAGGTAAGCTTTCCCAGTTTTCCCAACCCTGCCAGCTCTTAGAATCAACCTCTTGAGAATCTTGGGCTAGAGAAGGTTTTCTGCCCCTCCTCCATCATCATACTTCTCCTCTTGTTACTCATTGCAAAATTCATGGTTGGGCAGAGGGGTTTCTTCTCCTTCTCACTACAGCACATGGCTTTTGCTTCTGTCCCTTCCTTAATAGCAGTGTATCTTTGCCTGGGCCCTGGTAGTACAATGGCTTCCTGCTCATCTCCCAGAGGTTTATAGCTTCTGCTTTGGATGTAAGAAGAGTCTAGAAAATGCACAAATTTTCACTAAGGAGCATGCTCTCAGATCCCCTGGTCTATACCCAAGATTGTACTCATAGTCATTTTCATGAATACCAGGTAGAGACCAATGGAAAAGAACTGATAAATGAATGACTCCAAGGTTCCCAAAGACCCTAAACTGCCACTGTAGTTCACACTCAGCCTTTAAGGAGTTGTTAAAAGTTTAGCTGTTTTCTTTTTCTTGATTTTATGACAACAACCTCTTCCATCTGTGATCTGTGAAAGGGGAAACAGATCGTATGTGCCATTAGAAATGAAAATGGAGAGGTCACAACAGACAACACAGAAATAAAAAGGATCATAAGAAACTACTATCCTCAGTTATATGCCAATAAAATGGCCAACCTGGAAGAAATGGACAAATTCTTAGAAAAGTATAGCTTTCCAAAACTGAACCAGGAAGAAATAGAAAATCTTAACAGACCCATCACAAGCATGGAAATTGAAACTGTAATCGGAAATCTTCCAGCAAACAAAAGCCCAGGTCCAGACAGCTTCACAGCTGAATCCTACCAAAAATTTAGAGAAGAGCTAACACCTATCCTACTCAAACTCTTCCAGAAAATTTCAGAGGAAGGTAAACTTCCAAACTCATTCTATGAGGCCACCATCACCCTAATACCAAAACCTGACAAAGATGCCACCAAAAAAAGAAAACTACATCTGGTCCCATCACTTCATGGGAAATAGATGGGGAAACAGTGGAAACAATGTCAGACTTTACCTTTTTGGGCTCCACAATCACTGCAGATGGTGACTGCAGCCACAAAATTAAAAGACGCTTACTCCTTGGAAGAAAAGTATGACCAACCTAGATAGCATATTCAAAAGCAGAGACATTACTTTGCCAACAAAGGTCTGTCTAGTCAAGGCTGTGGTTTTTCCAGTAGTCATGTATGGATGTGAGAGTTGGACTGTGAAGAAGGCACAGGGCCAAAGAATTGATGCTTTTGAACTGTGGTGTTGGAGAAGACTCTTGAGAGTCCCTTGGACTGCAAGGAGATCCAACCAGTCCATTCTAAAGATCAGCCCTGGGATTTCTTTGGAAGGAATGATGCTAAAGCTGAAACTCCAGTACTTTGGCCACCTCATGGGAAGAGTTGACTCATTGGAAAAGACTGTGATGCTGGGAGGGATCGGGGGCAGGAGGAGAAGGGGACGACAGAGGATGAGATGGCTGGATGGCATCACTGACTCAATGGACGTGAATCTGAGTGAACTCCGGGAGCTGGTGATGGACAGGGAGGCCTGGTGTGCTGCAATTCATGGGGTCACAAAGTGTTGGACACGACTGAGCAACTGAACTGAATTGAATAGGCCAATATCACTGATGAACATTGATGCAAAAATCTTTAACAAAATTCTAGGAATCAGAATCCAACAACACATTAAAAAGATCATACATCATGACCAACTGGGCTTTATCCCAGGGATGCAAGGATTCTTCAATATCCACAAATCAGTCAATGTAATACACCACATTAACAAATTAAAAAATAAAAGCCATATGATTATCTCTATAGATGCAGAGAAGGCCTTTGACAAAATTCAACATCCATTTATGATAAAAACCCTCCAGAAAGCAGGAATAGAAGGAACATACCTCAACATAATAAAAGCTATATATGACAAACCCACAGCAAACATTATTCTCAATGGTGAAAAATTGAAAGCATTTCCCCTAAAGTCAGGAATAAGACAAGAGTGCCCACTCTCACCACTACTATTCAACATAGTTTTGGAAGTTTTGGCCACAGCAATCAGAGCAGAAAAAGAAATAAAAGGAATCCAGATTGGAAAAGAAGAAGTAAAACTCTCACTGTTTCCAGATGACATGATCCTCTATGTAGAAAACCCTAAAGACTCCACCAGAAAATTACTAGAGCTAATCAATGATTAGCTCTACAAGTAAAGTTGCAGGATATAAAATCAACACACAGAAATCCCTTGCATTCCTATACACTAATAATGATAAAATAGAAAGAGAAATTAAGGAAACAATTCCTTTCACCATTGCAATGAAAAGAATAAAATATTTAGGAATATATCTACCTAAAGAAACAAAAGACCTATATATAGAAAACTGTAAAACACTGGTGAAAGAAATCAAAGAGGACACTAATAGATGGAGAAATATACCATGTTCATGGATAGGAAGAATCAATATAGTGAAAATGAGTATACTACCCAAAGCATTCTATAGATTCAATGCAATCCCTATCAAGCTACCAATGGTATTTTTCACAGAGCTAGAACAAATAATTTCACAATTTGTATGGAAATACAAAAAACCTCAAATAGCCAAAGCAATCTTGAGAAAGAAGAATGGAACTGGAGGAACCAACCTGCCTGACTTCAGACTACACTACAAAGCCACAGTCATCAAGACAGTATGGTACTGTCACAAAGACAGAAATATAGATCAATGGAACAAAATAGAAAGCCCAGAGATAAATCCATGCACCTATGGACACCTTATCTTCGACAAAGGAGACAAGAATATACAATGGGGAAAAGACAAATCTCTTTAACAAGTGGTGCTGGGAAAACTGGTCAACCACTTGTAAAAGAATGAAACTAGAACACTTTCTAACACCATACACAAAAATAAACTCAAAATAGATTAAAAATCTAAATGTAAGACCAGAAACTATAAAACTCCTAGAGAACATAGGCAAAACACTCTCCGACATAAATCACAGCAGGATCCTCTATGACCCACCTCCCAGAATATTGGAAATAAAAGCAAAAATAAACAAATGGGACCTAATTAAAATTAAAAGGTTCTGCACAACAAAGGAAACTATAAGCAAGGTGAAAAGACAGCCTTCAGAATGGGAGAAAATAATAGCAAATGAAGCAACCAACAAATAATTAATCTCAAAAATATACAAACAACTCCTGCAGCTCAACTCCAGAAAAATAAATGACCCAATCGAAAAATGGGCCAAAGAACTAAATAGACATTTCTCCAAAGAAGACATAGAGATTGCTAACAAACACATGAAAAGATGCTCAGCATCACTCATTATCAGAGAAATGCAAATCAAAACCACAATGAGGTGCAATTTCACTCTAGTCAGAATGGCTGCGATCCAAAAGTCTATAAGAAATAAATGCTGGAGAGGGTGTGGAGAAAAGGGAACCCTCTTACACTGTTGGTGGGAATGCAAACTAGTACAGCTACTATGGAGAACAGCGTGGAGATTCCTTAAAAAACTGGAAATAGAACTTCCATATGACCCAGCAATCCCACTGTTGCACATACACACCGAGGAAACCAGAATTGAAAGAGACACGTGTACCCCAATGTTCATTGCAGCACTGTTTATAATAGCCAGGACATGGAAGCAACCTAGAGGTCCATCAGCAGATGAATGGATAAGAAAGCTGTGGTACATATACACAATGGAGTATTACTCAGCCGTTAAAAAGAATTCATTTGAATCAGTTCTGATGAGGTGGATGAAACTGGAGCCGATTATACAGAGTGAAGTAAGCCAGAAAGAAAAACACCAATACAGTATACTAACACATATATATGGAATTTAGGAAGATGGCAATGACGACCCTGTATGCAAGATAGGGAAAGAGACACAGATGTGTATAACGGACTTTTGGACTCAGAGGGAGAGGGAGAGGGTGGGATGATTTGGGAGAATGACATTCTAACATGTATACTATCATGTGAATTGAATCGCCAGTCTATGCCTGACGCAGGATGCAGCATGCTTTGGGCTGGTGCATGGGGATGACCCAGAAAGATGTTCTGGGGAGGGAGGTGGGAGGGGGGGTTCATGTTTGGGAATGCATGTAAGAATTAAAGATTTTAAAATTTAAAAAATAAAAAACAAACAAAAAAAAAAGTACAAAAAAAAAAAAAAAAAGAAAGAAATGCTGGAGAGGGTGTGGAGAAAAGGGAACCCTCTTACACTGTTGGTGGGAATGCAAACTAGTACAGCTACTATGGAGAACAGCGTGGAGATTCCTTAAAAAACTGGAAATAGAACTTCCATATGACCCAGCAATCCCACTGTTGCACATACACACCGAGGAAACCAGAATTGAAAGAGACACGTGTACCCCAATGTTCATTGCAGCACTGTTTATAATAGCCAGGACATGGAAGCAACCTAGAGGTCCATCAGCAGATGAATGGATAAGAAAGCTGTGGTACATATACACAATGGAGTATTACTCAGCCATTAAAAAGAATACATTTGAATCAGTTCTAATGAGGTGGATGAAACTGGAGCCTATTAATAGAGTGAAGTAAGCCAGAAAAACACCAATACAGTATACTAATACATATATATGGAATTTAGAAAAATAGAAATGATAACCCTGTATGTGAGACAGCAAAAGAGACACAGATGTATAGAACAGTCGTTTGGACTCTGTGGGGGAGGGCAAGGGTGGGATGATTTGGGAGAATGGCATTGAAACATATATAATATCTTATGTGAAATGAATCGCCAGTCCAGGTTCAATGCATGATACAGGATGCTCGGGGCTGGTGCACTGGGATGACCCAGAGGGATGGTATGGGGAGGGGGGTGGGAGGGGGGTTCAGGATGGGGACCACGTGTACACTCGTGGCGGATTCATGTTGATGTATGGCAAAACCAATACAATATTGTAAAGTAATTAGCCTCCAATTAATATAAATAAATTTATATTAAAAAATAATAATAGAATAGTCTTTGATAAACTGAGTTTATATAATAAAGGATTTTACCTCTGAAAGCAGAAGAATGTTAGAAAGAATGGTGAGGGATCTGCCCTAATAATTAACTCATAGACTCTGATTATTGCATTTTCATCCCATGACTTCTACATTTAGCAATCTTCTTGTTTGCCAATGTTGTTAATTTCACTCTGTGTAAAGGCGTTAATTTTACTGTCAACTGAACTTTTTGTTACCAGTCTTTTTGTTACCAGCTATTACAGATACTTGCGAAGATTTCAATCCTGGGAGAAAGGACCCCAATGATGAAGAAAACTTATGAAATACTCCAGCCCATAAGAAAAAGATTCTCCCACTCCTTTTTTTTTTTTTCAATTGAAATAGACTGGATTTACAATGCTGTGCTAGTTTCAGGTATCCAGTTTGTGACTGCCACACCCAGCATCTGAGTTCAGGCCTTCGTTGTATAACCTGCATTGTTGTCGTAGCACTACAACTGGTTTCCATTATGCTGGTATCTAATATATTGCTGTCAAAATAAGCATCTTACAGTGCTGCTCTAATTATGTCACTTCAGAACATGATTTTGAAATTCTGTGTAACTCTATTGCTTGCCAAATTAAATACAGACTTTTCAACTAGCTTTCAAGACCATCCAAAACATCCCAAATATCTTTCTAGACTTGCTTCACCCTAAACCTCTGTTCATTCATTCAATAAATGGGAAGCAGTACCTATGAAGTACCAAGGCACTGTGCTGGAGTGAACCAGTGATCTAATAAAGAAAATGTCTTTTTGAGTTCTGTAAACCACTCTGCAAATTAATCAAACTGAAGGAAGAGGTCATGGGAACCTTCATTATATAACTGGTTGGTCAAAAGCACAGATAACAACCTCAGCTTGCAATGGGCATAGGAAGTAGGGAGGGATTGGGAAGTCTTGTGCAGCTAAGCCCTTGGCTTGTGGAATCCAGTGCTATCTCTGGGTAGATAAGGTAGAAATATAGAATACCCAGCTGGTGTCAAAACATTGCTTGTTAGAGGTGTGGGGAATTAAACTCCTCGCCTTGCAACTTTGAATTGTGTGCTCAAAACTAAAACTATTTTACAAATTGGAAAACTGCGGCAACAGAAAAGCTAAGTGTCTTGCCTGAGGCTACGTAAGTAGTAGAACTGTCATTACAAACCAAAGCAACTGGTTCAAGAGTCCACACTCTTAACTACGGAATTAACAGATGAAAAGGTAAAAGAAAGAATTACAAGCAGATGAAACAGCCCATGAAAATACCCCGTGGGCTTGGTGAGAATGGGGACTCAATGTCCAGGGTGGCTAGAGCAGAGAGGGGAAATAAGCATGAAGGTGTCTCTGAGAGGAAGCAGAGGCCCATCTTGCAGAACCTTCTAAACCAGGTTGTGGAATACTGTCCACTCTGAGAATGATGGGATGCCATTTAAGTATAGTAAGTAGGGACTAATAGGAATTTTGAAGATATTCTGGTCGCAGTGTGGAAAAGAGATTAGAGAGAGGATTAGAGTGGATGTGAATAAACTAGTTATTGCTGATGTACACATGAGATACATTGAGAGGTGGACTATGATAAAAGTCAGCTTGAAGAAAGAATGGCAAGTTGGAAATACATGTCTTATTGCATAACACAGAAGTCCTTTTCTAGACTTTTGTACTTGGTCTAAATACTTCCCATAAGAATTCATCTCCAATCTTATAATGGAAGTTAACAGGAAATGAATTCCTACAATATTTAACTTTAAAGAGATAATATTAGATATTATATTCTGTGGCTACATTCTGTTTTTACAAGAATGAGAAGACTCATCCAAGCAGTGGTGTTAATACTTTAATAAACAATAAAATAACTTGGAAAAGTACCTGGCAGAACACAGCATGTATTAGTCACTCAGTAATATTTATTGAAACTACAATCACAGACAACTAGCAAATCTGATCACACAGACCACAGCCTTGTCTAACTCAATAAACTAAGCCATCCTGTGTGTGGCCACCAAGATGGCCAGGTCATGGTGGAGAGGTCTGACAGAATGTGGTCCACTGGAGAAGGGAATGGCAAACCACTTCAGTATTCTTGCCTTTAGAACCCCATGAACAGTATGAAAAGGCAAAAAGGTAGGATGTTGAAAGATGAACTCCCCAGGTCGGTAGGTGCGCAGTATGCTACTGGAGATAAGTGGAGAAATAACTCCAGAAAGAATGAAGGGATGGAGCCAAAGCAAAAACCATACCCAGTTGTGGATGGGACTGGTGATGGAAGCAGGGGTCGATGCTGTAAAGAGCAATATTGCATAGGAACCTGGAATGTCAGGTCCATGAATCAAGGCAATTGGAAGTGGTCAAACAGGATATGACAAGAGTGAACGTCGACATTCTAGGAATCAGTGAACTAAGATGGACTGGAATGGGTGAATTTAACTCAGATGACCATTATATCTACTATTGTGGGCAGGAATCCCTTAGAAGAAATGGAGTAGCCATCATAGTCAACAAAAAAGTCCGAAATGCAGTACTTGGATGCAATCTCAAAAACAATAGAATGATCACTGTTCGTTGCCAAGGCAAACCATTCACTATCACAGTAATCCAAGTCTACGCCCCGACCAGTAATGCCGAAGAGGCTGAAGTTGAACAGCTCTATGAAGACCTACAAGACCTTCTAGAACTAACACCCAAAAAAGACATCATTTTCATCATAGGGCACTGGAAGGCCAAAGTAGGAAGTCAAGAAACACCTGGAGTAACAGGCAAATTTGGCCTTGGAGGACAGAATGAAGCGGGGCAAAGGCTAATAGAGTTCTGCCAAGAGAACAAACTGGTTATAGCAAACACCCTCTTCCAACAACATAAGAGAAGACTCTACACATGGACATCACCAGATGGTCGACACCAAAATCAGATTGATTATACCCTTTGCAGCCAAAGATGGAGAAGCTCTATATAGTCAGCAAAAACAAGACCAGGAGCTGACTGTGGCTCGGATCATGAACTCCTTATTGCCAAATTCAGACTGAAATTGAAGAAAGTGGAGAAAACCACTAGACCATTCAGGTATGACCTAAATCAAATCCCTTATGACTATACAGTGGAAGTGAGAAATAGATTTAAGGGACTAGATCTGATAGAGTGCCTGATGAACTATGGATGGAGGTTTGTGACATTGTACAGGAGACAGGAATCAAGACCATCCCCAAGAAAAAGAAATGCAAGCAAAAGGGCTGTCTGAGGAGGCCTTACAAATAGCTGTGGAAAGAAGGGAAGTGAAAAGCAAAGGAGAAAAGGAAAGATATACCCATTTGAATGCAGAGTTCCAAAGAATAGCAAGGAGATATAAGAAAGCCTTCCTCAGTTTTATGATTACTATTGCTATTTTTGATAACCATTATGTTAACAAAAAGAATTCAATAGATGTTTGTTCAGTGAGTTCTATGTGTCAGATGTTGGCCTAGGTTTGGAATATAAAAATAACTAAAATACAATCCTATGTTTCAGCTCTTACGTTCATATCCTACTGATGATTAGGTAAAAGGCTACATTACAACGTGAGAGATAACTGCAACATAGTAAGGGTTAACGCATTACTTTTAATTGTATGGGAATCCAAGCCTTATTACTCTCAATTGGTTTTAACGTAGGGATTTTCATAGCATGAATACAGTAAAAATCAATGTTCAAAGCTCAAAGCTTCTGTGGTTCAAAGTTCAATAAAATAGTTATACTTTTCTTTTAAGAGCAATCTGGATCCCAGAGAAAATGTAACCAGATAATAGGTTATAAAACCGAATTTTATTTGGATTTTTATGACTGACTGGGAGAATCCATGCTTATAAGGATTATTTTGTTTAGATTAAGACCCCAGGCACTTCATATTAAGTAGGCATGCATGTGTGCTCAGTAGTGTCTGACTCTCTGTGACCCCATGGACTGTAGCCCACCAGGCACCCCTGTCCACAGGATTCTCCAGGCAAGAATACTGGAGGGGGTTGCCATGCTCTCCTCCAGGGGATCTTCCCAATCCAGGAATTGAACCTGCATCGCCTTTGTCTCTTAAATTGCAGGCAGAACTTTTACCCACTGAACCACCCAGGAAGCCCCACATTAGGCGTAGTGTTAAATATATTAAACCTGAGAAGTGGTTTAGAGGACACTTCCTTTCTGCTCAGCATCCTTTCCTTTGGATTAGTGTGGAAGTTCATCCATTCCATATTAATATTTTCAGTCCATGCAAAGCAGGTAAGAATGTCATGACTCAAACAAAATCAATTAAAATATCTCCAGATCATCAGAGATTTCATATCAGGTCGCTAGGAGGGAGTGTGATGTTCTCTTTTTCTGGACAAATGACTTGTAAAATGAAGTAGATTAGGCATCTTTTCATTATGATCATCTCTTTCTAAGAAGTCAGGCAAAGATGGGTAATCTGAGCGATGGAGAGAAATGGAGTCCTAAGGACATCATTTCAACCCTTGTATCTATCTGTGCCTTAAAGTTCTAGCTCCTCCCATCAAAATCTCCGCATACATGAACCAAAACAGTATGTATTCTACTTCAGCTTGTAGGAGTTGAGTTTCTTTTGTTTGCAACCAAATGGTCCTGACCCTTACATGCTGGTAGTACATAACATTTATTGCTGTTATTATTTCATAATTATTCAGAAGCAGTAATACATTATGCAAAACATTGAACAATATAAAACAATTTTAGCACCACAATTCCTAGGAACTTATTTAAATTAAGTCATAAAAATGAGAAGGATATTCATTTGCCAGGAAAGAAGATGAGGTAAACAGAAAGGAAAAGATTGTGATATTACACTGATCTCTCTGCTGGGCTTTTCCTTAGATATCACTCTTACCCTTTCAGAGGACAACCTGCAGTTATTTTACTAGATTAAATCAAGAATGAAAAGGTAGACTAATATCTAACAAGAAGATAATTTAATCGCCATATACTCATAAAACTAGAATACAACAGCAGTAAAATAAATGAACCATAGCTTCACACATCACGTTGATGAATCTCGAACGTGATGTTGAGTGACAAAGCCATTTCAGCCAGTAAGTGTTATAAATAACACTTAACATACCACTAGAAGTATATACAGATGGAATATAATGAAAAGTGAGGAGATAATTAAACTAATATTCAGAATAATAGTCACCCTTGGTAGGAAAGGGGAGAGACGTTATTGGAGAGGCGCAGAGGCTCTCAGAGGCACGGTTAATGTTCTATCGCTTAACCTGGGGTGACAGCATATAGGTGTATGGATTCTTATTGCTGCTGTAACAACATACAGCAAACTTGGTAGCGTAAAACAATAAAAATTCATTATCTCACAGGTTGAAGTTCAGAAGTCTGAAATGGGTCTTATGGAGCATAAATTAAAGTGTTGGCAGAGCCGAGAGTTTTCTGGAGGATCAAGAAGAGAATATATTTTGGGGCTCTTCCAGTGTTCAGAGGCTGCTGCATGTCTTGACTTCTAACCATGCTGCTCCAGCCTGCTTCTATCATCACATGCTCCTCTCTGATTCTGACTTTCCTACCTCCCTCTTTATCAGAACCCTTACTATTGCACTGGGCCACACAGATAATCCAGCTATATTGTACACAGCTATAACCTACCCACACAAGTGAGGATTTATATGGCTAGGGGAAATACATTGTATGAACTGGCAAGCATAGACAGATGTTGCCTGGAAGCACTGAGCCGTTTGGTTTGGAGCCAGCCCTCGTAGGAGAGATCTAAACCACCATGGACTCAGAGACTGGGGAAAAAAGTCTATTATGGAGTAAACACTCATTTGTCAGCAAGTGTGTAGTGCAGGATAGGTGGCAGACATTTTTTTCTGGAAATCTAGCCTTGGCCTAAAAACCCAACACAATTTTAGAACTCACTAGGTACTTTGAACCGAAAATAACAAATCCAAAACCTAAAAACGAATTGAAAGACGAATAAAGCAACCTACCTTCTAAGATCAGGAAAGGTACTGTTTTAGACTTGCTCCTTAGTTTCCCATGTCCAGCTTGATGTTAGCCTCCTAGAACAGTAAAGAAAAAAATGCTTTTGAAATCATATTTGGACCTAAATCATAACTATGCCACACTTTTGTTTTGTGAGCTTGGACAGTGCCTAATTATTTTAACTTCAGCTTTCTCATTTGCAAATCTAATTTCCTCACTGAGAAGGAAAAATGAAATAACTAATTTAAACTTTAAGATTCTAAAACGCTATGAAACTATGTTTCTGTCCTTAATGAAACTCGTGTTGATGATGAGGGGTTGACAGTGTTACCACCTTAACTATAATCGATAGAATCAAGACATTAAAAGAAAAAGAAAATGATACAACGGCATCATGAAAGAGGAGTCTGGTGGAGCAGGCCTTCTGTCCATTCAATAAATGACTAACAAAAACAATTACATTAGAAATAATGTTAATATTAGATTTGTATACTAAAGCAATCTACCTTCTAGGCAGCCATCCTAATTAACCAGTGAATCTAGCCCTTCTTCCCAGGTGCATAATTCATAAAATATGTTAATACCATAAGAAACAGTTAACCAAGTCATAAGCTCATTCTCGTATATACTAAACAACAAAAAACATGAAATTACTAACTTGATGGTCTCAAGATTATGTTTCTCATAATTGCAGGAAAAATGCTAGCATGAGTTCACTTCTTGTCAAGGCCGTTGGTTCAAAGGCATGACATTATAGAAAAGGAGGAGAATAGAGGCTAACTTAGAATATTATAAATGACTCAACTAGTTGTCAGTAACCTGAATTCAAACAAATGAACAATTTTACTTCACATAAGCCACTTTATTTGGCTGGGCTTCAGCAGTTACGAATACATTCATTAATCATTAGTTTGTTTATTCAACAGATGTTTCTTGATCATATACTAAGTGCCAAGCACTGCTTAGTTGCTAGTGATTCAGTGGTGAGCAAATACAGATATAGTTTCTACCCTCTTGGAGTTAACACTAAAACTTGTTTCACTTTGCAAATCAACTATACTTCAATTTTTTAAAAAACAACAAAAATCTGTTTCACTGAATAATTGTGAGAAAGAAACAGTTAATGTACTCAAAATGTTTTGCTGTAATGGAAGAAAAAAAAAGCTTCAGTGTCTACCATTCTTTGACTATTTAAGCATTTAGAAAAGTATGGGAAATGACATAAAACTACTCCAGCTCTAGTCAATCTTGCCATTGTGCCTTGTTTTGTTTCTTTGTTTGGTTTAGCTCTCCTTTGCCTCTATTTTTTCCCAATCTTATTTCCCTTCCTTCTTCCCTACTTGTAGCTACTATCCTCAATGTTGTGCTTAACATTTCTGTGTGTTAAAAAAAAATTTACTATATAAATTAGTACCTTATGGTAGTATTGTATATTTTGGAATTCCATAGAAATTGTATTACTCTGTACATATTGTTCACCAGCTTGCCTTTTTTTCATTAAAAATTTTATTGGCGATTTAAAAAAAATATTACCATAGTAGTGCTGCTGCTGCTGCTGCTAAGTCACTTGTCATGTCCGACTCTGTGCGACGCCATAGACGGCAGCCCACCAGGCTCCGCCATCCCTGGGATTCTCCAGGCAAGAACCCTGGAGTGAGTTGCCATTTCCTTCTCCAATGCATGAAAGTGAAAAGTGAAAGTAAAGTGGCTCAGTCGTGTCCGACTCTTTGCGACCCCATGGACTGCTGCCTACCAGGCTCCTCCATCCATGGGATTTTCCAGGCAAGAGTACTGGAATGAGGTACCATTGCCTTAGTTCATTCACTTTCAGTGCTATAGAGAAAGGACTGGCAAACTTTCTCTGTTAAGGGCCAGACAGAAAATATTTTAGGCTTTGCAGACTATATGGCCTTTGTGGCAATTAGTCCGTGCTGTGGCACAGAAGTAGACATAAAGGACACACAACAAATGAGGATGACCATGTTCCAATAAAACTTTATCTACAAAAATAGCAGCTCAGAGCGGTAGTTTGCCATCCTCAGCTGCTGAGCAGTAGTTCTCAACCTTGACAGAAATTAGTATTACCCGGAGAGCCTTTTCAAAATACCCATGCTTGGTATTGAGACAGAGCTTCCCAGGTGGCTCAGTGGTAAAGAATCCGCCTGCCAAGCAGGAGACACAGGTTCAATCCCGGGGTTGGGAAGATCTCCTGAAGAAGCAAAAGGCAACCCACTCCAGTATTCTTGCCTGGGAAATCCCATGGACAGAGGCGCATGGCAGGCTACAGTATATGAAGTCACGAAAGAGCTGGACACAACTTAGCTATTAAACAACAGCAACAGAGACTATTTCAGTTCAGTTCAGTTCAGTTCAGTCGCTCAGTCGTGTCCAACTCTTTGTGACCCCATGGACTGCAGCACGCCAGGCCTCCCTGTCCATCACCAACTCCTGGAGTTTACCCAAACTCATGTCCATTGAGTCAGTGATGCCATCCAACCATCTCATCCTCTGTTGTCCCCTTCTTTCAATAAACTCTGCACTAAACTGAGAGTAATTGGGTGACTTAATAGTCTCAATACATAAAGAAGTTCTCTTAATATTGCTACCGAGCAAGGGCTTGACATGCAGAGAAGCCAATAATACTGCACCAGCCTTTGAGCAAAAAAAGAGCTTGTGTGCGAGGTCAACTGTCATGGCAGGAGGCAGGGCTCAAGTCTGTCTCCCCTGTCTAGGGTTTGGTTAAACTTTTTTTGAATTATGAACGACAGGCTGGTATGTAGAAGCGCTAGCGGGGCAGTTTCCCATTGGAGAGCTTTGTGTTTAGTCGCTCAGTCGTGTCTGACTCTTTGCAACACCATGGACTATACAGTCCATGTAATTCTCCAGGTCAGAATACTGGAGTGGGTAGCCTTTCCCTTCTCCAGGAGATCTTCCCAACACTTGGCCATAGACAGTAAGGTACAGAATGGTGGGTTTTAGCACTGGATCTTCCAGGACAATGGAGCCCTCATTTCTGAAAGGGTTCCAGTGTTCAGGTTCCAAGTGGAGGAGATGTGGGTTCTGAGTGTTACCTGAGGGAGATTTTCCTTATCTGCACATGCTCAGATTCGTGACTTGCACTTCTGGCTCTGCTGTGTTTGCAAGACAACTAGACATCCATTTATCTGTCGACAGAGAAGGACCAATTTGAGCTGGTCCTGAAGTTACATTAACAATTTTAACTGTTAAAGTATTGACTTATATTAATTTCTTCCCAATTCTCATATTGCCATCTAAGATTTTTACATAGTTACTAAGTCTATTATCTCTTACTAGATTATCATACTTAATTAGGTCACACCTAATCCTACAACGTATGGCTTCCCTGGTGGCTCAGACGGTAAAGCGTCTGTCTACAATGTGGGAGACCTGGTTTTGAGCCCTGGGTTGGGAAGATCCCCTGGAGAAGGGAATGGCAATCCACTCCAGGACTATTGCCTGGAAAATCCCATGGACAGAGGAGCCTGGTAGGCTACAGGCCATGGGGTCGCCAAGAGTGGACACGACTGAGCGACTTTACTTACTTTTACTTTCTAATCCTACAATCCAGAAGCAGCACAGTATGGCAGTGATCACAACTGGCTCTGTGTTGGAGCTTCCTGGGTTCAAATCTCAATTCTACAAATTAATTTTTTAATATCTTCATTATGTTTTAGCATTGCCATTTTTAAAATGAGAGTGGTAGTAACAATTCTATGACCCAGATGTGTTAATGCACGTTTAATGGGACACCTGGTACAGAGGAAGCAGTATAGAATTTAGTGCTTATTTTTATTACAAGAACAAATGTTGTGCGCCTATGATGGAGGGTGTAAAAAAGGTTTTAACAAAGTCATCCAATTAAATAGAACTGAAAATAAATAGGGTAACAAAAGGGGCACCCTCTGGCTTCAAACCACTCATGTAGGTCTGCTTATCCTCTCTGGCCTTGTGTCTGTCACAGAATGTCTCTTATGCTGGAAGAACCTGCAGCATCAGAACAGGGCCAAAGGTGTCCTCCATTACTGCTATCAACTGATTTCTCTGTTTCATCAGAGCTTTCTCAGAGGCAAAGTCCTAAGGAGATTACAGGTTCTACAAGTGGTCATTCAAAGGTGAATCCAAAGGAGCGTCAGCCTGCAGCAGGTGGCCACAGCATTGGGCAGGGAGCCAGCCCAGTGCTGGGTGTTGGTCCCCCAGGATACAAGCACTGCTACCAGTGTGGCAGACGGCCCCTTTGGCCTGGAGAACACTGTGTGATGGGTGCTGGCACCCGGGAGCCACAGACACCTGCACACACTGTCAGTGGCACCCATGTGGACCCCACCACCACAACCAGTGCCAGGTGACAGGCGCAGGCAGAGCACAGGCCGGTCCTTGGGTGGCTCTCTGGGACACCCAGTGGCAGTGCCTGGGGAGCCGGACGCAACTAAACAAATTAGAAACCAATCACAGGGCTGGAGCAAGGTCCTGTAAGCCTCTCTCTGTGCCAGGGATTAACCTTTTAATGTTAGATTGTAGAGAGATGAGAGGGAAGGCGCTAAAGGGACACTCCGAGGGCTTCTGTGTGTGTGTGCTCAGTCCTGTACGACTCTTTGTGACCCCATGAACAGTAGCTCACCACTCTCTGTCCATGGAATTTTCCTGCCGAGAATACTGGAGTGGGCTGCCATTTACTCCTCGAGGAGATCTTCTTGACCCAGGGATCAAACCCCACATCTCTTGTGCCTCCTGCATTGGCAGGCAGATTCTTTACACTGCGCTTCCTAGGAAGCCCCCAGAGGGCTTGGTGCAATAGCTATTTACCAATCAACATGAAAGTACCCCAGTATCTGAACAACAGTTGTGTGATATTTTTAATAAAATAGGTATAACAGATATTTTTATTTTGCTCTGACTGCTGAACAATGTTTTATTTGGGTATTGGTTTATTTTCTCTCAGCACTTTGAGTATATTATTCCATGGTCTTCTGGGTTTTATTGAGGCATTGAGAAGTCTTTTGAGGGTCATTATTCCTATAAATATAATATGTTTCTTCTTTGGCATTCTTTTTTAATATCTTTATGATGCAGTTGTTTTTCAGTTTTCATATGATACTTCTAGAAATGGATTCTTTTTTTCTCAGGAATTGCATTTTCCAAATTTGAGGCTTCATTTCTCATCAAGTATTGATAATACTTCAGCTATTATCTCTTTGAGTATTTCCAAACTTTATCTTTTCTTGTTTCTCCGTCTAGAACTCCTATTATACCCATCCATTCTATTTCCTCCTCTATTAACTTCTTTTTCATATTTCCATCTTTCTGTACTAAATCCTGGGCAACTCGCTCAGAATTTTTATTAATGCATAAGTTCTCTTTTAAAAAAGTTATTTGTACCATGGTAAGAATTTAAAGTATCAAAGAGGCAACCATTTTAATTTTTTCTACTGATCCCTTTCGATATGACTTTCATATCACTAAATACCATGCTTTTATTGCTGGTTCTTGATTTTTCAGATATATAGGTATCGTATCTATTATCTATTGCTGTACAACAAACCACCCAAAATGTAGTGGCTTAAAACAACTTATTATCTTTCATAATTCTGTAAGGTGACATGGTGGTTCTTCTTCATGTGATACCAACTAAGATACTGGACAACTGGAAGGCTTAGATGACTCTCTCTTGAAGCTGGCCATTTGTCTGGGCTGCCAGTTGGAAGCTCAGCCAGAGCTGTGGGCAGAGCACTTCAGCTCTTTTTCATAGGGTCTAACATGGTAGCCAAATTCACAGATTCAGTTATTAAGTACTTGACACAAGTTAGGGCTTCCCTGGTGGCTTGATGGTAAAGAATCCACCTACAATGCAGGAAACACAGGAGACATAGTTTCCATCCCTGAGTTGGGAAGATCCCTTGGAGGAGGGCATGGCAACCCACTCCAGGATTTTTGCCTGGAGAATCCTCACGGACAGAAGAGCCTGGCAGACTACAGTCCATAGGGTCACAAAGAATCGGACATGACTGAAGTGACTCAGCACAACTTAGCATACACGCCACGCACAAGTTAGAATTGCTATGTCTTCTTGATTAATTCAGTTTTACCACAATTAAAACATCCCTCTTTACCACTGGTAATGTTCCTTGTACTGATGTCCAATTTGTCTCATATTAACATAATCATACCAGTCCTATGGTTTAATTAGTGTTTGTATAGTTATCTTGATCCTTACTTTTAATCTGTTTCCACATTAAAAGTGCATCTCTTGTGAACAACACATAGTGGGATTTTGTTTTAATCCAGTCTGTGAAAAAAATTCTTACTTTTGAATTGAAGTGTTTAGCCCATTTACAGTAATAATTAATATGGTTGGTTCTACTATCTTGTAATTTGTCTTTCATTTATCCCATCAATTCTTCCTCTTTTTTCTTATTTACTGCACTATTTTGGATTGAATTCTCTGTTTATTTCCTTGCTTTTAATATTCCTTTTTGCTTCTTCCACAGACTTTATAGCTATTACTGTTTGGTGTGTGTGTGTGTTTCCTTCATCGTGTGTCTTCCAATGATTGCCTTAGGGGAGTGGTTCTCAATAGGAGGCAATATTATTTCTCAGAGGACACTGGCAATAACTGAAGGAATTTTTGGTTGTCACACTGGGGGTCATGGATACCATGTGTCTGGTGGTTAGAGGCCAATGATGCTGCTAAACATCCTGTAGTGTACAGAACAGACCCCCATGACAAAGAATCATCTGGTCCAATATGTCAATGACGCTGAGATTAAGCAATCCTGTTTTAGAAATTATCATACGCATCCTTAATTTACCATAGAAATTGAAATTATATTAAACTATTTCTCTACTAATAGAGGGCTTCCCAGGTGGCACGGTGGTAAAGAATCCACCTGCCAATGCAGGAGATGCAAGAGACTCAGGCTCTATCCCTAGGCGGGGAAGATTCCCTGGAGCAGGAAACGGCAACCCACTCCAGAATTTCTTCCCTGGAAAATTCCATGGACACAGCAGCCTGGTAGGCTACAGTCCACGGGGTTGCAAGGAGTCAGATAAGACTGAGCACACACACACATACTGCTAATCGATGAATCTTACAACTGTATATTTCTATTTAACCTCTCCATTCCTTTGTGCTACTATGCCTTATAAAGTCAGTTTTCCTTTTAAAATTTTAAAGAAAAGAACCAATGGTTTATATTTATCCACATTTCCAGCACTCTTCATTCTTTCTTATAAATCTGCATGTCCATCTGGTATCATTTCCATACAGCCTGATGAGCCTGACCAGCACTTTTATAGTAAAAATATGTTGCATTAAAAATTGTGTGTTTATCAGAAAATCTGCCTTCATTTCTGAAGGATATATTCCCTAAATACAGACATCTAAGTTAACAGTTGTTGTTGTTTTTTCCTTTCAGCCCTTTAAAGTAGTCCATTGTGGCTTTAGTCAGTTAGTCAGTTCAGTCGCTCAGTCGTGTCTGACCCTTTGCGATCCCATGAATCGCAGCACGCCAGGCCTCCCTGTCCATCACCAACTCTTGGAGTTCACTCAGACTCATGTCCATCGAGTCAGTGATGCCATCCAGCCATCTCACCCTCTGTCGTCCCCTTCTCCTCCTGCCCCCAATCCCTCCCAGCATCAGAGTCTTTTCCAATGAGTCAACTCTTCGCATGAGGTGGCCAAAGTATTGGAGTTTCAGTTTTAGCATCATTCCTTCCAAAGAACAGCCAGGGCTGATCTCCTTCAGAATGGACTGGTTGGATGTCCTTGCAGTCCAAGGAACTCAAGAGTCTTCTCCAACACCACAGTTCAAAAGCATCAATTCTGCGGTGCTCAGCCTTCTTCACAGTCCAACTCTCACATCCATACACGACTACTGGAAAAACCATAGCCTTGACTAGACGGACCTTTGTTGGCAAAGTAATGTCTCTGCTTCTGGATATGCTGTCTAGGTTGGTCATAACTTTTCTTCCAAGGAGTAGGCGTCTTTTAATTTCATGGCTGCAGTCACCATCTGCAGTGATTTTGGAGCCCCCCAAAAATAAAGTCTGACACTGTTTCCCCATCTATTTCCCATGAAGTGATGGGACCAGATGCCATGATCTTCATTTTCTGAATGTTGAGCTTTAAGCCAACTTTTTCACTCTCCTCTTTCACTTTCATTAAGAGGCTTTTTAGTTCCTCTTCACTTTCTGCCATAAGGGTGGTGTCATCTGCATATCTGAGGTTATTGATATTTCTCCTGGCAATCTTGATTCCAGCTTGTGCTTCTTCCAGCCCACCGCTTCTCATGATGTACTCTGCATAGAAGTTAACTAAGCAGGGTGACAATATACAGCCTTGATGTACTCCTTTTCCTATTTGGAACCAGTCTGTTGTTCCATGTCCAGTTCTAACTGTTGCTTCCTGACCTGCATTGTGGCTTACACTTGTTCTAATAAATCAGATGGAGTTCTCACTATTGTTATCCTGTAATTAGTGTTTTCTCCCTCGAAGCTTTTTTTGTTTTTTAGATTTTCTTTTTATCCTTTATTTTCAGCAATTTGACCATGATATGTGTAGGTATTGATTCTTTGTATTTATCCTGTTTAGTGTTTGTTAAGTTTTTTTGGATATATGGTTTGATGTTTTTCATCAAATGTAAATAATTTTTTTTGCTATTACTTCTTCTTCAAATACTTTTTTCTACCCAATTCTCTCTTTCCCTCTCTTTTGTAACTCAAGTGCAAATAGGCTGAACTACTTGATATTATCTCATAGACTGTTGACAATCTGAATTTTTTCTCCTATCTTTTCTCTCTTGGGATTAGTTAATTTCCTTTTAACATTTTCTAGTTAATTAATCCTTTCTTCTGCACTATCAAATCTGGATGTTAAGACTAATGGATACTTTTAAAGAATATTTCTGGTATTACATTTTTCAATACAATTTTTAGTTCTAAAATTTATTTTCTTCTGATATTTTTCTTTACTGAAATATTATATAGCTTCACCTATTGTATCTATGCTTTCTTATATATGCTTCCATATATTTATAATAGTTGTGGTAAAGTTCCAGTCTACAGAGTCTAATAGGTGGGTCTTCTCTTAGCTCTTCATTCACTAAGTTGTGTCCGATTCTCTGCGAACCCATGGACTATAGCATGCCAGGCTCCTTTGTCCTCCACTATCTCCTGGAATTAGCTCAAATTCATGTCTAGGGTCATCTCTAGGTCTACGTTTATTGACTATATTTTTCTTGACTATGGTCCCATTTTTTTCTGCTTATTTTCACATCCATTAAAAAATTAACTTACATATTTATTTTTAAGAACATTGAAAACTGAAATATAATTTGTTTTGCTTATTCCCAGAGAGTGCAAGCCCACTCCTTAGTTAAGATGAGGGTGATTATTCAGATTATTACAAGTTATATTCAACACAGGGTTTATTTTCAAGCTTTAATTCACTCATAATCAGCCTAACTCCCCAACACATTAACTCTATGTCTTTGATTTTCTGTTTTTTCAGTCTTTGAGTTGGGAAGAGGTTGGGTACTTTCAGATATTTTGGGCTCATTTTTAGATTCAAATCTGATAAGGTCCAGAACCCAAACATTGTGAGGATATAGAGGACTGTGTTTTTAAATACTTATTTTCCAGGATTTACTTCTTATTGCTGCCTTCCTGGTAATATTTGAGTATAAGTGGCATGTAGAGAGGGGTGAACTATCAAGGTGGGTAATTTATTGTCAAATTTGGAGCTTATTCTGGTTATCTATTGCTTCATCACATATTGCCCCAAATTTAGAAGTTTAAACATTTGATATACTGACATTTGAACTGAAATAAAACAATAAAAACTGAAATATGACCATTGTATTATATTCAGGAACCATGTGAATCAGGCTGGAGGTAACCTGCCTCCAGGGAGTAAGAATCTTCTAGAGATGGCTCCAATCACGTGCCTGCTGGTTGATCCCAAATGTTGGCTGAGAATTAAGCTTGGGATGACCCTGAACACCACCACATGACGTTTCCTCACACCATAGCAGCTGTGGACTCCTTATACTGCAGTGGAATTTGCAACATCATGTATCCTAAGAGGGCCAGCCTCAGAATTCACATATCATTATTTTCACCATTGTCACAAATTTGACCAGATTCAAGGCAAGAATCATGAACACTACTACTCCATGGAAGGAATGTCATTGTCACATTGTAGAAAAGATTCTGCAGGATGGAAGATACTCTTGAGGACATTTTTTTTGAAAACTCAATCTACTATAGTCTTCTTCAAAATTCCTTTGCATCCCACAAGCCCACATTATTGTCTAAATCTTGGTTGATTTCTTCTCTTCTCTTCTCCATCTTTGACAAGCTAATTATCCATCCACCTGTATTTAGTCAGTCAGTTAGTTAGTTCAGTCACTCAGTCGTATCTGACTCTTTGCAACCTCATGGACTGCAGCATGCCAGGCTTCCCGGTCCATCACCAACTACCAGAGCTTACTCAAACTCATGTCCATTGAGTCACTCATGCCATCCAACCATCTCATCCTATGTCATCCCTTTCTCCTCCTGCCTTCAATCTTTCCCAGCATCAGGGTCTTTTCCAATGAGGCAGTTCTTCGCATCAGGTGGCCAAAGTTTTGGAGTTTCAGCTTCAGCATCAGTCCTTGCAATGAATATTCAGGACTGATCTCCTTTAGGATGGACTAGTTGGATCTCCTTGCAGTCCAAGGGACTCTCTAGAGTCTTCTCCAACACCACAGTTCAAAAGCATCGATTGTTCAGTGCTCATCTTTCTTCACAGTCCAACTCTCCAGGTGACTACTGGAGGTTTTCTGTTTATTTATGAATACCTATTTCTCTTTGGAAAGCACTTTCTCAGGGCTTTCTTTCATTCTTCATTCCTTGCTGACCTCATTGAAAAATATTATTTTTTGTTGAGGTTTTTCTTGTTGCTACGATTTGTCTTTCACATCCTTCTACATCTTAACTGAAAGCAGGAGTTTCTCTATTAGTTTAATTTTATTACCTTCACTTTTGATATCTATTAGTTGTTTTAATCAACTATTCTCTTGTGTCCCTGATTTCTTTTTTACGACATTAAGTATTTTAAGCATATGTTATAGAATCTGATTGCTTTATTACATTTATTCTATAAAATTCATGGGAATTTTTTCCTCTGCTATCCCTGTGTCTTGCCTATGTCATGGTCGTTTGTAATATGTGACTGCAGGTTCATTTTCAGTGTGGTTTTATATTTACAGAAGTCCTGTGCAAACTAGATCTATTATCTCCCCCCCCCCAGAGAGATTCTGTTTTTAATTTGCAAGAAATCTCAAAGGTATCATTGCATCAAAACCCACTTTTTATGTTAATGTCTTGGCCTGGCATTTCAAGACCCTGAGGTTACTGTAAATTCCAGTTCCTTAACTAGTAAGATGGTAAGCCTTGTTTGTTTGTTTTTTTTCCCTAACCCAGATCACATCAACATTAACAAATTTCCTTTGTATCTCCCACCTTTCTCTGCCCTGTTTTTTGATGCTACAAATCAATTCTGCACACTACCTTTCTCTTCCGCTGGCAGGTTCTATGTTGGGATCTTTTAATAAGGGTGATGGAGGAACACTGCAAGGAAGGAAGAAGCAATTCAATACTTTTCTGCTGTTCTATTCTCCGCATGGTGGCAAGCAGATCAGCAGGAGGGAACCCTGGTAGTAATTACCATAGTGGCCACAGCCTTCCTACTTCAATGGTGAATGCCCCCACCCCCAGCCCACAGATATGGGTTCACAGGCAGACATGTCTCATGTAGCTTCTCAGTTACCACAGTGATGGGCAGCATGTTTCTACGGCATTCACACTGTCTTCTCAGAGGTCTGAATGTCTACCATGTAGGGCCTTCCTCTAAATATCTAAATTTCTTCTTCATTTTTCCTCAGTTCTGGGCTGGTGGTGGCTCCCTGTAGTACCTACATCTTTTAGACTTTCGAGTTTCCTTCTAGAATTAACCACTACTTACCTACTTAATGATTCCTTCTGTTAAGTTTTCCCTGCACAAATTACTAGTATAGTTTCTGAACAGGCAAGAAAGATCTAAATCAAACTGCTCAATGGACGCACTCCATATTAATCACATAACTGCTCTTATTAATCCCTCATTTTATGAGGCATAAATGTTGAATGAGCAAAGAAGGAAGGAAATCACTGTGTGCATTGTACTCAGTCATACTGAGCAGCTAATAAAGCTCATTATACAACCAAAAGTGAGAATAAATGGAGCACTGGTGATTCAGCCAAGAGTTAAGTAATTTCCCCTTCTAGTTTTCCTTTTATCTTAAGCCTGTCTCTGTATTCCTTTGTTCTCAGAAAATCACTTAAAGTGTCCATTTAGCTATTTACCTCTGCAAAAAGACCACTCCAGGAATTAAAGGCATTTGAGAAGAGTGATTTTAAGGAGGTAAGCCTCTCTTGTATGATAACACAAAGGTGGTCTGCATTGTAGGGAGAGCTAATTCACTTGCACTTTTTTTGGAGAAATGTTTGTTTTTAAAGTCTGAAGTTAAGCTGCGACATGCCTGCAAAATGTTAGGACTTAATTTTGTAGAACTATGCTCTTTTCAAGCTGTTGAGTATTCAGAGGCTGAAACTAGCTTTACTGCAACTTAATTTTTCACTTCTTAATGCAAGTAAATATGTACCAAAAAACTAGGTAATGTTGGGTTAAGTCAAGCCTGGACTGGACTATTGGTCTTTTTATATAGTGAAGAACTAATGGACTTCCCTGGTGGTCCACTGGTTAAGTGGTCCCAGTGGTCAATGCAAGGAACACAGGTTCAGTCCCTGCTCTGGGAAGACCCCATAGTTTGCAGGGCAGCTAAGCCCATGAGTCACTCTACCCAGTCCATGCTCTAAAGCCCATGCTCTGCAACAAGGCAAGTCACCACAACGAGAAGCCTATTCACGGCAACTAGAGAAAGCCCATACGCAGCAATGAAGACCCAGTCTAATCAAAAATTTAAAAATAAACTTAATAACAAGACTTTAGGGACCATAATGATACTGGATTATTGTGTTCTGGTGAGATTTGGGGTTTCCAAGACAAAAACTCCTAGTTGGCCAGGGATAAGGTCTCCCTATTAGTGGATATTCTCAATTTTGACCATCCTAGAAAGAGGGAGATCATGGGACAGATAAGTCCTGAGAGTTGGAGAACTCATTCCTGTGTAGGCCACACTTTCTTAGAGCCTGACTTCAAGAAGTAATGTAGGGTATGCCTGAATGCATGTATACGAGGTAGAATTTTGAAAAAGCTAACTTTTCTTCATGGAATGCCAAGGATATAGCTACAAAGGAGAGAATACTTGTTGATGAAAATCTCCTTTGGCTTGTGGATAATAGTAACAACTAATATTTATATTACATTTATGAGATTACACATAATTACAGCATAATATACAGCACACTACAGGAATTATAGTGTATATTACACTAAGCACTTGATTAAATGCTTAATCATTTATACTAACAATGCCAAATTTTATTATCTATAGTGGGCATATGTAGTATCCTGTGCAAATTTTGGTAATTCAAACATGCTCCAGTGAATTAAAAGGATGCATTTACCTCTATAAACTCAGTAGGCCAGGGTGCTAATGGGGTGCAGAGAATTCTTCCCAAGCAGAGAAACCCTAGGCCCAAGAACAACATGATGGTAGCAACCAATCTCAAAACAACAAAAAGTGATTAGTAGTCAATATACAAGGAGTTATGAGCAAAAAGATTCAAATTTGGAACTACATAATCCAAAAGACAGTTCAAGGTACAGATTGCATCCTGATTGACTCCAGAGTATCTATAAGAAAAACTCTTGCTTTGACTACAGGATAAACTACAATACAGAAAAGAACTTCTGAAAGGGATGGCAAAGACATAGAAAGGTCCCACTACCTGGAAGGTGGGCAAGTGGTATCTATCTAGAAGGCTGACATTAAGTGGTTATCATTGTAAATAATCTATTTGTGTCTCTTACCGGTAAACTGAATATTGTGCCTGGGTAACTGCCATATGAATAAATTCTTTAGCTGTAATGAATGAAACATATATATCTTACCAGGATACATTTGTCTATTGTCTTACTGATTTCATAACCATTCCCAAATGTGAAAGTGAAAGTGAAGTCGCTCAGTTGTGTCCGACCCCGTGGACTGTAGCCCACCAAGCTCCTATGTCCATGGGATTCTCCAGGCAAGAGTACTGGAGTGGGTTGCCATTTCCTCCTCCAGGGGATCTTCCCGACCCAGGGATCAAACCCAGGTCTCCCGCATTGCAGGCAGACGCTTTAACCTCTGAGCCACCAGGGAAGCCCATAGTTGGGAATCTGATGCTGTATCCACTTAATATACTTTCCTACAGATTCTCTTAAGGTATGTATGGCAGGGTATGTTTAACAGTAGGATTCCTGTGTGCTATTTCTTATCTCTCTTGAACCCTCTGTTCCTTATCAGTTCCTGAAAGGATCAAGAGGAGTGGCTTGACTGAGGTCAAAGAGATGGGATTCTTGCATAGGATTTCCTTCATTAGCTTTTCCATATGGTCAAAGAGATTATCTACGACCCTCTTTTGATATGGATTGCCTTTTGGCCTTATGGCCTCTATTGCTCCTTGTTTCCTTGGTAACTTGTAAAGCCTGGTCTTTTGATCTTTATCTGAAGAAGCTACCTTGTAATATGGTATACATACTCACACAGAATTCAATAAAGCACCTTTGTTCCATCAGACTTGGGTCCCCGTGTCCTTCCTTCTCTCTCTCTATTTCTGGCTGATTCCCTGGAGCGCGAAGGCCAGCTGCATAACCCAGGGAATATTAGCCTCTTTCCTTCTTTCACTTTCTTATCTTCGACTCCAGACCACCAGGTTCTGGTCCATTAAAGGACCCCAACATGTATATATCAGTGTGCTCTGCTGTGCTTAGTCACTCAGTCCTGTCCAACTCTGTGAACCTGTGGACTGTAGCCTGCTAGGCTCCTCTGTGCATGGGGATTCTCCAGGCAAGCATACTGGAGTGGGTTGCCATGCCCTCCTCCAGTGTGTGTATCAATAATATGTTCCTTTTCATTGCTGAGTAGTACTCCATGGAGTGGAAATTCCATTGGAATAGAAATTCCAGCTGGAATAGAAATTACAGTTTCTTTAAACAATTAGAGTTAAAATTTAAAGACTGTTTCACAAACATATTACTTGATTTCAGGGGTGAGAGAGGGAAAGAAAATAGTCATTATTCAGGAAGTTATTAAGTCATTCCACCAACATTCACTGATAGCAGATTATTGGGCCAAATATATCCCTATACACTTGATTACAAAAAATGACTAAGACCAAAATAGGGTCAAAATGAGTTAAGCAGCGGGGTTAAGACTGAAACCCAGGTCGGTCTAGAACTTAGGAAGCAAGAAAATGAATAGGTCAAAGAACATGTTATCATTAATAATAATTTTTTTTAACGTACCAATTTTTCTAGGTTAAATTAAGACAGTCTAAAAATGGGTACCTCTGGTTAGTTAGCATTCTAGACCATGCGTTTACTAAGCCACGCCTTACACCGGTTTTAAGGTCAACCACAGACAAAAACCCAGTCATAAAGCAGCACTTGAGGACAGTGGGGCAAACCAAGTCGCATCAGAGTAGCTATCTCTTCCCATCTACTACTGTTCTGGAAAATACGCTTGGACTGGTAAGTCTGGTGTCCCTGAATTATCTTAGGCCTCTAATTTATTTCCTCTAGACCTCTGAAATTATTTGAAGATTTGATTTTAAACAAAGCAAAGCCAGTAGGGTACTGTTTATAAACTTCCGTACAATGCTCACAGTATGGAGATTGAAACGCAAACTGGAGACCAAATAGAAAAAATTATTGGTGCTTCAAAACAACCACAATCGGTTCTCTGACTATTTGCCATTTAGGGTGTAATATACACAAAACCTAAGCACACACCTCCCAGAGAAGTGTCCCCTTCACACCTGATGCCTCTTGACCTGGGGCTCACAAGGCTTTGGTACAAAGTTCGAAAACAGAGCCTTGCTCCTACGACACTGGAGACTCTTGGGACCAGAGGCGGGTAACTGCAAGGTGTTAAGACTTCCTAGTCAGGTCAAGGTCCAACAGAACAAAACACACTCAAGAACTCCCCGGCACACGCCGGTGTTGGCGGAAGTGACGTCAGGGACAGTCGCCGCAGGAGGCGGGGCGGCCGAGGGAACGGCCTATTGGGGCCCGGGAGAGGCCGGGGGTGTGGCGGCGTCGGTGGCGAGGCGCCGGCCTGGGCGCGCCGGAGGGCGGGGACTGCCCTCCTTCGGCAGCGGGAGGCGGTCACTCGAACTGGGCTCGGGGGCTGAGGCGACCGAGGGGCCATGCGGACTGCGAGGGAGTCCAGACCCTGCCCGGCCCTCCTCCCTCGCGCGGCGGCGACTCGGCGGCCGCAAGAGTAATCCCTGTCTTTGTTCCTTCCGTCGCCCTTGCCTCCAGGCCGCCGCGCTCCGGCCGGCCCGCCCTTGGCCCCCGAGTCCCCATTCGGCTCGTGCCGCGCGGATGCGGCTTCCGGGCCTGGGTTTGGGCTTTGAGTGGGAGGAGGAGGAGCGGCGACGCCTGGACGGCATGCGATGGGGAACTGCTGCTGGACGCAGTGCTTCGGACTCCTCCGCAAGGAAGCTGGGCGGCTGCAGCGTGTAGGAGGCGGCGGAGGGTAAGCCCCCGGGAGGAGGGGCCCGGCGCCCCTGGCTCCTCCTATTCGGCCTGGCGGGGAACCCCGGTCAGTCCCCCGTCGGCTTAGAGGAGGCTGGGCGGCCAGCGACCCTGCGGCTGCACAGACGTCGAATGGGTGGTCGTAGTGGGGCCCTGATCTGGAGGGGCCTTCCAGGGAAAGCTGAAAAGCGGGCGAGGTGTCGCTTCTGCCGCCTCCGAGCGAGATTCCTGCTGGGCGCGCTGTCACGCGGGGAAGAGTCACGGGAGGCAACGTGTCTGGGAAGCTCGGGGCACCCTCCCAAGAAAGGGCGGTAGAGCAGGAGGATCCACCGCAGCCTGAGCACACCCTGCGTTGAACTTGGGTTTATTGCCGAAGGTGGTAGTAGCTCTGTATTTGATTCTCTCTTTGGCACTGACGGAGCAGGTGAAGAATCTGCTTCCAAAAAGTTATGTCCCTAAGAGGGGTTTTGTTTTTGTTTTTGTTTTTTAGTAGAAATCATTTGGATGTTGGAGTAAAATTAAGTTCCAGACATTGAGCAGTTAATTCTTCGATATTTACGATTTGCTAGGTTTCCTGTGGGCATTTAGATTCGTAATACCAGTAACAAGAGGGACAGTGTATAACTCTTTAATATTAAGTTTTCGGAATTTCGAGAGGAATGTCATGCCCCGATTGCTACCCACAAATTTTGTGACACCAGGGAAATCACAGTCCTTCTGAAGTTTTCTTGATTAAATCTGGGATATGCATAGATTTTTCTACTGACATCATCCATAGAATAATAGAATTTCATAATTATTCCTTTTTTCTGTGTTTATTTCATAAGATATTTAAAAACTTAAAACAAATGCCTTTGAAACTGACTTTGTTGTTGTCTAATATTTCCCAGGAATTCAAACTTAGAATTGAAAATCTGAAGCACACCACTTTACGTAAGAAATGGCATTAATTTTGCACTTTATGAAACAGATTGCCAAGTTTTCAGGATCTGTCCCATTTAACCAACATCATTAGGTAGTTCAACATACATTGAAGCCAAATGATTTATCATTTGGATCTTTTGGTGATGTAGACCTAATATGAATTACTCATTGGTTCATCAGGCATTTTGTCACCTCTGATTCTGAGTAGCTAGGGCTTTACACTGTGTCCCTTGAATGAAAAAGTAAGGATTTAAAGACTTTGGGCCTAGTTTCGTATTTTAATTTCCCTAACTTAAGGGCTATTACCGTTACAGGGGAGCATGGCAGCTATTTTATCTTCTCCACAGAAGTCATCTAAATTACTTCTAATTTTTATTTGTGGATGCTCTCATTTAGTCAAGCTGCTTTAATAGGCTTGCCTTAGGACTAGATGTCACAGAATCCTTGACCTTGTTATTGTTTTTATTTATGCTTATATGTAGTTATATTGTAGGATAATTAAAAATGGGATCTTATACCCAAATGAAGTAAACAACATTATGTTTCACTTCAGAGTACATTATTTCATGTCTTTGGGATTTTGGCTTTTTGCTCTTTCCTGCTGATTTTACAAACTAAAAGTGTTTTCCTTAGAGTATAGCATTAAAATTACGGGTTTTACTCCCTGAGCACATGAACTTTGCAGCTTAGGGAAGATAAGGGAAAAATCAGTGAATCACTGTCAGTGCTAATTGTCTGTAGATGTGCCATAAAATCTTAATAGTGGGAGCTGTACTCATTTGGTTGTGGGCCAGACTTGAACAAACAAGTTCTGTTGAGGCAATGAGAGTCTGTGGGTTGTAGACACTGTCACCTACAACAATATAATGATGACATCCATCCTTCTGTTTTAATCCTGAAATGCAGGTTTGGACAGTCCACTACTTGAATCTTCAATTAACTTATTGTTGTTATTCATTTTAACTTTGTTTTAGGAGCTTCTAATAAACATGCAGAGATAGGTGAATATAGTTTGTTTTTGTTTACAAATAAGGTTAAACTTTACCTGTCATTTTAGTAGTTGCTTTTTTTTTTAATCCCCTGGTAGTTCTGATTTTCTTTCAGGTATAGGTCTAGATGGTTAACTAGTAGTTCATCCAAGAACAAAAAAGTTGAGGAGCAATCACAAAAACTTGATTTCTGTTTGTCAATGTGATGACCTTAGATGAAGAATCCTGGGCTTTCTTAGGCCACTTTAAGCTGGGCCTCACAAGGGTACGTTATAATCCAGGGACTGGTTTTTGAGCCTTGTAGATTTCCCACAAGTATCTCAGAGTCAGACCACTCATTTTTCACTATCCAAGTACAAAACCAGAATTATCTATTTTTAAATTTGTAAAATTTTAGAGAATTGTGGTATTTTATGTTCTAGAATATGTCGACTAGTCAGAATATAAATATCAGTGTTATGTCAGAAATCTTGATACTAGTAAAGTTATTTGGTGGTTAAAACAAAAGAAGTTAAATATCTTTTAAGTATCTTTCAGGAATAACATTTAGACATCCTAATGAGTCATCCTTTTTCACTATAGGGAGTTTTGCCTTACCCATATAGTCTAGAGGGCTCCATCTGCTGGTCAGTTCTTTTTCCTTGCGTGATAGGAGAAATCTGGCGCATAGACACTTAGCATGTTAGTTTTTTTCTTTCTCAAACTGAAGATCCAATATATTTTGTTGTGTTGCATTTTAATTCCCATTTTTATCTTACTGTATAATTCCACATAGTGCTTCCAGCTAAGATGGACTATAAAAAGAAATGGTCATGTTTTATATCCCCCTTGATATTTAACATGTGTTGGCCTTTTTGGCTCCAGCAGCAAAGTTACCTTCAGATGATAGTTCACAATGATTTTCTGTTTGTTTTTTTTTTCCTGGTAAAAATGATTTTAATAATAACTGCCAACATTTGATTACTTCCTGTGTTCCAGGCACTATTCTTAAGTATTTTGCATTATCTCATTTATTCCTCACCACAATCCTGTGAGGAAGGTGAGTACTGTTAGAGACATGATAGATTGAGAATTAAAAGTTAGGAAGTTTAACTTGCCCAGGATAGCAGAGCTGGGTTTGCAGCCCAGGTCCTTCTGAATTGAGAACCTTTATCATGAACAGGAACACTTGGATGTACCAAGGCTCCTCATGTCAACTTATCTAAAGAATCTAATAGCTGTCTACCATTAAATGTCTGAAATCCTGCATTTTCTTTCCCCCTAGATTTCTTCTTCTGCTTCATTTATCCCCTAATCAGGGATTCGGGACTCCTGTAACAGCTCCCATTCAGAGTCTCTGTGCTACAAACTTTATGTCCTCTAGGGGGAGAGGGGTGAAGAATCCCCCTGCAGTGCAGGAGATGCAGGTTCGATCCCTGGGTTGGGAAGATCCCTTGGAGTAGGAAATGGCAACCCACTCCAGTATTCTTGCCTGGAAAACTCCATGGACAGAGGAGCCTGGCGTGCTACAGTGCATGGGGTTGCAAAGGATTGGGCTCGATTGAGCCTGCATGCACCACCTAAGCTGCTAGTCAGTGTCTTCTTAATATATACTGAACCTGTGTCCTTCTTTCTTAAACTTTGTCTTTCAAATCACCTGCTCAGTGACATCTAGACTGCTCTCCCTGGTGTATCTCTCTGCTTTGGGCCATCTTCCTTTCTTGTCAGTGGAATTAAACTTTCTAAAACCCATACTTGGCTTTCCCTGGCTTAACAGTTTCCATCTGCACACTATTTCCTACAGCTAAGTTGCCCAGCCTTTTTTTCCTTCCGTGACAGATGATGAATTGCATGGCATTCAAACATACAACATAGTGTCCATCTGAATGCGCAGGATTATATGCAGGTGTGCATTTGGGTAAAGAGTGTGATCTCACTCTCTGTTCTCTCATTCAGAAAATCTTGTCAGAATACCAATCAAATAACATTAAAAGGAAACATTGACTATTCTAATCTCAGAAAACTTTTAACTCATTCATAAACCTTAGTATTTTAACTTTTTTTGATAAATGATAATCTTCCAATTCAGAGTAGTATGAAGTTCAGACACCTGACAAGATAACCTTCATCTATTTTTCCAGCCTAATTACATTTTCTATTTATAGTTCCCTTAGAGTACAGCATTAAAATTGTAGGTTTTATTCCTTGTTGACATGAACAGGGCAGCATAGGCAGGGGAAGTCAGTGAAAGGATTCTCCGTCATTTTTTCGCTTGGCATATGCCAAGTACCCGGTATACCAAACGGACGCTACCTGTTTCTGCTTTCCTAACATGCAGCGTTCTGTCTTCTTATGCCTTTCTGTATGTGATATTTTTATTCTTTTCCTGTTCTTGGTGAGCTTTTACTTATCCTTCAATATTACCTTCCCTGTGAAACCTGCTCTAACCCCCTGAAACAATATTATCTCCCTGAGGAAATAGTATTTCCTACAGGCTTAAGTCTACTGTGTATTAGGGATTGCAGACTTTTTCTGTAAAGGGCCAACTAATACACATTTTAGGCTTTGCAGGCCATAACATCTCTGTTGCAGCTATTCACCATTGCCATTTTAGCACAAAGGCAGCCAAGGACAGTATGTAAATAAATGAAGGTGACTGTTCCATTAAAACTTTATTAACAGAAACAGGCATTGGGCTATATTTGGCCTGTGGACTGTAGTCTGCTGCCTCCTGGTATATACAGTGGTATGGGCTGAGAGCTCTTCTAGGTCGGGAACTATGTTTTATCTTTCTTCATTTTTAGTATCTCATGTTTGTCAAATGAATATTACTTGTGAACTTGTAAGTTCTAGGAAATAGTACGTATTCTTCTTTTTTTTCAAGCTATCCCCTACCTTTGGAAAAACATTACACAGTGAAACACACATCCCACCAGTTTTGTGTTGACTTTCTTTTTAGAAACCATATGGAGTACCGATGAGAATTTTAAAATATTTTACAATAATGTGTATTACTAAAATATAGTAATAAGTAGTCATTATTGAGAGATTCAGTTTGGTTTTCTGCATATTTGTCAGCTTTGAGAAATATATAAGCGTAAGATGTTTCTCTTGGAATTTCAGAAGTTAGGAAGGAAAACCGTAGTAGCCTGAAATGAGTATGAATTTCTTGGACATTCTGGGTTGTACCTTGAGGAGTCCCCAGGGCTCTGTTCTGAATCTCCCTCTGTTCTTCCTTAATATATTTGCCTTCCATAATATACTTTCCCTGGCTGATGGCAGGAAAGCACATGGTTTTACCTACTACCTGCATACTAATGCGCTCAGTCATCTCAGTCTGAGCCCTGAGCATCTTAATTGCCTACTGAGTATTTCCCCTTGGATATCAAACATAACCTCAAATTCAGTTTGTAAAGTTGAGCTCACCTTTCTTTCCTTCTCACAGTTCTTTACTCCTTTTTTTTCCCACCATTTTTTTAAAACCCCAAGTATTTTTACTACTTTGTGCCATACTTTGTGAATGGCAAAACGATATACAATTACCGAAGCCATGAGTCTGAGAAGCATATGAAAGTCCTCCCTCTCACTCATCCTCCAAGTCCCAAGTTTTCACGTTCTGTAGATTATGCCTTCTGAATGTCCCCTACCATTTTCTTCAGTGGTTTACCATACTTCCAGGATAAAGACTGAAATCTCCAGTGTAGCTTTCAAGACCTCACATTATCTATTCCTTGCCTTTTTTGTTTGTTTTTGCCTCATTTTGTCACACTCTTCCTTGAACCAGTTTCTTCCCTCTTTACTTAGATAAATCTTACTTACTCATCTTTTAGTTGCCATTTCAAAGATTATTTCTCACAGAAGTCTTCCCAGTCTGTTTGCCACACTCCGAGGGTAAGTTCTCACCATAATGGAACCGTCTTCCTTATCTTGTCAGCACTTCCTCAGACTATAACTAAACCTGCAATAGTGTGCTTATTTGATTAATGGTCGTTTCCTGCTCTCGGTTTAAAGGAACACGTTCGTGCTTACTTTGCTTACCATTGACTACCCAACTCCAGGTTATATGCTTGGTATGTAGATGTTTAGTAAATACTTGTTGACAGAATTAATGTATACAGTCTTGATCTTTTCATTCCCCTTTGCTTTTGGTAGCTACTGCTGCTCCCTAAACATTTCTTTCCACTACTGGGGGCCTGGCTGATTCCTTCTTCTTCAGCTGATTTTTGATGCTCCTCTTGAGAACATAGCCCTTTCAGAGCATGGTAGTTGTTAATTCACCTGTGTGTCTGTCCCATTAGACTGTAAATCTCCTGAATCATGGGTCAATTTTTACTCATTTTTATATTTTAAATATAAATACATAGCTATGTCCGTCATTCATCCAGGGAAGTAAGAAGAATTAGAAGATTCAAAATCATGGACACATTAAGCAGCAACAGTTTTTAAAAAAAGAAGGTTGTCTACAATTTCAGATGCTGCTCATAGACTGCAGAAGATGAGTGAGAAAGAAATAAAAGACCTCTAAGGTCCCTTCTAGTTATTGGTTTCTTCTAAGTCAGGTTTCTCTTAAAGGACAGTGGCTTTTTTTTTAATCTGTGTTTTCTGTCTTCAACATGTTTAGCAGGAAGATTTGCCTCTTCTCTGCAAAAGCCCTCTGCAAAAGGAACATAATAAGTTTTTTGAACATCCATTCTTCCTAAATTTGCCTCCATTAGGGAGAGACTTATTTAACAGCAAATATTATTACTTTATTATTACCACCTATGTTGATGCTGTTCCTACCTGGAAAATCTATTGATGGATTATCCCTTGAGATTGGAATGGTTAAACCTGCATTGATGTATTTGATACTACTTGAAAAATGATTTGTCCATGGTCATCAATGTAATAGCTTTTGCCAGGGCTTCTGTCTCTAACCTTTCCAATCCTCTGTCCAGAAAAGAAGAGTCCTGAGGAGCTTTTAATTTTTAATAGACTATGGAACAAATTTACCATGATGCTTCATTAATTATTTATAATGTCAAACAGAAGATGAAAGACTATTATTTTAACAGATATTATACAGTAGAATATGAAGAAAAGGAACTACAAGAATGTAGGATTTATGAGAATTTTTAAGTTATCTTTTACTTAAGTCACTTTGATATAAAAGAGTATTTGCCTGCTTTGCGAAATAGCATGTAGAAGCATAAAGAACTGTATTTTAATCCTATTCTTAATGAGACTGATTCTGTCCTAAATAAATGATTGTCTTAATATCTGCCTTGATAGCACTGATAAACAGATATATATACAAGAATCACCGTTTTTGTACCCTTTTACTTTCAGACTCTTACAAGCTCTTTTACTTGCCATGATCATTTGGAGTAGGATAGCCTATCTGTTCTACCTCTTTAATACCCTTTACATACTGGAGTCAACTTTCACTTCTTTAGCAACAGTAGAATGGTTATACAGAAACTTAACATTACTTAGAGAAAGCTCTCAGGGACATGATGATTGTGTGTAAAGAAATGTGCAAGGATTGCTTTGGAGAGTTCTAGACTGTATTTAAAAAGAGGGAAAATAGACTTTTGTTTTAAATTATTGGTTTTGGAACCTGTTTCAGCAGCTCATAATTAGTGCACCTGAATATACATGCTCTTGAATACAATGGTGGATTGTTCCCCATTTTATTTGTCATCTTCCCCTTCCCTCCAGGGCTTATGACGAAATTCATGATGCACATGTGATGTGACTTTAACCAGTTATTTCACCGCTCATCACCGCTCAGCTGTATTTTATGTGATACTGTGATCCTAGAGGGCTTTTGCAGCTTTTTACACCACTTTGTCCTTTTTCCTTTTCCTCCTCTGGCATTTAAGTTTTGGGTCTTGGATTTACCACATTTATTTTTTCTCCTGCACCTCCATTCCTGACACTTGCTTCTTTTCTGTTACATCCCCATTGAGATTATGACCCTTCTCATCATCTTGCATTTTCCAGTCCATCTCCCTCACGAGCTGATTTTTATCTTCTAAATATTTCTTTAATCTATTCATTTCTCTCAATGACACCACTCTAGTCCACACTGTCTAGGCTCAAATTTTAATTGCATAATTATCCGTACATCCCCTCTTTCTCTGTGCCTTTATCCCTACTCATTTCTCTATGATCTACATGGTTCCTGACACTTGCAGGAGCAAATTCTTACGAGAGCCCACGTTTTCTCTTAACTTGAAGGAAATAATGGTGTTTTCATTCCCCATATAGTCAGAGACAAATTCTTCATTAAAGGAAGAGAGTGATGATTGCTGAGGGAGAGCATATAGCACTTTAAACGTAAATCATGATACCAGAACACAGTGCTACTGGAAAACTCATCTCATTTCTGCTTTTATTTGAAAAATGGGAAAGATAGAAGAATGGGAGCACTAGATGCCTGGAATATTAGGGTACTTTATTTACATTGCATATATTTCATGAATTATGATAATATAATTATTATGGTAATAATATAATTCTGATAATACCAAATGTTTTGGTTTTTACTGATGATCTCTTAATGGGCAATAAAACTGCTTTGCATCTGTTAGCAAATAAAGATTGTACAGGAAAAATTATTTTTTATTCTTTATGATAATAAACATTTAGTCATGGTAATACACCATTCTCTTTTACTAAACCTGTCTGCATCTCTGCACACACATACACATAATAAAAAGTATTCTGATCTGTCCTAACTCCTGGATTTTTCCATCTCCCAGAGGGGTGCTTTCTGTTAAAGAATCCTGACACACTAGGAACCCACAGTGTGAGTTTTGGATCCCCATGGGAAGATGGCGGGTGTTCTCTGCCATCAGTTTAGGCAACAGTAATAGGATCCACGTTATAAGTGAAAGTTTTAAAATTTCCAGGCACTTGCAGTAGTAAAGGAGTTTGAGGGACTCTGACCTGTACCAACTTGTATACTGTAATAGTTAGAAGACATACAGTTAATGGAATGTGGTCATATCTTTGGAGCAGGTATTACATAGGAGACATTATTTGACTGCATGTGAGTTTCACTAGTAGGAGCAGAAAAAAATGATTAGAATTTTTAAATTTCAGCTTTATTCAGATATAATTGACATAATTGTAAGACATATAAGGTATGCATCATGCTGAGTTGACATATGTGTACATTGTGAGGAGGAATTAAAAGTAAAGTCAATATTTGGCCCTAGCTGGAAAAGTTAATGGATTATTTGGTTGATGTATATATGAAGTATATTGTTTTTCATTTTCTTCCTCTTACTTTTGCAGGCATGGCTTTGTATAAACATATATGATCCCACTGGGGCTTTCCACATGGCACTGGTGGTAAAGAACCCTCCTGCCAGTGCAAGAGACATAAGAGACATGGGTTCAATCCCTGGGTCAGGAAGATCCCCTGGAGGAGGGCCTGGCAACCCACTCCAGTATTCTTGGCTGGAGAATCCCGTGGACAAAGCAGCCTGGCGGGCTGCAGTCCATGGGGTCACAGAGAGACACGACTGAAGCAACTTGGCATGCATGCTTGCATGTGGTCCCACCATCTAGAGATAACCACTCTTAGCATCTTTTTAGATTTTTGTTGTTTGTGGGATCATATATGTTTATACATTTTCTCTAACAAAATTGGGAACATGCTCTTATAGATTATTTAACACACCAGTATTTTAACAAGATATTTTTCTTGATACAGTAAAAAGAATGAGATAAAATTTTAAATTTAATTGTATTCTATTCTATGTAATAAATATATATAAATTAACTTAAGATTACCAGTTTTGTAACTGTTAGGACCAATAGAAAATTATGAGTTGACTAAACGCTTAAACTGCATTTAAAAATCTGGACTATCTGTATTCTTTTGTAAGTTCGATGTTCCCTTTTTGTAAATATAAGATGCCATATGTTGGGGAATTTAAAGTTGCTTTTGAGGAAATAATTTTTATTACATTATAAACTATAGTAACTCAGTTTTAGCATTAATTGTAATTTTTAAAGTTGTTATTCTGTTTTTCTTCCCAGATCCAAGTATTTTAGAACATGCTCAAGAGGTGAGCACTTAACTATAGAGGTAAGTAGTGTTGTAAGTCTGATTGGATAAAAGTACCTTGAGAAGGGCAAGAGGGACTTTTTTTTTTTTTTATTTAGGGGGAAGGATGTGGACCTAAATTTAGTGGACTATTTATATTTCAGTATCGTCCATGCTGGTGAAGAAGGAAAGAATTGGAGTGGTGGGGGAAGTGTAAATGGGGAAAACAAGTTAGCAGAAGATTAAGGTCCTGTTCTTCTAATAGAATTGCTTAAGAGAGAGTGTTTTTGTGTTCTGTTTTTGTCTTTTCTGCCCTGCACAGCTGAGGTTGAGGGCACTCTTCTGTCAGTTACAGCGGCTTAGTAGCTGTGAGTCTAGACATCACTGGCCTGCCCTAGCAGAGCTGTGACAGAATCAGAGCAGCAAGTTGATCTGAAGCAACTCTACAGAAAGACTCACTGAGTTGATTATTCTTTCCTATGTAAAACATAATGACAGAATCTGCCATTTGCTCAGTCCCTACTATGCACCAGCCTTCACCATATAGTTTATCAATGTCATTGCACATTCTTGCTACAATTCTGTTGAACAGGTGGTTGTCACCTTGCTTTATGGGTGAGGACCAGAGGCTTAGACAGGAGAACAAATTGGACTACTTTGCAACACTTATATGTGGCAACACCTATAGCCAATCCAGAACTGCCTGTTATATTAAATAAAGAAACATGTGAACCAGGAATTAGGTTTATTTGTTTGTTTTTAATAAATTACAAACCAGCACAAAATATAAGTTCAAAGTAATAAGGTTAAATACTTTAAAGTCATCACTTTAGATTCTTGTAGTTTCTAAACATTTTGAATTCACTGTTTCCTGATCTTTAAACAACAAAAAAATATTAACAGTTACATTTTCCTTTCTTTCAAGTAGTCACATATCATATTATTTCTATTTTAAAGTATAAATATTTTCATAATATAATTTAACATGATGACTTTCATTTGGTCATTTGACATGATAGCATTCATCACATTATGATCAAATTTTTTACATTTATAGCTCTAGAAAGACACTGTATTTAGAAATAGCAACTACCATCTTGATTATCAGTGAATAGTTATATAAATGAATAGATGAATAAATAAAAACATAAGATAAGTTCTTGAATATCTTTTAGTTCTATTTCTTGAGGGACTTACAATATTAAATAATTCTTTCTGAACTCAGGTGAATTAGGAAATTCGGGCAGTGTGGACTTAAAAGATCCACGAAATAGTTAATTCAGCTAGTTCAGATGAAGGTTTTGGTATATAAGTTTCTGATTTATATAGAAAATTGCTGTAATTTTCCATATTATTTTTAATAAAAGTCACAAATGATGTATTCTTATCTTGGCTGTCTTGTTTTATAAATCAAATGAAATGGTGTATAAAGAGATACATTACGTATATCTTATCTTATAAAATAAAGGTATATTATTTTTGAAATGAAAAAGTGACTTAAAATTTTTTGTGAGACATGTACCTTAGACAAATATTCATCCTAACACTTTCTTTCTTGTTTCAGTTTGAGAATCTAGTAGAAAGTGATGAAGTAAGTATTTTCACAGTAGTACAAAATCCAATTTGTTCTCAAAGAGCATCTCACTACTTCTGACAGTTGTTTTTTAACATTTTCATTATGTTATCTTTTCTTTTAGAATTTTTAACATTTTAGTTTTTATTTTTACTTTTTAGTCCCTTATTTCCTTCTCTTAGTAATTTATATTAGCAAATTATTCAGAATTTTCTATGATGAAAGATAGGTAACACTACATATGTATATGCAGCCTCTGTAAAATACCACATATGTATATAATATATATAGTTTCATCTATCACTTATATATGTATTTATAGATACATATTTTTAAAACAGGTTTTAACAGTATTTTGTAGAACTTGAGGAACTTTAAGAAAAGATATTTCTAACATTTTGCCACTAAGTAGGTTAAATTCCTCAATGATCCAGAGTAAACCATTCTTTGACCCATAGTTTTCACAAATTTCTGAGAGTAGAATTTATATATGTTTGTTTTACAGTCACTTTCTGACTTTAGCCATTATATTTTTATCAGTTTTCTTTTTGTTTATTTTTACATTTCAGTTCAGTTCAGTTCAGTTGCTCAGTTGTGTCCAACTCTTTGTGACCGCATGAATCGCAGCACTCCAGGCCTCCCTGTCCATCACCAAATCCCAGAGTTGACTCAGACCCGTGTCCATCGAGTTAGTGATGCCATCCAGCCATCTCATCCTCTGTCGTCCCCTTCTCCTCCTGCCCCCAACCCCTCCCAGCATCACAGTCTTTTCCAATGAGTCAACTCTTTTCATGAGGTGGCCAAAGTACTGGAGTTTCAGCTTTAGCATCATTCCTTCCAAAGAAATCCCAGGGCTGATCTTCAGAATGGACTGGTTGGATCTCCTTGCATTCTAAGGGACTCTCAAGAGTCTTCTCCAACACCACAGTTCAAAAGCATCAATTCTTCGGCGCTCAGCCGCCTTCACAGTCCAACTCTCACATCCATACATGACTACTGGAAAAACCATAGCCTTGACTAGATGGACCTTTGTTGGCAAAGTAATGTCTCTGCTTTTCAATATGCTATCTAGGTTGGTCATAACTTTTCTTCCAAGGAGTAAGCGGCTTTTAATTTCATGGCTTCAGTCACCATCTGCAGTGATTTTGGAGCCCAAAAAAATAAAGTGACACTGTTTCCACTGTTTCCCCATCTATTTGCCATGAAGTGATGGGACCAGATGCCATGATCTTCGTTTTCTGAATGTTGAGCTTTAAGCCAACTTTTTCACTCTCCTCTTTCACTTTCATCAAGAGGCTTTTAGTTCCTCTTCACTTTCTGCCATAAGGGTGGTGTCATCTGCATATCTGAGGTTATCGATATTTCTCCTGGCAATCTTGATTCCAGCTTGTGTTTCTTCCAGCCCGGCATTTCTCATGATGCACTCTGCATATAAGTTAAATAAGCAAGGTGACAATATACAGCCTTGACCCACTCATTTTCCTATTTGGAACCAGTCTGTTGTTCCCTGTCCAGTTCTAACTGTTGCTTCCTGACCTGCATACAGGTTTCTCAAGAGGCAGGTCAGGTGGTCTGGTATTCCCATCTCTCTCAGAATTTTTCACAGTTGATTGTGATCCACACAGTCAAAGGCTTTGAAATAGTCAATAAAGCAGAAATAGATGTTTTTCTGGAACTCTCTTGCTTTTTCCATGATCCAGCGCATGTTGGCAATTTGATCTCTGGTTCCTCTGCCTTTTCTAAAACTAGCTTGAACATCAGGAAGTTCACGGTTCACATATTGTTGAAGCCTGGCTTGGAGAATTTTGAGCATTACTTTACTAGCATGTGAGATGAGTGCAATTGTGTGGTAGTGTGAGCATTCTTTGGCATTGCCTTTCTTTGGGATTGGAATGAAAACTGACCTTTTCCAGTCCTGTGGCCACTGCTGAGTTTTCCAAATTTGCGGGCATATTGAGTACAGCACTTTCACAGCATCATCTTTCAGGATTTGAAATAGTTCCACTGGAATTCCATCACCTCCACTAGCTTTGTTCGTAGTGATGCTTTCTAAGGCCCACTTGACTTCACATTCCAGGATGTCTGGCTCTAGATGAGTGATCACACCATCGTGATTATCCGAGTCTTGAAGATCTTTTTGTACAGTTCTGCTGTGTATTCTTGCCACCTCTTCTTAATATCTTCTGCTTCTGTTAGGTCCATACCATTTCTGTCCTTTATTGAGCCCATCTTTGCATGAAATATTCCCTTGGTATCTCTAATTTTCTTGAAGAGATCTCTAGTCTTTCCCATTCTGTTGTTTTCCTCTGTTTCTTTGCATTGATCGCTGAAGGCGGCTTTCTTATCTCTTCTTGCTGTTCTTTGGAACTCTGCATTCAGATGCTTATATATCTTTCCTTTTACATTTCACCTCATCTAGAAATCAATTTAAAGATGTATCCCAAGTACAGAAATGTTAAAATGGGAAGAAAAAAAGTACGTTTTAGAATTAGTGCAGTATGGTATATGTTTCTTAGGCACTGGTATAGTTAGAGTTTTAGTTTGTGTGTTAATTTTTATCTTTACTAATTATATGAGTTTGTGCAAATTACTTAACCTTCCTTGAGCCTACTTCTCACATCTCTAAAGTGAATGTATATAGAAGAGCATTGCTGGTTTTCTCTTTCTGTATCATTTTTGTTTTCTGAGGAAAGAGGAAAATATATTACACCAAATTTAAATTACTCTTTAGCCCAGCATTTCCCATAGTGTGTACACGATACTAGTCTCAGTATAAATTAGCATATTAAAGGTTCTGAGAAGAACTATTAAAGAAATTGTTAAAGAACTGTTAAAATCATTTCAAATTGTCCAATTTAGCATTTCCCAAATTAATTTGGGTATAACTCCATTTTTAAAATAGTAATACATATTTATTATCATCTGATAGAACATATTTGAGAAACTATCTTTTAACCTTTTGTTTTCCCAGTAAAATTTCTCCCAGATAGTTTTAATGTTTCGTAGAATCTAGTTTCTTTCCCTTTTCAGAAGTAACTTTAATTTTATGTATTTTTTTAAATAAGCACTTAACAGGGTATTTTTAAAGTTTCTGACAAGTACTAAATGTAAGAGTTCTCTTAACCTTCAATACAGTTCATCCTCACATTTCACGACTTTTCTTTAAAAAAATGTGATTGCTTGTGTTTTCCTAAGTGGCGTTTTGTTGGTTTGAGTTTGTCTGCTGACCAGTCTGTTCCTCTCTCATGTCATAGCGTTTGGTTTAATTGAATGTCATGTCCTGCTTTGCAGTGCTTCTTCCTAAGTTGATGTGGACCATTTGGAATTTTCTTTCTGCAGTTACTTAGTCATATATTTTAGTTGTGGGATGTGAATACCTCAAATATGTAAGAAATGCATAACTCCATGGTAATTATGTTCTATAAAGTTGCTGTGAATGCTCAGTTAGTGAATACCAGAACATTACTCCTAGGGAAAATACAGCATTAGCTTCCTGCAAGCTTCTGATCACATTTTTATCAGCTGAACAACATATAACTTTGTTTTGTGTTTCTGTTTGACATCTTATTTTTAATGTATACTATTGATTCATTAACTTTGAACTCACTGTGCACAGCACGTAATAATTTATGTCTGAATGTAGCTTACCTAACACATATTTTCTTCACAAACTATCATAACTTCTCGTGTGATTAGGAACAATAGATAGCACTTTGCACTACACATGGGGGTCATTTCAAACAGCAAAATCAGCAACAGAAAAAGGGGCAAAAAAGTGGCACTGCATAGGCTGCTCAGAGGGCGCCCAGCAGGTGCTGAAACAGGGAGGCAGAGCAAAGCCTTCCGCCTGAGCTGGGGTGTGCGTATCAGGCAGCTTGGGTTGCTGCTGCTCTGGTCATGCTCGTGAATGACCCCAAGAATGCAGGGAGTATTGGTTTTGATGTTACAAATAAATTTTAGCTCATTGGTGAATTTGCAGTTTTGGAGTCTGCAAATAGTGAAGATCAGTTGTAAATAATCAGAGCATAGAGAGTATGTCTGTCTAGTACCATCTTGAACCCAGAAGTTCATTTGGTATATAATAAATATTTGTTATTAAAAAATTAGGAAATGCTCAGCAATTGGTTGCTTTTTAATTAAGCTAGATATTAAAGTAAATTCTGCCTTTGAGAAATAGTACAATGTTAAAGCTTTTTGTTTAAAACACTTTTAGTAATGAAATCTGTTAAAGATAGATAAGCAGAAAAAAATTTGACTAAATAAAAATTTTATTGGCTTGCCTTAAATAGAATTCAGCTAGTAAAATTTGTGTAATTGTTTAATTAATTCTTGTACAGGGAGAAAGCCCAGGAAGCAGTCATAGGTAAGGCTTTTTTTTTTTTTTTAAACAAACTACTTCTATGTAAACTATAATAAGCTTCTAAAAATCCAGGCTGTGTCATCTGCTTGCTTTGAGGCATTGAACAGTTTACATTTCAGGACCTTGGTTATTTCTTTCTGTAAGATTGAGATAAATAATAACATTTCAAAAGATTGTTTTAAACATCAAAGATTTTAATGTGCCTAAGTGCTTTCTTATTGAACCTAAGTTTTTATGTGTATTTTAGTTTAAAAAACTATATTAATATTGATAAGTAAATTTCTTTGAATTTTGTAAAACTTTATACCCCTTTTCCTTCCTTAATGACATTCTGAAACTTGTTTTACTAATCATGTTTTTCACTTTGTATAAATAATACCTCAAAACACACACACACACACACACACACACACAAAAGCCCAGCAGAAGTTAGGGCTAGAGGAACAAATGTAGGAGGAGACATTACTATATACAGTGCTGGTTAAAACCATGATAATTATCAAGACCTAAGGCTGGAGAAGATGAGGAGGTGGGGTGTTGGATCATGGAGAGAGAGCATTGGTTTAGTGGTTTGAGGATTAAATAGACAGACACTTAGAAGAGGATTCAGAGGACAATCAAGAAGCAGTGGGCAAAAGCAATCAGAGGAGCATAGAAAGCCAAGGAAGGAGGTAGAGACAGACTAACAGACAGATGGAGTGGAGGGAATGGCCAGCACTGCCACAGGAAACGGAAGTAATAGTATAAGGACTTAAAACTGTCTATTACATTTGGCAACACAGAAGCCATTGATTACCTAGTAATGAAAGCAGAGGCAGACGGCCATTTTTCGATGAGAGAATGGGGAGTAAGTACATAGAAGGTAAGAGAAACAGAGTAGTTAAGAGCAAGGAGCTAGACTACTTGGGTTCAGATTCTAGCTTTGCCATGACTTAGTGGACATAATCTGTCTTTGCCTCATTTCCTGTATCCATCTACCTTACAGGGTTGTTGCAAAAGTTAATATTAGTATATGCAAAACACATAAAAGAGAACCTGATACATAGTAACTGCCAGATGCGTTTTCAATCAAACTTAATTTCAGACGTTTTGGCCAAATTGGGAAAGAGAGGGAGCAGTAGTTAAGAGACAGGTATAGATCAATTGAAAGTTTTCCCTTCTTTCCTTTCTTCCTGTCTTCACAAGGAAGAGAGGTGAAAGCAGATAAGAGTCGACTTAAGAAGAGAGGGGCTAATTGATGGTGCAGTGGCCCGCAGAATTCCCTGGAGTAGGGGTGGGATGGGACTAGCACCAGTGACGCATGAATCAAGTATAAGCAGGGTGGGTGACCCTGAACAAATTAAGGAATGCCACTTGTGTCGAGGAAAGAAAGGAGAGAAGGGAGGATAGATCTAGGCAAGAGGAGGACTGGCAAGAAATTGAGGGATTTGATGGTTGGAGACATGTTTCCTCATGTCTCGTAGTGGGATGCAGTTGACTTCTAAGAGAAAAGAGTTTGCATGAGGAACTTAAAGAGTATGTATGTGAAGATTTTGAAATAATTAGAATAGTATATGCAAGGAAGTTGGCCACGTATAAGTAAAGGGTTATTGCTAGGGGCAGAGGCCCAAGTGTATGTTTGATTTTTTTCTAGCAGCTCTCAGCAGGAAGAGCTAATCTTGGAAATGATCCAGAGTCAGAGAATGAGTAATCTGGGTGAATAAGGTATAATGAAGGTTATGCAAGAGGGTGATTGTGTGGGTAAGAGAGTCCTTCAGATTTGCCATGGGATCCATATTGGTTGTAAGTGAAGTGAAGCCATAAGATGATCAGGATAGATAAACAAGAGAGACAAGGGAAGGATCAAGGGCCTGAGGTGGCCAAGGGGATTGAGCAGGATAAATAGGAGGGCAGTGGGTAAGAGAGTTAAGAATTACAGAATGACATGAGGGCTGATAGCAAGAGTATAGTGTACTGAGGTTTTTTATGATGCACATCTAGGGATATGGTCAGAAAGTACCAAATTAGTACATACAAAAAGTACGAGAATGTATGATTTTTTTTTTTACCCTTAAGAGTTGAAATCAGCATCAAATTGCTTTAGCACATTTTGACAGTAAAATTTCAGAATTTCACTGATTTTATGAGTGTTTTATTTAAACTTGAACTTACCAGCACTTTTTTTTTCACTTTGTTTCTCTTCCTTATTTTTCTGTGTAGGCCTCTTACTGAGGAAGAAATTGTTGACCTGAGAGAGAAGCATTATGATTCCATTGTTGAAAAACAGAAAGATCTTGATATGAAAATCCAAAAAGAGGTAATTAGTCTCATGTTGCTTAATATATTTTATCATGTCTCTGTTTATAGGAGAAAGGTGTTATTAAATAATATATTGCATATGAATAGTCATTGGACCTAAATTTAGATAGACGCAGATGAAAATTATTTAAAAAAATTATTCCAGCATATAATAATTTGGCTTAGTTTGGTTTAATTTATCAGCAATCGTATGCTGCCAGTAAGTGAAGAGAATACATCCTTCTGAAAACGATCTTCTGAACTCACAATTAGGCACTGTGGTAAAATACCTGAACCTTCGTGTTTAAAACTAACATTAAAAAATGATTGTGTTTCACAAAAAGTGGTTCATTTTTTTTTTAATCTTTCTGTTAGTCTTGGATTTAATTACTCTTAATAAGTGAACCAAGTACTTCTAACAATCATAAATGTTCTGTTTATTTTAGTATATTTATAGAAATGGCCTATAAATAGTTTTGCTATTCATTCAACTAAATGGAATTAGTCATATTCCATTATACATTTAAAAATAGTCTGTTTAGTACCTATTTAATACTAAATTATTTCCAATTAATGATTTCAACAGCATTAACTTAAGCTATACAATAGATGCTAATATTAGGCTAAAGAAAAATATTGTGTTGGAATTTGATTTTTAAATTTGATTTGACTTGCAACAGATTATCACTAAAGCAGTTTGTATGCTACTATGAATGGCAGGAACTTAAATTTGGAATTAATTTTTTAATGATAGTAATAAAATTCAGGACACATGTATCAATGTGACATGAACTTTGTGAAAGCTTACTTCACTTTGGTAGACAATGATATGATCGACCTTAGTTTTGAAGACCTTGAACTAACAAGGGCCCAAACAATACACTAAGTAGGGTGATAGGCATTGGAATGATTGTTGAGAATGATCACTGCATATTCTAAAGAAAGAAACAGTCTTGTATTTATGCAAACTAGATGCTCTACTTTATGACTCAGCTTCTAAGAATTCTGTAATATGTTTGATACTATTTGAAATACTTTGTAAAAAGAGAAATTGAAATAAATCACAGAATTGAAAATTTCAATTCTGTTATGCTTTGTAGAGCTCAATTCTTTTTTTAATAATTTCTTTTTATTTTATAAATAGAAACATTTTATCTTTAGAGCAGTTAGACAGGTTCTGATTTTTGTTAATCCTTATTGTTTTGTTCATGTACAGTTAGCCTTACAAGAAGAGAAGTTAAGACTAGAAGAAGAAGCTTTATACGCTGCACAGCGTGAAGCAGCCAGGGCAGCAAAGCAGCGAGAGCTCTTGGAGGTGAGGGGAGAAGACCCCAGCATATGCTTAGGGCTGCTTTTCTCCTGATTTTCTCTGACAAATCTTAGTTGGGACATTTTTTCCCCTAGAGTCAAGGGCTTCTTGTTTAACAATGAATCTATTTATTCCTACACTCTTAGGAATTTTAAAGGCAAATTAGTGGGTCTTTAGCAACTATCTGCTGCTGCTAAGTCGCTTCAGTCGTGTCCAACTCTGTGCGACCCCATAGACGGCAGCCCACCAGACTCCCCCGTCCCTGGGATTCTCCAGACAAGAACACTGGAGTGGGTTGCCATTTCCTTCTCCAGTGCATGAAAGTGAAAAGTGAAAGTGACGTTGCTCAGTCGTGTCGGACTCTTAGCAACCCCATGGACTGCAGCCTACCAGGTTCCTCCGTCCATGGGATTTTCCAGGCAAGAGTACTGGAGTGGGGTGCCATTTGCTTTCTCCGTTAGCAGCTAGAAATAGCATCAAATTTTATACTTGACATTGAGCGTTGTTTGGCTTTAAATTAGGAGAAGCTAATTCTTGTTAGGGTTTTCCAGGGGGCTCCATGGTGAAGAATCCACCTGCCAATACAGGAGACACAGATTCAATCCCTGGGTTGGGAAGATCCCCTGGAGAAAGAAATGACAACCCACTCCAGTATTCTTGCCTGGGAAATCATATGGATAGAGGAGCCTGGCAGGCTACAGTCCATGGGGTTGCAGAAGGGTTGGACACCACTTAATGACTGAACAACACCAATTTTTGTTTATCCCAAAGAACAAATTTACTTTTCCAAAATTCAGTATTCCGTTGGAAAAATAAATATACTCTTCCATGAAACACTGCAAAAGTGACCTTTAAATACAATTTTTGCAGCTTTTTAAAGTTTATTTTTGTGAAGTTTTTCCGTACCCCCGCCACCAATTTCTTGAACTGTTAGTTTCTTATGCTTCCTAAAATTGGGATAAGCTAAGTGATTTCGCCACATAGGAATACTATATTTTTCATCTTTGTACTTGTGTGTTTGGGAGATTGACAATTTGGGTCTTTGGAAATCTTTGACATATTATCAGAGAAAATAATAGTGTTATCATAATTTACCATGTGGTATTCAAATATGGCATTCTCATAATGCCAGACAAGCTTAATACCAGACATTTATGGAGCCCTGGCAGGAACTGTTTTGATTAGTTTACATGTTTTACCTTATTTAGTCCTCACAACAATCCTGGGAGAACGATAGTGTTTTTAATCCTCATTTCACAGGCGATGAAACCAAGGAACAGAGATATTAAATAACTTAAGCTCCTACAGCTAATAAGTGGCAGAGCCCATGTTCAAGCATCGCTCAGCCAGTTTTCTGCTTAGTGTCTTGCGCCGTCTTTTGCCCGCATGAACTCTGCTGCCGTGTGAACTGAAGTGCAGTACAAGGATTATGTCACATAATAACTACTGTGACTTAGAGAAACTAAAAAATCATGTATCATGTTTCCATGTAATTTCTGTGTGACGTGTGCTCTTTACCTCTTTCTCCTGTTTTTGGTGTTTTGACAGATTAATCAGATTATATGAGGGAGTTTTATTTTGTTTAGTAAGTTCTAAGGCATGGAAAAGGTTTAAAATTAACTACCATTTACTAAGAAAGTAAATATTTTTCTGATTCTAATTTAACCATCTCTTTCTACTATAATTCTCTGCTGCTTGCCTTTTAAAGACTAAAAAGGATTCCATATGCAGAATCTATTTGAGTTCTTGAGTTTTTTTCTTCTTGAATAAATAGATATGGGAACACATGCAGTCTGTACAGCATACACTGACGCAGAGGTTACACATTATGCGAATTCATTTGATTTTCACAATAGCGCTGTGAATTTGCTAGGGCAGTATTATAGCCGTCTGTAATTTACAGATGAAGAAACAGAAGATACAGGACATGCCAGGGACACACGACTAATAACTGTCAGAGCCACCACTCCTGACAGGTTTTCTAAATCCTTTGTTTTTATTGTTTCTGAGTAAACTCAGCCAGGTCTTTTAGTTCTTTTATTTTATTGCTAATTTCACCCAGAACAGAACTGCATATACTGTTTTAACTATTACTTTCTTGCTCCTCATCTTTCCAGTTATTAGAAGGTCTTAGGTGCAATAAGGAAGTTACCAATATATATCTTTAAAGTTATTTTTAATAGCCCTATGAATATTCTGACCATGTAAGGATTATACACTGAAAAATTAAGAGAAATTCTGCTCTTAAATAAGATGATATAGAAGTGAACAGTGGTGAATTTAAGGAAAAAGACTTCAGTAGAGTCATTTTTTAAGTTTTAAAATTTTGGCATTTCATGAATAGTTTTAGAAAATATAATTTTACAGCAGACTGATCTTGTGTCACATTATGTTTCCAAAGCAAGAGAGGCAGAGAGTTGTGCAGCGATGCCGCGCTTCCAACAATGGAGACTATCAAAGGTAAATAATGAAACATACTTCTTCCCTTTGTGGTAGGAAATATTATTTCTAAAGAGAAAGCATTTCGTCTCTGGATGTTTGCATACATGTTTGTGTGTACGTGCTCCATAAAAAGAACAGTTGTTTCTTGAAGATACTGTCTTGTAAAATACTGAGAACGTTTGTTTATGTTGGAAAATCATCATCATTTATTTTAAATTGACTTTATTGCATTCTTAAGAGTGATTACATCTTTCGTATAGAATGTGATGCAATAGCACATTGAAATACCTTTGGATGAATTGTTTATGCCTTGCTTGTTTTTGTTTTCCTTAGCTCTTTTCTTAAAATAAAGTTTATGTGTGATCATTTTTTAGAAGATGTAATTTCACTGTCACATTTCCAGGAGTGTTTCCTGCTCATCCAAAGAACCTCGTTCATGCTTCAGTAATGTAAATTATAAAGTTAGACTTATGGCTGAGCTTTGGATTTGACTTCAACACTAACCAAAATCTTACCAATATTATTTTCAGTTTATTGCTAGCATTAAGAAAAGTGAGACCTGTTTTGACTAGGGTATTCTGATTGTAAGTAATTATGAATTTGTGTGAGATATACCTTTTCTAATCAAAATGACATCATTTAACTTTAGCCTGCATTAGGTTGTATTGACTATTAATATATATTTAAAAATTCACTTTTATTACAGTCCAGGACCAGAAGATGACTTTGAATCTTGTTTGAGAAATATAAAGTCACAGTATGAAGTTTTTCGAAGTAGTAGTAAGTCTTTTAAAATATGTGGGTACATTTTAAAGTTACTTTATGCCACATTAAACAGATAATTGAAGATCCTGACTCTGTTTTTCTCAAACTTCCTGCCCTTCAATTTATGTTGCCCAAATAACTAGCTCTTAAATATACAGTTGTATTTTTACTTTTTTAAAGGAGTTGGCGAAACAGAAACAATTTCAGAGCTATAGAGAACAGATTTGTGATTGCCAAGGGGGAGGAGGGGTAGAGGAGAGATGGGATGGGCGCTTAGGACTAGCAGATTCAAACTGTTATACACAGAATGTGGAAACAGCAAGGCCCCCCTGTATGCACAGTGAATTATATTCTATGTCTTATAATAAACCATAATAGAAAAGAATATGAATATATATATATAACTCACTTTGCTTTACAGCAGAAATTAACATGACCTTATAAATCAACTATACTTCAATAAAATAAATTTTAAATAAAAGGTGTTGGAGTAAAGAAAAATCTCAGGCTATTTTTATAGTTATGTGTAGGGAGTCTGGCCCTCCTTTTTCCATTGAGTTTATCATATTTGAAAAATCTGTAATTCATTTAAATTTGTGTATTTACTGTGCTAGATGACAAAAAAAAAGTAAAAAGAAAGCAGGGGAAACCATTTATACTATTTCTAACAGAAGCTTACCAATGTAATGATTTCAGTAATTGTTTCTTACGATGTTAAACGGAGTAGTAGTATTTGAAGAGAGATCATTATTGCAAAATAAATGGTTGTAGTAAAGGAGTATTGTGTCACTACATCTAATTGGATTTGGTGTATATTCTAGGGCTCTCATCAGATGCCACAGTTTTGACACCAAATACAGAAAGCAGTTGTGACTTAATGACCAAAACTAAATCAACTAGTGGAAATGATGACAGCACATCTTTAGATCTAGAATGGGAAGATGAAGAAGGTATTTTATGTTTAAATTTTACCTGAAAATTTTTATTTAATTTGTGTTAATTTATAGAAATCTACTTTGTCTTTTACTTTCCTTAAACTGAAATGAATGCAAAGCCTTTAAAATTTCTTAGACTCTTATTGTATTAGTGATTATCATTTGTTGGTGAACTGTTTAGAAAGTTGCTTAATTCTTAATGTTTCTTGAGATTTAGAAGGAAAATGTTATTTTTCATTTTAAGATTTTTGTAATGCAGCCGCTTAACTCAGTAGGAATCATTGCCCCATTGTGAGCAGCTAATTAACTTTTTCTTCATAATGATGTGTGCTGCAGTCCATGGAGTCGCAAAGAGTTGGACACGACGGAGTGACTGAACTGAAATAAATAAGCAGTTTGTTAGGTTTTTTGGCAGTACAAAAGCCATAACACAGGCGTGAATTAGAATTTTACTGGTATGTCTTCCTAGCTGTAGTACTTAAGATAGATTTCTTAATCTCTCTAAGCTGCAGTTCATCATAAAAAGAAAATTATAAAGCTGCTTTAAAGAATGATTATTCACTGTTATATAGTGAGGATCTAAAAAAGCTTGGCACATAATAGGCATCTATAGGTATTTGAACAAATGAAAACATGAATGTTGTGAGGATTAAATGAAATTTATGTAAAACATCCAGCACATAGTGTGACACATAGCAAGTACTCAAAATTGTAGCTAAAATGTAGATTTTGTTTAAAGCTTTTTCACTGAATAAGGCCCAAGCTTCTATTTTTACTTTAAGAAATGTGTTAGTCGCTCAGTCAGGTCTGACTCTGTGACCCCATGGACTGACTGTAGCCCTCCAGGCTCCTCTGTCCATGAGATTCTCCAAGCAAGAATACTGGAGTGGGTTGCCATTTCCTTCTCCAATTTTAAGAAATAGGTAATCCAGAAAGGAAGAACCAATTGCAAAATATAGGACTTTAAGAAAAATCATAAACATTAAATATTTCCTAGAATTTTGAGATAGAATAGACCTTAGATATCCTTTAGACAAGCCATTAGTTTTATCAATAGAGAAACTGAATAACTTTAGCAAAGATTGAATTAAGTCGTCTTCTCAACTAAACACCATTTCTCCAGCCCTATATTTTTCTTATTATTTAGATCCCAATTAGAAAATTTTAAACTTTATTTTAACAACTTGTTCAATTTGATCTAAAGACTTTTCAGGTCTTTTAATTGCTGACTCTGTCATCCTTGCTGTATGCTAACTAGATTTTTAGATAACATGACTTTCAAAGTCATTATTCAAGTCATTATAATAGAATTATTAAAGTAGACTTCGTAGAGGACAGAACTCGCTGGAAACCTTATGATGTACAATTCAGCTTCCGTTAGACATAGTATTATTCAATTAAATACAAATCCTCAAAATTATATTAGTTTCCAGCTCCCATTTTTATCATGTCTACAAAGATGATGTAGTTTGCTAGGTTGAGTCCGTGATTTGAGGGGAGTGATAACAGTGATAGATTAAATATTTTTTTAATTATTGTTATTGTAGGATTGGATTCTTTAAGCTCGGAAAACAAAATTGCTGAACGTGTCTAGGGATTACTCTCTTATGATCTCTTCCTTGATTTTAATTCTCTTCCTAATGTGGATCCTACACACGCAGATCAAGGCTCTTTTCTGTCCTCCCTCTCTTCGTTCTGCCAAAGTGATGTTTTTTTCCTTCCAAGATTTTTGCTACTTTCACTTTACTGACCAGTTTCTTTCTGTTCAGAATTAGATCTAGAACAGTTTCCCCTAGAAACGTCTCTGTTTTGTTGTGCTAGAGTCAGAATAGCAAGAGCACAGACTTTGAAGCCCAAGGGGAGGGAGTCGCATTCTTGCCCCAGCACCCCTGCATCTGTGTGACCGCGGGGGAGTCACCATCCTCTTCCTGCCCAGCTTCCCTCAGCTTCAGGATGGGGTGTAGGGATCGTGCTGTGTGTATCTTCATAGAGGGGTTGAGGACCAGATCAGCTCAGATATGTCATTTGCAAACAGTGTTACTGGAACCTAGTAAGTACTAGAAATGTGCCTATTGTTATCATTATCATTAGAGTTATTATAACTCTGGGAAATGAAATTGTCATCTAGGTAGGAAAGAAGCTTGGCCCACACACTAACTTGGCCATATAAGACTAATAGCAATTGAAATCCTCCATCCATTCTGCTTTACTTGCAGCTTTTCAGAAATTTCATCTCATCAGTGTTACATCGAAACCGTCCTTTGTTGAGTGCTCATGCTCACTATAGGACTAGACTTTTAACATCTCCCTTAAAAAGTCTTCCATAGGACTGTTTATTTTTGAGAACCTGGTCTAATTTTTAAAGGCTCTTTAACCTTACTTTTGACTGCACTGGGTCTCCATCCAAGACGCAGCTGCTCCTTGCCGCAGTGCGCCGGCCTCCCGCTGCAGCGGCTCCTCTTGCCGCAGGGCACGGGCTGTTGCATGCGGGCTTCAGGAGCTGTGGCTCACGGGCTTCACTGCCCCGCGCCATGTGGGATCTTCCTGGGCCAAGGATTAGACCCAGGTCCCTTGCGTTGGCAAGCAGATTCTTGGTTAAGAAGAGTCTTAACCAAGGAAGATTGGACTTACTGGACCACCAGGGAAGTCCAGGATTGGTTTTTTTAAGTTAATTCACAGGTCAAGCGTGATAGTTTCAGTCTTTGAATAAAGTTTTTAAATCTTCACTGAGATTTCTAACAACTCTGCCCATACAATAGGAATGAATCGAATGCTCCCAATGAGAGAACGTTCCAAAACAGAGGAAGACATTCTCCGGGCAGCACTTAAGTATAGCTGCAAGAAGACTGGAAGTAATCCTACATCAGCCTCTGATGATTCCAATGGGCTGGAGTGGGAGAACGATTTTGTTAGTGCCGAAATGGATGATAATGGCAATTCCGAGTATTGTGGATTTGTAAATCCTGTATTAGAACTGTCCGATTCTGGTCTAAAGCAATATGATTCAGATCAACAAAAACGATAGGAAAACATTATGTGATCTTGTTTATCAGTTATGACCAAATGTTATAAACCAACTAGAATGTATAAATGGTTGTGCTGAGCCTTTTTGTGAGGGGAGGTAAGAAATTGTTTTGTAAATGCTTATTAGAAAGGAATAGGAATGATAGGCTGTGTCTGAACTGCTTCAGAATTAAGTGCAATTTCATCATCTGCCTTCTGCTTTTCAAATACAATTGAATGGTTCTGTCATGTTACTAATTAAATTTATTAACTCTTTAGCAATCCTGTTTACTATTTATTGCTTTTCACTTTTTAAAATAGTTGATCTTACTTCAAATGCTTCCTTAATCCTATTTTAGTAGCTAACTATGAAAATATTAAGGCATTTTGTGTTAATTCTCAGCAGACATGAAGGGAGCCTGAAGAGGGACTGCCAGATTCAGACAGAATAGTGTTCCCTTTTCCAGCATTATTTATTCCTATGACTTATTAAATTATGTCATCTAATAGTAAGCACAATTAATTTGAGTAGATGACCCTAAAGAAACCCTGAAATATAAGTTTCTTCCTACACTTACTGCATATCCTAGTATGTCAATGTTCATTCAGTCTGAGCAAAGGATATGATACATTAAAATAATCTTTCAGAATTTGGACACTTGAAGTTAGTATCAAAAGATATTTAAGAAAATATATATACTTAGGTTTTTCAGTTCCTTTTCTGTGCCACTATAAATGATTGTTGAATTCAGTCAATTGATATATTAAATTTCTAGCTGTCATTTTTTAAAATTCTATATTTCCAGTGAATGGTCTTGAAATATTTTACATGGAACATATTCTCTGTGCATGGTTTATTAAGAAAGGAAAACCTAAAAAAGGTAATACGGGTATTTCAAAGTAAATAAAATCCTTTCTGATATGAAAGAATCTCATTGATTTCATTAAGCTTTCCTTTGCCTTGTAATACAAGGTACTTTAATAGGATGGAACTAAGTAAATCAATATATAACTGTATTTTATGATATACAGTTAACTTTTTTTGCTCTAAAGTTTATGTATCAATTTAAAAGACCAAGGATATGGCACATTCCTTATTGCTTGTCTTGATTTTGCTGAGGATTGAGTATGATTTTAGTAAGCAAACTTTTTTCAATTATTCCTTAGTTTTTGTTTTTTTTTCTTGCAACAATGACAGTGCATGTTCTCAAAATTATAGGAAGGTCCAGATATAAATAGTAACTTAAAGTTCTTGCCGTACTTTAAAAAACAATCATGTGGCCCTTTCAATATTTGAACAGCTGGGCCATAACATCTATAGTTTTGTCTCCTTTTTTTAATCTTAGGAATAAATATGACACTTTAAATATGTAAATATATTAGGTAATGCTGTTATTTATGTCTCAACATAATTTAAGTTGTAGCTATGTCACTGGAAATATTTTAAAGATAATCTATATTCACATTGCCTGTGTTATGCTTTTTAAAGTTTGTATACATAAGATGTATATTTTTGGTTTGGCATAAGCTACTATTGTAATTTTTCTTGGCATTTTGTTCATAAAGAATTTTTTGAAGGAATGGTGACTTCTCAAAGATTGTGAATAAACACATTTTTACATTTAAAAATAATAAATTATTTGATTATTACTAGTTTTATACCATAAACATGCAACAGTTTTGACTCCTGACAGAGCTATTTTATTCAAGACAAAAAGGAATGAATTAGTAAAGCAGGATGGAACTAAACTTGAAAATGTTTGTGTTTGAACTGCTAAGAAAAGGATATCAGTTTTCTTGCTTTATATGTTTATAGAAAACACTAGAAATAACGTTTATTCAGCAAATATTGGAGAATCTACTATATCCAGTGGGATGTTAGGGAGAGTGAATTTTACTTGATGTATAATAGGAAGCCACTGATTTTTGTAAGCCAGAGTGTGCAGGGATAAGATTTGCATATTTGAAAATTCCTCTGTGGGTGAATGTACGGTGCTCCCAGTGGCACATGGAGCGGCTTGGATAGATGACTGCTGTAGGAGTGCTCAGTAGATTAGCTGCAGAGGTGGGCCAACAAGAGTTTTTTTCATTTTGAGATGTAATTGACACGGAGCACTGTATGAGTTTAAGTTATGCAGCATAATAATTTGACCTACGTACCTCATGAAATGATTATCACAATGAATTTAGTGAGCATTTATCGTGTTATACATATAAAATTAAATAGGAAAAAGTTATTTTTCTTGTGATGAGAGCTCTTAGTATTTACTGTCTTAACTTTGATATATAACACACAGCAGCATTTATTTAATATATTTATCGTATTGTACATTACATCCCTAGTACTTATTTATCCTATAACTGAAAATTTGTACCTTCTGACTGCCTTCTTCCAGCTCACCCTCACCTTCCCCTCCACTGCTGTTAATCATAAATCTGATCTCTGTTTTTTGTTGTTTTGTATTGTCTTTGAAGTATAATTGGCCTGCAACACTGTGAGTTCCTGTTATACAACATAATGATTCGGTATTTCTATTATACATTCCAGAATGATCACCACAATAAATCTGGTTATCATCTGTCACCATACAAAGATACTATTACATAGTTACTGACTATTCCCCACACTGGGCATTTCATATCCATTACTCATTAATTTTGCAACTGGAAGTTTTTACCTCAAAATCTCTCTCACCTATTTCTGTACTCCCTTTACCTACCCCCCACTTTGGGAACCAGTTGTTTATCCTCTATGTCTATGACAGTTTTTGTTACGTTTATTTGTTTTTTAGATTCTACATAAGTGAAATCACACAGTATTCGTCTTTCCCTGACTCACTTCCCTTAGCCATCATACCCTCTAGGTCCATCCATGTGTTGCAAAAGGCAAGGCTTTGTCCTTTTTATGGTTGAGTGATACACATCTTCTGTATCCATTTACCTCCTGATGGGCGCTTTGGGTGCTTCCATCTCTCTGCTGTTGTAAGTAATGCTTCAGTGAGCACCGGAGCACGTACATCCTTTCTAGCTAGTGTTTTTATTTTCTTCAGATAAGTATCCAGAGTAGCACTGCTGAATCTCATGGTAGTTCTGTTTTTAATTTTTTGAGGAATCTCCACACTGTTTTCTGTAGTGGCTGCACCAATTTACATCCCCACCAGAAGTGCACAAGGGTTCCCTCTTCTACACGTCTATTCAGCTTGTTATTTCCTGTCTTTTTAATAATAGCCATTCTGACAGACGTGAGGTGATATCTTACTGTAGTTTTGATTTGCACTCCCTAATGATTAGTGATGTTGAGCATCTTTTCATGTGCCCGTTGGCCATCTGTATGTCGTCTTTGGAAAAACATCTTCAGATCATCTGCCCATTAACTGTAGGGTGATGCAGTCAGCATGGGGCCCTTATGACCTTGCTCACTTTGCATATCCACATGGCAACACTTAACCATAGCCTGACACACATCTTGACGGAAAGCCCTATGATCCTCCCTGGAACATGGCAAGACAGGCAGTCTTAGAGGAGCCACACAGGGCCATTTATCGTCTGCTTTGTATCTTGTAGAAGGCTGCTGTGAGGCATTTTCTGATCGCACTTGCTGGCTCCAGTGTGGCATGGGATTTCCACATTGAGGTACAGTATGTAGGCTAATAAAACTGCTTGGTTGGAGTTTACAGTTGGCCCCTCAATAGCAGACCCACCCTCCACTTAAGGCATCTGTCATCTGGCCCCCCTGGTTCAGTGTCAGCTAGGGACATCCCTAGGGACCAGAGATGTGGGTCACTTGACTCCACACTGGTCTTGCTTTTGCTGTCTGTGAGCAATAAACTCTCTAAATCTATTTGAGCTCATTGACTCCCTATTGGCCAAATCTGTGGAAGGATGACGACCAAACCTAGCAACTGCAGCCAACTCTTGACAATAACTTCTTGGTTTCTGACTTAAATGTAGTAGGAGGTACAGGTATGGGAAATGCAAGTTCTGATTTGGAAAGTTAAATCTGAGGTATCTATGAAAAACAGAAATGAAGATGTCAAGTAGGTGATGGGGATATATGTCTGCAGCTTAGAGAATGGGTGCAAGTCTAGGAGTCAGTAGTAGGAGAAGGAAATGGCAACCCACTCCAGTGGAGAATCCCAGGGACAGAGGAGCCTAGTGGGCTGCCGTCTATGGGGTCGCACCGAGTCGGACACGACTGAAGCGACTTAGCAGCAGCAGCAGCAGTAGGTGAATAGTAATGTAAGTCATTATTCCAGCTGAGATCCTCCTGAGGAAGCCGGCAGAGAAGCTCAACTAAGTGCTGACCTTTAAAAGTCAGGGATAGAGAATGGATCAGAAGCAGCAGATACGGGAGGAATTTGAGGAGCCAAAGAACGATGTCACCAGAGTCAGAAAAAGAGGAGTCAGTGATATCAAATGTAACTTGGGCACTGAGAGAAAGGATGGCTGCATCTGGTGGGTCTGGGGACAGGAATATTTGTTGCTTGTGATCATTTTTTCAAATGAAAGAATGGAAACTGAGAAGTATCTTGTAAGAGATGAAGAATAAAGAATGGTCAGTGTAGGCAATTTATTTGAAAAGTGAACTGTCAGAGCAAGAAACGGGGTAACTGGAGGGTATGTGGAGTTGTGTGAGGGTTCAGATGTTAGAACTTTTAAAATGATATAACCAGGAATTATGCCTGCTTTTATTCTTTCATCCAGTAATTGGAGAAATATGGCTTTTTAGTAGAGGTCCCAATTTTCATTTTACTTTACTTAAAGATGTCCTAATCATAATTTTAGAACACAGACATCTAAAAAAGACTGTATATCAAATATATTAATAGTGTTCTCCCATATTCATTTACTTGGTACCTCTGATTAATTATCTGGCAGGAAAGGAGGTCATGAAAGAGTTCAGTATCAAACACAGATTTCCAGTATCTGACTCTTATATCCTCAGGAAGTATTAAAGCTGAAAATGAAATTAAATTGGAAAAATGATATTAAATTTTTATGTGATTTTTTAATATTACAAATGAAAGGAGTTCTTTCTGACACTCAGAAGTAAGCAGTACTGCCTCTGTAATAAATCTTTCATATGCAGCCGCTTATGTTCATTGCCACTTCTAATAACGTGTACCACATATAGCAGTGTGGTGAGGTCTCGCCATACTTTAGTTCAGCTGATTTTCACAGAAGCCCTTCACAGGAGGCACTGGTTTAATCCCTGTTTTTTCAGAAGAGGAAACTGAAGCTCAGAGCTAATGACAGGTTACACAGGAAATGGCAGCTAAACCCGAGCAGTATGATTCAGAGCCCACACTCGGCACTACACATGCTTCCTTTCTATAGAAATTAGGACAGAATTGTTTTTGAGGATTTTCTGAAGTTTGGAGGCTTATTAACGATTAGACTAAGTCTGTCTGTCTTTGGATGACTGAAAGATTGTTTTGAGATAGAAAAAATCATATTATTGTAAAAAGGCATTTTGACCTAAGGTGAAGTTCCACTGTCGTCTTTTGGCCACGCTGTGTGGCTGGCAGGAATCTCACTTTCCTAACCAGGGGCTGAACCGGTATCCTCAGCAGTGAAAGCAAGGAGTCCTAACCACTGGACAGCCAGGGAATTCCCACGCCATACCTCATCTTGACTGACTAACCTCAGAAGTTTCCTGTTTTAAAACGTTACCACCTTGGGCTTCCCTGGTGGCTCAGTGGTAAGGAATCCACCTGCCAGTGCAGGAGACCAGGTTTGACCGCTGCTCTGGGAAGATTCCCATGTGCCGCAGGGCAACTAAGCCCGTGCACCCAACTACTGAGCCCACGTACCACAACTACTAAAGCCCACGCGCCCTAGAGCCCGGGCCCCACGTCAGGCCACCGCAGTGAGAAGCTCGTGCCCTGCAACTAGAGTAGCTCCTGCTCACCTCAACTAGAGAAAAAGGCCACTCAGCAACAAAGACCCAGCACAGCCAGGACTAAAACATTAAAAAAAAAAATGTTGCTACCTTGATACGGACTCTTGAGAAGTGATTCTGCCAACACTGTTAAGAAAGGTGTTGTAAGCAGTGCCAAGCTGGCTCAGCTCTAGTCCCTCAGTGGCCTTCAACCCACAATAAAATGTTGAAACCAGAAACAGAACTAAAATTACTGCTTTCCTATTTTTTCACCAGTGTCGCTACCCTAAATGCATTGCTTAAAAAGATACCACTGGCCAAATAAATACTTTTATATAGGTTGGATAGCAGAAGGGTGAGTGATTGGACTTAGGGACAATTTGTATCAACTAGAAGCCCAGGGAATTCCAGCCACAGCTTTTCAAGCACTCATCCTCCATCCTCACTTGAGATGGAAGATCTAATTGTTTCAATCAGAGTTCAGAGAGTAAAAGAGGAACCTCACTTGTTTTAACATAACAATTACTGTAAGGAATTAAACAGATGTTGGAGAACTGAAAAAGTTAAAAGGGGCCATTACATAGAAAGTGAAAGTCACTCAGTCGTGTCTGACTCTTTGAGACCCCGTGGACTACACAGTCCCTGGAATTCTCCAGGTCAGAATACTGGCGTGGGTAGCCATTCTCTTCTCCAGGGGATATTCCCAACCCAGAGATCGAACTCAGATCCCCGGCATTGCAGGCAGATTCTTCACCAGCTGAACCACCAGGGAAGCCCAGATAACACAGAAGCAGCTACAAAAGATATACACACAACATATATAACTATCGTTATCTCCTGGTAATAAAATACTAGCTAATTTTTCTACAAGGCCTACTAATTAAATACTACACTCATGTTAGAGCATAAAAGAAATGCTTCCTCAGATCAGTCAATGCTGTAGATAGCAGAGACAGAATCTTCTAGAATGTAGTTATATAATCATATAGCATATGAGACTTCACCACTGGAAAGCCCCTCTTGTCATAAAGTTGCAGGTTCAAGAAGACACTGCCTTAACACTGGCACCAATTAATATACCCCTCTACTTAAAGAGCCCAAGAGAAAAATCAGTTCCTGGGACAAATGAGCCCTTGAGAACTGAAAATGTTTCACAACTTAGCTGCAGTGCGTAGTATCAGACACCAATATTTTTGTTTGCCCTCACGCCCAAACCATGTCATACCTTACCTAGACTGTCTAACCTCAGACCCCAACCCACTGTGGCCATTTGTTGAGAAAATGCTTTTCCTTTGCACCTGATCACTGACTGGAGCAGCTGTGACTTAGCATGGCCTGAGGACAGTTGATCGGGAGAATGGGCATGTGGCCTAAGCTGACCCTTTTTCTTTGGACTGGAATTGAGAGTAAGGCTGTCTTCAGGTGGCTGATCAGTAACGTATAAAATCTGGGAGCCACTGTTGGCCACGTGCCGCCATGTGGAGGCAGGAACAGAGGGAACGGAGCCAGCATGCGCTGAGGGACACAGCGGGACGCATGTGAATTCACAGCCTTTGCCAGTGGCCTCCTGTGTTCCTCCCTTACAGACGTCGACAGCAGTTCTTCCTTCAGAAAGAGTTCCAAAGAAAATGGTTAGAGAATTAGACTCTGACTTTATTAGGTACATAGCTGTTGTTAAAATTTTGAATTCATGGAGTTAAAAACCCTGTAGTACATTTAAAAACTAAGTTAGTACACAAAATAATAATTCTAAACAGTGGTTCATTGGAACATTTAAAGTATCAGTTTCAGATACTGAATATAGAAAAGGAGAACTGTATTCTTGGGAATAAACACTATAATTCTATAGATAAAAAACACAGAAAATCAAGGTATTATTGCTCAAATAAGTCTTCCCATATTAAAACCTCAGTGGCACACACACTAAAACACATGCCCTGTTCTAATACTCTGGTACTATAAATGCCAACAGGCTACAACACACATAATAATTTGCTTGTAGCTTTGACCTTGAAAACAAATGGCTGCTGTGAGATAACATGACCAAACCAAGAGACGATAACGTACAAATCAAAATGAAACAATACAAAACATAGGAACAAAATCCGGCATAAAAAGAAAAGAACATAACCTTAGTTTGAGAACACTGTTCCTTCATCATGAAGAATACATGTTGTACATTCATGCTCACATATATACACTTAAGAAAAATTCTTCATACATCCAGCAATGCAACGGGTGACTCAATCGACTACTAACACAATTTGCAGACTTCAAACAATAATACCAGATCTCAAACTTAGCTTTAACAAATGACAGTAAAATACTATACTAAGAAACGTAGTAAGTGGAATGCCTGTAAAACGAGTACAGAGTGCTTCGTCCTTCATAATTCTCTTAGCTTTCAGCATTTACCACTCATTTTCACCCGCTTCCGTGGGAGAGTTGTTTTGAGTGGAACAGGGTGAACAGCTGCCACACTCGGGTGTGGGCTTCTGGGGAAGCCACTTGTTTTCTTGCAGGAGTGGTCTTATCGACAAAAAAAACTGAATCTCAAAAAATTCTAATGACTCTCCATCTTCCTTCTCGACCAGGAACTGATAGTCGCCAAACCTAATCAGGCATTTGTCTGGAAGATCCATTTTATTTAGGTAGCCCAGCTCCTTGTCGTCCACAAGCAGATTGGTCTTCTTACTCATATTTTTAATTTCAAAAGAGACAACTGAACTATCAAACTTTTTAAACAGCTGTAGAGAAAACTGAACTCGAGAAACCTGTTTGTCCTGAAAGGTATAACGACAGGTGCTAGAATTTCGGCCAAATTTCACAACTTCGCTGGTGGGGAGTGTCTCTCGGTTACAAAACTTTATTGATTGGAATATTCCACTTCTCTGGTGGCCAGGATGGTAAAGAGTCATGTGGAGACTAGTTACTGTCTCTTCTGTGTCCACATCCTCAAAACTGGACATGATGAGCACCGGAATCTGACCTGCCTGCAACAATTAAATCAGCACATTAGTTCACCCCAGAGATCAGATTCTGAGATCTCTGATTCCAATATTTTGATGAAAAGCTTTCCAATAGGTAACTGATTTAGACTTTAAGAAAACAATACATAGGCAAGATGCTTTCATTTAACTAGTAGATATGTGAAATCTTATACCAAGCTCCATATGCACTAGTGCGTTCTATTTTCTTCTCTTTCATTTCCAATTTGACAGTAAGACCATAATCTGGATGATAACAAGGAATGATTATTGATAAAATGATTTAGTGGGGGGAAGCATATAGAAACTTCAGTTCCTTTCTCATTTAGATAGGATGACTTGGGCCCAGACCAAATAGAACAGCTGTTTGTACTTTAGAAAGAAAATCAGGAATAAAGAATCGCTTTGGGGGTGGGAGGTGGGAGGAAGGTTCAGGCGGGTGGGAAAATATGTATACTGATTCATGTTGATATATGGCAGAAACCAACACAACATGGTAAAGGCAATTATCTCCCAATTAAAAATAAATTAATTTTTTTTTTAAAAATCCCTTTGGTTTAAATCCTCAGGATATACATATAAGGAAAACCTACAGTTCACTAGCTAAATTAAAATTTAATGTATTATGAATTTTGTGTTTTGGGTGGAACAACATGAATAACCGTCATACTCAGAGAAAGGCTTCTGTGATTTTTACTGTGTATTGTCCTGACTAAAGAAATGCAGACGTTAGAAACAAGTAACTGCAGCACTGGTCCTTTATATCCTGACTTAGATTTCTGGTAGGTAAAGGTAAAAATAGTAAGTGCTCTAAACGTTTATTTTATTCTATAATTTTTTAATTTAAAAAATAATCAATTTCCACAAGGTAGTTCTAAATATCATAGTCTGTACTCATACTGGAGTTATTTGTTTTTGTCCGTGGTTCCTAATGACTGGACAGACAAACTGTCATTTACCCCAAGCAGCACAATCTAACTGTTCTTAATCACATCTCTCTAGAGTGCGTGGCCCTGTGGTGACCTTTCCTCCACATCACGGTATGTACCTTAGTCAGTGGAGTAGTTTAAGCAGCAATTAGTTACTAAAATCTGTGAAAGGTTTGACACAAAACTGCCATTTTAATTCGCTTTAAAAGAATTACATGCACATGATTTTAAAAATTCAAACACTTGAAAGGATCTTTTTAAGTATCTTCCCTCTCTGACCTAATCATTTTTTTTTACTCTTTCAGAGCCAACCATTGTAAAAGTTGGTTTTATCCTTACAGAATTCTTTATACAACAAGCAAAACTTTGTTTTCAAAGACATACACATTTTCTACAAAGGAAAAATTTTCTTATACAAATAGGAACATACTGTATTTAGTTCTAGACCTTGCATGTTTTTCAGTTAATAATACAAGTGGGTGATTTTTTTCCATTTATCTATACTTGTAAATATACCTCAGTCTTAAACAGCTGCACAGAATTCCTTTAAACTAGTGTGGTAAATTACATCAGTAGATGGAATGATACTGAGAGCTCCCTGCATTCTTTAAATACTGTACAATATTTACCGTGGGGTTTGGGGAGCAACAGCCTTAAGGTAATCTGTAGTTTTACTGGGTTTTGTCTGCCATCTATATTAGATATTGCTATCAAAATTATGCTTGCTAAACAGGAAAAAAACAAAATGTTTTCTTTCCATGCTGTTTGCTTTTAAAGTACAATCTTTTCTTCTGTTTTGCATAGTTGTATTGCTAAAAATCAAACTCAAGTTTATTGACTTAGCAAATGATATAACAAAGCAAAATTTTTTATTGATTTAGAAATACATTTTTAATTTGCTTTCATAATAGGTTCTTTCTTGACATTATTATATCATATTGCCCTAGCCAATCAGACAACAAATGCCCAGCTATAAGCAGAAAAAGAGAAGAATCCTCAAAATCTTGGGGCAAGGGTAGTAAAAATTGCTATGAAACCAAAGGCAGCAAGAATTAACACACTGCGGGTAGAACTGGTTAATCACCATGATTTGAAAATACTTTAATTACAATAATAAAGTCATTATTCAAGAAGCAGACAGCTTAAAGGAGAATAATTATAACAAGTCATGAGATGATGCAATTAGTGGCTGACAAGAAAAGAATTTGCTGTTAAAAAGTAAAAAGCCTAAAAAGAGCAAGAATCTATCATGATCTCCGCCTTGTCGGGCTACACTGCCATCACTCAAATTCATTCTTGGGCTTTGCACAGTAACAGTTCAAAAGGAGACCTGGATTTTAAAACACAGTATATTCTGGATATCATCTTTTGGTAGCACCCAACTTTTGTTCTTGTGATCTTTGTATAACCTATTAGCTTAGAATTTAGCCTTTTGAGCAAATCCACCCTCAAGAAAATGTTGCCCTATACAGGCTCTTAATGCCTAGTTACCCAGGGCAGGTACATTATTCACTGCAGAGGAAAAATCTGACATTCTGGTTTATAAATTGAATCAATAAAGTGAATCAATTCTCACCTTTTGATGAACTTCTGGTTTCACAACTGTGACCCTCCAACAATGAGGTAGACTGTGTTACCATCTGCTGCCCCTCACTACCAGACCTGTCCCTACTGGTTCTGACCCTTTGCAAAAATGATACTTCCCACTCCAGTGTCAACCATATTAAAGAAATGTGAATGGAAGTAACATGGAAGCTTATTTCCAAGGGTAGGTTTTAAAAACCACTATGTAGATAGACCTGTCTCTCCTCCTTCCATGTATGCCATGTCAGTGCCACGGAAGGAACAGCTAAGCATGGGGTCTCAAAGGCGAGGGCCAAAAACAACCATAGAGACTTATAATGTGAGCAGCAAATCAACCCGCCTTCTAAGCAGTTACTGACCCATGATGTTCCCTAACATACGCACTCACCTTTCTTATGAACATATGAAATGATTACAGAGCCCAACAGTAACAAGACTGCCACTTACTGTATGCCTTTCATATGCCAGGCACAGTGCTAGCTCTTTATACATCAGTATCAGTTCAGTCACTCAGTCATGTCTGACTCTTTGCAACCCCATGAACTGCAGCACCCCAGGCCTCCCTGTCCATCACCAGCTCCCAGAGTCCACCCAAACCCCTGTCCGTCGAGTCGGTGATGCCATCCAGCCATCTCATCCTCTGTCCTCCCCTTCTCCTCCTGCCCTCAATCTTTCCCAGCATCAGGATCTTTTCAAATGAGTCAGCTCTTCGTATCAGGTGGCCAAAGTATTGGAGTTTCAGCTTCAACATTAGTCCTTCCAATGAACACCCAGGACTGATCTCTTTCGGGATGGACTGGTTGGATCTTGCAGTCCAAAGGACTCTCAAGAGTCCTCCAACACCACAGTTCAAAAGCATCAATTCTTCGGTGCTCAGCTTTCTTCACCGTCCAACTCTCACATCCATACATGACCACAGGAAAAACCATAGCCTTGACTAGATGGACCTTTGTTGACAAAGTGATGTCTCTGCTTTTTAATATGCTGTCTAGGTTGGTCATAACTTTTCTTCCAAGGAGTAAGCGTCTTTTAATTTCATGGCTGCAGTCACCATCTGCAGCAATTTTGGAGCCCAGAAAAATAAAGTCTGACACTGTTTTCACTGTTTCCCCATCTATTTCCCATGAAGTGCTGGGCCTAGATGCCATGATCTTAGTTTTCTGAATGTTGAGCTTTAAGCCAACTTTTTCGCTCTTCTCTCACTTTCATCAAGAGGCCCTTTAGTTCTTCTTCACTTTCTGCCATAAGGGTGGTGTCACCTGCATATCTGAGGTTATTGATACTATCTGCTTTTCAAAATAACCCATCAAAATCACCATGCCACAGATGAGGGAGCTAAGTCTCAGAGGGTTTAGCTAGGTAGCCCAGGTCACAAAGCCCTGCCAAAAGGAGGATTCAAACACAGGAGAAATGCACACTCTCTCTTGCCAACTACAAACATCACTACTTACTTCACAAACTATAGCAGCCAATCAACAGGGAAGAGGGCCACGGGTTGGGTGTGCCAGAACTGGCAAGACACCAGGAATCTAGTGTTCAGAAGAAAAATGCACTGTTACTGCCTCCTCGTAGAAGAGGCTGTGAAGCACCAGATTACAGTGAGTATCAGTTATCCTTAAGCCTCATGTACGTATGTTGGCATGTCTCTAGTAATTATGGTGGCTGATTAGGGAGCTCCAAAGTTAGTGAACCACGGTCTCAGCCTTCAGGGAACTTAGAAACTAAGCTATTCATTAATTTCCAGAGCTGCAAGTTCCCTCTACAAAGTGACCTGAATCTCTGACATTTCAGAGTGGTCAGGAGAAAAAGACACTAACAAAAAAATCAAAATTATAAAATTGGTGGCTCTTTTAAATAATCACTAGCATGCAGGTGCTCAAAAGTAGCTTTTTCAAATATATTTGGCCTAAGTTATCAAAGAAACCTAAGAACAAAGAGCTTAATAGTGAGGGAGCTTTGGGAACCTGGGGTAGGGGGTGGAAAGGAGGTGTTCTGCTGCACACTCTGTACCTGTGGGATTTTATACCTGCATCTAATATCTATTCAAACATATAACAAGTATTTTCTTTACAAAGTCAGAAAGCATTAGTCACTAAGTCGTGTCTGACTCTTTGTTGACCCCATGGACTGTAGCCCACCAGGGTCCTCTGTCCACGGAATTCTCCAGGCAAGAATGCTGGAGTGGGTTGCCATGCCCTTCTCCAGGGGATCTTCCCCACCCAGGGATCAAACCTGGGTGGAGACCCAGGTTGATCTGCCCGCATTGCAGGTAGGTTCTTCACCATCTGAGCCAACTGGGAGGTCACAAGCCACCTGATTTTTACGAACTAAATGGAGTTACGAGATTATTATCAAAGCTGGTAAACTATGTTCTCTGACATCAAAAAGCTGTAAAACACTGGAATGATGTGTGGCATACAGTAATACTTGTGTTAACAAATCAACACAATAACTTTGCTGACACTGAGCTAACAGGAAAGGAAGAGAAAACTTGGAAGCACAGCAAAAAACAGCTATCCTGACCCCCTGCACCAGGTCATCATCCAGCAGTCTCGCTCTGAAGACAAACGGAACAGAATTCAGCAGAATTAATACTTAGTTAAGCAACAGGTCTTGCTAAAAGAGTCGTAAAAACCAAAATCAGCAGGAGGAAAGGCTTAGTAAAGGCTCAGGTTTCTCTCCCCCCGGAGATGGTGTCTTTCTCCCACTCTGCCTGATTGGCTTGTTTCTAGCCGAAACTGCTGCGTCGGATGCCCCGTGGCAGCGGACTTCCGCTGCGAGGCTCAGTGTGTATTCAAGCTCCAAAAAATTTGAGAAATTCCATTCAATCTGAAAGCTAGAGAAAGTCCCAGAAAACCACGGATTACGTTATTTTCCTAACCAAGCAGTCTGAACAACGGAGTGGGTTGAAGTAAATGACAACCCACTCCAGTGTTCTTGCCTGGAGAATCCCAGGGACGGGGGAGCCTGGTAGGCTGCAGTCCATGGGGTCGCTAAGAGTCGGACACGACTGGGCGACTTCACTTTCACGTTTCACTTTCATGCATTGGAGAAGGAAATGGCAACCCACTCCAGTGTTCTTGCCTGGAGAATCCCAGGGACGGGGGAGCCTGGTGGGCTGCCGTCTATGGGGTCGCACACGGTCGGACACGACTGAAGCGACTTAGCAGCAGCAGTAGCAGCAGCAAGCAGCCTGAAGCAAGGCAGGTATACACGCAATCGCGCGGTGAGCTACACTTCATACATGGAATTATTTTCTATTTACTAAAGGGGGGGGGGGCTTTGCAAAGCACAGAAAAGTACAAGGAACACGCATCCCAATAGTTCCTGTCAGTGCTCCTCCGCTCCATTTATAAATATTCCTCTATTTTGTAAAGCTAAAATCACGCCGTAAACAATCGCTCGAGCGTCTGCTCGCAGCCGAGCCAGCGGGAGGAGCAGGTGATGACTTTCCCTGCAACGCTCCTGGACAGAGCTTCTCTCTCCAGGCGATAAGCAGACACGACGCAGCCCCACTTCACCGCCCGCCCCCCCCCGCCGCGCCCCCCAGACCGCCACCTGGCAGGTACCTTGGGGTTCGAGTGTCCGTGAACTGCGCTTCGCTTTCTCAGCGCCGCACCGGGTTAACGCGCGAGCCCGCGGAGGCCCGGGATCGCGGGACGCAGACCGCCGCGCTCGCTCACCGCGCCGCAGCCGGGGAGGGCGCCCGCCCGCTGCGCCGCGCCTACCGCGCAGGGGGCTTGGGGTGGGGGACGGGGAGACGGGACCGAGGGGGAGAGGGACGCAGACGCGGCCCAGTCGGGGGCTACAGGGGCTACGGAAACTGCGGGCTCCAGGCCCGGCGCGCGCGGCGACTCCTTCCACCGACCGGCCGAGTGCGCCCCTTCCCCGCAACCCTTAAGTAAACTGAAAGCGCCGAGGTTCCGGGAATCCGCGGCGCCGTCCGCCCACCCCGCCCCTGCTCCGCTCTGGCGCCTTCTGCGCGTCCCCAGCCGCCTTTCAGACCAAAAGCCCAGCCCCCAGGTCGGGTGTAAAGCGTGGTAAACCTGGCGGGGACCCCGCTTGCCAATCAAGGGCCCCTCCGAAGAGGATGTGAGTTTTGAAAAGGGGACGCGATCACCGTAACAGTAAGGGCGACTTTCTCCGGCACCCCTCCCCCCCAAACAAACACACTGCCAAGGGTGGGGAGAGAAGAGCTGAATTAACCTAGCAAGCAAGCCAGGTGCAGGGCCCGCATTATTCTTTTCTAATCTTCACAGTCGGGAGAGTAGGTCCCCCTGACAGATGAGTAAACTGAGGCCCAGAAAGTGGTTAGGTTTCTGGGGGGCGGTGAGGAGCAGCAATATTTAAACTTGCCCCAGAGCTCCCATGGACCGAGGAGCCTGGTGGGCTGCAGTCCATGGGGTAGCGAAGAGTCGGACACGACTGAGCGACTTCATTTTCACTTTTCACTTTCCTGCATTGGAGAAGAAAATGGCAACCCACTCCAGTGTTCTTGCCTGGAGAATCCCAGGGACGGGGAAGCCTCGTGGGCTGACGCGTATGAGGTTGCAGAGTCGGACGCGACTGAAGTGACTTAGCAGAGCTCCTAAGCTCTCTCTTGCTACCCCATGGTGCCCTCACCTTACACCCGAGCATCCAGGGGCTTCCTCTCCCCGCCATCCACCTGAAGGGACTCCTCACTCAACACCCAGGGTCCCGGGTTCCAAAAGTAAGGGCTGATACTTGGCGCAACAGGAAACACAACCTCCCAAGAGACTTATAGAACTTAGGGTGAACAAGGTGATACTCTTTTCCTGCCTCAAGGAGAAGATTTGCGATGAGCTAAAGGTGGAGAGAGCCTAAAGACAATAGGTGTCTAGAGGGAGACAGGAGGAAAAGGACCCAGAACAGCGGCCAAGGTCGTACTGGCCTATTTACTTCAGGGCTTGGGAAACCGCCCATCAATTCTGGTAAATGTCTGGTGAAAGCCTTTCATTTGTCTGGGTTCCACCCTTGACTCCATGAGTGCTTGTTTATGGGTCCATTTCTCTAGCAATAAAACAACGGTGATGCTTGCTCTTGCTTCACCACTTGATAAAGAGGTTCTGAGGAGGGGTTAGGTATTGAGCTCTCAGAGTTACATATAATCAAGAACCATAAAGCTGAGGAAGGATGAGTGCATCTGTAAGTGAAGCAGATTCCTGTAAGGCTGCGTTTTGTTTGTTAATCCCTGAGAGACAGTCACTACCTTTTTTCTGTCCAAGAACATTAGAGCAGGTGGAAGATAAGACATGCAATTTGACTACACCAATAAAGTCACACAATAAAATAATGTTATCTGAATTGCAGCATCTGATCTCTAACCTTTAAAATCAAAGAAGATATGAAAATGCTCTATAAATTGCAAAGGATTATTTAACTCCATGCTATTGATGAATAGATAAAATTAAATGATAAAATTCATGATGCTGAACATTATTCCACGCTTCTCTGTCCTATAAGATGATTTATTTGATTTGCTAAATTATCCAAAATGAAATTTGAATAAGCCTTCAATTCCAGGTCAGACTCTAAGCTCAGTGATCGTTTTCTCCCTCTGACAACTGGTTAAAAATAATGGGCCTTAAACCAAAAATGTCTTGTGTGAGTTGAGAAACAGCCAAGAGTGCACCTTTGAAAAGTTTTTGTTCCTTAAATGTTTGAAGAGACGTTTGGTGCTGGCTACAACTCCTGGTTTCAAACTATACCACAAAGCCACAGTAATCAAAACAGTATGGTACTGCACTTCCCTAGTGGTCCAGTGGTTAAGAATCCACCTGCCGAGGCAGGAGGCATGGATTCAGTCCCCGGTCTGGGAAGATTCCACATGCTGTGGGGCAGATAAGCCTATGTGCCACCACTACTGAAGCCTGTGTGCCTAGAGCCTGTGGTTGGCAACAGGAGAAGCCCCAGTGAAGAGCAGCCCATGCACCGAATTAGAGTAGCCCCCACTCAGCGCAGCTAGGGAAAGTCCACACACAGCAGCAGAGAATAAATTAATTAGTTAAAAAAGTAAAATGAGTGAATGCCTTTTTAAAAAACAAACAGTATGGTGCTGGCACAAAAACAGACACATAGATCAATGTAACAGAATAGAGTCCAGAAATAAGCCCCTGCGCCGATTAATCTAGACAAAGGCTGCAAAAATATACAAAGAGGAAAAGAGCATGTCTTCAATAATTTATGTTGGGAAAACAGGATGGTTTACATGCAAGAGAATAGAACCAGACCATTTTCTTACAACAAATATAAAAATAAATTCATAATAGATTAAAAACTTAAATGTGAGCCCTGAAACCTAAAACTCCGGGAAGAAAACATAGACATTACATTCTTTGACACTCGTCTTAGCAATATTTGTGAGAGAGTTGCGGGGGGCAGGGTCTGTCTCCTCAGGCAAGGGCAACAATAGCAAAAATAAATGGGCGTGCATCAAACTAAAAAGGTTTTGCACAGTGAAGGAAACCATCACAAACCAAAAAGGAAACATAGTCGGTGGGAGAAGATACTTGCAAATGACGTATCTGATAAGGAGCTTACATTCAACATATGCAAAGAACTCATATAACTTATAATAACATTTATTTTCAAAAGCAAACAATCCAATTAAAAACATATAGAAGACCTGAATGGATATTCTTTCAAAGAAGACATACAGATGGCCAACAGGCAAGTGAAAAAAAGCTCAGCATCACTAATCACCAGAGAAATGCAAATCAAAACTACAGTGAGATATCATCTCATATCTGTCAGGATGGCTATTATCAGAAAAACAACAAATAAGTATTGGCAAGGATTTGGAGAAAAGGAAACACTCATGAATGGTGGATGGAAATTTAAATTGGTGCAGCCGCTATGGGAATCAGTATAGAGTCCACAAAAGTTAAAAATAGAACTGCCATACAGATCAACATTGCTATTCCTGGATGTTGATCCAAAGGAAACAAAACACAGATTTGAAAAGGTATATGCACCCCCAATGTTCATTGCAGCATTATTTAGAGTAACGAAGATGGAGAAGCAACCTAAGTGTCCACTGGTAGATGAATGTATAACGAAGATATGGTAAATATTTACAATGTAACATAGTCATAAAAAGAAAGAAATCTTGGGATTTATGACAACATGGATGAACCTACAAGGCATTATGCTACATGGTCTAAGTCAGACAGAGAAAGACAAATACTGTATAATTGTACTTATATGTGGAATCTGGAAAAGAAAAAAAAAAACAGTAAAAATGGAAACACTCATAGATACAGAGAACATCCTGGTTATGGTATGTTTTATAAGTCTCCAGTTATAGAATAAATAAGTCACAGAGATAGAATGTACAAGATAGGGAATACAATAAACAATGTCATAACTTAGTTGGCAAATGGTAACTGAACTTACCAGAGTGATCATTTCATAAAACGTAAAAATATCGAATCATTCTCTGGTATGCCTGGAACTCATATAGTATCATAAGTTATTTGTACTTCACTTTAAAAAGGAGATTTTAAATCACTGGTATCTAAATTAGGCAAAGTAATTTGCAGTGTGTGCTTTACTTTGTTACTGCTTCTGTTTGTATAAAATCACTAAAAGCATTTTTAAAAGAAGAGGTTATTTTGAAGTTTTGCTACAGGTTTTACTTGTTTTATTGTTATTCAGGGTCAGAGTTTAAATAGAGTAACAGTAGCGTTTACAGAAAAACATGAAATCATTCTTTGATAAAGAAAATGCCTTTGCTGTTGAAGGAATACAGTAGGACTTTCTGTGGTGGAGGTTTACTAGCTATTACAGGAAAAGGTTTATAAAATAAAGTCATCTCAAGCTATGATTTCTCTGAGAACAATGAATCATAAGAAGTGCCCTGTGAAAATACTTCAGCCAAAGTAACATCAGACTGAAGAAAGGTAAGAATTCTAGTACGTGCTCACAAATGTGCTCGTGAGAAGGTACGTGCTAAAAGTCACTTTTGAGGCCCTCTTATTTGCAGATTTTCTCTCTGGAAAGGAACAAAACAATTTTTGTTTTGGTTCCAATGTGATTTTGCTATTTTGACAAATCCATTCTTCAATTCTGAAGTTTCAAGCACTTTCTCTTGCACTCACAACTACTCATGGACTGTCAATATATTTTGAATTAAACTCCTTTCCAGTAAGTTTAATGAAGGAAGACTTGAGGTGGCTTTAAAGCTTGGTTAGAGCTTCCCAGGTGGCTCAGTGATAAAGAATCTTCCTGCTAAGCAAGAAACTCAGGTTTGATCCCTGCGTGAGGAAGATCCCCTATAGAAGGAAATGGCAACCAACTCCAGTATTCTTGCCTGGGAAATCTCATGAACAGAGGAGCCTGTCAGGCTACAGTCCATGAGGCTGCAAAAGAGTTAGACATGACTTAGCGCTAAACAACAACAATAGCAAACCTTGGTTGTAACTTCATTTGACACAGCCAGATACTGTGAGTGTTGCTCACAGATACGCAGAGTAAGCAAAATGCTTTCTGGATGGTTTAAGCATTCCTAGGCTACTAACTGAAGAAAGTAGAGAAAACCACTAGACTATTTAGGTATGACCTAAATCAAATCCCTTACGTTATACAGTGGAAGTAACAAATATTTTCAAGGGATTAGATCTGATAGCGTGCCTGAAAAACTATGGACAGAGGTTCGTGACATTGCACAGGAGGCAGTGATCAGGACCATCCCCAAGAAAAAGAAATGCAAAAAGGCAAAATGGTTGTCCTAGGAGGCCTTACAATAGCTGAGAAAAGAAGACACAGAAGCCAAAGGAGAAAATGAAAGATACACCCACTGGAATGCAGAGTTCCAAAGAATAGCAAAGAGAGATAAGAAAGCCTTCCTCAGTGATCAGTGCAAAGAAATAGAGGAAAACAATAGAATGGGAAAGACTACAGATCTTTTCAAGAAAATTAGAGATACCAAGGGAACATTTCATGCAAAGATGGGCACAATAAAGGACAGAAATGGTATGGAGCTAACAGAAACAGAAGATACTAAGAAGAGGTGCAAGAATACACAGAACCATACAAAAAAAGATCTTCATGATCCAGATTACCATGATGGTGTGATCACTCAGCTAGAGCCAGACACCCTGGAATGCAAAGTCAAGTGGGCCTTAGGAAGAATCACTACGAACAAAGCTAGTGGAGGTGATGGAATTCCAGTTGAGCTATTTCTAATTCTAAAAGATGATGCCGTGAAAGTGCTGCACTCAATTAGCCAGCAAATTTGGAAAACTCAGCAGTGGCCACAGGACTGGAAAAGGTCAGTGTCCTTTCCAATCCCAAAGAAAGGCAATGCCAAAGAATGTTCAAACTACCACACAATTGTACTCATCTCACACACTAGCAAAGTAATGCTCAAAATTCTCCAAGCCAGACTTCAGCAGCACATGAACCATGAACTTCCAGATGTTCCAGCTGGTTTTAGAAAAGGCAGAGGAACCAGAGATCAAGTTGCCAACATCTGTTGGATCATCGAAAAAGGAAGAGTTCCAGAAAAACATCTATTTCTGCTTTATTGACTATGCCAAAGCCTTTGTGTGGATCACAATAAACTGTGGAAAATTCTGAAAGAGATGGGAATACCAGACCACCTGACCTGCCTCCTGAGAAATCTGTATGCAGGTCAAGAAGCAACAGTTAGAACTGGACATGAAACAACAGACTGGCTCCAAATAGGGAAAGGAGTACGTCAAGGCTGAATATTGTCACCCTGCTTATTTAACTTATATGCAGAGTACATCATGAGAAATACTGGGCTGGATGAAGCACAAGCTGGAATCAAGATTGCCAGGAGAAATATCAATAACCTTAGATGTGCAGAAGACACCACCCATATGGCAGAAAGCAAAGAAGAACTAAAGAGTCTCTTGATGAAAGTGAAAGAGGAGAGTGAAAAAGTTGGCTTAAAACTCAACGTTCAGAAAATGAAGATCATGGCATCTGGTCCCATCACTTCATGGCAAATAGATGGGAAAACAATGGAAACAGTGACTGACTTTATTTTGGGGGGCTCCAAAATCACTGCAGATGGTGACCACAGCCATGAAATGAAAAGATGCTTGCTCCATGGAAGAAAAGTTATGACCAACCTAGACAGCATATTAAAAAGCAGAGACATTACTTTGTCAACAAAGGTCCATCTAGTCAAAGCTATGGTTTTTTCAGTAGTCATGTATGGATGTGAGAGTTGGACTATAAAGAAAGCTGAGCACCAAAGCATTGATGCTTTTGAACTGTGGTGTTGGAGAAGACTCTTGAGGGTCCCTTGGATTGCAAGGAGATCCAACCAGTCCATCCTAAAGGAAATCAGTCCTGAATATTCATTGGAAGGACTGATGCTGAAGCTGAAACTCCAGTCCTTTGGCACCTGATGTGAAGAACTGACTCATTGGAAAAGACCCTGATGCTGTGAAAGATTGAAGGCAGGAGAAGAAGACGACGGGATGAGATGGCTGAATGGCATCACTGACTCGATGGATGTGAGTCTGAGTGAACTCCGGGAGCTGGTGATGGACAGGGAGGCCTGGCGTGCTGCGGTTCATGGGGTTGCAGAGTCGGACACAACTGAGCAACTGAACTGAACTGAGCAATCACACACGATAAAGAAGAAATTAGAAAGTGGTGCTTTTTTGTGTTGCTTCATAAGCAGGTTCTATGATACTCCCCTCTGCTCAATGCACTCAAAGCATCTTGGATACAGACTCATCTAACTCTACCCAGTCCAGCTCAGATGTTCAGATTCGGATTAACTCAGTTCAGAAGTGCCCCTTCTCAGGCTGATCCTCTCTGCCAGCCTGTGAAAACGTTCGGGATCAACTGAGATAACTCAGCTCTTTTCCCATTGTCCCCTAAATGGGGGACAAGAGTAGGTCCAAAGTATTGAGAATGAAGAAAAGCTACTCTGGACTTCACTTTCTCGCTGTTTGTGGGGTTAAACGACTGCAGTTAAAACAATTTAGATCTAAGTGGAAAGATCTGCTGGATGCACCGCTAAAGCAAAAAACCAAAGTGCAGAACAAAAATGCTATAACTGTGGTGATGAGGGGGGAGATGTCTGTAAACGCGTGATCTACAAAGAGATCCAAGAAATGGAGCTGTAATATCGGTTAATCTGAGAGAAAGAATTTGAGAGACAGAGAAGGTGGACATGGAACAGATTTTTCATTGGGTGCTTTTCCAAACTGTTTGAATTTCAGTCTCATTTGCATGCAATATGGCTACATGCACACACACACACACACACACACACACACACACACACACACAGAGTTTTGTTTTGTTTTGTTTTTAAGAAAAACCAAGTCTTCCCAGGTGGCTCCAGGGGTAAAGAATCCTCCTACCAATGCAGGAGATGCAAGAGACACAGGTGCATCGCCTGGGTTGGGAGATTTCCCCTGAGGTAGGAAATGGCAACCTGCTCCAGTGTTCTTGGGCCTCCCCGATGGCTCAGCAGGTAAAGTGAAGGTGAAGTCGCACAGTCGTGTCCGACTCTTCACGACCCCATGGACTGTAGCCTACCAGGCTTCTCCATCCATGGGATTCTGCAGGCAAGAGTACTGGAGTGGGGTGCCATTGCCTTCTCCAGGGGATCTTCCCAACCCAGGGATCAAACCTGGGTCTCCCGCATTTCAGGCAGATGCTTTACCGTGTGAGCCACCAGGGACGCTTTTATTAGTTAATAATAATATTCAATATTTATTCACTAATTGTGAAAAATGTACCACCCCAACATAAGATATAACACCACCAGAAACTAGGAGTGGGGTATACAGTAATTCTCTATTATCTTCGCAATAATTTTGCACTTCTGAACTTTTAAAAATAAAATCTTTATTAAAAAAATAACAATGAAGTGATTTGGGAGGGCATACTCTTCAATTTTCAAGTACCAAGATAATGGTATTTTTTTTAATGTTGAATTCAACTAATTTATGTTTTGAGACTCATACATGGAGAATTATATTCTACATTAAAGTTTTGAATTAAAGATGTACACATCTATAAATTATTCAGTTATATTCTCTCCTCTAATGGAGAAAGAAAATAGCACTAGCAACACAAACCTTTTTTGCGAGAATAATTGTTATTGGAGTTTGAAGGAGATTATCATATGTGCATTAGTTATATATCGTAGCATGACAAATTACCCCAAATTTAGTGGTTTGAAACAATATATAATTCCTATACCACAGTTTCTATGGATCTAGAATCTGAGTGTATCTTAGCTGGGTCCTCTGCTTAGGGTCTCGTAAGGTTATAATCAAGATGCTGGTCATGAGACAAGAAGGGGGCAGGGCGCAACCATTAAAGGAATGACATAATCCAAGAACACATCAGGAACTAAAGAGAACCAAATAGGTCCAAGATGGCGGACGAGTCAACTTCCACTGTTACACGTCAGCAAGCGAGATAACACACCCACAGGCGCCATGTTCATTCCAAGGCCAGCCATAAAGGTCAAAAAGTGGGCAGGGGGCCAATTCTTAGAAATCCCCACCCCTTCTCCCAAATAGCTGGAATGCTCCTCCCACTTATTAGCCTAAGAAATACCCTCCCCTATAAGAACAGATAACCCCACACCTTGCCATCTCTTGCCCTATGAGATGGCCTGGTTTTGTGAAGCCAAGAACTCACACTTGGCAGCTCTCCCAGGGACTCAGATGTGACCTGGGATGTGACCATCCTCTCATACCCTACTCTCTTTCCCACAACAAGTAGGCTGTGTTGCTTTTAGAAGCTTGTTTATTTTCTTTCTTTCTTCTTGGTTCATGTGGTTGTTGGTGGGATTCACTTGAGGTTGTAGAACTGAGGTCCCTTGTTTTCTTGTTAGCTGGCATCTGGGTCGCTTTCATCTCCCAGGTGTCACTCAGGTTCCTGGCCATGGGGCTGTTGGCCTCTCACAGGCCCTGTCACAACATGGCTACTCACTTCAAAACCAGCAGGAGGATCTTGGACTCCTGTCTGCTAGGACAGAGACTTGCATCCAGCAGGTAAAGTATCCACCTGCACAGCAGGAGACACAGAAGACCTAACCTTGATCCCTGGGTTGGGAAGACCCCTTGGAGGAGGAAAATGGCAACCCACTCCAGTATTCTTGTCTGAAAAATCCCATGGACAGAGAAGCCTGTCCACAGGGGTTGCAAACAATGGAACGTGACTAAGCACACACATGAAAGAAGTCTCCTGAGAGAAAATTCTCACTTAATTTTTTGATGCTTCAATATTTTTCACATGTGGAGAACTGCAATAAAATTCAGGCTCTCAAGACAATGATGAGATGGTGAGAAGGAAATTGTCAGGGCACTTGAAGGATGGAGAGAGAGGAGTTGGCCTGCTTTTTTTTTTTTTGCTTTTGTATACCAAAGAACCTTTATAACTTTTCTTTTAAATTCTTAAATGCTTATAAAATGTACATCTAGTTATAATATCATTTTATAGACAGTTAAATGCATCTTCATTTATAAATATTTTATATTTACTTCATAGAACAGATTGTTTAATGGGTGTTAAATTTGTGTTAATTTTTAGGTAACAATAGAACACTAATATGGTTTTTTTGGTTAGAGGAGCCCAGTGGATTATGAGATCCCCAGTAGATCTGATCCTGGAATCCCCAATCACTTATTATGAGAGCCAGAGGCTATGGAAGCAGAAAGAGAAGGGCCAGTTTGGGAGAGTGAATTGTTCTACTAGGGCTTCCCTAGCGGCTCAGACTGTAAAGAGTCTGCCTGCAGTGCCGGAGACTCAGGTTCAGTGCCTGGCCGGGAACATCCCCTGGAGAAGGGAATATCAACCCACTTCAGTACTCTTGCCTGGAGAATCCCCAAACAGTTGGACATGACTGAGTGACTAACACTTAAAACTTTTTTTTTTTTCTTTTGATTAGTCATTTACTTTCTCAGTTTGGGGGAAACATATCAAAAGGGCTCTACCAAGATTTATCAAATTACTACTAGTGAAATCTTTTATTCCTTCACTTTTGGATACTTCTTTAACCCAGCAGGCTCAGAAAGGACTGAGAAAATTAAAAGTACTGACATCAATAATTTTTTCAATAAAATGTTAAACATTTACCAACCTTTTCCTGTACTTTTGGTATTTTTTGTCAGAATTTGGAGCTCAGATTTATACTGAAGGATGATGTCCACCATGTGATGCAATTAGACAGTCCTCACTGTCAAATCCAGCAGACCGACGAGATTTTCTATGAGATAAATTCCAACCTCATTTTTCAACCCTCCCAAAACTTGGTGATCTAGGTGTCCCTGTGACAAGCTCAGCTGTACACACTGATTCTAAAATAGATAAGAGTACTGAATGGAGCCTTAACAAGAATTTCTTTTGATAATAGATAAAAAACAATATCATGCTCATTTCTTCTAACTGACATTCTCTCAGTGGACTGGCTCTCCATTCTGACTCAATCCAAATAAGGAGTTTTCTTGCACTTTTTTAAGAAGGGACTTCTCTGTAGCAATACAACTCCCAGAATACCTTTCACTAAAGCAATTCCTAAAGGGGAGTGTCTTATGGCGCAGAACTGCTGAAAAGTCCCCGAGCTGAATTACACAGACTCTGAGACAATAACAGGCCATGTTTTCTTTTAAATTCCTACTTCCTGAAATGGAGGCTGTTTATGAGAAACAGTATATTTCAGGGAACTTATGCTATAATTAACTTTTTAAGAGTTAGATTTGCTTCTTTAAAGTGTATTTCCTCTTCCTCGAGATAATGGTGAGTATCAGCCTTCTAATGACAAAAGTGTAGTATACGTGGGTATAAAGGAATAATTTTTAAGGAAGTATTTTCTTAAATTGTGATCCTGTTTTCATCCGGTGGTCTTCTCTACATTTAAATAACTTTGGAGTTTCCAGAACATTTGCATTTCTGAAAACTCCCTAGAAAGGGAGGGGGAGTGGGGGCCGGGGAAGGGCCACCTGTAGTGGTGTTAGGTTATTAGGAAGAGAAGAAAAGAAACGGTTTTTGTTTTTTGTTTTTTGGGTTTTTTTAAGGTTTAAATGATGAAGTCCTCAAGTCCAGAGGCATGCTAGAGCTGCTAGTGAAAATCTGGCTTCATTTATCACTGAATTGAGGTGTTTGATTAAGTAGTTGGGATTACTTATTTGAAAAATTAACCCTGGGACGTTTGGCTGGAGTATGTAGGTAGTGATAACAGCAGCTATCACTTTTGGCTGGAGAATTACTCTTCTCATTTGGGACGAACCGAGGGGAATTCTGCATATAAAGAAGTATTATGTAGAGGGAAAATATCTAGAAAAATTAAAATTCTTCATATTTCTATTCCAAAGAGTCTTCATTCCAAAGCATTTTCATTAAAACGCCAATTTTAGCATTTAAAATTAAGGCTCCAAATGACTTTGGAAAGCCACAGATTAACCACCTTTAGAATTGTTTGGAATTTGCAGGTGGGTGAGTGTGCAAAGAGGCAGGGTGGGAAAGGAGGGGGCTTTATGTCACAACATAATGGCATCTCTGTAGCGTTCGCATCTATCTGCCTCTGCCTCTTTAAACTCGGTACAGCTAGCACTCTTATGAGAAACAGGATCCGCTTTTGGTTGGCTGATACTTTATTGTTATAAACATCTTTAATTCCTCACTTGTAATCACTTTTGCTGTACAAGTCTTTACTGATGTTTCAGCATGGTCTCCACATTCTTTGCTTTCTCCTCTTTCTTCCCTGCGAATTAAAACGAGCAATAGTAGTCGTACCACAGAAGCTGTGTTCCCCTAGGTCTGATTGGTGTGTCAACAGATTATGTGACTGTATGGTATGCATTATTTGGGGTAGGGGGTGGGTGTAGGTTAATTTACCACTTGGAAGACACACAGACCTAAACAATTGTCAAACCAAGTCTTTCTATCCGCTTTATATCCAAAAAAAATTTGTCTCCCTTCGCATCTCTTCTGTCCAAATTCTATCAACCTGTAGTCTCAAGGAAACAAAATACTTTAAATTATTCGAGCAATAATTTACTTTCTACTTCAAATATCTTTTTGAGCCTGAGATGAATTCTTCAATTCTTCCCCCAGCAAGACACCAGAATTTTATACTCATCTACTTGCATAAGTAGGGAGACAATAAATATATATAAATATTTTTTGAAGTTGAAAAAGCCATATGCAAATTATGATGGGTATTACAAAACCCCACCCAAAATAATACTGTGTAATGAGCGCACCTGACTTGTTAAACTGTAACAATCTCCCTTCAAGGGCTGTGTGATTTTAAGCTTGGGTTTAGAAGCTGGAATTTTTATTAAGAGTAAATGTGTGCATTTCAAGATATTTCTGAAATTCCATGGCTTTTCCCATTCCAAAAGAATGTCACTGACCCTTTTCCCAGAACACAGCACATACACTGCTTTTCCTGTCCTTTAATCTATTTCAGAAAATGAGGGCTTTTCCAAATAAAATGTCCCTTGGAAATGCTTTTGTTTCCTGAGTTTTAAGTGTCTAGGTTGAAGAACTTTGAACAGGACTGTACATTCCAACTTTTGGTGTAAACAAATTCCGTATTTATTTTTACTGTATTTGCTGCCTCTCTCTATACTCTGTTCTTCGTTACTGACGTGCATACGTGCTCAGTTGCTAAGTCGTGTCCGACTCCTTGGTGACCCCATGGACTGTAGCCCACCAGGTTCCTCTGTCAATGGAATTTTCCAGGTAAGAATACTGGAGAGGGTTGCCATTTCCTCCGCCAAGGGATCTTCTCAACCCAGGGATGAAAGTCTCTTCTCCTGCATCTCCTGCATTGGCAGGCAGATTCCTTACCACTGAGCCACCTGGAGAGTCCTTCTTATTGACAGTGACATCTATTTTTGCAACGTTGCTTTGCAAATCACAACAAAGATGTTGTGATGTCCTTTGTTTCTAGAGTTCCATGGGACAGATTTAAAAGTAAGAATATTATCTGATGCTGTCATTCCTCTTTGGCTGAAGAACAGAAAGAGATGATCGCAGCTTAAATATCAGTTACATATTCATTTAACTTGCCCAAAATATGGTATACAAACTACCAATTTTAGGTGACACATATCCCAACTTTGAAAATTTGAGTTGTGCTTAGTTCAAGGTACATTGAAAATGCAACTAGCTTTTAAAATCTATAATTTCATGGATTTTATTGCTCAGGAAGATGCTAAGTAAAAATAAATTTACTATTGATTTTAAGGAAATGATTAAATAAAAACTATTACAGGTAATATGCAGATATAGTAAAGATTTGAAGGTGGTATGTAAATGGCTAAAGTTTTGGAAATACTGCCCTAACATATTTGAGAAGTCGATATTTTCTGAACCAGTGAAGTATCTTTGAACTTCACTGGTCCTTGGTGACAGATTTCAATGTTAACACGATCTGTTGAATTGCCTAATTATAGATGTACAAAATATAGATAGATAAAGAAATGCTTTATCAAACTTTTATCAGATCTGCAGCCCTTACCACTTGTCATAAAATTGAAGAGATGCAGAATCTAGCTAATAGTTTTTGAAATAAGAATCATAGAACGGATGAATTACCCAGACTAAGTATTATGGCTCCATTCTGCCTGTTTCACTGAGGCACCATGAACTCTGAAATTGGGGTGGGGTTGGGGCTGGAGGGTAGCAGTTGGGGAGGACATGATAAGCGTCTTGTAGGTCCAGGGCCATTAACATATCATGGTATGTGCCAGTGACCATTAAAATAGTCATACTGGCAATTTTAAGGGATTCATTCTAAGGAGGAAATAATTCTAAGTCCCATGGAAAACATGCAGCTCCTATGCTAGCAGTCCAGGCTGACACTGATCCTGTTACTTGCTGCTCAATTTTGAGAGATGTGAAATAGTATTGTGGAATCACAGAGTTGGAAAGGACTTTAGAGTCTGCTGCTGCTGCTGCTAAGTCACTTCAGTCGTGTCCAGCTCTGTGCGACCCCATAGACGGCAGCCCACCAGGCTCCCCCGCCCCTGGGATTCTCTAGTCAAGAACACTGGAGTGGGTTGCCATTTCCTTCTCAACCCTCCTAATTCCAAATTTTTTCTTTTCCTAACATTCTTTTTTATATTTTATGTTTAAATAAATTTTTCAAAAGAATACATAAAATTGTTTTACACTAGAGTATAATGTACCATGTTGCGTTAGTCTCAGGTCCACAGCAAAGTGATTTCATTATCCGTATATATGTGCATTCTTTTGCAGATTCTTTTCCCACCTAGGTCATTACAGAGTCTTCAGTAGAGTTCCTTGCGCTATACAGGGGGCCTCTGTTGATTATCTGTTTTATATATACTAGTGTGTATATGTTAATCCCAATCTCCTAATTTATCTCCCAGCACTCCACCTTTCCCCTTTGGTAACTTTAAGTTTGTTTTGGAAGTCTGTGAGTCTGTTTCTATTTTGTAAATAAGTACTTTTGTATCATTTTTTTTTTCAGATATCACATATAAGTAATGTCATACGATTTTTATCTTTCTCTGTCTAACTTACTTCACCTAGCATGATAATCTCTAAAACTCCCCCAATTTTCAAGGTGAGGAAATTGAGGTCTAGCAGGGAAAGGTGATTTGCCTAAATTCACACAACTGGTTTGTGACCCAGCCAGAATTAGAACCAGATCCCCTAATGTGTGATGAATGGAAAGCGACTGGGAGCAGGGGACTTACTGTGTGGCTGGGATTCAACATGAGGTGAACAGATCCCAGAGTTCAGGAATTCACAAGCAGGTAGTATCTAAAGGTCTGATAAACCAAGCAAACATGTCTCCCACTCACTATAAATGACATTCAATCTGGTCACCACTGCTAGATTAAGATGCTGCTGCTGCTGCTAAGTCGCTTCAGGCGCGTCCAACCCTTTGCAACTCCATGAACTGTAGCCCGCCAGGCTCCTCAGTCCATGGGATTCTCCAGGCAAGAATACTGGAGTGGGATGCCAGGCTCTCCTCCAGGGGATCTTTCCAGCCCAGGATTTGAACCTGTATCTCCTGAATCTCCTGCATTTCAGATGGATTCTTCACCGCTGGGCCACCAGGGAAGCCCCTCTAAGTAATACTATAAATGTTTATTATTCAGGCTTCCCAGATGGCTCAGGGATAAAGAATCCATCTACAGTGCAGGAGATGCAGGAGACACAGTTTCAGTCCCTGGGTCAGGAAGACCCCCTGGAGAAGCAAATGACAACCCACTCCAGTATTCTTGCCTGGAAAATCCCATGGACAGAGGAGCCTGGTGGGCTTACAGTCCACGGAAGTCGCAAAAGAGTTGGACATGACTGAGTATGCTCACATTCATTATTTATTAATGCACATTTATTAAGTATATTCTGTGCAGTAGTCCCCCCCAACCTTATCTATGGTTTTGCTTTTCATGGTTTTACTTACTCTTGATCCAGAAACATTAAATGAAAAAAATTCAGCTAAATTTTTTTTTAAATTCTTTTTAATCTAAAAAGAAAACTTTTTGTCTGTGCTGGGTCTTCCTTGCTGAGCGGGCTTTTCTCTAGTTGCTGGGAGTGAGGGAGCTACTCTTTTCATGGCAGTGTCTTGCACCGGCTCTAGGAGTGTGGGTTTCAGTAGCTGCAGCTCGTGAGCTCAGTATTTGCAGCTCCTGGGCTCTGGAACACATGCTCAACAGTTGTGGTGCCTGGGCTTAGCTGCTCCTCAGCACGTGGAATTTTCTCAGAGGGAAGGGATCAAACGTGTGTCTCCTGCAACGGATGCTTTACCACCGAGCCACCAGGCACTTGCTAAGTTGCTTCGGTCACGTCGAACTCTTTGCAACTCTATGGACTGTACCCTCCAGGCTCCTCTGTCCATATTCTCCAGGCAAGAACACTAGAACGAGTTGCCATGATCTCCTCCAGGGAATCTTCCCAACCCAGGGATAGAACACATGTCTCTATGTCTCCTGCACTGGCAGGCCAGTTCTTTGCCTTTGGCACCACCAGGATGCCCCCCAAATATTAAATTACCTTCCCTTTTGAGTAGCGTGATGAAATCCTGCGCTGTCTGGCCCGGGCGTGAATCTCGTGATTTGAGTGTGGAGCGTCGCCCCCCTGTCAGTCACCTAGCGGCCGTCTTGGTTATCCAATACACTGTCTCAGCAGTAAGTCAGCCTTATTTTACTTCATAATGGCCCTAATGAGCCAGAGTAGTCACACTGGCAATTCGGGTATGCCAAAGAGAAGCCATAAAGTACTTCCTCTAAGTGGAAAGATGAAAGTTCTTGACTTAATAAGGAAAGGAAAAAAATCGTATGCTGAATTTGCTAAGATCTGCTGTAAGGACAAGCCTTCTTTTCATGAAGTTGTGAAGAATGAAAATAAAATTTGTGCTAGTTTGCTACCACACCTCAAATTGCAAATATTTTGGCCATAGTTTGTGATTAATGTGTAGTTAAAATAGAAAGGCATTGTGAGTGAGTGAAGTCACTCAGTCATGTCCGACTCTTTGCGACCCTGTGGCCTGTAGCCCTCCAGGCTCCTCCGTCCGTGGGATTCTCCAGGCAAGAATACTGGAGTGGGTTGCCATTTCCTTCTCCAGGGGATATTCCCGACCCAGGGATCAAACCCAGGTCTCCCGCATTGCAGGCAGATGCTTTACCCTCTGAGCCACCAGGGAAGCCCAGAAAGGCATTAAATTTATGCAAAAAGTTATTTTGAGAGAGAAAGAGAGAGAGAGAGACCACGTTCATGTAACTTCAGTTACAGTTACAATTGTTCTCTTTTATTATTAGTTATTGTTATTCTTCTGTTGTGCCCAATTTATAAATTAAACTTTGTCAGAGATATGTATGTAAGGTATATATAGGGTTTGATACTGTCAACCAAAACTCACTTAACAATAAAGTTAAGAAGAAAACATTATTAGCATTGAAAAAAGGAAAAACTTGATCTTTGCATTCCCACCTTTGAGGTCTGGCTTCCCAGGTGGCTCTAGTGATAAAGAGCCTGCCTGCCAACGCAGGAGACAAAAGAGATGCAGACTCGATCCCTGGGGTGGGGAGATCCGCTGGAGGAGGGCATGACAACCCATTCAAGTATTCTTGCCTGGAGAATCCTGAGAATCCCGTGGACAGGAGAACCTTTATATAATGCAGACGAACATTGCACACTAAACGGGGAGGGAGAAGGCCCAAATGGAGAGAGAATTTTCTGCTTAAATTTTCTTGTCTTCCTTTAAAATATAAATTTTATCCCATTAGTTCTATCCATGGTTTCAGTCATCCACTGGGGTGTCTTAGAAACAATTTCCTGTGGATACGAGGAGACTACTGTATGTCAGTCTTATTGCTACAAGGCTTATATACATTTATTTTATTTAATACTCACTACAGTTTGTGAGATGGGTACTATTATTCATCATATTTACTTAATAAATGGTAATAATTATTATTTCCACCTCTTTGCTATGCTGTTAACATCTCTCCATTACTCTGCCTCATGCAATACACTTCCTCTACCTCGAATTCCAACCATTTACTAGAGCTCTGCCAATTGTCTCTTAATATCCCTTCTGAGTAAGATGGCACGCGTGCCAAACCAGACTTTCCCCAGTACCTGCAACTATGTCTGTCCTTCACTTGCCTTCCTGACTTGAACAAATAACTCCAAAGGAGGTTCTGGCCTTACCCCAGGCTCCTGCATCCTGCTATTAAGAGTACAGTGCCTGCCACATACCCAGTAGGAGAGATCTTCTCTTAGGAACACTTTGATAAAAGTTAACAGTTACTACTGAGGGTTGGGATTAGTTTTCTGTGTTAGGTGGGATGTGGGGGTGGGCGAAGTGGTGAGGAAGTCTAGTTCTGAAGTAAGGCTGACAGAGAAACAAGAGATAACACACGTGGAACTGCCTCTAAGTTAACCATAGGATACGAGTGAAAGAGAGGAAGGCAACGGCGACCCACTCCAGTACTGTTGCCTGGAAAATCCCATGGGCGGAGCAGCCCATGGGGTCGCTAAGAGTTGGACACGTTTGAGCGACTTCACTTTCACTTTTCACTTTCATGCATTGGGGAAGGAAATGGCAAGCCACTTCAGTGCCTGGAGAATCCCAGGGATGGGGGAGCCTGGTAGGCTGCCTGCTGTCTGTGGGGTCGCACAGAGTCGGACACGACTGAAGCAACTTAGCAGCAGCAGCAGCGTGAGTGAAAGAGAAGCCACCAAAATATGTACTGAGTCACAGTGTTTTGTTAAATCACTTCTGAGTGTATCTAGGCATCACAGTTGAGAGACAAATATCAGACTGCTTGATTATGGTCAAAGAATACTTAAATTTTGAGAACTTACACTTTTTAAAACTTCATCGTAAATATTATAACTATGCATAGAAATAATGCTATCAAACTATAATGCTTAGTTCTTAGTGCAACCAAGGGTAATTCTTTTCTTTTTTACCATATTTTTTCTACAAATTTTCTACAATAACACTGTTTTGCTCTCATAATAATAACATGTTTCAAAATTCTAGAGTCTTAAAAAATATATCAGAAATAACAGTGGTACAATCTTAAAATCGTTTATGATTTAAATACTTCTTGATCATGACTTCTGGGAAGCATCTGGTAGGCTGGTAATAACTCATTTGCAAGCTAGTAGCCACCATGTGTGAAAAGGGAAGTTAGTATGAAAGAAAAGCATTGCTTATTATGCAACAGATTTCAGAAGTTCCACAGCATCTTAATACCATAATTCCCGAAAGTCACAGTTGTCAGAGAAAAAACTTCTTAGACTGAAGCTGCACACATACAAAGTAAAAGCCTCAGTGGACATGAGGGAACCAAGGAGTTCCCCTGGCCAAATTTTCTCCAAAGATGTATCCCTTCCAAACACCCCATCTGCTTCTACTCAGCCTCTTCTGAACACAGTTCTTCTAAGAGCTGGCCTTTCACTTCACTCTCCTGGAAAGGTGGGGTCATTAGCTGAGGCAGATCAGGATTTCAATGTGGACATTTTTGAAAATGTGTTGCTTATTGAATATCCAAGTGCACATAATCAAACAGTTGAAAATATGCTTCTGTAAAGTTCAAGAGAGAAGTTTGAATGGGAGAGAGGAAATAGATGATTTTCAACCAATACACGTTATTTAAAGTATTAGTCACTCAGTCGTGTCCAACTCGTTGTGACCTCATGGACTGTAGCCCACCAGGCTCCTCTGTCCATGGAATTCTCCAGGCAAGGATACTGGAGTGGGTAGGCATTCCCTTCTCCAGGGGATCTTCCCCACCCGGGGATCGAACCCATGTCTCCTGCATTGCAGGCAGATTCTTTTCCATCTGAGCCACCAGGGAAGCACACGTGATTTATTTATTTATTTTTTTCATTCATTATATTACTTTTATTTTTTTTTTTTCATCTTTTTTTCTTTTTTATTTTTAAATTTTAAAATCTTTAATTCTTACATCCATTCCCAAACATGAACCCCCCTCCCACCTCCCTCCCCATAACATCTTTCTGGGTCATCCCCATGCACCAGCCCCAAGCATGCTGCATCCTGCGTCAGACATAGACTGGCGATTCAATTCACATGATAGTATACATGTTAGAATGTCATTCTCCCAAATCATCCCACCCTCTCCCTCTCCCTCTGAGTCCAAAAGTCCGTTATACACATCTGTGTCTCTTTCCCTGTCTTGCATACAGGGTCGTCATTGCCATCTTCCTAAATTCCATATATATGTGTTAGTATACTGTATTGGTGTTTTTCTTTCTGGCTTACTTCACTCTGTATAATCGGCTCCAGTTTCATCCATCTCATCAGAACTGATTCAAATGAATTCTTTTTAACTGCTGAGTAATACTCCATTGTGTATATGTACCAAAGCTTTCTTATCCATTCATCTGCTGATGGACATCTAGGTTGTTTCCATGTCCTGGCTATTATAAACAGTGCTGCGATGAACATTGGGGTACATGTGTCTCTTTCAATTCTGGTTTCTCGGTGTGTATGCCCAGAAGTGGGATTGCTGGGTCATAAGGTAGTTCTATTTGCAATTTTTTAAGGAATCTCCACACTGTTCTCCATAGTGGCTGTACTAGTTTGCATTCCCACCAACAGTGTAGGAGGTTCGGTGTGAAGTGGTACCTCATTGTGGTTTTGATTTGCATTTCTCTAATAATGAGTGATGTTGAGCATCTTTTCATGTGTTTGTTAGCCATCCGTATGTCTTCTTTGGAGAAATGTCGATTTAGTTCTTTGGCCCATTTTTGATTGGGTCGTTTATTTTCTGGAGTTGAGCTGCAGAAGTTGCTTGTATATTTTTGAGATTAGTTGTTTGTCAGTTGCTTCATTTGCTATTATTTTCTCCCATTCAGAAGGCTGTCTTTTCACCTTGCTTATATTTTCCTTTGTTGTGCAGAAGCTTTTAATTTTAATTAGATCCCATTTGTTTATTTTTGCTTTTATTTCCAGCATTCTGGGAGGTGGATCATAGAGGATCCTGCTGTGATTTATGTCTGAGAGTGTTTTGCCTATGTTCTCCTCTAGGAGTTTTATAGTTTCTGATCTTACATTTAGATCTTTAATCCATTTTGAGTTTATTTTTGTGTGCGGTGTTAGAAAGTGATCTAGTTTCATTCTTTTACAAGTGGTTGACCAGTTTTCCAGCACCACTTGTTAAAGAGATTGTCTTTACTCCATTGTATATTCTTGCCTCCTTTGTCAAAGATAAGGTGTCCATATGTGTGTGGATTTATCTCTGGGCTTTCTATTTTGTTCCATTGATCTATATGTCTGTCTTTGTGCCAGTACCATACTGTCTTGATGACTGTGGCTTTGTAGTAGAGCCTGAAGTCAGGCAAGTTGATTCCTCCAGTTCCATTCTTCTTTCTCAAGATTGCTTTGGCTATTCGAGGTTTTTTGTATTTCCATACAAATCTTGAAATTATTTGTTCTAGTTCTGTGAAAAATGTGGCTGGTAGCTTGATAGGGATTGCATTGAATTTGTAAATTGCTTTGGGTAGTATACTCATTTTCACTATATTGATTCTTCCAATCCATGAACATGGTATATTTCTCCATCTATTAGTGTCCTCTTTGATTTCTTTCATCAGTGTTTTATAGTTTTCTATATATAGGTCTTTAGTTTCTTTAGGTAGATATATTCCTAAGTATTTTATTCTTTTCGTTGCAATGGTGAATGGAATTGTTTCCTTAATTTCTTTTCTACTTTCTCATTATTCGTGTATAGGAATGCAAGGGATTTCTGTGTGTTGATTTTATATCCTGCAACTTTACTATATTCATTGATTAGTTCTAGCAATTTTCTGGTGGAGTCTTTAGGGTTTTCCATGTAGAGGATCATGTCATCTGCAAACAGTGAGAGTTTTACTTCTTCTTTCCAATTTGGATTCCTTTTATTTCTTTTTCTGCTCTGATTGCTGTGGCCAAACTTCCAGAACTATGTTGAATAGTAGCGGTGAAAGTGGACACCCTTGTCTGTTCCTGACTTTAGGGAAATGCTTTCAATTTTTCACCATTGAGGATAATGTTTGCTGTGGGTTTGTCATAGATAGCTTTTATTATGTTGAGATATGTTCCTTCTATTCCTGCTTTCTGGAGAGTTTTTATCATAAATGGATGTTGAATTTTGTCAAAGGCCTTCTGCATCTATTGAGATAATCATATGGTTTTTATTTTCAATTTGTTAATGTGGTGAATTACATTGATTGATTTGCGGATATTGAAGAATCCTTGCATCCCTGGGATAAAGCCCACTTGGTCATGGTGTATGATCTTTTTAATGTGTTGTTGGATTCTGATTGCTAGAATTTTGTTGAGGATTTTTGCATCTATGTTCATCAGAGATATTGGCCTGTAGTTTTCTTTTTTTGTGACAGCACACGTGATTTAAAACCATAAACTAAATGACATCACCAAGGAGTGGATTTAGATGGAGAAAGCAGGAGGGCCAGAGGCTGAGCCTTTGCACATTCCAGCAGGATGGGATTTAGGAGAGAAAGAGAACCAGTCCAAAGGCCATGAAGGAGTGACCCATAATGTTGGAGGACAGACAAAAGACCGAGGTGTCCTGGAGGGCGGTAGAGGAGGCAGGGTCTGCGTCACAAGCTGTTGGTGTGTTGACTAAGATGAGGAATGAGAATGGACCGCTGGATTCAGGTATGTAGAGTCTATCAGGGACGTTGATCAAGGCATTTTCAGTAGCGTGATGGAACGAAAGTCTGGCTGAAGTAATAGCTGTCTTCCTGTGTAATCAAAAGTGAGGAGGAGTGATGACCAGTTGTAACTTCTCCACTCTCTTGGGGGACAAAGGAACGTGAGTTTCCTCTGTTCTCTTATCCGGATGTTTCAGATAGCAAGCATGCAACAATGCCTATGACACAATGCAGGAAATAGAAACTTAGAGACTATTTCTTACTGTGTTTATTCAAAGGCCTCTGCGTTTAAAATTTTTTTTTTTTTAACTAGGAGGTTCTTCTAAATCAGAAATGGATTGAAATCTAATAAACACAGATTTGGGGTAAGTTTTCATCTGAAACTTTTGAATTCTTTTTTTCCTAATGCTATAACTCTGTATAGTCACTGTAGAAAATATGAAAAGAGGAAATAATCAAAAAGTATGACTTTAGAAGCAAAAGCTCAATATTTTGGTGTATTTCCTTCTGATTAACTTTTTATGTTTCCCTTATTTTTTAATTGGTGGAAAATTGCTTTACAATTTTGTACGGCAGTGCGAATCAGTCAAAATTATATGTATACCCCTTCTCTCCTTAGCCTCCCGCACTTCCGCCCATCCCACCCCTCTGGGTCATCACAGACAGCCAGATTGGGCTCCTGGCCTCCTGACTATTTTTAAATTGTTTGCATGAATTTTGGTTATATGCACATCAAGTTTACTTTTATAACTATTTTTAATGTACACGTTTAAGTGGTATTTTGTGCTACCATCATTCCCATCCATCCACTGAATTCTTTTCACCTTGTACAGTCAAACAATCACTTTTCATTCTCCCCTCCACCCAGCCCTGGGAACCATCATTCTACTTCCTGTCTCTATGAATCTGACAACTCTAGGTGCCTTGTGTGAGTAGAATCAGGCAGTATTTGTTCTCTCGTGACTTACTTATTACACTTAGTATGATGTTCTCAGGTTTATCCTTCTTGTAGCAGATGTCTAAATTTCCCTTTTAAGGCTGAATAGTATTCCACTGTATGTGTATACCACATTTCTCGTATCCATTTATCTGTCAATGGACATAATAGGTTGCTTCCATCTTTTCTGGCTATTGTGAATATTAGCATGGTACACAGATATCTCTTCAAGTCACTGCTTTCAGTTATTTTGGGTATGTACTTGGAAGTGGAGTTGCTGGATCAGACGATTTTTCTATGTTTTAATTTTTTGAAGAACCATCATGCTGTTTTCCATAGCAGCTGTACCATTTTGTATTCCCACCAACAGCGTGCTAGGGTTCCAACTTCTCCACATTGTGGCCAACACTTTTTCTGTTCCTGTGTTTTTTTTCATAGCAGCCATTCTAATGGGTGTGAGGCAGCATCTCATTTCAATTTTAATGTTCATTCCTTTATGATTAGTAATGATGAGCTTATTCATTTCTTTAATGGTTAGTAACAGGGAGCTTATCTTTTCCTATGCTTGTTGGACATTTGTATATCTTCTTCGGAGAAATGTTGAAGTCCCTTGACTAATTTTTCGATTGGATTGTTTGTGTTGTTGGGTAGTAAGAATTCCTTGCATATTCTGGATATAAACTCCTTATCAGCTACATGATTTGCAAATACCTGCCCCATTCCATGGGTTTCCTTTTCACTCTGTTTACTGTGTCCTTTGATGCACAAAAGTTTTTTAATTTTGATGTAGTCCAGTTTTTCTAAAAATGGCAGCCCCCCAGTTTTATTCTTCTTTTAAAGATTGTTTTGATTATTTAGGGTCCCTTCAGATTTTATATTAATTTTAGGGTGGATTTTTGCTATTTCTGGAAAAAAAAATGATTGATCCTCAGTGACTTTTTAAAATATAATTGCTATCATGCTGTATGAATTAATGTATATTCTATTTTTTCTTACTTAACATTATAATATAGTTATTCCATTAAAATATAAACATTAGTTCACTTTATTGAAATACTTCATAGACATACTTTACAATGACTAAATGAAAGAAAATAAACAAATGGAAGTATACCCAAAAGATTAGAAAATATTTATGCTTCAAATTGTGTGACCTCTATATACTTTGGATACTATAATCATAAAGATGAGAAAATTTTTATTTGAGCCATGTCAGAGTATTAAGATGTAATATTTACCCTAAGTGAGTAGGAAGGAATGAAAAGCAATTGTATTAGTTTAAAAGTCTGTTAAAATATGTATTTATATCACTTTTGACCAAATACAACTCTGGAATTCACTTATTTACTTAGGAAACATTACTGAGTCTCTGTAGTTTTTGAAGCCCTGGAAACCTAGATTTAAATTAGATGTGGTCTGGAGAAATCCAGGGACTGCATGAAGTCACAGAGGGAAGGACAAAACTGAGTGACTTTCACTTTCACCCTCAGGGAAAGGGAATAAATACTAAAACTTCACAAAAATCTCAAATGTGTCATAAGCAGTGCAGGATCTTAGTTCCCCAACCAGGGACAGAAACTGCGCTCCCTGCGGTGGAAACACAGAGCCTCAGCCTCTGGACTGCCAGGAAAGTTCCTCACTTCCTCTTTAAGCTTTGCATTAAACCTATGGGGAAGTGGTGTTAGCCTCATGTAGAGAGGGAGGGGGAATGTTCATTTTAGAAAAGCAGATAAAATAGAATAATTGGGGCATTCGCTGGCAGTCCAGTGGTTAGGACTCTGCTTTCACTGATGAGGGCACAGGTTCAATCCCTGGCCAGGAAGGTGAGATCCCCTGCAAGCCATGTGACAGAGCCAGTAGATAAATAAATAGAATAATGTAACAATAATGTCCTACGGGATAGCACAGGGAACTGTGTTTAATACCTTGTGATAAACCATAATGGAAAAGAATATATGCGCTTAACTCACTTTACTAAATAGCAGAAATTGGCACAATATTGTAAATCAACCATACTTCAATTTTTAAAAATTAAAAATGAGCTGACTTACCTATCGAAGGTGACAGGAAGAGTGAGTGACAGGACTAAATACAAGCTCCGGGTTGTCTACCTCCAGCTCATGCCCTTTTCACTCCCCCAGGCTGCCTTTCAGTGGGTACGACCTGAAAGGAGGCTGGAGTATATACAACGGAGAGGTGAAGTCGCTCAGTTGTGTCCGACTCTTTGCGACCCCATGGACTTCTCTGTCCATGGGATTCTCCAGGCAAGAATACTGGAGTGGATTGCCATTTCCTTCTCCAGGGGATCTTCCCAACCCGGGGATCGAACCCGGGTCTCCTGCATTGGAGGCAGACGCTTTAACCTCTGAGCCACCAGGGAAGCACAACTAATTTATATGAACAAAAAAAAACTGTGACTGCAATTACTTATGCTAGGTAAGAGTCAAGAAAGGTTTTAGAGAGGTGGCACTATAAAACTCAAAAACTGAAGAATTCCCTAAAGATGGGGAGACCAGCCTTTGTTCATTCATTCATCTATTCACAAACCTGCACTGAGCTTCCCCTGTGTGTTAGTCATGGAGCAAGCTCAGCTGCATGCTGGAGATTCAAAGGAGAGCCAGGGAGACACTGGGCACTCTCAGGACTCACGGTCTCTTGGGAGACGATTAAGTAACTGATGTATAACAGAGCCTTGGACCAAGCTCTGCCACAGAGTCAAAAACAGCAGAGTGCTGTGGGATGCTACTCCAGGACGCTCAAGGGCAGAAACTACATTACATTGCTTGCAGAGCTGAGCAAGGCAGGTTGGACTCTCCATGCCAAGACCAGAGGCCTCGACTTCAGCCCACAGGCAACAGAAAGCCAACAGACATTTTTAAGTAGAGGTGACACTGTTCTGTTTTTAAGAAGCTATCTGGCCATCCATGAAGGGTAGAGTGTGGAAACAGAGAGGGACAGATAGCAGGAAAACCGGTGTAGAGGCTGACTGTATGAGCTGACTGTATGTACCGGCAGCAACAGGAGAGACAGAGAGAGTAGAGACCACATTTATGAGAAGTTTGTCAGTCTTCGCCGACTGTAGGATGTGTAGTAAGAATAAGGTAGGGGTCGAGACAAGAGCAGGAACAAAGGCTTGAGTTCATGTGTATGTTCAGAACCACTACATTATTTGCTAGTGAAGAACTTCTGGAGCATTTCATAAACAGCTAATACTCCTTTAATTATCAGTATTTCTTTCATATATTTAGTCACTGTAAAATACCCTCATAGTTTAATAGATCTTTTTTTTTTCCCTCTCAAGCCATTTAAACATGCCTTGCAATGCTAGTGAGTGAATGAAAGTCTCTCAGTCGTGTCCGATTCTTTGCGACCCCATGGACTATACAGTCCATGGAATCCTCCAGGCCAGAATACTGGAGTGAGTAGCCTTTCCTTTCTCCAGGGGATCTTCCCAACCCAGGGATCGAACCCAGGTCTCCTGCATGGCAGGGGGATTCTTTACCAGCTGAGCCACAAGGGAAGCCCTTGTTAGCAAACTCTTTCTCCATAGCCCAAGTGTAAACTTTATTGTAGTTACAGTGGAATATCATAGAGATGAAACAATGGATTACTTTTTCTATATTGAAATTCAAAACAGTTAATGGATTTTTACTGAAACAGTTAAAAAAAGATTGTTGGTTAGGTAAATGGTATGTGTCACTATTTTAATGTTTCAAAAAAGTTTTCCAAAAAAAAAAAAAGTTTTCCAGTTTCTTACACCATGACTAAGTCTTGTAATTTATTTATAACTTTTTTGTTTTATGGAGTGCCATATTTGTTTTCATTCATAAGTGAAAATATGCGTGCATGCTCAGTCACTAAGTCATGTCCAACTCTTTGCAATCCCACTGACTGTACCTCTGTCCATGGGATTTCCCGGGCAAGAATAGTGGAGTGGATTGCCCTTTCCTTCTCCAGGGGATCTTCCCGACCCAGGAACTGCACCTGTGTCTCCTGAATTGCAGGTGGATTCTTTACCCCGAGACTCCAGGGAAGCCCAAGTAAAAATGAACATCTATTAATAGTTATCTGGCAATGGCAGCCCACTCCAGTACTCTTGCCTGGAGAATCCCATGGACGGAGGAGCCTGGTGGGCTGCAGTCCGTGGGGTCGCTAGGAGTCGGACACGACTGAGCGACCTCACTTTCAGTTTCCACTTTCATGCGTTGCAGAAGGAAATGGCAACCCACTCCAGTGTTCTTGCCTGGAGAATCCCAGGGATGGGGGAGCCTGGTGGGCTGCCGTCTCTGAGGTCGCACAGAGTCGGACACGACTGAAGCGACTTAGCAGCAGCAGCAGCAGCCTAAGCTGTTATGTGCCACCAGAAGAGGGCAGCAGTGAGGCACTATAAAGAATAATATTTACAGATTCTTCAATTACAGACAGTTAAGACCATGATTTGAATGAATGGATACGTTCCTTCTGGCTAACATCCTAATTAACTGGCTTATTTTCTGAGCTACAGACTATGACATAAACATTGCTACAGAAATTTCAGAAAGTCTGAAGATGATCTCATAATGCAACGTGGTGAGAAATTTATGGAAATTTCTATTAAAACTGATGAGGATTAACACTGAGAAATACTCTGAAAATTTTACATCAATTTGAAAGGAAGAGATTGGACGATGAGTTAAAAGCAAGCATGTTGTTTCTTGTCATTTCAACAGTGTATGCAGAGAATGTAATAGTTTACAGAGACAATAAAAGGCATCTTATCCTCTTTGAACATTACAGATATTCATGAGATGAAAAGAAACATTTCCAGTTTGTCACGTATGCAGTAAGCAGTGAGTAGCATTAATCAACTAACAGAGGCTGCCCGTATTTAGCCAGTATCTTCTTTTAGAAACATTTAACAACCACAACGTTTAAATTGAACTAGAGTTCATTTACAATGTTGTGCTCGTTTCTGCCGTACAGCAAAGTGATTCAGTTATACATATATATCCAGATATATATCCATTCTTTTTTTAAAAAACATATTTGCTTTTCTATTATGGTTTATCACAAGATATTGAATGTAGTTCTCTATGCTCTACAGTATGTCCTTGTCATCTATCCATCTAAATGTTAATAGTTTGCATCGGCTAACCCCAGAGTCCCACTCCATCCCTCCAACACACCTCCTTACCCTTGGCAATCACACGTCAGCAAGTATTTCTTGAATACCCTTATGTGCTAGGAACTGGTTTAGGTGTTCAATACTCCAGGCTATAGGACGGAAGAGAACAGACATATTCCCTGACCTGTTGAAGAGTATAATATAGTGGGGAGGATAGACTTTAAACAAAACCTCACAATTAATTCATTAGTTATAGGTGAGAGAGAAAATGGAAAGCAGTCTACCACGGGGCCATAAATAAATTAGTCTGGGCTCAACCCACAAATTGGAAAGTAAATAAAATTTTTAAAAGGACTCAAGAAAAACCTCTGAAGTTCTGAACACCCATTTATATTATCCTTGTGTTTTAACAATACATAGAGTGGATAAGGTGAAATTTACGGATGTGTGAAAACAACAGTGCAGAAGAGTATTTGGGTAGTTGATAAGCAGCCATAAAACACTTTGCCAATTTGAAGTGTTATAAAATGCCCCGAGCCTCCCTGACCACCTCAGTCACCTCCACCAGTCATGAGGCTAGCCTGAGCTGCCGCGGACTCTCTGTCCTCTCTTGATCCACTCTAAACTACAGATCCCTATCAAACCTGGAAAACAGGTGTGTGAATATAATCCCCCCTCTTCTTTTTCATTCATCTTCATCGGTGGTTTTCCCGGGCTGTGAGTCCACTTCTAGACTCTCTAGCTTCCCTGTGAGTCTAGACCCCTTGGTTAAATGTATCTAAATGTCTACAAGCACTATAGACTTCTCTTTTGTCTCTTTGACCTCCATTGTATACACTTCCCAGACCCGGGTTCGCTCAGCTCTCCAGGCCAGAGCTAATACAGTGCCCCAGCTGACTCTGATGGGACCCATTATGATGATCCATAGCTGAGCTCTGAAAGATGCTTGTCGATTCTTTTCTTCATCCTTAATTGTCTTTTCGATTCTCCACAGCACTGTTCCAATCCAGGTTCTCTCTTTTCAAGCTGAATTTACGCCTGCCAAATTTCCTTGTATCTGACTGATAGGTTACCGGATTATACATGGAGAATGCTCAGATTTTCTCTGAATCATTAGCCATTTGTTTCTCCTTCCATTCTGCCTCAGAAAAACGATATTCTACCTTGTATTCAAGCCTACCCCCTCTGTGTTAAAGTGACATCTTTTTACCTACTTTGTGACTTGACTCATTATTCCTTGTCCCTTTCTTTCATTTCTCTTTTTTAAAAATTTTGCCTTTTGACATCTTCTCCTTAGCCTATACACATATTCAAATTGAATGATTCGTTATGAAATGTTCATTTCCTTTGAGACTATCTTCTCTCTTTTCCCTTCTTTTAACAGCCGCACTTCTCAAAATAGTAGTGGATAGTTAAGTCTACATTCATCCCTTTCACTTCCTTGTTTGCCACTCATCCATCAACTTCTGTCCTCTTCCGTAACCTCTCTTTACAGAAACAAGGGGAACTTCTCAATCACCCAATCTAGTTGCCTCTTTTTCTTCATGGGAAATAGATGGGAAAACAGTGGAAACAGTATCAGTCTTCATTTTGGGGGGCTTCAAAATCACTGCAGATGGTGATTGCAGCCATGAAATTAAAAGATGCTTACTCCTTGAAAGGAAAGTTATCACCAACCTAGACAGCATATTCAACAGCAGAGACATTACTTTGTCAACAAAGGTCCATCTAGTCAAGGCTATGATTTTTCCAGTGGTCATGTATGGATGTGAGAGTTGGACTGTGAAGAAAGCTGAGTGCCGAAGAACTGATGCTTTTGACCTGTGGTGTTAGAGAAGACTCTTGAGAGTCCCTTGGAGTGCAAGGCAATCCAACCAGTCCATCCTAAAGGAGATCAGTCCTGGGTATTCATTGGAAGGACTGATGCTGAGGCTGGAACTCCAATACTTTGGCCACCTCATACGAAGAGTTGACTCATTGGAAAAGACCCTGATGCTAGGAGGGATTGGGGGCAGGAGGAGAAGGGGACGGCAGAGGATGAGACGGCTGGATGGCATCACCAACTCGATGGACATGAGTTTGGGTAAACTCCGGGAGCTGGTGATGAACAAGGAGGCCTGGCGTGCTGCTATTCATGGGGTCGCGTGAGAACTGAACTGAACTGAACTGAGTCACTCCCTGGGGCTTCCTGCAGAACTTGTCACACACTATCACTTCTCCACAGTCTCCTGGTCCTCACACCTGGCCGGCTACTTCTTTTGCAGGCTACTGTTTGCCTCCTCTATTCTCGTATGATGGCTTCAAGTATTGCCCCTTATTCCCAAATGTATCTCCTGTTCTAATCTCTCTCCTGAGTTTAACTCACATTTCCCACCTCTTGTAGAGAGCACGGTTTCTCTGCAAGCTTTCATGGGCACTTCAAACAGAACTCGTCTGAACTTATGTCTCTCAGTGGCATCCAGGCACCCTGAACCACCCTGAACCACCTGCTGACTCCAGTTAGGATCTGCAAAATCGCTTTGCCCTTTGTCTTGCTGTGTCCCTATCCTGCACTATCTGTCTGCAGTGCACCTCCTCACGCCATTTCCCTTGTTTCCCACACCCTGCCTCCCCGTCATTCTCCCACTTGTTGGAGTGGCCATCCTTCAATGTTTGGCTCTTGTTTTACCCTCTGAATAAATAATAACTGAACTAAACCTCTTCCCTATTCTTCACCCATTCTTTGCTTAGAATTCAGCTGTATCTGATCATACTCAGTCTTGTATTTGAGATACACCTTTGTGCCTGCTGTCTCTATCAAAGCCGGAGCCCTAAAAGTATGGGGCTGTGTCGTATTCACCTTTTTATCTCTACTGCAAACCACGGCACATAGCAGAAACCCTGAACATTTTGGTTAGTTTGTATTGTTGGAAGAAAAGTACCACAGATCTTAATTTTTAAGAATTGTTTCTTTTGAAGAGCCAAGTTTGTAATTCACAGGCTACAAATTTGGGAGATTGTAGCAAGTATAAAAACAAATACACTGAATAAAGTTGACATTTTTGCCTTTATCCTATTTCAGTTAACACAGATTTTTAGGCAATTCTACTCTGTAAGAGGCTTGTTGAAGGGTGATGAAATTCTTGGAAGTCTGGTGTGCAGCGCAGGGCTGGCCGGGGCTGCGTCGCCATGGAGCGGGACGGGAAGGGGATCAGCTGTCCGTGCGGCCCTCAAGACCCAGGGGCTGCGTTTCCTTCACGTCACAGTGGGCTCCCTGCTGGCCACTTACGGCTGGTACATCGTCTTCAGCTGCATCCTTCTCTACGTGGTGTTTCAGAAGCTTTCCACCCGGTTGAGGGCCTTGAGGCAGAGGCACTTAGATCAAGCTGCCGCTGCTCTGGAACCTGATATTGTTGTTAAACGACAGGAGGCTTTAGCAGCTGCTCGTTTGAAAATGCAAGAAGAATTAAATGCACAAGTTGAAAAACATAAAGAGAAATTAAGACAGCTTGAAGAAAAAAAAAGGAGACAGAAGACTGAAATGTGGGATAGCATGCAAGAAGGAAAAAGTTATAAAGGAAATACAAGAAAGCCTCAGGAAGAAGACAGTCCTGGGCCTTCTACTTCATCAGTCATCCCCAAATGAAAATCCGACAGAAAGCCTTTGCGAGGAGGAGGTTCCAATCCTTTGTCTGGTGAAGGTGGTGGACCTGCTTCTGGAGACCTGGACGCAGAGGACCCTCATCTGCTGGATGAGGCTAAGAATCTTGTTAGTGTCACTTTTGACATTAGCAAGATGAATCCTTAACCCTCAACTCAACTGTCTTAGGCACGCTTTTCACAGTCACTAGCCAGGGGGAGGGGCTTTCTTTCTGTTCTTAACTACACTGATGACTTCAAGGATCGAAGGCGGCATAGGGTGTGGACATGGCCACTAGGCAGTAATTACAGTTAATCACACTGCACTGAAGCCAGTGACTGTTCATTGATTTTACAGGTCTTTGTTAGTTGGTAGCTAAGGGCTTCCAGGTGATTGGTGATCTTGATAAAAGAGACCTGGCAATGATCCTTAAGAGGTCCTGGCTGGTAGGACAGTTTCTGTGACAGCTTGCGTTGAATGATGTCTTCCTTGTAAATGGTGAGCTCACCAGCAAGGATTACTGATGCAGACAGTTGACGGGGTTGTTCTGTAAATTTATATGTACAGAACTGTTTTAAAAAAGAGAGAGAGAGACTGTAAATATTTTTTTAAAATGCAGAGAACATTTTCAGTATCTTTATTAAATTTAAGGAAATTTCTTTATGCACTTGAATTTGTCTATCTAACATAATACAGCTTTTTATCATTCAAAAAAAAAAAAAAAAACGAAGTCTGAGGGTCTGGGATTTTGTTTTACTTTCCTTAGAGTTAGTACGTTAGCCTGCTACTTCTCCATGGACGCTGACTGAAGATGTGAGACTCCTGGGTCAAAGACAAAGGACTTCACTACTCAGAGCACAGCAAGGAGCATGACCATCATGTTGACACCAGTTCCTCATGTCTTCCTAGGTCGAAGGAGTGATACTGAGCAGTCTAGGTGGATGTTGGTGGGTTTGTGTTGCAGCCAAGTTACACTGAGTTTGAGGAATCCTCTTTGGCCCAGAGGGAAACATTACCTCATTCCTCACAGCTGCTGTAAATACAACCTGCTAGATAGCCCAGAAAAGAGAGATTGATCAGGCATTCATAACATACCCAGAGTCTGCCTGCAATGCAGGAGACCCAGGTTCAATCCTGGACTGGGAAGAAACCTGGAAAAGGAATTGGCAACCCGCTCCAGTATTCTTGCCTGGAGAATCCTACAGACAGAGGAGCCTGGGGGGCTACATTCCATGGGGTCACAAAGAGTCAGACAAGACTGAGCAGCTACCACTTTACCCCCTGAGAAAACAGTTCTAGATTTTAAACCTGATGAGAATTAAAAAAAAAAAAACACACACACAGAGGGTTAATGAGAATAAGACTTTGTAGTCTACCTGGTTTTATAACAAATAAAATTTCTAACCACTTTACCTCATGAGAAGTGAATCTAGGCCTCATATATAAAATAACCACCAACTAAATCCAAAAGACCTCAGGCAATGTCTGTAACTTGCTAAGTTAGTAGTATAGAAACTATAGTTCTTTATATCTGCAGCCTTTTGCCATATACTGAGCTTCTTTGAAAGTTTTAAGAACTTTATACTCATCAGAGGATTTTTATCAGGTATGACTTTTACTCTCTCAAAATGGTAAATTGAACTGTAAATTAGAGTATGCTAGTAAACTGGATTAGAATTAAACACTTCCTTGAATGTGTGCAGTTGAACAAATGAAATACCTTTTCCTCTCAAGATTCTCTTGAAAGAAAGGAGTTAACCTGAAATTTCTTGTCAGCGTATAGAGGTGAGGTACTTGAGACAGAAGGAGACGACAGAGGATGAGATGGTTGGATGGCATCACCGACTTGATGGACAGGAGTTTGAGCAAGCTCCAGGAGTTGGTGAAGGACAGGGAGGCCTGGCGTGCTCCAGTCCATGGGGTCGCAAAGAGTCGGACACGACTGAGCGACTGAACTGAACTGAACTGACTTGAGACATGCGAGGTGGCAGCCCAGACTTGAGAGGGGAGTTACTTTTTACGTTGATGATTGTAACTCCTGTTTCCCAAGACCAAATTAGCCCTAGTGACTAAAACGCTTAGGCAACAGTCACAGAAATTTTGTTATTGCCTATTCCGACTTTCAGCCTCTCCACTCCCCGTGTTTTTCAGGATGCTTTCCAAGCTTTACAAGCCTCTGCTGTAGTGTCACCGTCACTCTTAAAATTGGAGATTGACCGCCTCCAAGGTTCACAAATGTTTCAGCAACCCTAGGTAATTTGAACTTCTAAGCTGCCACGAGTTGCTCAGACTTTGCAAGGAAGGCCTTGTTTTGTACGAGCTCTAATTCGCTTGCTCCCTTTCTCTCCCCTTGCAAGGAAAGTCACCCGGGCTTCCCCGAAGCAGAGTTACAGGGCTTTTGAGTAACTCATTCATCACTCGGATGGAGCCTTCCACTCCGACTCAAACTGGTTTCCAACATAGGCCATATGCCTGGAGACCCTACCACACCTCATGGTGAGTTTTCAGCCTTCCTGAGTTGCTTTCCTTTCCTTCCCTCGAGTTTATGGAAACTTTCATCACCCTTTTATGTTTGAAAATCTTTGCAGTAGAGGTGATCATCATTTCTTTAGCAGCCATATGCTCATTACCAACATCCCATTTTCACAGTTTGCTCTGTTATTCTTCCCTGACTGCTGAGATTGTCCTATACAACCCCCCCGCCCCACCCCCCTACCCCCCCCACCCCTCTACCCCGCCCCCCCCCCGCCCCCAGAGTCATTGTTTCTTTAACTGATCAGACCAGGGAAGGACAGATGATGCCCACAGGTAAGGAGCTGTGTGTTGCGCTAAGACTTTATCTTTGAACTAAGGATGCTGAGACTGAGTCATTTTCTATTAAGCTGTTGAATCAGAAGGGCAGGTAAAGCCAGGATGAGTGAGTCAGATAAGGGTGGTTTACAGAGAGAAATAAATCAGACTCTGTCTCTTCTGTTCACCTCTGTGCTCTTTGCACCTAGCATGGTGCCTGGCATAGCAGGCTTTCAGTAAGTCTTAGTGGAATGAATGAGGCAGACTGTGGGGGTGTGTGTGTGAGAGAGAGACAGACTACTTTTGCCTCCTACAGCTTTCATTTCCTGATCCCAGTCCCACATGAAGACAACCTTCATTTTCTGCCCTATGTCCATGAGATATCCCTGTGTCCATCTAATAATTTTTCCTTTATGATAAAGTTAGTTTGGGTGTGTTCTGCTCCTTTGCAGCTAAATTAAACCTAAGAATCTCCCACTTCAGTGGGCATGTTTCCACTTGGTCCAAGTGAGCCTCACCTTTTGGGGATGAATAGAAACTCAAATTCAACTGAGAATTAAAAAAAAAGACCTCCACAAATAAAGCTTCTTGATCTCCTTAAAAGGCAACCTCTGAAGAAAAACATGATAGAAACTGCAAATTGAGGATCCTTTTGGAGACAGGGTCAGACTTTAGGCATTGTTGAGTGAACACGACTTTATTTAAAGTCAATGGAGAGTGTCAGATATGATCAGGACACTCTTGCCAACCTAAGCTCCAGGTAGAGGAAGAAGAACAGTGAGTCACAGCTTTACCCTGAACTCTGGAATGCTACTGGAGTGACTTGGTGATACAGAGACTTCTTTACAGTTTCTGATTGTACTCTTGGCTGTTGTATAGCACACCATAGAAAAAGGTTATTCTTTCCTGCTCCCTGCCTTGGAGGACACATATAAACCTGGGAGGCAGAAGAGTAGTTGAAAAATTCATTGGCAACCATCATAGGCTTGAAACAAGGGAAAATGTAATACTGGAAGCAGTATGGTGTATTTTTCAAGAGCATAGTTTTGATGTGAGACCAATGTCAAGAACCAACTCTCCAACTTACTAACTAGCTCTGTGTCCTTGACTAAGCTGCTTAGTGCCTTAGAGCTGCAGATTTCTCATCTACAAAGTGCAGATAAAAAATACTTATAAATATGCTTTAAGTATTAGATTAGATAATGTCTGTAAGTTCCTAGGCCAACGGTACCAACCAAGTGTTCAGTAAGTGGTAAGGGTGGTTAGGATAATTAGTGCTTTGTAATACAAGGATCAATGAAAAGTGTGTTATTTTCCTGTTAACTGGAAGGGAGGTTGTATTTTTTTAAGTTTGTGTATGTGTGAGCACGTGCTCAATCATGTCCGACTCTTTGTGACCCCATGGGCTGTAGCCCACCAGGCTCCTCTGTCCATGGGATTTTTCAGGAAGAATACTGGAGTGAATTGCCATTTCCTACCCCAGGGGCTCTACACAGGGAGTGAACCCACTTCTCTTGTGTCTCCTGCATTGGCGGGCAGATTCTTTACCACTAGTGCCATCCGAGAAGCTTAAGTTTAGAAACTTAAACACACTAAAACCTGTATTTCATAGCTCTTCTTTACTGTTATCTTTTGCAAATAAATCCCTGAGTGTAGACAAATGTAAAAGAAGCGTCCAGGAAACATCTAACAAGATATAGTTATGCAATAGATAGCCATCAGTTGTGGTGTCAGTCAACAGCAGAGTTCAGTTTAGTTCAGTTCACTCGCTCAGTCGTGTCCGACTCTTTGCAATTCCATGGACTACAGCACGCCAGGCCTCCCTGTTTATCACCAACTCCCCGAGTTTACAACCCATGTCCACTGAGTCTGTGATGCCATCCGACCATCTCATCCTCTGTTGTCCCCTTCTGCTCCCGCCTTTAATCTTTCCCAGCATCAGGGTCTTTTCAGATGAGTCGGTTCTTCGCATCAGGTGGTCAAAATAGTAGCAGAAGCAGAGTAAACTCCCCCAAAAGGAGGCACATGTGAATTCTCACAGGTGATCGTCTCAAGACCTTAAAAGCCATTGTAGACCATATGACCTGTAGATGGCGAGCTTGGATAGGGTGAATATTAAGCAATGACTACATGGAAAAGAAAGCAGTGGGTTTTCTTTTGTTAAAGGGAGGACTAAGAAAAGCGGATACATTCTTAAAAAGCTGCACAACACACACCAAGCCAAAAGCATCCTTCGCCGACACACTGGGTTCTTTCTTCCAAGGGGACCATCAGCCTGGATGTCAGAGTGAGCCCACCCTCAGTCATGTGTGCCACTGAGAGACAAGACTGTATTTGCTGGTAGAAATGTTTTGGTTGAGTAGTCATGCTGGTTGCTAGTTAGCAATACAAGGAAAAGGACTGTCAAGTAGGAAACACAAATAGATTTCTTGTAAATCTCTTGAGGGGTATAGAAACATTACCTTCTCAGAATATCCATAGGTAACACTCTGTACCTGAACCGATTGTGCATGTCCAAAATAGCCACATCTTTTGATCTGAATATTATAAATAATTATATCCTCCCTTGCTCGATTACTGCCGCTGTGGTGTGTTTGCTCTGTTACCCTCCTCAAGGCAATTTCTTTAGGGACCAATTACCATTCTTTGCTGATGTCATTTCACTGGCTGAGGATTTCTAGAGCACCACGCAGGGCATTCAGGACTACTAGAGGAGCTCTGTAGTACTTTGAACAATGTATGTGCCCTGCCTACTGGATACATGTGGGGTTTTCTCCCTTAAAATTCTATTTTGGAGTACAGATTTTACTATCCCAGGTCACAACTACCTATAGCACTTGAGTTTGTAGGGAAATGAGTATGACTTTCCAAAACTGCCTGCTCCTACAGTGGCCTGAGATGTTCTGCTGGTTCTTTCAGTTGTGAAGAAAGCTCAGCAACTCCTCCAGCAGGATGGACTGATGACCGCGTGCTGCCTTATAAAACAGGGTCACTGTCCCTAAAGGGCCGCTCAGCTTGTGGGTCAGGTGAAAGGACATCTTTAGACTTCTATGGTGCCTCTGCCCTGTCATTTATTATGAGGCTGAAATTATTGTCTGCACTTTGGCCTCCCCACAACTGTGGACTTCCAGAGTCCAGAAACAGCATCATATTCATCTCTTTATCCTTAAACTGTTTGTGTTTGGCACACAGTAGGTACTAATAGAAATCTTGAAAGAATTAAAGAATTAATATATGTGCTTGGGATGGACAAGAATGCAGGAAGGTGGAAATGTCAATTTAGAGTGAAAAAAAAAAAAAGGAGGAAGGTAGGCAACCTACACATGAGGAATTGTACCAATGTTAGACAAATATTATTCCTAAAGAATAGAAGAAGAGAAAAGAGCCGCAGACTGTGTATGGCCTAATCCATTTATTTTTACTAACCAAACTCTCAAGAGATTGACTAACATCCTGTTAACTGTTGCCACCGGAGAACACACCTCTCCAGAGATCGCAGTGTTTGTGTCCTAATTCTATGTATTTCGTATCTTCATTCATTTTACTACACAGAGTACTAACCACTATATGATCACAATCACAGTGTCTTCATGCATTTCATTTTTTTATAGCTATTGTATATGATTTTTTAAAAATTTTTTAAATTTTAATATCTTTAATTCTTACATGCGTCCCCAAACATGAACCCCCCTCCCACCTCCCTCCCCATAACATCTCTCTGGGTCATCCCCATGCACCAGCCCCAAGCATGCTGCATCCTGCATCAGACATAGACTGGCGATTCAATTCTTACATGATAGCATATATGTTAGAATGTCATTCTCCCAAATCATCCCACCCTCTCCCTCTCCCTCTGAGTCCAAAGGTCCGTTATACACATCTGTGTCTCTTTCCCTGTCTTGCATACAGGGTCGTCATTGCCATCTTCCTAAATTCCTTATATATGTGTTAGTATACTGTATTGGTGTTTTTCTTTCTGGCTTACTTCACTCTGTATAATCGGCTCCAGTTTCATCCATCTCATCAGAATGCATTTCAAAAGGAAGAAAGTCATTAGCTCTCAGGGTGAGGCAGTTCTGGTGTTCAGGTGCTTCTAAAAGGTTGCAGTTAGGCTAAGCTATGGTAAATAGAGACGTTATTTGAACATCCAGAAATTGTAAGATCTTACCTAAGAGTGGATTTGGGTATAAAGGCGCCCACTGGTGAAACACAGACCCTAGAGCTTGGGAGGGACGAACAGTGAGGAACAGACTGTGAGAGACAGCCCGAATACGAGGAGCCGCACATCACCCCAGTGCTGCCCGTGGAACTGACAGTGAGCATCTGACATAAAACAGCAGGGATAGTCGAGGACGTGGGGACTGTGTACAGTGATGGGATAGGTCTATTGTGTCTGCACGTGATAAGCACTGAGGAAACACTGGTGGAATGAACAGGCCATTCTAAGGCTGAGCTGCTGCTAAGGGAAGTCATGAACTGCTTCGCTAATGGAGCATTCATTTATAAACAGAAACTGAAATGAAAAAAAAAAATGGGTAGAAACCAGTGCAGGAAAAGATAAAATGAAAAGCACTAATCAGAAACAATTCAGAAGAAAGGAAGGAAGCAATGTCTGGAAACCTGAATGAATGGATCATTATAATGGTGCTTATAAAACTCTCTGTTTCGGGCAACCAGTTTAAAAGAGAAACATGCTATGTAGTATGGTTTTCATCAGTCAGCAAAGTGTGTAAATTCATCTGGAAATGCAGATTCATCCTTAGAAGTTAACTTAAATAAGATAAATAAAAGGACATTTGATAGATTTTGTAAAAGCTGCTGCTGCTGCTGCTAAGTCACTTCAGTCATGTCCAACTCTGTGCAACCCCATAGACAGCAGCCCACTAGGCTCCTCCGTCCCTGGGATTCTCCAGGCAAGAATATTGGAGTGGGTTGCCATTTCCTTCTCCAATGCATGAAAGTGAAAAGTGAAAGTGAAGTTGCTCAGTCATGCCCGACTCTTAGCGACCCCATGACTGCAGCCCACCAGGCTCCTCCGTCCATGGGATTTTCCAGGCGAGAGTACTGGAGTGGGGTGCTATTGCCTTCTCTGTTGTAAAAACTACATACATGTTATTCATGTACTAAACTATAAAGATAACTACCACCAATACAGCCTATATAATAGGTGAAAAGGAGAGGTGGGCAAGAAATAGGTTACTGCATGAACATATACACTGCCATGCAAGCAAGAAAATATAAATATTGACCACAGCCCCCATAGCAACTGATTATGACATTACAATTATAACTTTCGTAATGTACTTTGCCAATAAAGGTCCGTCGAGTCAAGGCTATGGTTTTTCCAGTGGTAATGTATAGATGTGAGAGTTGGACTGTAAAGAAAGCTGAGCACCCAAGAATTGAGGCTTTTGAACTGTGGTGTTGGAGAAGACTCTTGAGAGTCCCTTGGACTGCAAGGAGATCCAACCAGTCCATTCTGAAGGAGATCAGTCCTGGGTGTTCTTTGGAAGGAATGATGCTAAAGCTGAAACTCCAGTACTTTGGCCACCTCAAGCGAAATATTGGAAAAGACCCTGATGCTGGGAGGGATTGGGAGCAGGAGGATAAGGGGACGACAGAGGATGAGATGGCTGGATGACATCACCGACTCGATGGACATGAGTTTGGATGAACTCCAGGAGTTGGTGATGGAGAGGGAGGCCTGGCGTGCTGCGATTCATGGGGTTACAAAGAGTCAGACACGACTGAGCAACTGAAATGAAACTGAATGTACTCTCAGTAAGGAGGGGGGAAGGGTAGTGCGAGAGGCTAGTGCGAGAGGCTCTGCTCCTTCACATAGAGAAAGCTGAGCGTGGAAGAATTGATGCTTTTGAACTGTGGTGTTGGAAAAGACTCTTGACAGTCCCTTGAACTGCAAGGAGATCAAACCAGTTAATCCTAAAAGAAATCAGTCCTGAATATTCATTGGAAGGACTGATGCTAACGCTGAAACTCCAATACTTTGGCCACCTGATGTGAAGAGCTGACTCGTTGGAGAAGACCTTGATGCTGGGAAAGATTGAAGGAGGGAGGAGAAGGGGATGACAGAGGATGAGATGGTTGGATGGCATCACTGACTCAATGGACGTGAGTTTGACCAAACTCCGGGAGATGGTGAAGGACAGCAAAGCCTAGCATGCTGCTGTCCATGGGACTGCAAAGAGTCAGACACGGCTGAACAACAACAGTGATGATCCCATCTGATCTGCCCTTGGATGAAACAGGCCATATACTGGTTATCGATTTGGAGCATACGCCATTTTCTCTAGGCTAGTGCCCCCACTTTGTAAGGTGTCCTCCACCTGGCTCTGTAACCAAGCCTTCAACAGACTATCGCACTGCTCTGCAAGGCCAGCTGCTCCTGGTTTACGGTAAAACCAATGAATCCTGTGGGAATCCTACAGCATTCTTGACCAGAAGCAGTACTGCATGCATTACTGTGGATGAAATTAACTTTCAGTAAGTCCGCAGAAAGTTTTGCTAATAGAACATAGCAGGGGGGGTAAAATCTATGCGCAGAGCATAGATCCATTTTAGTGAGAGAAATTGCTACCAAGTCCACAATGAAAGTGCTTTGATATAATCATTCCACCCCATTCACCACGCTGGGAGATGTATGGAGGGCTCAGCATGGGTTTCTGCTGCTGGCCTTTAAAGCGTTCATTTGTGGTGGTAGTAGCCAGATCTGCCTTGGTAAGAAGGTCTCATGGTTGAGCCCATGGATAACCTCCATCTTCGCTTTTGAACCTACTGAGAAATAGTGATTCCTGGGGAAGAGGACAGCTGACATTTGCAGTCCTGATCTTCCTGCCCATTTGATTACTGAGTCTCCTCCGTAGTGAGAGCCCTTTGCTGAGCATTCGCATGGGGCACAATATTCTCACACCCTTGAACCTATTTTAAGAGGTCCATACAAGTACCTCTACCCTAAACCTCCTGTCAATCCAATCTTTTTCCTTCCTGCTTGCTCATCATCAAAAGAAACCCTTAGACTCTATGTATATACCTTCACTATGGTGATCTTTCTCTCTAGGTAAAATGTACAAATAGATGTACTTCTTAAAGTTCTGCTTATTGTGAAGATTTATCTTCCTACTTGTCCTTCATTGTGACAGTGTGAAGAACTCTAATGCAGCATGAACTTTTTTTATGGCTCTTGCCTGTATACTGTGCATAACCATTAGTAAATCAGTCTTGAGCCATTTCTCCCCTGTCCATATACGTGGGTCCAGGTAGAGGCGGGCCTTGCAGCAAGACTAGGTTCCACAAAACTTGGAGCCATTTGCTCCCGAAATCTTCTTGGGCCTCTAGAACTTGGTTGAGTGTGATCTTGTATGTACTGTTTCATCTTGATGATGAAGAGCTGCTCTGCCCCTCCAAATTTAACAAGTCAGAGGCCTCAGTCAGTTCAGCCACTCAGTCGTGTCCATCTCTTTGCAACTCCATGGACTACAGCACGCCAGGCCTCCCTGTCCATCACCAACTCCCAGAGTTTTCTCAAATTCATGTCCATTGAGTCAGTGATGCCATCCAACCATCTCATCCTCTGTCGTCCCCTTCTCCTCCCACCTTCAATCTTTCCCAGCATCAGGGTCTTTTCCAATGAGCCAGTTCTTCGCATCAGGAGGCCAAACTACTGGGGTTTTGGCTTTAGCATCAGTCCTTCTAATGAATATTCAGGACCGATTTCCTTTAGGATTGACTGGTTTGATCTTACAGTCCAAGGGACTGTCAAGAGTCTTCTCTAACACCACAGTTCAAAAGCATCAATTCTTAAGTGCTCAGCTTACTTTATAGTCCTATTCTTCGCATCCATACATGACTAGTGGAAAAACCTTAGCTTTGACTAGATGGACCTTTGTCAGCAGAGAAATATCTCTGCTTTTGGTCATAGCTTTGTTTCCAAGCAGCAAGCATCTTTTAATTTCATGGCTGCAGTCACCATCTGCAGTGATTTTGGAGCCCAAGAAAATAAAGTCTGTCACTGTCATTGTTTTCCCATCTATTTGCCATAAAGTGATGGGACCAGATGCCATGATCTTAGTTTCTGAATGTTGGGTTTTTAAGCCAGCTTTTTCACTCTCCTCTTTCACTTTCATCAAGAGGATTTTAGTTCCTCTTCACTTTCTGCCATAAGGGTGGTGTCATCTGCATATTTGAGGTTATTGATATTTCTCCCGGCGATCTTGATTCCAGCTTGTGCTTCATCCAGCCCAGTGTTTCTCGTGATGTACTCTGCATATACGTTAAATAAGCAGGGTGACAATATACAGCCTTGATGTACTCCTTTCCCAATTTGGAACCAGTCCGTTGTTCCATGTCCGGTTCTAGCTGTTGCTTCCTGACCTGCATACAGGTTTCTCAAGAGGCAGGTAAGGCAGTCTGGTATTCGCATCTCTTGAAGAATATTCCATAGTTTGTTGTGATCCACACAGTCAAAGGCTTTGACATAGTCAATAAAGCAGAAATAAATGTTTTTCTGAAACTCTCTTGCTTTTTGAGTGATCCAACAGATGTTGGCAATTTGATCTCTGGTTCCTCTGCATTTTCTAAATCCAACTTGAACATCTGGAAGTTCACGGTTCACATATTGTTGAGCCTGGCTTGGAGAATTTTGAGCATTACTTTTTAGCGTGTGAGATGAGTACAATTGTGTGGTAGTTTGAACATTCTTTGACATTGCATTTCTTTGGAATTAGAATGAAAACTGATATTTTCCAGTCCTGTGGCCACTTCTGCGTTTTCCAAATTTGCTGGCATATTGAGTGTAGCACTTTCACAGCATCATCTTTTAGGATTTGAAAGAGCTCAGCTGGAATTCCATCACCTCCACTAGCTTTGTTTGTAGTGATGCTTTCTAAGGCCCACTTGACTTCACATTCCAGGATGTCTGGCTCTAGGTGAGTAATGACATCATCGTGATTATCTGGGTCATGAAGATCTTTTTTGTACAGTTCTTCTGTGTATTCTTGCCACCTGTTCTTAATATCTTCTGCTTCTGTTAGGTCCATACCATTTCTGTCCTTTATCGAGCCCATCTTTGCATGAAATGTTCCCTTGGTATCTCTAATTTTCTTGAAGAGATCTCTAATCTTTCCCATTCTATTGTTTTCCTCTATTTCTTTACATTGATCACTGAGGAAGACTGTCTTATCTCTCCTTGCTTTTCTTCGGAACTCTGCATTCAGATGGGTATATCTTTCCTTTTCTCCTTTGCTTTTCGCTTCTCTTCTTTTCTCAGCTATTTGTAAGGCCTCCTCAGACAACCATTTTGCCTTTTTGAATTTCTTTTTCTTGGGATGGTCTTGATCACTGCCTCCTATATGATGACACAAACCTCCGTCCATAGTTCTTCAGGTATTCTGTTTATCAGATCTAATCCCTTGAATCGATTTGTAATTTTCACTGTATAATCGTAAGGGATTTGATTTAGGTCATACCTAAATGGTTTAGTGGTTTTCCCTGCTGCTACTGCTAAGTCACTTCAGTCGTGTCCGACTCTGTGCAACCCCATAGACAGCAGCCCACTAGGCTCCTCTGTCTCTGGGATTCTCCAGGCAAGAATACTGGAGTGGATTGCCATTGCCTTCTCCAATGCATGAAAGTGAAAAGCAAAAGTGCAGTCGCTCAGTTGTGCCGACTCTTAGCGACCCCATGGACTGCAGCCTACCAGGCTCCTCCATCCATGGGACTTTCCAGGCAAGAGTACTGCAACAGGGTGCCATTGCCTTCTCCAGTGGTTTTCCCTGCTTTCTTCAATTTAAGTCTGAATTTTGCAATAAGAAGTTCATGGGCTGAGCCACAGTCTGCTCCTGGTCTTGTTTTTGCTGACTGTATAGATCTTCTCCAACGTCAGCTGCAAAGAATATAATCAATCTTATTTCACTGTTGACCATCTGGTGATATCCATGTGTAGAGTCTTCTCTTGTGTTGTTGGAATAGGGTGTTTACTACGACCAGTGCGTTCTCTTGGCAAAACTCTGTTAGCCTTTGCCCTGCTTCATTTTTGTACTCCAAGGCCAAACTTGCCTGTTACCCTAGGTATCCCTTGACCTCCTACTTTTGCATTCCAGTCCTCTGTGATGAAAAGGACATCTTCTTTTTTGGCTTTAGTTCTAGAAGGTGTTGTAGTTCATCATAGAACCATTCAACTTCAGCCCTTTTTGGCATTACTGCTTGGGGCCTAGACTTGGATTACTGTGACATTGAATGGTTTGTCTTGGAAACGAACAGAAATTGTGTCGTTTTTGAGACTGCATCCAAATACTGCATTTCAGACTCTTGTTGACTATGAGGGCTACTCCATTTCTTCTAAGGGATTCTTGCCCATGGCAGTAGATATAATGGTCATCTGAATTAAATTCATCCATTCCAGTCCATTTTAGTTTGCTGATTCCTAAAATGTCAATGTTCACTCTTGCCATCTCCTGTTTGACCACTTCCAATTTGCGTTGATTCATGGACCTGACATTCCAGGTTCCTATGCAATATTGTTGTTTACAGCATCGGACTGTACTTCCATCACCAGTCACATCCACAACTGGGTGTTGTTTTTGCTTTGGCTCCATCCCTTCATTCTTTCTGGAGTTATTTCTCCACTGACCTCCAGTAGCATATTGGGAACCTACTGACCTGGAGAGTTCCTCTTTCAGTATCCTATCATTTTGCCTTTTCATACCGTTCATGGGGTTCTCAAGGCAAGAATACTGAAGTGGTCTGCCATTCCCTTCTCCAGTGGATCGCATTCTGTCAGACCTCTCCACCATGACCCGTCCGTGTTGGGTAGTCCTACACGGCATGGCTCATAGTTTTATTGAGTTAGACAAGGCTGTGGTCCGTGTGATCAGATTGGTTAGTTTTCTGTGACTGTGGTTTTCGTTCTGTCTGTCCTCTGATGGAGAAGGATAAGAGGCTTATGGAAGCTTCCTGATGGGAGAGATGACTGAGGGGGAAACTGGATCTTGTTCTGATGGGCCACCAGAGAAGCATTTAACAAGAGGTCCATCAAAATAGCATCTAGAGAAATCACAGGTCTCACTATCTGCTCATTCTCCATGACCAGATATTCAGTCTTTATCAGGATGCAGCAGGAAAAAAAAAAAAAAAAGCAGCTGTTTCTTGAGGAAAATAGTTATTTGTCAAAGAGGTGTGGCTTTTCTCTCAATTCTAGGGGCTGTACTGTTTTATTTGGGAATTCTATAAGCTCAATGATCTGCTACAGAATACTGCACACATTAGATTTCCTGGGTCACAAGCTCTAACGGCTGGTAAAAATGGCTTACTCTTTAAACTGAACTGACTGAAGACTACTCCTTGGCTTTGGGCCCTCTTTAAATATAGAATCCTTATGGTTTATTCAGTAAGTAGGAAGGAGCAACACAAATATAATATTATTTTTCCTGTCTTATGCTAAAAATCCCAAGAAATGTGTGTGCCTCTTTCTTCATGGAATGAGATACAAGGTACGGTAAACTATCTTTTAGTTTGGAGGAGATCCCTAAGTATACCCCCTGACATCTGGACTCCTGGCCACATCAGTGAGTTAGGAGATCTCTGAACTCTCATGAAATTTATCTCTCATCCTCAGTGACATATGTGTCTTATCAAGGTGTCTTATGTATTTTACACTTTCTGACCAAACTGTGGTACCCAGCCTGCCCCACCTCGTGGATAGCACAATGCATCTCAAGTCTCTGGTAAATGTTCCCATGTTAATCCTTTTGACCCAAGGGAGCTATGTTCCTTTTCCCTTCTTAGTTTATCATTTTAGAATTTATTTACACACACATTCCCCTGGTTCCTACAGATACAAGTTAGAAAAAAAATTATATAATTTTTTGTGGGGATGTGTAAACCTATTCCTTGAGGTATAACTTGGTCAGACTCTTTTTCTGGTATTTAGGCACCTCAGTTTCAAGAGGTTAGACCTGAAAACTCACTGATATTTTCCCTTTCCCTTCCTTCCTTCCTTTCTCTCTCTCTCCCTCTTTTCCTCCCTCTCTTTATTCCTTTCTCCTTTCTTTCTTCTTTTAGAAAACAGCATAAATTGGCTTTATTTTTATTTTTTAACCTAACATACAGTAAAATTGACCTTTAGTTTGGTCTTTACCATCTTAACCCATATATAGATCTGTGTAACCCTCATACAGTGGAGATAGATAAGAAAGTACCCTGCATAGACTCACTCATAGAGTGGGTCAAGGGAGATTCAGTAGGAATTCAATCAGTTAATTCAATCAGCGAGGCACAGGCAGACAGAAATTACAGTTGAAGGTATGAATTCTATCATGTGAAACAAAAAGCTCTAACAGCAAGCAAGTTACTTCCTTGAGTCTCTTTGCCTTGAGATGCAATTTCCTTGAGTCTCATTTGCCTCTTTTGTAAATAGAGATGATGATAACTTAATGAACGAAACTTTGCTAAATACAGGTTTAACTTCTTTGTGCGCCTGCTCAGTCACTTCTGTCATGTCCGACTCTTTGTGACCTGCGGACTGTAGTCCACAGGCTGCTCTGTCCATGGAATTCTTCCAGGGAAGAATGCCAGCGTGGGTTGCCATGCCCTCCTCCAGGGGATCTTCCCCACCCAGAGATGGAACCTGAGTCTCCTGCGTTGCAGGTGGATTCTTGACTGCTGAGCTGCTGGGGAAGCCCGTTTAACATCTTAGTTAAAGGGGCTTCAACTAAGAGAAGTTAAAAGCTTCCCTTTAACTAAGTGTCCTTAGTCGATCAGTGGTGTCTGACTCTTTGCAACCCCATGGACTGCAACCCGCCAGGCTCCTCTGTCCATGGGGATTCTCCAGACAAGAATACTGGAGTAGGTTGCCATGCCCTCCTCCAGGGGAGCTTCCCAACCCTAGGATGGAAGCCAGGTCTCCCACATTGCAGGCAGATTCTTTACTATCTGAGCCACCAGGAAAGCCCTTTAAAATCTTTATTGAGATACAATTTACATAACATAAAATCTACTCATTTTAACAGTACGATTTAATTCTTCTTAGTAAATTTACCAAGTTATGCAAATGAAACTTCAACCTGAACTTACGTATTGCCAGGATTAAAGGTGTACAGCTTGAAAATTTATAGCAAAATTTTCTTTTGTGTATGGAAGTGCTGAAGTTGCCCACAGTGAGAGAAATAATTGGTTGCCTGCCTCACAGCTCAGTCACCTCAGAAGGGAAGAAATTGTCCCTGCTTCATAGCTGGTATACAACAAATCTAGGCCCATTTATTAACAACTCCAGATGCTGAATTCTGTCCATTGTTCTGTAAAGACTTTCTGGCATATGCTTTTAAAGAAAATGGCCAAGTTAAATAAGGAACTCTATTGTGAAATGTATTTAACTTGCACACACGTTCAAAATTATTTTAAAATTACCAAAAAGAGATATATTCATCTCTAAAACTACTTAGGCAACAGTAAAGAATGTGGACCAAGTAATGAAGGATTTGTATTAGATGGTTTATAAAGCTTAGGTTTTTGTAGTCTAATAAAAAGAAATATTTCCATTTGGCATGAAAATAAAAAAAATTGTCCCTTTTCGCCTTTCCTCCCAGGAAACTCAGATTCTGTGATCAGTTCCACCTTAAGTAAAACTGGGCTTCGCTGGTGGCTCAGAGGTTGAATCTGCCTGCAGTGCAGGAGAACCTGTTCCATCCCTGGGTTGGGAAGATCCTCTGGAAAAGGAAATGGAGCAACCCACTCCAGTATTCTTGCCTGGAGAAATTCCATGGACAGAGGCTTGATGGGCTACAAAGTTCATGGGGTCGAAAAGAGTCGGACATGACTGAGGAACTAACACTGAGTAAAATAACATTAAGCAGTATACTAGACATCTTCAATAGCAATTTTTACCAAATAATTATTTCCCAAATTACAACTTAGAAACCATTTTTGCCAATTAATTATAATAAAATAAAACAAATAAGATCAATTTTATTTACAGTATAATCTAAACGTTAGTAAGAGAGTATCCTGAGCAGAGGGATGTACTCACTTCTTTTCTTTGTTTTTAACTAAAAACTTACGTTTTCTGCAATGTTGTACAACTATTAGTTTGTTATATTTTGTTGAAATTAGATTACTGGATTATCAATTTGCTGCATAAATAATACCAGCTAAGCCATCTTTGTCTGCAAGAAAGTGAGCTGCTACAGACTACTGCACCTAAATGTTTAATGCTATCCCATCAAAATAAGGGTAAAGAAAAGAAGATCTGTGGCATCACTGAGTCTCTTTCCTCTGATTAACCAGTCAGATTCCCTAGATGAAAGATGTGGTTAGAACTTGATGCTAATCAAAGGACCAAAAACACTTGAATATAGTTCATTTTAATCTTAGTTGAAAAGATTGTGGATAGACACTTAGGAAAAAGTGAAATCAGTATAATATCTCTTCTTCAAGTACAGTCCAGCTTTCAGACTGGTAACGTGGATTTCAGCCTCCTTGTAATTCTCCTTGATGAAAACAGAAGCATTTCACAGCGCAGAAAGCAGAGGTTTATGAGTCTGGATACAGACGGACGCACAAGAGAACTCTGTTCATCATCTTCAAAGTGATGCAGCGATGGCAGGGCTGCTGCTGTGGCCGCATGTAATATAGCCTGTAACTCTTTAAAGAGGATTAGCTTTAGCGCGCTGGGAGCATTCAACGCTGGATTTCACGTGGAGTAGAATATGCTAATGAAATGTAAATGTCTATGGCAAACATTGCATAATATCGAAAACCTTCAAAACTCAGCTTTGTCTCTTGCACAGTGGGAAGCCCAACTTTATCATATCAGAAGAACAAGTAAAAGGGAAAACCTTATACTTTTCTGCCTATGCATCTGCTGCTATATAAATGAATTTAAATATATATTCATATATATTTATATTTAAACTAAGTTGCCTTGTCAGTAGAAAAACCAAAGTTTAGTCATTCAAAAGCATCCTACTAGATTTTTGTCCAGAAATGAAATAATTTATCTTTGTAGAAAAGGATACACATATGAGTTTTTAAAAAACATTTTAACTCTATTTTTTAAACACTATTTTAGGATTACAGAAGGCTTGCAGAGTGGGCCTTTTCCCCATTTCACCTTAAAATTTCTTGCTTGTGGTCCTTTTGCCTGCACACTCTTTCTGCTCAATATTGGACAACTGTATCTTTATCATAATTTTCCATATACTGTTTTTACTACTTTCATGGAAAGCAAATGTGAGATTTGATTAGTTTCTTAAAACTGTGTGTATACTCAGTTAATATGAAAATTATTTTCACATATTTAGAATTTCAGAATACATCTGACATTGGGAAAGTGAATTCATTATCAGGTGTGTGATTTGCAAAGCATGTAACTGTGTGTAGCTCTCAGAATCCATACACGTGGTTCCCAGAGACTGAAAGCCCCCTGAAGATTTCATCTCAATTACTAGGAAATAAAGACCAGGCACACACATGCAACCGGGTGCCTGTGGCTCGATTTCCAACGCGTGATCTTTCATTAGTTACTAGCATTTCACGACACTCAACCGAATAGCTTAGGTTCTCTTGGTTTTTGTTGTTCAGCAGTGTGTGTGTGTTTTATATCTCAGTTTTGAAGGGTTTGTCTCTGTAGGCTTCAGGGGACGGTAATACATATTCATGAAAGAGCACTCTTTCCAGCCCTTGCCACCACTGACAAAGCCTTAGCTGTTTCACACAGCAAGCTGACTGGGGTTGTGTGTGGGGGCTGCACGGCCAGATTAGTGCAAACAGCGAGCCCACTTCTCTGCTTGTTAGGCCTTGCCTTCCTGACAATTTCCCCAATTGTCATTTGTGACAAGGCTGTCATTAGGTGATGGCTTCTTTTGGCCATTTTCAGATAAAGATAATTTCCTTAACTTCCATTTTATTTGACAACAAGCAGTTTGGGAGAGAAAGGAAGTGCTTCAGTAGTTTATGGATTAGGGTTTTGTCACTTCAAAGGCATCTTTGATCTAAAAATATGTGCTGTACCAAATTCATTATGTCTTTCCTTAAAGAGCTTTTAAATTTATTGATCTTCTCCTCAATTATTCTCTTTTTACGTCCAGTAATGATGTGTGAGATGGTAGTGTTGGGAAAAGCCTAAGGAGGAGTGTGGGGAAAATGCAGCCAACTGGTCACTTCTGAGGCTATTACGAGAACCAAACAACAGGTGCTTTTGTTTAGGGTCAATTCTCTTCTGAATCTCTATGCAGACAAAGGCCCCTCTGCTGTCTATAGATCAACATGAAGATATTATACCAACAGAATAAGACAGGATTATGTTTGGCATTGCAGCCTAGTAAAGATTTTGAAAACCTCACAATTTGTGCAAAAATTGTGCCCACAATTGTCTTCATCCTCATCATTGAGTCCATGGGTTTTGAAAGCCAGCAAATGAGTAAAGAAGAAAGAGCAAGTGCTTCTTTGTGAACCAATAATTTGGCTTTCTCTAGAAGCAATCCTTGAGGCTCAGCTTGCTCAAGTTCTTATAATTGGATCATTAGAAAATCATACAGAGCAGAAAGTAGAGGCTAAGAATCCATAAGTGAAAATAGACTTTAAAAACACGGGAAGATGAGCTTGTACAGTTAGATATTGGTTCTCTTGTTCAGAAGGTCCACTTACCCTTTTTGACCTCTTTTTGCTGCTGTTCTAAACAATTGTTACATGGAATTACTGTGTTTTAAACAACACCATGGACAAAGGAGTAAATAGTTTATATCTAAACTATCACAATTAACCATTGTCTTCTAAAACCTCACATATAATTACTTCAATTGACTGTAGCACAAGCCACTCACTTCCATTTCTACAACTAAGAAAAGGGAGTTAAAACAAATGGCTTAAATTTGGGGGAGGTGTGTGTCTATACTATTTCATTAGCCTCTTGACAGGTTATTTTATCATGTTCAGAGATATCTAGATGCTATGATAATAAGTTCATTTCAGCAAGTCATAATTTCAAAACCTTACACATTAAAGGAAATGTATAATTTTAAAGCACGATAAAGTTCCTAAAAGCAATACAAATTGTTTCTTTTGAAAATCAGTTTCCTGAACTTCTAAAAACTAGTAGAACATTATGCCTTTCACTTTGAAAAATCACTTGAGAGGTTTGGGATCCTACCCTTGGGCCCTCAATACTCCTCTCTGTAAAGTCAGAATAGAAATAGCTGTCAAACAGTGTCAGAAACATTTTCCGTGTGTGAGGTTATTTTATCTTTATTAAGAGGTAGATATGATTATTAGCTTGATTTTACAGATGAGGAAACTGAGGCTCAAAGAAGGTCAGTAACTGGCCCATTGACTCATATCCAGGAAGTGGTGGAGCCAGACGTGGGTACTTTGGGTTCAAAGCCTCTGTTCTTAGCCCTGGGACCTGGAAGACACAGGATCGAGAATACCGAAATAGTCATCTCCTAATTCCTCCCGGTACTGCACAAGTAAATGTTAGTACTCATCTTCCCTGCTGCTCTTCAGCTCCCCAGTCCTGGCTGTTTGCTCCATGCTATCCGAGGACCTAAGAGGGTGCAAGGGGATTCTTACTCTCTGCTTAGGTTCATCCAGTTTTCCTTCCGCCTGCACGTTAAACACAGGGGGATTGGCCTGCCAAAATCTGATAAATTCAGATAGTAGGGTTCAGGGTTCATTTTGCTGTCTTTTCAAGGACTCCTCCACCACTTCCTGAAAGTTCTGTGATGTAATTTATCTTGACTTTCTTTTAACCAGAAAAACCTTGATTTTTCACTTCCTTGCGAAATCAGTAAAAGCTCCTTTGGAGGAGGAAAGAAGTAGATTTTGAAGACGAATGTTTTGAAGAAAGATCTCTGTTTTGTCTTAGAGTTCACCTGCTTTGTGACACGTGAATGCACCACATTAACTGGCAGACAGCAACACCATCAGCCTGCCTCGAAGAGACCAAAGTAAACACCCATCTCAAAGAGACTGCACTGAAATATGATATCAGCTGCAAGAGAGGGCCATCTCCTCCGGTCAAATGAGAAAAATCATATTATCCTCACTGTGGTATACAAATAGCTTGTAAGCCACATTCTCCATTTGAATGCTAACAATAAAGTGCTAACCTCACCGCTTAGGGCCAGCCTGATCCCATCTCCAAACACAAACACTCTGCCTCGGTTTTGGCTGGGGGCTGTGTCATGGCCTCCCCACCCCCACCCTTTCCTCCCCCCTGTTAATTGGCTGAGACCACCAGAATTTGGAGGACACAGATGTCACTGATCGTTTTCCTAGGGAGCACATTCATGCCCATCTGTTGCAGCCTAGAAGGCTGTTCATATATCCACAAGGCCTTCATTTAATTCTTGTCAGAAAGTAATGTAAATCCAGTTTACCTCAGAGGTCGCAGCCGAGATTTATGCCAATGAGCCCCCTGCAATTTACACACACTGTAGTTGTATAGGATGAAAAGAAAGCCTTTCATGTTGGTGCATATTAACAAGAAAGCCTGCCTTCCGAGAGGGCCTTTTTGATTGAGGTTTCTCCTGATTTTAATACAGCCGATGCCAGTTGGTATACCCAGCTTTAGAAAAAGAGAAAAATCTAATCTTTAAAGTTTCTTCTTTTATAACAGGTAAAAGAGAAAGAGAGAAATCCTAGCAAGTGGCACTGCCATGCCTTTAATTATCCTTACGAAACAAAACTCCCGAGAACTCGGAGAATATAGAGTGTGACAGGAGAGCGTGTTCTGGCTTGAATTACTGCTGGCTGAAATCTAGAGAGAATTCAGTTGTGAGCAATTGTCTTTCCAGTGTGAAAATAGTAGGAGTGACCATCTGAACTAGTCTCTGGCTTTTCAGCTGTCTCTCTCTAGTGTATTTAGAGGAAACTGTGAAATTTGATCAACTTTCTCTGGACCAGGCTGGGTAGAAATTGATTCATTAGTAAAATGGAAGCATACATATGTAATACGCACATATATATTTGTAGAATTATTTTATTGGAAGTCTGATAAGAGTACCTAGAAGGGCTTCTGTTAATCCTATCTTTCTGTGTATTAACACACTCTGAAATATTCAGGACTATGTCAGTAAGCTGGAAGGCAAATGGCTTTAAAAACACCCATGGAGTCAAAATCTTCTTGAAAGTTTGAATATGCCCCCTTATTCTTTATGTGATCTTAAGACAAATTACTTACCCTCCATGACCCTCAATTTTCTTATTTCTAATGTGGGAATAATAAAGCCTACATCACAAGGGATTGTGTCTGAGGTGTATAGTACAAGAAGTATAGAAAGTATTCAACCAATGAAAAATTCCCTCTCCACTCTGCCTTTTGGGGTCAGCAAACTGTGGGTTTAGAATACTAGTTAACTTAATCCAAATACCTAAACATTCAAATCATAAGACTAATTTTTCACATTTAGAAAGTTTTTGAAGACAGATGAAGTTGGAGATTTTTTTTCTTCCATGGTTTGGAATTTTTGTTTTGCTTAACTTTTTATTTCTCTAAAAGTAGAATAGGAGCATGTCACTCATATGGCAAAAATAGTCACGGCCTCTCTACTTACTCACGGTAGTTTATCTTCTGTGTCCCCCAGACAGTGTTAATAGGGGATGAGCTTCTTGTGTTTTTATAGACTGAACTCATTTACCTGTGCTAATAACTTGGAAATATTTGGTATGATTATTTTTGTACCACATTTGCCTTTTTGTTTCTATTTTGCTTAAGATAATATTAAACTTGGGATGTGATTTCAAAGTACAAACTAACAGAGAAATACAATAGCATACCCTACAAATATATATGATGGGTGTATGGGTGGAATAGAGCTGTGATTAAAAAAATACAGTGTGTTATTGGTAACTCATTAGGCAGACACTCCAGATGTACAATCACAATCTGGGCTGGATTATGAAGCTGGATAAAGCCATAGCCTCACTTTACGGAGCCTTACTCCACATTAGGGAACTGAAGCCCAATTTTGCTGGCTATCTAAAGCTGGGACTAGGCAGAATTAAAGTAATTTCAGAATTGTCTTTTGCTGCCTCTCAGAGTTCACGAAAGCCATTCCTTTTTGCCTGTGTGCTGTGCTCAGTTGCTCAGTCATATCTGACTTTTTTAAACCCCACGGATTGTAGCTCACCAGGCTCCTCTGTCCATGGGATTTTCCAGGCAGGAATACTGGAGTGGGTCATTTCCTTCTCCAGGGGATCTTCCCAGATGAGAGATCAAACCCTGGGCTTCTGCATTTCCTGCGCTGGTAAGTGGATTCCTTACCACTGAGCCACCTGGAAGGCCCTCCTTTTTGCTTTACAGTCCTCAAAACAAAATCTTTGCAGAATTTTATAAAGAAAGATTTCAAATATGTGCAGAAGTGGTACAAAATACAAAATCTAATGTAATTTGATTCAGCCTCAACATTTAATGACCTATAGCCAATCTTGCCTAATTTACATCCCCACTTCCATGAGAGAACTGCACTTCCATGCCCCACATCTCAGATTCATATAATTTTATCTGTAAATATTTCAGAGTATTTCCTTAACAGATATGAACTTCTATTTAAGGTAACCACAATACTGTTATCTCACCTTTATGTTTAAGACACTTCCTTAATATCATTTATTGTGACTTAATATTATCATAATATTATATGACTTAATATTTTGCCCCCTCCCTTTTAAAATAAGTTTGATTACTTGGCTCTCATGTTCCAAATTAGTTGTTTTGCTTCCATGACATAGTGGTTTCATGAATACTCTTTCATAATGACCTTCTTTGGGGATATATGTAGTTGGTATATTTTGTGGTATGTGGTAGTATCTTCCTAGAATGAGAATTTATCATCTGATTGAAAAATAAAAATTGAGTCATTATCCTGCTCCTACCCCACCCTCATTGATTCAGTTGGGTAAGTTTTCTAAACTTCTTAGCTTCAAATGAAACTGTTAATATATGGGAAGGCCACTGTAGAACGTGGATGGAAATGATACTGCTCTGGGAGATCCTGCTGAACATTCATTCAGACTAGTCTTTCCCCATGTGGGGTCTTGCAGATTTTGGTACGTGAGTGCTTTTTAAATAAATGTATAGCATTTTCCCCTTTTGATCAGGGCAGGCAAATTGCTGTATGAAGCAGTAAAAAGAGTAAGAGAGGAGTGCATTTATAGCCAGTATAACAAAAAAAAAGACAGTACAGTGCTTAATTTTTAAGTTTACTACCGCTAAAAAAAATGTTTCACTTAAAAGAAATTCAAATGCTTATTGTAATCAGAAAAATCCACTGTGCTCATAAATAATGACCCCACTTCTCAGTTGGCTGTATTGAGGTCTCCTGGGAGGAGATGTATTTCCTCCCTGTCAGGATTAATCTATAAATGCAATCACCACTTAGACTTCATCAGATCCTTCCTTTCTCTTCATTGGTCCCCCTGGAATTATATTACCGCTTGAATAAGGTCAAATTAGGATACTTTTTTTTTTCCCAAGAAAAAACATAGCTGCTCTGTTTTCAGTGCTTTAAAATTTAAGAATCAAGTCTGCTTTTTAAAACAAATCAGGTTATACATTTGTCACAGTATCACCATCTACCTAAATAATACATTTTTTTTTTTTTTAGTGTGTTTATTGGTTTCTTCCCCACAAAATCCAGGACACAGAGTGGTCTCATGAAAAAACCAGTGGACTGAATGTTTAAAAGCTTGTGTCTAACTCCAGCAGATAATCCCAGTGAGTTGTCATTTGAACTTGGACAAATCACTAAATTTCTGACTTTCTTTATCTTCAAATTGGCACCATATTACTTGCCACCTTCCCCACTGTAATCTTATAATCAACCCAATTCTTCTGTTTCCTCTTATCAATATGTACTATGAAATACCTTTTCTTCTATAATAGTGGGAAAGATAGAGTCCATTCTCTGACTTGTCTAAATTTAAGTAAACTCATCCTGTGGGTCTGAATGTTGCTTTGAAATTTTTTGTAAGTTGAATTAGACACTGATTTTATTTCCCCAATGAGGTTATCTTTGAGGATTGGAAATATTTATTCTGTTTCCTGGTAACTTTCAAAAGTTTGAAGTACAATATATAATGGATACTCAATAAATGCTTAACTACCACTCAGGAGTTTGCAAATACTAGTCAGTATGTATTATTTTATTACTCTAAAAGTTTTACTCTAAAAGTTAGTTATTAAAACAAAGCATTAAGGAAACAGTAGTAAACAAAAAATTTTTCTACCAGCTAACTTTTTAAAAACTTTTTTCTGTATCACTGTTAACTCTATACTGGCAAATATTCCTTCAATAGTTAAAAAGCAAAGGAGTTAACACCAAGCCTCAGGTCTCTATCCTCTTTATTAGAGAAAAGAGGAAATAAGAGTTCTTCCCCTTGAGGAACTACAAAAGAAAGTGACTGGAGTGGCTGAAAAACAATCAAATTGTCCCCCAAATCAGGTGATTGACACACTGAGCACATTAGTTCCGACAGTGAGTGGCATTTTACTCAGTAGCAGAACTCTTACAGAAAGCATAGAATCCTGAGATTCTAAAACGGTACTCATTTTCCAAGTCAGCCTGAAGAAGAGAGGGCCTGCAGGTTCTCTGCAGGTTCAGAGAGAGCAGAGTGGACCTGGGTTTTTAACTGAGCCTTTTTATTTACTTTTTAAATTTTATTTTTTTAAATTGGAGGATAGTTGCTTTAGAGTGTTGCGTTGGTTTCTGCCATACATCAACATGAATCAGCCATAGACTTCAACGTGTTCCCTCCTTCTTGAGCCGCCATCCCACCGCCCACCCCATCCCACCCCTCTGGGTTTTCACAGGGCACCAGGCTGAGTTCCCTGTGCTACACAGCACCTTCCCACTAGCTAGCTATTTCACACGTGGTAATGTACATATTTCAATGTCACTCTCTCAATTTGTCCCACCCGCTCCTGCCCCCGCGGCGTCCGTAAGTCTGTTCTCTATGTCTGAGTCTCTATTCCGGCCCTGCAACTAGTTTCATCAGTACCATCTTTCTAGATTCCATACATATGTGTTAATCTATTTTTTTTCCTTTCTGACTTATTTCACTCTGTATAACAGTACTTTAGACTTTTCAGCTAAGATGAGCCATGCTGAGGACTCTGTGCGTTTGCATGTATGCTGGGATACCTACCTCAAGAGGTGAAAGCGAAAGCGAAAGTGTTAGTCACTCAGTCGTGTCCAGCTCTTTGCAACCCCATGGACTAGAGCCCGCCGGCTCTTCTTTCCACGGCATTTCCCAGGCAAGAACACTGGAGTGGGTTGCCATTTCCTTCTCCAGGAGATCTTCCAGACCCAGGGTTCGAATCTCCATCTCCTGCACTGCCAGGTGGATTCTTGACCACTGACTGAGCCCCCAGAGCAACTACACCTCAAGAGGTGAATACCCCCCAAACATGCTATCTTTCCTTTTCTGACACTTTTTTCTTTACCATCAGACAAAAGTAGCAAAATTCTGTTGTAAAATCCTTGTCCTACAGAGCCCCATGCCGCTGGGTTGTCACTGTGTTAAAGTAGTTTGGTGTGTGGATGTTTGCCCCAGTGAACAACACTGTTGCCTTTTGGCCCTCAAAGCACGTGAATATCTGAGTGCTGCTCCGTCACGGCCCACGGCCACTTGCCCCTGGAGGAAACACAAGTCTGTGCTTGTTCCCAGGCCAGAAGGAGGCTCCCTGCCAAGATCCATCGGTTGCTGGTGACATGCACACGCTGTGTGAATCCCACGGCCACATGGTAGACTTTTATTATGTCTGTCCAGGAGTGTGGTCTGCCGATCCCCTGTCCGGAGGCCCAGCCCCAGGCGCCTTTGACACTGCAAGTGTAAAATAAATAAGGAGCTTTGCCTGTGTCTCAGAGCAAAGAAGAAGATAAGGGGCCAGGGGTGTTTCTGTCTGATCTGTAATCCGATGGCCGCCCTTTCCCTTAGCTGCTCCCGGGCTCACTTTTCTGATACCTCAGACAGATGACTAAACCAAGTTAGCTGGTTTTTAAGTGGTTCTTTTTAAAGCAAATAAAATTTACATCTTTCTTCCTGAAGTTGTCTGACTGGTCATAATATTTCAATTCTCTAAGAGCATTTTATTCCTTCATTGAATGTGGATCTGGAGAATTATTTAGGGAATAATCCCATTATTACATGGCTTTATACTGAGAAAATGATCAAGAACCTGAAGACTTTACAGAACCAAGCAATTTTTTTCTCAAAGCCATAAACTCTAATGAAGCCAACAAAACCCAAATCCAAAGAAAAAGCAGATTAAGGAGGAACTGGGTGACCCTTTAAAAAATAAAATTTTATTTCTTGAAAATTGTATTGACAACAGTAACTGATACCTACAGAGCACTATTTACATTCTAAGTAACATTCTTCATATTTTACAAATATTAACTCAATTGACCCTTTTAGCACTCTGTGTGATTAGTCCTATGACTAGCCCTTTTTTAGAGATGAGGAAACTGAGACATGATTTGTCTAAGGCTGCTCAGCTGGCAAGTAGTGGAACTGAAATTTAAACCTAAGAAACCTGACTGCAAAACGCAAGTGCTTCACTTGGCGGCCAGCCGATAACTTAGACAGTGAAACTGCAGTTCTTCATATCAATACCTTCGTTTTTCTCTTCCAACAGTTTCAGAGTCCCCTCATTCCTTTTCTCCAATACAGACTGCTTCTTTGCGGGCCATCTCTAACTTCAAAATCCACATGGTTCTTTGAAAACTAACTCTTGGCCATGGGAATTATATATACAGACTTGAAAATATTTTGTTGCAAAGTTAATCTTAATCTTCATATTTGCTGGCCTCACCAAAAGTACATAATGCTTCATAGCCCTGGCAATTTATATCATAGTATGCTTCATGCGGGGCTTCCCAGGTGGCGCTAGCAGTAAAGAGCCTGCATGTCAATGGAGAAGACAGACACGGATTCGATTCCTGGTGTGGAAAGATTCTCTGGTGAAGGGAATGGCAACCCACTCCAGTACTCTTGCCTGGAGAATCCAATGGAAAGAGGAGCCTGGTGAGCTACCGTCCATAAGGTCACAAAAAGCTGGACATGACTGAAGCAACTTAGCCGCATGCAGGCATGCATGCTTCATGCTATTTCCATATACATACCATAGCATCACCTGGACTTTCTCCCTATTCCACCCCTGGAAACTTCCAGTAAGTTTGCCATTCTGACTCTGTAGGAGTAAATGGAGCACTTCAGTTGCCTCATCCGCCACAGCACAGACTGCTCCATTTCTTCTCTTAATGAAATTTCTCTTTTAAAAGAGAATTGTTTCTCTCCTAGCAAATTACACTTTCTGTGTTAATCTCCAGAACTCTAATACTATTTAAAAGATAGCAAACAATGCTCCAACTAGCGCACAATTGCACTCATCTCACACGCTAGTAAAGTAATGCTCAAAATTCTCCAAGCCAGGCTTCAGCAATACATGAACCGTGAACAAAGAATTGATGCTTTTGAACTGTGGTGTTGGAGAAAACTCTTGAGAGTCCCTTGGACTGCGAGGAGATCCAACCAGTCCATTCTGAAGATCGGTCCTGGGTGTTCTTTGGAAGGAATGATGCTAAAGCTGAAACTCCAGTACTTTGGCCACCTCATGCGAAGAGTTGATTCATTGGAAAAGACTCTGATGCTGGGAGGGATTGGGGGCAGGAGGAGAAGGGGACGACAGAGGATGAGATGGCTGGATGGCATCACCGACTCGATGGACGTGAGTTTGAGTGAACTCTGGGAGTTGGTGATGGACAGGGAGGCCTAGCGTGCTGCAATTCATAGGGTCACAAAGAGTCAGACACGACTGAGCAACTGAACTGAACTGAACTGAACTGAAAGTGTGTTTTGAGGACAAGTCAGAACCCCTGAATTCTTATCCTGATCTTTGCTTGTTACTCGACCTCTTTCTGCCTTTCACTCCTCTTCACGGCTCAAATTCTTTACCGAGAGTTTGAGTAGACAATATCTGCTTCCCAAAAACATGCCTCAGATTAAAGGCCCTTCAAATCTGTAAGAATAATTTTTCCTACTCTGTGACTGGCTCCCAGTTTCATGCAGTTCTGGATTTGAGACATAACAGAGTCAGTATATGGGACTGCTCTTCTTCTATTTGGGGTGCAGAGATACAAAGAAAACTCCCCTAGAAGGATCATTTGGCAGTCATAAGCACAGGAGCCCGGAGCAGGACCAGATGGCAGGCCTGACTCACCTTGACCTGAGAAGTTGCTTTTCTCGCCATGGGGGCTAGGCTAATAGTTCTTCAGATGTCACCGTAGCTGATGAAGTGGGTAACTGTAGCCGGGGAGTAACAGCAGCAGACCCTGAAACAATGACTTTTTCTTTTTCCTCTTCTTTCTTCCTGAGGCCAGCAGGTAACCTGTTTGTGACCCGGAACACTCTCATTGCACTTTCCTGTGCAGTCAAGTTTGATAAACACATGCAGGGAACTGGAGAGGGTGGTGCGCAAGAGCAGGAGAGAAAGAGGGAAGAGGCAGCACTGGGCTCCAATCTCCCGTTTTAACAAGGCGTGGCCCTGAGGTTGGAAACCTTGGTACCAAAGAGCCATAGCAAAGACCTTCATTTTCACTTATAGAATTTTCTAACGTCTATTTCACTATTTTTTTAAAATCCCAACATTTTCCTTTATCAATGGAAGGGAAGATAAATTTCTGTGCAATCTAGTGTTTGTTAAACTAACGGTTCAAGTCGCCTGTCTCATAAATTCTTTCAGTAGCCTGTGCATACTCATGGCTTCCCAACGCAAGAGGAGGATCTCTTCCTTGAAGTCGAACTTCATTCCCCAACTAGATTTCTTTCCTTCTCTTCTCTCTTCAGCTATTCCAAATCCTACCCTGGAGAAGCCCCTGTGCAAGTGCGCCTCCCTGCTCTGAAATCCTGAGCCTTTTACTCTCTTTTGATGAAATCACCGGCTCCAGTCCTAAGGGTTTGTTACCTATGCAATACACCTAGACTTGAATTTCCATCTTATTATTTTTAGTTTTTTCATTAAATGTCAATAGGCATCAAAAACTTGTGCAGTAGGTGTAATATACACAAAACACAGTGAATATCCATAGATCCAACAACCAAGTTAAGTAAAAGAACCTATCACTTCCTTTGAAATCTCCCGTGTCCATATACCCACCTCCCAACTTCTTCACTCTTCCCTCAGTAAATCCAGTGTTCTGAATTTTTGGTTTATCATTCCCTTACTTTTATTTGTAATTTTACCTTATGTATTTGTATCTTATGTATGTTGTTTAGTTGTGAATGTTTATAAATTGCATGCATGTATTCATCTGTGGCCTCCTTTTTTATTTCCAAAATTCATCCATGTTGTTGTATGTAACTGTAATCACTCATTTGCTTATTCTATTCAGTGTATAATTACACTTCAGTTTTCTAATTCATTCTCCTATTGATGGGTATTCAAATTGCCTCCTATTGTTTGCTACTACAAACTGTGTTACAGTGAACATTTTTATACGTATTTCCTCAACCCAGATCCAAGAGCTTCCCTAAACTAGAGTATATGCCTAAGAGTGGACACCGAGCCACAGTGTGTGCGCATCTTTGATTTTACTGGATATTACCAAGCAGTGGTGGATGGGAATAAAACGCTGACTGTTCTTGACAACTATTATCCAACTTACATTTTTCTTCCAATCAAGAAGTTGTGAATGTGTTTCATTGTGTTTTGAGTTTATGTTTCTTAATTACTGATGAGCAAACTCTGGGAGATAATGAAAGACAGGTAAGCCTGACCTGCTGCAGCCCATTGAGTCATAAAGAGGTGAATATGGCTGAGTGACTGAACAACAGTAATTACTGATGAGGCTGGATTCTTTTCGTAAGTCCTTTGACCATCATGTTTCCTTGTGTGAAGCATCTGTTCAATTTTTTGCTCATTCTTTTTCTTCTATGATCCTTCTCTTACTGGTTTACAGGAATTCTTTACATATTCTGGATAGAAATCTTTCGTCAGTTACATATGTTACAAATACTCTCTCTCAGTTTGTGACTTGTCTTTTCATTTTCTTTTTGATGTCTTTTCATTAATCAGAAAAGTATCTTTCCAGTTAATTAAATATATCAATCTTTTCCTTTATAATTTTCTATTTTTGTGTTTAACAAATTCTTTCCTAACCGTAAGTCATAAAGATAATCTTTTAGGTATATTTTTTAAGTTGAATGGCTTTGTTTTTCACATTTTGGTCTTTAATCTGACTTGTATTGATTTAAAATAAACAGTGAGCTCAAAGTTATATATTGAGCTCTGTAATAAGTCAAGTTTTCATATGTATTAGACTCCTGATTTTATTTAGAAGATCAGTTTGGTCTATCTTAGTGCCAATAATTTTTGTATCATTTAAGGTGATTTTTTATTATTGACATTGTCTCTACTAATGCTTTTTGCCTTGAAGTCTATTTTATCTATTAATATAAGTACATCAGCTTTTAGTTAGTATTTTTCTAGTATATCTTTTTCCATCTTATTACTTTTACCTTTTCTATATTCTTATGCTTTCCTAAATCCATGTAACTATTTTTAATCTAGTCTATCATTATCATTTTACTATAGTATTTAATTCCTTTATCTTTATCAGAAGCATTGATATGTTTATGTTCCACTTTGAATTACACTTGGCTATGTAGTATTTATCATTTCATAATAATGACTTCTTTGACTTGAGTCATTTAGAAGTATATTTCTTAATTTTCCTTTTTCTTGCCTTCTTTTAGATCTTTTTTTTTTTCATTTTTTTCCTTCTGCTAGTTTTAAAGTTATATGTTTTATTTTAATTTTTTAGGGATTATCTTAGACATTTTATCAGAGTCTAATGTTAATGCCTCCAACCCTTCTGACCAATTCAAGGATCTTAGAAAACTTAAATGTCAATCACTGTCCTTTGACATATATGCTTGTTGTTTGTGTTTGTATATATATTTTTAATATTTTTCACCCTACAAGACAGACGTTGTTGTAGATTTTTGCAATCACTATTTGTTTATACTTAGCCAATAACATACCACTTTTATGGTTATTATTTCTCTTTGAATCTCTGGCTCTTCACCTGTAATTAGTTTCCTTCTACCTAAAGTACTAACTATAGACGTATGCTTGAACTATTGATGTTTATTATTATTTTGCAGGGTTTCCCCCTTCTAGCATATATTAAAGCTATCTTTTCACTGTCTCCTAGTTTCCGTTGTTGCTTTTAGGTAGCTATCTATAAATTTATTGTTATTTCTTTGACGGTAATCTGCCTTTTCTCTCTGGCCATTTTAAGGATCTTCTCTATATCTTTTTTGCTCCCTAGTTTCACTGTGATATTTCTAGGTATGAATTTTTATTTGTTTGAGTATTATGGGAATTCTGATTATTGTCTTTCTCCTGGCCTAAAAGTTGTTAGTCATCCTCTCTCCAAAGTCATTCTGTTTCTTTCCATCTAGGACTCTGGATATATGTTAGAGCTCTTCCTCAGTCCTCCATATTTCTTAATCTCTCTCGCATTTTCCATCCCTTTGTCTTTTTCCTGTTGCCTTCTAGGTGGCATGTTCTGATGTATCATTCAGTTCAAAAGTTCTGTCTTCAGCCAGAGCTAAATTTGATCAAATATATCCAATTCCTTACATTTAAATTTTTTAATTATTATTAAAATTGAATAATAGAAATTTTATGATTTTCAATATGCCCTTTTATAGTTTCTCGATCTTTATTCATACACTCAACATACTCTTTCAGTTCTTTAAACATGCGTATTCTGTAGTATAGATCTGAAATCCCCTCATCTATAGTCTTTTGTGGGTCTAATTTTACTATCTGCTGTTTCTGCTTTCATCCATTGTTTCTTTTTACCTTATATATTTTGACAGCTTTGATCTGGAGCTCACATTTCTTGGTATTTTATAGGTGAGCATCTTTGAGACTTGGGTTGAAATCAGATTTCTTTAGAGATGATTATGTTTCAGTCAACCAGTTGGCCAAGAAAACCACCAACCTGGGCTTATTTGTAAATAATTTACTTAAAAATAATTATCAGCTAGAGGTTTTTTGGATCTGTGACTTCAGATTTGCAAGAGAAAAACTTTTTGTTCTCTTCCTTGAAGCTTCCTATTTTACCATAGACCATTTTCCTGAAAAGCAGGGGAAGAAGATGAGAAAACATTTTTAGCTCACCCATATGCTGCGATTCATGGGGTTGCAAAGAGTCGGACACGACTGAGCGACTAAAATGAACTGAACTGAACTGAACTGATGCTAAAAGTGCAACCTTTTAGGATCTCAGTTTTATGCAAGGGGGTGGTGGGGCGGTGGTCTCTTCTTATACTTCCCTCCTGGGTAGTCCTTTGGTTTTATTTCCTATCCTCCCACATTCTAAAATAATGAAAACCAGTTTCAGCTCACAATGTTTGGCAGATATACTCAAGGCAAAGGTTAGCTTCTGTGTTAACTTTCTAGCTTCCAGTTTTCACTTGTTTTGTCTTCTGTGCAGTCTTTCCTCTCTTGCTATTTCGCTGATACACTTTAGGGATTTTAACATGCTTCTCCAGTGTTATTAGTTGTTTTCAGCAGGAATGTTGGTCAGAGCATAGTCTTCCATACTGCTAGAAATATAAGGCTACTCTTTAGCTGTTTGGTGGCTTAGAAGTTGGCTTCTCTTCCCTTTTTATGCAGTTTTTAAATGGTAACAAATGTCTGTCATTCAAACATCCAACCAAGCTACACAGTTGTGTTACACTCCAATCAGATCTTTTTCTCTTTTAATTTACCCATTTCCACCACCAATCCCTTCCTTGTGGCTCAGCTGGTAAAGAATCCACCTGCAGTGCCAAGACCTGGGTTCAATCCTGTGTTGGGAAGATCCCCTGGAGAAGGGAAAGGCTACCCACTCCAGTATTCTGGCCTAGAGAATTCCATGGACTGTATAGTCCATGGGGTCGCAAAGAGTCGGACACAACTGAGCGACTTTCACTTCACTTCACTACCAATCAGTACAAGACGTGTTATGGTCAGAGGGGACTTGTGATGTGGCTCAAAAGAGGATGAAAGTGTGGGAAAGACTGGATTGTTGTTGCTAGGGCCTGATAGGAGAAACATATTCTTTTTGTTGAATATATTTTCTCCTAAAAACAATGTGATAAATAATTTTGAGTGTAGATGAAAAAGATTTTTAGTATAATTATTCATGTGCATATGAATTAAATGAGTTCTGTAAGCTTGCTTATAAATTTAACCAACCATTAATTGAATTCCAAAGATAATTTAAATTGAGCATTTAGAATACAATCATGTGTGATATGCTTTGTATAGTTAATTTTTTATATATGTATGTGTTATTCCTCTAATTAGTTGTAAATTCCCTAATGGTAGAGACCATCTCTTTTACTTCTTTATGCTTCCCCACATCCTCAAACCTGAGATTCTCACTAGTTGGCTGGTCAATTATTACCGAGGTGGTAGCCAGTAGACCATGGAATACCTTTGGAGTTCTTTCATTTTCCTTAATTTATCCCCTAGTAGAGGCACTGATCATACAGTGGAAAAAACTCAAGCATAAATACCAAAAGAAATGGGGCTTTGAATAATTGCCTCATTTTCTTCTTTCTAATGATGGCCAACTTGCCAGTTATTCTGTAACTTAGCCACTCAGCTAAATTCTTAATCATGGATAGAACTGAAGTATCAATATGCCAAAATCAAATGCAGAATGTGTGAACACATGGCCATTTGGCTGTATGTATGCATGTGTGTCTCAAATTGTATGATTCTGTTTGCATGTTTCATTGCTTTTTCTGGCCTCTTTCTACTTGATTTTTAAGGAAAAAAATATAGGGGACATTAAAATAGAAAAAATAATACATCGATTATAAAAAAAAATTGGGAAACATCCATTTTCCAATTTGGAAATAATGTATAGCTCATAGAGTGTTACAGTTCAAGGGGGAAAAAATTGATATGTGTTAAAATTGAAAATGATTCTTTTTATACGTGAAGCTGAGCAAAATTTTCAGTGGGACTGTTGCCTGAAGGAAAATTTCCTGGGCTCCAGCCTCTGTTATGTCTAACAATGAACCATACAAATCTAGACAGATGGTTGGATTCCAAAGTGTTTCTCATATGACAGTATTTTCTTCCTATTGTCTCTCCTGAATTCTATAGGGAAAGGGGGAAATGCTGTAACTTTCAAAAAAGTATGGAGAATATCTTCAGTACAGTTTGGAAATTCATAAGGAACAAACATTCATTGTCCTGGAAATCTCTCCTTCCTTTTTAGACATGCTTTCTTGATTAAAACCTGGTTGCTTATGTTGGACAGTATGATTTATCTTCCTTACTATATTGCTAGAAATAGATGTATTTATGCCTTTTCTTGTCTGTATTCTGTGTCTCAAAGTATGTCAACATCATCCATTCAGTTTTGAGCTATGGTGAAGCAGACATTTGGGACGAATCCTTAAGAGCATTCCTAGCCATCCAACACCAAAGCTGCAACTACTCCATAAACAGTTCCCAAATCTGTCCGATTTTCTATATTTCTGATATCATTACTCTAGTGCAGAGTCCTGGTATCTCTCACCTGGATTCTTGCAATAAGTACTTAACTGATCTACCTGCCATTTCCTCCCTGCCCTCAATACACAAACTATGTTCAAAACAGGATGATCATTCCCAGGTGTAAAGCTGGTTGTGTTCCTATTGTTGCTAGTAGTTTTCTGTGACTCTTAGGGTAAGCACAAAATTCCTTACCTAGTACGCAAGGCCTTTCACAGTCCCTGCTTACCCTTCCAGCATCACTTCATATCAACTTTCTCCTTTTATGTATAGTTCAGCCAACCTGACTTTCCATTCCCTCTATACTTCCTCCTACATTAGTTAGGGCTGTTCCCTACCATTTCAACTTCATTAAGCCTTGTTCCTCTTTCAGAGCTTGATTCAGGCATCACATCCTCCTCGAAGCCCCCAGTAACCCACCCTGTCCTTACCCAAATGATTAGGTCAAGTCCTGCTGTTTGCCCTCACAAAACCATGGATCTTATCTCTCTTTCACAGCACTTAGACAAAGGGAAGAGATTTATGATCTTGTGCATCAGGAATTAGGGTTTCAAGTGAGGAAACAAAAGCAAAGAAGAATATTCAGCAATAATCTGGCCTCTAAGATTCAAGCCAACACTTCTAAACCACAGAGGAAAGTATGCATAAAAATATTATATTTCAGCGTATTGAAAAGAGCCAGGAATTTTTCAGTAAATAAACATCAGATGTTGTTTAGCAATAGACAACCTTGTGCTGCTGAATATGGAATTTAAGACTTGGAAAGATTTCAACAACTGTTCCTAATCAATCAGCTCAAAATACAGATGAGAAAAATGAATCTCAAATGTGAATCTCAGAGGTCTCAGGCACAGATAGTTAACAGTAGAGAACGAAGTGGAATTAGTCATTGAGCATTATTACATATATATGTTTTCCTATTTCTAGGTCCTCTTTTCTTTGCTATATACTCTTTCAGCTTAAAATATTAACAGAAACAAAGCAAATAAAAATTATAGTGGAAGACAACTGTCTGCCTTAAGAGGAGGATACAGCACCAATAAAACATTACTATAAGCCTTTAGACAAAGGCATGATGTGCTAGTAAAATTTTATATAGTGCAGTTTTATTTCTTTGCACACAAGCTCTTGTATTTTCTTATTACACCTCTCTTTGGGCTTCCCTGATGGCTCAGATGGTAAAGAATCTGCCTGCAATGCTAGAGACCTGGGTTTGATCCATGGGTCTGGAAGATCCCCTGAAGAAGGGAATGGTTACCTAGTCCAGTATTCTTTCCTGGAGAATCCCACGGACAGAGGAGCCTGGCGGAGCCCCAAATAGTCAGACACGACCGGGCAACTAATGCTTCTGTATGAAGTCCTTAAAAAAGGGAGAAAGAGAATCCCTTTCTTGATTTAACTTAGGCCTTAAAGAAAATTGTGTCCTCCTCACCCATAACTCATTCTGAGCAACTTTTGTTCTTAACCTTCTCATCCAGCACCTGCATTTCTCAGTCTGCACATAGCTTCCCGTTACAGTCACCATCTCCTTTTTTCAGGGAATGGTGGGAATGGGATATCACTGCTACATGGCCTCTTGCTCACTGTAGTCTGCTAATTAACCCTGACCAGTCATTATTGTTTAGTTCTTCTCATAGAAAAGCAAGTTAATGGTCAACTTGTACCACAGAAACACTAACTTAACAAACACTTGAGCTAAAAGGGACACTGAAAACTGGTTAGTCCAACAACCCAATCCAAGCAGGAACACTTTCTGAAACATCTTAAGCAGAAAAGAAGTTAGATTTATATTTACATTTAAATGCTTCAAGTAACTAATTTCATGACCTCACTTATGTGAATGCTCTTTCAAGTAACAGAACGTTGCATGAAAGCCCTCTGCTTGTGTTCTTCAACAAATACATGATGGTCTTCACAAAACAAGTCTGTCAAGTTCTAAAATTTCGCTTTGGCAGTTCCATCTGTGTGAAGTAAGTGTGCGTTATCTGTTTTAAAACCTAAAGCATAACAATTCAGGTTAGAATGAGAATTACAAAATTTAGGTTTCACAGCTTATCCTTCATTTTCTATTCCTTTTAAACCATAAGATAGAAAAATGCTTTCTTGCGATTTCAAATTCGAAACCAACTTCTTAAAGTGAGGGTAGCAGAGCACATTTCCCCCAAGAACACCGCAGTAACTCACCACTTTAATATTTTTAATGATTACTAAAGCAGTAAATGATTGTGTTGCATGGATCTGCGAGGTGACAGAGCGAGTCGAGTCATCCATACATCTGTTATACTTTCTTTCTTTTCAGATTCTCTTGCATTGGTAATAAGATTCTAAGTGCCATACAAGAGTGCCTAAGCCAAATGGCATCTCCACTGTCTATCCTGGCAAATTCAGAAAGATAATAACTTCCGTTGTTTTGTTTATAATGTACATTTTTTTTTAAAAAAGGAAAGCAAAAAGATTTGTCAACTGCTATGTATAAAATAGATAAACAACAAGGATCTACTGTATGGCACAGGGAATAGATGAAATTGAATCACTTTGCTGTATACCAGAAATGAGCACAGCATTGTAAATCAACTATGCATGCATGCATAGTGACCCTATGGACTATAGCCTGTCAGGCTTCTCTGTCCACGGGTTTCTCCAGGCGAGAATGCTGGAATGGGTTGCCATGCCGTCTTCCAGGGGATCTTCCTGACCCAGGGATCAAACCCGTGTCTCCTGCATTGCAGGCGGATTCCTTACTGCTAAGTCACTGGGGAAGCCCAAATCAACTATACTTCAACTTAAACATGATTTATTAATCAAGAGACTTTTTGGTATTCATTTGTCAGGCATTTTTTATACTGTCGGTGAGTTATTTTGTTCTTGAAATTACCTTGACTGCAATAGCTCATTACAACATACTCATATTTACATAAGTCTCTCAACTGTATGTGTGTTAAATAGGATGTAAGTAGATCTTATCCATATGATGGATCTAGAAAACTGGATTTTCTGGGATTTCATTTCTCCATTTTATTTGGCAATGTGCCTGGCAGTGAAGAGCTTTAAATTTGACATCTGTCATTGCCTATTTTGGTCCAAATTATATGATGCTAAATACCACAAAGGACGCTGCACAGGGGAAATCAGCAGTGGGTTACGAGAGCGGTAAACTTCATATTACCATGTGCTTGTGTCTGAATATTAGAACTGTTAGCCAGACGCTTCCTGTAGACTTTCAGAGAAGCAGAAAGTGGTGTGCCACTGGGATCCAGAGGCACTGATGTGAAGTGTGCAGAAGATACATAAATCATAGGGTATATTCATTTCATTTGACTCCATGTGATTCCACTGACTACACTGTGGGTGACTGAGGTCTGCCCCAGGACCCTCTCCCTTCTGCTCTCTGATGCCTTCGAGGTGCTGCCCATCTAGACCAGGCCTGCAGTAATTTCACACCCTCCCCTAATAAACTCCTCAGGGGCTGTCATGTATTTTCATGTGTTTGCTCTATTATCCCTCCCTGCTTGAGTCTTACATATAATTGATGACGCTTCAGTTAATCATCTCTCCCCTTCTTTGTTCACCAGGTACCTAAGGCTTGAAGGGGCTCTTTTATTGAGAATCGATGTCTTCTCCTAGGTAATTGATCACCGTAGACCCAGGGACACTCGACTCATCATCAAGAGAGGGTAATCGTCATGAATAATCAAAAAGCTGTGGCTACGCTGCTGCAAGAGTGCAAGCAAGTGCTGGATCAGCTCCTGGTGGAGGCGTCAGATGTGTCAGAGGAGGACAAGAGGGAGGACCAGAGATGCAGAGGTGAGGTCCAATGGGAGGCGCTGGGGGCAGCGGGGAGCCGCAGGTTTGCTCTCCTTTACCCTGTCTGAACGACACGGTCTCATCTCTGCCCTATTTTTCTTCTCTTGGCAGATGACCACCGAGAGATGAGTGGATTTCTAGGGCATGAATGGGACATGGGCTGCGGGTGGACGGGCAGGGGAGGAAGCCCACTTTGTTGCACTGAATTGCTGTCAGTTTGAATTTTAAGCTTCAGTAAACATGAGGGCTACAAGAAACAGTTTAGTTCAAGAAGAACAAAGGGCCCAAGTGGGCTGGTGCACGTAAATTTCAATTATTAAAAAATTGAAGCAACTTCTGAATGGTGGTGCCTACTTTTGTTTCAAACTAGGCTTTTGTGCCTCATCAGTTTCCATAGACATCTACAGTTTCCACAAATATGTCATCTCATCAGTCCCATCTCTCTTTTTTGACCATCAATACATTTCTCATGTTGTATTTACATACCGTTTATAAATAAATTTACTCAAACTGATAAATACTTATTACATCATTACCAGGATTTGAGAATTTGGCCTTTTCGCTCATTCATAGTTTGTACCATACCTAGTTTTAGATGAGTCATTGTTTGGGAAATTTCAATCACAAAATCTAGATAGTTAAAGCAATTCTAATTTCTTCTTTAGCTAGTTTTGGAGAGGCAACCTTCTTTCCTTAGATTTCTTCTTAGCATTCAGATAAATTTCCCTTCATTTCTATCAGGGTATCTCTCTTATGTGCTTTGAATATTTTTCTTTGTATTTTTAGTTGACTGCTATTGGTTACAGAAACAAGATTCCCAAATAAAATGCACACTCCCCGTCTGTTTTGTTTCTGTTAATTATGTAATGGGAAAAGTTTCTGGGAGAGCCTTTTCCCCACATTCTTGTATAGTGCATATGTTTTTACAGGGGAACTTTTAGGTGCCTTTAGAAGTCTAGTTTTCTGTAACCTGTCTGTCATCCGTGCTCTTTTCAAGATAAAATGCCCTGTGTCCAGTTGTTTCATAACCTTAGTGTTTTCTTTCTTTACTGGCCACAAACATCAGTGTGTGATTTTGCTCGCCCCAGTGCTGGTCCTCGTTCTCCCCAGGGGCAGTGTGTTGTGTTCTGTTACTTCTCCTGAACGTTTTCTCTTCTCCTTTGGCTACATCATGTCCTTTGTCCCTTCAGCTTAAATTCCTTTAAGTTTTGTGTTCTCCGTAGTGAAGACTCTGAACCCCTAATCGGGGAGTGTTTTCTTTTTCTTTCTCTTCTCTAGTGCCACAGAATAGGAGAAATAATCAGTTTAGTTCCAGATAAGGCAAATCACGACTGCAAAATCACTCAATTAGCCATGGCCCTCCAGGTGAGCTGCTTGGGGAAGTCAGAGATCAGAGAGGCAAAGGAGGCTCCTGCTCAGTCAGGGGCTGACTGCTGGGGTGGGCTGAATCTGATCAACCAATGTGGGAGGAATCCTATGCTGAGCCATCGACAAGCTCGGCATTTGCCCATCGCCACTGCCTGTTGCACGGTCCATCCAAGCGCCATCGGTGCAGCTGGTCGCAGTCTGAGCGCAGAACCTGTCCCTCGGCAGCTGGTTCCTGAGCAGCTCTAGCTCACGGTCGGGCTGCCACTGCCACCGATGTCTCTCTCCCGCGTGAGCTCGCAGAGAGAGGCATTAGCACAGGGTCATTTAAGGCAATGGGGCAGCAGGACTCGAACGTTAACACTGTGGGTTTCATTCGTTTCCCTCCTCCTCTCAACCCCATCATTTTCCCTCAGATGTTGTCCCAGTCAGCATGGGTGGCTAGCCTTAGAGACTCTAACCCCCCGCAATAGAGAAGCAACTGAAATCCAAACACATAGATATTTTAAAAACATATTTCAGGGGCATCTTTCATTTCAGTGTGCCCCACTGGACAATCCACATTCTGGCACGACCTGTAGGGAAAGAGAGTGGTATGAGGAGGAAAAAAAATTTTTTATAACAAACAGATTTTCCTCATCACCATGAAGAAAAGTTAAAAGTACTTAAAGCTATTTAGTGCCAAAATATAGTGAAATTCCATGAATCCAAAAATCACATTTCTTTTGTCATTTTACTACTTCTCTGACTCCTGAGCTTGACACTCACAGGCAGAGTGTCCAAACAATTTATCAGAATTAAAATACTTTTGAGAGTGAAAAGGCTCTGTTAACAAGCATGCTATGACTACATGCTGCTGCTGCTGCTAAGTCGCTTCAGTCGTGTCCGACTCTGTGCGACCCCATAGACGGCAGCCCACCAGGCTCCCCCGTCCCTGGGATTCTCTAGGCAAGAACACTGGAGTGGGTTGCCATTTCCTTCTCCACTATGACTACATGGGACTGTCCTAAGCAAACAGAACTGGATAGTCATCCTATTCGTGACTATTTAGAAATATCATTTAAGAAATTTTCTCTACACGTACATCAAAAACATTTTCAGAGATTGAAAGTACGTCAATGGTGGTAAGAAGAGATTGTGAAATCAGGTTGGTCTCCAACCTCCTATTTTTGCTTTCATTAGAGGAGTGCATTGCACAGAAGAGGCTCAATAGTTCTGGGTTACTGAATGAGGCAGGGGGGACAGTGGTTTCACTGTGATATTTGTAAGTCACGCTTAGTAGCCAGTCCAGATCAGTCATTCATTGATGTAGCCCATGAATTATCCCCTCAATGCCAAGCAATCCCTCTCCATCGGGAGGCTTCCTTACATTTGCCCAGTTGGTGGCAAGGACACCAAAAGGCATCATGAGCCAAGACAGAGTTAGGTTTTCTCCCTTCTCTTCTTCTTTTTTTTATTCTCTCTCATAACCTCTTTTGTCTTATTTAGCATATCTCATGTAAACATAAGACTAATCTTTCTTTTAACCATCATGGTGGGATTTACAAGCATGGTAGGACATGATGCCTGTCTTCAGGAAGCTCACAATCCACAGTCCAGTGAAAGGACAGATGTAGCTGGAGAGCAGTGGGGTGGATGCCGAAAGGAGTGTGCCCCTGCGGGCTTGAGAATGCTCCTGAGGAGCATCTCAATTCCACTGGGAGATCATGGCAGGGCTGATGAGAAGAGCTTGGTCATTAGGCAGCTGAGGCAGGACAATGCCTAATATGAAGGCAGGATATACAGAAGCATTAAAGAATTTTATGCAGAGCAACGTCCTAGTCCATCTTGTTTTTAGAAAAATGGGACTCAACCATGTGGAAGATGAAGTGGATAGGAGGAGATAGAAGACAATGAATCAGGCAAGAATTACTGATGATTGAACGAAAGAAATCCATTTTAGGATCCACAGAATGTGCTAACCAGTTAGACTCAGAGAGGAAGAGCAAAAAGTCTAGACTGACTTCTGGGTTTCAGACTTGGGTGACTCAGTGAATGGCAGTAGCATTCATCAACAGAGAACAGAGAGGGAAATACAACATTTAGAAAAAAGGTAATGAATTCAGTGTTAGATATACTGAGTCTGAGGTGTCTGCAAGACAAGCGCTTAAAGATGTATAGCTGGCAGTCGTGTATACAGGTCCATGATCCCTTATTCACAACCCTGGTGGTCACACGTGCTTCAGAATTCAGAATTTTTTCAAATGTTAGAAAGGGTAGTACGGTGCATATACCATTTGTTATACTAACACTGCAGTAGAAGCGAGGGACAGCACCATCAAACATTAAAACTTTCAGGGCAAAACGTTGACTAATCTCACCATAGCAAGATTACAAATAATCTCCAGTCAATTCAAGTCTGGTTTGGGGCCAAAGTTAAAAAAAAAAAAATCTAGTTTCCAGAGCTTTCTAGGTTTCCCAAGTTTGGATAAGAGATTACTGACATATTTTTAATGAAATTTGATGTCTATTAAGAGATTGAATATATCTCCTAAAGTTATACAAGGCTATTTCATAATAAATTGATGTGGATTTGTTTATATTCATCGTCTATATTCAGACATAGCCCACGGTGAAAGTCTGAGGCGAGGTGAGGTCTTACAGGAGTAAAAAAGAGATTGATTTGCTGCGTTACCCAGCCGCAAGCCCCAAATGCCATTCCATCTCAGGCCCTTTCTCATTTTACAGGAAAAATAATATTTCCTTCATTCCTTTCTCTGATTCTTCATGCAGAGACAGTCACTGAAGTGCTTTACTTCCTGCTAAAACCTTTCTTAATGCCTGACTACCCCAATTTACCTGTAGGGCAAAGTAGACCAGGGCCACCCCCTGACAGATAGCTTTTTGCTATTCTTCTTTGAGTCAGAGCACCAGGTTGGGCCAGCCAGTGAGAAGTAGGAAAAAAAAAATCGTGCCACTGAGGTGCTTCATCATAACATAGGTAACTCAACAACCTTTTCTTCAACTGCAATTTGCTTATCTGAACTCTGACCTTTTCAGCCTCACTCCCCAGCGAGTTAAGAACCCTGATCCAGGAGGCAAAGGAAATGAAATGGCCCTTCGTGCCTGAAAAGTGGCAATACAAACAAGCTGTGGGCCCAGAGGACAAAACAAACCTGCAGGATGTGATTGGCGCCAGCTTGCAGCAGTTACTGGTAGGAAGAACCACACCACCTGTTCCTTGACACCCCCAAGTGAGGCATTTAGCCTCTAAATGGTCTAATAGATTAAATTTCTCTGAAGCATAAGACAGCCCCTACCCTTACGGTCAGCTCTGCCAAATTGACTAATGTTGGGGGGAAAAGCTTTTCAAAGAGCTCTGTTTGCCCATAAGACCTTCTGTTGGAAAGGCGAATCAAGTAAAAGTGGAGAAGCGTGGTCAGTGGGCCAATGAGAACCTGTCGTGCAGAAATATCTGCATGTTCTTGGTGGGCTGGAAGCAGTAGTTTTAATTCCACCATGCTTCATTAGCACTTTTATTTTGAAATGCTACTTGCTAAGAGTTGGGTAACTTAAATAAACTCACCACTATTTCATCCATGTGACTTGGTGTCTAAGCTGTTGAAGCCTGGCATGTCCCTTCCCGAGTCCTGCCTGAAATCCTGTTCTCTCCGTTATCTCCTCATGATTCACACTCTTTGGGAAGTATCGTCAGAGTCACTGGCATTATTATTCCTTAACTCACTTAATGGAAATGAATCCAACGGGTACCTCTACCCCAGAGAGGAGAGAGCCTCAAGAATAACACATGAACTCAGATTGGAGCCCAGATTTCAGGCTTAGGTTCTGGGGGTGCTTCTATAAGTGCCAATTTGCTTTTTGATAGTGTTCCCCAGCCCCCCACATTCTCTTAGATGATTATCAAAGGGACTCTGTTAGCTTGTTTGTTTTTTTTTTTTTTCCACATAAAATACAGACATTTGTACGGAGACCAAGCATTATAAGCAATGACAATCTCAAAATTTTTATTTTATTGGTTTACACGGGAATGTGTTTGGGGGGGTCATCCCAAAATAAATGTATAAATAGACATTATCTTTGTCTATCAAAACAAAAATCCAGAAAAGATCCCCCTGATCTATGTACACATAACAGCATTGTTGGAGACTTCACAGAAACAGTAACCTCCTCATCAACATTTCCCACTCTCCGAAAAACAGACTGAAGTTAAACAGACTGAGGACCACAGGCAAAGGAAAGTGAATACTTTGAACAAATCTGGTGGTGAGCCAGGGTTTTTAAATAAGTGTGCTTGTTATTAGTGGAGAAGTGGAATGGAAAACAATTATAGTGTATATATCATTTTGGGTTTATAGAATGCTTGTATGTACATCATCTTATTTAATTTTCAAAATAGCCCTCCAGTGATCATTACCATTATCATACCCATTTTGCAGATGACAAAGTTAAGGTATGGGGAGATTAACTTTCTCATGGGAGCAGATCAGTGAGTGGTGGAGCTGTGACTCAGCTCCTTCCTCTGTCCTACACCATTTCTCCCTCTAGGAGCCCCAAGGGATGAACTTGAGCACCCAGCTGGAAGCCTTGGAACTCGTTTACTCTAATGCAAGCTGTAGGCTGTCCGGTAGAACTTTCCGCAATGATGGAAATGTTCTATATTTCTGTTGCCCAATACGCTAGGCCCTGCCCTCATGTGACTCTTGAGCACCTGAAATGTGGCTAGAATGACTGAAGAACTGAGTTTTTAGTTTTATTTCATTTAAAAAATGAACTTCTACATACACATTTCCATGTAACTAGGGCTACTATCAGAGAAGGCAATGGCACCTCACTCCAGTACTCTTGCCTGGAAAATCCCATGGACGGAGGAGCCTGGTAGGCTGCAGTCCATGGGGTCGCTAAGAGTTCGGCACTACTGAGCAACTTCACTTTCACTTTTCACTTTCATGCACTGGAGAAGGAAATGGCAACCCACTCCAGTATTCTTGCCTGGAGAATCCTAGGGACGGGGGAGCCTAGTAGGCTGCCGTCTATGGGGTCGCACAGAGTCGGACACGACTGAAGCGACTTAGCAGCAGCAGCAGCAGCAGGGCTACTATTTAATTAGCTGTGCTCAGTCTCTCAGTCGTGGCCAACTCTGTGTGACCGCATGGGCTGTAGCCCACCAGGTTCCTCTGTCCATGGAATTCTCCAGGCAAGAGTACTGCAGTGAGTTGCCATTTCCTTCTGCACTAATTGGATAGTGCAGCTCTAAAGCAATGGTGCTTAAAGTTAGATTTCCAAACAACAGCACTTCAGTTCAGTTCAGTTCAGTCACTCAGTCGTGTCCGACTCTTTGCGACCCCATGAATCGCAACACGCCAGGCCTCCCTGTCCATCACCAACTCCTGGAGTTCACTCAGACTCATGTCCATTGAGTCAGCGAAGCCATCCAGCCATCTCATCCTCTATCATGCCCTTCTCCTCCTGCCCCAATCCCTCCAAGCTTCAGAGTCTTTTCCAATGAGTCAACTCTTCACATGAGGTGGCCAAAGTACTGGAATTTCAGCTTTAGCATCATTCCTTCCAAAGAAATCCCAGGGCTGATCTCCTTCAGAATGGACTGGTTGGATCTCCTTGCAGTCCAAGGGACTCTCAAGAGTCTTCTCCAACACCTCAGTTCAAAAGTATCAATTCTTCGGCACTCAGCCTTCTTCACAGTCCAACTCTCACATCCATACATGACCACAGGAAAAACCATAGCCTTGACTAGACGGACCTTAGTCGGCAAAGTAATGTCTCTGCTTTTGAATATGCTATCTAGGTTGGTCATAACTTTTCTTCCAAGGAGTAAGCGTCTTTTAATTTCATGGCTGCAGTCAGCATCTCAGTGATTTTGGAGCCCCCCAAAAATAAAAGTCTGACACTGTTTCCCCATCTATTTCCCATGAAGTGATGGGACCAGATGCCATGATCTTCGTTTTCTGAATGTTGAGCTTTAAGCCAGCTTTTTCACTCTCCTCTTTCACTTTCATCAAGAGGCTTTGTAGTTCCTCTTCACTTTCTGCCATAAGGGTGGTATCATCTGCATATCTGTGGTTATTGATATTTCTCCCAGCAATCTTGATTCCAGCTTGTGTTTCTTCCAGTCCAGCGTTTCTCATGATGCACTCTGCATAGAAGTTAAATAAGCAGGGTGACAATATACAGCCTTGATGTACTCCTTTTCCTATTTGGAACCAGTCTGTTGTTCCATGTCCAGTTCTAACTATTGCTTCCTGGTCTGCATACAGATTTCTCAACAACAGCACTTAGTATCACCCAAAAACTGGCTCAGATTCTTGGGCCATATATTAGTCTTACCAAATCAAAAACTCTGGGGGTGAGGGTCTAGCAATCAACACTGATAAGCCCTTCCGATGATTCTGACGCACGTTAGAGTTTGAGAATGACTGTTGAAAAGAGAACAGGGTGGCAATTGATTGGGCAGCTCAAATAAGTCCATTAGGCTGCTTTAGCCCATAATGTGTTTAAACTGGGAGCTTTTTGAACTCTGAGCATCATTTTCTTTAGCTTACCCAGGAAGCTATAAATTAAAGACAGAGAGCCTGAACAAAAATGTGAGAGGAGAAGGGCTTTGAAAGCCCTGTGTGTTCAGCCAGTGGCATATAAGCTCTGTGTATGGCTTCCAAGGAAGGTGAGAGCATGGTAGCTTCAGAGGAAGAGACCCCTGCTTCGACCTTCGAGGCTTAGAAAGTTCCTCTGGATTTCCAGCATAGACTGAGATGTAGCACATCTCTATAACCAGGGTTTTACTCCCTTCATTTCATCCACGCTTACTAGATAGCCCTAGGTGCATTCAAAGCTGGTAGTGACATTGGCCGAAAAACTGGAAATGGTGTTTTAAAGTCTTGCTGCATTTGGGGGTTAATGTGAGTTGAGAGACAAACGGCTCATAGTTGTTAGACTGTGTCGGGAGTCCATTCATTATTGCTTCTACTTTCCCTCTATATATTGCACAGATATCACAATTGGGGGAGCATAAAGGCACAGAGAATTTAAGAAGTTTATGCCCTGCTCACAAGGTCACTCAGGGGCAGCTCTAGGAATCAGCCCATTAGGCTGCTTTAGCTCATAATGTGTTTAACCTGGGAGCTTTTTTGAATGCTGAGCATCATTTTCTTTAGCTTACCCAGCAAGCTATAAATTAAGCAACCACACCTCCCAAAGAGCCTTGAGATGCTTTCTTATTGTGTCAGACCCCAACTGCACAATTGCTAAACCACTCTGTTTTGTAAATGCGGAGAGCTGTAGTGCTATCTTAGCTTGTCAAAAGTATCGCAAGGAAATTCCATGATTTGTTTTTGTCCCATTATCCACTGATTTCAATATCACATTTTACCAAGGCTGGATGGCCATGTTATTATAATAATCAATTAATTGTGAGATTCTATTCTTACATTAAAAAATAAAGGTTGCTGAGTTTTTTTTTCAGTTATGTGTTCTTATAGATTTTTTTCATAAATCTAAATTTCCATGATACTTTTATACCTTGAAACGAATCCTTCTCATAAAAAGTTTTCCTTCCATTTTAAAAATTAGCATTACATTTGGAGTGTAAACACTGCCTTTAATTCCATAGATAACAGAGCAAAGTTAAGCGTGAAACTGTGCTGAGTGCCTGAGTTGGTAAAATGAAGGGTCATTTCTAATGTCCCTCACTTAGGCTTAAGTTAATTAGCAAAAATCATGTGTTTTGTGCTCTGCTTTCTGCTCTCCACAGCCTCCTCTGTTTCCTCCCTCGCCTACTTTCCCATCCCCCCATCTTCTCTCCTTTGGTGTGTGGCCACAGACAGAAATTTATGGCAGGGGCCAGCCTCCTTTACACTCCACACAAAGCTTGCTGACTTGAGAGAGTCTGTCCTCCCTCTCCCAGAAAAAACACCTGCAGTACGCTCCCCGAGAAACCTGGAGAGATGGGAGATTAATGGGGCTGTGATAGCCGGGCAGTGTTTTTGGTATTATGCCCTCTCCCCAGGTAGATGGGTCTTTTCCGAGATGATACCAATTATTTATTGCTGAAACATCTGTTGATAACTGCAGCTGCCCTTGTGAGACAAAGCATATCACAGGGTCACAGGCTATAGGGACGTAAAATCTTACCTCATGCTAGCTTCAGACTATTCAGCAACACCCTCAAGTCCATGGGTTACCGTCATCTGTAGTGTCTCATCGTGCCATAGAAAATACTTTGTAAACATTGCCCTGCCCTGCCCTATAAGCTTTGAAGTGTTATTTCATCTTCATCGGTAATTTATATTCCAGTGCCATTGTACGGTGGGAAAAAGAGGGGGAACCTTTTTTGTTTTCTATCTAATTGTATATCGCCTGACACTTTGACCTGTATTATTAGTATTAGTCAGAAAAAGGATTTTCTCCCTCTCTTATTTAAAAATAAAATTTCAAGGGAAAGTAAGCGCTCCTTCAGCTCCTTTCACTCAAAACAATGTTTACACTCTGAGAGGGAAAGATGAAAAGCACAGGCAATTTTTTTCAAGTGTCCAAGAAGGGCATTTCAGTTTTTGAAAGAGAACAGTAAGGCCCTTATAAATATCATTCAGAAAAACCTTTGATGGATTTTTCAAAAAGTATTGAAAGCTTTTAGCATTAGCTTCTGTTTAGCTTGGTTTGGGTGGACACAGTAGAATTCTAACTAGTAAAACTGTCCTTACGTGTGAGATGCCAGGACATGAAGGCACTTACCTCCATATGATTGCCAACTTGTGTGATTTCTTCAGTAACTTGTACACTCCTGAAAAGGACAATTGCTACCTAATTTAGGGAAGATATGAAAAGAAAACTTCTGAAAGGGAGATTAAGGGCATGTTTGGATTTGTATGTCAGTGGCATTTGGGAGAAGATGGGGTTGCCAGGCCAAAACTTGTTTCGTAGACCGCAGTTTTGAGCATTCCCTGCAAATTTGGGGGTCCTAATGCTGGGAGGGACTGGCCTCTCCCCAGCTCTACTTCTGTGGGGGAGGAAACCTGAATTTAGTCTGGCACCTTTGTAAGGAGACACACTGCAGTCTTCACAGGCTGGCTGATTACAAGGGGATGAAGCAGGCTCAGAATGAGGATTTTTTTTCCATTTCCTTTTCAACTTTACGACCATGAAAATGGGTAATTTGATAACTTTCATCCAGCAGACATTTTTGGAAATATCTGTGCTACCTTGCAGTAATTTTAAGAGAGATTTTTAAAAAATGATTATTGGTTTTCTTATGCTAATATGGTTGAAAAATGTTTGTGAATGGAGTTTGATAAATTTAGCTTTCAGGATATTTTTTAATAAGTCTCTTTAGATATTCTGGATGCCTTTAAGTTGACATTTTAGATTTTGAACTACTTAAAATATTAAATGGTCAAGAATTAAAACATGAATAAATGTAAGAATTGCTCATTACGAGATTGCAGGGAAATATTTTTAAACATCTAATTACTTTACAATATTGTATTGATTTTGTCATAAATTGACATGAATCCACCATGTAATTAATCCACTAAAGTAATTAGCCTCCAATTAAAATAAATAAATTTATATTTAAAAAAAAATTCTAGTGTGAATAACCTGGGAGTAGAGAGGTGAAAATCGGCCTTTAGCAAAAGATAACTAAAGTATGAACTTATTAGAAAATGAAATGTCAAGTCAAAGAAAGATATCAAGGGTATGAAGACGAGGTAAGAGGGTGAGATGCTTTCCATGGGAACAATAAAATTTCTTCCATGAATAAGTTCTGGGTTAAAAGATCATCTTAAAAATCATTTTTAAAGCATTTATTTCAGATAACAGTTTTCATAGTAATAATAGAGAACTCAACACCCATAGTAGATACGTTTGGGATTATGATTTGTTCAGCAACCGATTTTTCTCAAATGAGGTTTTCATCTTTAACTATGGCCTTGAGACTTTAATAACTGAAATGTTCTTCATCAGGATGCAAAAAGCAAAGTGAATATAAACTGTATATTTGTTCATTCATTCAGTAAAACTTTATTGAGTGTTAACACATGCCAGGCGTTGATATAGATCACCCAGAGTAATGTAAGAGAAATCGAAGACCTAATTTATGTTCTGGAAAAACTGCAAGAATGAAGAGATAGGGCAATGCTTTGTCAAAAGTCTGCTTATTGGAATGGTCCCTTCTATTTATTGAACACCAAATATGTGGCAGGTACTCAACACATGTTCTTCTAATCCCTACAAACTTGGCCCTATGATCGATCTGCCCTACCTGTGAAAGGTAGATAGGAAGTGATGACGTTTCTCAGTCCCAAGCAGTATAAGCCATTGTGTAGTTCAGCAGTTGGAAGCTTTCCTTTGCTTCATAAACAGGAGAAGGGCTACTCCCTCAATCTGGATCCTGGAAAGGGGCAGAAGCGGAGCCTCAGAGTTGGAACCAAACTGCACCCAAATGTGAAATACAGACAACCACCAAAAACTTTATTATTATAAGTCCTGAAATCTGGGGGTTATCATACTTTTCCCAAGTGTTATGGGTTGATGTTTTCCCCATTAAAATACTTTGAAGTTCTAACTCTCAATGCTTCAGAAAGTGACTTTATTTGAAAATAGGGCCATTCAGTTCAGTTCAGTCGCTCAGTCATGTCCGACTCTTTGTGATCCCATTCACTGCCACGTGCTGGGCTTCCCTGTCCATCACCAACTCCCGGAGCCAACTGAAACTCATGCCCATTGCATCAGTGATGCCATCCAAACATCTCATCCTCTGTCATCCCCTTCTTTTCCCACCTTCAATTTTTCCCAGCATCAGGGTCTTTTCCAATGAGTCAGTTCTTCATATCAGGTGGCCAAAGTATTGGAGCTTCAGCTTCAGCATCAGTCCTTCCAATGAATATTCAGGGCTGATTTCCTTGAGGATGGACTGGTTGGAGCTCCTTGCAGTCCAAGGGACTCTCAAGAGTCTTCTCCAACACCGCAATTCAAAAGCATCAATTCTCCAGCACTCAGCTCTCTTTATAGTCAACTCTCACATCCATACATGACTACTGGAAAAACCATAGCTGTAACTAGATGGACCTTTGTTGGCAAAGTAATGTCTCTGCTTTTTAATATACTGTCTAGGCTGGTCATAGCTTTTCTTCCAAGGAGAAAGCATCTTTTAATTTCATGGCCGCAGTCATCATCTGCAGTGATTTTGGGGTCCCTAAAAATAAAGTCTCTCACTGCTCCCATTACAGATATAATTTGTTCAGATAAGGTCATACTGGAGTAGGATGAGCCCTTAATTCAATCTGACTGGTGTCCTTATTGGAAGACAGCCATGTGAAGACACAAAGATGCAGAGAGAATGCCAGAGGCATTCTGTGATGGCAGAGGCAGAAGTTGAGGTTATGCAGCTACTGGCCAAGGAATACCAGGGATTTCTGGCGCCACCAGAAGCTAAGAGAAAGGCATGGAACCTTAGCAGAGCATGACCCTACTGACACTGATTTCAGACCTCTAACCTCCAAAACTTTGAAATAGCACATCTCTATGTTGTAAGCCTCTCCATTTGTGGTACTTTGTTATGTCAGCCCCAGGAAACTAACACACCAAGTGAAAGCTGGCTTATGCACATGTAGAATATGAGGAAGCAAGAAAGCTCTCAAATGGTTTCAAGATTCTTAGCATGCCATCTTATGTCCCTACAGGAAGAAAGGTGAAATAAATCACTGTCAAGAACAGAATTTGTTCCAAAGAACAAAAATAGTTTCTACAAGAAAAAAAAATGTAGGTTCTAGTATCGACTGTATTATATCATCCCTAAACATGGGAGAAAGTCGATTGGAGAAAACATATCACAATACAACAGCCTGCTAAATATCTCTATTTGCATGCTCCAGACAGCTCCACTCCAATAGGTCAAAACCTGAACTCCTCATCTTCCGTCTCCTTCTCCCTCCACCAATCACATTTTATCCTCCTCCAGTGGCCACGTGTAATTAAATGTTACCACAAGCCACCCAGTCACCCAAATCAAGACAGGAATCATCTTTAACTCTATCTTCACCCTCAACTCTCGTACTCATTGGTTATCACAGCCTCCTGATTTCCCCTTAAATATCTCTCGAATGACATCTTCTTCAACCCTATTGCAGCTATTCTGGTTCGGACCCTATCATCTCTTTCCTAGATCACATCCAACTCCTCTCCCTATCTAGTCATGTCTCCTGTATTATAAGGATAGTAAGGTTATGCTGCAGGAAAAAAATCCAAATAGCTCCAAAACCTTAGGGGTTTAAAGTAAATAAAGACTTGTTCCTTGTTCTTCCTTTGGGTCCCTCTGAGGGGACACTGGGGGAAGCTCAGCCTTACGTCACTCTTCCTCAGGGACTCAGCTTCATGGAATGCCTATCATTTAAAATATTGCTGATTGCTATGGCAGGGGGAAGAAGAAATTGTGACTTGCATAGTGGCTCTTAAATATTTTCATACAGAAGTGGCCATCGGTCAAGATAAGCCATGCAGTCATGCCTCACTTCAAGGAGCCAGGGAAATACAACTGTACCACATGCCCAGAAGGAGGAGACCCAGAAACAGATGGGTGGATAGTCCCCATTATTGCCACAGCTCCACAAGTTTTCTCTGCACTGTAACCAAAGCCATCTTTCTGATATAGCAATCTGACATTTTTTCTTGCTTAAATCTTTGGTGTGAGGGTGGAGGAATCTCAGTTAATTTAGAAATAATAAATAAGTAACATGTATACTTTACAAAAACACCTAAAACTAATCCTGAACAATAAAATCTAAATGAACTTGAATGAACATTTTTATTAGAGTGGTAGATTACAAGCTAATTTTTTTATATTTCTTTAATTTCATAAAAGACATCTGTTACTGTTATTAAAAATAAAAAGGGAAGATGATTGAGAGAAAGAGAAAAGCCTCTGCTGTCCAGTTGTCCTCAAATCTAAATAGGATCAAATATTCAAAAACCTAAGTAAGGATAGTAAGGTAATGGTACATCACTTCTCTGAGAGCAAAAACAAGTACTGAACTCAGATTCTAATGGAAAAGCTAACATCATTAATTAAATGACATTGACCATGCATCTTTCCACTAATAAAGTGAGGATTCAAAATGCAGTGCTCTTGTTTCTGAATCTTTCCTTTTCCCATTTGATGGCCTGCTATGAGCTAAGTTCTCCTGTTAAGTTTTTGGAGATCATTTTAGCACATATGTGTGCATACACATACAGACACCTATGGAATATACATATATATATATCTCCATATAATTAATATTCATGAATACAAGTTATTTCTTTATTGAATGATAGAATACCAAAACTGGAGGGAAATTTTGTTGTTCAGTTGTGTCCAACTCTTTGCAGCCCCATGAACTGCGGCACGCCAGGGTTCCTATCCTTCACTATCTCCCATAGTATACTCAAACTCATGTTCATTGAGTCAGTGATGCCATCCAATGATCTCATCCTCTGTAGCCCCCTTCTCCTGCCCTCAGTCTTTCCCCAAATCAGGATATTTTCCATGAGTCAGTTCTTTACAACAGGTGGCCAAAGTATTGGAGCTTCAGCTTCAGCATCAGTCCTTCCAGTGAATATTCAGGGTAGGTTTCCTTTTGGATTGACTGGTTTGATCTCCTTGCTGTCCAAGGCACTCTCAAGAGTCTTCTTCAGCACCACAGTTTGTAAGCATCAATTCTTTGGCATTCAGCCTTCTTTATGGTCCAGCTCTCACATCCATACTTGACTACTGGAAAATCCATAGCTTTGACTATATAGACCTTGGTTGGCAAAGTGATGTTTCTGCTTTTTAATACACTGTCTGGGTTTGTCATAGCTTTTCTTCCAGGGAGGGAAATGTAAAGGTCATCTATTTCAAGCCCATCATTTGATAGATGGGGAAATGAAACCCAGAGAGGGTAAGAAGTGACTTGCTGTAAGTTACACCACCTGTTAGTGGGAGCAGCAGGACCCAGCACCCAGGTTTCTGAGCCTGACTGAGCCTGGCATGTCTTCCCTGAGTCTACACAGGTCCATTCTTCATACACGGCTGCTACGGGCCAGGGCAGCCTTTCCCTGGTGCATTCCTATTGCCTCGGCTGCCCTGTAACCTGCTCTCTTCTCTCTCTGTCAATGTGATTTCACTTTTTTACTCAGTGCAGGATTGAGACAGAAATCTTATATAATTTTCAATAATCAACATTTAAAACTTTAGTTTCTTCTGCTGAACATTATAGTTCTTCTTTTGAAAAGGAGCCAGACAAAAGGTTCAGATCCTTCAAAAATGAATTTCATTTAATACGTAAAAATTAGGCACCAAGAGAATGAAACCTTCCGAGGATAAATATTAGTCCCAAGGCCTATGCGAATTCAAACTTTAAGATAGCATATGATTAAAATCACCAAGGATTTAAACCCTGCTCTAAAACTGTGCCAAAAAACTACCCCCTTTAATACGGTACTTTCAAGTTTCAATGGAAGATAAATTAAAATGGTGACTTGTCCTTAGAATTCTACCAATGAAACTTTGGTTGCCACAGAATCAGGCATGCAAGTTATCCCTTTGATGAGGACTAACCCTATGGCATGGATTTCATGTCTCCTCATAATGAAGCCCAAAAGCTGAGCCAAGTCGGTGGAGTTGATCAAACTAAGACAAGTGGGCAGAGCAATCCAGTTCAAAATGCAGAAAATGAGCAGATTGAAGTGCTGGGCAGAAAGAAGAAAGTGATGACCTTCAGAAAATGATCAGTCCTAGGGATGTGCTTATCCTGTCCTGTCAGCAAGAAAGAATAACATCACCTCCTACACTTTATGTTAAGCAAATTAAGGAGGTTGAACAATATTATCTCTAAACATATATATATATGTATCTCCATATATCTGATGCTGTTTATATTAATTGAACCGCAGTGTTTTGTTGTATATCAACAAGCACCAAATACTGACAATCTCATGTGATTCTGTATGATATGCTTTTAACAACATATTAATTTGAGGACAACCCTACAAATAGAACTGATTATGCCCATTTTGCTGATGAGACAGTTGGCTCAGAGAGCTTGAGAGATGTTCCCTATCCACACTACAAAGTGTGGTTAAGCTGGGATGTGACCCTAAGCCTCCCCTCTGTGCCACCCCCCTCTGCCTGCCACCATCCCTTCATGATGTAGAATCACTTGCCTTGCTTATTAAAACAACTTGCTTCTGAGGGCAGAAACCAAAACCTTTTAAGCTCAACAAATTCAAAGATATTTGGAATTACTTCTTTCTCTTTTTGGCTATATTTGTATAGAACAAAAGAAAAATCTTTTACGATCTCATTGATTAATTCATTCTGAATCAGTTGTTTTTAATATTTTTTACTGATCATCAGTAAAAACTTTTGAGCAGGCACTCTAATACACATTTGTTTGTTTAATAAAGTATATGCAGGTGCTATGCATTCCTATGTTATATATTTCTGCTTTAATACAACCTTTCTGCTTGTATTAAAATTATAATTAAATATGATTAACTGTTTTTTTAAACTCAGCTTAGCAGTGCCTGTTGAAGATATGGCTAGCACAGTTTATTTCAGTATTTAGTTCTAATGACTGTAATAGTTGAAAAAATTATGTCTCAAAGGTATGTTGATCCAAATAAAAGAGGTAGGCTGTGATTGCTAATTCACGCTACTCATATTTCAATCCACCCACCAATTATGAAAAATCATTTGTTGAAATTCAGCTAGCAAATTTCCACTTTCCTTAATGTCAATAGTGTGCTTCTGCAAGGTAATCAGAAGACATTACATTTTAACAAAGGATGTTGAAACTTATTCAAATTCTTCATTTGGAAGATTTTTAAACAGGTTGAAAGTTTCCCATTTGTATGAGTGTTTTTAATATAGATACTTTCTTTTAAAATCACAATGCTGAAAACACTTCCAGTATCATTATCTGAAAAATATTTTCAGAATATCTGTTGGATAACATACTGTTGTCAGCTACTTGTCATCGCAGAAAGGCTAGTAAATTTGGAGCACCTGTGTGTTTCCATTAGCTGTTTCCACACCTCAGATAAAAGGTGTGATATTGGCTGTGATACTACCAAAGTGGGCTTCCCAGGTGGTTCAGTGGTAAAGAATCCACCTACCAATACAGGAGCACAGAAGACACAGATTCGGTCCCTGGGTCGGGAAGATCTCCTAGAGGAAGAAATGGCAGCCCACTCCAGTATACTTGCCTGGAGAATCCCATGGACAGAGGAGCCTGGCGGGCTACAGTCCATGGGGTCGCAGAGAGTCAGACACGACTGAGCACACACACACTGCCAAAACACAAAACTAGCACTTGTCTGTTTATAAAGCTATGATGGCCAAACTCTTTACATTTGACTATTGTTTAAAGAACTTTGCTTTGAGCTTTTTGCAGTCTTTCCCCCCTTATTATGAATTATTCTGAAGTGTCTTTGATTTGTGATAATATAAACTGCAAATCTATTTAACCAGGTATAACTGCAATATCCGAGAAGGCAATGGCCCCCCACTCCAGTGCTCTTGCCTGGAAAATCCCATAGATGGAGGAGCCTGGTGGGCTGCAGTCCATGAGGTCGCTAAGAGTCGGACACGACAGAGTGACTTCACTTTCACTTTTCACTTTCATGCATTGGAGAAGGAAATGGCAACCCACTCCAGTGTTCTTGCCTGGAGAAACCCAGGGACGGGGGAGCCTGGTGGGCTGCCATCTATGGGGTCGCACAGAGTCGGACACGACTGAAGCCACTTAGCAGCAGCAGCAGCAGCAGCAACTGCAATATAATAAACTGAAAACAGTTCAGTGGGTGAGTCCTCATCATCAGCCCCTCCAAGATGAGCAATTCCTCTGTGCAGTTTGTCATGAGTCACCATTTGACATACAGGCAAAGGAAGGGGCTAGGGTCTACCCACTTTTTAAAATGTTATAGTAAAGCTTACTTTCTTTCTCATTGGTAAACTTTGGTGGAAACTTTTAAATTTTTCATTATATTTTGAGATATGAGGGACTGATTCCACACACCTACCACCAGTCCACTCTCAAAATAATGTTATTCATTGAGTATCTACTAAGCGCAAGGCACTTTACATATATTTTTCTTTAATTTTCTCAGTAATCTCTGTGGTTTTATTATCCTTATTCTATATATAACAGAATGAAATTTTAAAAATTAAGTAGCTTACTTAGTTTGGACAAAGAGGTGTAAAGCAAATAGTGCCTCAGCTCAATCCAAGCCCGGTATTTTTCACTTTCCCACAGCATCTCCCCCTAGTAACTGATTTGATTCTCTTCCTCCTGAGAATAGTCTCAAACTAACTTTTTTTCCATAAGCATGTGCAATCCATCACATTTTGAAAGTATTACCAACCCAGTCCTGGAACTTTTTATATTTCTTCACCGTGTAAATACTGAAAGCAATATATGTTTCTTTCATGGTTACTGAAAACCTTCTATCATGTTAGGCATGAATTATTCCCACTGGCACTGTATATGAAGTTGAAACCTCTGCGCCTCTGGAGTCATTGTCAAGTAGAATGTTAAAGGGGCACAGGAGTCAGACCTCTAACGTTCTTTCCCAGTAAGTCTCACATTTTACGATTTGTACACAGGACTACAGCAGCTTCCAGTCGTTCTTTGTGTAAGGCCAAGTCTTTGCCTAATGCGCTTAAAATGCACATAATTTAGACTTGCTCATGATTTTAGTGATTTATGGTTGAGATTCTAAATACTGCTCAAGGGACTGACTGAACCAGGATTACCTGTGTGTCTGTATATCTGTGTGTATCTGTGTGGGAATGTGCATTAGCTGGGGAGGGAGAGAAAGAATGAGGAAAAGTTTAGCTTCCAACATTTTTTTCCACAAGTTCTACTATCCAGAGATTCTGATTTAGTGAATAACCAATCATACTTTGTGAATAACTTCCTAGTAGTGAGATTTTTTTAAATGAGGTTTTATTGCAGCAAGGCTAACCTTTACTGTTAAAACATTGATTTCTGCTTTGCTTATATAAATGTGATTCTCTTGGATAATAAGATTCTAAAGTGACAAGTCAGTCTATTTGGTTTTCTAATTGTGCATAGCTCTTAAAATTGCAACAGGCATAATTAAGCTCTCAAACCTTTCAATGATAATTATTACCTTAAGAACAAATGAAAAGTCCTAGGGACAATGAGGTCCAAACAGTTCTCTTTGTACTCTGTATCTGCCACTATTCTAGTATGTGGTTTTGATAATAATGTCAATGACAGTCTTGATGAAATTAAGGTCATACAGGTAGGGATTAAGGAAGCTGACTTGGGCTGGACTGCCTGGGTTGGAGCCCTGTCACTGCCTCATTAGCTTCGTCATCTTGGGCACCTTACCTAAACACTTGGCTTCCATTTTTCTACCTCTACAATGGTATAACTACTTTATAGATTGTTAGAGGATTAGTGAATGAATAACGTGGAAAATGCTTAGAATCATGCCTGTCCTTCACTCGCTGAGTCATGTCTGGCTCTTTGCAACCACCTGGACTGCAGCACGCCAGGCTTCCCTGTCCTTCACCAACTCCCAGAGCTTGCTCAAACTCATGTCCACCGAGTCAGTGATGCCATCCAACCATCTCATCCTCTGTCGTCCCCTTCTCCTCTTGCCCTCAATCTTTCTCAGCATCAGGGTGTTTTCAAATGAGTCAGCTCTTCGCATCAGTTGGCCAAAGTATTGGAGTTTCAGCTTCAGCATGGTTGCAGGAAGGGGAAATCCCTGCCAGGGCCCGAGAGTGGACTCTTGTCTAACATTTGGAAATGAGTTGTCTGAGGAGACACACATGCTGACAAAGCAAGAGAGTTATTGGAAAGGGCACCCAGCCAGAGAACAGCAGAATAAGGGGAGGCAAATTTCTAATAATGGCTGGAATTAAAGTGGTTGCTCTAGAGGAGGTGAAGAGTGGTCAGAGCTTGTGCGTATTTTAAAGGCGGGAACCAACTATATAGCTGAGCTGTATAGCTCTGCTCAGTCTTCTGTGATGACCTAGAGGAGTGGGATGAGGGGGTGGGAGAAAGGCTCAAGAGGGAAGGGATGCATATATATATTTATAGCTGATTCGTGTTGTCATACAGCAGAAACTAACACAACATTGAAAAGCAATCATACTCTAATTTTTTAATTAATTAACTTATTTTTTGGCTGTGCTGGGCTTTCTCTGCTGCAAATGGGGCTCCTTTGTAGTTGCGGCATGCAGGATTCTCATCGTGGTGGCTTCTCTTGTTGCTGAGCATGCGCTCTAGGGTTCACGGGCCTCAGCAGTTGCGGTTCCCAGGCTCCAGAGCGCAGACTCAATAGCTGTGGTGCGTGGGCTTTGTTGCTCCGCAGCATGTGGAGTCTTCCCAGACCAGGGATCGAACCTGTGTCCCCTGCATTGACAGGCAGATTCTTAACCACTGAGCCACCAGGGAAGCCCTAGACTCCAATTTTTTTAATAAATTTTTTTAAGGTGTAGCCAATATCATTTGCAGATGGATTCGATGTAGAGGATGAGAGAAGAGCCACCAACAGAGTGAAAACTCTAAAGTTTTGTCCTCAGCAAATGAATGAATGAATTGTCATTAATGAAATGAAGAAGCAAGTACCGAAGAGAAATTAAAGTGTTTTGTCTTAAACATATTAAGTCTGAGATACGTAACTGACATCCGCATCAGGCTATTTATCTCGTAGGCAATTTTGTATACTGCACAGCACTGCAGGGAAGAGACTCAGAATTCTTTTTTTTTTTCTTTTTTAACTTAAATTTATTTATTTTTAATTAGAGGATAATTGCTTAACAATAGCATAGTATTTTAGTTTGGAGTTATCAACACGAGTCATATTTGAGGCCAGGGGACCATCTAAATGAGTGTGTGCTAGAGAACGGAAGCAGTCTTAGGACTGACTCCTTGGGCCATCAACATGCAGAGGCTGGAGAAGGATGTGCCAGCAAAGCAGAGTGAGCAGTCAATGAAGGAGAAAGAAAACCAGGGGAGTGTGAAATGCCAGAAGTCACATGAACAAAAAAGGAGGGATTGATGGTCACAGCCAAATGCATCTAGGAGTTTGAATAAGATGAGGATTAATAAACGATCATTGGATTTGGAGGTTGTTGGCAACCTTTAAAAGAGTGGGTTCAGTGGAGTGTTGGGGAAGGTGAGAAAGCATGGCAGTGAGTTTAGACAACTCTTTTGAGATTGACTGTAAGGAGGGACAGAGAAATCGGACAGGTGCTAGAAGGAGAATGCTGGGGACTGGCTATTTGTACCCTTACTTCCCACATTCATAGGCTGAAATCCTACCCTTCAAGGTGATGGTTTTGGAGGAGGTGCTTTGGGGAAGTGATTAGGCCTTGAGGACAGATTCCTCATGAATGGGATTAGTGCTCTTAAAAAGAAGTTCCAGAGAGACACAGAGAAAAGATGCCACCTGTAAACCAGGAAGAAGGCCCTCACCCAACATCAGATCTGCTGGTTCCTTAATCCTGGACTTTCCAATGCCAGAACTATGAGAAATAAGCTTCTATTGCTTATAAAATACCCAGTTTATGACATTATTGTTACATCATCCTGAAAGGACTAAGAGATATATGGTTAAGGAAGGACTTTTTAAGATGGAAGGTACAATGTTTGTATGCCGATGAGAATGATCCAGCAGAGATGAGGAAATGAATGATGCAGAAGTGAAGGGAAGTGTTTACAGGCATCACGTCCTAGCGTAAAGCAGGCAGGATAGATTCGAGTATATAGCGGCAGTTGGTCTTAAACATGCCAGTAGAGTAAGGAGGACACATGAGTTACAACATAAGAGGGTTGGCAGATTTGGGAAAGAGAGTAAGGAAGGTCTCACCTCACTGACTATTATCTTAGTGAATTCAGAAGCCAGGTCATCAGTTGAGTAGAGGAGGTAAAGGGGCTGTGGCAGCTGTAGAGGAGAGCAAAGGTGTAAAAGCTGGATTGTCTGGCCATGCTGAGGGCAAGCTTCAGGTTATGGTCATAAATTTGAAGTGTTACAGTTGTGTGTTTTTCTCCAGCCACACTCATTTGCTTGGGTGCAAGCCCAGGTTAGGTAGAGAATTAGATATAATTTGAAAATATTAAGTGACAATAAATAATATTCATCTTCTCCTGTGTTCAGAACCTACTGAAAGACAGATGTAAAAGAGCAACCTTTATTATTCTAAAACAGGAGAACGTAGCTCTAGGTTTTTGGGTAAGTAGTTGGAAAATTCTTCATGCATCTTGCTGCTGCCAGGCCCCTTCCCTTTTTGTAGAACAGGGAGGAAGATTCGAAGAGAGGAAAGAAGAAGGTCTGAGCCTGCTATGCCATTCCCATCAGAAAACTCACTCAACTCCCATCAGGGAGGAGGGAGTGAAGGGTGGGGAAAGAGGCTAAAGGTCAGGGACAGGTGGTTTCAAAGCTGGAATCATTGGAATCACCTGGGGATCGTTGGTATCACCTGGGCATTGTAAGTAGCAACTGATGCCTGAGCACACATCCAGAGATTCTGATTTAACAGGCCAAGGGTGCCATCTGGGCATCTAGATTTTTAAAAAGCCTCCGTAGGCGATTCGAATATGAGGTCAACATTTTCCTTTAACAGTAAACATGGTAGAATTGCCAGACAAATATGGCGGAAGTAGAAAGTGGCAGAGGAGTCAAGAATGCTTATTTAAAAGCTGTTATGTTGATGCACCATGGATTTTAAGAGGCAAATGAGGACATGAGGGACTGATGGCATAGCCAAACAAGCAAACGAAACAGTAGGGTTAGCAGTGTGGCTATCCCATAAATGTTGCAGAATCACTGAAGTTCGGCTATCCAGGAAGAAAGCTGGGAGAATAGGAGATAAATCAGAAAGTCAAATGGCAAGTTCTGACCATGAGAGTGACTAAGGTTGAGTGTAGAGCAAGCTCGCTGGAGATCAGGAGGCCAGCGAGACAGGGTAAGTCATGTGTGCTGGGTAAGTCATGTGTGCTGGGTAAGTCATGGGTGCTGGGTAAGTAAGTCATGTGTGCTGGGTAAGTCATCAGTATGGACGCTGAAATCACCAAGAATGATGACGAGAGTCATCGCAGCCATAGCAACCGGGAATCCAGAAGACAGGTGCAGGTCCATGGTACGCGGGGGCCTTGAGCTTCACCAGGATCCTGGTGGATCTATTTTGATATTGCTTTTTCTTTCAACAGGCAGCCCAATTCCATTCACAGTAGATGTGTGGGAGGGAGGGTAAGAAAGCAGGGATAGATGACCCAACATATTATCTTCAAGTATTGGGATCAAGAAAAAGGTTATATCAAGAACTATTTTCTGAAAGTGATTGAGTCTGCATGTTCCACTGGTGAAATGAAGGCAAGATTGATGAAATATTAATAAGCCCCAAGCATAAGCTGTAGGAAAGTTCAGGGTTTTTCCCGTCCTCCTCCTCATGGTTCAGTGGGTGGACAAACGTGGAGCATTTGTGCTTGGTCTTCCCTTGACCTTGAGGAGTCCAGTTGGGTCGGTTGACTCTTACTCTGCTTTACTGTTGACACATAACTGTGTAGGCGTCAATCACTTTTCATTTGTTTATTCTGCTAATTCCTCACCTCAGGACATTTCCCCCTCTCCCTTTCCCCTGCCTTTTTCCTATCTCCCAATTTGCCATGCAGCAATAATTTCCCTTTACACTGCGCCTGCCAATTGCAATGCCAGATGGCTTTGGTTCTGAGTCCCCTCACCCAGCCCCCCTTGAGAACAGCTGCCATTGTCATTGCTGTGAACACATCACGGCTTTGAACCCATAGCTGGGACCCAAACTTGATGCTCAGCATTGGGAGGGGCTAGCGTTAATGCAAGGAACTCTGAAAACAGCACACACTTTTCCTTGCTGCTGTTCAGCAAAAGCCCTTAGAACAGGCTCTTTAGCATTTTTTCAATCATCTGTGTATTGAAATCTCATTGTGGAATTTAATTCCTTTACCACCTGACTCAGCTTCCTCGCCATGAAGTTCCCTTTGTACCACAAACTCAATTAGAACCCCATATTTCCCATCCTGAAAACAGATGCAAAAAAATGTAGGGTATGTGTGTGTGTGCACATTTGCAAGCCTATCTTTAGAAATCCAGCATACACACTGCCTTATCTGTGTCCATATATTTTCATTTAAACACATTCACTCAACAAGAAAAACACAATTTAGTGACTAGTTGAACAAGATTTCCCTTAAGTCAGCCTCCGAGCAAAGATAAAGGAATAGAATTCCTTTTTTAAAAAAATCTTGAGTTATGTTATATTGGTTCCATCACTAAAATTCTGTTACTGTGACACCATCTTAAAAGATTTTATTTTTGAGTCCTCTGTGATGGCAGGTCCGTTGTGGGCCTAAAAACCCAAACAAAAAGAACCCTGAATCAAATACCATGTAGACCAATATGCATTTCAAAGGCACTGCCACGTAGTCAGTGGGTTAGGGTTTTTGTGTTGTTTTCTTTTTTTTTCTTTTTTGGGGAGTGGGGGAGGGAAAGGGACTCTCTTTCATGTTAATCTAATTGTGCATAACCCAGGCACAGTTTGCCATGTAGGGAAACTTTCTCTTTCCCTACCACACACCCGGGGCCTCCTTTCATTCCTCCCCTTCTGAAGTCAGAGTGCTCCCCGGGCAGACACTTGGGGGAGATTCCCAGGATGGTGATGTATTCGGCTTTGCTGCTGAGGAATTTACTATCCCCTCACTTGGCAGCAAATGAAAGTGGGTATTAATTTCTCAGAGTGCTGGTAGAAACACGAGAGCGGGACTGCAAGCATGATACCCACCCAAATCTGTATGTGACGCACAGCAGGCCGCCGTTTCAAAGGAGGGAGAGGAAAGACAATGACAAGAAAGAAGAGATTCTCCGGAGTTGACTTTCTCTGCATTTTGCGTCGTTAGGTTTTGGAGAGAGATGCGAGAGGTTCGGGCCCTGAACGGAGTTAAATTATGCAGCTGTGGGGACGCCAGGCCCTCCAGAATAGGATGGTTCGTTTAGATTTTCCACAATGCTATTGAAGTGCTTATTTTCCTCCTGAAGAGACACAAACAGATGCAAACTTCTGTAAACACTTTAGAAATGAATTCAGAGAGTTTGGCCTCTCAGCAGTGCTCAATAGCTGACAGAAAAATGTCTAATTAGTGCAAGTGGAAATAATAGGGCCACTTGGATTCCTTCCATCCTCCTCCGAGTCTACTTCTCCAAGGAACTCAAAGGGCCTTTGTCTGGCAGGTCACCCTCTCTCAGGCTTTTGTGCTCCAAACTATTAAGAGTAGAAGGGGGAAAAACAGATGAGGCAATGTTCTCTGCTCAAATATATGGCGTGTTCATGCGGGATGCAGAAGAGGGTGTTTGCAACATCCTTTTCAGGTGCTCGGGAGGGATTCCTCCATTGGCCACAGCCAAAAGCAGCTCGCACGTGCATGCTGAGAAAGCTGCCTTTCAAGCACCAGCTTCCCTTCGCCAACTGCTCGTGGAGCCTGCTCATTTTCCTTTTCTTTCTTTTCTTTTCTCAGTTTCTAGTAACATCACTCCTTAGACAGGGCAAAGAGAAGAAAGAAATTAAATGAGAGGCTCCACCATTTTCTGAGATAAACCTTAGAGATGTTATAGGAATGATCTGTTACTTCCTTTTTGCTCTCTTGAAAATTCCACTGACATTTATTGTAGGAGTCTATCTTCGCTTGGTGCTATTTTGTCATACAGGGAAATGGGAGCAAAGGAACTAAGTTCTTGTCCCTGTTTTGTTCCCCTTCATTTATTAAGCACCCATAATGTGCCAGGCTCTGTGCTGAACAATTGACCCACATTTCTTCTAATTCTCAAACAGCACTAAAAATCTATATTATCCACATGTCACAGATGAGGAAACTGAGACTCAGAGAGGTTAAGTAACTTGCCATGGCAAATGAACGGAAGACCTTGGACACAATCCAGATACTTACGGTTTCATCTCAGACGTTTTTTATCCCTAGAAGTGGATTTGGATGGTTTTTACATCTCTGAGGTCCCTTCAGTTCAGTTCAGTTCAGTTCAGTCGCTCAGTCATGTCCGACTCTTTGCGACCCCATGAATAGCAGTACACCAGGCCTCCCTGTCTATCACCAACTCCTGGAGTTCACTCAGACTCACGTCCATCGAGTCAGTGATGCCATCCAGACATCTCATCCTCTGTTGTCCCCTTCTCCTCCTGCCCCCAATCCCTCCCAGCATCAGAGTCTTTTCCAATGAGTCAACTCTTCACATGACGTGGCCAAAGTACTGGAGTTTCAGCTTTAGCATCAGTCCTTTCAAAGAAATCCCAGGGCTGGTCTCCTTCAGAATGGACTGGTTGGATCTCCTTGCAGTCCAAGGGACTCTCAAGAGTCTTCTCCAACACCACAGTTCAAAAGCATCAATTCTTCGGCACTCAGCCTTCTTCACAGTCCAACTCTCACATCCATACATGACCACAGGAAAAACCATAGCCTTGACTAGACGGACCTTAGTCGGCAAAGTAATGTCTCTGCTTTTGAATATGCTATCTATGTTGGTCATAACTTTTCTTCCAAGGAGTAAGCGTCTTTTAATTTCATGGCTGCAGTCACCATCTGCAGTGATTTGGTAGCCCCCCAAAATAAAAGTCTGACACTGTTTCCACTGTTTCCCCATCTATTTCCCATGAAGTGATGACATACCTTAGAAGAGTCAAATTCATAGAAACAGAAAGTAAAATGGAGGTTACCTGGAGCTAGGGAGAAGGGAGAAAGGGTTTATTTAATGTGTAATGAGTTTCATATTTGCAAGATAAAAAGTTCTGAAGATCTAATTTACAACAATATGAATACACTTAACACTACTGAATGCCATACTTAAAAAAAGCTAAGACAGTAAACTTTATGTTCTGTGCTTTTCTACCACAACAGAAAAGGTGGGGGGGAAATGATAGAGACTTGAGTTCCTTCCTGCCTGACCCTGACCCTTTGACTTTGTAACTTTGGAAAGTCGACCTCTCAGTCTCTGTTTCCTTACCTTACTTAGATTTTGTAGTTACTATAAATATAAATGAAATCACGTGTGTGAACATTTTTCATAAACTATATGGTACTACAAAGATGGAAACCATTATTGTCAAGGAGGAAAGGGAGGAGAATCAGCCCTGGAGAACAGACCTGCCTCTAAACATTGCATCCCACATAGGTACTCTTACTCAGAAAACTGAAGCGAGACCCCTATGAGAATGAAGAGCAGAACTAAACATCAGGCATGCACCTCAAAGAGAAGGGGCTCACTGTGGCTTGCTGAGTACCCTCCATAGGGTCATGAGCGGGGTGACAGGAACAGAGTTGCTGTTTCAAAGAACGGTTTAAGAGAGCCTGGCTGTGGCAGACGCTGCACATTCTGCAGATAGCAGCTCACATTGCAAACCAAAGGGCCGTGTTGTGCACCTAGCGTCGAGGACTCTTGATCAGAGACTCCATGTTAAACAGAGCTGGGTGTAGATAAAGTCAGCAATTTCCTTTTCTATCTTTAAATTTACGTTTTACAAATGTCAAATGACTGCCTTGTTCTCATTTTAAAACTTGTGTTTTCAGATTAATGGTTTACCTGACAATCCTCAATAGAAGTTTGGAGCGTTTCCGTTTTAGTTAGGCGTTTTTGGTTGAGTTAAACAGAGGCTCACACAAGGAAATTCATAGAACAGGGTGTACATTATTATGAACATACACATGGGATGATAAAGGAAGCCTGTAACTCTAATAATAGCGTTGGTGAAAACGTGGATCTGGATTCACAGTCACGCAGGTGTTATACATAAACGTAGCTTAGCGAAACTCTACTCTCTGCTTCTTCCTCTCCTGCAGCAACAGGAAAATTCTGTGTTTCTTAGTTTAAACTGATAAATTCATTTTTCAATCCAGGCCACAGAGTCATGGGCTAGGTATGAGGTAGGTACTCTTAGGTTAGCCTTCAGCTGGTGGTAAGATGGGAAGAGGGGATCAAGGTCAACAAAAAACGTTGCTGCTTCAAAGGCAGGAGCTGTGAGCAGAGCAGTTTCCTTTAGAAAGGGTTATGGTGTGTTAGGTGGACTTCCCAGATGGCACTCATGATAAAGAACCCGCCTGCCTATGCAGGAGACCTAAAGAGATATAGGTTCGATCCCTAGGTAGGAAAGATCCCCTGGATGAGGGCACTCTAGTATTCTTGCCTGGAGAATCCCTTGGACACAACGAGTCACAAAGGTTTCGGACACGACTGAAGCAACTTAGCACACAGCACACGTGGTGTGTCAGGTAATGATTAACATTGGGGTCTTTGGGCAGATCCAATAAACAACACCTCTCTTACCCTCCTAGAGCAAACTAAGAAATAAAACAAAAGAGTTAGGCAGACAAGAGATTAAATATTACCTTTAATTCTGACAAAGGCTAACTTGGATACAGCTAGGTTTTAGGGCAAGGGGTTCTGCTAGATGAACCCCAGAATTATGTTGACTTCCCTATTCAGTCACAGAAATTACTGAGCCAAGCAGATCACCCCATAAGGGGTGGTTTTCTAGATAAGGCATGACATAGAAGAGCAGAGAAGAATCCCTATTTCCTTTAGACACTCTGATCCCAAAAGAAAAAATTGAGGAGCTAAGCAATGCATGCCCAGTTTCTTCCCAAGTTTACCAATCAAAATCGTCCACCTCTCCTGGGGCAGAATAAGTAGAAAGAGGCCAGGAGTGCTGCAGTAACTGAGCTCCCTGCACATGGAAGGAAACAGCAAAGGAGAGAAGAGATATTCCCCCTAACAATTGGTATTACTATTAATATCACAATTTCAATAGTGATCAACTAAGAACAAAAGGACAAATACCAGAGCACATTATCACTTTTTAAACTTAAAAAACACAGTAATAGGTTAAAAGCCTTAATGAGAATGCATTAGTTTGAAAAGAGAACGATTATTGCGGTGGTTCTTGGTAGCAAGGTATAAATGAAAAGAAATGTTGAGCTGGCCAAAACATTCATTTGGGTTTTTCATAAGATATTCTGGAGAAATCCAAATGAACTTTTTTGGTCAACCCAGTAGGATTTTAGGAGTCAGAATGGGAGGAATAATTCAATTGGATGATTAAAATACTGATTTTGACAAGTAAATAGAATCTGCCTCTTAGGATTTTTGGTGATGATTAAATAAATTAACACATATAAAGCTCTTAGCACTGTGCCTGGTACCTAGTTTTGCCCAATAAATGTTAGTACTCATGTGATGAAGAAAGCAGTGTTTGTATAAAAAGATTGTGGTAGGAAAATGGCAATGCTTATAATGCTTTCTAAGCTTCATATGTGAACTGACAAGCCCAGAAAACATTCTACTTGGTTTAGCAAATGGGTGGTAAATTCATTTATGTTCAGCTGTGTGACTTTTAGTGTCTTTAGCATAATACCTTAGGCTTCCGTGATAGCTCAGTTGGTAAGGAATCTGGCGGAATCTGGCTGAATCTGACTGAATCTGAAGGGATAGGCTACCCACTCCAGTATTCTTGGGCTTCCCCTGTGGTTCAGCTGGTGAAGAATCTTCCTGCAGTGAGGGAGACCTGGGTTGGATCCCTGGGTTAGGAAGATCCCCTGGAGAAGGGAAAGGCTACCCACTCCAGTATTCTGGCCTGGAGAATTCCGTGGACTGTAAGGTCCATGGGGTTGCAAAGAGTTGGACATGACTGAGCAACTTTCACTCACAGTATAATACCTTAAAAGCCCTAAATATGGTGTTTTTCCATAAAAGTTTGCCTCATTTAAATCTCTATTTCTCACTCTTTGTTATACTTGCATGTCTGAAAGTACATTCAGACATCCTTTTCTTATTTTATTCATTAACTACACATGATCATATAAATATAAAATATTACCTAGACTTCTATATTTCTTATTAATTAAAAGGTAGGCAATAAATGAAGCAGGGTGTTATGAACTGATGTGGAAAGCTATTCTAGATGTTATGATGACTGAAGAAACCAAGTAACAACAGTATGTCTAGTGTAATTTCATTTAGGACGGAAAGGAAGGAAAAGAAAGGGAGAGAAAAAAGAGAAGGAAGAAAAAGAGAGAAAAGGAGAAAGAGGAAGAAAGGCACCGCAAGGAATCAATTAATGTCTAAATATACATTAAAGGATTCGGAGAAAGCGATGGCACCCCACTCCAGCACTTTTGCCTGGAAAATCCCATGGACGGAGGAGCCTGGTGGGCTGCAGTCCATGGGGTCGCACGGAGTCAGACACAACTGAGCGACTTCACTTTCACTTTTCACTTTCATGCACTGGAGAAGGAAATGGCAACCCACTCCAGTGTTCTTGCCTGGAGAATCCCAGGGACGGGGGAGCCTGGTGGGCTGCCATCTATGGGGTCCGCACAGAGTCGGACACGACTGAAGCGACTTAGCAGCAGTAGCAGCATACATAAAAGGGTAGAGGAAGTTCTGGAAAGATCTCTGTGAAACCATTCTCAGAAAGAACAAGTATGAAATTGGTGGGAGGAAGGGAGAAAATAAAGTAGGGAACCAGGAAACAAAGGGGCACATTTAATTTTGACTTGGTATTGTCTGGACTTTTAATAGCATATATGCATTTTATCACCTGTATAATTTTAGAAATGGAATAGGGAAAATGGAATAAAAAATACTTAATCCCACAAATGAATTGGGATGACGACGACGATGATGACTGTCTTTTGGTTCAGTCTCCTCCTAGCTCTAGGTTTTGTTGTTCTTTTGATCACAATACCAAGACGACTAGCCTGGTCCCAAGGCTGCTCTCTTTTCTGCGGGCGCTCTTTCGGTCCTGTTGATGGTGTCTGGTGGATGTTCCCCCAGGCGTGCCTGAAAGCCTCCATCCTGGCCCGGGACTGCGCCACGGCCGCCGCCATCGTGTTCCTGAGCGACCGTCTCCTGTACGGGCTTGACGTCTCGGGCCAGCTGCTGCAGGTCGCCAAAGCGCTGCACAGGCTGCAGCCCGCGACGCCCATCGCCCCGCAGGTGGTCATCCGCCAGGCCCGAATCTCGATGCATGCAGGTAGGCTTCCTCCGGCGGGCCCCCCTTGTCCCGGAGGCGGCCCGTCCGGGGCTCGTCTGCCCTCGGGGCTCTTTGACTTCCGCGGGGCAGACGGGAACCGCGGCCCGCCGGCCTCCCTCTGCAGCCTCCCGCGCTCCCGCCGGCCGGCCTGCCGCGGCGCCCTTCCACCCGCCTCTTGCCAGCACAAAGGCCCTGGCATAAAGGGTTTCAGAGCCAAAAGCAATAGAGAAAATTGTGAAAGGGGGTGGAAAATACTAATTGGAGCTTTTGTCGTCTAACAAATCTGTCCCGCTGCTTTCAAACAGGGGTATCTGAATTGCTGTACTTCTGACCAAGAGCCTTTAAAAAGCAGATTAGAATTCTACTATTTTCTCTTAGCTCTCCTGTCTCCTTTCTGTAGGGCCACTTGACTATGCTAACAATAGAGCTGACAAACCCACTGAAGTAATTTGAGATTTTTTTTCCATCACTAGGAGCACCGGTACAGTACCTGATTAGGCCTTAAAGTATCTTTTTTTTTTTCTTTCTGTCACTTTGAATGAAATGAAAAATGAGGCTGACATTCTAACTGAGGCTGTAATGTAGAGGAGGGCTGGTGGGGGTAGGGGCCTGCTCTGTGTTACAGCAAAGTTCACTTCCATAGAATTCTTGAATTATTTAAATTACTGATAACCATAAGGTTTCCAAGAGTGAAAAAGTAAAGGACAAAAAGAGAATGCAAGTTGCCTCTCCCAGAAACAGAACTGGCTCATTTGTAAAACTGGGTTTAGCTATTGCTATTGTTTTAATAACTTTGTACTTGAAGAGGTTAAAATATCTTTTAACTACTTCATTTCCTTTGAAAAGGAACTGTACTGACTATACTGAATGAGACAGTTGCTGAATACAGAGAGGGGCAGAGATAAAAGGACAGAGAAATGGGCCTGTGGAGGCTAACTTTTCAAAAGCCCAAGCTCATTCACTCTCAAGTTCTTGCAGCTGTGTGTAAATTGTACCCGGGTCGTCTTATAGAGTTTTCTAAAGTAACTACATCAACAGAGTTGAACTTAGGAAATAAAAAGTGTTACTTCAAATATCCATAATTGGGGACATTTTTATAATGTTTGGGGTTTATCATCTTTAAAGTATGAGAGAAACCTAACCACTAATGTTCCTCCTGACAGCATCAGATGGAATGGTGTGTCAGCAGAACGTTCTCTGGGGAGGGGGCGGTGGCACCGAAAAATGAGGGATGCGTGTGGGCAGGCAGTGTCCTAACGTCTGTTCTCACTAAATAGAACTTGGAACAGAGGGCATGTCTTATAATACACTGATTTGCTGTAGTGCAACATGTTAATCAAGGTCAAGTTGGTAGGCAGGCGTGTTGATAGCTTTGCTTTACACAAGCAAATAATCTTTTCACTTATTTGGTTGGTTGGTTGTCTCTCACATCTCTAACCAAGGTAGTATCGAGTTTTTCTCCTGATGATGGGTTAAGCCTTGCTACCATCATGAGCAGTACACTTCTCTGCCCACATATCATATGTCTAAGGTAAAAGTCCTAGATCTTATTCTCCAACAGTTGGAGTTGTCATTTCCTCAAAGATAGTACCAGAGGTGCCACAAGAAGACAAACTCAGCCTCAGGATTAGGTGCTTACTTGTGAACATCTGCCCCCAAACATCCCTTGAGCTTCTACCTACTCTGGGTTTCCCAGAGAGAGAGGGGGGCTTAGAGCAGGGGTGGTGTCCTGGAAAGCAGAGAAGGTACAGGGGAAGGGCATCTCAATCCCCAGCATTTGGGAAACGATGATGGAGCAGAAGTGTGTGCGATACTATAAGGGTAAGGAAAAGGAACGAAAATAATGCGAGGGGACAGCACAGTCTTCTTGTTTTGCCCTTTGACTTAGCCTTCCTGGTACCCACTCAAAACACATTCCAAAGGTCTGAGTATTCAACATCATGAGATTTCAGAGGCAAAAGAGGATGCCCTGGGCCTGCTCAGCTCACTCTTGCCTGAAATTAGACAAAACGTTTCAAGCCACAATTAGAAATATAGATTCAGACTTACAGTTCCATTAACATGGAGAAGGCGGAATCTTCTCCCATTACATAAATATAGTAAATTCAATGTTTTTAAATGCATGAAAGATAGATGTTCAAAGTCAGAATAGTAGATTACTGCTCCTGACACTATAGCCAAAGGGATTTACACTTGGATACAGTCTAAGCGAAGGGATTGCTGCCTTAATTCCTGTGCAGGGACAGGGCCTTGGGCTTCGTGGGGTGCAATATTTGCATAAAGCTGGAATTCTTAAAAGTCTGCGCAGCCATGAAATGGGACCGAACTGCTCTACCAACCCAACTAGAGAAGTAGGGGAGGGAAGCCTGCTCTCTGCCCAAGCTCTGAGATGGAAGCCAAATATATACATATGTTTTGTTGTTATTGTTCAGTCACCCAGTCATTCCTGACTCTTTGCGACCCCATGGACTGCAGCACTCCAGGCCTCCCTGTCCCTCACCATCTCCCGGAGCTTGCCCAAGTTCAGGTTCATTGCATTGGTGATGCCGTCCAGCCATCTCATCCTCTGATGCCCTCTTCTTCTCCTGCCCTCAATTTTTCCCAGCATCAGAGACTTTTCTAATGAGTCGTCTGTTTGTATCAGATGATCAAAATACTGGAACTTCAGCTTTAGCGTCAGTCCTTCCAGTGAATATTTAAGGTTGATCTCCCTTAAGATTGACTAGTTTGATCTCCTCGTAGTCCAAGGGACTTTCAGGAGTCTTCTCCAGCACCACAGTTCAAGGGCATCAATTCTTTGGTGTTCTGCCTTCTTTATGTCCAGCTCTCACAACCGTACCTGACTCCTGGGAAGACCACAGCCTTGACTATATGGACTTTTGTCAGCAGAGTAATGTCTCTGCTTTTCAACACACTGGCTAGGTTTGTCACCGCTTTTCCTGCCAAGAAGCAATTGTCTTCTGATTTCATGGCTGCAGTCCCTGTCCACAGTAATTTTGGAGCCCGAGAAGAGGAAATCTGTCACCGCTTCCGCTGTTTCCCCTTCTATTTGCCATGGAATAATATATGTATATATCCATCCAGAAAGAAATAGCAGCAAGTCTGTGCCAGGGGTCCATGTGGAGTCTGAATTTACCCACAATTACCCCAGCAAGTAATTAAGAGAAAACTAATTCAGTACTGAAATTTCTGGGGCCTAGCAGACCAAGGACAAACCTATGCTCCAGAGAAACATCCACACTCCAGAGGTGTCTCTCAATGTCCCGACCAGAAAGGTACACAGTGTCGCTTCTGCCGCGTCCTCTGTCCACAGTAGGTCACGGGGCCACTTCAGGCTCAGGGGAAGGAAAATAGATTCTAGATTCCACTTCTTGTTGGAGGAGTGGCAGGGTCACATTGCAAAAGAACATGTGGGTCAGAAGAGATTGTTGTGACCGCCTTTGGAACACACTCTGCCACAATCAGGTATATGGCTGTGTGTGCACTCTGAAATAGGGTGGTCCGGGAAGGCCTTATGAGACAGTGAAGTGACATCTGAGCAAAGACCTAAAGGAGAAGGGAGCAAGCTTTGTACATATCTGAGACAGAAGCATTCCAGACTAAAATAATTGTAAATACAAAGACCCTGACTTGGGAACAAGCCTGACAGGTTCAAGGAATAGTCAGGAAGCCACTACCACCAAAGTAGGAATGAGGATGCGGGAAAGAATGGTAGAGATGAGGTCAGAGAAGTCCTAGAGGCCAGACCATGTAGGGCTTAGAGGGACCTGGAAGCGGAAATGGATAAAAGGATAAATGATTGAGATTCCTACTTACATTCATAGATTAGGCCTATGAATTAGGTTAGGCCTATGAAACAGTCATTCATAGGTTAGGCCCCTCCTATGTAGTGTTGATGAAGTCAGTGAAAAGTTTACAAAGAACTTCTCTACCAACCCCCTAAAAAATTCCTTCCTGATAATTCTATTGTGGTCTAGTTGCTAAGCTGTGTCTAACTCTTTGCGACTCCATGGACTGTAGCACACCAGGCTCCTCTGTCCTGGTGGGGTTTCCCAGGCAAGAATTCTGGAGTGGGTTTTTTGTCTCCTTCTCCAGGGGATCTTCCTGACCCAGAGATTGAACCTGGGTCTCCTACCTTGCAGGCCGTCTCCTGCATTGCAGGCGGATTCTTTACCAATTGAGCCAGCAGGGAAGCCCTGATAATTCTGTAAATAGTCCTGTTCACTTCACAGGCAACTCAACCCTACTTTTGGAGTAGAGTCCTGGCATAGTTTTCACAAGAAGGAGATGCAGCCTCTGAGAAAGGTTTGCCTATACTTCTCAAGCCTTACTCTGTATGAATGGATTGTTTATTCATGTAAGTGAATACGTGTGTATACATATACACATGTATACACATGTGAATCTAATTGCAGTTTCAGTTACTACATAACTTCCCGTCTTACCGATTCCTGAAAACCGCATCTTCTTTTTCACTTCTGTGTGTGATGTAGTTACTGATTTTAAAGTTTAATATAGGATGTTTCCCTGTTATAACGTGTTAACCTTAGAGCATGAATAGCAGTAGTATTTAAAGCACGTGTTCAGAACTAATTATGTGGCATTTGGTTGCTTCTCTTCAGGGAAACTTTTAAAAGCCGAGTATATCCTGAGCAGTCTAATAAGCAACAATGGAGCAACGGGTAAGGTGCTGTCATATCGTCACCATAACCTTCACGCACCGTCCCTACCAGAATTCCAGTTCAGAAACAACTCAGTGACCTCGTAGTTACTGTGCACTGGATATTCCCGAACTCCCCGGAACTGGCTCTGCCCCGATGAAAGAAGTGGCTTTGGTCAAGCAGTTTACTTCTCTGTGTTCCCATTTTCTCTTGTCAAAAATGAAAACAAAACCACCAAGTCTTCTAATATTGCCCTGCTTTATTGTGGAGGGTGTTACCTAATCAGCATTCGTTGTGAAAGTAGGTAACTCCCTGGGCTTCAGAAAAGGCTCAGCTGAAGCTTTGTAAAGAATTATGAATGAAAATTAAGCCTGTAAGTTCAGGAGAATACACTTACAGCTTTATGTATTTAAGTGATCTGAAAAATAAACTGTATTTGGCTACAGAGAAAATGTAATAAAAACGTATTTTGAAATGGATTTCTTAGAATATTTAATCATACATGAAAGGAAGGAAGTCCTAATAGTTGAGTAACAAGTAATTTAAGCCTCAGATATCTTGTCTGAATTTCTAGGCATTCAACAAGTGTCCCAACAAGTTGAACACAATTCCCAGCCAACTTTTTTTATCCTTATTTTTTGGCTGTGCCACGCACGGCATGTGGGATCTTAGTTCCTGGACCAGGGATTGAACCTATGCCCCCTGCGATGGAAGTTCAGTGTCTTAACCACTGAAGCTAGGGAGGTCCCCTAGTTGACTTTTAAGCTCAATATACTTGGATATAAGGTCCCAAACTCCTTGAAACTTGTAGACATTTCCAGTGGGAAGCCAACTGGACGTAAAAATATTGACCATACAAAGCCACCATCACTAACCTACAACATGCATCTTTCCCATCTTCTGCACTCCCCAGCACACACACATGTAGATTAAAAGCCAGGGAGAAAGTAAGGGGGTCAGTGTGGCAGAGAGCAGTGAGAGATTATGATAAAGAGCCTGACTATTTTTGATGTTTGGCCACTGGCAGTTATCCGGCCCCAGCGTCTTCCCCTTGTGCCCCACATCTGGACAGGCTGAGGTTTTTTTAAGCTCATTTATCAGTAAACCTTGGCCTAGCTTGTGGGAACCTTAACCCCAGCCCCACACCCTAATCAAAATAAAAAGAGAAGCCACCCACCACTCCCTTCACTTAAGTCAAACGGACCAGCAGAGGTGCCTTCCCTGCCCTCCTCAGAAAGGCTCATTATGTGAGCACTAAATCTTTTCATATCCCCTCAGTGCATGTATGGAACCATCAGTTTCAACATCCAAACCAATTTCGGGTGAATGGGATGGATCCCGCCCTCCTCTCAGGAACCGCAAGACAGTGGGGGTGATGCTGTAATTAATTAATCTGGGAAGCCTTGGAGGCAAGACCATTGAGGATGAGCCCTGCAGTAGGAGTTGGAGGGAGCAGAATCCCAGGTAGTGGGAATGACAAGTGCAGATACCATGAAGCAAGTGTGTGTGTGCCTGCACGCATGCAGGTGTTCAGTCGTGTCTGACTGTTTAGGACCCTGTGGACTGTAGCTCACCAGGCTCCTCTGTCCGTGAATCTTTCCAGGCCAGAGTACTGAGGCAGGTAGCCATTTCCTACTCCAGGGGATCTTCCCGGTCCAGGGATCGAACCCGCATCTCTTGCATCTTCTGTATTGACAGGCAGATTCTCTACCACTAGCAAGAGTTGGCTGCTCTTATAAGGGACACAAGCAGAGCCCAGTTGGTTATGGGGAGAGGTGGGGACCAGGCAGGAGTCAACTCCTGTGAAGGCTTGTAGGTTATAGGTTAGACCTTATTCTACATACAGAGAAGAGATTGTCTACCGAATCTATGTCACGTGTTCATGAAGGCTTCCATGACCATAGTTTTATTTCACCAGGCTATTTCTGTAATAATTCAAGGCCAAAAACGTTTTCCTTTCCCCCTCTCTTTTATTGTAGGTACCTGGCTGTACGGAAATGAAAGCGACAAGGTCCTAGTGCAGTCAGTCTGCATACAGATAAGAGGGCAAATTCTGCAGAAGCTGGGTACGGTCATCCTCTCAGTCTCATTTACCAAGTCTGCCTAAGAGATTTCACTGTGGGCTTTTCTCACTGGATCTGGTTGATATTGTTCCACTTCCCTTAGTTTCCTCATCAAAAAGAGACTGACACTTAAGATGCCAGGAATATTATGAGCATTAACAAAACAAAATAGTTTTCTGTTGCGTTTTGTTAAAGAAACTTGCGTTTCTATATTGTGACTTTGCTTGGTAATATTTCTGGCATCTGGCTGTCAGTTCAGCAGGACTCCATGTGATAAGTGACGCTCTTACTCTAAACCTATGCTGATAACTGGGCTTCCCAGATGGCGCTAGTGGTGAAGAATCCACCTGCCAGTGCAGGAGATGCAAGAGACACGAGTTCAGTCTCTGGGTCAGGAAGATCCCCGGAGTAGGGAACGTCAGCCCACTCCAGTATTCTTCCCTGGAAAATTCCATGGACAGAAGAACCTGACAGGCCACGTGCAGTCCATGGGGCTGCAAAGAGTCAGATATGGCTGAGTGCACGCACACACCCTGATAACTTACCCATGTGTTCCTCGGAGGGTATTTCTGAATTTTGCTAGCAAAGCTTGCTGCTAAGTCACTTCAGTCGTATCCGACTCTGTGCAACGCCATAGACGGCAGCCCACCAGGCTCCCCTGTCCCTGGGATTCTCCAGGCAAGAACACTGGAGTGGGTTGCCATTTCCTTCTCCAATGCATGAAATGAAAAGTGAAAGTGAAGTCACTCAGTCGTATCCGACTCTTAGCCACCCCATGGACTGCAGCCTACCAGGCACCTCCATCCATGGGATTTTCCAGGCAAGAGTACTGGAGTGGGGTGCCATTGAGGACCTTAATTGTATTTTTAAATGCAAACTAATTGAAATTTTTAAACAGAAGGTGGTAATTGTTTTCTTGAACATAATGGAGATAATCATTTATATATTAATATATTTCATATGTACACATGTGATATGTAATATTTCTTACTGTTTCCCTGTGAAAGGGAAAAATTATCTGTATTAAACCAACCGGAAAAGCAGATTGTTGTTTTTCTAGCAGTTTACTATCTGCTCATTGCTGTCAATCTAGTCTAGTTGTAAATTTTCTTACAAAATGCAAAGTCATCTTTCTGTATTAATTTTTAAAAGTATTTTCTGACACAAGAGCACAGATACTAGCAATTTGTCCTGTCTCCTTTTTCCAGGGATGTGGTATGAAGCAGCAGAGTTAATATGGGCCTCGATCATGGGATACCTGACACTTCCTCAGCCAGATAAAAAGGTTGTTTGTCTCATATTTATTTTCTCATTTCCTATATTTGCCTTTGGTAAGTTATTACCTTATGGCACAATTGAGTTTATAATTTATCAATTTTATTGGTTATATTTGTGTTGATTCGTCTGGTTTATTGACGCCAAAGCCTTTGACTGTGTGGATCACAATACACTGTGGAAAATTCTGAAAGAGATGGGAATACAGACCACCTGACCTGCCTCTTGAGAAATCTGTATGCAGGTCAGGAAGCAGCAGTTAGAACTGGACATGGGACAACAGACTGGCTCCAAATCAGGAAAGGAGTACGTCAAGGCTGTATATTGTCACCCTGCTTATTTAACTTCTATGCAGAGTACATCATGAGAAACGCTGGGCTGGAAGAAGCACAAGCTGGAATCAAGATTGCCAGGAGAAATATCAATAACCTCAGATATGCAGATGACACCACCCTTATGGCAGAAAGTGAAGAGGAACTACAAAGCCTCTTGATGAAAGTGAAAGAGGAGAGTGAAAAAATTGGCTTAAAACTCAACATTCAGAAAATAAAGATTATGGCATCCGGTCCCATCACTTCATGGCAAATAGATGGGGAAACATTGGAAACAGTGACAGACTTTATTCTCTTGGGCTCCAAAATCACTGCAGATGGTGACTGCAGCCATGAAATTAAAAGATGCTTACTCCTTGGAAGGAAAGCTATGACCAACCTAGACAACATATTAAAAAACAGAAGTTAATTTGCCTACAAAGGTCCATCTAGTCAAAGCTATGGTTTTTCCAGTAGTCATGTATGGATGTAGGAGTTGGATTATAAAGAAAGCTGAGCGCCAAAGAATTGATGCTTTTGAATTGTGGTGTTGGAGAAGACTCTTGAGAGTCCCTTGGACAGCAAGGAGATCCAACCAGTCCATCCTGAAGGAGATCAGTCCTGGGTGTTTATTGGAAGGACTGATGCTGAAGCTGAGACTCCAATACTTTGGCCACTTGTTGCAAAGGACTGACTCATTGGAAAAGACCCTGATGCTGGGAGGAATTGGGGGCAGGAGGAGAAGGGGACGACAGAGGATGAGATGGCTGGATGGCATCACCAACTCAATGGACATGAGTTTGAGTGAACTCCAGGAGTTGGTGATGGACAGGGAGGCCTGGTGGGCTGCAGTCCATGGGGTCACGAAGAGTCAGACAGGACTGAGCACAAGCATGAATGAATGAACAGTAGGACCAGAAACATTTAAAAACTCCCTCTCTGTCTTGCTCATCCTTACTCACAACTAGACTCCTGGTATGTATTTAGTGTTTCTCTATATATTTGCAACTATCTGTTTGTATATTTATTTCTACTGATCCATTTATTTCTACTGGTATTGATTTTATTATATATTTAGCCTTTACCTCATTCCATAGCAAAGTTGGTATGGCTCAATTGCATTCTGTAAAATCATTCTCCTTTGGTTAAGTGGGAAAAGACCTCAGCCGTTTACATAGCATCTTTATTTGAGAAATTGAGAAGCAACATTAGCTTTCCTTGATGTACTCATCCTCTGTGACTGTGAGAACATTCTCCTCGTTAACTGAAGCTTTGGGTTATACATTTCCCTGAACTGTGTTAGCAACACTGCTGCCTACAATCCTTTTAACAACACAAATGGAGCTGGGGGTGGGAACTCTTGTTTGGGTCAGTTCTGTATACCTAACATTGTGGACAAGTTCATGTCGACGATCGAGCAAAGCCCTGCTAAGAAATAGCTGAGTTTATATTATGCCCATTCCTCAGGATGTGATCATCTTTCAAGCCCAGTGACATCCAGTCAAGAAGTATCTTCAGAGTCATAATAACAAATGATAATAATAAGCAATGGTTCATACGGAGGGCCAATCGTTGACTTTGGGACTTGAGAGCAAGAATTGACTGTAAGTTCCTCATCTGCGTTTTGTTTGTATTTCCTTGCAGGGCATTTCCACATCGCTAGGTATATTGGCAGACATCTTCGTCTCCATGAGCAAGAAAGATTATGAAAAGTTTAAAAGCAATCCTGACATTAACCTGGTAATCATCACTTGGCGAAACTACGGTGCAGAGTGGCATCACCTACAAAACTGTCAGTGTCATTCTTGGTTCATTCTCTCTCCAAGAGTCAGGGAGAGTATCTCCCTGTATCTCCCCTCACAGTATCTCACAGTGTCTCACAATATCTCCCCTCTTCGAGTAATGTGAACAAGCCTGAGGAACAGTTCCTATGCTGTCCCATTTGGCTGTATTACCCCAGCACCAGACCTACAGAGGTATTAGGGGAAAAAAAAGAATGAATGAAAAAATGAAATCAACGTGATAAATGCTTTGAACCCCATGATTTCCTTTCAGATTATCACAAAATTCAGTTTCTACACTTGAACTCTCTCAATGACAAAGTAAAAGGGTAATAACTTTAAGACTTTAATTACAGTCTGTTCAAATCAGGGCATCAGTTGCTTGTCCAGGCTCTTATCTGTAATAGTCATGATTATAAATATTTATTTATTGTTTTATAACTCAAGAAGTGTGTGTACATATGTATGTGAGCCACACGCACCACATCTACCTAGGCGTAAGGTAGAGCAGAAGGTGTCACTCCCATTTTAGAGGAAAGTAAACTGAGGTCTAGAGAAACTAGGTAACCTCCGCAACCTGCACAGTCAGTAAGAAAGAGAACTGGGAGCAGACACCAGATCTCTAACCAGTTCAGAGCATTGCACAGACATTGACTGCTTTCCTGCACTGCACTCAAATTGACATTTTAATAGTATCATCAACATTGCCTTTTTTTCAAATGCCAAAACTACAATTGTAACTGTACTCAGTACTAATTAGTGTAGCGTAAGAACACATATCAGAGAAGGCAATGGCAACACACTCTAGTACTCTTGCCTGGAAAATCCCAGGGACGGGGGAGCCTGGTGGGCTGCCGTCTATGAGGTCGCACAGAGTCGGACACGACTGAAGCAACTTAGCAGCAGCAGCAGCAGCAGCAAGAATACATATAGCTTGCGGCTTCTACTCTGAATCTTAGCAAAATGTTGCTTTTGCTATCAGACAGACCAAAACACAGGAAAGGGGTTATGTTCCTTGTCCAGTGACGTTATCTCTGAGGATTGTTTAAAATTGCAAACTGCCCTCCCGCCTTGGACCTCCTTGACCTCTTCTTACTGTATTTTTCTCTGGAACATTTATTGCCATCTCAAATATTACACACTTTACTTATTTTGTGTGTTTTTGATCCCCTCCCCTTAATAGAAAATAAGTTCATTGCAGGCTCACTGTCTCCTCTCTCCTTCGTGGCTAGAACAGCGCTTGGCACGTGGGACTATTCAATACATATTTCTGGAATAAATGAATGAATCTTGTTTGCTATGAAATTGTACATTAAAGCCTTCTTTGCCAAGAACAATGCATAAATCATTAGTGAATCTGACTGCAAAACGCTCAGAGTTCTGTGAACAGAGAGCTGCATGATCCTTTGAAGAAACTAGTCTGAATTACTTTGCGTGGGCAGGCAAACTACAAATGTTGGCACGTGTGAGGCTGTCTCTGTGGTGCGAGTTGGGGATGGATGGTGTATGGGTGTGGGGGAAAGGATGGTCAATGTCCTGGGGTCTTTGCCCACTTACTCTTTCTTGGCACTGTTCTGAAATGGTTGTGGTGAGGCGTAGGGCACCCCTCAGAATCTTGAAAGAAAAGCAAGGGAATTTTATAGCCTGTCTTTTGCTAATGGGTAAATAATTGTCAACAGTATACACTCGGCCTCTTGTTTTCTCACAATACACTTGGACTTCTGTTCCCTCGCAGCGCTTGCTGAAGGAGTTTGACCACCACTTGCTGTCAGCCGCTGAAGCCTGCAAGCTGGCGGCTGCCTTCAGCCCCTACACGCCCCTCTTCGTGCTCACAGCTATGGTAAGCAGGGCATAGCCCGTCCTTGCTCCTCTCCCCAGTGACAGACATCACCAGGGGGAGGGGAGAGTCGCACCTTAAGATAGGATTTGTGTGCATCACTAGGTAATTGTGAGCGGACTTCATGTATGTAGAGGTCAGATCAGCCAGAGTAGTGACATCCTGCTGATGGGGAGCTAAGTTACTGCAACCGGGGGATATGATGTCAGAATCACCTAAAAGCCCTTTCAAAATACATATTCTTGGGCTCTACCCTAAATCCACTACATGTAAAGGCCTGGGATTCTTACCCAGAAATCATTCATTATGGAATACCTCCCAGGTGATCCAAATATCCAGAGGGATTGGGAAGCCACAAGTCTATTGTTTTGACCATCAATAAACAAATTATGTGTTTGTATATAACAAAATTATTTCGTCCATGTCCCATGTATAGACTCTGTTTGCTGAAAATAACATTAGCAACAATGACAGCAATTTTATCATCTTTGATCAAAAGCATCAGGGCTACAGTAGGATGGAAGCTAAAACTAATTTCTTACCCCATTCGTGCCAACCAATCACATATGTCCTAGCCCCTTCTCCTGAGGCATCAAAAAGACCACAGGTCCCTGACTCAATGTTTATGTATTTTTATTAGAATATCCATGGCACATTTTTTTTAAATACTATTTCTAATATCTGTCCTCTAGGAATGGAAACTTTTCCTGATTCACTTCCAGTTTCTAATTCAGTGTCTGATTTTGTATCTGATATTTTCCTCAGAATATCCGTGGCACATGCCTCTTGTCATATAGTAGTTCTAAGGACTGTCCTCCAGGAATGAAAAATTCATATCTATGTGAAGCCAAAGAAGCCTTTGAAATTGGCCTCCTCACCAAGAAATGTGATGAACCAGTTACGGGAAAACAGGAGCTCCATAGTTTTCTTAAAGCTGCTTTTGGTCTCACCACTGTGCACCAAAGACTCTATGGGGAGATGGAGACCGTCCAAACAGCCAGTCAGCTCTGTAGTGAAGCTATGGGAAAGCTGTATACGTTCAGCAATTCCTCCAGAAGTCAGGAGAGAGAAGCTGTCTCTCAGGAAATCATGTCTGTTATCATCCGGGTGAAGGAACAGTTACAAGTTCAAAGCTTCTCAAATTTAGATGACAAGTCTTATGTTCCAGAGGGATTCAGGCGTGGGTCAGAGAAGCCCCTCTTACTTGGGCAAGTGGATTTCCCCAAAATCCTTGGAGCCTATTCACAGCACCACACTTCAGTGTGTGAAATATTTGAAAGCACGTGTGGAAACAACAAAAATAAACAGAAAGGTATGAAAACAGGAGTCTGTATCACGGATCTGAAAACAGAAACAAAAAACATAGATACCGTGAGTGCCACGGAGGACAAAGCACATTTTGAAAAAGGCATGGTGATATCTTCCTCCCAAATGGCAATGAACAGTCAGGAGAAACTCAGGAGGGCGGGAAGGAGAAACTGGGCCGGTTCTGATGCGTTTCGAGTCTCCGTGGATGAAGATGTGGAGACCGAAGCTGAGTCAACAGACCACAGCAGCGGTGGGGGAGCTGTCCTGAACAAGTCTCTGAGTGACAGCCCAAGCTCCAGTTCTTGGAGCAAGTTATCAGGGTACCAGTCTTCTACAAGCTGGGAGGAAGTGAATTATGTTGATGATATGTCCGCAGGAAGAGAGCTGAGCAAGGACGAGCATCTTGTGGACACGCAGTGTTCCACTGCCCTGTCAGACGAGCAGGAAGTGAATGGGGCGAGCAGAGCTGAGCACCCATTGTCTTCAGAGCTGCACGGTCTCTCTCTCCAGGTGCCCAGGGATGACAGTTTAGAGTCTTCTCAAGGTCAGCTGCACGAGTCCATGCCCTTGGCAACCTTCCCACCTCATAGCACAACAGACATTTCATTGGCCTCTGGTGGAGGGCGGTTTAAAGGAGGCATGCAGGAAGTTGGAAATGTGGGGTCCAGAAATACTTCTGCTCATTCCAGACCCTCATTTTGTTCTGCTTCTTGGACTTCTGATTCTGGTTGGCCTAAGAATGTGGCCTCATATCCTTCCATCCAAGAAGAAGAAACCTTTGAAACAATTGATGAGTTTCGAGATATCAACGGTGATGCCAAGGACGAGGATGAAGAAGAGAAGAGAGAAGAAATCAAAGGAGGCACAGGTCCTCCATTTAAAGATAGCCCCTGCTGGGTTGACCCGGAAGGAGAAATAGCAGAAAGAGCAGAGGATGTTCCCGTAGACTTCCACTCAGTCGTGGACGAGTCTCTGGACGAAAGTTCCACAGTAGCATGTAACTCTTACACTCCTCATTGGCTTGTTCAAAACCCTAACTCAGGAAAAAATGGTTGCTCAGTCAAAGAGCAGGGCATTGACCCTGATGCCTCCACGGTGGGTGAGGAGAGCCCACTGCTGGGCAGTGCAGATGTTCACACCACGAGCACACGTGGCTCCCCTAGACCGTGCACTTGGAAGCAGCCGCACATTCAGGGAGCCCAGATCCCCAGTTCCTCAGTAAGCAGTAAGACTTCCACCCCTGTCCTCAGCGAGGACTGCACTACCACGGAGGAAGCAAATGAACCTGGAAACCTGCTAAACTGCAGCCAGAACTCCAGCCTATCCTCACCTTGGTGGCTGAAATCACCGGCAATCTCCAGTGGTTCTTCTGAGGGAGAAAATCCATGGTCTTTTCTGAATTCCAGTGGAAGTTCTTTTGTTTCATTGCCAGGAATGACAAAGCAGGCGATCCTTGAGGCCCGCACCCTGCAGCCTGATGACTTTGAAAAACTCTTGGCAGGGGTGAGGCATGATTGGCTGTTCCAGAGACTGGAGCATACAGGCGTTTTTAAATCCAGCCAGCTCCACGGAGCACATAGTAAGTACACCCTTTCAGGAAGCAACTCTGTATGTTGAGGGCCCTCTGACGTTTCTGTTCCGTGGATCACTTAAAGCTCGTGAAAGGTATAGACAGCTGTGATGCTTTGTGAGTACACAGAGAAAGATGTAGTTCTGGGGCCTTCTTCACTCTGTGATGGACTCTAAAGGTTGCAAAGAATAGAGGCTCACTCAAGCTGCCTCATACATTGGAGATTTGCTACATAGGCAGTAAGGGAGGATCTTACCGACCGTGCGTGGGAGCAGTCATCAGTCAGGGTTTGAAACAGCTCTAGATGCCGTATATACTATCTCTCTCCTCTGTTGATTCTCATTGCCGCAGCTGGTTTTTCTGTTTCCCATTCAAAACTCCAGGGAATGGAGTTTGTCCTAGTTACACATCATCCTTCTAGTAGGTACTCGTCATGTTCACACCTTTGCTGAGTGGTTTCTTGCCAGGCTCTGCATTGATCACCTGCATTTAGCCGCTGCTTCCTGCCTCAGGAACAGCACAAGGAAGCCTGAGCTGGGGCCACCCAGCAGTCAGCGTGTCTAACGCAGCTTAGAAGCGGTGGAGAAGCTGGGGAGAAGACAAAAGAAGGTTCTTCTCTTAGCCCAGAGGATCACATTGTAATAGCCTCCAAGGTACTGAAGAATTATTTGAATGAGGAAAAAAACTATTGTAAAATGCCTTTCAGAGGAAACAAGCTATGTGGATTGCTAAGTACTGGATACTAATGTAGTAGTTCTCAACACTGGTACCACATGAGAATCTCCCAAGAGGCTTTTTAGCTCTTTAAATCTCCCAATGCCTCACCGCAGAGATTCCAGTCTCACGTGTCTATGGTGTGGGTCCAGGCATCTGTATTTTTTGAGCTCCCCAGTGATTTTTTGTATAAAGCCAATGTTACGAACTTCTGCTTCAAAGTATTTCAGTGTTTTACCTGGCACCTTGAAGTCAGACTAAAAGATCAAATTGTGGCCAGAAGAAGCAACATTTTCTAATAATAGGGTTTCCCTGCTTACTATGAGTTTATGCAGTTCCAAAGTCACATTTCTGAGAGTTAGGTAGCGGCTTTACTGTTTTGTCTGTGTGCCATTTTATGGGTGAAAAAGCACCTGGGAGGAAGCAAGCCCCAAAGTTGAAGAAACTGGACAAGTTATGCATCCTCTCCTTGCTCCTTCCCTTCATTCACTGCCCTTTCTACATGGGTGTGCAGAAAGAAACTGGACGAGTTATGCATCCTCTCCTTGCTCCTTCCCTTCATTCACTGCCCTTTCACATGGGTGTACATGCAGCCCACCTTCATTTCCTTCCCCGGCTTCTCTGAGTCACCCAACCCTGAGCATCATCTCTCCACAACCTCAGTCGTCTCCTTCCTCCCCACCCCAAACCTGTAGGCTTATCTCATTTTAAATATTCCCTTCTCCTGAGTCTCCTGTTCATTTATTCATTACCACAACCTAGTCTCTGGAGGTCCTTGTTCACTTTATTTTAACTTGGATCTCAAAATGTTGCATTTCTTTCTTAGGGTTCATGTTGGTCTTCCCCCTCAAAGAGATCCTTTTTTGCTTGCGCTGATCTTTCTTTCTTTAAGGTGAAAACAACCCTTATTTTTTCCTCATTATCTTTTTCTTTTTCAGTTGAGTTTTCATCTTTGTACAGTAGCTATATTTTCTCAGTAATTCCTGGAGTTTCCCAACTTAAAATATGTAAGAGAAAATCCGGTTGAACTTTCCTATGGAATCTAAGATCCCTGAAGTTGCCAGGAACTTTTGGAGAAAAATTATTCAACTTATTTCTATCTATATGATCTCACATAGGTAGCAGCCTCTTTTATTTGAGATTCCCAGATAATCAGAAGAAGTTGTATTCACATGGCACTTGTTCTAAGATGATCTCTGGGCTTTTGCTGTTTGAAAAGCCCCTTTTTTTCCATTACTTTCATAAAGAAGCTCTGGCCTTAATACCTTGCCATCACAAACAAGAGATTTTGTGAATCAAAGGCAATTTTCATTGTAATTTCTCAAACTTTGCCTTTTTATTGTACTTCACTAACGTTTTAGTAATAGTCATAGAACAGGATAAAATTTGAGAAAATATATTAAAAAATTGAATATGTCAAATGAACACAGATTGGTACCTGTGTTACAATTCATCTTATCTGTGAATTGCAAGATCTTTTTGAAAAATAAGGTCAGTATTCATCTTATCTTTTATTCAAGGTGCTCTTTTGTTAAAATATTCCAAGAAATCTGAACTGTGGACAGCCCAAGAAACTGTTGTATATTTGGGGGACTACCTACATGTGACAAAGAAAGGCAGACAAAGAAATGCATTTTGGGTACATCATCTTCATCAAGAAGAAACTCTGGGCAGGTATTGCTTGAAAACATATATAATAATGTGTAATGGCTTGATTTGTCCCTTCTGTTAAGTAATTGTTTATGAGACTATAAAAAGGCTGGAAAAAGTGGCTAAATGTTTTCTAATTCAGCTCCTTTTCCTCTTCCTCATTAGCTAATTAATAACAGTTACCATAGATGGTTGGATGGCATCACCGATTCAACAGACATGAACTTGGGCAAACTCCAGGAGATGGTGAAGGACAGGGAGGCCTAGTGTGCTGTAGTCTGTGGGGGTCACAAAGAGTCAGGCATGACTCAACTGAGCAACAACCACCATAGTCAGAGAACCCACATTATGTCAGCCATTGGGCTGGATGTTTTATGTACATGATTTTAAACCCCTTGGAGAACATTAACCCCATGGTACAGATAAGAAAAATAGAGTTTCTTGCCATATGACAAGTCAGAGAGTCTTGAACACTCTCATTGAAAATGCTGGCAAAAAAGGCTAGTTAAACCATGCAAGCCACACTTCTGATTAAATGAGTGAGCCTGGAAGAAACGGCACAAAACTCCTCTGAGGCCAGTAATGAAACATATTCAGGGTTATAAGTGAATGCTGATTCCTTAAGACACTTCTCTTTAGAGGTTTTGGGCAGGGGTGGGATGAGGGAGCAACTCGTGATAAAAGTTACGCATGAAAGGGGATGAGTTCAGAGACCACTGATATAAAGCATTGACTCAGGAATGACTATATCCTCAGAAACAAAAACAAAGGTTAATTTAAAAAATGCCATGTCACTGAAGCAAATAACCTACAAAGATTTTTTGCTTGGCCCTAATTCTTGATGACAACTTTAAGCAAAACTCACCTGCAAATTAGTGTTCACAGGTGGTCCTCGTTTGGTATAAGGCCTAATTTTATACCATATGCATATTTTAAAGAACCTATGGAGCAAGACTGTTAAAGTTGACCTTGCTCTTTTCCCAAATCCAAAAATTATTAGAAATAAATAGGAAGAGAAAAAGAGAGAAATCGGGAAATTCTTAAATAGTAGAAATACATTTCTTGAAAAGGATGTTGATAATAATAACAATAGTAAACATGTAAATTTCATGTGCCAGGCCCCTGTTTTAAGTCATTTATATATTAACTTAATCAATCCTTACAAAACCCAATGAGGTAGGTACTATTGTTATCCCCATCCTACAGATGAGGGAGCCGAGACACAGAGAGGTTAAGAAACCTCCCCAAGTTCGCACATCAAAGTGGTGGAGCCAGGTGATACAAGTATAATTGTGTACCCCCCCACCCCAAATTCGAGTTGAAGTTGTAACCCTGAGTAACTTAGACTGTGATCTTATTTGGAAATGAAGTCACTGCAGATGTAATTAATTAAGATGAGATCAAACTGGAGTAGGGTGGACCCAGAATCCGCTACGACCGGTGTCCTTATAAAAGAGAGGAAATTTGGAGATAGAAACATACAGGGAGGATGCATGTGAAAATTGTAGCTACATGGCCACCAAGCCAGAACCGTCTGGAAAAGTTGACAGCTCCTTCTCTTGCGTCTTCAGAGGGAGCATGACTCTGCTGACACCTTGACCTTGGACTTGTAGACTCTAGAACTATGAGGAATCAATTTCTGTTGCTTAAGCCACCCAGTTTGGACACTTTGTTACAGTAGTCTTAAGCAACTAACACACCAGGATACCTGATAGGAGGATCTGAGATGGGATATAAAAGAGAGAAAAAGAGACATGGAAGATGGAACAAGAGGGTCTAACATACATCTGATCAGAAAAGGATAACAGAGCAAATAGGAAAGAGTTATTATTTTAATAAATCATTTCTGATAGTTTTCCAAAATTGCCTAAATATATTAATCTTCAAATACAGGAATCACAGTGAATCCTGGATAATATAAAAAGTGTTATACATATATTAGGTGATGATAGAAAGCAAGTATTTGTAGAGATGAAGTAATCACAAAAGGAAGGGGGAGAGAAGGCTTCTGGTTGATCTGTTGACCTGTATAAGGTCATGTTGCAGGCAGTGAAAGATCTGGTTCCAGAGTCCATGCATTTTCCAGTATCCTGGCTGGCTTTCTTGACTTACCCACATCTGGTGAACTGCTACAACAAGTGGACACTTTCTCATATAAGGAGAAAATAAATCGGTATCACCCCTGGGTCGATGTATTCATCAGGGTTGTCCAGAAATGCAAAACCAATAAGATGTATATGTGTGTGTGTGTGTGTGTGTGTGTGTGTGTGTGCTGTGCTGTTCTTAGTCACTCAGTTGTGTCCAACCCTTTGTGACTCCGTAGACTACAACCAGGCTCCTCTGTCCATGGGGATTCTCCAAGCAAGAATACTGGAGTGGGTTGCCCTACCCTCCTCCAGAGGATCTTCCCAACCCAAGGATTGAACCTAGGTCTCCCACATTTCAGGCAGTTTCTTTACCATCTGAGCCACCAGGGAGGCCCAAGAATACTAGAGTGGGTGACCTATCCCTTCTCCAGGGGATCTTCACGACCCAGGAATCAAACTGGGGTCTCCCGCATTACAGAAGGATTCTTTACCAGCTGAGCTACCAGGGAAGCCCATATGTATGTGCGTGTGTGTGTGTGTGTGTGTGTGTGTGTGTGTATACAGAGATTTATTATTAGGAGTTGACTCACATAATTATGGATGCTCTCAAGTTTCAGCATCTACTGTTGACTGGATATTCAGGAGAGCTGACGATCTATAGTTCCAGCCCAAATACCAGCGGGATTGAGGCCCAGGAGGAGATGATGTTTCAGTTCAAGTCCAAAAGCAGGAAAAGACCAGTGTCCTGGATCAGAGGCAGTCAGCAAGAAGAATTCTCTCTTACTTGAAATAAGCTCAGCCTTCTGTTCCATTTGGCTCTTCAGTTGATTGGCTGAGGCTCACCCACACTAGGGAGGGCAATCTTCTTTACTCAGTCTACTGATGTAAACATTAGACTCATCCAAAACACCCTCACAGAAACACTGTGAATAGTGTTTGACCAAATATTCGGGCACCCCATGGTCAAATCGAGATGACACATAAACTTAACCATCAGGCAGCTAGTATGAATTGTGTGCCATTGTTCAGGTGGCGCTTACAAAACTATCTGAGTCATGAGATAAGATGATATTAACTAAGATAGAAAAAAAGTAACGTCTTTCAAGCATTTTTGCATCTCTCTCTTAGTCTCTTCTCTCTTACTCTAGAGTAGGATCACTGTGCATCTCTTTCTGTGGCTTTTCTGCATTCACAGATACGTTGGGAAAGAATATAAGGAGCAGAAGGGGCTCTGGCACCACTTCACTGATGTGGAGAGGCAGATGACCGCACAGCACTACGTGACGGAATTTAACAAGAGACTTTACGAGCAGAAGATTCACACGCAGATCTTCTACATACCAGCCTCAGTATTGCTGGTAAGATTAAAGAAATCAGGGGCATGATTAAACAGGTCTAGAAATATATCTGGGGGCTTCCCAGGTGGCACAGTGGTAAAGAATCTACCTGCCAATGCAGGAGACTTGGGTTCAACTCCTGGGTCGGGAAGATCCCCTGGAGAAGGAAATGGCAACCCACTCCAGTATTCTTGCCTGGAGAATCCCATGGACAGAGGAGTCTGGTGGGCTGAAGTCCATGGGGTCGCAAAAGAGTTGGCCATGACTTAGGGAGAGAACAGCAACAGTGCTCCTAAGTAGCAAAGCCTGAGTTCAAAGGCTGAGATCTACTGACCTCAAAGTGAGATCTACTGACCTCGAAACCCATGGCTTTCACCATTGTTATACATCTCCTGTTTCTATTTTTCAGATCTTAGAAGGCAAGACAATAAAAGGATGTGTCAGTGTGGAACCTTACATGCTAGGGGAATTTGTAAAATTATCAAATAACACAAAAGTGGTGAAAACAGAATACAAAGCCACAGAATACGGCTTGGCTTATGGCCACTTTTCTTACGAATTTTCCAATCATAGAGATGTTGTGGTTGATTTACAAGGTATGTGAAACTGGGAATTATTTTTTGTGTTAGGATTATTTATATGTTAATATGAGGTTTTATAACTAGTGCTTCCCTGGTGGCTCAGACAGTAAAGCGTCTGCCTGCAATGCGGAAGACCCGGGTTCAATCCCTGGGTCAGGAAGATCCCCTAGAGAAGGAAATGGCACTCCACTCCAGCACTCTTGCCTGGAAAATCCCATGGACGGAGGAGCCTGATAGGCTACAGTCCATGGGGTCACAAAGAGTCGGACACAACTGAGCGACTTCACTTTCTTTCTTTCTTTTGCTGCTGCTGCTGCTAAGTCGCTTCAGTCGTGTCCAACTCTGTGCGACCCCATAGATGGCAGCCCACCAGGCTCCCCCGTCCCTGGGATTCTCCAGGCAAGAACACTGGAGGGGATTGCCATTTCCTTCTCCAAAGCATGAGTCATTATTTAATAGGTTGTTTAGTGCACAGGCTACTATTTGGAATTAACCAGTCTTGCTGTAGATAGCAAATGACGGATGGGAAATTTTTCTAAAGCTTCTACAAGTGTCTGAGGGCATCAGATAATCAGTGAGGAGATCTGGCTCACATTTTGTTGGGCTTAATTCTAGAGCAAATCCATAACAGTTTTCTTTTTTAATTTTACTCCGGTGGATTTGGGTGATGCAGGTTTCTTAGGATTGTGTGTTTTAGTATGTCAAAACACACTTTCTTTGCTCTAGCCCTTTACCTTCACTACAGGTGTGATATTGGGTTTCATAAGTGGGATCGTTATGGAACAGCAAGCTGTATACCTAAATCTAGCTTCCTTTAAAATCTGCATTAATATGTAAATTTTGTTTTAGTTTGGTATTTTATCTAACAGAATTATTAGCCATCATTCTGTATTTTATTTAAATGATAAATGAGTTTTGTTATGATTATTTCTAATAATAATCCTCCAAGATGTTTCTATCCCCCATCCACCACATTTATCATCACTCTGTATTATGTATTTTGCTTACTTACATCATTTCTTGATCTTCACAAGAATGTGACACCGAGTACAGAGATTTTTTTACTAACTTGTTCACAAAACACAACAGTGTTTTGTGCAGTGTGTACACTCAATAAATATTTGTTAAATGAACAGAGGAATGTATGAATTGATGAGTAAGGCATTAAAGAAACTTCTGAATCATGAAAGAAAAATATTCAGTGTGATTTAATAATTACACTAAGTGCATGCTATTGCTGATTCCTTGAAAACTGGTTGTCTGGGCATGTCATATTTGACAAATTTAATTACCCAATATTCAGTTCTTCTTAGACCAATAATTGGAATATGCCACACCAGATCCCTTAGCAGAAATTTATTATTCTTCAACCACAGGGCTTCCCTTGTGGCTCAGCTGGTAAAGAATCCACCTGCAATGAGGGAGACCTGGGTTCGATCCCTGGGTTGGGAAGATCCCCTGGAGAAGGGAAAGGCTACCCACTCCAGTACTCTGGCCTGGAGAATTCCATGGACTGTGTAGCCCATGGGGTCGCAAAGTGTTGGACACAACTAAGCGGCTTTCACACAATAGGATGACCAAGTTACCAAATGTCTATTTCACTGTATGTATATTACATTTTTTCTGAAACACTTTGCTGAAATTTATAGAGGATTTAATTCTCAGACATATTTGTTTCTTTTTTAGGTTGGGTGACTGGGAATGGAAAAGGGCTCATCTACCTCACAGATCCCCAGATTCACTCAGTTGATCAGAAAGATGTCACTACCAATTTTGGAAAGAAAGGAATTTTCTACTTCTTTAATAACCAGCATGTGGAATGTAATGAAATATGCCATCGTCTTTCTTTGACAAGACCTTCGATTGAGAAACCAAACAATCCATAGACTATCTGGAGTGGTAATGACCACTCAGTGCTGCTCACCAATGCTGGGCTCTCCTCTCCATCCAGACACACAAATGATGGCGCAGCCTGGTCCTTGGTTCCGGTGGGCCATGGGACTGGCTAGCCAATAATTTTTGAGAGGAATTGAAGAGTATCTTCTTCAGGCCGATATTCAGCTGCCAGGCAGCACTCTATAGAGTCTCTCCCTCTGCACAATTGCCAAGAATACATCAGAAGTCCCACAATGAGAAGAACTCAGGAAAGAGCTCCAGTTGACCCATGATGAACACGAAGCACATATGAGAAATAAGCTTTTCTAGCTGAAGCCATCGAGATTTGGGGACTTTAGTCACTGTCCATCAAGATTGATACTTTTAGCATTTTTCTTATTGATTTAGGAATTCTTTATAGATATATATTAAAGATTCAGGCCTTTGTGGTATGCATTCCAATTTTTTATCTTTTGACTTTGTAAGAAACTTTCTTTTCCATGCAGAATTTGTTTTATGCTGGTGAATTCGTCAGTCTTTTATGGTTTCTAGGTTATACGTCAGCCATAGAGCTTCACTACTCTGAATTTTGTCATTCCTTTTTCTCTTTTATTTTTTTAATATTTATTTGCTTTTAATTGATTGATAATTGCTTTACAGAATTGGGTTAATTTCTGTCATACCTCAATATGAATTAACCATGCTGCTGCTGCTAAGTCGCTTCAGTCGTGTCCAACTCTGTGCGACCCCATAGATGGCAACCCACCAGGCTCCCCCATCCCTGGGATTCCTCAGGCAAGAACACTGGAGTGGGTTGCCATTTCCTTCTCTGATGCATGAAAGTGAAAAGTGAAAGTGAAGTTGCTCAGTCGTGTCTGACTCTTCACGACCCCATAGGACTGTAGCCTACCAGGCTCCTCCATCCTTGGGATTTTCCAGGCAAGAGTACTGGAATGGAGTGCCATTTCCTTTTCCAGAATTAACCATAGGTGTACCTATGTCTCCTCCCTCTTGAGTCTCCCTCCCACCTCCTGCCATTTCCACCCTGTCTAGGTTATTCCAGAGCCCCATTTTGAGTTCTGTGAGTCATACAGCAAATTCCCATTGGCTGTCTATTCACGTATGGTAGTATATATGCATCCGGGCCACTCTCTCCATTTTTCTCACCCTCTCCATCTTCTCCCCTGACTCTTGTCCATAAGTCTGTTCTGCATGTCTGGGGTTTTGTTATTTGTAACCCTTAATATTTTCTTCTAGCACATTCACACTTGCAGGAGGTGTCAGGGAGATGGTCACGACAGTCCGCGCTTGCACCACCCGGATGTGCTGCTCCATACAGGTTTGGAGAGCAGCGCTTCCATGCTCTTGCTGGAGCTTACAAAAGAGATGGGTGAGATACTCCCTCACTGTCCTTAGTCTTTGGGACTGCACCTGGTACACACTCTCTCCTTCCTCCACTACTCATTCTCAATTTCTCTTAACTATCACCTCAACAAATCTTAGTGCCTTATCCAGTGATGTAACTCAGCCCTACGCACATGAACATCCTGAGTTCTGAATTCCAGGTAGGTGCGCCTTTCTTAGTTTGAGGTTACTGCACGTGTCTGTTTACAATTGCAGCTAGAGCTGCTGAGAGCCATTCGGTTCTCTTGCTGTGAACACAGTTGACGGACGCCTCTAGCCTGCCTCATCTGGATCCACCACTGTGTGCGCTCAGCCAGTGACTGAGTGAGACGTGGATGCCAGGCTCAAAATGCTTCTGACAGGTGAGGGCACAAAACCTTCCCACTGGCCGGACCAAAACTTCCTCAGAGCTCTGCTGTAATCTCTGCTGGGACTGCTCCTCTGTTTGCCCTCGCACACTGCCAGACCTCCATCATGGTCCCCCTGCATACTGCTGTTCTCTCTCATTTACCCCTTACAGTCATTTCCCTCAATAAATGCCTTGTATGTTTTATATTCCTTCTCGGCATTTGCTTCTTGAAAACCCCAAACTTCATTAAAGAAAATTAAAAATTTTTATCCTATTAACAAAATAAAGGGGAAAATTCATAATTTCAAAGATGCAGAAAGATTATTTAATAAGGTTGAAAATCAATTTATGGTTAAGAAAAGCTCTTTGCAAATTAGACATAAAGAAAAACTTCCTGAATCTGAAAAAAAGGTATTTTAACTTTTCTTTTGAACAGCAATATATATCATAATTAAGAGTGAAACACTTAAAATTTTCATTTGAGAAAGGGAACAAGCAAATGTGCTTACTATCCCAACCCTATCCACATCTGGAAAAATCAGAATATATGTATTTACATATATATAGTCTCTGCCCCTGATTCCTGGCACAGAGCTCTTAAATCCCTTGGAATTTACTGATAGGCTGGTCTCTTGTTGTAATGAGGTGACTCTATACCTCTATAATAAATCAATAATAAAGTAACATTTTGGGGACAATTAGGGATTTTTTAGTTTGTGTTGAGTATTCGATAAAAGTTAATGAAGTGATGTATTTTAAAAATACAAAAGCCAAAGAGAAGTGGAGAAATGAAAGAAGCTTGGCTCTTTCTCGATAGTGTTGAAGCGAGGAGAAGGGTATATAAGGATTCATTACACTAATCTTTCCCCTTTTATATATATTTTTAAATCTCCACAAAAATTTTTTAAAATATGAGATCGTATAAAGGAAAAAATATCAAGAAAAATTCAATATATGTTGGACTGAGTAATTCTACTTCTACAAACCTCTAATGAGGAAATAAACAGAAATGTGAACAAATTCTTATATACAACTGAGTCTATCATAACTTTGCTTATGATAGTAAAAAACAATTTTTCAACAGCAGAGAAATAGTTTTATATATTTAATTTATCCATATGACTATTATTCATTCATTTAAATTGTATATTTTTTAAAATATTTAATTACATACAAACTTTGAAGTAAAAAAGCAATCTTTAAAACAGCATCATACTATTGATCATAATTTCAGTATATATATATATAAATAGAAAAAACAATATATGTATAATACATGGAAATCTTCATTGTATTTTTCCCTGGCTAGTGAATTTGTGGTAGGGAACTTTATTTTCTTCTCATCTATTTTTTTCCAAGCTTTCTGCAATAAGCATGTATTACTTATTACCAAAAAATAGTATTTAATGAGAAATTCAAATGATTCTCTTTTTCAATAGAAAACCCACATTATCGGACGATCATATAGTGCTTTCTGCTTTAGCCCATTGCTACACCCAGTCTTGTAATACGTTCTTTAGGAACACCGAGCTGCTTATCATGTCCATTTGTAATCCACCCTGCCTCCTTCCACCCCAGCACGAAGACGCTTCGTGACTTGATAAGTGTTTTCGTGTTTTTCTTATACCAACGGGGACAATTACCCCCTATATCTTCTCATCCTTGAATACTCACCTCAACCAACACCTCCTTCAGAAAATCCTTCCTGATATCCATCACCCTTGGATATCCCACTAGCTCAGTGACTTTCCACCAGCTCGGTGACTTACCCCCTGTGACCTCCCCAAATAGCTATACAACTATCACTGCGAAGGCTCAGTTATCATGGAAGCTAATACACTCTTGCATCACATTACCTACACTATAGGTAAATTATAATTATCTGTTGTATTATTTATGTTTTGCTACATGACAAATTACCCCAAAACTTAGAGGCTAACAACCGCATTTATCTACCATCTCAAAGTTACTCAAGATGAAACTGGCGAGTGTCCCTGCCGAGTAGTGCTGGCTCAAAATCTCTCCTGAGGCCTGCTGTCAGACGTCAGTGGGACTGCAGTCACCTCAAAGTGTGGCTGGGACTAGAGGGTCTGCCCCCAGGCTCTCTCCCGTGACTCTTGGCAGGAGGCCTCTTCCTTGATGGCCATTGGCCAGAGGCCTTATCTTCACCACATGGGCCTGTCCATATGAGAACATGGCAGCTGGCTTAAGCCAGAGCATAAAGTCCAAGGGTGAGAGAAACAGAAGTCACAAGGTCTTTTATAACCTAGCTTCAGAAGTGACAAACCATCACTTTCATATTCTGTTAGTCACACAGAAACCCTGGTACCGTGTGGGAGGAGGTCAAACGGCATGACCAGCCAGAGGCAGGAGCCGCTTGGAGGCCAGCTCGAAGGTGACTCTGTCTGTCTCACTGGCCTAAACTGAGTCTTGGGCCCCTTTGTATCCCCCACCGCACATCTGGGTATTATAGAGCCCGCTTAACAGTTGATAGTTAGTTCATTTTTGTTTAAATACGTGAGTAAATGAATGAGACGTCACTGGTAAATCTATGTATTTTCTATGCTCAATAAGTGCTTACTAGATAACTACCTCTTGCTACCATAAGGCAAGAGGCAATAACGATCGATGTCTTAATTACAGAAGGAAAGAACATCTGAGCTCTCCAGCCTTCAGAAGACCGTTCTCCAATAAGGTGAGTTGTAGGTAGGTTAAGTCGATGGACAGAAGGATGGAGAAAGTTGGAAGGAAAGAAAGGCAAAATTCCCTCCAATCCTACCTCTCTGTGTATAAGGAAAACTATTTGGCTTCATTCTGTTGACCTTTTTCTAACTTCTTTCCCCTATTCTTTAATTTCTCATAGCAAAGTTGATATTAGGACATTTTCAAGTAACTTTTAGAAAAATCCCGCTATAATTTTTCTAAATCAAACTAAAGAATTTTCATTATACTCTCTTGTGTATAAAGTTGTGAAATTACAATATTTTAAAAGCTGAGTTTTGAGGAGTTGAGTTCAATGTAAGGAGACTTAATTTCTGTCCCTTCAGACATGAAAAATGTCAGACTTTTCATACTGTCTTTCAGCAGTGCTATTGTTTTGAAGATGATGCTTGTTCTGTGCAGTTTGCATATACAGATGTCCTCTGCCTGAACAGTTCAGTAGAAACTAGGTGTAAAGTGTAAGAAGCCAGAGAGAGTGAGAGAAAAAAAAATAAATCTCTTTATTATGGTGCATAAACCTTCAGTGTGAGGGAGCTTTGCAGCTGCACAAGGAGAAAAATGCATTCAAAACTATAATGCCAGTGTGAATAATCCTTTCTCGAATGCTGCTTGCAGACTGCCCCAGCTTTGTCAGGTGAACTTGAACCAAGCCATCAGATTGGCCCCCATTCCCATTGCACACCCTGTCTATCACCCCAGGGCATTCACCATCTTGACTGTTGTTTAAAGAGAACAAGCAATCCATCATTGAACCAGGGAGTCACTTTCTCATAGAAAAGTAAAATCAGCATGTGACACTACTCAGCCCTAGTGTTTTGCAGATTAAAATGATACATGGCGACTCACGTGTTCCTAGGAAGATTAAGTCAGTTATCTTGTTCCGCTGCCCAGACAAAAGAATTCCCCTCGAGCAGTGAGTGGAAGCTTTACAGAAACTGAAAAGGTTGGGCTCAACTGTACAGTGGTAAAACAAAATTTAGCAAGAAGATAGAAACAAGAATGTTAACTTTACATGTAGGCAACTTTCCTGCAAAAGATGATACAAAGAATCCATCCTCAACAGGGGAGCTATTAAATCTTTCTACAAGCCTCTGCTGTTTGAGGTGCCAATTTTATTACCAGAAATGGATACACAATTTATTGTCTGACTGCCTTAGCAATTGACTTAAATACAGTGAAATAAATGAGCAGCCGCTGGCCCTGGGGCAGTTAGCTTCCTAAGAGTAGGTTACAATCCTATAGCTACAGTATCCAGTTATTAACACTGTTATTCCATTGCGTGATCTACACAGTGATAAAATTTTTAATAAATCTCACACAGAAATGAGTTCACAATGGAAGGCTAGGATTATAGCCTTTAGTTCACCACACTGAGGCCAGTGTTTATTGTATTACAGAAAGCAGATTTTTAAATATTTGAATCTATAGTGGTTATATTTGTTTTTAAAAGTAATTTTCAAAAGGAAGAAAACTAGAGGAAGTATCAAACTGTCTGCGATTAAGTAAGTGCATTAATTAAAGTCATCATAAGAAAAACTCATTTCTCTTTAATTAAATTTTTTAACTTAAAATAATATTAAAGTTTAATTTGTGTTCTGCCATTTAGGCCTTACACTGAAAATGACACATGAGAAAGAATTCTGTTTACTTTTAGGTCCTCATGAATTTTAGGCAACACTGTTGTTAGAAATGTCTGTTTTTACGTTTTGGCTATACTTTGCCACATCAAATTTTCTTAAATGGTACAGACCATTTTTCTAGTCAAAAGGGTTTCAAATCAAAGAATGCCCTATTTTGTAACTTTTAACTAGATTTTCAAACGTTACTTACTTAGTAACCATCTATATGTTCTATACACATTCTGCAAGAATAGATGATAGTGCTAAGAATATATGTTTTCTCCGCCAAAGACAAACACCCGATTTAACCTTCTTTTCCTACACAAATCACCAAAGAGGAGAGGGACTATTTAAACACTTTTGTTAGACATTTGACATGGTCTTTTCCAAATAACAGAAGGACCCACAGAGCCTGGCTTTGAAGGGCCGTGTTCCCAACATGTTTTCAATAGGGAACATTCTCTCCGGGCTGAGCACCTGGATCATGGGCAGCGTTCCCTTGGGCTGGACAGCAGTCACTGAGGCACCTGCAGCAAAGAGGATGGGATATGAGGGACGGGAGCCTCTGGCCAGCTGTATCCTTCCCCAGCCTTCAGGGCATGTTAGTGCAGGAGCCAGGCCAGGCCAGACTAGCACACAGGCAGGCATCATCTGAGTGGCTTTGCCCCTTTGCCCCACTGTGGACCAGTTAGCAAGATCCTTCAATGGGTGTAGTTAAAGGTTAAATGCAATGGAGCCTGGGGCCGTTGAAACATGCCTTGTGCAAGGACTCAAAGCCGTAAATTGTACTGACAGAGGCAATTTAAATTATCAAAGTCCTAGGACTTTCAGACAGCACCAAAGAAGATGATCTGAGATTGAGCTGGATATTAGTGAGAGCCTCACAGTTCAGCATGACCTCGTCAACCTACCACAAAGAGACACGAGCTCATCCCCTCTGCCTCTTCTTGCCACTCCATCCTGGCAGCTCAAACTTTGCCTTGTCTGAGGCGAGCAAGGACACACACTCAACAAGCAAAAATTATTCCTAAGTATCTTGAGACAACATAATCACGTATAAAGTCGAATTAAATTTGGCATCTCTCAAACTCTGTGTTGCTAGGTATCAGCTTTTATTACATTTGACTCTTGGTTACCAGAGGGAAGGGGAAAATGCAAGCAATCAAAAAGAAGCCTATTGTTTTAGACCCTTTCTCTGCAGGCCAGTAACATGCTGTTGTTGTTGTTGTCAAGTGGCTAACATAGCAACTGATGACTGGGAAATAGAGAGCTTCAAACTGCCCGATATGTCAAGAGATGCCAGATTTTTGTCAGTAACTTAAAAATGAAAAGATTGAGATGAAATAAGTGCTTTGGTCACTTGATATATGTCAGCTGTTTTACTCCCTTGATGATTTTTGAAAATGTGCCCAAAATGCCTTGCTCAGAACACCTACCAGAGTATATCTCAAATGCTAAAATGGTGAATTGAAACAAGTATTCAAGAAAATTTAATATTTTATAAATTTTAAAAATCAATCCAGTCATCAAGAAAATATTTTCTTCAGGAAGCATTTTATAGTTTGGTAGAGCTTACTCAGGCAATTGCTAGAAGAGAGAAGAGACTCTGCCCACTGGTTTGTGTATTTATTGTAGTGTTTTCCGTTGGCAAGACTAATTATATATTTCATCCTACTAAAAATTGATATTCTCTTTTGCCTCTGCAAAATAACACTAGAGTTATTTTCTTTTTCAGACACTTAACAACATCATGTTCCTTATGAAAATAGCTAAGACTCAGAGAGCCACAGGCACCTAAGTCTAAATTCAAAAGTATGAACGTTCAGGAAATACACCCACTTTTTTTGGAGAAATCTGTTTAAAAATCCAGACTCTGAATAGCTGCTTCTCAGTTGGAAAGGTCACTTTAAGTGTACTGTTCACAGTATTAACTAGAAATGACCCTTGTCATCACTCTCAGCATGTGGGACAGAAGAAACAAATGAAAAGACACACCCAGAAGATGGTTTCTAGAATAGGCCACTTGGATGATAGATGAGACCCTGTGACTTTGGACCACATGGGCACCCAGGGCACTGTTCCCCCTGTGGGTGTGAGGGCGCTGGGTGGCTTCAGGATGACAGGGCTGCGGAGAACTGCAGCAGCTCTGGACCACCATCCCGAGGTGATGAGAACATTGCCTAAAGCTTCCTGGCTAAGCACACTCCCTCACTAACATGTTTCAGATTTCGATGTTGCATTTTTGTGGCTATAGATTCCTTCCTATGCACATATTATGGGGAATAAATCAAGGAAAATGTTTTCATTATACGATGTCCACAGAGTTTCTCCACCTCGCTCTTTAGCTGATGTTGGGAAGGACTTCACTAAGTGGGTTGCTCTCTGTCCTCGAACAGTAAACAGAGTTAAGTTATAGAGCCAGCTGCTTGCTTGCCAGGAAGGTTGGAAAGAGCATCCTGTCTTCACTTTTCTCCCCATGTTACCAAATCTCCTGCACCCTCTCTTTTTCCCTTCCTACCTTTCTAAAACGAAAACCATGAAAACTAAAAATCAAGAACTTCTGGTATTGAACAGATGCATGGGGCTACACACATTTTCTGGTCTTTCTACTTCTGGGAAATAACTTTTAAACACCAGCTAGTGGTCAGATCAGTTCAGTTCAGTTGCTCAGTCGTGTCCGACTCTTTGCGACCCCATGAATCGCAGCACGCCAGGCCTCCCTGTCCATCACCAACTCCGAGAGTTCACTCAGACTCACGTCCATCGAGTCAATGATGCCATCCAGCCATCTCATCCTCTGTCGTCCCCTTCTCCTCCTGCCCCCAATCCCTCCAAGCATCAGAGTCTTTTCCAATGAGTCAACTCTTCGCATGAGGTGGCCAAAGTACTGGAGTTTCAGCTTTAGCATCATTCCTTCCAAAGAAATCCCAGGGCTGATCTCCTTCAAAATGGACTGGTTGGATCTCCTTGCAGTCCAAGGGACTCTCAAGAGTCTTCTCCAACACCACACTTCAAAAGCATCAATTCTTCAGCGCTCAGCCTTCTTCACAGTCCAACTCTCACATCCATACATGACTACTGGAAAAACCATAGCATTGACTAGACGGACCTTAGTCGACAAAGTAATGTCTCTGCTTTTGAATAGGCTATCTAGGTTGGTCATAACTTTTCTTCCAAGGAGTAAGCGTCTTTTAATTTCATGGCTGCAGTCACCATCTGCAGTGATTTGGTAACCCAAAAAAATAAAATCTGACACTGTTTCCACTGTTTCCCGTCTATTTCCCATGAAGTGATGGGACCAGATGCCATGATCTTCGTTTTCTGAATGCTGAGCTTTAAGCCAACTTTTTTACTCTCCTCTTTCACTTTCATCAAGAGGCTTTGTAGTTCCTCTTCACTTTCTGCCATAAGGGTGGTGTCATCTGCATATCTGAGGTTATTGATATTTCTCCTGGCAATCTTGATTCCAGCTAGTGCTTCTTCCAGCCCAGCGTTTCTCATGATGTACTCTGCATATAAGTTAAATAAGCTGGGTGACAATATACAGCCTTGACAGACTCCTTTTCCTATTTGGACCAGTCTGTTGTTCCATGTCCAGTTCTAACTGTTGCTTCCTGACCTGCATACAGATTTCTGAGGAGGCAGGTCAAGTGGTCTGGTATTCCCATCTCTCTCAGAATTTTCCACAGTTTATTGTGATCCACACAGTCAAAGGCTTTGGCATAGTCAATAAAGCAGAAATGGATGTTTTTCTGGAACTCTTTTGCTTTTTCCATGATCCAGCGCATGTTGGCAATTTGATTTCTGGTTCCTCTGCCTTTTCTAAAACCAGCTTGAATATCAGGAAGTTCACAGTTCACATATTGCTGAAGCCTGGCTTGGAGAATTTTGAGCATTACTTTACTAGCATGTGAGATGAGTGCAATTGTGTGTTAGTTTGAGCATTCTTTGGCATTGCCTTTCTTTGGGATTTGAATAAAAACTGATCTTTTCCAGTCCTGTGGCCACTGCTGAGTTTTCCAAATTTGCGGGCATATTGAGTGCAGCACTTTCACAGCATCATCTTCCAAGATTTGAAACAGCTCAACTGGAATTCCATCATCTCCACTAGCTTTGTTCGTAGTGATGCTTTCTAAGGCCCACTTAACTTCACATTCCAAGATGTCTGGCTCTAGATTAGTGATCACACCATCGTGATTATCCAGGTCATGAAGATCTTTTTTGTATAGTTCCTCTGTGTATTCTTGCCACCTCTTCTTAATATCTTCTGCTTCTGTTAGGTCCAGACCATTTCTGTCCTTTATCGAGCCCATCTTTGCATGAAATGTTCTCTTGGTATCTCTAATTTTCTTGAAGAGATCTCTAGTCTTTCCCATTCTGTTCTTTTCCTCTATTTCTTTGCATTGATCGCTGAAGAAGGCTTTCTTATCTCTTCTTGCTATTCTTTGGAACTCTGCTTTCAGATGCTTATATCTTTCCTTTTCTCCTTTGCTTTTTGCTTCTCTTCTTTTCAGGCCTCCCCAGACAACCATTTTGCTTTTTTGCATTTCTTTTCCATGGGGATGGTCTTGATCCCTGTCTCCTGCACAATGTCATGAACCTCGTTCCATAGTTCATCAGGCACTCTATCTATCAGATCTAGGCCCTTAAATCTATTTCTCACTTCCACTGTATAATCATAAGGGTTTGATTTAGGTCATACCTGAATGGTCTAGTGGTTTTCCCTACTTTCTTCAATTTAAGTCTGAATTTGGTGGTCAGATGGTCATTTCTAATTTTACCTGCAGTCACTCCCAATATGTCCCCTTGAAGGGAAGCATAAAATGATAGGTATATACCCTGGCTCTGCCACTTGCTAGAAGAGCGGTACCTAGCCTCTCAGACCCTTTGAGTCCCTTATGGGAAGGGCTTCCCTGGTGGCTCAGAGTGTAAAGCGTCTGCCTGCAATGCAGGAGACCTGGGTTTGATCCCTGAGTCAGGAAGATCCCCTGGAGAAGGAAATGACAACCCACGCCAGTCCTCTTGCCTGAAAAATCCCATGCACAGAGAAATGGGTGGAGAAAGAGACACCGTGGAGTGTTAAGAGGACCGGAGGTAACACGCGTGAAGGACTTAGCCCAGTGGCTGGCACGTTTTGGGGTTCAGTGAAGGGCAGAATTGTGTTATCATTAGTATCTAAACTCTCCTCCCTTTGCAGGCCTGCTGATTTCATTTTCCCAGCCCCACTTTCACTAACTTTAGTGGCCAAGACCCCTTAACTGCATGTCATCTTGGATTCTCATTCCCAGACTCAGGGAATAGTCTTGCTTTTAAGAAGTCATTTCTTTTTCAAATGTTTTTAAAAATTGAAGTAGAGTTGATTTACATTGTTGTGTTAGTTTCTGGTGTACAGCAAAGTGACTCAGTACTTTCTTTTCCACTGTGGTTTATTACAGGTTATTGAATATAGTTCCCTGTGCGATAGAGTAGGACCTTGTTGTTTATCTATATGAGGTGCAAGAATGCATATTCATTAATCCCAAACTCCTAATTTATCCTCCTTCCACCCCCTTTCCCCTTTGATAACCATAAATTTATTTTCTATGTCTCTGAGTCTGTTTCTGTTTTGTAAATAAGTTCATTTCTATCATTTTTTTGAGTCCACAGATAAGTGATATCATATTTGTCTTCCTCTTTCTGATCTAATCACTTAGTGTGATAATCTCTAGCTCCATCCATGTTGCTGCAAATGACACTGTTTCATTCTTTGATGAGTAATATTTCATTGTACAATGTATATTTACCAAATCTTCTTTATCCATTCATCTGTCAATGGACATTTAGGTTACTTCCAGGTCTTGACTATTGTAAATAATATCGCTATGAATATTGGTGTGCATGTATTTTTGTGAATTAGAGGTTTTTTCTGGATATATGCCCAGGAGTGAATCATATGGTATTAATAAAACTATTTTTAATTTTTTAAAGAGCCTCCATACTGTTCCCCATAGTCCCTGTACCAATTTACATTCCCACCAACAATGTGAGAGGGAAGATTCACTTTTCATCACACCCTCTGCAGCATTTGTTATCTGTAGACTTTCAGTATTGACCGTTCTGTCTGGTGTGATACTTCATTGTAGCTTTAATTTGCATTTCTCTGATAATTAATGATGTTGAACATCTTTTCATGTGCCTATTGGCCACTTATATGTCTTCTTTGGAGAAATGTCTATTTAGGTCTTCTGCCTGTTTTTTTATTGAGTTATTTAGGTTTTTACTTCTGAGTTGTGTGAGCCATTTATATATTTTGGAAATTTTCCCGCTGTTGGTAACATCGGTTACAAGTATTTAGGAAAAGTCAGTTCTAATCAGGATATGAAGAAGTGGGAAATGTAAATAACAATGGAAGCTGTAGTAGGTTCATTCATGTAGTTATTTATTGGGTTTTGGCCAAAAAGTTTCTTTGTTTTTTTCTATAATACTGTTTATTCACCATTATCATGTTACCTTGAAATATATTTCAGCTGTATCAAATTACTTGTTTTTTAAGTTAGCATCATCTTATATTGGCAAGTTCATATGATTCAGCCTAAATAACACTCAACATGATCCTCTTGTTCCATCTCTGTTCAACTTCCCCTCCAGGCAGCCCCACATCCTCCCAGCCCCACCTGACTGCAGTTCCCCAGGTATGAGGTGCCTTCCCACAACTGTTTCCTGAGGCTCTTTGCTATGCCTGCAGTATCTGCCTCTGCCTCTGCTGGGAAACTCTTGCCCTTCAAGACTCAAATCAAGTGTCACCTCATCCAGGAGACCCTCTCTGACTCTTCTCCTACTTCCCTCTAGTTACACATGCACACAAAGACACACTTGCACACATAGTTGCAGAGTCCCCGTTACATCATCACAGACCTGTTATGGTGGGACCTCGATCGCACAGTAACTACTTGTTTACGTATCTGCCTCCCCCATCGGATTATGAGCGCGTGAAAGCAGAGATTGTCAGTTCATTTTGTCAGCACCAGTGCCTAGCCTAGCACTTGGTCGTTAATAAGGCACTGTTGAATGAAAGAATCAAATCATTAAAAATCATAAGATTAATTAAGAGTGTAGTTTTTTGATTGGCCCATTGGGGCATAACTCCTGGTGTAATACAGTATTTAACGTTGTGCTATGAACACTGCTCGTGTTCCATAAATGTTTGTGAACTGAATGAATGAATGATGGCAGGTGAAAAATCTCTTAATTAGATCCAGAGGGTCCTCTTTATTTGTAAAATCCCAATAAGAAAGGCGTTCTCAGACACTGAAAAAGGCTATGCCGCCATCTTTGTCTTACAAAAGACTCATCTGAATGATAATGAGTGTGGAAAATGGATTAGCTCCTGGGTGGAGGGGGGGCTGGGGGGTTTTTCTTTATTTGTTTGTTATTTGTTTTTGGTTTTGGTCTGGGTAAAAAAAAAAAAAAAAAAAGATGAGTGCTCCATCACTTAGGGAGATTTAGTCCCCTCTTATTTTCCATGATTTTGATTTTAGTGTTTAAAATTAAGCTATTTTGGAAACATGAATTAAATTGGTAAAAATAATAATAATAATAATGGTTCCCAGTGTTGTATTAAAATATTGATTTTTATCATTATGATGCATCTGCCAATCATTTGACTCCGGAGAAATTGATTATTACTTGTTCTTGGATCCTAGTGATAAGGCATCATTATCTCTAGGAGTATTCTACTGTTATGTGGTCATATTTGCTGGTTATCTAATTTTTAAGATGATTATTATAAATGTTGTCCTTACATGTATTATTACACAATATGTTTCAAATAAAGAACTGAATTATTACAAAAATAAGCAATAAAGAAGACCTAATTTATTGGTTTTGGCTCAGAAACCAAGTGTTTTAAAGTGCATTCAGAAGGGTATTTTTCAAGTTCCTTGAATTAAAGACTGTGGTTTGTCCTTTAGCCAGAGCAGCGAAGCATCATTGAGATTAAGGGTACATCATAAAACTAAAGACAAGCAGAATAGACTTCAGAAAAAAAAAAATTATCAGGGATAAAGAGGACTTTTAATTGGGTTAGTATTGGATTTATAAGTCAAATTGGGACTCTGATGAAGTGTCTGACTCTAATTTTGATGTTTGCTGATTGACAGCTCTGAAGCCCCACCACTCTGCCTTACCTCTCGGTCCCACATCTGGACAAGCTGACCAGGAAGCCCAGGTGCTGTGTCCTGTGGCACCAGCAGGAAGTTAAAAGCATGAAACCCCAACGCATGAAAGAGCTCTCTGCTGCTGCTGCTGCTAAGTCGCTTCAGTTGTGTCCAACTCTGTGCGACCCCATAGACGGCAGCCCACCAGGCTCCCTCATCCCTGGGATTCTCCAGGCAAGAACACTGGAGTGGGTTGCCATTTTCTTCTCCAATGCATGAAAGTGAAAAGTGAAAGTGAAAAGTCAAAGTGAAGTCGCTCAGTTGTGTCCGACCCTCAGTGACCCCATGGACTACAGCCTACCAGGCTCCTCTGTCCACGGGATTTTCCAGGCAGGAGTACTGGGGTGGGGTGCCATTGCCTTCTCCTGGAAAGAGCTCTCACACAAGCCTTATCCTCTACACACCATAAAACCCTAAGCCCATTCTTTTAAGCCATGTTGCCCTCCTTTGGGAGGCTGCCTTGCTCTTCCCAGAAAACTTCCTTATGTGAATAATAATCTCACACCCTTTTGGTACACATGCGGCATTATCAGTCTTGACATCCAGATTGTGGATGGGGTAGAGACCCATTTCGCATCTGCAAACTGACCACAATAGGGGGAAACTGGCATTTTAAAGCGTGTGAAATATTCTGATCCGTGAGTACCATACATCTCTCCGTGTATTTAAGTCTTCTTTAATGTTTCACATAAATGCTTTCTCGTTTTCAGCATGTACATTTTGCCCACATTTTATTAAGTTTTCCCTAAGTAGTTTACATTTTGATGCTGTACATAGTCTTTGATGTTGTACATAGTATAATTTCTTTTTTCAGTCTAGCACAGAGAAACGTAATTGAAGTGATATCAGCAGAATGGCAGAATAGGAGTTCTCTACCTTCTTCCCCACACAGTACATCTACTTTTGTAATCATCCACAGATACGAACATCTTTGTTAGAGCCAAGAAGTCTGGCGGAGAAACCCCAGCATGTCATTGAAACTGAAGAATCCAAAAATAAACCACTGAAGGGGTAAGAGGAACAATTTCACTTTGCCCACGTCACTCTTCTACTAAGGCGCAGTGCCAAGAATAACCCCCACAACCGTGACTTCCTTCACCAGGGAAACTGAGAGCACATATGAGTACCCGGATTCTCCAGCCAGACAGGATGCTACCCAAGAAACCCAGTTCTTTCTCACCTCACCCTGCGAGTACTAAGGTGATCTGCAGACTTGAGTGGTGGGAGAAGTTGAGAGGGCACCAGCCAGGGCTCAGAGTTCATCAAAGGAATGCTGCAAACTGCTTCACCCTACTAACTGATTCACAGGTCCTGTCAGAAAGCCCGTCCGGGAGAAACCGGAAATAATGTAAATCGGAAGCATTACCTTAATACAGCTCCCCCTCACTTTGCAAAAGAGCCTTTCCAAATTATATATGTGCATTTTAATCAAGGCCATCTAGAAATAACCCTTCATCTGCACTGTTTCACTCCCCAGTTTCTGAATGGCCATCCTAGAACTAATACCAAGCTGGTTGTGTCAGAATCGTTCTCGTTAAAAAAAAAACAACAAACAGATTCTGGGCTCTAGCCTCAATAAGTCTCATCCTATAATAAGTCTGGGGAAGGAGCTGGGAATTTATAAAATATAACACAAGGGATTCTAGTGATCAGCCCCGTCTGGAGACAAAAGAAACATCCATGTTTCCTGGAAACCACATTGGCTGTATTAGTAATGGAAGGTAAGCTTGTGGTCAACTGCAGGTCAATTCACTTAGCATTATTCCATCCTTAGCATGGTACATAGTACTGCACCATGTGAACGTGCCATGCCTTGTTTAACTTATGCCCTTTTGATGAACATTAAACTTGATTCCAAACTTTTTTTTACAAGTAACAAACACTATAATAAACACCTGAGCATGTGTGTGTACATGTGTATGTAAAGAAAGAGAGACAATAAGAGACAAAAAGAGAATTTCTGTGGGTAACGTCCTAAAAATAGAATTTCAGGTTCAAGGGGATATGCTTTTCAATTATTGAAACAACCCCTCCAAAACCTCGCTATATAAGCTCCTCTCTTGTTCCATGATGTATAGTATTTATCAAAGGATGAAATACTTTATATCATTCCCCAAAGAATTATATTAATTATAGTTATTAACTATAAATAATGTCACTCAAGTCAACGGTAGTTATGATTATTCTAGATTTTTACTAATCTGGATTTTTATACTTAAAATACCATGTATATTTGTTTCTGAACTTTGCCCCAAAGTTCAGCATGCCAAGTGTTGAGACATGGAGGTTTGAAGCAGAGAAAAGGTTTATTCAGGAGTCAGCCAAGTGAGGACAAAGGAGGCCAAGTCTCAAATCTGCCTCCCCCCAGGCAAGAGGCTGGAGATATTTATGGGATAAAGCTGAGGCATGGGGACCATGGAGAAAGGTGATCAAAAACAAGGAAAACGTGAGATAATGGTCCTTCCATGTAGATTCCCAAGGCACAACTCAGTTGCAAACCTCTTCATGGGAAGAAAATGGTGGGGTTAGCACAATGTGAGGGTGGAGTTTTGGGGCTTCTGACGTCACACAGTCACCGAGGGGGCACTTGAGCATGCCCAGCTGGAGGGTCAGTGGTCTCAGCCAGTCAAAATCAGCTCAAACTAGACACAGCTGACTCCAAGTTCATGAAAGAACATCTTGAACAAACATTGTTCAGGCGACCTGACACTTGGAGGACATGCAAGTTTTTGCAAAAATGCTCAAAGGGAAGATTCATCAGAGAAGGTAAGTTGTAGGCCATTATTTATTAAGCAATCTATAGTTTAAAGGATAACTGGTAACTACCCTTGGTTTCATATTTAGTACACATTTCCAAAAAATAACAAAATAGCAGCCATTTGTTGGGACTGCCTATGTCCCAACCACATTCTGTGTACTAGCTCGCCTAGCTCTATTTAGAAACAGGGAACCAAAGCTAAAATTAAGGTGACCACACAGCTAATAAATATTAAAAACGGGTTTGAACCCAAGCTAACTGATCCCCAAGCTTGGGTATGTGATACTCAGAGTATTCAAGTTTTTATCTTACTGTGATGGAGCCATGTGAATTATAGGTGTAGTACAAGCTTATTGCAACATACATAGAAAGGCCTATGGTCACCTCAACCTGTTCAAACAACTGTGTTTATGAACAGCTAACTCCCACCTAGTCCACTATCTCATTTCTCAGGTCTTCTGTGTGCTCTTCAAGTCTTCAAAAGATTCTAGGTATGGCTGCAAAAGGTGAACTGTTGCATTAGGAAAAAAAAAAAGAAGGATTGCTCCGGTAGACCTGTTAATAATGACCACATCTATCTATGACAGGGGCTCAGGGGAGGGTTAACATTCTAACTCCCTACTTTCTTCTTCTCAAACAAAGGAGGGGAGAACTTTTGAGATGTGTCATAACTGAGTATGCATGTAAATAGGAATTTGGAACTGATTGTTCTTTGTTTATTAAAAAAAAAACAACTTCCTTCCTTCGTCAGCATTAACTCAACAAATACTTACTGAGCTCCTACTATGTGGGAGGCACTGTTACAGATGCTGGAGATGGTGTTGCATGAAGCGTGAACATGCACACACACACACACACACACACACACACACACCCTCATAGATGTTCCAGTGAGGGGAGACAAGGTAAACAAATTAAGTTAGTAAGGTAATATACTTGTTGGAGATAGGCGTGAGAGAAATAAAGATGGCGGGACCTTTCCAAAGCAATGTACACAACTGGACAAGAATTTTAAGAATCGTATATGTATTCAATACATTGCGTTTAATTGAATTAATATCTAAAAATAAGCTATAAACTTATAAAGGAAAATATCACATGTTGACTTGGCTCTCTCCAAGTCTCTGCAAGATAAGGTGAAAATCAGATCTCCTTACTAAAAGATCCATACTTTTATTACTTTTCATGAAATTCAATGACAGAGTAGTATACTGCATCCAGCCTTTGGAAAACAAGGAGGAGAACACTAGTTCATAAGGAATCAAGCAAAAATCCAAACTGCCCTGCTTGGGGCTGGTTCCTCCAGTTTTTACTACCTCTCTTCTGCTCTACAGCTCTCTGCTCTGAGGCCTACCCTCCCCCTCTTCAGCAAACCAGACCATCATGTTAATAAGAGTTGATTTGTAAATAGCGTCTCCCTCATGCCATCTCCACCCCCCTTTGGCCAGGATCCTACTTTTCTGCTCAATGGCACAGATGCGGCTTTGAGCTGACTGGGACCAGGCAGCTATTAGCAGCAAATCCAGTGAGGGAAATTAATGAAGGGGACAACTAATAAAAGACAGCTCAGGACAGCCAGACTAACTTGCTCCGAGCAGTAATTAACTTTTTTCTTTTTTTTTTTTTTTTTTTAGCTCGTGAAGGTAAATATGCCATCGGCACTGGTCCAGTCTAACTCTTCTTTATTAAAAAGGAAAGAGCAAGAGCATTCATGGGGAGCTGAGACTTAATCTATTTTTCCCCCAAGAAGAACCATTTTAAATTACTTGTGTGATGTGTTTGTAGATCTGTGATGCCCAAATCAAGATATACCTTTAAAGACGAGAGAAAAAGGAGGCAGATGAAGAAATATGAATCTCTGAATAAAAGAAATAGTCATCTTCTACTTGGAGACAGCTTGAAAGAGAATCTTTTTTAAAGGTTTGCTTTTCTTCCCTACATAAAATGATCGACTTTTTCTGTTCAATGCAAATGCTGACTAAAAACAAGATTGGATTCAAAGTGCATGACGAGTCTTAGATGTCAGTGTTAAATATTAGCCTAGCTTGAGGGACATTTCAGTTGCCTTGCTCCAGCCTCCATTTCCCTTTTTTAAAGACACAGTTATGAAAAGCAACTTAAAATTGGCTTTCTTCATCTATTTTTAAAAAATCAACACAGCAGTTCTTCTGAGGATATGTCTTCTGAAAATATACATACCGACATAAAACTGTTGAGTTTCGTCCAAAGTATTTCTAAAAACACACCTATAGTATTTTATTAAAAAAAAAAAAAAACACTTTGAAAGTCAGAACTAGAAGAGACTTTAGAAATATCTGGTTTTATCAGGCTGAGAGACTTACCCCTGGTCACATAGCCAATCAGAAACAAAAAAGATCCTTATCAAAAATTCAGCCTGTTGATTCAATTCAATGCTCTGGCTTCCCTAAAATGAGAAGCCTCATCACATACTCTAAAAAGTTAATAAGCTGATTTTGGTACTTCAGCTAAATCTGTAATTTATCAATATAGTCCCCTAATAGGCTTGGATACAACAGGATCAAATAACATTTCATTTGTTATTTTAATTCTAAGTGTCCCAGGAATCAATTTACTCTTCTATCTAGCCTCCAGAACCTATGGTACCATGTCAATCACATTCAGAATTTTGTTGTTGTTCAGTCATTAAGTCGTGTCCGACTCTTTGTGACCCCATGGACTGCAGCACACCAGGCTTCCCTGTCCTTCACTATCTCCTATAGTTTGCCTCAAACTCATGTCCATTGAGTTGGTGATGCTATCTAACCTAATCCTCTGCTGCCCTCTTCTCCTTTTGCCTTCTATCTTTCCCAGTATCAGGGTCTTTTCCAATGAGTTGGCGCTTTGCATCAGCTGGCCAAAATATTGGAGCTTCAGCTTCAGCATCAGTCCTTCCAATGAATATTCAGGATTGATTTCTATTTGGAGAAGGAAATGGCAACCCACTCCAGTATTCTTGCCTGGAGAATCCCATGGATAGTGGGGCCTGGCGGGCTACAATCCATAGGGTCACAAAGAGTTGGCCACAACTAAGCATGCAGGAGCTTACTACATTCTGGACAGGATGTAGTAAATACATAATTATGTGCAGAACTCTCTCAAGGATAGATGGCTTCAAATAATGGATGCCCTCCCAGAAAACCACCTTCAGGCAATCAGTAACACTATGTTAAGGAGAGTACAGCTCCATGCTGTTATTTCCCACAAGATAGCAGAAAGGGTAGGTGTGGTGAATAAAAGGACTTCATACATACTTACTTCTGCATCAGCAGTATGGAGAAATAAAATTAATTTATTAAAATAAAATAGAGAAAATGAGGACAGTGACACTAGATGCTTTAAAAATAAAATAGCTTTTATTACATAAGGTATGTAAAGTAGTCAAATTCAAAAGAACAGAAGGAAGAATATTGGCTGCCAGAGGTTGGAGGGGAGGGGAAATGGGGAGTTGTTGTTTGATGTGTGTAGAGTTACAGTTTAGTAAAATGAAAATGTTCTGGAGATTGGTTGAAAACACTGAATATACTCTAACTGTACAGTTAAAAATGATAAAGATGATTTTAAAAAAACTTTTAGAATGGCTATAGACTTTGAGGCATAAAGCTTTCTTGCATGTCCAAAAATAAAATTATCATTTATAACAGAATCTTCAAACTATGTAACCCTATGGACTATAGCCCACCAGGTTCCTCTGTCCATTGAATTCTCCAGGAAAGAATACTGGAGTGGGTTGCCATGCCATCCCCAAGGGGATCTTCCCGACCCAGGATTGAACCTGCATCTCCTGGGACTCTTGCACTACAGGCAGATTCTTTACCACTGAGCTATTGGGGAAGCTCCATTCAGAGGCGAGCCACCAAGTTTTCAGACTTTTTTTTTTTTTTTTGCTACAAATAAGTTATAAAGTTTTCAAATAAATTACATCCATGTTAATTAAAGTGGGCTGTTTTGATGCAACAACAACCTCCCAATCTTCATGGCTTTTAACTCAAAAGTTTTTCTCCCTCAAGTAACACCCACTGTGAGTTGAGGTGGATACTTCATATACTCTTTATATGATCACCCAGAAGTCCAACCAGCTTTAATATTTTGGCCTCACTCACTCAAGAGAAGAGGAAGATAGAGACCACAGATGTAGTCTTGTCCTATTGTAAGGGGCCTGAGCATGCCCAGTAGGGTTAGAACATCAGACACTGGTAGAGACTAGAAATGTCCTCCACAATATCCAGCAGCAGGATTTTGTCCAGATGGAATGAAATGAAATCACAGGCTTTAAGAATTCCAGAGTAAAATAAAAAACTAAAAAAAAAAAAAAAAAAAAGAATTCCAGAGTAGAATAAAAATGGCACCAATGAAACATGTAGGAATATTGCCAAGTGTATATGGGAGGCACTGTCAGGACAAGAAATGATTCTTTTCAAACAGTGATACAATGCTGAAGGGCAGTAGCTGATGGTTGTGACTGTTACAGATTCCACAAGAAGATTCCATGAGACACGGTGAAGATACTGTATGGTATAATCATAGCTGCTTCGTTATGTTTTTTGAAGACTCCCAATCCCTTCAAGTATGCTATCAAAATTCTAAAGTGTGTCATGAATATCAAAATGTGGAGAAGTCTAACAACTATGAATACTCTCCTACTCTCTTACAAAAGATCTTGTAACATCCCTTATTTTGCTGGGGCAGATGGTGACTGCAGCCATGAAATTAAAAGACACTTGCTCCTTGGAAGAAAAGCTATGACCAACCTAGACAGTATATTAAAAAGCAGAGACATTACTTTGCTGACAAAGGTCCATCTAGTCAAAGCAAAGATTTTTCCAGTAGTCATGTACAGATGTGAGAGTTGGACGATAAAGAAAGCTGAGCAGAATTGATGCTTTTGAACTGTGGTGTTGGAGAAGACTTTTAAGAGTCCCTTGGACTGCAAGGAGATCCAACCAGTCTATCCTAAAGAAGATCAGTCGTGAGCGTTCATTGGAAGGACTGATGCTGAAGCAGAAACTCCAACACTTTGGCCACCTGATGCAAAGAACTGACTCATTGGAAAAGACCCTGCTGCTGGGAAAGATTGAAGGCAGGAGGAGAAGGGAACGATGATGAGATGGTTGGATGGCATCACGGACTCAATTGACATGGGTTTGAGCAAGCTCCAGGAGTTGGTGATAGACAGGGAACCCAGGTGTGCTGCAGTCCATGGGATCGCAAAGAGTCAGACACGACTGAGTGACTAAACTGACTGGAAAAGAGCACCACTGCAGAAAATTGAACTTAGTTGTCTTTTTGGTGGAAAGAGATAGAATTAGCAATTATCAGATGTCCACCAGCAGACGAATGGATAAGAAAGCTGTGGTACATATACACAATGGAATATCACTCAGCCATTAAAAAGAGTACATTTTAATCAGTTCTAATGCAGTGGATGAAACTGGAGCCTATTATACAGAGTGAAGTAAGCCAGAAAGAAAAACACCAATACACTATAGTAATGCATATATATGGAATTTAGAAAGATGGTAACGATAACCCTGTATGCGAGACAGTAAAAGAGACACAGATGTATGGAACAGTCTTTTGGACTCTGCAGGAGAGGGTGAGGGTGGGATGATGTGGGAGAATGGCATTGAAACATGTATCTTATCATATGTGAAACAAATCGCCAGTCCAGGTTCAATGCATGATACAGGATGCTTGGGGCTGGTGCACTGGGATGACCCAGAGGGATGAGATGGGGAGGGAAGTGGGAGGGGGGTTCACGATGGGGAACACATGTACACCCGTGGCGGATTCATGTCAATGTATGGCAAAACCAATACAATATTGTAAAGTAATTAGCCTCCAATTAAAATAAATAAATTTTTAAAAAAGAATTAGCAATTATCTGGAGAGCTAAGAACCAGGGAGTTGTCACCATAGGGATTTGCTCCAGCCTCCTTTGTAATGCAGTATCACCATTACCATCTTATACATGTTGTTATCATGAAAGACATAAATATCTGAGAGATTCAGAATAATGTAAAGGTGAGGGGTCTCTGGCCAGTGACTTTGTCAGTTCAGCTTCATCTTCTGTAGCTTAGAACCATGTTGCTCTGATAAAAACTCTAGGAAGTCTCAACAACTCTCCCAAATGTAAGCGAGCAGAATAGTCTAAGATTCCAGAAGTTTTATTCTAGTAGAACTGAAACCCCTTTTAAATTATTTGCTCACCGAGAAATAAAACTCAGTTTTCACTAGTCCTTCTGATTCTTACCAGACTGAAGATGTCAGATGGACTCTCCTAGGTCTCCTGAAAGTGATAGGAACTTCTTTTGCAAAGCTCTGTTAGTAAGGTTGACTTCCTTCTAATTCAGAAGAAACACTGGGTTTGAACTCAAAACTTTTCAGTGGCTTTACTGCTCTAATAGCAAAATTCAAGTTTTCTTATTTGTCTATTTCAAGCTGCTGCCATGGCCGTTTTGAGTTAAGGAAGATACTAGTTCAGATAGATTTGATTCTGTCTTCTTTTTGATCATGTTCTACACACTGTGAAATGAAAGAAGTATTAATGCATTAGTGCAATAGTCATCTGAAGTTTATGGTTAGACTTTCTCCATACATTTTCAAAGGTATATTCCAGGTTTTACCTCATTTGGTTTCTTTTCCAAAATGATCTGGAAAGTGAGGCAAAAAACAATTATATCCTCACACTGAATCAATCTTCTTGTACATGTTTGCATGTAGTGTTTCAATTTATGTAAAATGTTGAAAAAAACCACAAAATCAAAGTTATCCCAGAATCTCTCATTTTATTTCAGTGCACAGCAAGATTTATGTGTTAACAGAAAGAAAGCAACAGCAAGCCCGTGAGGCTGTCTTTTGTCACACCGGCACTAGTTCGGATTCTTTCTGCTATTCTTATACCAAGGAGGCAATAAACCCCCTTGAGAGTCATAGAGCTGCCTGCGGAGCCCTGACAGGGCATAGAAGCCTTTATGCCAAAGTACAATGCACAAAGGGATCATAAACACATTTGAAAAGGAAGATGACCTCTTTGTCACAAGGAGTTAGGCTTTACTGCAAGCTGCTACCATGGAAACCAGCCCCCAGCTTTCTCTGCTTATTTTGAAGTTTCCTGTTCCCCATATAACATGGACTTCAGCACTTTTAGTTAATTGTTTCTAGATCAAATAAAATTGGTGAAAGGTTTTGGTTCTTTGCTTCATGGTTGAATGTCTCCAAGTACACCTACAGGTCCTGAAGGAAAACAAGGAGAAAGTAGTGATGGAATCATTAGGAAGGAAAGGTGAAGAAAAAAACTGGCGTCGCGGTCTGTTCTACAATTCAACAAGATCAGAGAAGAGATACACTTGTTATTAAATCGTTCAAAGACCAGCTACAGTCCAACAGTGTCTCTTAGAGGTGTGTCCTTTGAAATAATTTTAGCTTTTTGCCTCTGGATTTCTTTCATCTCCGGAATTCAGTATACCCTAGAGTGTCTACAGAGCAACTCTCAAAGTCCAAACAAAATTACAAGTATACTGCCGCTGGGGAAAAATCTAGAATCTTTTATTTTATATGATACAAAGAAAACCGATTGTTTATACAGCTACAGCCTTGAAAAGTAAAAAGAAGAGAATTTATAATGAACTAAGCAACCGTTGAAGCTCTGCATCCAAAAGCTGATGAGACGCTTGAAGAATGGCCCGTGGTCCAGCTCGGAGGATGCGGGGACTCGGAAGACGGAGAGGTAGTGGGACCCGGTGGCTCAGGTGCTTCGGGGATCCTTCTTCCCCTCGGGAGTCTCCCCACTCCCGCCCTCCCGAAATCCTGGACTCAGGGAGGGGGAGGCTGTGCGTTTCTGCCACAGGTGAGACCTACCCAGCCTGGAGATCAGAGCTGGCACCTGTCCAGTTGCTGGGGCAGCCCCGGCTTTTAACGTAGTGTTTCTAGTCAATAATCCAAGCTGACTTTTCCCAGTTTGCGCTTGAAGGGCTGGAGAACCTGGCGCAAGCGAAAGCAAACAGGAACACTCGCATCGCCTCCCCTCCTCCCGCGACCCTGGCAGAGAGAGAGAGACGAGAAGTCATTTACTGTAGCGCACACACACCATCAGGACTCTTTCCCACTCCATCTTCCGACTCCCGCCACCTTGCACGGAAATCGCAGCTCTGGCTTTCTCGATCTGCTTTCCGGATGAGTGAATTTCTTTGCTCCTCTCTCCTGTCGGGGACCATCTGAAACTGCCCCCAAGTTGCGTTCCCAGGGACCCTCCCCACTCCGTTTTCACTCGAGAACCAAAGAGCAGCTCACTTCGGCATCCTCCAGAAGACAAACCCCATCCATTCATTCATCTGTGGGTGAACAAGAAGGAAAAGAAGAAGCAGAGGTGGGCCACCAGGCGAAGCGGGAGCGAGAGGAGGACAGTGCTGGGTAAACCAAACCGGGAAAAGAATAACGGGTGAGGGCGAGGAGGACCGCCTCGCCCCTCCTCGGCGCGGGGTGGACCCCTGCGGGCGCCCACGGCGAGCCACGTGGAGAAGCCCCAAGGGAGGGGCAACCCCCGCGCGCCCCCCCCCAAGGGTTTTGGAAAAGAAACTGCTGCGGACAAAGAACCCTGAAGGACAGAGAGAGGTGGAGGGAGGTGAGAACCCTCGTCCTTCCTCCTTGCCCCCCTCCTTTTGGACATTCCTTAGGTTTAATCATTAAAGTGGATCCTTTTTGAAAAGGAGGCAGCAGCTGAACAGTGCCGTTTCTGAGAGTCTGCCGCACACTGTCAGTGAAGTGAAAGATCTGGACCGAGCTTGGTTGCCTCGCTACCAATAGCAGACTTGGGGAGACCAAGCCTCCGATTTCTGGCCACATCAAAGCAGTGATTATGCAAATACCCCCTTTTTTTTTTAAGAATAAAATGGAGGGGGAATTATTTATCAAACAATGAACCCCCTGCCAGGGCGGGAAACAATAGATCAGACTAGATAGCCCTTCTAGCCCCAGGCTAGGGGAGAGGGAAGGGGGGGATGCTGGCGCCCTCACGTTTTATTGGTCTAACCTAATTTCACTAATTCTCTTTTCACACATTTTCTTTGGCGGATTCGGAGGCCAGGACTTTCACGCTCCCGGGAGCGCCCTGCATTGGCGCGATTCAAGGGCTGCCTGCTTTATTTAATTAATACATTCAAAGCTCGCCTGGGCCCGGAGAGCCTGAGGGTGGGGAAAGACCGAGGCCGGACGTGAGGAGGAGGCGCTTTTAACGGGTTCGAGGTGTCGATGCCCAGAAGTCACAACAGGCCCAAGGCTGTGCGGTGCAGGGGGCGCACGCGGTGGGCGGCAGCGAATCGCAACTTCCAGTCTCTCCGGCAAACCCGACCTTGCCGCAGCCGGGAGCCCAGGCGACCCAGACCGGAGGGTGGGCGCGGCAGAAGCGGGCCTTGGGCCTAGATATCCTCTGCGGGTAACGGGACCCTTGCTGCTTCCCGGCCAAGGCCGTCCGGGGCCTTCCGACGCCCTCACCTCCACTGGGCCCTTGGGGCTCTCTTCCTGAAACGGCGCCCACCCGGCTCCTGCCCAGGGGCGCCCGGGTACTCCTCTGGCTCCCGCTTCGCCTGGCGGACCTCTGTTTCTTCTTTTCCTCCTTGTTCGCCCACAGATGAATGTATTTTAAATCTGGTGAAGGAAAACCAATCTTAAGTCCTGGGCACTTCAGAACAAGTAAATACAATCAATGCCTGAAGCCTGACGGCGCCAAAGCGACGATCCATCCGGGGCAGGACCAACCCTCACACTTCTCCGCGCTTAGGTAAACGCGCCGCCGCCGCGCGCCGCTGGCGCTGGGAAGATCTGGCAACTGTAGCGGTGTGGGACTTCATCAGAACATTTGCATGGTCTTGCTTGTAGCGGCTCTCAGCAGAGGGCTCCAGAAATAGAATGGCTTGGCTTAGCTTGCCCAGGAACCTACTTGGTGCAGACAAACCAAGCTGGTCACAGGGCAGGCACAATGGGGGAGGAAGGAATGGATTAAATCGAGGAGCGACTATATTCCCTTCTGCTGAAGATGAGACCTGTAATTCTCATTCTTACAGGGGAGAGAAGAGGACGGCTGGGCCTCAACCCACAGGCTGTGGAGCTTGCGGTGGGTTGGGAAGGAAAACTCCTAGTGCGAAGTGAGGCAGAAAGAACGTTCTTAATCGCTAAAAGTGATCAGACGCCATAAAGAATAATTGCACCTATTAAAATAGGGCTTCCCTGGTGGCTCAGTGGTAAAGAATCCTCCTGCAATGCAGGAGACCCGGGTTCGATCCCTGGCTTGGGAAGATCCCCTGGAGAAGGGAATGGCAACCCACTCCAGCACTCTTCCTTGGAGAATCGCATAGATGGAGGAGCCTGGTGGGGGACAGTCCATGGGGTCGCACAGAGTCGGACACGACTGAAGTGACTAAGTGACAGCAGCAGCGTAAAATAAGGTGTGTTGTAGATAGAGAAGGAAAAGCCTGAGTGTAGATCACAGGTGGTAGACGGAATTCCTACCATATATGAGGTGCTTCTCATGTGTAAGAGGACCTGCAAACTCTGGCTGAACGAGACTCTGGCCCTGGAGTAGCTGTGCAGAGGGGACGGCTAGATTCAACTGGGTCGCAGGTTAAGTCATTAGCTGTATTACCATTAATCAAACCAAATCAATTGAACCCTCTCTCAATCCATGCCTCTCCAAATAAGCCATTAGGGTCACCACCTAGTTATAGGATTCCCATCCCCCCTTCCCCCTCCAGTTGAGTTTTCCTGAGTACCTGCACCTGAAGAGTTGCCTCCCCAGACCTGTGTCAGGAACCTGTTTCCTGGCAAGTTTCCAAAAGAAGTCTGTTCTCACAACCATCATCATCACTAAAAGAACAGTGATTTGGCATTAAAACTGTGATGTTTTAGAATTCGAATACTACAATTGCTTGGCTTTTTAAACACTAGAAACATAAAAGTGTAGGAGAAATATCTCTTTCCCCTTATTAGATAATCAAGAGTGGTTACGAATAATAAAATCTTTAAACTAGAAGGGGTTTTCCAACAAGTCTCTCTTACATCCAGAGATGAAAACCAAACAAATCCTGGGTTGGTTCTTCCTTTTATTAGAAATAGCTATTCAGTTATTAAACACAATATTTCTACATGAACAGAGAGGAGGAGTAGTTAGGACATTTTAGAATGATCATTGGTTTATGCAGAGTAGTGGAGGATTTGTTTAAACCGGAAGCAGATATGAAATTCATGAGGGTGGGGGGAACTATGAACAACCAACATTTCTTTGCTGGCTTTTTTTTTTTTTTTTTTTTTTTGGCTAGTGAAGTCTTGGCCACCCTCCTCTAAAGTGGTCAGCCTTCACTTGATCGTCTTTAACCCAAGGCCAGTCAAAGAGCATTGATTTCTGCTTTGGAGACTGAGCTGCAAGTTACAGAGTTATGTATCCTGGTGATTAGGAAACCATTTTTGCTTTCTCTCTGAAGATGTTTTGACTATGTAAACTGCTTTAACAAAGACTGAATTGGCTAACATGAAATCAGCTTCCAATAATGAATTCATAAACTCAGTTATGTTACAATGTTAGAGATCACTGTCCATCCCTTTTGTTTACAGACGATAACTGAAGCTCAAAGAAGTGAAGTGTAAGAACCAAATTTCTACACACTCCGTCAAGATAGTTCAACTCCACCATTTTTTAAAAGAAAAGTTTCTGAACTTTGGTGCTCATCATTACTTAATTATAATTTAAATTCCCAAAACCAAAACTTTTTTTTAAATAATCTTGTTTGCTCAGAAATTGATTTCTTAAAAACCAAGCTTTTATTTGTATGGAGAGTTAAGTTTTATATCAGTGTTAGTGTCTTGAATATAATTCAGCTTCCTGTGATTGCTTAGACCTTATGTCAATGAAATCTTGTGTCAATGAAATCTACACACAAACATTGACAAAACAAAAACAAACAGGTACTCTACTCAATTTGATACAGGGAGTTAAGAAAAAAGTGCAACTTATTCTTCTAAAAGCCACCTAAACAGGAAAGTAATAATGAAACACACAAAAATTATGAAAATTAGATACTTTATTTATAGTTTAATCACAAGAACAATTTTCTTGTTCTTTCAAGACGTAAATACATACTAGAATAAACTCTGTAGAATATACAAAAAATACATACTTTTCCCATGAAATTTTTCTTTATAATAAATAGAAGGAAACACGTGTGTGGCTGATCCTGATAATGCTCCGTGTCTGCTTAGGTTTTCAGTCTGTTGATTTATTTTTAATCTCTTGAAAGAACGGGGGAGTTTCTTCTCCCCTAAAAGGTCGAGATAAATAATTCATGAAGCAATCCTCCCTCCTGATTTTTCCGTTTTCCTCCACATTTTTCCTTTTGATAGAGAGTTCAGCCTAAATTTCCACGCTTGCATTCAATCATTACAAAGCCTACAAATTATACAATGACTTCTAACCTGGCCCTCTAACAAAACAACTTTTTCCCCCTTATAAATCATAAGAGACAGATGGCAAAATGGAGAAGAAAAAGGAAAGAGAAGAGCGGGACAATAGGCATTGTGACGAATCTGGGAAACAGAACAAAGTGCACATCAGAGAGAGAAAGTTTGGTTTGACAGGTGAAATTCCCACAGCCCGCAGGCAGCACTGGGAATAAGGCAGATGCCAGCCATTGCAAATCTGTGGATAATATTATTACCGGTAAAATCATTCAGATGCTAAAACACATTTCTTTCTACTCGACATTAACATCTCTATGTAGAAGCAAAGGTGAAGAGATCACAGGAACCGGTTGCGTTCCCCCTGGGAGATTCACATGAATCGCACCGAGAGGGCAGGAGCGTCAGTCCGCCCTACAAACTCTTTAGACGTGTCACCTTTATCTCTTCCCAGCATCTTTTTACCTTAAGTGCCTCCCCCCTCCCCGCCCCACACTCTACAATCCTCTTTGACAATAAGCTCCATCATACCAATAAATTAGAGAGCCTGGCTGAACTAAGGAAGCCCTTAGCCAAGGAAGGCAACAAATAACCGAGTAATCAGAACGGCTACACAGGCTCTGAGTAGTGAGACGGTTTCCCGGGCATGGAAAGCGGGGGGCAGGAGGGGGGTGGGTGGAGGGCTTGATCGGGGGCAGGAAAGGGTACCCACTAAGGCCTGGCGTGGGTAGCAGAGATGGCAGTTCTAGATACAGTCCCTGACTATGGGGAGGTGAGGTGCGTAGCGGTGCTTGTCTGGAGGTGGGGGCTGCCAATAGTCCATGTCTGAACCCTCCGGGCTGGCGGGAGATAAAGTGCAGCTGTAGGGGGAGGTGGAGCTGGAGGACGCCGAGGAAGACTCCGCGGGGCTGTTTGTGCAGCTCCACGTGGAGGCGGGCGAAGGGCTGTCTGCGCTGCTGCTCAAGGCGGCGCTAGTGCCTCCCGGGCTCAGCATGACTGCCTCCGAGAAGAGCGCCCCGGGCAGGCCGCCGCCCCCGCAGTGATCAGCCAGGCGCAGGGTCTCGGTGAGCGCCCATATGTAGTTGTGGGCGAAACGCAGGGTCTCGATCTTGGTGAGCTTGGCGTCCTCTGGGAATGTGGGGAGCACCTCGCGCAGCGCGTCCAGCGCCGCGTTGAGATTGTGCATGCGGTTGCGCTCGCGGTTGTTGGCCTTCAGTCTGCGGGTCTTCTTGATGCGCTGCACGGTCTCGGCCGTCTTGGCGCCGCGAGAAACAGCCCTTGCCCTCGGAGGGCGCCGCTTGCACTCGTGCACCACACCCAGCAGCCGCGCCGGCCGGCAGCCCTCGGCTCCTCCCGGCGAGCCGCCCAGCGCCGCGGGCCCGGCCTCTGCCCCAAGCTGCCGACGCGCTCCGCCCGCCGCGCCCAGCTCCTCCTCTTCCTCCTCGTCAGCGCTGGAAGATACCGGGGTCAGAGCCGCCGAGGCGGGGGAGGCCGAGCCAAGCAGCACCAGCACGTCCTCCTCCTCCTTTAACTCCAAGGTCTCGGATTTGACGAACATCCTGTAGAAGAGAGCAGAAAGGGAGAAAGAACCAAATGGGGTGTGCATATAGCAGCAGAGGTAAGCTGTCAGTGTTATCGGGACTTACTGCTGCGCGCCGGAGAAGACCCGCTCGGAATCGCGCCAAGGAGGAAAGTAAATTGGGGAGGAAACCCTGCCTGTGTTCTCCCAGCTCGCGGGCGCCCCTTGTTGTGACCCTGTCGCCAGCCAACTGGGTTCCGAACTCTGACACGCCCTGACAGCTGCGTTCTCTCCCGGGAAGGGACTGCGACCCCGCGACAAAAGATTGGTAGCCAGCGAAGGGCGTTCGGATGCGGTGGGACGCCGTGCGGGGAACTCCCCGAAGCTGGAAGCCGCAGCGCGGGTACTTACTCGGTTCTCTCTCTAAACGTGCCTCGGCGTCGCTCTTTGGCGCGTGCTGCGGTTCTCCGCGCAGCCGGGAGCTCAGCGCTGCTCCTTCTGCGGGCTTGGAGGCACCGGGCCTGGCGCTGCTGCGGCGCGGCTCCGCGGGGGACCTCTCTGACCGGCGACTTTGCCAAGAGCCCCGGCGGCCTCGGCGACCCGCCCGGGTCTCGTGTGTTGTGGTGGTGGTGCGTGTCTGTCTTGTCAGTCAGTCCCTGGACGCGCGGCTCCTGGCACGCGACTCCCAGGCACTCCAGTTAAAGCGAAGCTGCTTGTGGTTCAGTGGCTGCGTGTCTGGCACACGACTCTCCTTAAAACCCCTTATATACCACCAAGAAAACAATCAGATCTGCCCCCGGGGCCCCCACCGCCCCCCCACCCCCAGCCCTCAGCCGCAGCGTTCTCCTCCCCTCCCCTGTGCTGGCCCCCCTTCTCCCCCGCTTTTCCCTACCCGGCTTACTCTTTTCATCGCATTATCATCATTCATTTCTTTCTTTCTTCACCCACTTCCCCCCCTCCCGTGGCCCTGCCATCCATCCATCCTCCTCTTTCCATCGCCCCCGCCTCTCTTTCCCCCCTTTATCTAATCAGCATAACACGGTTCTAAAGCTCCCGTTGGAGCTCGAGGCTGCGGTCGGACTGCTGGAGCGGCGGCATCGGCTCAGGCTGCGGCTGTTGTCGCCGTCGCTGCCCATTGTGATTGGTGGCTCGCGCTCGGCTGGAGCGTGCCGCTAATTTATTAATGAATGGAGGTCGCGAGGCGCAGCTGGCCAATCAGGGCGCCCCGGACTCCGGGAGGCCTGCGAGCCACGCGCACAGGAGCCCGCTCCCTTTCAGCGGCTCATTAGGGGCCGGGGCGCTGGGGGCGGGTGGGGAGACCAAGGCGACCGCCCGGGTCCCAGTCCTCGCGGCCGCACCCCACCCCCGTCCCGACGCGCACGCGCACGCACCGCAAGGCAGCCGGCGCCGTCTGGCCTCTGAGCTCCCGGACGTCGGCATCCTGGAAATTAGTTAATAGGGGTCAGAATCCCAGGAAAAGTAGTAAGCCCTCTGCTGCAGCCGGACGTCTCTTGGCAAAGCTTCTTAGGAACGGTCTCAGATAGTAAAGTATTTCAAAACGCTTTCGTTTGGTTAAAGGAGGCATAGGGTATGGATGGCGAGCTGTGGTCACTTGGCGGGCAAGCATGGTTAGGTTCCAGAAAGACTGACGTGGAAGGGCGAAGAGAGAGGGTGTTGGAGGATTCATAGAGGCGTCTCCTGACAGGGAGATCGAGCAGAGGAGCAGCTGATGGACTTTTAGAGGAGGTGAAACTAAAAACACTGACTTATTAGAGCTAAAAGGGGCCTCCTCATTTTACGTGTGACACGCAGCACCATACAGGTTTTTGGTTTTCGGGGAAGGGTGGCGGGCGTTCGGACTAACCCCTGTTCATGGTGGGGCGGGACCGCAAAGGGCTTCCTGCATAGGTGGCAGCGGGGGGAGCGGCCAACTTGTAGCTCGGCAGGGCGAACGGGCTGCGTTGACATTTCCATGACCTCTGCTCCGCGCTGGGGGGCGTTGTAGGGACATGGGGCCCGTCCTCCCGATTCTCCCGGCTTTTCAATAGGAAAAAAGAGCTGGAGGGCTACTGGACCTCGGAGGGAACTTGTTCTGAATTGCTCAACAGCCATCCCTCCCTCCCTCCCTCCTCCTCCTCCTCCTCTACCCCCTCCTCCTCCTCCTGCCCCCCTCCTCTTCCTCACGCCCACCCTCTTGTCGAAGTGGCTGACTTCTTAGAACCACAGCACCCAGAAGTGTGTGCTGGGCCGAGTGTTAGATGGTGCGTGGGGAGCGGAATGGATCTGGACTCCAGTAGATTGCAGAGGAGTTTCTTTTGCAGATTAAGTTTCAGCAAGGCTCAATAGGAATGTTAAGATTTGAGAAGTGGTGAGAGAAAAAGAATGTTGTCTGTGGTCTCGGTCTCATTTGGATTGTAGGAATTGGAAACAAGCTGTGTTTCAGAGAAAGGGTCGATGAAAGTGTTCGGGCAGGGTTTTAATTTGTTTAATGTTTCCTTCAGGGAGATAATGAGCAGGCTCGGAAGCCATAAAGTAAAGAAAATGAAAATTAGAATCTCATGAAAGGGACTGCTACCCGCTGCAGCTATCCAACCTCAGGCTTCTTTGTCTTGAAATAATTGCCACAATTTTCACCTTGCTGGTTGATACTTGTGCTTTGAATCTCTTCCCCCAACCCCCACTTTAAAAACAAATTCCCTAAACATAATAGCATTATTTCCCTAGTATCCTCCTCAGTTCTTTTAGAACAGCTTAATTTCTCACGGTAGAAGTGCAGAAATTAAACAAGAAAGAAGGGAAATGTTTAGTCTCTTCAGAACACAGCACCTGCCTGTCTCACCCTTCTTTGGGTGTCTCTCTATGTATCATGAACCCGCAGAATAAGAACTTCATAAAAGAGTTTGTTCAAGAAAAAGATGCATCAGTAGTGAAAGATACCAAAAGTGCTTACCATGGTTGATGCACACATTAGCATTATTTTATAGGATATGATCACTGAGGCCAAATAAGTAAATATTCTTTACAGTCCCCCTAAAAGAAAACTCTCTACTGTCTTGTCTTAGTCAAAAATAAAGGAACACATGGGAGCAGATGCAGGATTTTTGTATTAATTTGGAAAGAAATAGAATGAGAAAGCTAGATTCTGAGGAAATGATCAACAGCTGCTAAAAACAAATACTGGAATGATGGGAGATATTATGGAGTGTCAGCTTTTACATACCTACACATCATGGCAGGAGTGGCCTGCAAAGAAAGACAAGCCAATAGGTTAATGCAATAGAAACAAAGGAAAGTTTACTTTCGTATCAGTAGAAACATACTTCTTTAGATAGGTCTTAAAATTTTTGGTCTGGCTAGGAAGTGCTGGGTTGATTTGATGATAAAATATATTAGGGGGGAAACAGAATCAGAATCCAATTAAGCGGAGGCTTAAATGAAAACCTGATGAATTTTGTATAACTCCAAACAAACACCAAGATCAAGCTGGTTTTAGTGAAACTAGCAGTTAATGGATTTCTTTAGATGATTTTTAAGACTGTTTGGGTGTCTGATCCCTCAGTTTTTATGTTCTTCCAAGATTTTATGTTTTTATGATGCACTGAAAGGGTACATGCTTTTCTTTGTCAAAACCCAAACTTTCTATACTGTCTGTAAGAAGTTAATAATGAATGTTTAAGAGTATCCTGTGCAGATATTTAGTAATAGTAAAATATTATTAGGGTAAATCACACATTTCTGATTCTGGAAATTTCCAGGAAAGGAGATTCTTTCCAAAAGGAAAAAGTATGCAAAGAAACATAAGCTTGTGTACATATTCAAATGACCGAAATCAATCTCTAATCTATGTAGCCATAAAGCTATCATGGAGTTTATGTAACTATTTTTAAAGTAAGGAATTTGTTGGCTATATGCAGTGAGTGCTTTGTGTTAGATTACTGTGCAAAAGTATACTTTTTTTTTTTAATCACCCTCTATATTATCTTCCAGTTTCCCTGGTGGCTCAGTAGTTAAAAAAAAGTCTGCCTGAAATGCAGGAGACCTGGATTCAATCCCTGGGGTGGCAAGATTCCCTGGCAAAGAAAATGGCAGCTCACTCCAGTATTCTTGCCTGAGAAATCCCATGGACAGAGGAGTCTGATGGGCTACAGTCCATGGGGCTGCAAAGAGTTGGACACGACTGAGTGACTAAACAATAACATTATCTTGGAATTTTAAGAATTTTGGTTCTGTTTTTGATTTGTAGCCTTCAAGAAAAGCATCACTGTTCATAATATATCCGGAAATATTTCCTACTATGAAGAGTATTGTTTTTTAAAAGAAAAGAACATCAAGAACTATTAACACACAAGTGCAGTTCAGAATCCAGCCATTCACACTCAGTCGCAAAATTTTATTTGTTCCACATTTTGCTTGGTTTTGCTGAAAGAAAGCAATTTCGATTTGTACTCAGATTTCCAAAGACGCGGCTAGTGCCAGATATCCTTAGCTGGACCCTTCTAGCACTCTTTTAACTTAAATAAATTCAAGAGGCACTTGTGTGGTCTAAAAGATTGTCCAGATGAAACGAGGCTGAAATGTTATGCGAAGGGGGAGGGGAGCGCGTGAATAGCGTCAGTGAATTTGGTGACCGAGGGCCGCTCCTGTCCATTGCGTGAACTGTCCTAAAGGGTCAAACTGTTCATCTTCAGCCCCTCTTTCTGTGTGCAATCCCTACTTTAAGAGAACAAAAGCTCAAAGCAGGCAGTTATCAAGAAATGGGAGCCCAGTGATTTAAACTCATCCCCAAGCCTTAAAAAGAAAGGAGGCCCGAGAATGTGTAGGGAGAGAAAAGTGAAGTAAGGGGAGCAGCGAGGGGGGTGGAGACCTTTAGAAAGGCTTTGTTGTTTTTAAGAAGCTTGAACTTTGAGACGACCCAAGAGCCCTAAAGTTTAGGGTAGGTGTTGCTGTGGGGCCTATCCACACATCCCATCCACACTTCGACCTCACAAGTGGCCAAAGAGGACAAATGGTCACCCCACCATACTTTTGCTGCTGCAGGTGAATGGGGGGGTGCGGGGAGGGATGGGTGTGAAGATAGGTCCTTTTCCCAGAAAGAGCAAAAGTTGCCTCCCCAGCCAGCCCGTCCCCCAGTTCACAGTAAACCAACTGTCCTGCCTGCAAGGAAAGGGAGGGGCTCTGCTCTGCTAAAAAGGACTACATGATGCGTCTGCCAAGCATGGCTTTGTAGCCTAAATCCTAATCCACCCGGTTAGCTCTCCGAAAGGCGGAAAGATGGAAAGAAAAAGTCAATCCTGAATAGTTTTAGTTATTTGCTGGGGACTAGAAACACTCCGGTTTCCAGAGTGGTTGAAGACCGAGTGGAAATGATTAGCCCCCTCTGTATCCCCCCGCCCTTCCCCGCGGAGGGCTCTTCGCCATGCCAAAGTTCATTACTAGTGATGAGCAGATGGTGAAGCGCTGCGAGGCAGAGTGGGCTCGGATATTTTGGGGGTCCCCTTCTGTGGAGGCAAGGAGATCAAGAACAATAACAGTGTAAACTCATCACCCCCTCCCTCCCCGACTTCTTACTGGACCCCTGTGCGGAATTCTGTCTCATCCTGGATCTCTCCCTCGGGTCCTGTGGGGGAGGGTTTGTCTCTCTAGTCCTGCAGAGGTCGGAGCTAGGATGGTGTGCGGCAGCTTCAGTGCGCCAGCCCCACCCCCTTCCGTATTTGGGAATCGGCCAGGAGAATCTACAAGAGGAGGTGCAAGGCAGAGGAGGTCGTAACCCCCCTCTCTCGGGACCCTTATTCCCTTGCCCTAAACCCGTATAATGTGCTTTGGCGCCCCAAGCCAACCATTCAGGGAATCCAGCTTGACGCACGGGGTCTTCTTGATGGTGTTGAAATCCACCCGGCAGGTGCTGAAAGGCTCCCTTCCTTTTGCGCCCTCTCTACCCTCTTCCCACCAGCTCCGGAGAGGCAGCACCCGGCAGGCTTCTCTGCACTCGGTAGGCGACCCGCTGCCCGAGCACTCCTCTTCTTTCCCACGAAGGAAAGAAGTCGCTGTAGGAGATTTGACCAGTCTCCGCCAGCTTTCTGATTGTTTTCCTCAGGTAAGGGGAAAAGAACAGCCGGCGCTTGAATGAGGGGCTGGGGGCCCACTAGGGAGAGAAGCCCCCCTCACCCCTCTGTGCCTGCAAAAAGGGACATTGGCTATCCAGGGGAAAGTGCAAGAAAGAGAGCACTAATCGCTGAACCAGGAGACAAACACGATTACCAGCTCCGAGCCTTGAGTCAGAAAGTCTCATAGACTTTAAGATGTTAATCCCCGGCATAATCCTTCCTTTGGCGTGTAGGAATAGTGCAGCCACAAGAGTTGTTTTGTTATTTATATTGGCGTTTAATAAAACTCAGCCAGTGGTGAATGGGCTGCCCACTCTCCAATGGTAATTAATTCCCTATTTCAGTGACCCAATTGTCCTGGGACAGAGCTGTGAGCCCGTCCCGGTGCCCCGGTCCCTCTTTGTGCGGATACATGGCCCTCGTGCTTCAACAGCTATGGAAACTCATTCTTTTGATGTCATTCAAGGAGTTTTCCTTGGGCATCTTCTAAACTTCAAGGACCCTTTTCTTTCTCCGTTTCATGAAAAGCAGTGCGAGCTTGACCACCTCTGTAGAATTTAATGATTTGGTGAAAGAACTCTTTGGGGTTTGTGTAAGGAGTTAGACAGAGAGAAAGGAAATTTGGCAGCCTGCTCTCTCGCGGGGACAGTCCCAAACCTGAAAAACACAAAACTCATTCAAAGCAATGGAAAAAAGATCTGAAAGCTGATTTTCCCTCTCCTCTCCCCACTAAGGAAAAACGTACCCTCCCCAAACACTGAATTCTCTTCTGGAAATTATTGTTTGTTGATGATATAAATTAAAAGGGTCAGATTGGGATGAATAAATTCGAATCCTAAGCAGAGAAAGTTCTTTAATTTGTTCCTTTGGACAATATCATCTTTCTACCTTAAGGCACTCATTCAGTCATCCCTCCCTTATACATACACTGGTAACCAGTGTGAGCCAAGCACTGCACCAAGCCCTGGGAACAACGCCTGCACAAAATAGACACCATTCCTACCCGCATAGAGCTTACATCCAAATCGGCAGACAAACAATGAAAAAATTAGAAATGTCAGAAAACCGTGTTAGGTAGACAATAAGACTGTAATGTAATACAGCGTCGGAAGAGAGCCAGGCTACGTTTTATTTTCATGGATCCAAAAGGATGCTTTAGGACACAAACCATTTGGGGTCGACCCTAGCACCTGATTAATTCGTCTTTTCTTTCCCCTCAAATTTCATTCCCTCCGCGAGGCGCGGAGTCCGCATAGCAAACGAACCGGCAGCTGCGGTCCGCGGGTCTTAGCCGCGCGCCGGTGCAGAGGCCGGCATCACTTTCCGCGCAGCCAACCGCCCGGGCTCCAGGCCGGGAGGGGGCGGCCGCGGCGCGCCCGGTAGCGCTCCCTGCACAAGTAGCTCTTCTATGTCTTTATACGCACTTCCAAAAAAACTTTCGCAAGTCACAGAAACAATTCAGAATTCAACTAAGAAAATACAGAGTGAACCATATGGCCTGGGTGGCTCGAGTCGGCTGCATTTTACTCCAGACAAAGAAGGGATTGAGAGTTGAAGGAAAGGAGAAAAAAACCAACTTTCCGGCTGATGAAGCTGTTGTCTGGAGGCAATGATCCCAAATCTGAAGGCTTTATTCCGGCTCCGACGGAGACGTGATATGTCATATGATTAGCATCTTTCATATTTACAAGAGTGGTATGGGCTGCCAGTCTTGAGAGAAAGGCTAGAGAAAGAAGGGGGCATATGCTGAAATGGATTTAGCATTTGAAAGAGAGAAAGGAGATCGGATAAATACACTTAAACGAGGATTTCGTTTTACTCCTGTTGAGTTCTAATGGATTGTTGATTGAGATTTTAGGGGCCTGGAACCGAGGTGTCAGCAGTAATTTAAAGAAGGCATTCAGTCCTCCCGCGCCTCTTTTCTCCATTTCCCCCCTCACCCCTCCCACCCTCTCTCATTTACGCCTTCAAGCAGTACCGGGGCGGGGAAGGCTTTTAAAACAAAACACAAAACAGGATCTCAGGCTCGGGCGCTGGCCGAGGGAGCCGGAAAGCGGCTGGGTTTGGAGGCGGAGCCCCCTGCGCCCCAAGGCGGCCTGCGGGGCGGCACCTGAACCTCTGCAGGTCTGGCCGCAGGTGCGGGGCCGCTGCGCGCGCGGCGAGGTCCTGGTGCCCTCTGGCGGGGTCCGCGGAGGAGCCTTCGCCTCTTGGGGCTGGGCGACGTTTCGCATTCCTCCTGGGATGCGCTCTGGGGCCTTCACCTGTGGCTCCGGTTACGGGCGCGTAGGCTCGGCCACTTCTAACCTTCAGGCTCAAAATTGTCGACCGTGTGCTTCTGCGAGTCGAAATAAACTGACGCGTAAGACACCTCCCCCGGTAGTTCTGATGGCTGCCAAGTTTGAGACGAGCAGGCCTGGGTCCCAAGACTTCCGTTGTGAGGATTTAGCTATTTAGCAGCTAGAAGTGAGGCCAAGACTCAGTACTTTGGGGGAAAGCCCTGGACTCCAGACTAGTAAAAGGACCTCTTATGCGCTTGCTGGGAAAATACTGTATCTGTACGGATCAGTATTTCTCCTCCCACCTACAGCCATTTCGAGATTCATTCTCCAGACTGCTTGTCGCTCCCCTGGTATTTTTTATTCTCTTCTGAATTGATGTTCAGCGCCCATTTTAGCTAGATGTCGGGTGTGTAAAATGTTGGGGGAGTGCGAGAGGCACCAAGTGCCGTCGCCTTAGGCCTCATCCCCTGGATCCAGACGCCCAAATTCCCATTTCTCCTCTGCTTCATCGCATTTCTGCTTCTGTTTGCTTTTCCTTAACTTTGTCAGGCAAAATTGTACTTTGCCAAGTGTACCTGTGAATCTTTTGAGTTGTCCACATCTGCCAAGAGTAGAGATTGACTCATAATAAATACAATACTGTCACAATACCAAAATGTCATGCAGAGTTTAAGATCATATTTTTGATTGATATTTAGTTTTTAAGTTTTATTTTACTTTTTGGCTGTGCTGAATCCTCCTTGCTGTGCAGGCTTTTGTCTTGGGGCTGCGAGCTGGGGCTACTCTCTAGTTGTGTTGCCAGGACTTCTCCTGGCCGTGGCTTTTCTTGTTGCTGAGTGTGGACTCTAGGTGGCAGGGCTTGGTAGTTGCAGCTCCAGGGCTCTAGCGCACAGGCCCAATAGTTGTGGCTTACAGGCTTAGTTACTCTGAAGCACGTGGGATCTTCCTGGACCAGGGATCAAACCCATGTCTCCTGCATTGGCAGACAGATTCTTTACCACTGAGCCCCCAGGGAAGCCTGGATGTTTAATTTTTTTAAATTTCGAAATAACGCTTAGTGTGACCCCAATACATATGATATGTATCTCTGAATGATTGTAGGGAAATACAAACACATACATCCTGGACAAAAAAGTATTCATAGTGGCTATCTTTTTGTTATTAGTAATTTAAATGTTCTCTTTTTGTGTTTTCCGAGCAAATTTTGGAACATTTATAATCAGAAATTGTTATTAAAAAACAACAACACTGGCCTTCTGCAAAGTGCCTCTGTCTTTTCTACTCTTATTATTAAAGATTGGGAGTAAATTTCAGATCAGAGATGTCTGAAGTAGGGGGAGTTATATCATAGTTAAGTGTTAAGTTATATCATAGTTAACTGTGAGCTATATCATAGCTATATCATAGCTCACAGTTATAGTTAAGGCCCTAGAAGTTGGACCCTTTGGGTTAACATGGGATATTGTAGGGCTGCCCAGGTAAAGAATCCTGGAAAAGGCTTCCCTGGTAAAGAATCTGCCTGCCAAGTGCAAGAGATGCAAAGATTCAAGTTTGATCCCCAGGTCAGGAAGATCCCCCAGAGCAGGAAATGGCAACCCCTCCAGTATTCTTGCCTGGAAAATTCCATGGACAGAGGAACCTGGCAAGCTGCAGTCCATCGGGTCACCAAGAGTAGGACAGGACTGAGCACAAACACAGGATATTGTAACGTGGTTTTGTTTTCTTTTTTTTTTTTTTTCAGAACCATGTAAAACTTGTTCTTGAACTATGATGGAAATGTTGTATGGAAGAGAAACATTCAGTGCTAATTAAAAAAACAATTTTGTGGGGAAGGTAATTACTTTACAATATTGTGCTGATTTCTGCCTTACATCATAAATCAGCTACAGGTATACATATGTCCCCTCCTTAAGCCTCCCTCCTATCTCCATCCCATCGTAGCCTAGCTCATCCTAGACCATCAAGACGAACTTGGGTTGAGCCCCCTGTGTCACACGGTAAATTCCCACTGGCTATCAGGCTCCTCCGTCCATGGGATTCTCCAGGCAAGAGTACTGGAGTGGGTTGCCATTTCCTCCTCCAATCTATTTTACATATGGTAATGTATGTATTTCCATACTGCTCTCTCAAAATTTAATTTTTGTTAACTCACAGTTCCCGGGGTTTCACAGAGAAAGAAAAGCTTCTCAATGCTATTATTTTCTCTATTCTGGGCAAATCACGTCTAATTTTCCCAGAGAGATGAGATCACAGGGACTTGATGAATTTCTAAAGGAAGATTTTTTACCAATGTCTCAAAGTAATAATTCTCTTATTTAATAATATTTGCTAACAGGAAATTACTTGTGTTTAATCTTTCTTAAATGTGTTTCTTGACCAGTCCTCAGAGGTGATTAAAAACTTGCCTCTTCTGTTATTCTGTGCTTGAATATATGGCATCTAAAGCTTCTATTTTTAAAATAATCAGGATCCGGAAGATGTTTAATTCTGAATTTTGCTTACCTATGCTTTTAGGTCTTAGGCTTTCTCTGTTGACAGAAACCATCTTTACCTCAAGGGAGGCTATTGTGGGTTGCTGTTTAACTCTGCATTTTTAAAGCAGCAATCACCACACTGAAACTATGTTGTACTATTGTCGGTGCATGAGACAGCAGGACTTGGAATAAGAGAAAGGAAAGGATTTGCAAGAGGATAATTCTCGGCATTCTTCTCAGCAAATTCTCTTTTTCTCCGGGGTTTTTATTTTTGAGGATTTGAGAGTTCATTTTCTCTTGAAGGAAAAGAAAGAATAACCCCACAATGCAATATCGTGCAGAAAAATCAAGAGAGATTTTCATGGTAAATGTTTACTAAGAAATTCTGAAAAAAAATGAAACAGGCTAGAAATAGAAACTAAAAGTTTATGTCAGTATTAACCCACACTTGAACTCTTGGTTACTGCCTTAACTCGAATATAGCTTTTCCCTTTTAAAAAATTTCCCAGCTGTAGAGAATCTGTGTGACTAAATATTAGAGGGAAGTACAGCTTTAATATTTCCATGAACCTAGTGACCAGTGCTCTCATACCAATTATTTGAGTTGTACTGGATTTGAGACCAACACTATTTCTCAGAAGACGAGTCATGGAGGCTCAAGGACATTGTTTTGGGGCTAAGTGCAGTTCCTTAAGTTGCTGGCCACTCCCAAAGAATCACATGGTATTTTGGATTTTGTTCTGAATCTTACTTTCATCCTCAGTCTCAGGAAATTGGCATCAACAGTGCTCACTTTTCCCTATGCTGATGCTTGAAAACAATCCCTTTGTTTGAAATAAGCTAATTATGAAGTAACATGGTATTAAAATAACAGCCTTTCCTTTCCTCTTATCCCAAGTGTTTTTCTTTTCCTGACAAAATAGGGATGAAATAAAAATATGCCATACAGAATTTTAAAATAATAATGAAAACATATGCAGACAGTCTAATCAGAAGTCAGTAATACATTCCTTCGTTCCACGCACTTGGCCAGGAAAGAATACCTTGATGTGATCTCAGTCACAATTTGCTGGCAGCTGGAAATTTCTAATTCAGTATTTAAGAAGAAATAAACCTGTACCTATAGAACATACAGTGAATTTAATCATTGTCGGAAAGCTAAGTCAAAACTGAGGTCAACAAGGCATGAGGACTCTCATCTTTTTCATTTCCTCTTTATTCATTAATATGGATCAGACGGCATGTACTTCATGGCTGTGCCAAGGCCATGCGGATCAGTAACAGTGCTCTTGGCAAAACTGTTTTCAGAGGGAATTAGTGCGTTTTTTCCTTATTGGCTGCTCTGGGTCTTCTTTGCTGCACTTGGGCTTTCTCCGGTTGCAACAAGTGGGGCTTATTCTTTGCTGCAGTGCATGGCTTCTCTTGTTGCGGAGCACAGGCTTTAGGTGCACGGGCCTCAGTAGTTATGGCTCGAAGGCTCTGGAGCTTGGATTCAGCAGCTATGGTGCACAGGCTTAGTTGCTCCATGGCATGTGGAATGGAGCCCATTCCCAGACCTGGGATCAAGCCTGTGTACCCTGCATTGCCAGGCAGATTCTTAACCACTGGACTACCAGGGAGGTCCAAAACTGTCTTCTGAAGGAATGATTTCTGTTGCAGTTTTTTCTTCATTTAGTTTTCCCCTATATTTTTAGGTTGCAGTAAGTAGCCAAAGGTGGCAACATTTTCTGGCGTACTTTCCTAAAGGTTTATATGTGTGGCTGATACCTCGTGAAAACTGGGGAAACAGGAACTACCTCTTGTAAAGGAAGCAGACCTACACTCAGCCTGTTGTTCAGTTGCTCAGTCGTGTCCGACTCTTTGCAATCCCACAGACTGCAGCACCAATAAAGTATTTTTAATTTAAAAGCAAAAAAATAAATTCAAAGGAATCTCCTATAGAAAAAGTCAAAGATATAAACAGCAGTAAGGATAAGATACTTATCATTCCAGGAGTTCATCATCTGACTAATAGGAATTTCAGAGAGAACAGAGAAACCAGAGAAGATGAAATTATCTCGGAAGTGAAGAACTGGCGAACAGATTTTAAACAACAAAATTCGTACAACAGAATATGCTCAAATTAAAAGGGATGAACCGCTGATCCATGTAATAACATGGATACACCTGAAAACATGCTGAGTAAAAAAACTCAAAAGAATAGACACTGGTTCAATTTACATGAACTTTTAAGGCAGGCAGAACTGATCTATGGTGACAGAGTAGATTAGTGGTTACCTCACGTAGGGGAGGGATTGATTGAATTCATAGGATTTTTGCATGTTAGAAAAATCATTTTGGTGGGAAGAGTGACTGTAAACAAAGAGCTGAGGCGCTTATTAAGGACGTATAATTTCTGGGCCTATGGGACCTGTGAGATCAGTTATCATAAATGTATTGTGGCAACATCTGCACATTAGTATAATTTTCTCTCCAGCACCCTGCTGCCCAGGTGTAAGATAGTGGAAAAGGATGTTTGGACTGGTCCCTGGAAGAACCTGCAGCAAAGAGGCAAGGCATCAGGACTGTTGAGAATGATTAAACACAATGGTGTCTTGACAGACAGGAAAAGGTAAAAGGAGGCTGGTAGAATAGTAAGGAGTCAGGAGATGAGAGATGTTGCTGGACCTGGCAAGTATGTGGAGGTCAAGTGAGGGCGAGATTGTGGTCAGCGACATGTTGAAGTAATTTAGGTGATGACAAATCTCAGGCAATTTTTAAAAAGTACAGACAACATGGAATAACTGTAGATATGCCGTTTAGTGAAAAAGGCCAGGCACTGGAAGATGTGTGTGGTAGTTGTCGTTTCTTGTTGTTCAGTTGCCCAGTCGTGTCCGCCTCTTGGCAACCCCGTGGACTGCAGCACGGTAGGCTACCATGTAAAAGGGGAGACCATTTATATGTGTGGACTTCCATGTTAGCTAACTGTCTCTTGAAGGAAATATGGTATCAGTTGACTCTGGAGATGAGAGCTAGGTAGCTGGGGACACAGGGTGGAGGGAGACGTTTCACTCTCTTCCCTTCAGTTCCTCTTGAATATTGACCCCATGCATACGCTATTATCTATTAAAAATATATAAATAAAACTAAAAAAACAAGGAAAAGGCAATAGATGTGCTATAATGAATACAAACAACACAAAATAAGGTCATCATACTTAGCATATGAAGGTCTCCTTCAAGTTATATATGCTTAGGTACATAAATGACCCAGTAGAAGATGGCAAGAGAAACGTATCCTATTTGGTTTGTTTTGAAATATAGGGAAAAAATGCTTAATAAGAAGGCAATCAAAGAAAAGAAAGGCAGATCACTTGATTATATTATCTAAACACTTAGCATCTCCTGTGATGGTGCTGATCCCAAATTATAAATGCAAAATGGCATTCTGAAGAGCCAATGGCTCTAAAGTTATATGTGCAGTTTCTTTGCAATATGTCATCTATTTTGTCCTTGACTCTTTATATTCAGTCAGCTTGCTTATAACACATGCCAGCACATAAAAGCAAGTCACATACAATATCTAGACTCAGTAATTACACTTTGCCTGATACCCTGACTCATGTGATGTCACCATATGGGTCCAGATTATCATTATGCATTCAAAACGCTGGATAGGGCCCGTGATAGTTAAAAGAAGTCAAAGACCAACAGATGTCATTTGGTTTTACACATGCACACAACTGTGTTGAAAGACCTAGAATTTTTTCATGGCTCAGAATTTGTCAACCATGTATGTGTCTTCCTCACCATGTATAGCCATCCCTCTTCTTACTTCTCACTGCCTTACTTGGTCCTCAGTGTCTGGCCTCAACCTCAAAACCCAGTGTGAAAGGCTGATACTGACTCTATCATAAGAAACCTGAGGATACAGGGAACCTGAGCTCAGGTGTATCTGAGCTCCCGATACATCATGGCCTTGTTGGTTCTTGGTTTATTTAGAAGTACATATTCCAAAATTAGGCCCCCCAAAAGCCCAATTTTCTTACTTCCAGGATTCCACCCAGTTTCTCTATTAGGAGAGCTGTAGCTTGCCGCATATAGGGGTAGAGTGATATGTAACAGATTCACCTATTCTTCATGCCTGGGCTGACAAATAAACCAAGCTTCACATGTCTGTTCCAGAATGAACCAGGCTGCTCTCCATGTAACACAGACCAGCCACAGAGTAGATACTTAGTGAATGCACTGACTTCAGTGGAGCCAAAGAATCTGTTCTGTTCTAAGAAGCTACAAATCCATCTTCATTCAGCCAATAAAATCAATGGACTTGAAGGTTTTGTTTTAATAAGCAATCGTTACCTTAAAACTCACTTAGGAAGTCTTCTCCACTAATTCTTTAGCCTGTGAGTTGACTGCTTCTTAACTTTTCATACACACACACATGCAGACCTTCATTTACTACATTATCAAGACCAGATTTGCTCAGTTAGAAAGAAGAATAGTAAAGAATATCAATAATTAAGAGACTAATAGAAGAGTTTTTTAAAAATCAGCATAACTGGTGTTTTAGGATGAAAGGAATTCAAAGGCTTGCAGTGATATTTGGATTGTATTTTTCCTTTACTTTATAATCAAATCATACTAATATAAGCCAAAAAACACAACTTGAACTAAACATACGTTTCACTCAAGACTAATTACAAAGCAGGCATTTCAAATCAGTGTTGAGCTAATGCTTTTAGAGCAATTATTTAATTTTCAGGGTCCAATATCTGTCGAGAAAATCACCAATTTCCATTTCATTCTTATTTAATATAAAAAAATCAAATTAGTATAAAGCTATTTCACAGCTGTCTTTAAATTAAACTGTAGTCAAGAAGAGCGTGAAGCATGTGGGGTTTCCTTTGGCATCTCCAAATCAAACATTCTTTTTGTTCAAATATTAAAGAACTATACCAATAGTTATGTTTTATCTTGAAGTTTTAAGCTGGGCTTCATAATCTCAGCTTTTAACTTCTGATTTTTCACAAGTAACTCAAATATTGAAACATATGTTTCTAAGGATAGGGGTTCGCTGCAGAGCAGAGCAGAATATGAATCATTAGTTTTTCATTAACTTTTGATAATAAAAATCACCAGCTTAGTCACATTACTACCTTTTTGTTGATAAATCAGTTTTTCTTCCATTATATCCAAACAGATCTTCTAGTAGCGAATGTAGACCTTCAAGAACTTCAAAGAAAAATCAACAATCCCATTTTTCTAGCAAAGTTCATTTACCAGGAAGGTATAGATTGTTCAAACAAATTATTAGTAAAGTGTTGCATATAAATTAACCAAGTTAAATTAACAGCAAATCAGTCTGGTTTAATCAGAGAGGATTGTAGAATCTTTGGTTCCAGTCTCTCACAGTTTGATAAAGTGAATGACTTACCACTCAGGCAGTGAGTGTAGTAGAAAAGCCTCAGCTGGATTGGTTTGGGTTCTAGCCCTGTCTTGTACTACGTATGGTCGATTAGATGAACCACTTCAATTTCTCTGTTGGCTTTATCGCTTATAAAGTGGGGAAACTACTTGTTCTCCTCCCTAGGGATCAATGTGGTGTTTGTAAAAGAAATGTTGGAAAAAACCTAACACATATACCCAAATGCCTGTATAAAGCAAAGGCAATTGATGAGTGGATTTCAGTCTAGAAATTGGATTGTTTCATTCTATGATGCACAAACAGACGTTTTTATAAATAAAAATGTAGAGAACATTCTTATTATTTTTTATGGCTGAGTAGTATTCATTATATAAATATACCACATCTTCTTCATCCATTCATCTGCCAACGGGGACTTAGGTTGCTCCCATGTCTTGGCTTTCGTAAATAGTACTGCAGTGAATCCTGGGGTGCATGTATCCTTCGAACCATGGCTCTCTCTGGATATATGACCAGGAGTGGGATTGCAGGATCATGTGGTAACTCTATTTTTAGTTTTTTCAGGAACCTCCATAGTGTCCTCCCTAGTGGTTGTACCGATATACATTCCCACCAACCATGTAGGATGTCCTTTTCTCCACATGCTCTCCAGCATTAATTATTTGTAGACTTTCTGATGATAGCCATTCTGACTGGTGTAAAGTGATAGCTCATTGTGGTTTAGATTTGCATTTTTCTAATGATAAGTGATGTTGAACATTTTTTCAAGTGTCTGTTGGCCATCTGTATGTCTTTTCTGGAGAAATAATCTATTTAGATCTTCTGCCCATTTTTTGATTAGGTTGTTTATATTTTTGGTATTGAGCTATATGAGTTATTTGTATATTTCAGAGATTAATCCCTTGTCAGTAGTATTGTCTGCAAATATTTTTTCCCATTCTGTAAGTTGTCTTTTTATTTTGTTCATGTTTTACTTTGCTGTGCAAAAAAACTCTTAAGTTTATTTCTTCTCATTTGTTTAATTTCCATTGCTCTAGCTGGTGGATCCGAAAAGACATTGCCACGATTTATGTCAAAGAGTGTTCTGCCTGTGTTTTCCTTTAAGAATTTTATAGTATCCAGTTTTACATTTGGGTCTTTAATTTACTTTGAATAGATGATGTTAGAGAATGTTCTAATTTCATTCTTTTACATGTAGCTGTTGAGTCTTCCCAGCACCACTCACTGAAGAGACTCTCTTTTCTCCATTCTGTATTCTTGCCTTTGTGACAGGTTAATTGACCACAGGAGCATGTGTTTTATCTCTGGGATTTTTATCCTGTCCCATTGATCAGTATATCTGTTTTTGTGCCAGTACAACATTGTTTTGATTCCTGTAGCTTTGTAGTATAGTCTGTAGTCTGGGAGCCTGATTCCCCTAGCTGTTTTTCTTTCTTAAGATTGCTTTGACTATTTAGGGTCTTTTGTTTCCATACAAATTTTAAAAAAATGTTCTGTGAAAAAATGCCATTGGTAATCTGATAGGAGTTGCATTGAATTTGTAGATTGCTTTGGGTAGTATAGTCATTTTGACAATATTAATTCTTCTAATCCAAGAACACAGTATATCTTTCCATCTGCTTGTATCATCTTTGATTTTTTCGTCAGCATCTTAGAGTTTTCAGAGTGCAGGACATTGTCCCAGAGGTCTCTTAAACTGTTGCAATTTCTTTTCATTCTTTTTATTCTGTTCCAGGGCAGCGATTTCCACCATTCTGTCTTACAGCTCACTTATCTATTCTGCGAACTCTCTCAGATAACTGCTTATCTCCATGTCACTTAGTTGTTCTGGGGTTTTGTCTTGTTCCTTCATTTGGAAAATACTCCTTTGCCATCTCATTTCGTCTGTTTATATCTGTATTTTTTATATGTGGAAGGTTAATTATGTTTCTCAACCTTGGATAAGTGGCCATCTGTGGGGGATGTCCTATGTGTCCTAGCAAGGGCCAGGGACCAGCTGGTTGCAGGGTAGGTCTGATCTGCATCTGCAGATTTAGTTCCACAGGCTGCAGGATCTTAGTTTTCTTACTTCTGGTTTCTGCCCACTGGTGGGTGAGGCTGGTCTGGAGGCTTGTGCAGGCTTCCTGATGGGAAGGGCTGGTGCCTGTCCACTGATAAGTAGAGCTGGGTCTTGGCCCTCTGGTGGACAGGGCCATGTCAGAGGATGTGTCTAGAGGTGGCTATGGGCCCAGGAAATCGTTAGGCAGCTTGACTGCTGATGGATGTGGCTGTATTCCTACCCTGTTTGTTGTTTGGCCTAAGATGTCCCAGCACTGGAGCCTACAGGCTGTTGGGTGGGGCAAGGTCTTGGTCCCCCAGTGGCAGCCTCCAGGACCGTTCACATCAGTGGATGCTCCCCAGTACCTCTGTCACTGGTGAGCTCCACAGTGCACCACACCACCCCAGAAGACCCTCTAAGACTGGCAGGTAGATCTGGCCCAGAGCCCTATGAGGTCACTACTTTTGCCTAGGGTCCTGGTGCACATGAGACTGTGTGTGCCCTCCAAGAGTGGAGCTCCTGCACTCAAGCCCTGCTAGATGTCAAAACCAAATGCTCTAGAGACTCCTCCTCTTGATGCCAGACCCCCAGGCCTGATGCGGGACTCAGAACCCTCACTCCTGTGGAAGAACTTGTATAATATAATTGTTCTCCAGTTTGCAGCTCGCCCACCTGGAGTGTTTGGGATTTGATTACATCAAATAAAATCTTGTTGAGTTTCTTCATTTTGTCTTTGGGTGTAGAATATTTTTTGTTATCGCTAGGTTCCAGTCTTTTTACTGATGGTCGTTCAGCAGTTAGTTGTGATTTTGGTGTGCTCATGAGAGAAGAGCTCAAAGTCCTTCTGTTCTGCCATCTTTTCACATCATGAAAATGTGGCTCCTTTGTTGTTCCTATTGTTGACATCATGTGGTGCTCAAGTTTGAATTCTCAAGAGAGCCTGGGAGTAAACTGGTCCATTAAGGTTACTCCTTTTCTTCCGGTTTTAAGACACACAGTTCCAGGGTAGGATAGTAACTTCTGGCTCAGTGGGGCCTGTTTAGGGTAATGACAGATCACTAAAGGCTTCTCTCCACTCCTGTCTTCCCAGATGGTGATGCAGAGCTCAGCTGGGGCACGCAGCTGACTAGCCTGCAGGTGGCATCTCACATGCTATCTCCAGGCCTGGGTCTCTGTCCTAGTTAACCTACTGAAGACACACAGAGCTCACAGGGGTCTGCAGCAGGCAATGGGTGATTTCTGGGGTGTCTCCTATCCAGTTGTGTATAACCTGAACTCAAGTTACAGCTTTTATTTACATTTAAAGAGCACCTGCTGTTGTAACCATTAACACATTGTGGACAAGGCTTGGAGAATTACAACTTTTGTTAGATTCATTTTCTCCCAAACAAAAGAAGAGTTGCATAGAGGTCATTTTTCATAGTGAAGTAGTTCCAGTAAGCAATTTTATGCATCTTTTTTTCACTGTGCTGGATCTGTATTGTGGCATATTATTCGTACTGTGGCAATGTATTCCTACTGCAGCTCACAGCCTCTAGAGCTTGCAGGCTCTCTAGGTGCACAGTGCGGGCTTAGTGCCCTGTGCAATGCAGCATCTTAGTTCCATGACCAGGGATTGAACCCATGTCCCCTGCACTGGAAGGCGGATTCTCAACCATTGGACCACCATGGAAGTCCTGCATCTTTAAAATAAATATTGAGTGACTTGAGCCATGAGTTTGTAATTGGTAAAGACAAATATTTCATTGATATTAATTATAATCAAGCCCTTGCTATTTTTCCATGAAGGATAAGTAAATGTTCCTTTGTTAATAATGGCTAAAAATCATACAAGTGGTTTATTTACATACATAAATATAGAATATAAGCATAGAAAAAAGACTGAAGCAATATATCAGCAATTATTATCTCTGTGTAGGGAATCTCTAGATGCTTTTTATTTTTCATTGTGTAGTCTTCTGAATTTTTCAAATTTTCTATAAGGGGAATGTATTCTTTTTATAATGGTTAAAATCCATTATAATATATACCAGTAACTACTGTGCAAACAAATACACAGAGAAAAGACCAGAAGGAAATGAGCCAAGGGGAGTCTTTCATTCATTCTTTGTTCATCCAACAGATCGTTATTGAGCACCTACTATTGCAGAGTCATGGCCGGTTTTGAGCACTGCTATCTCTAGGAACAGACTTTTAGATACTTTTTTTCCTTTCTTTTGTACTTTCTTAAAAGTTTTATTGTGAAGGAATGTCCCTCATGGTCCAGTGGCTAAACTCTGCATTCCCAATCTGGGCATGCAGCCCAGGTTCGATCCATGGTCAGGGAAGTAGATCCCACATGCTGCAGCTGAGACCCAGCACAACCAAATAAACAAATATTTTTTAAAAGGAAGTTTTATTGTGAATGTTTTTACTTACAGAATGATAGGGCAGTATATTTCTTAAGATTCTGATAGCACTGTAGTTCAGAAAGGAGCATGTCAGTATAACTGTGTAGATGCATTTTAAAAGATGAGTTTTTGAGATAATCACTTATTTTTGAAGTAACATCCCCATAAAAGCTTTTTCCTGCTCCTTTTAAAATTCATTTCTTTAGAAACAGAGCCATAATTTTCAGAAATAATTTTTATTGGTGAGATTTTATAGTTCCTTCAACATTTGCCTATCTTAAGTAATTATACTTTTTATGAAGAGCAGATTTTACTTATATTTAAATCTTTTTTCCCCCCAATTACAAGAGTTAGGGAGTAATAAAAATATACAAATGTATAGTATAAAATGAATTTGAACTTTACAAACTATACCATGTCTTTTTGTGAATAAGATTTTTTATCTGTCAATTTATCTTTTTCAGCCTTTTTCTTCTGTTTTTCTTCTGCTTGTTTTTCAAGATAATCTTTAAGGAGAAGGTCCAGTTGTGGTTCATATTGGCTTGCATGCTGCAATCCACCTTCCTTCCCTTCAAAAGATACAAAACATGAGACAACTATATTTTACAGTGGTGTCCATTTCATCATTTCATTCATCACCCATAGTGGCAAATTCAGAGTAGTTCCTACCTGAAACACCCCAGGCACTAACACAAAAGTCAGTTTTAATTCAAAATGCTTGAATTAAATACATTTTTGTTTTACCTTCACAGTGTTGGATCACACGCCCCCATAGTCGATTTTTCCTCAGACAGGCTAAATTTCCTACAATCAACAAATGCCTCCTTCCTCTGGTCAATGCAACATTCATTCTTTTTTCTGAATCAATAAATCCTACTTGTCTGGTCCTTACGCAGGACAGAATAATGATCTCCTTTTCAGCTCCCTGAAAAGCATCTACTGTGGACACCTGCACAGCTTTCACGTTAGGATGGTCGAAGTCCGCAGCACTGAGTAGATGACAGAGCTACAGAGGAAAGATGACCAGAATCATGCAGTGCAGACAGTGTCTTCATGAAGAACCTACACCTCTCCGCCTGCCCTTGGCTGCCATTATCATTTAACTAATAGTGGGTAACTTTCATTTTGTTATTACTCACAGAGACTTAGTCTCTAAAATGATAAATAACTAGGTGATAATATAAGTTACAAACCAAAATCAAAGTGATGATTTATCTATTGCTGGGAACTCATCTGGATATACTAATTTAGAGTTGATAAACTAATAATGAAACATGACAAATACTAAAAGTAAATTAATATAAATTAAAACTAGTTAGAAGTAACTGGCTTGTGAGTAGATTAATATCTGGGATCTATCTTTGATTTACTGATAAAATGTAACAATAGTGAAAGAACATTTTGGAAAACAGATTCAATCCCATCTGTCTCAAAACACAAAGCATACACCGTATTTCCTTCCCTCTAATTTGTTTATTTGCATTTTTGCCCCAACAGCTGTAAACGGAATTTAATTAAACCTTGTTAGGTTTACATCTAATTATATAGAAAAAAGCCACAGTAGACAAAAATCTAAATGCTGCTTTTTAATCCCTTAAAGTCCTAAAAGCTTTTCTAGCACCAAACCAATACAACCTAAAGCACAATGAATGTAATAACAAATATTATAATATGAAATTATAATATTTAATAATGATAAGTATCATCATATGTAATACGGACCTTGTACATCTGGGATTTGTATAATGTTATCACCCCAATCATGGAGCCCGCTATTCCACTTGCAATCAGTGATTGAATCAACTTGAGTGTAAAAGCAGCTTCTGCCACATTATGAAAGCTGTTACCTCTCTCAATCTGGAATAAGAAACAGAACCTAGATTATATTTCCCAGAAATGCTACAGAAAGTCCAAGAAAGTCATACAGACAACAATACAATTAAAACAGGAAGCTAAACTGGGTTGACTCTTATCAACATTAATGTTATTTACCTGTTCCAGTCCTTTTACGTTATAGAAACACAGAGTTGGGAGCCATTCCAGTAAAGGGCTCCTCTCTGTTTCGGAAATGCCATTCATGAGATTTCCTTCATAAAACAGATCATTAGCAATAGCACTGATTGTGGGGTGACAACGGTACTGAGTTCTCAACAGAATTGGCTTGTGACCCTAAGAAATTTAAGTACAGAAAAATAAGGAATTAAAACATTTTTTTCCTTAGGGGAAAAAAAATCCACAATAATATTTTAAAGTTTAAAACTACTGCCATATTGTGCTTTAGTAAATAAATTACAACCATGATAAAATGGACTATAAATAAAAAGAACTTTAAAAAATTAATAAAAATATTTTCATAGTAAACTTTTTAATATTAAAATTATAAAATAAACAAATCTTAGACTAGTAAATTTGGTATCTAACATTATACCTTCAGAACCTATGTGGAGTTGGCCTAACACTAAATTGAAAAGAAATCTTTAAAAACAAATCAGAAATTGTTGGTGATAACCCATTAACGTTCCTCCTTGGGTACAAGCTATTTTTCACTCCGAATCTTCATCCAATTTTGCTAACAGGTCATAAACTAATTCCCATCTATTTCAGGGCTCTCCTGGTCTTTATTTGCAAAATGTTCTATAATACTGTTTGAACATTTTGAAAAGTTACAAGGTACTCTGATAATAATATGTAATAAAATGCAGGGTTAGTGATCACATGGACAAAGCAGAAAAATATGTGAGGGAAAAAATCAATCCCCAAAACTCTTTTAGGGCATAAATTTATGAACAGACAACCCATCAAATGGAAGAAAATATTTACAAATTATATATCTGATAAGGAACTAATATCCAAAATACATAAAGAACCCCTACAACTGAACAACAGAAACAACCCAATTCAAAATTGGCAAAGGGCTTGAACAGGCATTTTTCCAAAGATAATGCATGAAAGATGTTCAACATCATCATACATTAGGGAAAACACAATGAGATACCGCTTCACACCTATTAAGAAAGTTATTAGTTTTTTAAAAATGAAAAATAACATTATGGTAAAGATGTGGAGAAATTAGAACCCTTGCACATTGCTGTTGGGAATGTACAATGGTACAGCTGCTATGGAAAACAGTTTATCAGTTTCTCAAAAGTTGGATATAGAAATAGCATCGAAAGCTGAAATGAAAAAAGAGAAAAGAAATAGCATCAGACCCGCAGATGCACTTGGGCTCTTCAACAGTGGACATGGATGAGAGAAACGTCATAGCCTGTTTTTATTTTATAGCAAAATCAATATACTTACTACCCACTACTAAAATTCACAGGGGAAAGATTCATTTTATTGTTAGGTTATTAGTGCTCTCCTTTTCGTTAAGATGAGTACTTTCTAAACGACTCCAATTAAAACAATTTTAGGGCAAGGACCTGGTCTTGCCCTAAATATATTGTATTTTCTATCAACCTACACAGTGAATAATCAGTGAATGATAACTCTGTATGAATTCAGAAGTAGTACCATTAAGCAGAGTCGGTCAAAAAGAGTTTGTTCCAGTCCATTTTCGTGAGCTGCATCAGAACCCTGAATAGTAGGAGGAAGCTGTTTGGGATCTCCAACAAGTATCAGCTTTTCACACTCAAACCTACAACAAAATTCTAAAAATTAATCTAAGCAATGAGAAAAATATGCATTAATATCATTTATTGCACTGTTTTCTAAAATGTATTTCAAAGAATCTGAATACCCTGAAGTGTACTGAGAACATACAAGGCTTAATAGTGCTACTAGGTATATTCAAAGGCTTTAAAAAGTTATGCTTAAGTAAAAAATCCTCTACATAACTTTACTTTTTTCCACATAAAACCTATTAAGTGTCCCCTGCCTTGGCAAGGAATCAGTATTTCACAGAACACACTTTGACAATAATGATTTTTAGAATCTATAAACTTAAGACTTAAAAACTTTCTTAGAAGTCACTTAGCTTAAACTTTTGTTTTACAGATGAAGCCTATTAGGTTCTCAGGGGTTAAATGTCTTTTTAAATAGGAGTAATATATAGCAGGGGAAAATCCAAGTTTTGTAGAAAAACCTATATCCAAGTTTTACCTCTATTATATTCTATGGACACAGCAAGTTATTTAATCTCTACAGTGTCAGTATTTTTATCAGTAACCTTGATATAATAGTACCTTGCAAGGATTATTGCTGTTGTAAGAATTTAAGCATGTAATGTGTTTAGTATACAGTAGATGCTCCGTAAATATTGCTCCTCTACCCTCTACGCAAGGCCTTACTCTCTCCATCCCCGGCTCCTGATTAGGGTGACCAAACAGTCCTGGTGCCCAGGACTGTCCCAGTTTAAACCCTGAAAGCCCCCTGATGCAGGAACCTCCCAAGTCTCAAGCAGAGCATCACAGTTGATGCCCTCCTCCCTCATCCTTTACGCCTGGGGGAAAAGATCTGTAAATTCACCAAAATAATTGTGTGCTTTATTTTAAAAGTATTTGTTAATGTTACATCCCCATTTTTTTTTTAAGGGAAGAAACCCCATACTTTTGCTTATGATGTGTAGAGATTTATTGCCATATATATTGCATCAAAATATATTAACATAAAAGTACTGGTGAAGTAGAATCTTTCTTGTGTATTTTCAACACTTGTAAACTGGAAATCAGAAGATTAAATATTTACTATAAAGAAGGAAAAAGCAAAACAACAAAGAGGGACAGAACAAGGCCTAGGACTTGAGCCTATTAGTCTGGGCTAGTTTAGCACACCCTCCTCTACCTTTAGGATTCCTCAGAAAGAGACGCTTTAAAAGCAGTATTTCAATGGGCTGAGACAGCTTAGAAGATTTCATAGTTTCCTAAATTTTAGTAGATAATTTTCAACTTATTTTTCGTTATATATGTTATCTACTTTCATAATCTAAAAACTATTCTTGAACGTAAACACTGGAATTATATCAAGGTATTCTTCAGTAGAGTTAGGTTCTTAAACTGTGACTAAAGAGGCACCTTTAATCTGGTTAAGAGATGTGCAATGTTCCAACAGAATCCTAGCACTAGAACTTTCAAGGCTTTTATGAATTACGTGATTCAGGTGTCTAAACTGTGATCTAACCAAATTTTGATATACTAACTCCTCCCCACCTCAAATTTCCTTTTACATTCTTTTAAAGAATCAGTTTAGTACTTGCATTGCTAGGAATTTTCACAAAAGTTTGGTAAGAGTTTCAACTGAGGAAATGTTTGAAATAACTGTAACATCCGAGAGTCTTTGGAAAAGAACCTCTTAGGTTACCTTGCAATGGGAAGGAGAGAAGCAGGTTCTGTTATTTGACTACACTCATCCAGGACAACCACAGGGAACTTCAAATCATTCATGCATGGGAACGGGCAGGCTGCACAGGTAACTCCAACTACTCGAACCTTCATTGTAATGAGAATGTTATTAACAACTATTAAACAAAAGAATATACTTACCAAAGAACTTCTAGGCTAAAATCATAAATGAGCTGCTGCTGCTAAGTCGCTTCAGTTGTGTCCGACTCTGTGTGACCCCGTAGATGGCAGCCCACCGGGCTCCGCCATCCCTGGGATTCTCCAGGCAAGAACACTGGAGTGGGTTGCCATTTCCTTCTCCAATAAATGAGCTAGTCCTAATTTAATCAGCACCAATCAGAAAACAGGCCACGTGACATCTACATTTTCATTATTCCCACATAAGGAATTCCTCTTAAAAGGATTTTACTTATGAACAAGTGACACCAATGAGCAATAGACTATAGCAACATAGCAGTATGCTGGATAAGGATGTAAAGTAAGTGTGTGCGCTAGTCAGTCGTGTCCGACTCTTTGCGACCCCATGGACTATAGCCCACCAGGCTCTTCTGTCCATGGAATTCTCCAGGAAAGAATACTGGAGTGGGTTGCCATTCTCTTCTCTAGGGGATCTTCCCAAGTCAGGGATCAAACCCTGGTCTCCTGCATTGCAGACAGATTCTTTACCTGAGCCACCAGAGAAGCCCAAGTAGGTTCACATAAATGACTAATTTGTACTAGCTGAGTGTAGTCAAACTAAGCCCTTCTGGATTTGGTTGGGGAAAAAGGAGGGAAGTTAAGTCCATACTTGGGATAATAAAAAGCTAGTCTGAAGCATTCTGAGGGCTCCTAGAACCAAAACTTATTGTAGACATTATTATTTCCAATTTTCTCTCCTTCACCATGAGAGTATTTATTACTCATCCACACCCTTTACTGTATGACTTTGCAGCGCTTCCCACCAGAGAAGTAGGTGAAGTATATTTCCCAGCCCCACTGATGCTGGGCTTGGTCACATGACCCTGTTATAGCAAGTGCAATGTTAGCAGACATGCTACGAACAAAAGCTTTACATGTATCTGTAGGATCCAGCCTGCCCTCCTGCACTTCTGCCATCTGTCAGGAGAGGGCCATCATGCCACAGACAGCTGTTCTCAGACTGAGAGGTATGACCTACACCACCTGACCGTAGAATCACTGAATCATGAAGTTTGTTGTCTTCAGTTACTGAGATTTTGTTTGCTAAGCAATGGTATTTCAGCAGTAGCTCACTGAAACGGTGCCAAGCACCTTGATTGTCCCAAACCTCTTGCAGAAAGTGACCCATGTCCACCCTGTCCAACAAGTCAACAACCCTCTTTTCTTCCACTCCCTTTTCTTCCCCCATGCTTTGTTTTATAGGAGAAAGCTACTGAAGACCTCTCTCCTCAAAGCTGACACCCTGTCTTGAGCCAGAACTTGACAAGGGCGATGATACTACTTGCTACAGCCAGAGACCCTATGTGTCCAACGTGGGCTCCCAATACCTGGGATCCATGGTCTGAGCCTCCCAGGTTCTTGGACACATTTCAGACAGACCCTGAAGGGCTTGGTTTTCTAGGAAAGCATCAAAGATAAAATTCACTTGGATATTTGGCCCAGTGTCAATAAAATAAAACACGGATTGCATAGACAGGCTCACTTTAGTTGACTCTCAGCTATCATAGTTGGGTTTTATTTATTTACTTAAGGGAAATAAATAGGAATAATATTTCTCTCAATAGGAATAAAAATAATATAAATTAAAGAAATAAACAACTGACGCTGTTTCCTCTCACCTGTTTCAGCAAGGTTTTATTGGTCCCCAGTTTATGCTGCTCAATACTTTTCCTCACGTAGACTCTTTCCACAGGGGTCAAGTCTTCCTTCATGAGTGCATGTAGTTCTTTTAATTGTTCATTTTCATTTTCTGAGCCAGCATACAAACTTAAAAAACAATTACATAAAAGAATACCCTTTTATTCTATTTTAGTAGTATCACAGAAAAGCAAAACACAAGAGTTCCTAAATTAACACCAAGAAAAAGGCTTTCTCTGGTCTTCTTCAAAAACCAAATTTAAGGTAAGAGTTATGTAAAATTATACTTCTGTGCACATTCTGTGACTTTTGGATTTTGGCATTCTTACCTGTAAGGTAAAACTGGCTTGGCAATCTTTCTGACACTCCCAACTCTGACAAACTTTTCAAATCCAAGACTAAGAAGCCTTTAAAGAAAACAGGGTGAAACAGATTTACTGTTTAGAAAACAGAATCTAAAACAAAATTTCATATAATATACACATTATGAAAATAACTTTGTATAACAATATATTTTATAGTCATGTAGTTTAATGTGAAATGCCTAAACTCAAAGGCAATGTAGCTGAAAAACTTTTTATAAAATGTATTTCAGAGAATTTTTAAAAATATGTATTATCTTATGTTGAGGGCTCATGCAATGTTCATAAAATACTGATGTTAGAATTTATCACAAATAAAATTGCCCTAGGGACTCCCTGACAATCTACTGATCAAGACTTTGTTCTCTCACTGCTGTGGCCCAGTTCCATCCCTGGTTGAGGAATTATAGAAGATCCTACAAGCCACATGGCATGGCCAAAAAAAAAAAAAAAACCCCACAAAAATAAACAAAAAAGACAAAACTGCCCTAAAGACATCGTGGAAAGCAATAGCTACCATATATTTAACATCAAGATTTAGTGGGAAGAGTGTTAGCCTCTTTATATACCTTGCCTTGATAATTTAATACTCCTTACAGCTCTGTACGATATCTCATCTTAGAGATGAGGAACTGAAACTCAGAGCTCTAAGTCAGGTATTTTGCTAAGTCAGGCCACATGGCTAATAAGTGAGGCAATCATGAATCAAACCTGGGCAAGTCTGTCTACCTCCAAAAGATATGGGTGACTGTTCTTCCACACCCGTGACCCCCCTAGTAAGGGCTTTGTGCAGCAGCAGCCCTCTCCCTTCCCTCTTCCGTATCTTACAGCTCCTGCTTTATGTGAGGAACAGAGGAGGGACTCATTGAACATCCAGACTTCTGAAACATCTATCACCTCAAATGGAGAATAAAGAACTGGAAAATGAAAGAAACTATGGCTCTCCAAACATCGTTTTCCTAGATAATCTTGAAGCAGTTTGTTTAATGTCAATCAATACATGAATAGACTTCAAGTTTTGCATTTTTTAAGTTTTTATCTTGGATAGCAGCTATTTTTCAGTCTGAAAAACTAGTTGATATATGTTTTTCAATATAAGTGTGTTAATTCTATGAGAACAGTGTAGTATCCTCATCATATCATGGGCAAAAAATAGTTTATTTCTTCTAAAGAAATTCTTCATCCTATTCTGTCCATTGCGGTTGAAATGCATTATCCAAGTACATAGCTAAATGTCAGTTCAGTGTGAAGAAATGCCTGGGTCCAGCTTACACGCAGTTGGGATAGATACAGATCCTAACTGCAGTCCACAATCCTCAGGCCCTCATCAGAGGCTTAAGCATTAAAGAATCTCTTCTCTGTTTTTTGTTTCCTTTCATAGTCAGTCCTCACTCTTCTGGCTTCTTGATTTTTCTCTTCTAAACAGATCAGAGTTAAATTTTTATCTCAAGCTAAGCAATCTAAAGTTCTCTCTAGTTTGTCCCCAAGTAACTGCTCATTATCCTGAGTCAAAAAATATCCTCAGCCACTGTTTTAGATTACTTAGAATCACAGGTAGAACTTGCCTAGAGGGCAATCTTACAAAGAATATCAAGAAGCTTTAAAATGTTCATACCTTTTGTTCTAGGCCTAGGTCTGTCCTCAGAAAAGAATCAGAAATGGAGACAAAGATTTATGTTTACGGATCTTGGTTACAATATTATTTATAATAGCAAAGGCTTGGAAAGACCTTACTGATCAAAAATTGTTTATAGATCAAAAATCATGGCATATAATAGAGCTATGGGGAGGGAAGTGGGAGGGGGGTTCAGGAAGGGGAACACATGTACACCAGTGGCGGATTCATGTTGATGTGTGGCAGAACCAATACAATATTGTAAAGTAATTAGCCTTCAATTAAAATAAATAAATTTAAATTTAAAAAAACAGAGATATGACAATTTTGGTTTCTAAGACAATACCATAAAGAAATAATCTGAGTAAAAAAAAAAAAAAAAAAGCAGGACACAAAACAAACAGTATATACTGTTGAAAACTAAATTTGGAAAACAAAATGAATGTCTGTATATGTATTGCAAGTCTGTAAAGAAATGTAATAAAATGTTAGGGCTGCATATTTTCTACTATACCCATTACCTAATACAATTATAAAAGTTAATTTTTTAAAAAGCTATACTTATAAATAATGGATTATTTCTCCTAATTAAACTTTATCATTTGTGTTGAAATTCAGATCATTAAACATTGGAATACTGGTAAAACATTATGTGATACCTTCTTTGCATTTTTTAAAAATCTTACACAAAAATTTTACCCTGTATAACAGATTGCACTATTGCTTCCATGAAACAGCAAGAGGCTAACCTTTTAGTTTGTAAGTAGGAAAAAAGATCAAGCTTCCCTGGTGGCTCAGTAGTAAAGAATCTGCCTGCCAATGCAGGAGACATGGGTTTAATCCCTGGGTTAAACCCCTGGAAGAATGGATCGAGAAGATCCCCTGGAGAAGGAAATGGCAACCCACTCCAGTATTCTTGTCTGGAAAATCCCACGGACAGAGGAGCCTGGTGGGCTACAGTCCATGGGGCCATAAAGAGTTGGATATGATTTAATAACTAAACAACAGCAACAAGGAAAAAAGTCACATACGAAATCTGATGATTTTGGCACAAGGATGGGACAAAGGTAAAACTAAAGGTGGATCCCTCTTATTGAAACCAAAACATAATTTAATCAAACTGTTAGCTATTTTACTATTATGTGTTCATACAGGAAGGTAGATGAGAGAACAACCTGTAACTTGGTTCTGCAATTTTAGCCTACTTTCAAAGTAGCCACCCTAAGCTCCTGGGTCGGAGACAAAGGACTTTTACTCATGGCATAGGAAGCAGCATAAGCACTAACGTGTCTACAGTGGTCTCCTGTGGTCCCCAAGTCGTATGAGGAGACACAGAGAATGCAGACAGACACCTGCACTGCAGTGGACTGTAGGAAAGGAACACTGAGCCTGGACATCCACTATTTTTGTAACAAGAAATCAGCAGCTCTGCTGTTGGTCCTGGAGGGAGATATCACATCATCAGTCAAGGTTGCTTACTGCAAACACAACTGGGAAAATGTGTTGGGTTAGGTGGATTGCCTCCCCCAACAACGTATGTCCTTGGCTAGATTTTTACATGAGTATCCCATCCTGTGTCAAAACTGTCAAGTTTCGTATGTATTTTATCCTACTTACAAACTATTAAGTCAGCCTCTTCCTGTTTCATGGACTCTGGTTCTTGAGTCAGAGACAAAGGCCTTGCCTGTCCGGCATGCCCAGCACAAATGTGCATGGACATTTAGGGCCCATGGTAGACTGCCTCTCAACAGCAACCTAAAACATTAGGCACTTAAATACACCTGTCCTACCTACCCAAGAAGCACTCTATCAACAGCTACATTAGTAGAAGAAGAAATTAGAAGTTTCCACGGTCTTGCATTTCCAACTGTAAGAGCTTCACATTTTTCAAATAGTTGCACAAAAAACAAAATCACCACGGCCAGCAAGTAACTCTTTCCTGCTCCAAAAACGCCTAATTATTTTGAAGGGGGGAAGAAAAGTAAAAGCAATATTGTAAATAAATTTCTGAAAAGCACAAGAAATATCTCATCCATCCATCTCCCTCTCTCCTTCATTTAATTAATTTATTTAAAAATATTGTGTGCCCACCTTGTGTTTAATTAGCACAAGGAGTAAATGCATAGATAATCAAAGACTTTCACATTTAACGAGACCACAGTCTACTTAGGAAGATAGACAAGTAAAGAACAATGATAAAACAATACGGTTAAGTAAGGCTATTGGCATTAGAGAAAGAACATCTCTCTTTCCTTTGGTGGAGATGGGAATACTTCCTAAAAATAAAAAGAATAGGAGAACTAAGTCTTCCAGGGTAAGATATCCCAACTCTTAAGGGAAGGATCATTCCAGGCAGAGAGGTGACAAAGCATGAAGCTGGTAAGTATTTCTGTATGGCCTGTAGCAAAAAGGCAAGAGAGGAGACGGTCTGACAAAGATGACAAGGGGATAAATCGCAAAGAGTTTTGCTTGCTAAGGCTAAAAGTTTGAATTATATTTTAAAGGCCAGTGGAAATCAACGAAGAATTTTAAGCAATGGAACTGACTTAATCAGATTTATTTTTTTTTTTTTAAAGAAAAACTACTTGAGTAAATGGTATGGACCTAACAGAAGCAGAAGATATTAAGAAGAGGTGGCAAGAATACACAGAAGAACTGTACAAAAAAGATCTTCATGACCTGGATAATCACAATGGTGTGATCACTCATCTAGAGCCAGACATCCTGGAACGTGAAGTCAAGTGGGCCTTAGAAAGCATCACTACGAACAAAGCTAGTGGAGATGATGGAATTCCAGTGGAGCTATTTCAAATCCTGAAAGATGATGCTGGGAAAGTGCTGCACTCAATATGCCAGCAAATTTGGAAAACTCAGCAGTGGCCACAGGACTGGAAAAGGTCAGTTTTCATTCCAATCCCAAAGAAAGGCAATGCCAAAAAATGCTCAAACTACCAAACAATTGCACTCATCTTACATGCTAGTACAGTAATGCTCAAAATTCTCCAAGCCAGGCTTCAGCAATATGTGAACCGTGAACTTCCAGATGTTCAAGCTGGTTTTAGAAAAGGCAGAGGAACCAGAGATCAAATTGCCAACATCCGCTGGATCATGGAAAAAGCAAGAGAGTTCTAGAAAGCATCTATTTCTGCTTTATTGACTATGCCAAAGCCTTTGACTGTGTGGATCACAATCAACTGTGGAAAATTCTGAGAGAGATGGGAATACCAGACCACCTGACCTGCCTCTTGAGAAATCTGTATGCAGGCCAGGAAGGAACAGTTAGAACTGGACATGGGACAACAGACTGGTTCCAAATCAGGAAAGGAGTCCATCAAGGCTGTATATTGTCACCCTACTTATTTAACTTCTATGCAGAGTAAAGTACATCATGAGAAACGCTGGGCTGGAAGAAGCACAAGCTGGAATCAAGATTGCCAGGAGAAATATCAATAACCTCAGATACGCAGATGACACCACCCTTATGGCAGAAAGTGAAGAGGAACTATAAAGCCTCTTGATGAAAGTGAAAGAGGAGAGTGAAAAAGCTGGCTTAAAGCTCAACATTCAGAAAATGAAGATCATGGTATCCGGTCCCATCACTTCATGGGAAATAGATGGGGAAACAGTGGAAACAGTGTCAGACTTTATTTTCTGGGGCTCCAAAATCACTGCAGATGGTGACTGCAGCCATGAAATTAAAAGACACTTACTCCTTGGAAGAAAAGTTATGACCAACCTAGATAGCATATTCAAAAGCAGAGACATTACTTTGCCGACTAAGGTCCGTCTAGTCAAGGCTATGGTTTTCCAGTGGTCGTGTACGGATGTGAGAGTTGGACTGTGAAGAAGGCTGAGTGCCGAAGAATTGATGCCTTTGAACTGAGGGGTCGGAGAAGACTCTTGAGAGTCCCTTGGACTGCAAGGAGATCCAACCAGTCCATTCTGAAGGAGATCAGCCCTGGGATTTCTTTGGAAGGACTGATGCTGAAGCTGAAACTCCAATACTTTGGCCACCTCATGCGAAGAGCTGACTCATTGGAAAAGACTCTAATGCTGGGAGGGATTGGGGCAGGAGTAGAAGGGGACGACAGAGGATGAGATGGCTGGATGGCATCACGGACTCGATGGACGTGAGTCTGAGTGAACTCCAGGAGTTGGTGATGGACAGGGAGGCCTGGCGTGCTGCAATTCATGGGGTCGCAAAGAGTCGGACATGACTGAGCGACTGAACTAAACGGAACTTGAGTGAAGCCCGGCTTGTTGCAGTTCATGGGGTAGCAAAGAGTTGGATACAACTTAGCGACTGAACAACAACTTGAGTGAAAATATGAAGAAAGGAAAAACTAAAGGTAGATCAATTAGAAAGCTGTGTGAGATCATAACTAATACATGCTAACTTTACTAAGTGCCTCCCATGTGCCAGGTACCATTCTGAGCTCTTTATCTATGTTAACATTTGATCCCCCAAACCTATGAGACAGATGCTATTATCAAACTTTATTTTACAGAGGAGGGAATGAAAGCTAAGAGCCCACACTCTCACTAACTAGGCGATATGGAGGTATGTTAAAGGCCTGGATTGAGTGGGTACAAATGAGCAGTAGAGGATAGAAAATATGAAATGAAAATGAAATATCAGTACAAAAAATAGGAGGAAATGAGAAGGGACATCTCAGTGACTGATCTAATGGGGGAAAGAAACAGTAAGAGAGAGGGAGGAGGGTTAAGAGAAAATCACTTAATCCAGAGAGAAAGATACTGAAGGGGGTTCAGGTCTGAAAAAATCTATTGAGTTATTCTGGAATCTTGTTTGACTAGGAAATTACAAAGGTGCAGATTGAGTGACACAGCTTATATAACAATGTATTTACTATTAGAACTGTTTTCTTTCCTGCTTCTTACCGTGGATGATCGTGATAGGGAGGGTGTGAGTTGCCAGTTCCTTCGCTTCTTCAACACTCTGGCGTGATGCCATCATTTGCGCTATCTGAATTAGAGCTGCAGCCTGATCTTTGTTTAACTTGTGCGCCTGAATTAACTCACTAGCCAACTTCAATGTTGCTTCTATACTGAGTAGTTCAAATTTTGTGTTGATATTTGAGAAGGCTGGTGGGATAAACTTTCTCTTATTGACTCTCTTGTTGTTCACTGTAGTTGATGAAGACCTAGTAAAAAGGCAGCATGAAAAAGATTTTTTTAAATGAAAGGCTTTTGAAACAGGTAAGTAGACCTATTTGTAACTTAGCCTTCACTTTATAAGCATCACAGAGAAAGGTTTTTTTGGAGACACAAATGAACATATACCCCAGTTTGGAGGAGGGTGGATGAAAACAGAACATTTGTTGAAAACCTACTATATGCTGGCAGTATGCTAAGCATTTTATGTTACTTGATGTAATCTTCACAACAACACTAAGTACTTATTTATCCCATATAGCGATATAGAAATATTAACCTCTTCCCCCAAAAGCACACAGTTAATAAGTGGTATGCTAACTTTAAAGCCCATGTTCTGTTAAACAAAACCAACTAAGACAGTTAATATAGCTTCCATTTAAGGTAAAATGGAAATAAACTGGTTTTATTTCTATTAAGACCGAATTAAAAAAAAAGACTGAATTCATTTCAAAGTAGATAAATGACATAACGGATAAGGATATTTACCTTTTTTTTTTTTTTTTTTTAAGGATATTTACCTTTTTACCTAGGACTTCATTATGGTGAAAAAAAATGAAATACCACAAGTTAGATCATAACATTCCAAATTAGAATGTAGACTTTTTCTATCACTTTACAGTAAATTCAACATGTCACTTCCAATTTTTTAAAGAAAGGGACAAGGTGGTTGAGAAATTAAAAATGAAGATATAGGTTATGTCAAGAATAAGATCAGTATCAATACATATACTGTATTAAAGCTGTAAAATGTTACATAATTTTAAATGTTTAATAATTTGCAACATAAAAGTACAGATAAATAAAAAAATAAAAACACTCAAAAGATCCTTAAGAAATTATTCCTTAAAAAATGAAAAAAAAAAAAAGAAAAATATCTGCAGTAACCCTTGTTAGCCCCAACCACAATAAATAAATAAACAGATTAATTGTTGGGAAATGATGTGTACCTCCCCTTTCTCTTTTTAACTACTAATGAAGAGGAACCCCATAATCCCTGAAAGAAAATTAACACTTTGTTGGCAAAAATTTATGTAATGTACTTTTACTCCATTTTCATACTCATGATTAGTCACCATTTTTGAATACCACCAATGACCCAAAGGTAAACACTGACTTACATTGCTATCAGGTACTGTGTTAGAGGCAGAGTAGCTGGATTAAAGTAGTCACGAATATTCTTTAAAGTGGTCAGCTCTGTGCTGGCATTACAAACCAATAAGGCGTGGGCCACTGCTATAGACGCAATACAAAACATGAACATTTAATATAAACAAATGGACAAAAAAAATTAAAAAAAAAACAACTATTAAATGTCCATGTAACTCAGTTATATGGATTAGTCACAACATAAAATAAACCCTTAAGTATATGCAGAAGTCCTTTTATCCATTAAACCAGTATACTACCTGCTCATTCATACTTTATAAACTGCATCACATATCAAATTTGGACTTCCATATATCAGTTAATGAAACAAGAACAACTGTTAGGGCATGGCGACACTGCTTAACAGCTGGCAGTTCCATTTATCAGCATACCACATTGTACTATATAGTAGCATGTGTGTAATTTGAACATTTTTTCCTCAGTTATTTTATAGAAATATAAGGAAAGCAGAAGATTAGAATGCTGTTTATTGGTGAGGAAACAACTGCAACAAATATGAAAATATGCATTCGAAAAATGACAAGTGTTCACTTAATTAGGCTCTTACTGAACTCAAGCTAATTGACGAGGTTTATTCCGTTCTAAAGGGAAAAAAAAATAAAGTTTAAAAAGTCTATGAAATAGGTGAAATGGGTCATTAAATGCCGTGTCTTAATTAGTTATGGATCAAATTGAACCATCAGAAATTATTCCAGAGATCAAAATGTATACAGAAGTAACAGATTCATAGAATTGGATAGGAATTCAGCTTACCAGGTTGGGAAGATCCCCTGGAGAAGGGAAAGGCTACCCACTCCAGTATTCTGGCCTCAAGAATTCCATGGACTATATATAGTCCATGGGTTCGCAAAGAACCAGACACAACTGAGTGACCTTCACTTTCAGTTTGAGCTTACTAAAGCTTTCTTTATTAAAAACTAATAATAATTTAAAAAATAAATAAATAAGGCTCATACCCTATTGTGTTATTAACAATTTCTTGGGACCTCCTTGGCAATCTAGAGGTTAAGACTCCATGCTCCCAATACACAGGTACAGGTTGACTCCTGGTTAGGGAACTAAGATCCTGCATGCCACACAATATGGTCAAAAAGAAAAAAGAATTTCTAAAGGCAGATGATAAAATAGCCTCAAAATGAAAATCATCATATCCAACTGCTCACAAAATCTCCTGTAAAATCTACAAGACTTTCTCAATATAAAAATGGTTTATTAAATATATACTACTAGAATAAACCAAGAGAATTAAATAAATCAAGAACCAGAACTTGTAAGAAATTAAGAAAATTCTTATTTATATTTTTAGAAATCAAGTATATACCATGTAAAATTCAACTATAACAGAACACTTAAGTGAGAGGTCAAGATTTTACTGTACTGTTTGTTAGCGCTCTGGGACTTGAGCTATAGAAATATTCTGTATACATGTTTTTAGGAACATCGCATACAGTAATAGGAAGAAGTGAAAGTGAAAGTGGCCCAGTCGTATCTGACTCTTTGCGATTCCCGGCTGTCTGACTCTATATGATCCATGGAATTCTCTAGGCCAGAAGACTGGAGTGGGTAGCCTTTCCTTTCTCCGGTGGATCTTCCCGACCCAGGAATCGAACTGGAGTCTCCTGCATTGCAGGTGGATTCTTTACCAACTGAGCTATTAGGGAAGCCCAATAGGAAGTAGAGGCGGATGTTTTTTGTTGGCTTTTTCACTGCTATCAATCCATCTGCCTCCACCCGCCTCATGCCTGTGTGCTCAGTGGTGTAACCCCATGGACTGCAGCCCACCAGGTTTTTCTATCCATGGACTTTTCCAGGCAAGAATACTGGAGTGGGTTGCCATTTCCTTCTCCTTTTTTGTTGGCTTTAATCAAATGATCCCACACAAAGTTGGCAGGCTTGCTTACAGTGCATCACATGTCTTTCATTCTTTTTAAATATAAAGTAATATGGTCATAGTAATACTTACTGTTAGTGGGCCAGTTTGAAGGGAAATAACCTTTCAAAGGTAGAAGCTCTACCTCATTGATAGATGATGGTCCAAAGAAAGTACTACATGCAATAAAAGTATCCAATTCAAAGTCTAGGGTTTTTGAAACCACCCAAAGATCATCTGAAAAGACAAACACTTTTACAGGTCTCAGAACAATCCTCAATCCAAAGCTACCTCGGATTTTCTTTGATGCTTAGTCCTACACTGTTTTTCAAAAAACAAATATGGTTATTATAATTGACATGATTCCACCCAAACAGAGACCTGAACTGGTACCATTTCATTTCCATGATTTTAACTCAATTTTATGCTTTTAAAGTTACTTCATAATTATTTTAAAAAAAAACACTATAAATAAAAACAACATCTAACTCATTTTTCTCTTATAAAACAGTTTTATAGCTACATTTGATTTTTCCAAGGGAGAATATTAGCCTAAAAAGATGCTCTGCCCTTTAACGGTTTCCATGCTCAAATAAATGTGGCAATCTGTGGACAGAATACAAGTTCTCTTAATAGACTTCCAGTTAACAGATGCTCCAGATTAATTAATGTTCTCCTTTCTTCTCCACAGTACACTGAGCACTCACGGCTAGCAGGCTACTTTCCAGACTACCCCTGCATTATTTCTACCATCAGTTTGAATTTACACCTACAACGAGTCAATTCCATTTGTTCTAAAACTTACTTACAATATTAATAGCTGTATTTGCTGCTTTACTTTATAACTTAGTGATTTCCCTGGTGGCTCAGATGGTAAAGCGTCTGCCTACAATGTGGCAGACCCAGGTTCAATTCCTGGGTCGGGAAGATCCTCTGGAGAAGGAAATGGCAACCCACTCCAGTACTCCTGCCTGGAAAATCCCATGGATGGAGGAGCATGGTAGGCTACAGCCCATGGGGTTGCAAGCAGCTGGACACGACTGAGCAACTTCACTCACTCTTCTATAACTTAATCACTATAAGTATGAAGGGGAAAATTACTGTTTACAGAAAACTACGTTCCCACTTTTGTAAGTCCAATGCAAATCACATATTAAAACGGAAAAATCTTGAATTAAGGTTGTTTAATGTGGAACCAATTTTTTAAATTCTTATATTAACTCATATTCAATACCCCTACAGAACTATTTTTTTAAGGAAATATATTTAGGAAACTGAGGAAAAGCTGACCTATAGTATAATTTATACCCAATTTACTTAAAAATATCTGCCAGTTGAGGTAACATATACTTAAGCAATTTCCTATTTGCAAATACTTTTTTATTTAATATTCACAATTTTAAAAAGATCTCCAATTCAAAATAGCTGACAGGAAAAAAAAAAAACCTCTCCTTTCTCCCTAAATCCTATTGAAATGACAGAAGACATATGAAATCCAAATCCAGTACAGTGCTAGAAAACAGCCAGTGGTGGGGCAGGGAAAGCCAGACTTATTTCAGAGATTCTTAAGGAAGTCACAAAAGGAACGGGACAAAAAGGATGATAAAATCTTATAAAATCTTACAAAGCTGGGAAACCACTAATCCTTCAGAGATAGAAAGGAATTCTAAAAACACACACACAAAGAATTTCCCCCAACAGATTCCTAGGTTAACTCCAAGCTTACCAACCAAGGAATTACAGGTACAGAAGGCCAACTGGAACATTATTTAATAGATGATGGAATAATCCTATCACTCTTGGAGCAGTTGACTCCAGAATCCATCCTGAGGTTAAACTCTGGGGAAAAAACTAAGGCTACCAAAAGGACTTTGAGCATGAGAAATGCGGCAGCAACCCACGTAGCTGCTAAGCACCTAGGATAGGTAAATAGATCAGAGTCCATCAGCAGGTCATGTATGTATGGGAATTTTGTGTTTTAAGTAAAACACAATAACCTATGTTACGTTCTGGGTCAGCAGACATTTTAAATGTCAGATAGGTAGTATTATTATTACTATTTTATACATGAAGGAAGATAGTCACCATATATATATTTATATATCAACAAAAGATTACATGAAAAATATATAAAGGACGGTAAGATTATAAACAACACAATGATAAAATGGGTAAGGAGAAATATATAACTAATAGACACATGAAGAGCTATTCAACATCACTGGCAAGCAGAGAAATGCAAACTAAAACCACAATGAGATCATTTCATACTCATTTGAGTATGCTGAGTCACAAGATAGGAGTATAAACTGACGTCACCACTGTAGAAATCAGTTCGGCACTAGAGCCTACAGGTTTGTGTGGCATTTTCATTTCCTGTAACAGCATTTTCATTCCTAGAATTATATCTAAAAGAAACTCGTGCACATCTACAGGATAGTATAAGAATATTTATGGCACACTGTTCACAATGGCAGACCTTAGAAACCAAACGATCATCGATGGAAGAGTGAATGAATGAACCGTGGCACAGTCACAAAATAAAATGCTATACACAAAACAAGTAATCTAGACTAGATTTTAGATCAACATCAATAATATCTGTGTGCTGCAGCAATGTTATACTATTAAGTAAAAAAGATAAATTCTATAAGATTACTTACAGAACTATATCACTTGAGTAACATTTTAAAAACCTTAAAACTTAAAATATGCTTTCTAAGGACCTTATGTACGCTAATTTGGGTTAATTATTATGTTGGTTTCACGACCTACTCCTGTGATTTATCCTCACCTAGCTTGCTTTAGTTATTTGATTAGTTATTTTAAATGATTAAAGTGAGTCAACAAAGCAAAGCTAAATCTAGTACCTATTATAGCTACCTGTAGTTCATACAAAGAGCACACAGCACACCACACATATAACTGAGATACAAGGCTAGACTCAGTCACAGCAGCATCATATCAACCCACCTTTGCTGTAAGCAGATGAACTTTCTTTCCGACTCAGTTTAAGATAAAGTTTGCTCTTAGGTTCATTATAAAATTCAGGATCTACAGTAGTAAACTTCTTTAGTTTACCGTACTGTTTTCTTTGAAAATCAAATCCTTTTCTGCAAAATGAGTAAGAGACAAAACTGAATTTGAATACTGAAGTATGAAGTTTTTTTGAGATAATTAACATACATTATTCCAGGTGTACAACATCATGATATATGTGTATACTATGAAATTATCACCATAATAAGTTAACATCCATCACCACATAATCACAAAGTTTTTTCTTGTAAAAAAAAATGGATGAAGTTTTTTATTTTTAAATAAATAAAGGGGAATTCCCTGGTGGCCCAGTGATTAGGATGCCAAGCATTCACTGCAGAGGACTTGGGTTTGATCCCTGGCTGGGGAACTAACATCCCACATGCTGCAAGGCATACCAAATAAATAAATATATTGAATTTTTTTAAAAAGCACTGAAGAACTCATTGCATGTATAAAATTTTTTTATTTTAATGAGAAATCTTACTCTTATCAACTTTCAAATATACAGTAAAATAATATTAACCACAGTCACCATGCTGTATATTACATCTGCAGGACTTATTTTGCACCTGAAAGTTTCAAAGTACAAATGTTTTTTTAAAAATTTCTTTAAAATAGAGTATGAAAAGGAAAGAACCAAAGAGTGTGTATGTTTATATGCTTTTATATACTGTTGTTCTGATTAGTCAATAAGTCATGTCTGACTCTCTTGTGACCCATGGACTGTAGCCCCCATGGACTGTAACCATGTAATTCCAGATGTTCAAGCTGGATTTAGAAAAGGCAGAGGAACCAGAGATCAAATAGACAATATCCGCTGGATCATCAAAAAAGCAAGAGAGTTCCAGAAAAACATCTACTTCTGCTTTATTGACTATGCCAAAGCCTTTGACTGTGTGGATCACAACAAAATGTGGAAGATTCTTAAAGAGATGGGAATACCAGACGACCTTATCTTCCTCCTGAGAAATCTGTATGCAGGTCAAGAAGCAACAGTTAGAACTGGACATGGAACAACAGACTGGTTCCAAATCGGGAAAGGGATACGTCAGGGCTGTATATTGTCACCCTGCTTATTTAACTTATATGCAGAGTACATCATGAGAAATGCTGGGCTGGATGAATTACAAGCTGGAATCAAGATTGCTGGGAGAAATATCAATAACCCCAGACATGAGGATGACACCACCTTTATGGTAGAAAGCGAAAAAGAACTAAAGAGCCTCTTGATGAAAGTGAAAGAGGAGAGTTTAAAAGCTGGCTTAAAATTCAACACTCAGAAAATGAAGATTGTGGCATACAGTCCCATCACTTTATGGCAAATAGATGGGGAAACAATGGAAACAGTGGCAGACTTTATTTCCTTGGGCTCCAAAATCACTGCACATAGTGACTGCAGCCATGAAATTAAAAGATGCTTGCTCCTTGGAAGAAAATCTGTGACCAACCTAGACAGCATATTAAAAAGCAGAGATATTACTTTGTCAACAAATGTCTGTCTAGTCAAAGCTATGGTTTTTCCGGTAGTCATGTATGGATGTGAGAGCTGGACTATAAAGAAAGCTGAGCACCAAAGAATTGATGCTTTTGAAGTGTGGTGTTGGAGAAGACTCTTGAGAGTCCCTTGGAGTGCAAGGAGATCAAACCAGTCCATCCTAAAGGAAATCAGTCCTGAATATTCATTGGAAGGACTGATACTGAAGCTGAGACTCCAATACTTTGGCCACCTGATATGAAGAACCGACTCATTTGAAAAGACTGTGATGCTAGGAAAGATTGAAAGCAGGAGGAGAAGGAGACAACAGAGGATGAGATGGTTGGATGGCATCACCGACTTGATGAACATGAGTTTGAGCAAGCTCTAGGGGTTGGTGATGGACAGGGAAGCCTGGCGTGCTGCAGTCCATGGGGTCGCACAGAGTCCAACATGACTGAGCGACTGAACTGCACTGGACTGCAGCCAAACAGGCTCCTCTGCTCATGAGATTTCCCAGGCAAAAATACTGGAGTGGGTTGCCATTTTCTTCTCGAGGGGATCTTCCTGACCCAGGGATCAAACCTGTATCTCTTTCTACTTGTGCATTGGCAGGTGAGTTCTTTACCACTGAGCCATCAGGAAACACACTTTCATATGTATATATCAGTTCAGTTCAGTTCAGTCGCTCAGTCATGTCCAAATCTTTGCGACCCCATGAATTGCAGCACACCAGGCCCCCCTGTCTATCACCAACTCCCAGAGTTCACTCAAACTCATGTCCATTGAGTCAGTGATGCCATCCAGCCATCTTATCCTCTTTCATCCCCTTCTCCTCCTGCCCCCAATCCCTCCCAGCATCATAGTCTTTTCCAATGAGTCAACTCTTTGCATGAGGTGGCCAAAGTACTGGAGTTTTAGCTTTAGCATCATTCCTCCCAAAGAGCACCCAGGACTGATCTCCTTTAGAATGGACTGGTTGGATCTCCTATATATACACAATAAAAATACATTGTGTCAAAGACAAGCCTCACAGAAACGTCATTACTTTTCAAAGAGACAGATAGGAATAGTATCTAAAAGAATACTTCAGTTTCTATAACTGTAAAATGGAGTAATAGATTATATTTCCATAGCTTATAAATTATGACAATTAAATAATATTGCAGAGTGTTTAGAAGAGTACCTGACATATACAAGCTCCCAATAAATGCTGTTATTAAATTATCATCCAAATGATCATTATTTTACTTTTTGGGTAATTCAACTTTTATAACAACTGTTTCGAAAAAGTAGCATTCTATGATACTATAAACTATGTAGCTGAGGTCTGTGAATGATCACTATGTATTATCCTCCACTGATAAAAATTATTCTTGGGATTTGTTTCAGAGTTTTCTTCAGGATTATGATTAATGTGAAAGTGGTTAGAAAAATGGCATTCCTGCCAGTAATCTTGATATTGCTGACACTGCTCAATGTTTGTTTAATGTGGTTTACTTGCTAAGTTGTGTCTGACTCTTTGCGACCCTGTGGACTGTAACCCACCAGGCTCCTCTGTCCATGGGATTTTCCAGGTAAGAATACTGGAGTGAGTTACCATTTCTTTCTCCAGGGGATCTTCCTGACCCAGGGATCAAATATACATCTCCTGCATCTCTTGCATTCCCAGGCAGATTCTTTACCACTGAGCCACCCCAAATATCTGCTCAATATTTAGAGGGGACCAAAAACAGCTTTAGAGAATTATTCCCATTTTATAGTTATAAAAACAAAGGTATCTTTTAGATATTTTTCCTAACTCAATCTCTTTGAAAACTGGTGATGTGAGGTTATTATTTTGATACAATTAGAGGCAGTTACTTAGCATCATAAAACATACCTCACGAAAAGTTGGCATTCCTCATAGAGGGGTATGTTTTGACTTCTTAAGTAGAAGCCAATACTTTTTGTATCACTTAAAACCATGCTAGGTAGAGATTTTTCCTGTGTTGAGTATCCTGGGGTCATTTCTTCAAACCACTTAAAAAACTTACATTGGTTAGCTTTGGGTCCATCACAGGCGTAAAAGAGACGACCCTGAGGGGGCAAAGATACTGGAACTTAGTAAGAGAGATAATGTTTTTATTTAGTCAGTTATTTTGCTGTCTTAGTACCATGTTTGTCAAGACTTTTCTAAAGGCTGCTTGGAGACTTCTCCAATATTATTTATGAATTCTTGCTTTTGCAACTAAATTTAAGTCCAAATTTACAAACTCAACTAACGACGAAGTGGAATATGCAAGCAGTGGAGGAAAGTTGTATTATGAGTGAAAGTACAGTTACAAGTACAAACCATCAGTCAACATTATACACATTCTACTAACGTTAACTTCTTCCATAATAATGTTATCAGCAATCTGAATTAAGTCAGTATGCTTCTCTATTCCTCTGGCCTTATCAGTTTTGTTACTCATACTAGAGGCCAGTTTCAGCCCTTACTTTCTTCAGGCTCATCCCTGCAATCGCTAAGCCCTCAGGTGGGGACACATTCCCTTCTCAGTGCTCTTCCTGTAATTTGCGCATCCCTCCTATTTTATAAATTCCAGTATTATATAAAATTTCCTTTTACATCTTTTTCTCCATCTGCTACTATGCAGCAAGTTCCCAAGCAATCTGAAAGCTGATCTTAACTCATATTTTTGTATCCTCGAATGCAGATCATCTTTCAGAAAAAATGTACTGAGTGTTTACTATATGTTCGTTACTAATGCCTCAAGCAGAAGACTCCTAGTCAAGACTTAACCCTTTAACCTTTTGTACAGTAACAGGTACCAAGACTTTTATAAACAAGTAAGTCTAACAAAAGGAGGGGAAAAGAGGAAAAATACCTTATTTGGACCTTCCTTTTTCACCATGACCAGTTTTGCAGGCTGCTGATGATGGCAGGATGGCACATTATTGTCTACATTTTTCAGTTTGTCTCCATCTGATGATGTGTAAAATGATATGTCAACTTTTGAAAGAGCTTTGTGCAACCTTTGTGCCAATCCAAATAGCAATATATTTAAATGTTCTACAAAACAAATTTTTAAGGTAATTTAAAAATATATACAGATGAAAATTAAATACAAAATAATTTCAAGTTTGTATCAGATATGTACTATTAGTTAAATCTGAAAATAGCCTTTGACAGAGTAAACTGTAACATAACATTAACATCCATTTTTAAAAAGACGAGTATTACTCTTGTATTAAAAAACAATCAAGACTAATCACACACCATACTTAAAATTTCCTACTTGATTTATCAAAACTACCTCTAACACTTTTAGTTTTAAAAAAATTTTTATACTACATATTGAAAAAGATAATGCTGTCATTTCCCACTCTTAAATTGTCTTAAATAGACAATTTTGATCTGAAATTAAAATATAAGTTACTGTCAAAACCTGGATTAAATATATAGAAAATACCAAATCTCAAGCAGAAATTTAATGTAAAAATTCATCATATAAGATACTATACTTTCTCACAGTTATACTATTGACATTAAGCAGCAATCAATCATAATAAAATTTTTTAAAAAATCTTGTCTCATACCTGTGAGACAAGATGTAAAAATCTGCTTATAATGAGCAGGAGACTGAAAAACAGCTGGTATGTGAATTTGCCTTTGGGGAAGACATGCAGATTTTACTTTCTGTCCACTTGGGAAGCATAGCTCAGAGTCATTTACCTCCTGAAATGCAATAATTCAAGTTATTACAATAACTCCAGAAAAATACTGTTTATAAGCAAATTCTATAGATATTTTTTCTTTTGATTTCCAGAATGCAAGAAAATCATTTTCTAATTTTAAATGAGAAATTGAGTATAGCAGGAAAGGCTATGACATCACACTTTTAATGATAAATAAGACTAACTTTTCTTGTTGGCCCCTTAATAAATTTTTAAATATTTTTGTAGGAAAAATTTAACTGATGTGAATGAATCATTATGTATCTCTACTTCTGGTCACAATTACAGTAAGAATTGTTCATAACCAATGTAAATAGGATGTACCTTTACCGTAATAATGATCTGGTCAGCAAAACTGAGCTGATAGTGAAATGAAAATAATCAAAACTGAGCTGACAGTAAAAATGAAAACAACAGTAATAGTAGTGGTGGAAGTGATGGTGGAAACAGAACTATAATTTAAGTACCTTTTATGTGCCAGATACTGCACCAGACACTCTCAAATATGTAATTTAGTGTTTACAACCTCTAGAAAGGTCTTAAGTCAAAGATGTGACTGGGACTTTCCTGGTGGTCCAGTGCCTAAGACTCCATGCTCCGAATGCAGGGAGCCTGGGTTTGATTCCTGATCAGGGAACTAAGATCCCATAGGCCACAACTAAGACCTGGTGCAGCCAAATAAATTCATTAAATAAATAAAAAGAATTTTTTTAAAAAATGTGACTGTAGCAAGAGTTCTGGAAAACTCTAAAAAAAATCCTAAAGCCACTGGCTTCAAGACTAAAATCATTCCACCTGTATGACTTTGGTAATTCTTTTGCTGAAATTCAGATAAGTACTGGAAAAGATGCACCAAGAAAACGCTGGTACATTTCCTCACCTGTAAACCTCCTGTTAGACTGCAGTTGTAGTAGGCATACTCTCCTAACAAATTCTGAATTTCCTCGGTCTTAGAAGCCTCGTTTACATTCAAAGAAAATGCCTTCTTTCTGCAAACCGAATCTTGACTGCTAAAATCCTGCTGCTGCTGTTGAAGCATGTGTTTCATCATTTGTAAATGCACAGAGTCTAAAGAACTTTCATTCACAGCATCATTCTCTCTTTCACCTGTGTTACTAAAATGCATCCCAGGAACAGCCTCAGCAAAGAAGCCATCTATTACTTTCTCATCAACTCTGTCTGGAGCAGTCAAGTGGCACTGGCGTATATTTTGATATTTCAGCCACTTGCTTTGAGTAGATGTATTATCAAGAAGTGAAACATCACTTGGAGTCACTTCCCTAGATTCGTTAGAGAAAGAAGCTTCACTTTGGTCCTTGGGCCCAAAGCTAAAAGAAGGAACTGCTGACTCTTCACACAGGCTGAATATGGGAGAACCGGAAGACTTTTGCCTGTCACGGTCCATCATAAATGAACAAGAATCTAAGTCAGGTGGCCCACTGGCAGGTGGCAAAGTAACAAGTGGAGCTCGGGTTCTACTTACTTCAAAGGAAAGCCTTTGAAGGTTCTTCTTATTCTCCAGAGAACTTGATTTTTTCATTACTGAAAAAAAAAGAGCTGATTAAAAATGTATTATAGATATCACTCAATCTTTATATAACAGTGGGTATCCATACAAAAAAGCAAAAATTACCTTCTGCCTTGTGCCAGAAAAAGAAAATCACATTTCCTTTAAAAAATTTTAATGGTTTTGGTCTCAAAAAAATAAAGATTTCAAACTTAATTTTAGACTCTGAAACTTTTTTAAGGTTGATATTGAAATCCTTATCTTTTTCTTTTCTTAGCTAATAATTTCCATTCACCACCACCACACCTACCCCACCAAATACTGCATTATATTTATATAGCACTGAACTTTTCAAGTACTTTACAACCAAGAAGGGATTCATCATTCTCACTTTACAGATGAGGTTGCCAACCAAGGCCTAGAGGTAACATAACTACCAATTGGCAGAGTTAAGACAAGAAACCAAACTTAGGTTTTGTTCTCAACTTTATACTCCTTCTCCAGAGACTGAAGTTCAAGGTTTATTTATTGATGTGTTATAACCTCTCATATATTTATTATACTCATGGATTAATATGTTGACCTTCACGGTAAAGAAGACTTTTAGCTTTATTTTGATACATTGTTATGTGATAAGAGTTCAACTGTGGTAAACACATGTTATGGCAGATTTTGGCTGAGTTTCAGAATTCCTTTCAAATTCACTAGTAGTTGATATATTCCTGAAAATATTAAAAGCAGTAATATTTGCTGAATAAATAGTAATACTGCATGAGAACTATATCAGCTTAAAGTTTTTACCTAAAATGCTATGGTTTCCTATTTTATAATAATGTTCCTTCTTGACAGAGTTTCTGTTTCGTTGGAAATAAACCCTGGCAGTCACTTGGGAAGGTAGCAGGACAGCAGGTAAGTCAATGGCATTCTTTTATAAAGTGTTATGATGTAATCCTAACAAACTGATTAAGCAACATTGACGGGAAAGTTAAAACCTGATTAAATAGTGAAAGTCATGGCAGGTCTGTGTAGACCATCTGCCTGTCACTATCACTTCACTTGTTTTCAATGCTCACTCTTCCCACACTGACCCTTTCCTACCTTGCTTCTTCTACCACCCACACTCACTAAGCCTTCCCCAACCCAATTCTCCAGACACTTTACGGCTTTCATTTTTATATCATCCACCCACGACCAAAAGATTACCTACAACTTTACTCCTCACTCAGCCTAACTTCAGAATCAAGGGAAGATACACTGATGAGATTGTAAGAAAACAGAGAGGAACAGAAGTTAGTGAAAGAGATCCTATAGATATCTTATCAAGAAGCAGGAAATTACTCACAGGGAAGAGGTGTAATGTATGAAGACACAGAAGCCTGAGAATGCAGCTGAGGTCACAGCAGTTGAAGAGCTCCCTGGTAATGCCAGGATCCCAGAGCAAGAGAGGGGAAGCTAAGAGGTTATGAGAAGGTCAACCATGATTGACATTCACAATGAACCCGTTCCCTGGGAGGGGAAGGGGCTACAGAGGGGCCAGGCTCTGAAATTACAGCTGTGAGAAGTGTTGGCAATGGTAGAGGTCTGAGATGAGAAGATGAGAGGATAAAGAAGGAAGGTACCAGAGAACTAGAAGGGAGTACTGGATTTGGAAGTAAGAGCTGTCCTCAACAGAAAAAGTCAAAGCAGAGTGTGGGAAGGCGTGAAGGTATAAGACAGTGAGTCTGGTTTCAAGATTATTTTTAGTTTAGTAGCAGTCTCTCACGAAGAAGGCGATGGCACCCCACTTCAGTACTCTTGCCTGGAAAATACCATGGACAGAGGAGCCTGGTAGGCTGCAGTCCATGGGGTTGCAAAGACTCGGACACGACTGAGCGACTTCACTTTCACTTTTCACTTTCATGCATTGGAGAAGGAAATGGCAAACCACTCCAGTGTTCTTGTCTGGAGAATCCCAGGGACCGGGGAGCCTGGTGGGCTGCCGTCTATGGGGTCACACAGAGTCGGACACAACTGAAGCGACTTAGCAGCGGCAGCAGCAATCTCTCAAATGAAAAATTACATTTTACATGGACAGATAGATTAGAACCATAATGAGATAATTACGGGAGCAATTATGTACATTGAGAAAGTGAACATTACCAGGTAAAGTTTGCGTTTTCAGGGACTCCTCAGAGAATTCTAGCATGAAGTCATCATCTCTTGAGTTAAAAGATAAAGTAGAAACAGGGCTTAATGTTGAGATCTTCTGTTCTGGTGACATCACCTATCCAGAAAGAAGAGACAAAACTACAGACCAAATCCTCTTATTGCATTTTTCCCCTATAGCCTGAACAAATTCTAGTAACTGTATTATAAAAATGATGCTTTCAAGCACATTGTGCAGAGCTATAGTGGGGCAAAGTTCCTTCCGAAAGGGCAGGATAGAATACATGCACTAAAATAAACAAGGATATTGGAAAGTGAAATACAGAACATAAACCTGTTAGATTTATTTGAAATGGGTCAGATTCTGATTTGGATTGATATAAGTTATGGGGATTTGGTTGTGAAGATCAGGTTCCAGTCTTAGGGACACAGGCTTAAGGAGACCTCATGTCTGGAGCTGGGAAGGTAACACTTCCTGCAAACCCAAGGCCTGAACAGCTTTCTCTTTATGTCTTTAGGTCTAGGGTATATCTACAGTTGATCTAAACTTCAAAATATTGCTTCTAAATGGAATAAACTCCTAATATCTTCCATATCTGAACAGTCATATCATCTCTATGTTATTCTCCTTCTAACAGGATTTAATTTTGTTGCTATTTCTAGAAATTAATCACCTTAAAAATCTAATATGGGTTGCAGTGCTCTGTGATAACCCAGAGGGGTAGGATGGAGTGGGGGGTGACAGGCAGGTTCAAGGGAGAGGGGACCTATCTATACCTATGGCTGATTCATCTTGATATGTGGCAGAAACCAACACAACATTGTAAAGCAATTATCCTCCAATGAAAAAAAATCCAGTATGAACTGAACAGAGCTGGGGCCGGGCCTCAAAACCAGCTGGAATCGGGGCTTCTGCTGCCACTAACTCTGTCTCTTTCTCTGAAAGTCCGCTTCTGTGTCTCTCCCAGTAGATCAGACTCTTCTGCATGGCAGGAAGCACAGCCCACTGAAAAGTTCCTAAGAGTCCCACCGTTAACCACTGTGGCAGACGCTGCTGCTGTCCTGCCATGTCTCCCTGGCCTATCTCGGAGGTCATCTACAGTGGGGAATTGCTCCTCTCCCTGTCCCAGGCTTCCTACCTCAGCATCTACATCTTTCTGTCTGAGGACAGCGGCTGGAACAGCAGGCAGAGCAGGCCAAACGTGCCAGGTGGTTAATATAACAAGGAGTACCCTTCAGCCAAAGAGATGGGGACTGGTATGTGAATACCTTACTTTTCTTATTCTTCAGGGAGGACAATCCTGAGTTTTGTTTTACAGGCCTCTTAGTGGGTCCCCAGTACGACGCAACACCTTTTATTATTGCTTTCTTCCCCGTCTCCCAGTGTGACTGTGTTTGCAGATGGGGCCTTTAAGACGTAATAAAGGCTAAATGAAGCCCTAAGAGTGGTACCCTGATCCACCAGAATTAGTGTCCTTATAAGAAGAGAATTCTCACTCTCTTGCACTCTCTTTATCCACGTGCACATACCAAGGAAGTATACATGAGAACATAGTGAGAAGGTAGCCGTCCGTATGCCAGGAATAGAGTTCTCATCCGAAACTTGATCTTGGACTTCTACCCTCCAGAACTGTGACAAAATAAATTTCTGTTGTTTAAGTCACTCACCCTCCGTTACAGCAGCCCTAGCAGACGAATAGAGCCCTGCAGCTGACTGCACTCAGTAAAGCCCACTTCAGTCCACTTTGTTAAGTCAGAAATCCAGGAGGCTTTCTCCTCCCCTTCCTTCACTCTGCTCTCTACATCCAATCTAGCAACATCCATGCTTCTGACTCCAAAATTTATCTTACATCTAACTACCAACTCCTCTATACTTTCACTGCCGCAGTCTCTTCTTCAAGTCACTGTCATCTACAGCTAATTTTAACTGGTTTCCTTGCTTCCACCACAGTGTCCATCAAATCCATCTTCCACACAGCAGCCAGCAAAACCTTTTAAAAATGTAAATGTAATGAGTTTTCTGCTGAAACCCTTCAGTAATTTCGCAATGGAACATAGACCAATGTTAAACCTCTTAATCTGACCTGCAAGACTTCATGTATCTGGTCCAGCTCACTTTCCCAATTTCATTTGATTACTGCTTTCCCTGTGACTTTCCACAATCCAGCTACTATGCCCTTCGTTCACATTCTTGAACCCACCCAGCTCTTCAGTCTCAGGGTAATTACACTTGCTGTTTCTAAGATTCACCAAATTTTTTTACTCACAACTATTAAAACTGTTTAGGGGATTCCCTGGCAGTCGAGTGGTTAGGACTCAACGCTTTACTATCGGGGCTGGGTTCATCCCTAATTATGGAACTAAAATCCCACAAGCTGCAGGGTGTGGCCACAAAAACAAAGCGAAAAGAAAAACAACTTTGTTCACACTATACCTTATTTTTTTCCCACGAAGTCCTCTCTGTTGATTTAAAATTATTATCCAAATAATTATATAAATGGTCTGAATCTTTAGGAGGGAAATCTAAAATTGCTGTCAGGGGGGAAAAAGCATGAATATTTATATACTAGTTTGTTCAATGTTGAATAACTTTTTAATATTATATTTTATTTATAATATACTTACAATCATTTTTAGTCAAGTCCTTATTAAACTCAGCTCTCACTTGAAAATTGTCTTGAATAGTAAAGCTAGTTTCTCCTTTTGGAAAGTTTTCTTCATTTGGAAACTAGAAAATAGAGATTCATTTATCAGTTTAGAAAAAAGTGTGTATACATCCATAACTTTACCTATCTATCTATATATACATATATATATATATAGTTTATAGTTATAACTTGAGACACAGAAAAACAAAGAGATGTTATGAAGCCAATTCCATTCAGGGAAAGTAGAGTATATTATATTTCATCAAATCGTTTGGCTCATACTTCTTATCTCTTAACATCTTTGAGGTGGGAATACACCTTGAAAATGATGACATTTTACATCTCTATAGCACAGACAACAGCTGGGACACAGTTATCTCTGCCTGTGCAAGTGTGACTACACGCAAGAGTCATACTGGTCAAATAATGATCACAAATATGAATTTGTGCCTTGTTAATATTGGACATATTAAAGCAATTCTATTGTTTATATGTCCTCAAGAAGACCAAACTAGGGTTTAGCATCAAACAAAAAGTATTGTATTCATGGAAAGACAAGAAAACAAAGCAATGTGATATACAATAAAACTCTATGTTCAAATAAATCTAAGAGTCTTTCACTAAATATAACATTAAAAATCCAAGTGAAGGTGAACAAAGTTCTGAAGATCTATTTTGTAGCACTGTTAATGTACCTCCCACTACCAAAGTGGGCACATAAAATGGTGAAGATTGCAAATTTTATAGTATGTGTTTTTTACCACATTTTTTAAAAGGCAGTGAAAAAGCACTCTGTAAGGTTGACTAGTGTTAATTTCTTAGTATCATACATTATAATGGTGCTTCTTACAGTTAATTATAGTATCTTGGGATTTTATGAAATACAAGATAATTTTTTAAGTTCAGATACTGCTGTGTACAAGCAATCTGTCACACTTCTAAAGTTCTTATCTCTTTTGGTAAATCCAGTCATTTTGCCTTAGAACACTTTTTATAAACTTGGGATATAAAACATGACCATACTGATGTATGTGAAAATATTTAAAAATAAAACAAAGGGACATAAATTTCTTTTTCAGTATGGAGTACTTCTTTATTCTCCTCTCAAAAACAAAACAAATAAGAAATGAGAAATAGAAACACCTCTTACCTTTGATGAAACTAAGAAATAATGGTATCCCTGAATTACAATATATTAAAAGGACGGGGAAACAGTATAGGCTTAGCAATATGGAAGAAAGTCAAACCAAAGTACCGACTACAAGAGATCCTAATAAGAAATAAACAAATTGATAAACCCCAATAACCATGGTAACGCTCTGTTTCTTAAGGGCGGAGGTTACACGGCTGTCTTCACCCTGTGGTAATTACTGAGCTGTGCACTTATGGTCTGTGCACTTATTTTGTATGTGTTTTATGCTTTAATAAAAAATGGAAAAATTTTAAATCTCTTTAACAGATACTGTTTCAAATACATGTATATATCCTTTTCTCAATAATCTCTTCTATCTGGTAGCAATGAGAGGTACTTGCCATCTACTTAGCAGGGGAGAGGGGTGGATATCAGAAGGAAAACAAATCTAATAGCTGGTTTTTTCTACATATAATCTGCCTATTTGCTCTTGTCATGAATTCCTAATATTCTCTGAAGTGAAAAATAATCAAGTTCCTGATCCTAAAAAAGGCAGTAAATCTTTCAAACAGTTTTATCTTACTTAGTTTGATTTATGATGCTTCATGTGAATTTACTAAGCTGTTTTTTAACTTACAGCTGTACGAAGATGTAAATATGTTTTCTCTGAAAAATTTAGTATTGGCATAAAGAAAATGATTTGGCAAGGTGCGACTGTAAGAATAATTTTACCTGCAAGAAGTCAGTCTGCATACAAGTACTAGGCAACGCTGGTGTCAAAGAACAAGCGTTTGTTGTGCGGCTTTCATACACAGTGCCATCCAAAACCTGATTGCATTCGACCTGCGAGCTGTGTCCTCTGACCACCACAGTGCTAGAAGCAGATCCTTTCACTTGGTGCCCTTGAAACTCAACAGGCTACAGTAAAGTATTAAAACGAGCAGTGAGAAATGTATTCACAATGCACATATACAAAGAACACTGCATAATTCAGTTTTCTATTAAGTATTACTTTTTTTTTTTGGCCATGACACACAGCTCGTGGGATCTTAGTTCCCCAACTTAGGATCAAACCTAGGCCTTAGACAGTGAAAGCACAGAGTCGTAACTATTGAACCACCAGGAAATTCCCCACAGCTCTGCATTACAGACATCATGTGCGTGAGTGCATGCTAAGCTGCTTCAGTCGTGTCCAACTCTTTATGACTATGGACTGTGGCTCACCAGGCTCCTCTGTCCATGAGATTCTCCAGGCCAGAATACTGGACTGGGCTGCCATGCCCTCCTCCAGGGGATCCTCCTGACCCAGGGTTTGAACCCGTGTCTCCCGTGGCGCCTGCACTGCACGTGGATTCTTTACCGCTAAGCCACTGCAGAAGCCCCTATAGCCATCATATTATGCTACAATGAAGTTTCTTCTTTTCTGTATACTAACTGAACTACAAGCTCCTTGAGGGCAGAAACTCTTCCGCTTCATCAAGGTATCGTGTGCATTTAACACCATGCTTGGAATGCAGGAAGGGAAGAAAGAGAAGGAACAGAGAAAGCATTTCCTTTGTTTAAAGGTTTTGTAAACTATCAGGCTATTAGCAAGGGAGATGCTGGGCTCTTAGCCTCCCAGATAATCGGCTCCTGTAGCTCTGAGGACAAACAAGGTCTAAGAATATCAAGACGGACATGTACCTCTGAGGGGTGCTCTCACCCACCAGAGACCTGGTCTGCTTTCAGACTGCAAATGGCTTTCTCTGCTGCCCCCTTGAGGGTTCTAGGATTTTTACTCTACACAAGGTGACAAAGTCTACCCAGAAGATGGAAAAATAGTGTGTAGAGCTGAAGGAAAGGATGTAAAGAATGAATTTATTTTTAACTGATAAATTAACAAAGTGACAATAATATATAATCTGAACATTCTTACTTAAAAATGGAGATTTTAAACCACACATTTTAAAGGAACTAAAATGCCTCTGGAACAGGAGTTTTGTTGAAAACACTCTGAATTTTAAAATATAACACATCAATAAAAAAAGTCTAAACCTTTAAAGACTGTATATTTCTACATCGTTTGATGGGGAATACAAATTCTCTATAAGCAAACAGATGCCTTGCTTTGTTTGCCGCTATGCCTATCTTTTCCAGAGGTATGTTGAGTTTTAAGAACAGAATCATTATTTACAAAACCCACCCATATATATCCTGTTATCTCTATCAGTTTTTGCTGTGGAGTGGGTAGTACTACTTAGAGCTTTGGTCATATACACTTCTACCCATTTAGCCTGAAGTAAAAGTGGTGAAGTAAGCTATAGTAAATGAAAAGCTGTGGACATCTTCACTTTGTTCTGCACTGAGCACTCATTGATGGTACTTTATATATATCATTGTGTCCAATCCCTAAGGTATCCTATGTGTACATAATGCATTAGTCAGTGACAGAGAGAGGGCTCAAGACCAAAAAAGGGGTAGCCGTCATTAGCTTTTCTTGTTCTTAAAATCAGGTTAATTCATTTTGCTCACTAACCTGTCTATGAAAACTCTAAAGTTGTGTAAAAAACAGCAGGAAAACATAGTGAGTAAAAAAATCAATTCACAAATTTTACCGCGGGGTCTTTACCGGCTTCTCTCTCCACTTGTTTAGGAATAACAGCTAGAAAAGCAGTCTTTTCTTCAGTGCCCAAGGGAAAGAACTAGGATAAAATATCAATTGGTGTGTTAGCTAAAATAATTTTATGTTCCCAAACTTAAAGCACATGTCATCTCCATCTCGCATCTCTCTATACATACACACAATAAACTACCCCTGGCAAAGGAGTGCTCTAGCAAAGAAAGGACTATACTAGTTAATGTAAAACCTCAGCATATTAGAAAATTCTAATTCTAAACTTTAATTGAAATCTTCTAAAACAGTATGTTATAAATCCCATACTAAAATTTATGTTAATGCAGATTATTTAATTCAAAAATTAGTGTGAAATTAAAAGACGAAAATCATAAAAAGTGTAACACTATTTAAAAAATGAATCATTTTCTAGCAACTCTAAAACACAAGATATAGACCACAGCAACTAGTCATTTTTAGTTCAAGTAACTAAAATAGCCATAATTTCTCATGTGAATTACAGACTTGGAGACTTTGAGACTTAACAAATGAACTCAACTCTAAGAGTAATTTTATGTTTAATAATTATGAAGAAAAAAATTGTCACCAAAAGAGGTAAACTGTATTTCTTCACACATGGTCACTTTCATTTATAACTCTATAAGCACAAATGCCAATCAAGTAGCTCTTAGAAACATTCAACTCATATTTTAGAACTAGCATTTTTAATACTAGTGAATTTTAAAACTTAACTAGCATAGCATAATAGCTTCTAGCTCCTTTGCTGTGTGTGAGCAATTACACTTACATAACAAAAGTGAAGGTGGCATTAAGCATATCCTCAAAGAGCACCCTAACTTTAAATTTTGAGAGTGCCTTCTATCACTACTATATATGAAGAGTTTGTTCAGAGTTGTAGCAAGAAAGCTATTATGAAAACAAAAATGTACTTCGATGTTAATACTAAAGAGATTTAAATTACTTTTATTTTGCAAAAGATTCTAAGACCTTTTTCATTACTGTAAGATTATAAAATATTTTGCTTTAAAAATATATGACATTTATTTTAAATGGCAACTCATCGTGAAGGGAAAAACAGTGACAGTGTTAATTTGAAATTTATACTTTGTGATAATTATCACTGAAAAAGTTTAAACCGTATTTTTTTTAAGTGAAAAAAAAGTAAGAATGTGATCATTTGTAAGTTAAATTAGGAAGCTGCTGTTATGTTATACATTTGATCTTGTAATACTAACATAAGGGTGGAAAATGATTGAGTCACCACACTGAATTTTGTTTTGTTTTGTGCTGTTTTAAGCAACACAGCCTGCAGATGCAGCTGTAACTGTCAATGGCAATTCTTGGATTAGGTAATGCTTGCAAGTTTGCAAAATTAGCTTTATGATAAAAGATTTGTTATTTAACCAAATCCTATTGGCTACAAAGGGCACTTATACAAGCCAGTAGGCTCATCTAAATGAGTAGAAAAGGGTAATTACAAATAAATTTGAAAACTGGCAATATAAAACACAAACATATAATTACATGCCATACCTATATATACAGATACAGTATCTAACACATTTTTAAAGTTAACTCACCTGCAAAGACTGAAGTGATTCACTTGGTTCAGCTTCATTTTCTTTTATCATCTTAGGAACAGAACATTAATATAAGCCAGAAACATTAATATAAGTTAGAAAAAATAAAGGACACTATTAGTAGTAATCAAAGAAATAAAAGGTAAGTGTTGATTAAATACGATTTCACTTAGGAAGAATTTTAAAAGATCTTAGTACTGGTAAATATAAAGTGAAACAAATATTCATTTGACATTAAAACATTAAAATATTTCAATCTGACTTATATCAACATCTAAGAAAGTTGTTCTTGGCCTTTCAAATTATCAGTTCCACTTCTGAGAATTAAATCTAAGGAAACACTTTAAAATGTAAATAATCATTTATGTGCAAAATTATCTACTAAAGTTTTATTTACAAAAGCAAAATGCTAGAAAATCATCTAAATGTCCAAAATAGGGAACGGCTTGTCCAAAGCATAGGATATCCACAGGATGGAATGGTAAGTAACCTTTAAAAGGTACATTTAAGAGTTTTTAGTAATGTGAGAAAATAAAATACGATATTAAGCAGAAAGGATATAAAACTATCTAGAATAAAACTATGTGTACCCATTAATCTAACCACATTTTTTAATACACCAAAAAAAGCTGGAACTGTTAACAGTAATTATCTTCAGGTGATATATATGCTAAGTCGCTCAGCCATGTCTGACTCTTGAGACCCTACAGACTGTAGCCTGCCAGGCTCCTCTGTCCAAGGGATTCTCCAGGCAAGAATACTGGAGTGGTTTGCCATTTCCTCCTCCAGGGGATCTTCCTGAACCAGGGATCAAACCCATGACTGTTGTATCTGTTACACTGGCAGGAAGGTTCTTTACCATTCAGGTGGTTTGGTAAGTTTTATTTTTTTACCTTTTTCTGTATTTAAAAAATGAGGGAAAAATTGATAGTATTTTTTAAAAAAACAGTAACATGAAAAATAAAATGATACAAACTAGGGGTAAATGAAACAATAAAAGAACTGTTTCTTCAAACGTGCTAAAAGCATCTTCACTGGGAAACACTAATTTAGATAATTTACTCTAGAATTTCAATTCACCCCTAATTTTTTTTTTTTTTTGACTGTGCCAAAGCTTGGTTGCAGCATGCAAACTCTGAGTTGCAGCATGTGGGATCTTAGTTCCCCAACCAGGGATCAAACTTGGGTCCCCTGCATCGGGAGCTTGGAATCTTAGGCATTGGACCACTGGGGAAATCGCAGTATTATTATTTTTTACATTATTTCCATGGTTCCCAAACTAGTGTAACAAGGTACTTTGGGGTGCCTCAGTGTACTCAATGGGGGCTCCACAAGATGATTTAAATTTGAAGTAAACACCATGTCATTAGATATCTCTGTCAGAAACTGAACAAACTACTAATTCAAGGTAGCTCAGTTTCAACATCAAATCTCCTGTCATTTCTGTCAGTGACATCTTATATTTGTGAAGCTGGGTTTTAGGAAATTGCTATGATAAAAATCAATTACCGAAAGAAAAAAACCAATTACCATGCAAAAATCAGTGTGGACCTAGAAACTGAATCTATTCCAAGGTTTGAGAAACCGGACAGTGTCCAACAAGTACATGCAATCCATTAGTAAATGTTTAAAAATAAAATGTAATCATTTTACATTTTATTGTAATGTAAATGTAATCATTTACATTTTATTGTAATCATTTCACAATCATATATGCATATCCTGTATCATCATTGTTATATATCTTAAACTAATACAATGTTATACTGTTAATTATATCTCCATAAAACTGGAAAGAAAAACCAAAATGCTTGCCAAGTTAATTGGGCATGATAAGTTTTTAATACTACTAACTAAATAAATGGAACTGCTAGGTATTTCCTTTGGCCAAGCGATGCATAAAATCACTGAGATACAGGGGAGGTGGTGAACCAAGATAGCTTCAAACCCTCGGTATTTCTATAATATCATTACAAATTCTAGAGCATTCAACATGAAAATAATATATATACTGACAGAAAAAAAAAATGTACCTGATGAGGATCCTGGTTCAGATGAGGAGACTTTGGTATAGCTTGTGAAACAATTGTAGTCAATGGTTTCCCAGCTATAATGGACAAAATCCAATGATCTTATTCGTCAAACATATAGTAGTGCTCTAAAATTTTTTAAAATTTATTTCTAAAACTGAGTGAAACAAGGAATGTAACCATTATTTTGAAATTACAGTATGCCAGACACTGTGGAAATAGCAGTGAACAAGACAAACAAGATTCCCTTGAAAACAGAGGGACACAGAAGGTAAATACATTCAGCTTGTGATACAAAAGGATTTCATAACACAGGGCAATATGATAGAGCAGTTTTAGCAGGATGATCTGGAGAGATCTCTCATGGGAAGAAATGCTGAAACCTGAGGATAAGAAGACCGGCTATGCAGGAATAAAGATGTTCAGGAAAAAGGCAAAAGAAGTGTCAAGACTCTGAAACAGAAAAGCTGGTAAGGCTGCAGAATGGAAAGGAGGACAGGGTGGCTAAGTCAAAATACCTTATCAGTTATCTGTTTAAAATGGGATTTTTTTTTTTCCCTAAAAGTCACCAATAAGACTATAATTTTTAAGTGTTCAATTCTGGTAAAATCAAACAAACAAACGTAGCTATATCCAGTGTAAACTTCATTTTTTACCAATTATTATTTTTGGTTTCATTATTTTTCTGTAAACATTCAGACTATATTTAAATGAAACAAAAATTTTAGAACTTGAGCTTATTTATATAAAGAATTTTTAAAAGGCACTGGATGAAAATTTTTTCCTTCACTGCCTTCACTCAAGAATAAACTTCTAAATTAACATTTCTAAAATGTATCCCATTATCTCACAAAAACTTTAACATATTGGAGAAAATGTGTTTTGTTTTTATTTTAACATTTTCACACATCCTAAAATGGTGGTAAAACGGATTCTTCTCTAATTCTGAATTAAAATCCATGAAGTCATTTGTTAAATTCTAATAAGAAATTTCATCTCCTCAAACTGTCTCAAGAAAACCAACTTAGTCATTTGTTAGAGAAACATCTATGTCAGAAAATACAGTCAATCCTCATTATTCACAGATCCCACTTACTAAAATTTATTTGTAACCCCAGAATCAAAGCTGTATTTCTGAGGTCATTTGCAGACATGCACAGCTATGAAAAAATGAGTTTCTTGATGTGCACATTCCCAGCTGAGGTAGGAGACACTCCACCTGCTAATTTCAGTGCTCCTGCTCCAAGGGTCCCTTTTGTGATCTGTTTGGTACATTTTTCATAGTTGAGGGCTTTTTATTGATGACTTCGCTATTTTAAATGTTTCCTATGTGTAGTGCTGCCTAGCATTCCTAAGTGCAAGAAGGCTAGGGTGTCCCTCATGTAGAAAACAAGTGACAAGTTTCATTCAGGCAGGAGCTAGAGTGCTGGCGGTCATAACTTCAGTGTTAATCAGTCACCAGTATATATTAAGTAAGGCATCTATAAATGGAAACACACATAAAACAAGGTTTTACCACCATATGACCCAGCAATCCCACTCCTAGGCATCTACCCTGAGGAAACCAAGGTTGAAAAAGACACATGTATCCCATTGTCCACTGAAGCACTATTTATAATAGCTGGAACAGGGAAGCAACCTAGATGCCCACTGACAGATGAATGGATAAAGAAGTTGTGGTACATATACACAATGGAACATTATTCAGCCATAAAAAAGGGAACAAGCTTGAGTCAGTTCTCATGAGGTGGACGAACTCAGAACCTCTTACACAGAGTGAAGTGAGTCAGAGAGAGAAAGATAAATCTTGTATTCTAACGCACATATATGGAATCTAGAAAAATGGTTCTGAAGAATTTACAGGGCAGCAATGGAGAAACAGACACAGAGATCAGACTTATGGACCCGGGGAGAGTGGAGGAGAGGGTGAGATGCAGGAAAGAGTAACATGGAAGCTTACATTACTGTATGTAAAGTAGACAGCCAATGGGGATTTGCTGTATGTCTCAGGAAACTCAAACGGGGGCTCTGTATCAACCTAGAGGGGTGGGATGGGGAGGGAGATGGGAGGGAGGTTCAAGAGGGAGGGGATATATGTATACCTATGGCTGATTCATGTTGAGGTTTGATAGAAAACAACAAAATTCTGTAAAGCAATTATCCTTCAATAAAAAATAAATAAAAAACCAAGGTTTTATACTAATTAGCTGATGAAATGTTCTGACCAGAGGTTTGAAGGAAACTAACCTTGCATTTCTCCTAACCTTCATTTCTCCTAAAAGCAATGGCCTACTATTCACTAATTTACTGTTTGGTAACTTCATAGAACATATATCACACAAATAATGAGAATTAACTATAATCCTCTTCTCCAACTTGATGAGAAAAAAGAAAAAATTTCCCAAAACTAAAATTTGTAAGTCCTAAATCTTATATTAGAAATTTATATCCTTATCTGATATTTCATAACCATATCTACCTACATTTATTTTTCAATAGTTTTTCATTTTTTTTAGAAAATAAACTATAATAATAACCAACAGATTTAACTACATTAAAAAACATTTTCTAGATATAATAATTTATTTCTATTTTTCTCAGGGATTCCTTGAGATAGTCAAATAAAAGTTCAATTTTAACTTTTGAACATTATAAAGTACATTGTTTATTTGTTCATATGTACATATTAATTATGTCCTACATCATTTTTCTTTAAAAAATACGCTGTTGGCAAATACCATAAGCCAAGTCAAAAGGCCAATCAATAACATACTGAAAGAAAATATTTGCAACATATATCATAGACAAAGGGCTGATATTTCTAACCTTTAAAGAATTCTTCCAAGTAAAAGAGAATAAAAAGACCAACAACCGTGAAAAGACTGGATAAAAAGGTAGAACAGACAGTTTGAGAAAAAAGACAAATGATGTTTAAGTATGAAAAGCTCAATTTCACTTGTAGTAGTAGAAATACAAATTTAAAATATACTCTCATTTCTCATCTATTAGATTGGTAAAAATTCAAAAGTTTGGCAACACACTCTATTGGCAATGCTATGCTGAAACTGGCCCTCTCTTACATTATTAGCGGGAGTGAGAAATGATATGATTCCTTTGAGGGAATTCTGAAGTATCTAACAGACACACACTTACTCAACAAACCTACTGCTAGGAATCTGCCCTGGAGACACACCTGCAATAACATGCAAAAACCCAGAGAGTTACACAGATATAAAAGCTTACTCATTGTCACATTACTTCCAATAACAAAATACTGGAGACTGGTTGCACAAATGATGGTTCAACCACACAGTAAAATATTACACAGCTGTAAACAAATAAAACAAGGATGAGACCTGCCATTCTAACCTTCAGGATTGCTATCTGGCTCATATGTCTGCAGAGTTTCTTGTTTAAAGGAGGTATTTTTCAATGCTTCCAAGCCTTCCAAAGCCGTACTGTGTTCAGTCAATGATTTTAAGAGAGAAATGCTATTTACTAATCCAGAAATTTCTGAAGAATTTCTAATATTATTCCAGTATTGTTTGCTTTCTCCAGAAGTTTCTACATCAATATGGTCCTGGGATAAACTTTGACTCCTTCCCACCTCTTCAGATTCAGGAATATGTGATTCTGTGTCTTTGGAAATATATGTTTTTCCCAAAGGGTAACACAAAGAATTGGAAGCTTGGGTCTGTGATTTATCAAGTGCAATACATTCTTTAGAGTGAATCTGTTTGGCATTTAATAGCTGGGTACTGTTACCACTGCTAGAGGTTAATGGTAAAACCTGATTGGTATTTTTGTCTAAGTCACTTCCCACAATAAAAGGCCGAGTCTGAGCCTGTTCTGAAAATAGGTTGTTTTCAGGTTTCTGATTAGTGGCTATGTTTAAAAAATGAGGAATATGTAAATTTGCATTCATACTTTCAGATTTACTTGGGAAGGAAGCACTAATGGATTTATTAGCGCCTTCATCATTTTCTACATATCTATCATCAGTCCACTCTAAAGATGAGTCAAAATTGCTTAATGTGTCACTACACACCTCCTTTCTTTCTTTCCCAGTGTTTCCAGCTTTCCAAGTTCCTGTGTCATAACCTACACAAGTTCTATCACAAAACTGTGAAGGCAGAATCTCTTTCATGGGAAATGTCTCTGAAAGTTTGCCCCCAGTAGACGTTAAGAGAGGCAGATGTTCACAGCCAACTTCTTTACAACTTATATTCTCACATCTTGAATTGCTGCTATTAACCAAAGTTGCCTTCACCCAATACTCTGAATCCTGGGAAATTTTGCTGCTTTCCTGTGATTCCTCTTCAGTGTCACTGGTTTCGAAATTGTTTAGATTAAATGTGACTTCCACAAGTGGCTGTGATATATCACTCATGGGTTCATGAATACTACTAAGGTTTTCATCGTTAGTGCTTTTAGAAAATATATCATCAGAGATCCCAGAATTGTTACTTAGTGAAGATTCAATTTGTAGATGATCATACTTCTTTTCTGGTGTTCCATTTATATTTGTCTCCTGTGCTTTTTCTCTAAGAAGAATTGATCCTTTTTTGCCTATCTGGTCATTTTGATCAACAGATCTTTTATTATTTTTTTGAATGTCAGAATCTAACAATAGGCCATCATTTACTACAATGCTACAATTAATTGGTAAGCTACTGTTTTCATAGAGTGAAGGAATTTCTAGTTTTCCTTCTTGATCCCAGGATTGATCATTATCATCTATTGGCTTATCTTCATTATACCTTTTTCCCTTTTCAGCACATGTTTCAAAGAACTGGATCCTTTTTTGCATCGAAAGGTCTTTCAAGTTTAAATTACCTTCTTGGGTCTTGGGTTTCTCTTCCGTATCTTTTCCTTCTACTGTAGAAGAATGTGCAGGTGAACTCTGTGAGGATAAATACATGGCCCACCGGCTTTTATTTCTCATGGCGTTTTCTGATTGATGCTGGTTGTGCAAACTTTCTGTGTTCTTCACTTCAGCATACTGTTCCTGTTCAATTAAGCAATTTGGTTCAGCAGGAATTTCTAAACTTCCTTGTGGCTGTATCTGAGGGAAATGGCCTATAATTTCAGAATTTAGCTCCTTAGACGTACTTGTGGATGTGGACTTCAGAAGAGCCAATATCTGGGCTTTGCTTCTAATGTTTTGTGAAACTCCTAAAGCGTGAGATGCCAAACGATCTCTTTTCATGGACTCATCATCGGTCAGTAAAGAATCTGAATGCTTATTTACAGAACTGACAGGAGAGCAAACATAATTTCCTTCACATAGCACTTCTGGGTCAATCTTGAAGGATGGAGTAGAGATAACTGAAGAAAAAGGTATGCCATTTCGCTCTCTGTTCTTATAAGTGACAATGTTCTCAGAGTCTGTTGGCATACTACTTGTATCTTTCTTGCCAATTGTAGAAAACAAAGGAGGTGTGCTGTACAATGGAGAAAGAAAAACAGGACCAGGTTTCTCAGACTCAAGTGAAGCAGCTGGTTCACTATTTTCTGTAATAACCGTTTTCTTTGGCACTTGACGTGGTCCTTGAAAACCCTAAAAATATTAAACAATTATTAGCTATTCTATAGACGATAAAGAAAATGTAAAATGAACTGGCTAAAAAAGAAAAAAGAATGTGCATGTTTTACAAGATAAAGTAACAATTAAAATATAAATTTTGGGAACCTTCCCTGGCGGTCCAGTGGCTAAGACTCTTCACTACCAATGCAGGGGGCCTGGGTTTGATCCCTGGTCTGGGAACTAGATCCCACATGCCACAACTAAGACCCAGCACAGCCAAAAAAAAAGATATAAATTTTGCTATGCTAAAATGCAAACACTCATTTGTATTAAGATTAGAGTTTACTTCCTTTCTACCATAGTGAAAGTGAAATCGCTCAGTCGTGTCTGACTCTTTGTGACCTCATTGACTGTAGCCTGCCACATTCCTCCATCCATGAGATTTTTCAGCCAAGAGTACTGGTGTGGGTTGCCATTTCCTTCTCCAGAGGATCTTCCCAACCCAGGGATCAAACCCGGGTCTCCCGCATTGTAGGCAGGCGCTTTACTGTCTGAGCCACCAGGGAAGTCTTTTCTACCATAGCCTATACTATGAAGTACAGTTTTAATCATACAGTGCAACAGCTTTACAATTCACTACTTCTTGAAATGATTTTATAAATATATATTGATTTATTATTTTCAACAGAGAAACTTACAGTAAACTTCCTTTTTAAACCAGCAGGCTGACACCCAAGGGATCGGCCAGAAGACATAAACCTCTTTGAATTTAATGCTGGTGCTTCTTTAATGACATCCTGCTTGACAGCTGTGCTTCCAGCAACTTTAACCTCCTCAACTGTGATTAAGTACCGATCACTTTCTAAATCATCTCCAGGTTTAACCTAAATTTTAAAGAATAAACATCAAAATCATATATGTCTAATTATTTGATTATATACGTGTTGCAATAAACTTCAAGCACAGGTAAAGACACAATGGATATTCAATAAATAGTTGCTAAATGAATCAATAACTATTTATTACTATGTACTAGTTAACTATCAACAAGCACACAAAAAAGTAATATAACAAAATAAATTCACTAATTTGTTTATTCAGCAATACATATTAAGGATTATACAAGCACTTTTGCTACATGCTGGGGATACAAAGACAAACAAGAAAACTGTGCTTCATCTCAAGGATTTCACTTAGAATTCATCAAATTAAATATAGTTCTTATATTAGAGCTATTAAATATCAGTTATATATGTATATCTTTATAAATTAATTGAATTAGATATATAAAATTATCACAAATTATTACAAACTATTACTTAAACAATCATATTCCTAATAGCATTTCTAATCAAAATAGCATTTCTAATCAGTTTAATAAACAGAATACAGTACTATTACCATTTCAGACTGCAACATAAAAAGATTATCAACCTAGCTGATAATATGGAAAACCTGTGTATTATCATAGATAAGCTACTCAATCTTTACTCATGAAATAACTTTAAATGAAATAACAATAACCATTGTTACCATCAATTAAGTATTTACTAAAATAATGCTCCTCCTAGACCCTCTTTTGATCAATATTAGAATTCCACCACCATTTTTGTCATAAAACTTTAAAACAGATTAAGTACCATGGCCAAAATCAACACAATGATAATAACAATATACACTTTAGCACTTTGAGAATCACTGTACTAAACAGCGAGGCACTTTACCTAAGCTATTTCTAATTTTCTGACCAATCAAGTAGAATACGTCCATGGTCCTCATTTTATAGTGGATAGGGTGAACACAGAGAGGTGAGGTTAGCTAGGAAGTGTGTGAAAGTGGGAAATAAATCCAGAACAAATAACTTCTACTGTCCTTATTCTTTATACTAAAATATTCTTTTGGTTCCCTTTTCTTCCTTCTCCAGAGAAAAAACATGACTATTTGAGAAAATATTTCAAATAAGAACAATTTCACAAAATATATCCCACTGCAGTTCTCTGATTATCAAAACCACATAATAGAGTTAGAATAACTTTCTTAGCTCAAATCCTAGCCTTACCACTTTAACTCTATAAACATGGGCAAATTATTTAATCTTTCAGTACTATACTCTTAGTCTATAAAAATCACAGGGCTGAATAAAGATTAAAAATATCTAAAAGCCTTTAGCAGAGTCTAGCTAATAATAAATGTTCAATAAATACTATCTATAATTACTAACATTAGTGCCATTACCATACTATTTAACAATAGTCACAAAGGAAGTAAAAGATTTTTTAACAACCGCTTAAATATAAGATATATTAAAATACCTCAGGGCACTTAAGAAATAAACTCTCCAAACATCCTCCTTTGTCATCATATAAAATTGCCTATATTAAAACAAAACAAATATTAACAATGCTTAAAAAAAAGGATACAACATAATTCTACTTTTCTTAAATATCTTCAAAGCAAATGAAAAGTTGTTATATAAATAAATCATGTCTTAAAGGATTACCCACTTTGTAAACTTGGATTAGAAAGTGCATCTATCTCAAATGTTTACTAATCATCCATTCAGTGTGTGTAAAAAAGCAAAGGCATACTCATAAATTCAAGAAATTAATCCCTACCAGGAGAATCTTAGAATGAAACTGGAGAGAAAACCAAATTGGAATAAGTTACAGGAGGCAAATCAGGAAACAGTATCAGTAAAGAGCTTATTGTAATGCTGTGATATGAAGGATCAAGGAAATGATTAGAACTTGAAATAAGTCCTCAGCAATGGGATAAGACAATTGTTTGAGGCATAAAAAGTAACACTTACTGAATGTGCAGGATATGGGAGAAAAAGGAAACTAAGGTGATGATCATTTTCTGGCTTTCTCCTGTGTCTCTCTAGCTCTCTAGCCATGCTGCTCACTGTTCAGTCGCTCAGTCATGTGTGACTCTTTGCGAACCCATGGACTGCACCAAGCCAGGCCTCCCTGTCCCTCACCATCTCTCGAAGTTTGCCAAGTTCATGTCCATTGCATCAGTGATGCCATCCAGCCATCTCATCCTCTGACACCCTCTTCTCCTTCTGCTTTCAATCTTCCCAGCATCAGGGACTCTTCCAATGAGTCAACTGTTTGCATCAGGTAACCAAAATACTGGAGCTTTAGCATAAGCCCTTCCAACGAGTATTCAGGGTTGATTTCCCTAACTGATTTGACCTCCTTGCTGTCCAGGGTACTTTCAGGAGTCTTCTCCAGCACCTCAGTTCGAAAGCATCAATTCTTTGGTGCTCTGTCTTTACGGTCCAGCTCTCACAACCGTACAATTTTATGTGGCCACTGGGAAGACCACAGCCTTGACTATAAGGACTTTTGTCAGCAGAGTAATGTCTCTGCTTTTCCACGTTGTCTAGGTTTGTCATAGCTTTCCTGCCGAAAGGCAATCATCTTCTGATTTCATGGCTGCAGTCACCATCTGCAGTGATTTTGAAGCCCAAGAAGAGAAAACCTGTCACTATTTCCACCTTTTCCCCTTCTATTTGCCATGCGGTAATGAGGCTGGATGCCATGATCTTAGTTTTTTTAATAGTTTTAAGCCAAGTCTTTCACTCTCCTCCTTCGCCCTCATCAAGAGGCTCTTTAGTTCCTCTTCGCTTTCTGCCATTAGAACGGTATCATCCACATATCTGAGGTTGTTGCTGTTTCTCCCGCCTGCCTTAATTCCAGCCTGTAACTCCTCCAGCCCGGCATTTCTCATGATGTGCTCAGCGTGTAGATTAAATAAACAGGGTAACAGCAGACAGCCCTGTCGTACTCCTTCCTCAATCTTGAATCAATCAGTTGTCCCATACTGGGTTCTAACTGTTGCTTCTTGACCTGCAAACAGGTTTCTCAGGAGACAGGTAAGACGGTCTGTATTCCCATCTCTTTAAGAGCTTTCCACAGTTTGTTATGATCCATACAGTCAAAGGCTTTAGCCTAATCGATGAAACAGTTTCAAAATGAAAACCCAGAATTTTCATTGTTCCCTCTAAATGTGCTTTTCTTTTTCAGAGATCCTATCTTACTCAGCACCATAAGCATAATACACAAACCTAAAAGTCCCTCTGGATTCTCCTCTCCTTCATATCCAAGACCTTCAGATTCTGTATTTTCAGTTTCTCTCTATTACCATTTCTCTCCATTGTCAATGCTAACGCCTGCATGGGCAGAGCCCCATTATGTTTTGTCTATATTATTCTACAACCTCTTTGTTATAAGTCTTTCTAAATCCAATCTTTCAACCTACGTCACTTAAAAGGTATATTAGACATAGCTGCCAAAGGGATCTTTCTAAAAACAGAAACAATTACATCATTCTTCTGCTCCTAAATCTTCACTGGCACCTCAGACTGAGCACACAAAGTCCTTTATAATACGCCTCCTGCCCACGTCTTTAGCTGTATCTTCTACAGTTTTCCAACATGGACCCTTATTCCAGCCACAGTCAATTGTTTCTAGTTCCCAGGAGTGTTTCACACTGTGCTACACCTCCACATTGTTACAGCCTCAACACCATCCTGGCTTCCTTCCCTCAATCCTATCAACTTTGTTTACAAAATGAAACAAATACTCAAAAGAATACTCTTCATCCAGAAAGATTTCTTTGAACCAGAGTCAAATTTTAACATCTCTCATTTATAATCTCATAAAACCTTAAGCGTATCTCTGTACATACTTTAATTATTAGGCTCTTAGATAAAAATTAGATAAAAGTCCCTTGAAGACAAAATCTATAACAGTAGTTACTATTCACTGCATGTTTTAAATGTGCCTGGTACCTCCTTAAGAGGTTTGTTTTCTTACAAGTAGTCTTTCTATATTAAAAAGTGTCTTTTACTGATAATTTCAGAGTGATAGAAATGTATTAAAGGAGGGAATATGGAGATCTTTAACAGCTGGCTTCATTCAGGAGGATACAATCTTGCCAACGTGTCCAATGTTATCAACTCATCTGTAATAAAGTTCTTCTTTTAAATTTGGTAATATTAAGAGAAACAATAGAACCCACATCTCCGGCATTGGCAGGCGGATTCTTTGCCACTGAGCCACCTGGGAAGTACAAAATACACAATAGATATAGGTTCAAACCCTGGGTCGAGAAGATCCCCTGGAGAAGGAAATGGCAACCCACTCCAGTATTCTTGCCTGGAAAATCCCATAGACAGAGGAGCCTGGAAGGCTACAGTCCATGGGATCACAAAAAGACACAACTCAGCAACTAAAAAACAACAATTGTTTATTGTTCAGAGTAAATCTTAAAAGTCCTCATCACAAGGAAAAGAAAAAGAATTTTTCTAACTATGGATGGTGATGGATGGGAAATAGACTTACTGTGATCATTCTGCAATGTATACACATATCAAATCATCAAGTTGTATGCTTGAAACCATAATAATGACATGTCAGAAATATACCTCAATAAAATAAATGACTACAGTAGACTGCTGTCCCTCATCCCTTCAGTGGAAGGCCTACAGAGAACAAAAAGGCCAAGTAAGAGAAAACCCTTGCCTGTCTCTGAACTGAGACATCCGTTTTTTCCTAACTTATAACTCAAACTGAAATAATGGCTATTCTTGGGTGTCAGGCCTGTTGGCATAAACACTAAAACCACATTATTAGTTCTCATGGGTCTCCAGCTTGCCAACTACAAATGTTGCAACTTGTCAGCCTCCACAATCACACTACACAATTCCTTCCAATAAATCTACCTTTCCTCCATAGAGAAAGAGATAATTTATGTATCTTTATATATCTCTACAAAAGCATGAAGGCCTGAGTCCTGAGTAAAAATTTTAATCATGAAAAGACAATTAGCCAGCAGAAAATACTTAGAAGTGGACAGTAAGCAACATTAGGGGAGTGTGGTGTCACAGAAGTCAAATGAAGAAGAGGTCATATGATGAATGAGGAGACAAGGGTATTAAATAAGGTCATGAGAACGGATAAGAGTAGAACATTTAAATTTGACAGATGAAGATAATGATAATCAGGGTGGGAAAAGAAACCCATAGAAGGATAACTATATGTAGTAGGGTCAAAGATTTATCCTAGTAAATAGTTCTCTCAAAACTTGATAGGATATCAGAAAATAATGAAGAAAATCAAAAACAGAAGAAAAGAATCCTACACATAATTTCAGAAATTGGCAGCTTTTCTAAAATATGTCACTCTATAGGTACCATTACACTGTGAGCATTATTGTGTTATAAATATATTTTATAGTAGTTTTTTGGTATAGTTAAACTCTTACTACTGCAATGAAAAAAAAAAGCCAAAATTCCTAAAAAGTTTCATATAAAATCTGATTTTTTTAAAAATCAAAGGAAATTAAATAGTATTAACTGACTTTTATAATTCACAAATTAATCACTGTGATATAGGAATAATTTGACAACTTCTGTTTTCACATCATATCAGCTTACGGATATATCTAAGGTTTTATCTACAGACTCTTCTTAATATTAAATCAAAAGAACCCAACTTTTAGACTCCTTAGTCCACTGTTTTGCACTTACTTTGTTTCCTAAGTGAGTGATCTTCAGAATTCCATCTTGCCACACTTTTGACTTCTTCATCTTTTGATGAGTATATAGTACCTTATTTCCAAAAGCATAAAGGAAAGAAATGGTTTCTACTTATACGTATTAAATGTTATATGTATTTTTATACCCTTCCTTTATACAAAAAATATGTAAGACATCACAAGGATCTTTTGTTTATTAAAATTAAAGCACAGATATCATAACAATGAAACATCAATTTAAAAGAAAAGGAAGAGGAGACGGAAATGGCAACCCACTCCAGTATTCTTGCCTGGGAAATCCCACCGACAGAGGAGCCTGGTGGGCTGCAGTCTGTGGGGTCTCAAAGAGTCGGACGTGACTGAGCGTGCGCACGTGTATGCATATATGATGTATGGATCCAACTTAGAGCCTTCTAGATGGCTACCTAGTCGTTGCCATACAGTTTATTAAATCATGTGTCTCCTCTAAACTCCCACTTTTATAATATTCCAATTCCAATGTGTATTTGGATACATTTGAAAGAAATTAAAGTTTTTCTTGATATTTAAAAAAAAAAAAGAAAAGGAAGAAAGAAACCTGGTCATTAAAGACAATGGAGGTGAGAAAGAAGAGGTGAGAGTATAAAGGCCCCTGACACCAAACAGGTTAAGAACCATTAATCTAGACAGAATAGACGTGCCAGTCTTTCGAGAGAAAGAAATTATGCCCTGGTTCCAAGCTTCTGAACAATTTGTTCCAAAGAACTTTGCATAACCAATGTGACTGGAGAAGGAAATGGCAATCCATTCCAGCACTATTGCCCGGAAAATCCCATGGACAGAGGAGCCTGGTAGGCTACAGTCCATCGGGTCACCAAGAATCGGACACGACCAATGTGAACTCTAGGGTTGCCAGACAGAATACAGGGCAATATTTCAGAGATGCATACTCACACTAAAAAATTATTCACTGTTTATCTGAAATTCAAGTTTAACAGAGTGTCCTATTTTAGGTTTGGGTTTTTGTTTTTCGTTTTTCTTTGGTTGCACTAGGTCTTAGTTGCAGCATGTGGGGTCTTCTGTCCTCACTGTGGCATGCAGAATCCTTCACTGTGGCATGTGAGCTTTTCACTGCAACACGTGGGATCTGTTTCCCTGACTAGGGATCGAACCTGGACTCCTTGCTTTGGGAGCAAGGAGTCTTAGCCATTGGATCACCAGGAAAGTCCCAGGTTTGGGGTTTTTAAAAAATTTATTTTAGGTTTTTTAGCTAAATCTGGCAAATCATTTGTGAAACATGAAAGGAAGGAAGGAAAAAGGAAACAGTGAAAACAAATAAGACTTACAATAAATTCTTGGCTTTCCATTACTTCTTCTGAAATTAGGTTCAGGTGCAGAAAATAATCAGTAGTCATTCAACTATTTATAGCACCTAAAATGAAAAAAGACAAATATTCAACCCTGATGAACAGAATAAGTATCAACTACAATTTTTCCCCACCAACTCTTGACCAGAGAGGGGTATTTAAGTGTTGAGACTATGTAATCACCAAGGGAAACACACATGTAGGGAATTCCCTGGCAGTCCAGTGGTTTGCACTCTGTGCTTTCACTGCAAAGGGCTGGCATCAATCACTGGTCAGGGAACAAAGATTCCACAAGCTTCCAGGGTAAGCCAAAAGAAAAAAAACCAACCCACAGATGAGTAGGCTGCAGACATTTTTCCAGGTGCCATAATATATATCAGAAAATGGATTCTCTCCCCGCCCCAGAAGCTTGGTTTCTCTAAGAGCTTCAATTTTAAAATTCTCTGAATTGCTACGATCACCACAAGATGGCCCCCTTGCATTTCAAATTTTTCCTTTTACCTTTTCAAAGTCAATGTAACATAGTATCTAAAACCAAATATACATTATAATACACTCTCCAAGGAAAAACTTTTTCAATATAATTGCAATGAGTACTATATTTATCCCATGCTATTGGATAAAACTATTATTGTGGGCAAATCTGGAAATCTAATATCACTGACAATGAACTGAAGTAAACAGAGATGCCGAAGAAAAGTATTATTATTTTTAACCACTGCCTTAGATCCCTGGGCCAATAGCATTAGCAACACCTGGGAGCTAGTTAGAAATTCAAATTCTTGAGTCTTGAGCTATTAAATCATAAAGGCTGGCATTGGGGTCCAGTACCTGTAATTTAAAACGCACTGCAGGTGCAGTGATACACACTCAAGTTTGAAACCTACAGGTATTCAATAAAGCAATAATTTGCAATTCTGGATTAAATTCATCCTTTATATGTATAAAATGTACAAAAAATAGACCACCTACATGTTATTTATAAATAACATATATTTAGTACTTACTGTGTGCTATGTATTGTGTGTACATAGCGCTAGGCCAAGATACTAAAATGAACAAACTACTACTCCTAGTCTCAAGGAATTTCAGTATAGCAGGGTAATAAACAGTAATTACAAAAAATATGGAAGGAAAAGCACTGGAGGGACACCCAACTCAGTCTAGGGCATCAAACAAGGTTTCCTGAAAGACATAATGCATATACTGTGAACCGAAATAATCATTAACCAAGGAAAAATCCCAAGGAGGGTATTTCCAAATAAGAATAACACGTACAAAAAAGCTGTGGAAGGCATAATCAAGGAACTCTAGTTTATAATCAAGTGTAAGATAGTGAGTTGTGAGAGATAAGTCTGAAAAAGTGAGCAATAACAGGATGCGAAGGGCATTCTATTTTATGCTAAGTTGTTCGGACTTTTTAAAAAGACAGTAGGAGGCCAAGGCAGAATTTCAAGAATACGTTAACATAATCTGACTTGGGTTTTACCAAGATTGCTCTGGCTGCTAAATGGAGAAAGGGCAGGGCAAACGGTACACAAATGAGAAATGAATGCTTGTCCCATGATATAGTTCACAGCACAGGGCCAGACCTACAGAGGCACTGCCTTTCAGAAATATAACTCCATATCCTAATCCCTCCCCTCCAGCTAACAGGATTGACAGATGCCTAGTGAATGCCAAGAAGATAACAGAGGTCCAAAGAAACACATAGTTGACTGCTGGTTGAACAGCAACTTGCTTCTAGCCACTGAATGGGTTAGACATCAAATATATGTAGATAAGACTACATAGTGTCAACACAATGCTTGGCATGTAGCAGTTAACATTAGATCCCTTTAATAACAGTTATTATTTATTCAGTGTAAATTATATGCTAGAACACTGTTAAAATGCTTTAAATTTTACACCTTATAGTACAGATACTACTTTTTATATTCATTTTACAAAAACAGGAAGTGAGGTACATCAGTATGTAATTTGCCTAAGCTCATGAAGTAAATAAATGGCAGATTCAGAATTTAAAACTAAGTAGTCTAAATTCTGGTGTTCCCATTCACAAAAACTACATTATGTGACTATGGAAAACCTACTGTAACAGGCAAGAATGGGACTGGATTCTTTACATATAATATTTATCAGTCTCATAGTCCTAAAAGTTGTTATTACCATCACAATTTACAGGTTAGAAATCCAGTATTTACTTCTTTAGGATTACTTATATGCTGTTTACCAACTGCAAAATAAATTCCCCCATTGTTTTCCTAAATTAGAAATATTACTTGAGGGATTTGCGATGTAAAAGGTATTGAGACGGTCCTAACTCTTGTTAAGTGGTAGATTAAAGAATTACACTTCAAAAAAAAGGGAGAGATTAAATGTTTTGCGATAATTTAGTACAGAAATACATACATATCTTCACACACATTATTGTGCTGTTTTTTAGATTTATGTATAAAATTCGGTGTTATCACTAAAATATGACCTGTTCTTGCTAAGTACGATGAGATGTTTTTGGTCCTTTTCTTTTGGAACAAGCAGGATCTTTCGAATCCCTAAGTGGTTCACAGATTTAAAAATTTAAGAATCACGAGCCCAATAGCCTTTTAAGAAACGGTCCAGTCCAGACAACCAAAAGATGCTCACATTTCATTTGCCAACGTTCTAATTATCACTAGCTTGTGTAACCAGATGACAATGAAGAAGGGACCCTTTGTCAGTCCTAAAAATAAACAGCAAAACCATCCCGGGTTCTCACACGGATACCGGAACTGCCCAGCAGGAGTTGGGGGAAGGTGGTAAAGACGAAGCACTAATTATTTACAGGTTGCTGCGCCAAGCCGTGAACCAACCTTATCTCCACACAGTTTCGTTACCGAACCCCGTCTGGCGGAGCAAACTCCTTCGCCCGTCGCATCAAAATCAGTGACAGCACCTCGAGCTCAAAACTCCAGCCTATCTACCCTCAATCCCCAGAAACTCCCGAGTGGAAACAGCTCTTTTAACTTGCTCATTGCACAAAACCCACTTTCGAACTTCTCCCGCGAAAAGCCGTGACATCATCAACTCGCGACCGCACCAGATCCAACCCCACTATTTAGCCCGCCCACCACGGCTCCGGACCTGAATGGCCGTTTTCAAACTGCCAATCAAGTTCCTCTTTGGCTGCTAGCCTCTGTGGCGACTGCGTTCTCCGATGTCCCGCCCCCACGCTGAGCGGGCCTACGCCAGTGACGTAAATGTCGGTCGCACAACCTCTGGGCCCATCTTTTCCAAGGCGTTCGGAAGAATTGTCGCTCATGTGACGCTAAAATAACCACGACTATAAGGTTCGGGGGACGCGAAGGACTGAAGAACGCAGTCTCTGGCGCTGTATTTTGGGAATTGGACAGAGTAAGTTCTAAGTGGACTCTAGGGAAGCCCAGGTTGGGTGAGATCTAAATTACTCTCAGTCTTTTTCTATGCCGGTCCTTTCTGTCATCTCTGGTCCTTCTCATCCCGCCCCCTCCCACCAACCCATCAGTTAGATTGCCCTAGTGTCCTGGTTCTCTGTGCGCACGCGCAAGAGTCCTCCGGCAGCCCTTGCAGTTCCAGTTTTCTAGTGATTGGGGGCGCTTGCCGCCCGGTTTTGGGAGGTTTGGGGTAGTCCCGCGTCTGACGGCTTCCTTGAGGAAGGACGGGTACCTAAAGGGGCAGTAGTCAAAAGGGGAATTGCTTTTCTTCGCAGATTCGAGTTTTGGTGGCCAAACGATAGCGAATGTGGACTTGTATTTTTAAATTAAGTCATTTCCTTTTTCAGAACTTTTGTCTCTGTCATTCAGAGAGCTGAACATCCAGTTATGGAAGGAAGAAAAAATACAGTGTATTATTGAGTGCGTTAATAGACATACTTAAAAGGGAAACAGATGAGGCGGTTGTTTAGGGGAAATGTGCTAGCAGAAAGCTAGAAAGAGTAAGATGCCGTTTAACCTGGGCCTTGAAAATTGAATAGGACTTGATAAGACAAGGAAGACAAGAAGCTTTTAAAGCAGAGGCACAGAGACAAGAAAGTAGGCAACGCTGGATAGTCAGATGTGACTAGAACTATAGTTCTCTTAACCTTTTTGACACACCATTTCCTTTTAAAACGTGATTTAAAAGATATGGATGAGCCTCCCAGGAAAATACATATACATCTCTAAATATTTTCTATAACCTTTTAAAGAAAAATTGTGAAAGACGTTGAAATAGCCAAAAAAAAAGAGGTGTCTAGCTTACTTTTCCAGCTTACCTCTGCTTTTCATTGTCATTGAGCTATGTTACAATTATGTAAGTTATAATTGAAATAAGTCTTAAGAGTTATTGCCCTGATTAGTGTTACATCTGTTAACAAGTTCATTTCAATATTTTTGCTTGCTTGTATTTGCGCTTGTCTAGTTTTTGAGTTCACCTTTGAACTGGTTTTTAGCACTTAACTAGTTCCCTGGTTAATTACTTAAATAAAATGATTGACGAGTTCATTTTATAAACGTAGAAAAGTCATGGTTTCACCTTTAAAATTTACCTTTGAAAATTTCGTGGGATTTACAATAATTTTTGAAATCCATCCCAAATTCCATGGATTTCAGGTTAAGAATTTCTGAGCCAGGAGAGATGGACTTGTGGACACAGCCGGGGTGGGGAGGGAGAGAGTGAATGAATGGAGAAGGTAGCATCAACAGATACACACTACCGTGTGTAAAATGGATAGCTGGTGAGAAGTTGCTGTATGACACAGGGAGCCCAGTCTGGTGCTCTGTGATGACCTAGAGGAGTGGGATGGAGAAAGGGGAGGGAGGCTCAAGAGTGAGGGTATATATGTATATTTATGACTGATGGTGGCGCTACTGTTAAAAAAATCTTGCCTCCCATTGCAGGCGATGTAAGATGCAATGTTAGATCCCTGAGTCAGGAAGATCCCCTGGAGGAGGGCATGGCAACCCACTCCAGTATTCTTGCCTGGAGAATTCCTTGGACAGAGAGGAGCCTGGATGGCTGCAGTCCATGGGATCACAAAGACTCAGACACTGCTGAAGCGACTTAGCACGAACACACAGATGGCTGATTCGCGTTGTTGTACAGCAGAAACCAACACAACATTGTAAAAAAAAAAAAAATTTAACAATTTAAAAAAAGGATTTCTGAGTCAAAACGTAGACTACATGGTAAGAGGTTGCAAGAGGTTCTACTAAAACTTAGGCAGTGTGAAAGTTAAACATACCTGAGCTTACTTACCTAGCTAGCTTTAGCCAGGTCACTTAACCTTTGAGCCTTTGTAAAAAGTTAAGAGAAATAACCTAGAGGGATTATGAGGATTTAAAACAAGGTGTGTAAAGTAACTGGTGTTACACAGTAACTTTTATTCTTTGTTTAAACCCTATGAAACTAGTTGATTCATTTAACAATTTTTTAAAAATATATGCTGTGTTACCAAAAGATGCTAAAGAATTATTATTGTTGAAAGTTTTAGCATTAGAGTCACAAAATTAGACCTGTGTTTAGACAAGTTACACAGCTTCTGTGAAGGATGGAGGACTTCTCAAACAATTTATAAACAATTTCCGTATTATTATAACAGTAGTTGTGGAAAACACTGGATGAAGATAAGAGCCATTCCAAAGGTTACATTGATAGGGATTAATGACAGATTGGTAAATGATAAAATGATAATAAATAACAGTTAGATATTGTTGACTGTGTGCTGTATAGCAGCAATGGAAAGTGCTTTATCCATTTTGGTTAATTTTTAAAACAACCCTAGTATGTCAGTATAAATTTTATTCCACTTTGTAGATCGTAGAAAGTTGAGTTAACTTGCCCCAAATCCATACAGCTAGTAAATAGCTCGACTGGTTAACTAAGTAGAATATGTCATCCTTAAAGAAAATGAGGGTGGTGAGAACAGCAGAACAGACATTGCTAAGAAAGATAAGAACTTTGATTTGGAATGTATGGAATGACAGTATACCTATTTGTTATCATAGGACATTGAAAAAGTAAACTATGACTATCATGTAACTTCCTGATCTTCTGCAACCAATGTGTAGCAAAGAGAACTTGTACCATAGCTTAATTCCTGTTTAATCTAATCCATATCTGTACTCGAAAATGAAGGTATATTTGATTCTCCACAGATTTTTAAGATTGAAAGTTGCAGAGTGTTATTCACATGGGGCAAGATTTTCTGAACTTAATTCTCCAGGCCGCAAAATATATATATATATATATTTATATATGGGAAAGGAAGGAGAGTATCAGGGCTGAGAAGAGAATGCTGGGAAAAGTCTGATTTCTGGGAGATTTGTGGCTTTCTGTGTTTATGCAGTTTTGTCCACTATCTCCTTAGATGGTGGCTTTGACGATGAAAACAAATGGAGAAGTAGTGTGTGTGTGAAGTCGCTCAGTGTTGTCCAACTCTTTGCAACCCCATGGACTGTAGCTTATCAGGGTCCTCCCTCCATGGGATTCTCCAGGCAAGAGTGCTGGAGTGGGTTGCCATTTCCTTCTCCAGGGGATCTTGCCGACCCAGGGATCGAACCCGGGTCTCCTGCATTCCAGGCAGATGCTTTAACCTCTGAGCCACCAGGAGAAGTGGTAATCTGCCCTTTATAGATTTTTCAGATGAAAGAGTTAGTAGTGAATTCTGTAGTGACGATCATAGCCTACATTTGTATTTTGTTTATAATTCTACCCCCTTACAAAATAACTTGAAATGCTCAATACTTGACAATTTATTAGATGCTGTTAGTTATATTACTTAACTAGACAATAAATGCCAAGGTTGTGATCAAGCTGAAGTCTCTGCCTTCTTAGTGTTTATATTATAATGAAGCAGGCAATAAAATTATAATTCCAGGCAGGAATAAGAGCATATAAGTATAGAAAGTGGTGAGTGAGGGAGGGTAGGGTTATGGTTGGCAGGGAAGGGATATTTTAGATTTGGTGAAAGAGAAAGCCTCTTTGAGAAAGTGACATTTGCAGAGGCCTGGGTGAACAAGGAAGTAATCCCTGCAGATGTGACAGGAAACCTGGGAAACAGCAGGAGCAAAAGCCGTGGAATGGGAATGCATTAGACTGTTCAAGGAACAGAACGATGGTGTGTTGAGGTTGTAATGAGCACCCTGAAAGAAGTTGCAAGTGACGAAGTTAGAGCGAAATCCCCAGGCCAGATGTAATAGGACCTATAGGCCACAATAAGGATTTTTTATTTTATTCTGACTGGGATAAGAAACCTTTGGAGGATTTTGTTCAAGAAATTGACATTTTATTTATATATTTAAATGATCACTCTGACTGCTATCTGGAGAATTGACAATGGAAGAGGAGTAGAAGCAAGTAAATGTGAGGATGTGTTTGAACTGCAGGCAAGGTACCCGTGATAGCTTGGAGCAGGTGGTTGTGATGGAAGAAATGAGGAGTCATACGAATTTTGAAAAGCTAGAGCTAACAGAAATGCTAATGAATTGGCTGTGGGGTGTGAGGAAGAAATTAAGGATTTCAGTGTTTGTGCCCTCTCAGCAGTTTTCACTGGTATTTTCCGAGACGGGAAAAACTAGGAAAAAAACGTGGTTTGCTAAAATTTGAGAGTTCAATTTAAGCTTGAGATATGCTTCAGATGAATAAGTGAAGAGGTCAGGTGGGTATTTGCGTGTTGGAATGGGGAGGTAATGGGGTAAGTCGGGAGTGGACAGGTTTGTGAAACATCAGCATAGAGAGCCATGGAGCTTAACGCCAGAGGCCCTCTGGAACGACATGTGTGTAGATAAGGGAGCCCAGGACTGACTGCATTCAGTCCTGGGCATCATGGAAAGGCAGAGCAGAGTCAGAGGGTCCAGAAAAGGAAATGGAGAAGACAACTCATGGAAGCCAAATGAGGAAAATGTTTTGTGAGGGAGTTAGCAACTGCAAATGCTCCTGAGAGGCCTGGTAGATAGTGGGGATCCTAGTTTTCAGTTTCATTAGAATGATGGAAAGGAAAGCCTGACAGGATGGGTTGAAGTGAGAGTGGGAGATGAGAAATAAATGGTTATGTAGCACCTGATTGTTTTTCTAATGATTAATTTTGGCATGTACTTCCATTTTATGAGTTAGGCTAGCATCATCTAAATAATTACCTGTTTTAGAAATTAGTAGTTACCTGATCAACAGAAGCCTGTTTTAAAAATGCCAAAATACTCTTCCTTTGATGAGAATGCACATTTAGTTGGAGGTTTGAAGTGAAATGCATTCATGGCTTGGTACCCTCCTCCTGAATGTCACTTTGAAACAAAATCTGTTTCTATCTGCAGCATCCCTGCTGCACTTTCAGATTATAGCTGACAGTCAGACTCAGGAGACACAAATAGACTTTTATCTAATAACTGTTTACTGAGCTTTAAAGGATATAAGACAGAAGATAGAGTAGGGGCAGAATCTTCATCTCATCTGGAGACCTAGTCCCAGTCTTCCCAAAATACAGCAATTAACCCACATTCACGGCTTACCCCCCTGCCCTTATCTAAGACTAGTACGGTGTTTTCATCACCTTGATGCCCAAAAGCCCACCAATCTATTCTATCATGCTGGTCACAGCCTCAAGGCCTGCATGCATACCAACTAATAGCATCTCCCACCCCAGTGTGCCAGAGAAGACAGATGAAACTTGCCATTTGTCTTAGTATCACCCCAGGCCCCCTGTTAATTCTTTGCTTACTCATTTTTGTGTGTATTTAAGTTTAGTGTATCAGCTAAGATGACACCATTCAACAGATTTTTGTATTACTATATACCAGGAAATGGGAATGTACCAGGGAGCAAAATAAAGAAATAATTCTTTAGGATAATAAATTAGTAAGGTTTTAAGTACAGTAGAGAAGACAGGGAGATAGTTGTCTGTCCAGAACTTTGCAGTCTTGTCAGCAAGTAAAGAACATTTTTAAAAATAAAGTGTTTTTCTCTCATTGGAGGTTGTGAAATGAACATGTCAGTATATCATTCTATACTAGAATGTATGAAAAAATGCTGTTAACATAAGAGATAAATTTTATAAGAAACAGGCAAAATCAATGTTTCCGCAGCTAATAGTGAAAATGTTTCCCTGGTAGAGATATTTGAGCCCATTTCCCTTCAGATAAAGGATAAATTATTTTTTGGTCACTAATTATACTTAATATTTACCTTTTCTTCCTATTTGACAGAAATGGAAACTGAAAGTGGAAATAAAGAAAAGGCAATGGAAGAAAGCATAGAAAAGAAAAAAGAAGTGGAGAAAAAGAAACGGTCTAGAGTTAAACAGGTGCTTGCAGATATTGTGAAGCAAGTGGACTTCTGGTTTGGAGATGCAAATCTCCACAAGGATAGATTTCTTCGAGAGCAGATAGAAAAATCTAGAGATGGATGTAAGTTTCCTTCAGTGTATTATACCAGTTTTAAGAGCTGTATCTATTTCTAATCCATATATGCTGCATATAATGTACAATGTACACAGTTGAAAATGTTTTTGAATCTTTTTTAAACTTATGTTTTCATTAGATGTTGATATATCACTTCTTGTGTCATTCAACAAAATGAAAAAATTGACCACAGATGGAAAGTTAATAGCCAGAGCACTAAAAAGTTCTGCTGTTGTAGAGGTAAGAATCGTTACATATATTACGTGTCACATGATACTGTTAATTAGTATTGACTTTATGTACTGTTTTAAAGCTGGATTTAGAAGGCACCAGAATCAGGAGGAAAAAGCCACTGGGTGAAAGACCAAAGGATGAGGATGAGCGGACTGTGTATGTGGTAAGCCATTTTTCAGGAAAAGCTCGGAACTGTTGTCTCAACAGAAACATTGTAGTATTCAATTTAAATAAAGCTTTATTTTCAGTTGTTTTTAACACTTTATTATTACTAATTTATCATAGGAACTACTTCCCAAAAATGTTAACCACAGCTGGATTGAGAGAGTATTTGGGAAATGTGGCAATGTTGTTTATATAAGTATACCACATTATAAGTCTACTGGGGACCCAAAGGGATTTGCCTTCGTGGAATTTGAAACAAAAGAACAAGCTGCAAAAGCTATTGAGGTAGGTCCACAACCTAAAAGAAAGAGAAAGAAAATTACTAAGTGTTTTAAACAGTAACAGAATTTTGCATATTTCATTTCAGTTTCTTAATAACCCACCAGAGGAAGCACCAAGAAAACCTGGTGTATTTCCCAAGACAGTGAAAAACAAGCCCATTCCAGCTCTCACAGTAACTGGTGAGTTATTACTAAAGACTTTATTAAACATACATGAAGTAAAAATAAGTAATTAAAATAACATTGTTACAGAAGAAAAGAAAAAGAAAAAGAAGAAGAAAGGCCGAACAAAGAAAGACGACAATATCCAGACCAAGGAGTCAAATATGGACGCGAGCAACGAAAGTGTCTGTAAGAAAAGATCAAGGACCACATCTGAGAGCTCTGAAGTAGAGGTTACTGAACCCCAAAAGCAACCCACAAAGAAAAAGAAAAAACGAGAAAAAACTGAAGGATCCAGCTTACCTTTAGTCAAAGCAGGGAAGAGGAAAAGAAGCAGCTCTGAAGATGCAGACTGCCTCACTCCCAAAGCGAAGGTTAAGAAAGTGTCTCAGAAAGACAGCGTTAAAAAAGAAGCTCCAGAAGTTTGTAAAGAAAGCAAAGGTATTTCTGACTTTATGTTTAGGATTAGATAAGGAGAGTTTTCTTGTTAACTCATGTCTTTATTTCTTGTTAATTTAGAATTAGAAGTCTCTACGGAAGAGGAAAAGGATACTGGAGATATAAAGGACGGATCCCTACTGAAAGCAAAAAGAAAGCATAAGAAAAAACATAAAGAGAGGCATAAAATGGGAGAAGAGGTTATTCCATTACGAGTACTATCAAAGTAAGTCACCAGTACAAATTATATTGTTGGCAAATGACACACTCCATCACCATTGCTAAAGTGCAATTCCAATTTGAATTGAACAGAGTTGCATATTAGCAACAGTAATGGCCTGAAGCCATGATCTGCACAGAAGTTGCGAAATGTTGAGGTTTAAAAAGGAACCACCGCACTAAAACATGGAAGCACTTATTTTTTCTTGAAGTCACAGCAAGTGCCTCCATGTTAAAGTAGAGGGTATTCCTTAATAGATTTAAAGGTCCATCTTGAATATACCAAAGACCAGCAGTGTAAGTAAGTACTCCTTGCATTTTCTTGAAGATAAAATGAAAAAAGAAGACTTACCATCACTAAAACATGGAAGCACTTACTTTTTTAGCTACAAAGCAAGTACATCCACGTTTAAGTGGTGGGGAGCCCAGTCTTGGGAAAAATAAAAACGTGAATCTTAACCTGTAAAGTACATTTATAAAATAATCTGGGAACAGAATAAATGCCTGACAAACTTACATTAAGCAAAATGGAAATAACAATTTCACCGTTAAAAGGACTACTTGCTACATTTTCATTACTTTCAGAGCTTCATTAATAGCCAGTTTCAACAGTTTGTTTGGCAAAATGCCAGATCGTAAGTCCTTTTAAAGTACTGACTTGGAGACACCTCCACTGAAACATGGAAGCACTTACTTTTGCTTTACACAGCAGGTACCCCCATGTTAAAGCAGAGGGGATCCCCTTTTAGCTTCGATAAATTATGTAAAAGTTGCCATCTTGTATGCAGTGGCGTAATTTGGATTCACTTCTACTAAAACATGGAAGCACTTACTATTTCAAAAGTCACAGAAAGTACTACCATGTTAAAGTTAAAGGGAGCCCATCTTCTCAATAGGTGGAAGATAAGTAGAAGAAATGGCATACCTTTTAAGAGTTTCTTTCTTAACTTTCCTGGATTACAGTTTCCAAAGACTCCGGTTTTCCTCTTGGAGGGTTAAAAGGCAAGGACTTTGGGTACTTCTATTTATACTATTCTTAACCCCTGAATTCCTTTTCCCTTTTTATCTCAGAGAATCATTACAAGAGCCCTTTGTTATTCTAATGTATCAGCTCTCAGGGAATGTATGGTCCTGGGTGGGTCTGGATTTTTTTTTTTTTTTTTTTTGAAGTATACAGATGTCAATGTTAACAGCTAAAACCATTACCACAGATATTCTCCTCTTTAAAAAAAAAAAAAAATCCCCTATCTGCTTGTTTGATGGCTCAGATTAGGGTAACAATGAGTGCTCCTGCAGAGCCAGGAGAGGCATTGTGTTTCTATCTGGAGGAGCTCTAGCTGTTTGAAGAAACCTCTACACGTTAAATGTATGTAAATAAATAAATTGCTTCCATGGGGTGTTTTTTTCCTTCTTAGAAATTCCTTTGACTCCAGTAAATACTGAGGAATGTTACCTTTCAAATTGGAAGCAGTTTAACAAATCTTAAAATTTTAATTTTTCACCCAGAGTTAACTGACTTTTCTAGTTAAATGTTACTAGTTAGTTGACTCAGTGCTTTTATTTTTGTCAGTCACATATTTGAAAAATACTCAAGAATTGAATCAGCAAATATAAAACATTTAATCTGAATGTTGGGACAGAGGGAACTCCCCTTTTCTTGTTTGCCAGATAGACTTAGAACTCAGGAAATAATTTAAATGTGTTTAAAGAAAGATTGGGAGAATGAGTGGTTGTAAGTCACTGAATGTCTGTATTTTGAGACTTACTTTTTATTTAATGATCTGTTGTCACTGTTTAAAAGTACAATTATTTTCACTACAGAACAGAATGGTTGGATTTGAAGAAAGAGTATTTAGCACTGCAAAAAGCCAGCATGGCTTCTTTAAAAAAAACAATATCCCAGATAAAATCACAATCAGAAATGGAAACAAATGGAGTACCTACTAATTCCGGAATGAAAAATGAAAAAAGTAAGCATCAATATGATAGTTTTTGTAACATTATATTGTACTTATACTAAAACACACTGAGTTATTGTAGGATAAACTTTAGCTTTTGAAACTCAATTATATAGTGGTTGTTATTAAAGCAATTACTGATTCCTCAAGTTGTCCAGATATGATTTATCCTTAACCTAAAAATATTTGAAGGGCTCATTTTAAACTGAATCTTTTTTAATCACATAAATTTTCTCTATACAGTTTTCATTAGTAATCAAAATTAGTGATGAGTGCCTAGTCTGTAGTTCATCGCATTTGTAGAAACAAAGATGATCTTTTATATTTATATTTTAAATTCCCATAAGTTGAAAATATAAATTTCCACATTTGAATTGTAACGGTGTACCTATACCTGTTTATTTCTTTATTGAGTAAAACAATTTGTTATTGGTTCAGTGAAATGGGACATTTTTTCTTTAAGATTTTAAAAGTGTTCTAATGCTAAAAGTTTGCATTTACAGTAATAAGAGTTTCTGTATTTTACTTTATGGTAATCTGTAATAAATAGTATAACTTACAACATAATGACCTTATGAGTAAGTTTAAATTACTTAAATAAAGCTGGGAGACCATTACTGATACTCTAGAGCAGGCCTATAAGCATTAAATTATTAAATTAAGGGATATTTTTCTGGTCTTTTTCTTTTCGCGTCAACAGCAAACAGTGAAGAGTGTGGTCCTCAGGAGAAAGTTAATGCAGCAGGACCACAGTTTGTGAGTGGTGTGATTGTGAAGATCATTAGCACCGAGCCTTTACCTGGCAGGAAACAAGTCAAGGTAATGCTTTTGAATCCCCATGATAGTTGTTTCTCTTTCTTCGTAAAAACCCCCCTGTGAAAGTGTTTTGAATATGGAAAATAAGGCAAATCAAATTAGAATTTGTTCTCTTGTGGTAAACTGCTTATTGGGTTTGATTCCATAATAACCCTTTAAGTCTGACTTGAAGCAAATTCTGATACCTGAAATTCCTCACTGAATCAAATTTATACTGAATTTAGTTTAATCCTTTATAGGAAAACAGCAATTTGTGCTTATTTTTATTGGTGCCCCAATGGTTGTATATAGGAAAAGTATGAAACCCTACTGTAGTTATTATAGCAAAAGAGGAGATTAAGTTAAATGCTTTTTCCCAATATTTGTTTTCTCAGGGAACCTTTTTTGTTTTTCAGAAAAAATCCAGAGAAACTAGATTTTGGAGCAATACTTAGGGATAAAACTTTCATAAAGATTGAACTAACATTAAAGTTGGTTTGTGATTGTTTCTAAAATAAAACTGTAACTATTTGCTGTTTTCTTATTTGGAGCAAACTAGAGAATTTGTAGTTTGTTTTCATTAGAGCTTTTAGTTTTCAATAAATTCCTAAAAGATTTTGTGACTTAAAAAAAAAATCGGAACTATTTTGAAGCAAAAGGGATAGTGTGCATATTTTTCACTTACTGTAGACTTAATTTTTGTCTGTTAATGAATCCTCTTGAGAATTGAAATTTTCTCCTGAAAAAAATGCAGGATTGTTGTTTTTGGCAAGAAGAGCTTTTAAAAATTTTATTCCTAAAAGTTTTTTTGGTATTTTCAGTCCACACCGATTATTTTAAAATTTTTGAAACAATTACAGGAAAGTGTAAAGTATTTTGACAATCTCCAGAATTTATAGTTTACACTTGAAGTTCCTATCCCTGCAGTTCTCATCGTCTTTTTTCATTTTATACAGTTTATCCCCTACAGCATTTTGTACTAGCATGGCAATATTTGTTATTCCCATACTCTTTTTAGTGGGAGTACCCTATTTACTTTTAAATTTTCTCATCCATTTAAGTGAAACACTTTCTTTTTAATCTAAGTAATGTGTTCTGTAACATAGCAAGTGTATTTATAATTCTTAGCTGAGGTCAGCACCATATGGTATGTTGTTTTGGTTTTCCAGAGACTGTTACCAGTAAACATTTTTTAACTTCTGTAACCATTGAAGTTGCTCATTGTAACCATCTGTAAGCACTGTTTATCTGAAACCCTATCCCTTAAAATCCTGTATCTGTCACTAACACGTAAATCTAGACTCTCACTATAGTATTGATGAGGAATTTTGTTAATCCCAAATTGATATACTAGCTTGCACTTCAAAATTTGGTAGCAAAATAGACTTTGCAATAAAAAGGATTAAAAAATTGAAGATGTAAATGCTGCGGTGGTTAGTCAGATGGCCCACGTTTTCAAAGAAAAATTACTCAAAGTTTGTTATTTTGAATAACTGGAATAGGTTTAATTATATTTATCAGAGAGATTTTATTATCTAAATGGTAATTATGTCAATTACAAATTCTTCATTTTTGATCACCAAAATCATAGAATAAATGCTATTAACCAGGTAAGTACTTACATTTTGCTGGAACAAAAACTGAGCTATGATTCTTACTGCTGTCTGTGAATTGCCCATGTGATAGCCAGGTTAATTTGTCATTCTAAGAAGGGTTTTAAATCTGGAGATTAGCCTGACATTATAATGGATATTTAGTAAATATATCAGTTACAAAACTCTCACTACTACCAGTAAACACATTCAGATTTCATCACTTAATACTTTATATTTCCTTCTTTGTGTTTAAATTAAATACTCATTAACTAGATAGAGAAATGGGAAGAATTGGCAAGTATATTTCTCTCCAGTTTTCAGTTTTTAAATTGAATTTGCCTATAAAGTGTCTATTTTGTGATAAGCAGTGTTTTAAGTGTTGGATAAATTAAGACTTAGTACCTGGCTTGTATTAATATATAAGCATGGATTTTTACTACTTATTCTTTATTATTAACTAAGGCACTTTTCTTATGAAGTAATATTTCCAGGTATTGCTGAGTTCTTTCTGTAATTCAGAATTTTAAAATTCAACATCAAAATGTAATCTAGGGAATCCTCTGGTGGTCCAGTAGTTAGGATTCCAAGTTCTCACTGTGAAAGACTTGGGTTCAGTCCCTGGTTGGGGAACTAAGATCCCACGAGCCAAGAGGCGTGGCCAAATAAATATTTCTTTTAATAAATAAATAGTCTAAATCAGTTGCATCTTGAAATTTTAGGTTTAAACTCAAGGGGTTGAGGTAGGTAGGGCTTGCCTTTTTTTTTTTTTCTTTCAGTTGGGAACCTTCAGTTACTTTAGCTTTATGAATGGAAGTTGATGAATTAAGAATTAGTGTAACATTCCTGCATAATTACCTTGCTTACACTGTAGAACCTGCTGTGAAAAAAAAAATGACTTGGGAATGCAGGAATCTTGTTAATTTGCCCTCACAGCAGGCCTTATAGGTAAAACTTCTCATTGCTACGTGACTCTAAGAGGTTGCTTAGATGTTTTATCAGAGTAAAACCTCTGGCCCTCTCTGTATTCCCATAGACAACTTGAGAACCAAACATCTTTCTGTGCTCCTTGAAACATTTTTCACAAGTGGTTATAAAAAGTTTGCATATATTTTAAGTCCTAAGTGATTCTATCCAGGTAAGTGGAAACACAACTTCTTCCTTAATGCCATTTCAGTTTTGTTTTTCATTTTACTCTCTAACTACACCCAGACATGGAGCCCTTCTTCTAAATTTGAGGGGTAGAGGAAAGTATTTGTACATTCTGTACTATAGATCTTTTCCCTTATGTCACATTCCCATCTAGTACAACTTTAAAGATACTGTTAAATGAAAAACAGTTGTTAGAGTTGATGTTAAATTGGTCCTCAGCTTTGTCCAAGTCCATTCCTAAGAGCATTTGTTTTGAGGTCTTTTTTTTGGTGGTGGTTTGGTTTTTGGTTTGGGGTCTGTTTTGGGCGTCTTTCTTATTAGCTTATGGGATCTTAGCTCCCAGACCAGGAGTTGAGCCTGTACCCTTGGAAGTGAGAGTGAAGAGTCCTAACCACTAGACTGCCAAGGAATTCTCCATTTGTATATATCTTAGAAGCTAACTGGAATGAATCAGTTACTCCTAATTTGAAATGATACATGGCTTAATTTTATAATAGATCCTACACTGGATTAATTTTAGAATTATAATGAAATGTTTTTATTATTTATTTTAAGCCCTTCTAAATTCTAATGCAGGATACTTTGGCAGCAATCTCAGAAGTTGTTTATGTTGATTTGCTGGAAGGAGATACAGAATGCCATGCTAGATTTAAAACTCCTGAGGATGCTCAAGCAGTAGTAACTGCACATTCGGAAATTAAAAAGAAACACTGCTGGAAACTAGAGATTCTTTCTGGTAAAACTTTATAGAACCTCCTCTTTTTTTTTTTATTTTAACAATGCTTATTTTAGGGTGACTGTTTTATAATTTCCAAGTTTGGCAAATGAAACTGGGGGAGGTTTCTTTACACTAATATGTGCAAAAAAGGCATTAAATAACTCAGACAACTATTCTGGTTCTACTGAAAATACAAAGCTATGGATGTGTTTCTTCATTTATATCCTTATGTTCAGTGATAAGCATTTTTGTGTTTGTTTGTTTGTTTAAAGGTGATCATGAACAGAGGTATTGGCAGAAGATTTTGGTAGATAGGCAGGCCAAACTTAATCAACCTCGTGAAAAGAAAAGAGGCACTGAGAAGGTAAATCAGTTCATACTTTGTAATTTTAATTTCTGGCTGTTTTCTTTTATAATTTGGTGGTAAATGATTATTTAAAGATTGTCTTAATGGTAGAAAGCACAGTGTATTTAGAGTGTAGTTTTTAAAGATATGAGTCTCTACAGATAAGATTGAGAAACTATGCATATCATTCCCAATAGCAATGGTAAGCTTTATTCCTTTTTCTCTAGAATAGCTGACAGGGGAAATAAACACGCTTAAATTAGTACATTAAATAATTTATAGAAAAAAATAATAATTTAAAGCAAGTCTCTCAGTAATTTTACTTTTAAGAATTTATCAGATGTTTATTGTTGCTAGTAAGCTGTTTATTCTTTTTAAAAATATTATACGTGTTAAAGTTAGTACATCTTAAAGTGCTTAGAGCAAAATAGGGCATATAATAATTATCAATTTCTAAATGTGTACTGTAAAAATCAGTAAAATCCAAAAAGATGTATGTGCATTATTTTATGAAAAATCATACTTCCTATGTTCTGAGTTTGTTAATTGTTCCTATTTATAAAATTCTTTTTTTTATAATTGGAAAATCAAGTTTTTTTCATCAGTCTTGCATCTCCTAGGATTCATTGGAATGTAAAATGACTTGGGAGGAGGTTTTCTACTGATCTTTGTTAATTCTCTTTCCATGACTGCAGACTGAATTTGTTGAGATAGAGAGACCTCCTTCCTCTTTAAGGACTCTTTCAGGTCTATGAGGTGTTAATTTCAAAGCCTACTTAAGCTTTGATTAACTTAAATGTTAAAATCATTAATCCAGAACTCACAATTGAAATGAAATCACTTTGTTAAATAATATTTTTCCTTCTAATTGGTGTAAAATATCATTTAAATTGTGTGTATTTTTAAAACTAGAAAAAAAGCAGTTTCGTATTTAAGAAAGACTCCATCTATATACATTAAATTTGAGACAAGGAAATATACACTGACAGAGAATGTTGTAAATTGGGTTCAAACCAGTGAGCAGTTCTGTCGTTGAGTTGAAGAGTTCTCATGTGTTAATGAATAGGATCAGGCTTTTAGCATGATTTGTATGTTAGGCAGACATCTGAGAGTATAGAATTCTAGCTAAAGCAGTGAAAGTACTAGTTTGCTCATTTCATAAAATGAAAAAAGGTTCCACACAACCTAGCTCCTCAGAGGAGAGAAGGTTATTCGTTTACTACTTTGTTAATTCATTTAATTAACATTTTTGGTATTGGTTTGTGTTAGCCACTGTTTAACAACTGAGTGTCTAGCCATGAGTAACAAGGTCTCCTTTTTTCATGAGGCTTAGAGTTAATATAGGTCAGATGATGACCAGTGCTGTGCAGAAAACTCAAAAAGTATAATGAGGTACATCAGATGAGGTTCCTTGGGAAGTTCTCTACAGAGGTGACCGTAGTGCAGACCTTAGGGAAGTGAGCAGACAAGCCAGGAGAATTTAGGCGCTCCGCTTGACACTCTGAGGCAGCAGAAAGCACAGAGGTCTTGAAGGGAGATTGTCAGACTGGGAGGCCAGTGTAGCTGGGATACAGGAAGCAAGCAAGCGTGTTAGTAATGGAAAATAAGTGTTTTAGAAAATATTAACAGTCAAAAGTATAGTGTAAATGCCTCACTGACATGCCATTCTACCATTTCTACAGTAGTATACTTGAGTGAAAGAAAAATACTGATAGAAAATCCTGGTTATTCTTTTCACTTTGTAGAGGAGAGGGCTACTGGGGACAGTTTTCTAAGCTCTATTCAGTTTGTAAAGAATTAAAAGACAATTGATAAAGAGATACTTTGTTTTCTATGTATGATATTTTGACATAAAAATCAAGTGCAGATAAATTAAGACCTGTAACAAAAGGTCAGTAAGATGAAGGAAAGACCTGCCATAAGGGGTCTCATTCATTCTACCTCAACCAAATCTTTCTAGTGTACCCTATCACATTAAGCATTTTAGTAAAATTAGATAACAGGTTTTGGAGACACAGTGAGGCTTTTCTCATTTTTCTTTAGCTTGCAAAGCACATTTGAATTTTTTCTTGTTTTTACCGAACTCGTCTTTCCTTTATAGTACTGACAGGTCAGCTATTAAACAGATAAAGATAGAATTCATATAATTTGCGAAAAGCATATGGTTGTAAGTTTTAAACACTTAAGTTTTGACTCCACTGATCAGTTTGCTTTTAGTTTAACCTGAAAGCGACTTCCTAAAAACTTACCACAATTAAAAAACTGAAAAATAAATAATGGTGACTTCCTGCCAATGACCACTTATCACCAGCTTAAAAAAACTATTTTAATGAATAGTCATTAGAATCTGTGTTTATAAGAGAATAAGATTTTCATTTCCTCCAAAGCTAAATATGCTACTTTAGTTTTTCTATCAAGAAAGCTTTTGGGCACTTTTTTTTTTTTTAACTGTATCCAGCTTTATTAAAGATACTTTTCATAAACAATCATGGTATTTCAGGCAGGACATGGGCAGACAATCGTTAACAGTATACAACTTTCAAACTCCCTTCTTCAATGGACTACCAAAATCAGAAAGCCACTATAAAAACCCAGTGAAATCTTCATGTGATGCTCTGAACAGGGAAAGTTTAGAGTGAGGGTTGACATTTCACATTTAGCATGTTGCTTAACAACTTTTCACAAGCCGACCCTGACTTTCAGGAAATGGAAATGAAAATGGCAGAAGTATCACTCTGAGGAGCCGCAGTCTAAAAAAAGGAACTGCTGCTCTTTTGAAGGACGCCATCTCAACGGTGACACTAGAAAGTCCAGATTGCCTGACATACTGGTCATCAATTTTGGGGGGGCACGGGGTTCAGGTTCCAACAGGTCTCTGGGTTTAGTGGAGTCAAGTCTGTGCTGAGGTGGAGAGGGAGAAGAGGACATAAAAACTAAATTTTAGTTTTCCCACACCACAAGGCGTTTGTGCCAAGGTGGCTAATGTGTGTCAACATCAAGGAATCCCTCCTTCCTGGGAACCAAGAGGAAGTCTCTCAAACTAGGCGGGAAAGGTATTTTCCCCCCACGTCAATTCAGCTTCTGAGACATTCTGTTAGTGATGTGCCCTTCCCCAAAAAAACAACAATGAAGTGTTCTGTGTGCTAACAACATAGCTTAAAAAAAAAAAAAAGTAAAACAAAATTCTGCATTTTTATAAAACTTGATAAAAAATAGTATTTCAAACTGTATAGTCACCAGAAGTACACAGTTATCAAAAATGCACACACTTCACTTGGCATCTCCAGCACCTTCAGCTTTCTGTGCCTGGTCTGTTTTGGCGTCTCTGTTTTCTGCAGGGTTATTCCCGTCCTTGCCAGCATCGGCTTTCCCCTTTTTCCCTTTAGGTACCTTCTCTCCCTTCTTTGCAGGGGCCTTTTTAGGCTTGGGCTCTGGCTTTGGAGGATCAGGTTTAGCAGATAACCTTGCAGATCTTCTCTGTGGTTCGTCCTTCACCTTGGCTTTATCTCCTTTAGCATCCCCTTCAGCCTTTCTCTTGGGCATGGTGGCTGCGGCGGTGGGACGGAGGCGCTGGACACGGGGATGCAGTGGGGCGCGGGCTTTAAGTCGATCCAGGGGTCGCTCTCGCCTCTTCTTCACACTGCTCCGCTTTGGGGCACTTTAAATGGTCTTCTTTATTCTGCATAATTTCATTTGCCTTCTGTAAAATTTTTGATTATTTATGTAAGAGTGTAATAATAAGTACTTTTAATAGCAGATCCTTATTTAGAATATTTCTCAAATTTGTAAGCAAAGTGTCTTAATACTCAAACCCCAAGGGACATGATGAAACAAAGATTGGTCTTCAACCCTCCTAAAATGTCAAAAAAAAAATTTTAATTTTATATTGACACATTGGTGATTAACAGTGTTGTATTAGTTTCAGGTGTATAGCAGAGTGATTCAGTTACTACACATATACATGTGTTCTTTTTCAGATCCTTTTCCCATTTAGGTTATTACAGAATACTGAGGAGCATTCCCTGTGCTGAATAGTAGGTCCACGTTGGTGGAATTATGGTTATTTATTAATTAAATAATAACCAAATTATTGGTTATTTTTAATTGAAATTAATTTTAGTAGTCTAGAACTAAAATGCAAGGATCTTAGATAATTCAAAGATTTAATATCTACATTTAATAAGCTCTAACTTAGGTAGTTCTCTCTGTAACTGATTTGACCTGAGCTTAATTATCTCATTTGTTTTCCTCTTCCCCTTTTTAAAATATTTTATTCAAGCTAATAGTTGTGAGATTTTTCTAGTCATAATTATCTTTCTGTTTTTAGGTATCCAGTTCCTTCTAATTTCTGATTTTTTTCTCTGTAGTTAATCACCAAAGCTGAAAAGATTAGACTCGAAAAGACTCAACAAGCAAGTCAACACATTAGATTTTCTGAATATGACTGAAAAAAATTTTTTGTTTACCTCTTCAGATTTCACTGGATACTAGAGCTATTCTTAGGAATATCTTTTTTTTTTTATGGTGGTAATGCATAATGTTTTTCTAAAAGCTACATTTAATTAAATAGTTTTTCTTCAATTTGTAAATACGACTTTTCCTGGAGACAGTTACATTGTTTACCACAGTTGTTCTGTAAACCTTGCGTTTGTTGAAATTATATGACACAAATCAACCTCAAAGTGATTTAGAAAATAAATGTGTTTGAAATTATCATTACGTTTGCTGTTTTTATATTACAAAAACAACATATATGCAAAAATAATACTATCTAAATAGCTTGGAGGAAGTGTTTAACAGAGAATGCTCATTGTGCTTTTTATTTTGTAACTTGCTTTTTCCATTTGAAATATCTTAGATATCCTTTCATGTTGATTTATACAGAGGCGTGTGTGTGATATTTCATTCTGTTTATTGTACTTTGCCTGTCCGAGCTTCCATTGAACTGACCATATGAACTGTTTGCAATTTAAATGTTTTAAACATACTAAGTTTGTTTTCATAAATGAAGTTAAACGTTTTATTTTGATTAGACAAAATAAAATGTACCAGATGCTATAAACAAAGAAAAGAATATCTTTTAGGAACCAGCCTTTGGTATAATTGAAGTGTATCATTTTATTCAGGAAAATCACAGAAGTGAGTGTTGAAGGCCTTCCTAGAACTGAATGTCCAGGGATGTACATGACTGGCATCTTAATCTCTCATCAGGATATCAGGAAAGTACTCTGGATGACCTTGGGATTCATTTCCTTGGGCTACAAACCCATTTCTAGTCCCATCAGCTTTGTCCAGCAGTGGCGGATTAACTTGGATGTCCCTTGGATGCATTGTGGGAGGCAAAGAATCAAGAATCTGTTCACTCCTATGGGCCAGAGATTTGAAGAGATTGGCTGCGTCAGGTTAGGGTAGCAGCAGCTTACTGCCAAAAATAGGCATGCTGGGAGGTTGCCACCGACTCACTAGTTTTTCTCTCCCCATGAAGAAGAGCTAGCGTACACACTCATGAAGAAAAAGAATGATCAGTAAATTCTTGCTAAACGCTCTTATAAGGATTCTGACTAAATATGCTCTGGTTGATCCAGAATAATCGATACTAGGTGTATGTCTCAAGGATTCAGTTAATTTCAAGGAGGGCTGTCATAAGGTGACTTTGGAGAGGTTATCAAGTAAACTTTCAGGAATTCTCCCCTTGGCAGTCTTTAAAACAAGATAGAAAGAAAGTGAAGTCACTCAGTCGTGTCCGACTCTTTGCGACCCCATAGACTGTAGCCTACCAGGCTTCTCCATCTATGGGATTTTTCAGGCAAGAGTACTGGAGTGGGTTGCCATTTCCTTCTCCAGAGGATCTTCCTGATCCAGGGATCAAAGCCGGGTCTCCCACATTGTAGGCACTTTACCGTCTGAGCCACCAGGGAAGCCTAATCAAGACACTATTGTAGCACTTGGGAGGCATTAGTGAAGTAAGTCAAAGATCCCTCTCTCATGGTGCTTATATTCCAGCAGTAGATAGAGACAATAAATAAAAATAAGTAAAAATTACACAATGTTAGATAAGTCCTAGGGACAAGCAGAAAAAGATGGAGGGGGAGAAAATTTCATTCATTCATTCTTGCATTTGTTCTTCAGTTCACTTAACTAAAGGAATACTTATTTGACCCCGGCTTCCCTGGTGGCTCAGATGGTAAAGCATCTGCCTACAATGCAGGAGACCTGGGTTCGATCCCTGGGTCGAGAAGATCCCCTGGAGAAAGAAATAGCAACCCACTCCAGTATGCTTGCCTGGAAAATCCCATGAACCGAGGAGCCTGGTAGGCTACAGTCCATGGGATCACAAAGCGTTGGACACGGCAGAACAACTAACATTAACACTAACTAACATATCAGACACTCACACTGTAGACTTGAGAGACATGAAGAAAAGGTAAGGTCCCCTGCCTTTGAGGAATTTACAGCATTGAGGGACACTGGCAAGTCAACAACATAAACTGGCAGTACAATATAAGTAGCAGGACAGTTACTCCAGATGATACGGGATAGGTTCCTGAAAGAGTCCTAATTCTGCATGATCTTGCAAGATATATAACCTTTGATCCTTCAGGTAAGTATATTCCCTTCCTTAACCAACACTTAGCACATAGTAGCTGCTTAATAAATGTGAGTTGAATATGTGCTTCAGGATGTTCCCCAGGATCAGAGCTCGATTTAGTTGCATAAAGGATATTTTCTCTTTCAAGTCGCTGATTCTCAGTGTTCATGTTCCTTTTTTTTCAAGTGTCTGCTACACGCCTGTGTGTCTGTCAGTGGGGTTTGCTTCCCTTAACTGCAGTACTGATTTAAGCACCTTGCAGTACCTCCATATCACTTTTACAAAGAAAACCTCATTGGCTATTGTCTTTTGCTGGTTGTTTGCAGTGTTATCTCAGTGAAGTAGGTGCCAATGGTATCACCACTTTAAAAATGAAAGCTGAAGCACTTGGCAAAGGTCATAATAGATAGCTAGTCTAGGGTTTAAACTCAGTTTCTCTTACTCTGAAGACCACATATTTAATGATTAGGATACCTCCCTTTCTCCCAACCTCTTGCCAACTTCTTTTCTCCCTCATTTCCTTTTTAACCAGTGCTTTGCATCCCATAGTAGAGATGTACTGCAATTTATATAACTGTACTTCTACTGGACTTGTAGTTGTCTGCTCTGTTTTATTACTAAAAGCAATGCTGCAGTGAGCATTGTATCCCCCACCTTTGTTGACATGTGTATGTCTGCAGGATGGATTTCTGGAATGAAGATTGCTGGGAGAAATCTATTTTATATAACGTGACTGAAATAGTCCAGAAATGCTGTATAGACTTTCACTGCCAGCAACAGTTATTGCATTCTTATAAATATCTTCTCCCATTCAATCTCTTGTCTTTCAGTTTGGTTTATGGCACTTTTATTTTATAGATATTTTATATTTTTAAAGAACTATATCTTTGTTTTCTCTTTCTTTGGCCCCATCGAACATGGGCCCATGGCAATGAAAGCACTGAGTCAACCAGTGGACCCTCAGGGAATTCCTAGAGCCTTATCTTTTAATCTGCTGTTAACAGAACTTGATTTCTCCTTCTGAAACCTGTGAGTCCTGTCTGTACTTCATTTCTTGATTTTGATACCCAGAAGATAGAGTTGTAAGCAGAAATCTTTCTTGAGTTAGCATGGGTTGAGTCTGTTCCTTGCAGCCTACCACAACCTTAAATAAATATCGTACTTCAAAAAAAGCAATACCATTCTTTAAAAAATAAATCGTACTTTTAGGTTCATGAATTTATTAGGCAGTAGTAATTTCTCAAAAACTCAGCAGACTTCCTATCTGATTTTAGTGAATTCCCCATCCTAATAACCACATCCTTGGTTTCTTTTTTTTAAGACATACTTCTGTGCTATGTTGGTTCCTTACCTCTCTCTGGATTTAAGAGAGCTTCAGTGACAAAGTTATACTATTCATTTAAAATTTTTCCCCTGAATTCCCTTTTTTTTGTTTAAACTGGTTTTAAAATTGAAGTATAGTTAATTTACAATGTTGTGTTAGTTTCAGGTATATAGCAAAGTTTTACATGTATATATATTTTCCAGATCCCTTTCCATTATAAGTTATTACAAGATACTGAATACAGTTCCCTGTGCTATTTGGTAGGTCCTTGTTTTTAAATCACACATTTTAAAAAATGCCTCAGAAAGTTCATAATAGAGAAAAGCAATTGGAATGGAAAACTAGGAAAGAGTTACACTAAGAAAGAGTCAACATTGTAACTTGTACTTAGTCCACACTTGTCTATTGACCTTCTTAATGATGCTATACCAACAAGGCTGCCTTATTCCTGTAGAGGCACAAGTCTTACACTGATGGCAGTATTTGCATAGGTTACAATGTGAATGGTGTTCTTGGATTTGTGCAGTGCACAATCTGCCCACTGTTCGTGGCAGCCCAGTGCACAAGAATCTTCAGCTTTTTGTATTTTGTATTTGAGAATATTCTTCCACTATTGAAGGAAAGAAAACAAAAACTTAACATTCTTTTAAATCATCACAAATAGGTCTGAGGTAATCCAAACCTAGAGACAGGATTTGTAATATAGACCAGATCATCACCTAAGTAGAGATTTCAAGGTCAGGAATTAAGGCAAGTCTCTAAATGTGGTCCATCTTCCTGAGATTTTCAACTACTAAAGGACACTATTAGTTTTTCATGATTCTTTTCTGTAGCAGTACTTAAAGCTTAACTCCACTCCAAAGGTATGGAATATAATTTATGTTAGCAGAAGTTTTTAGATTTGCTTTGTCTTGACTAAACAGGGCTTGGTATTAAGAAAAGTGTTTTAGTTTTTAATACTATAAACCAATGAGGAAAGATTCAATAATAGAAAAGTGATTAAGGATTAGCAAGTATTAATATAAATGGCAGAGGAACCAGAGATCAAATTAGCAATATCTGTTGGATCATCAAAAAAGCAAGAGAGTTCCAGAAAAACAATTGACTACGCCAAAGCCTTTGTGTGGATCTCGACAAACTGGAAAAGTCTTAAAAGAGATGGGAACACCAGACCACCTGACCTGCCTCCTGAGAAATCTGTATGGCAGGTCAGGAAGCAACAGTTAGAACTGGACATGGAACAACAGACTGGTTCCAAATAGGAAAAGGAGTCCATCAAGGCTGTATATTGTCACCCTGCTTATTTAACTTATATGCAGAGTACATCATGAGAAATGCCAGGCTGAATGAAGTGCAAGCTAGAATCAACATTGCTGGGGGAAATATCAATAATCTCAGATATGCAGATCACCCTTATGTCAGAAAGTGAAGAGGAACTAAAGAGCCTCTTGATGAAAGTGAAAGAGGAGAGTGAAAAAGTTGGCTTAAAACTCAACATTCAGACAACGAAGATCATGGCATCTGGTCCCATCACTTCATGGCAAATAGATGGGGAAACAATGGAAACAGTGGCAAACTATTTTTTTGGACTCCAAAATCATTGCAGATGATGACTGTAGCCATGAAATTAAAAGACGCTTGCTCCTTGGAAGAAAATCTATGACCAACCTAGGCAGCATATTAAAGGCAGACATTACTTTGCCAACAGAGTAATTGCAGTACTTTGCAACTGGAATCCATAGTGTAGTATACAGAGTAATAATTATACCAATGAGCAGTTGTTTGAAAGAATAACAATATCAATATCAGCATGCTTATATCCCTGCAATAGACTTAGCTGATGCCAGGCAAAGAAAAGGCTATTTTATGTCTTCGATCCGTTTGATAAGCCTCGTGATTTGTTAATCTTTTGCCTGGAATAGATTTAGATTTGTATTTCCGTGAGAGTTTGGTGGCATGAGTAAATAAAAATTGTCATGATTTAAGGAGTTTATTTTCCTGTACTTAGAGCAATTCATGGATTTAGTTATGAAGTAACCTTTCAAATATACACCTACCTAGTCCTTATTTTAGGGATATGGACAAAATTAGGATGGATCGTTAGCAATTAAACATCTTGTGGGTTAACTAGTGAATTCATTGTTCAGTTGATAAATTACATTCTGAACCGAATGAGTATAGAAAATAATAATGTACATCTTTACCTAAAATACTACAAAATTCATTATTTCTGTTGCAACAGAAGTCAGCCCACAAACTAAAGTGTCCTAGAAATGTAACTTTATTTTCCTGTATAATTCAACTCGGTTTCAAGCCCAACATCCCATAGAGGATTTTAATCTCAATCAATTGAGGGTTCTCTCCCTTTTGCTTAGTGTTGAGTCAGAATTCTACACACTTTTGCAATACCCAGTTGTGGAGGCCATTTGCTCCAAAAATTGAGAAGACAGCAAATGTAAAAATAATAAATTTGGAACTCATCTGGCATGTTTGGAACATAGCAAAGAATTTCAGCAGCTGAAAAGGTAAGTAAAAAGAAAGAAGAAAAAGATAAAAGGATAGGTTGATAAGGATCAGTTCAGTTCAGTTCAGTCACTCAGTCGTGTTGACTCTTTGCAACCCCATGAATCGCAGCACGCTAGGCCTCCCTGTCCATCACCAACTCCTGGAGTTCACCCAAACTCAAGTGCATCGAGTCGGTGATGCCATCTAGCCATCTTATCCTCTGTTGTCCCCTTCTCCTCCTGCCCCCAATCCCTCCCAGCATCACAATCTTTTCCAATGAGTCAACTCTTCGCATGAGGTGGCCAAAGTATTTGAGTTTCAGCCTCAGCATCAGTCCTTCCAATGAACACCCAGGACTGGTCATTAGGATAAACTGGCTGGATCTCCTTGCAGTCCAAGGGACTCTCAAGAGTCTTCACCACCACAGTTCAAAAGCATCAATTCTTCGGTGCTCAGCTTTCTTCACAGTCCAACTCTCACATCCATACATGACCACTGGAAAAACCGTAGCCTTCACTGGACGGACCTTTGTTGGCAAAGTAATATCTCTGCTTTTGAATATGCTATCTAGATTGGTCATAACTTTCCTTCCAAGGAGTAAGCGTCTTTTAATTTCATGGCTGCAATTACCATCTGCACTGATTTTGGAGCCCCCCAAAATAAAGTGACACTGTTTCCACTATTTCCCCATCTATTTCCCATGAAGTGATGGGACCAGATACCATGATCTTCATTTTCTGAATCTTGAGCTTTAAGCCAACTTTTTCACTCTCCACTTTAACTTTCATCAAGAGCCTCTTTAGTTCCTCTTCACTTTCTGCCGTAAGGGTGGTGTCATCTGCATATCTGAAGTTATTGATATTTCTCCTGGCAATCTTGATTCCAACTTGTGCTTCTTCCAACACAGTGTTTCTCATGATGTACTCTGCATAGAAGTTAAATAAGCAGGGTGACAATATACAGCCTTGACGGACTCCTTTTCCTATTTGGAACCAGTCTGTTCCATGTCCAGTTCTAACTGTTGCTTCCTGACCTACATATTGGTTTCTCAAGAGGCAGATCAGGTGGTCTGGTATTCCCATCTCTCTCAGAATTTTCCACAGTTTATTGTGATCCACACAGTCAAAGGCTTTGGCATAGTCAATAAAGCAGAAATAGATGTTTTTCTGGAACTCTTGTCCTTTTCCAATGATCCAGTGGATGTTGACAATTTGATCTCTGGTTCCCCTGCCTTTTCTAAAACCAGCTTGAACATCTGGAAGTTCACGGTTCACATATTGCTGAAGCCTGGCTTGGAGAATTTTGAGCATTACTTTACTAGCATGTGAGATGAGTGCAGTTGTGCAGTAGTTTGAGCATTCTTTGGCATTGCCTTTCTTTGGGATTGGAATGAAAACTGACATTTTCCAGTCCTGTGGCCGCTGCTGAGTTTTCCAAACTTGCTGGCATATTGAGTGCAGCACTTTCACAGCATCCTCTTTCAGGATTTGAAATAGCTCAACTGGGATTCTATCACCTCCACTAGCTTCATAGTGATGCTTTCTAAGGCCCACTTGACTTCACATTTCAGGATGTCTGGCTCTAGGTGAGTGATCACACCATCGTGATTATCTGGGTCATGAAGATCTTTTTTGTATAGTTCTTCTGTGTATTCTTGCCACCTCTTCTCAATATCTTCTGCTTCTGTTAGGTCCATACCATTTCTGTCCTTTATTGAGCCCATCTTTGCATAAAATGTTCCCTTGGTATCCCTAATTTTTCTGAAGAGATCTCTAGTCTTTCCCATTCTGTTGTTTTCCTCTATTTCTTTGCATTGATTGCTGAGGAAGTCTTTCTTATCTCTCCTTGCTATTCTTTGGAACTCTGATTTCAAATGGGTATATCTTTCCTTTTCTCCTTTGCTTTTTGCTTCTCTTTTCACAGCTATTTGTAAGGCCTCCTCAGACAGCCATTTTGCTTTTTTGCATAATCACAGAAAACTAGCCAATCTGATCACATGGTCCACAGCCTTGTCTAACTCAATGAAACTAAGCCATGCCGTGTGGGGCGACCCAAGACAGACGGTTCATGATGAAGAGGTCTGACAGTATGTGGTCCACTGGAGAAGGGAATGGCAAACCACTTTAATATTCTTGCCTTGAGAACCCCATGAACAGTATGTAAAGACAAAATGATAAGATACTGAAAGAGGAACTCGAAGGTCGATAGGTGCCCAATATGCTACAGGAGATCAGTGGAGAAATAACTCCAGAAAGAATGAAGGGATGGAGCCAAAGCAAAAGCAACACCCATTTGTGGTTGTGACTGGTGATAAAAGCAAGGTCCGATGCTGTAAAAAGCAATATTGCATAGGAACCTGGAATGTTAGGTCCATGAATCAAGGCAAATTGGAAGTGGTCAAACAGGAGATAGCAAGAGTGAATGTTGACATTCTAGGAATCAGAGAACTAAAATGGACTGGAATGGGTGAATTTAACTCAGATGACCATTACATCTACTACTGTGGGCAGGAATCCCTTAGAAGAAATGGAGTAGCCATCATGACAACCAAAGAGTCCGAAATGCAGCACTTGGATGCAATCTCAAAAACAACAGAATGATCTCTGTTCATTTCCAAGGCAAACCAATCAATATTACGGTAATCCAAGCCTATGCCCCAACCAGTAACGCTGAAGAAGCTGAAATTGAACGGTTCTATGAAGACCTACAAGACCTTCTAGACCTAACACCCAAAAAAAATGTCCTTTTCATTATAGGGGACTGGAATGCAAAAATAGGAAGTCAAGAAACACCCAGAGTAACAGGCAAATGTGGCCTTAGAGTACAGAATGAAGCAGGGCAAAGGCTAATAGAGTTTTGCCAAGAGAACGCACTGGTCATAGCAAACACCCTCTTCCAACAGCACAAGAGAAGACTCTACACATGGACATCACCAGATGGTCAACACCGAAATCAGATTGATTATATTCTTTGCAGCCAAAGATGGAGACGCTCTATACAGTCAGCACAAACAAGACCGGGAGCTGACTGTGGCTCAGATCATGAACTCCTTATTGCCAAATTCAGACTTAAATTGAAGAAAGCAGGGAAAACCTCTAGACCATTCAGGTACGACCTAAATCAAATCCCTTATGATTATACAGTGGAAGTGAGAAATAGATTTAAGGGACTAGATCTGACAGAGTGCCTGATGAACTGTGGACGGAGTTTCATGACATTGTACAAGAGACGGGGATCAAGACCATCCCCATGGAAAAGCAAGGGAATGATATCATGAAATATCAGTCCAATGAAACCAACATCAGTATGTAACTCTTTGAAGTGAAGAAGGAAAATCAGATACCACTGAAACAAGATTAGAAAGCCACTAGCATGTCTTGGTCATGAGAAAGTAGATTTAAGTGAAAATGGAAAGGGTATGAAGATTGCAAGGCCTGGGTCCAAGGCAGAGCTGACAATCTGGATTGATTCATCAGACATAAGTGTTGATGGAAGTGGAACAGCCAAAGCCTGGGATTTTAGGCTGGGTAGCAGAACACAGCAGTTGATTTTAAAAAAAGAATAAAAAGGGGTTAAGATGAGAATTGATTTTCAGAGGTAGACTGGTAGGGTAGAGGCATGATTCTTAGCTTCTTAATATTTGCTAATTTGGGGGTGGAATTCTAAGTGGAAATGTCTTACAGGTTATTGGACAAATGGGAACCATAATCAGATGATAGCAAGAGGCCAAACACAGGGATTTGGGTTTCCCCCACATAGCTGTGCTATTGAGACTGTGATGCCAGAGCAGCACTCTGGAGAAGAGGGTATAAGGTCACATATATCATTCATTTATTTGTAACATATATTTAGTCGTTTAAACATGCAAAAGTACAGAATTAAAACTCAATGAAAGTAACCTAAGTATTCAGTGTGCTGCCAGAAGAACCAGTGTTTAAGTCTTACAAACAGCAATTGCACTAACAACTCTCTTCAATTTCTTATTGAAGTACAACTTGTACACTGAAAACTGTACTTTAAAGCTTAGTCAACATCAGTGAAATTTTACAAAAGGAATACATTTGTACCCAAATAACCAGGATAACCAGCACCCAAATCAAAAAACAGATAAGTACCGTAGAAACCTCTCTCACTCCCTTCACCAAGTGAGGACTCAACATAGATTAATTTCACCTGATTTTGTGCTTTATGTAAACAATTAAACATTTAGATGTTCTTTTTTGATCACTGTTTTGCTCATTCCAGAATTACTTCTAAAAGAAAAATCCTAAATCATTAGAAAGAGACTAATTGTTTACATAATGGTACATTTATACAGGGCTTTCCTGGTGGCTCAGTGGTAAAGAATCTGCCTGCAATGCAGGAGACATAGGTTCAATCCCTGGGTCAGGAAGATTCCCCTGGAGAAGGAAATGGCAACCCACTGCAGTATTGTTGCCTGGGAAATTCCATGGACAGAGAAGCTTGGCAGGCTACAGTCCATGGGGTCACAAGAGTTGGACTTGACTTAGTGGCTGAACTACCACCATATTTATACAATTGAATACTCTGTTGCATTTAAACTAAAGCGGAGAAAAGATGTTACAAATCAGTAATATAGTATGAGCCCATCTGGGCAAACATATTAAAAAGAGAGTATCTCCTTTAAAAAAGCATATATCATATATGTGCTGTTAAATGTATTAAACGCACTTTAGAATAATACACAGGAAACTTGGTAATAGTGATCCCTTCAGTGAAGAAGAACCAAAGTAAAGACAAAGAATATTATGTCTTTCTGTCCTGTTTGCATATTTTTTAAAATGCATTATTATATTTAATTTTTTTAATATAAATAGAAAGTTGAAGAATCCTCTAAACACAATTCTTACATTTAAAATGAGAACTCTTCCTGACATTTGTACAATAAGACATTGGCCCTTGAACTTAAACTGTAGTGTTGGAAAGGCTCTGCAGATTCTAGGAGGAGATGGTGACCCACTTAATTGTTTGTTTAAGCTGTTAAAATTGTTGGTTTAAACTTTGAATCAGGCCATTTTCACAGTCATCATTTTGAAAAAACCATGGAATAAAATTGGACCGATAATTAGTATGCATATCTATTACTCAGGAAATCCAAACAGTTTTAAAAGAAAGTAATGGGAAGAACAAAAAGAATGTTTGGAAGCTTTAGCTGCTATTACTAAGGAAACCAAGTTTATTTGCCCCTTCTCCAGATTAAAAAAAATTTTTTTGATTAAGGGTAAGGAAGGAATACTAAATAAAGGAATGGAAATATATTTATTTTTGAATTATCTCAAGTATTGAAAATTAACTTTAAATTTTTTATTAAAAAAAAATGTTACCCTGCTATTATATCTCAGATACATAAATAATACAGATTCTGAGGAGAAAAATAGAAAATATATGAGAAAAAAAGAAATTAACCAAAATTCTATATGTCTTATTATACTGTTTCATAATTTTCTATGTTTACCAAGTAGTATACTATAAAGGTTTTTCTGTCAACAAATATATTCGAGTCAGGTTTTTAATCTGCAAAGTAGAGATAGTAATATTACCTACCATTTGGCACATGCTTGGCATATGGTAATCATTCATCAAATCTCTCAAAATAGTGGAGAAAGCAATGGCACCCCACTCCAGTACTCTTGCCTGGAAAATCCCATGGACAGAGGAGCCTGGTGGGCTGTTGTCTATGGGGTCGCACAGAGTCAGACACGACTGAGCGCTTCACTTTCACTTTTCACTTTCATGCATTGGAGAAGGAAATGGCAACCCACTCCAGTGTTCTTGCCTGGAGAATCCCAGGGACAGGGGAGCCTGGTGGGCTGCCGTCTATGGGGTCGCACAGAGTCGGACATGACTGAAGCGACTTAGCAGCAGCAGCATCCTTATTTTTAATAGCTATTTGGTATGCCATTATGTTATCTCCATAATTTATGAATCAATCCATTATTGCTTGACATTCAGTTTTCTATTTTTTTTTAATTTTTTTTTCATGTGTGCTTAGGATAAATTCCTAGATATGTTCACGGCAGGTAAGGAGTGAAGTATAGAGAAGGCTGGGGCATGAAATCCTCAGTAAGGGCCTGCTAAATATTTCTAAAAGCCTTTCTTTGCCGCTCCTATAAAGTTAATACGGTTTATGCTCTGCATGTCAAGAACCTACTTGCTCCTGTGACCGTGACTGACGAGACCAGAGCCAAAGGCACACACGTGTGCTGGCCTGGGGGAATCCAGTCACTCCAGCCAGTGTGCCAGTGGGCCCCGCAGTATCCTCACTCTGGGCTGTAGGTCTCTGAGGAGCAAGCTGAGCTAATGGGAGGTTCTCCAACAGGACTGCTTTCATCACAGGTTTGATTGGAATGGCTGGTGAGTTGACATCTGTGTCATATTCTAAAGTAATCTGAGTATGTCTCTCCCCTGCCACTTTAAAGGATCTAACCTTCCATCTTCAAAATGAAATGAGAGAAACTGGAAGAAAGGGACACCTAATGAGAAATTTCTAAGACACTATAATTTTTTTTTTTTTTTACCTCTGAATATGCCTGCTGTTTCTGAGTACCAGTTGCTCACTGTTGATGCCTGAATGAATCCTCAGATATGCTGTTTCTTCCCAATTGTGTGTTCAGTGTTTTAGTTATCTGATTAAAACACTTTCTAAGAATAAGCTGTCTGAGATATGCAGATGATACCACTCTAATGGCAGAAAGCGAAGAGGAACTAAAGAGCCTCTTGGTGAGAACAAAAGAGAAGAGTGAAAAAGCTGGCTTAAAACTCAACATTCAGAAAACTAAGATCATGGCATCCCATCACTTCATGGAAAAAATGGAAACAGTGACATGGTTTATTTTATTGTGCTCCAAAATCATTGGGGATGGTGACTGCAAACACAAAATTAAAAGATGCTTGCTTCTTGGAAGGAAAGGTATAACAAACCTACACAGAATATTAAAAAACAAAGACATCACTTTGCCAGCAAAGGTCCATCTAGTCAAAGCTGTGGTTTTTTCAGTAGTCATGTGGGTATGAGGGTTGTTCTATAAAGAAGGTTGAGTGCCAAAGAACTGATGATTTTGAATTATGGTGCTGGAGAATACTTGAGAGTCCCTTGGACTGCAAGGAGATCAAACCTGTCAATCCTAAAGGAAATCAACCCTCAATATTCATTGGAAGGACTGATGCTGAAGCTGAAGCTCCAATACTTTGGCCACTTGCTGCAAAGAAGCGACTCGTAAAAGACTCTGATGCTGGGAAAGATTGAGGACAGGAGGAGAAGGGGGCAACAAAGAATGAGATGGTTGGATGGTATCATCAACTCAGTGGACATGTGTTTGAAAAAATCCCGGGAGATAGTGAAGGACAGGGAAGCCTGGCGTGCTGCAGTTCATGGGGTCACAAGGAGTCTGACACAAGTTAGAGAGTGAACAAGAAGAAGCTGCTAATCACATTATGCTATTCACTCGCATTCCTCACTGATCCTACCTAATACCAGCCCTCAGGACAGCCCTCTGTTTCTATGGACTTATTTTGGTTTGGATGGATCTGGCATTAGTCTCAGATTTAATATATCATATATCAAGATTTCTTAGATTACTTTTAAAGAAGAAAGGCTGACGTCAATAACTATGAATATACAGATTTACCAGCTTACCTAAGGCCCCTATTCCTTACTACACGTTTATCCTCTCTAACCGGGAAATATCCAGCTTGGTTCATGGCAGCCTAGAAGTCACTATCCTATCCATATTTTATTATGAGTATGTGTGCGGAAAGTGAAGTGTTAGTCACTCAGTCATGTCTGACTCTTTGTGACCCATGGACTTGAGCCTATCAGACTCCTCTTGTCTGTGGGATTTTCCAAGCAAGAAGACTGGAGTGGGTTGCCATTCCCTTCTCCAGAGAATATTCCCAACCCAGGGATTGAACCTGGGTCTCCTGCATTGCAGGCAGACTCTTTACAGTCTGAGTTACCAGGGAAGCCCAGGTATGTAGGAAGGGACTTAATTTATGTATAGTGTATTTAATTTTGTTTAAGTAAAAAAAAAAAAAAAAAAAAATTGGCCACTTAATTGTGGCATCTTAGTTCCCCGGCCAGGAATTGAACCTGCCCCCCCTGCATTGGAAGCATGGATGGAGTCCTAACATCTGTATTGCCAGGAAAGTCCCTGTATTTAACTCTATGTGATATATTGTGAATATCCATTTCTTTCTGATTATGAAATAAACATAGGTAAGTGAACAAACAAGTTCAAGACCAGAATGATCCCACTCATGTAAGAGAATTAACACACCTAATTCAGGTGTAAATTTTATATATGCATATAGAAATAGGACACATACTAGCCAGACTATTAACACTGGTTATGTATGCAGAATGGGATGGGGCATTGATTTTCATCTTTTACATTACACATGTCTGTGTGAATTAACAGTAAAAAGAATACTCACAGTTGGTTACGGTGCCAGGCATGGTTACAAGCACTGTGCGTTTATTCACTCCTAGTGATTACAGCCATGAAATTAAATGATGCTTACTCCTTGGAAGGAAAGTTATGACCAACCTAGATAGCATATTCAAAAGCAGAGATATTACTTTGCCGACTAAGGTCCGTCTAGTCAAGGCTATGGTTTTTCCAGTGGTCATGTATGGATGTGAGAGTTGGACTGTGAAGAAAGCTGAGCACCGAAGAACTGATGCTTTTGAACTGTGGTGTTGGAGAAGACTCTTGAGAGTCCCTTGGACTGCAATGATATCCAACCAGTCCATTCTAAAGGAGATTAGTCCTGGGTGTTCATTGGAAGGACTGATGCTGAAGCTGAAACACCAATACTTTGGCCACCTCATGCGAAGAGTTGACTCATTGGAAAAGACTCTGATGCTGGGAGGGATTGGAGGCAGGAGGAGAAGGGGACGACAGAGGATGAGATGTCTGGATGGCATCACTGACTCGATGGACGTGAGTCTGAGTGAACTCCGGGAGCTGGTGATGGACAGGGAGGACTGGCGTGCTGCAATTCATGGGATCGCAAAGAGTCGGACATGACTGAGCAACTGAACTGAACCGAACTGGACAGTCCTAGGAGATATATTTTACCTTTGAGGAAACTGAGGTTCAGAGAAATCGAGAAACTTGTCCAAGGCCACACAGCAAGTAAATGGCAGAGCTTGGATTTCAAACGAGGTGCCTCCAGTGCCTAGATCTGCACCTGGTACATAGGAAGCATTGAAAAAGAGATGTTGGTCACCTCAAAATATGCAGAAAAAGAATTTACCAAAATTCAACATCCTTTCACAATAAAATTCTCAACAAATTAGGTATAGAAGAATGTATATCAATATAATAGAAATAAGAAATAATAAAATAAATTTGAAAATAATAACAGAAATACCACAAATAGTCAAGTGTATCCTAGGGTAAAAAGATCCCCCAAATGTACTGCAAAAGCTTGTTCTTTAAGCTCAGCTGAGCCCATTTTCTACCACGCTTAGAAGCAGTCCCTCTTCCTACAGGTGAACAGTGACGTATATGAGGGTCGTGTCGTGTGACAAACAAATCTGTAAATGCTAAAGCACGCTGAAGTGTAGCTTCATAATCACACTCAGAATTGTGGAAGAAGAAGTCGGGGAAGGGCATGTTCCCAGTTCCCAATTAAGGAGGCTTCTCCGTACTAATCAAATTGTCACACTCTCAATCCTCTCCTCCTCTTTCCCTTTCTCCTCTCTCTCTTTTTCTCCCTTTCTCCTTTCTGAGCATGTATGGTTTGCTTTTCAAGGTCAACATACATATTTTATGACTCCATCATATTTGATGGGCCCACAGGCACACAAGAGGAACTGAAATAGTGAGAAGAGAGAAGAAAATACAGGAATGATGACGTCTGCTGGCCAGGAGGCTACCCAGTGATTTTCTTTGGTTTATATTAAGTAGGAAATCCTTACACTTCTTTTCTCACCATCCTAGTGGCTTACTTTCCCCAAACAAAATCTCATTTCTGTATACTTTTGGCCAAAAGTTAGTGCTGACCCTTAACATGTACTGAATGAAGACCATGAGTTCTGATTTTTAAATACTTTGTTCTCCCTAGCTCTTAGAGTCCTAAACTGGTTTGGAAAAGTTTCTCTTTGAAATCATCACCTCCAGGTTGTGAAGTCTTGGCAAAATTCCTACACTGATTTATTATTCCTCAAATCTGCTCTTGATTTAAATTCACCATGGTATCCTTGATATAGATGGACCCCAGAGTAAACAATTAGAACTCAATTATAGATGCCTTCTTATGCGTCTAGACTATCAAAAAGAAGAAGAAAGCTCAGGATTAGTACTGGACTGGATAGCATCACATTTTCCCTCCTATTTAATATCTTTGACATTTCTAAAATACCAAGATTTTTAAGAGCTATTTCCAGCTTTGTTGCTGCTCCAGTTAAAGATGGCGAAACTCAAGTCTTAAATAAAACTGACATTGTACACAAAGGATGTAGCAAGCAGTGACTTCACCGGTTTGATTAATGTAAAGTGGTAGAGCCTTTACAGCTGAAGGCAAGCGGAGGTTCAGAAATGTAGTTCAGAAATGCAGTGTTAGCATTGGTTCCAAAAAACCTGAGCTACTTTTGCATGATAGAAATTTGGTGTGTTAGAGATTTTTTTCCAGCCCAAGTTTGTTCTTATTTGGTTGCTAAGTCCTATCTGACTTACATGAGAATTATTTCACATAGTGATGCTGAGGGAATAGGGGAGTTATAAAGCAGATTAAGTGTAGAAACAAAAGGAGAGTGATATAATAGTGCAAATAAGTTTGTCTTATTCACAACAATTCCTGCTCTAAATGACTTATCTTGCCAACAATATAAACCTGTGGATTTTACTTCTACATCAGCATGCATTTCAGATGTCAACTTTTTTTTAATTGTTTTTTATCACATCACTGCCTCATTATAAATCTATCAAGAGTCCCTGTTTACTAGTTACCGTATCTCTGAGTTTAGCATTCTGGGCTTACTGTCAACTCTCCAACCTCAACTTTTGTTATTCCCTAGCATGACCTTCTTCTTGAGCCAAGTTAATTGGCAAATAGCACCCAGCATATGACTTGCTAGTTCCTCTCTTTGAGCCTTTGGAAAGGCCATTCTGTAAACCTGGAATGACTATCCTACTCTCTGCCAATCCATATCTATCGCTTCCTCTCAGTGCTGATCCAAAACTTAATTTTCTTCAGGGAGCCTTCCTATTCGGATCACTTCTTTGCTGTGTATTCTCTAATCACTTAAGTACCGTGGTGCTTCTTACTAATTTCCTTAAATTACTTCATGTGACGGTTGTCTCTACAGACTTGGGACTGACTCTTTTTTCTTTGTTATTTGAATTAAATTTAGCACATGGTAGCACTCAGTGCTGTTTTCTGCAGGAGATTCAAATGCTCTTGCCACTGTTTGTCATAAAAATCGAGTTAGTTATTTTCCATTTTTAAGCCACTGAGAAGGAAACACAAAGAAAGATTATAAAGCATAAAAATGAAAAGCATATTGGCTAAACTGATACATGGGAGTGTGTACACAAACCAAGTGAAAATGAAGCGGTAGCCTCATATCCTTCATAGATAAAGGTAAAAGCATAAATAAAAAATTAAAATCATATTGCAAAAATAACGCATATACACGGATTTCAACTCAGTAAAATGTTATGCATACCCACTTCATACAGTTTAAATGGTGTTGGAGATTAATTTTTCTGTAAATTTGTTTTTTTCCAAATTGAGGTATAGTTGTTATATTTTATTAGTTTCAAGTGTCCAATATGGTCCATATTCATATAGATTATACTGCATTTAAAGTCATTGTAAAATAATGCTCTCTTTCCCTGTGCTATACAATATGTCCTTGTTACTTGTTATACATAGCAGTTTATATCTCTTTGCAAATTTGCTTGAGTATAACAAAATCCAAGACATGAGAGATGAGTGATGGAAATTGCTAAGTTCTGCTTCTTTGAGATATATGAATATAGTCCTCCCTTCCCTCTTTTCCTTTCTTTCACAAGCCCACAAGGACTGATGAAAAACCTAGTCTGAGCATGGAATTAGAGGCTGTGATCTATCACCAGGTGATGGTCCTGACGCTCTTTAGAGTTGCAAAACTCCTGCACAGGGCCCAGCTTCACTAGTTCAGTGGCTCTCAAGCTTTAGTGTGTAGCAGACTCCTTGAGGGGCTGGGTAAACTTGTTGGGCTCTACCTGCAGGGTTTCTGATTCAGTAGGTCTGGGGTGGGACTGACACTCTACACCTGAAACAAGTTCCCAGCTGATGGAGATGCCGCTGGTCCAGGGACCACAGTTTGAGGACCATTGTTCTCATGTCTGTCTCATGATTATACATGGAAGTATATTATTAGCTCATACAACACATTATTGGAATCATCTGGCTTCTTCTACTTGCTTATGCCCCACATCATATTCCCTTCTGGGGTAACCTATAGTCTGCTTCCAACATACTCCCTCTCTATTTATACTTAATTTCTCTTCCCCTAAGATATCTAAGTAAAAAAAGAACACCATCCTTAAAATAGCCGTTCACTCCATCACTGCTTCTTAACTTACCTATGCCAAGAAAGAGAGAGTTATAATTAAAAGTTTTCCAGGGCACGTTTTGGACAACTCTGCTTTAGTTGGCATCTAAAGCTGGTGTTTAATCCTAAGGCTATGAGACCCTGTGCAGGGCAGGAGAAGTGTTTGTTTTCACTACACCTCCAGCCCCAATCTGTGTATCATTGAAATGTCTCTACTGATCCTATACTTACCTTGGAAATACCTTGAAAAATTAGGAGGGAGCTTAAGACCTTTCTTACATTGTTTTAATCTCAAAACGTTCTTGAAAATTGACTTCACAGAGACACAGAGACTTGAAGAGGCCCTGGGTACTGGTGTGAGGGTGTGCGTGCTATCAGAAGTGAGAAGAATGCTGTCACCGCATGACAAATGTTCCTGCAGCAGCTGGGAAGGCATACATGGCTCCCAGTATGATACAGTGTATTTTTGTCTGGAGTCACGTAGCCTCTGCCTTTAAATATCCAGTTCACACTTGGAAAAGATGGTCCAAATACAAGATCATTTTAAATGTCTAATTATTATATGAAAATAGAGGATTGCAAATCTTGGTTTCTTAAATGTTCCCATTTCAAGGTTGAAATAAGGAACAACAGACTGTGTTCCTTGTTGATAGCATCTTATTTTGGCAGACTTACATAGTCTTTATTTCTTACTGTACGATGTGGCTATATTTAGTTAAGTCATTCCCTTCCAGGCCCTTGAAGCAATTTTTCTCTTTCGGCTCTAGCGCTCTTAGAGGAAAAGGAGAGATCTATTAACATGAATGAGAAATGACCACAAAAGAGTGATTGATTTATTTATTGTGTGTGTGTGTGTGTTTTTTAGTTGCCGCTTCCAAGATCTTTAGTTGAGGCCTGAAGATTTTTTTTTTAGTTGTGGTATGCAAACTCTTAATTACAGCATGTGGGACCTAGTTCCCTGACCACGGATGGAACCCAGACCCCCTACATTGAGAGCATAGAGCTTTAGCCATGGGACCACCAGGGAAGTCCATAATAGGGTTTTAATACAGTGGAATTTCTGAGATGAGGTTTAGGTGTTCTTCAATTGCCTAGATTAATGCAGTATTATTTCTGGCCCACCAAAGAGGCTTGACTTTCTGCAAAATGATCAGGTAGATGAGTTTATCCTTTGATTTCTAAGACTGTTCTGGTCCGTGCTCTTTACCTCCTTGGATGTCCCACCTGATTCTCATGCTTCCTCTCAAGATTATACTTTTACTAAAATGTTTTCTTAGATAATGCATTTCAAATGGCACTCTATATGATTCATTCATTTATTCTTTTGGCAAATATTTACTGTGTAGCTATCAATGGGTAAGCATCAGCAAAAAAATATATATCTGCCCTTGCTAAACTTAATGCACTAGTGGAAGGAGACAGCAATCTATATAGAAACACATATACACTATTTTGGATTATGACACATTCTATGGAGAAAAACAAAGCCAGGAAGGGTTGGTGTCATTGAAAAGATGACAGCTGAGTGAAGAACTTGCAGGATATGAGATGGGGGAGGCTCGGTTTTAAGTCCAGGAAGAGCAAATGCAAAAGCCCTGTGGTGGGTGTGTGCCTTGGCTACTGAGGTGCGAGGCTCACAGGGCAGCTGTGGAGTCGATAGGGGACAGCGCGATAGAGTGTGAGGCCAAGCACAGAGCTGGAGATCAGGTGATAGCGGTCCTTGGAGGTAAGGAGGTTACTGCAAAACTTTTTTTTTTAATTTTCATTCTAGAGCAGATGAGAAGCCACTGGAGGGTTCTGAGCAGAATAATGTGACCTTAAACATCTTAAAGTACTTCTCTTCCAAGACACAAAACTGTAAAGATAAAAACGGAATTCCCTGGCAGTCCAGTGGCTAAGACTTGGAGATTTCACTGCAAGAGGCACAGGTTCAACCCCTAGTTGGGGTATCAAGATCCTGCATGCTTGCAGCATGGTCAAAAAAAATAAAAGTAAACATAATATATAATTTTATAAAATAGCCGTCACATATTGGCCAATTAATACATATGTGCTAGCACTGTACTAGGCATTTTACAAGGAGCTTCTGAAATAGAATTTCAGGGGTAGGAGGATATTTTTAGGCACACAGTATCATCTTTCTGAAATCACCTCATTTTCTCTCTTCCCATGTCTATAGATAAGACCAGCCAGACAGTGCCCTGAATTTTGCTGGCAATGTGAGCATGAAGCTCTTCTTTTAGTGACAAAAGGTAAAATAAAAAGTGAAGATAAAAGTTTCAAAATACATTGTTCCAGAAATAATATTCTCACTGTTAACCCATCATTAGAGGGGGACCCATCATTGCTAATTCATCATAAAAAAATTCTGAGCAACTTTTAATGCTTCATATTCTCTCCCCTCTTGGACCCTAAGTTCATTTAAGGATGATGCAAGACAATTCTTTCTCTTCTCTTTCTTAAATGCTCTGCCTGAGCCAGATTTATATTTAGAGTCCCTAGAGCTGATGGCTAATGCAAACTCCTGTGTCAATTCAGTAGTGCAGGGTCTCAGGCAACACACAGGAAAATTCCTAGAGCTGTGTCCTACTGGCCGCTCTGAAATTGTCAGTCCCTTTCTTTCCTTTGACATACACCCAGGTAGACTCCATAACCTAGGGTACTGACATGTGAGTGATAGTGCTAAGCACCATTTTGCGACACTGAAGGACCTCGGCAATTTCTGTCTCCCTTGCAAAAATCCTCAGACGCCTATGCTGGCAAAGGATTTATACTCATGTTTATATATGCTAATCTATTTAATTCAGTTGCAACAAATACACATGAGACACGATTATAGTTGTGAGAAGAAATAAAGATTAAAAAAAAACTATCTGCTGGCATTCTATTAGTCATTTAAAATATATCGTTTCATTTAAGACTTACATTTGCAGTTGGGAACTATCAGCTTCATTTCATCTAAAGAAATTGAAGTTTAGAGAATTAAATTGCTTAATGAAGTTCCCACAATTAGTAAGTAGGAAAGTCAGGAGTAAGATTTCAATTTTAAATTACATCAAAGCCCATGTTTTACCAGCACAAACGATAATGTTTTATAAAGTAGAATATGAATATGAAGCATACAGTTTCTATAGAGTTTCATTATTTCATGGAACATTGAACATAAGTAAACTATTTAATCTGTGTATTCCTGTGGCAAGAGATTTCTTTGATCGTTTATTGAAGTGAGAATGTCTCCCAAACACAAGGAAGTTCCCTAAAACAAGGCTGATCATTAGGAGCTTAAGGGATCACTCAGTACCAGCCTGAATCTCACGGGGATTTGCATCGTGCGGTTAGCACAGGAGTGGGAGTGTAGGCTCACCAAGTCTTAGTGTGTGTCTCCTCAAGGGCAGGACAGAAGAGGAGGGTGGGGGGTGGAGGGCAGGCGCTGGTGTCCGGCAGGAGGCCAGATGCAAGATGAGAAGCAACAGCAGCTGAGGACCCAGGGCCTCTGAAGCCTGTCCTTCCTCTTCGACCTTGACTTACTCTTTCCATTTTCTTTGACATCCAGCATCAGCCATCTCTCACTTTGTCTTTTCCTTTTCCTGAACTGAACAGGTGAGGCTTCCTGCATTCCTTTGAGAAAAACTTTACAACAATATGAAACTTCCATTCAAGGAGGCAGCTTTATTTTTCCCTTCAAGGTGAAAATTTAGGTTATTCTCAATTGTTGATGACCAATAACATGATTTATGGTGAACTACAAAGGGCATATATACATACATTAAAAAAAAAGGCAGGGGGAGGGGACTTGCCTTGTGGTCCAGTGATTAAGAATCTGTGCTTCCACTGAAAGGAGCATTGGTTTGATCCCTGGTCGGGCAAACCACATGCAGCATAGTGTGGCCAAAAAGAAAAAAATATGTAGAACAGTGTATGCCAGGAATTAGCATTGTTGCTTGGATTACAGCTCTTGGATTCCTTTTTTCCCCTTGTACATTTTATAATGTTCTTTAGTGAACATTGCTTTTTTAATAAAGAAGATGACGATTGTTGTTCAGTCACCCATTTGTGTCTGACTCTTTGTGACCCCACGGACTGCAGCACGCCAGGCCTCCCTCTTCCTCACCATCTCCCAAAGTTTGCCAAGTTCATGCCCATTGCATTGGTGATGCCATCCAGCCATCTCATTCTCTGACGCCCTCTTCTCCTTCTGCTTTCAATCTTTCCCAGCATCAGGGACTTTTCTGACGAGTTGGCTGTTCACATCATGCCAGGAATTAGCATTGTTGCTTGGATTACAGCTCTTGGATTCCTTTTTTTCCCCTTGTATATTTTATAATGTTCTTTAGTGAACATTGCTTTTTTAATAAAGATGATGAAGATTATACATAACTTTAAAATGTGTATGTGATGACTTACCGATATATTTAAAAGTAGAAAACAACATATGAATTGGAAAGGCTACATAAGAACAGATGTAGCACCAAGATAGACTTAAAGACACTAAATATAATAGGTGGATAGTTAAGGAAACTGTAGAGAGTCTAGCATGGAAACTTCCAAAAGCCTTCTTTTTTTGGAAAACTGTTCAGTAGATGCTAATAGCTTGCTGAGGAAGGAACGGCTAAAACAACACTGAGCTTGATGGGTTAACCTGCTTAAACTCTGATGGGTGGGTTAGCAATAGTCAAAGGCAGATCGTATTAACATCCGAGTAAATTCCATTCCATTTCATTCCAACTGACAGTCATTTAAAAAGTCAGTTGGGATGGGAATTCCCTGGAGGTCCAGTGGTTAGGACTCAAAACTTTCACTGCTGGGGCCCCAAATTCAATCTCTGGTCAGGAGACTAATATCCCAAAAACCCAGTGGCTAAAAAAAAAAAAAAAGAAAGAAAAGTTTTTTATTTAAGTATGTTTATTAAAACTGTGTGGAGAAGGAAATGGCAACCCACTCCAGTATTCTTGCCTAGAGAATCCTGTGGACGGAGGAGCCTGGTGGGCTGCTGTCCATGGGGTCACACGGAGTCGGACACGACTGAAGCGACTTAGCATGCATGCATGCATTGGAGAAGGAAATGGCAACCCACTCCAGTGTTCTTGCCTGGAGAATCCCAGGGGCAGAGGAGCCTGGTGGGCTGCCGTCTATGGGGTCGCACATAGTCGGACACGACGGAAGCGACTTAGCAGCAGCAGCATGAAAACTGTGTGGAAAGATGTTAAATGAATAAATTGGAATGTGAAATTGTATTTATAGCAGGAAAACAAATGCTTTTTTTTTTTTTGGCTGCTCTGGATTTAATGTTTAGGTAACATGGATGTGGTTTTGGATTTCTGACTCATCAGATACAATCAAAATATTAAGCAATTCAGCCTTCCAAAGAACCAGCCACGAAATCTGAAATACCAGTGTTCTCAGGGCATCGGGATTAGCAACCTCTACCTGCTTAAATTCTGGGAACTGATATGCTGTGCTTTCTCCGGGATACGTTCTTCAATTAAGCCAATATGATTTTGTCTCCTGGAAACCTGAAGCTGCGACTGTATTCCATTCCAGGACATGACGCTGTAGCATGAACAGTTGCTCATTTCTGACTCTTTGTGATCCCATAGACTGTAGCCCACGAGGATCCTCTGCCCACGGAATTTCTCAGGCAAGAATACTGGAATGGGCTGCCATTTCCTTGTCTAAGAAAAACATTATTGTTTTTCAATAAGTTTTTTAAAAATAAAAATAATCAGCATTAAAAAATAGACTGGAAGGAAATCCACTAATAATCTATCAGTGACTTTGAAGGCGGAACATGAGTAAACTGTTTTTCCTACTTCTATTTTTCAACATTTCTAAAACATTTTAAGTGTGTTACTTTTGAATCAAATGGTAAAGCCATAGTACTAGAAGTTTAAAGCTGCCTTTTCACCTATTAAACAAAAAAATTGAGAAAGATTATTCTTCTGGGATTTTTTACTGAAAATTTAGATGTCTAGGCCTCCAAAAATTTTTTATGTTCACCAACTTCAGTTTAATTTTGGTCTTATTTATACAAATATTTAGTAGTTATATTTTAAATGAATGTTAAGTTATTAGGCAAATTATTCATTATTTTTGACCCAGCAATCCAAATTTGAAAATTTTGTGTAAAATTATAATCCAAAATTAGAAACATTCCTTCAGGGCTGCTTATAATAAATAAGGAAGAATTGGAAAGAGCTACAAGCAGAATAGTGATTAAAATAGTAACCATTATAAATGTTACTTTTGAATACTATCTAGACAAAAGGCAAAGCTAAATATGCAATAAGATGATAGATTATGCCCAATAATGTCATTATGTAAAAATATGTTGTATCTTGCAAAGTACTAGGAAAGGAACATACAAAACATTAGTAGTAGATTTAGGGAGATGTAACCAGGATAATTTTCCCTCTATTTCCTTAAAAAATATTTTTTATAGATGTAGCTTGTTTTTTAAAGGGAAAAATTATCTTTTAAAAACCACAGCAACATCACTCAAAAAACAATCCAGGAAGAAGAGGGATTACTTTGTATGAACATGAGTTTTGGCTTGGGCGCAGGTGACAAGTGGCAGAGTTCAGACCCTACGAAAGGATGAGCGGATGAATGAATGAAGACAAAGTCCTCTGCATTCAGGCCAGTTTAACTGCTATCTTTTCCCCATATCTCATATCCAATCAGGGTTTGTCAGCCTTAGCTCCAAAAATAACCCAAACCTGACCTTTCTTATCACCTGCACTGGTACCATCCTAGTCTAAAATACCAAACTTCCAGAACTGGGCATTTGTAGTAAGCTCTTAACTGCCCCTGCCCCTACTTTCTTTCTTGCCGCATACAATCTATTCTCCATAAAGCAGTAAGAGCTTGACGCAGAATTTCTCACTCTTCCACTCTAAAACCTCCAGTGACTTTCAGTGTCAACCAAAATGAAGCTAGAAGTCCCTACTGAGGCCTATCCAGCCCTCTGCCTCTGCCCCACCTCACATATCTCTGACCTCATCGGCTACCCGTGTTCAGTCCATTTTGGCCACATTAGCTTTTTGCTCCTTCCTTAGGTCCTTTGCAGCTGCCTTCCCCTCTGCCTGGAATTCTCTTCCCCAAAATAACTGCAAAGCTTGCTTCATCACTTCATTTAGGTCCCTGTGTAAATGTCAGCACATCAAAAAGAACTTCCCAGATTCTCCTATTAAAAATAGCCCCATTTCCATCCACCCCTCTCCTGTCATTCTCTATGTCTTTATTCTTCTTTGGGTTTCTCCATAGCCCCTTTAACCACCCGAATATTCATTTGTAATATCTATCGCCCCTACCATTCGCCTGGCTAGAACAAAATTAGAAAACAATTAGTAATTGTTAAATGATTATTGATATGATCTCCCCTCTGAATTATCTCAAATATTTATAATAAGGGCATCTTAAATTCATTTCTTCTTCAATTTCAATTTTGAAAGCTGAAAAGTTCCAAAATATCCTATATAAAATAATGTATTACACTGACTGTAAAATGGCAAGTACTAGCTATCTGGCATACAAGGTACTATAAAGTAACTTGTATACCAAATTGGAAATATTTTGATTGATCGCATTACAAATTTTAAATATATTGGTTAGCATTACTTCATATTGGAAATGATGTATAACTTATGACAGAAGAAATATGGCAGCAATTATTTATTGATATTTTTCTGAGGTTATGTCTCATGACTACAGGGATCTGAAACTTGATTTCAACCTTCTGACTGACTGCAGATTGTCTTAACAATTACCTAGAAATACTCCTTCCACAGAGCATGCCCTGTACAGTTGTCTCAAACAATTTAGATGCAGGTCAAGAAGCAACAGCTAGAACTGGACACGGAACAACAGACTGGTTCCAAATAGGAAAAGGAGTCCGTCAAGGCTGTATATTGTCACCCTGCCTATTTAACTTATATGCAGAGTACATCATGAGAAACGCTGGGCTGGAGGAAGCACAAGCTGGAATCAAGATTGCCAGGAGAAATATCAATAACCTCAGATATGCAGATGACACCATCCTTATGGCAGAAAGTGAAGAAGAACTAAAGAGCCTCTTGATGAAAGTGAAAGAGGAGACTGAAAAGATTGGCTTAAAACTCAACATTCATAAAACTAAGATCATGACATCTGGCCCCATCACTTCATGGCAAATAGATGGGGAAACAGTGGAAACAGTGAGAGACTTTATTTTCTTGGGCTCCAAAATCACTGCAGATGGTGACTGTAGCCATGAAATTAAAAGACGCTTTCTCCTTGGAAGAAAAGCTATGACCAACCTAAAGTGAAGTGAAGTCACTCAGTTATGTCCGAGTCTTTGCAACCCCATAGACTGTAGCCTATCAGGCTCCTCTGTCCATGGAATTTTCCAGGCAAGAGTACTGGAGTGGGTTGCCATTTCCTTCTCCAGCGGATTAAAAAGCAGAGACATTACTTTACCAACAAATGGCCATGTAGTCAAAGCTTTGTTTTTTCCAGTGGTCATGTATGGATGTGAGAGTTGGATTATAAAGAAAGCTGAGTGCCAAAAAATTGATGCTTTGAACTGTGGTGTTGGAGAAGACTCTTGAGAGTCCCTTGGACTGCAAGGAGACCCAACCAATCCATCCTGAAGGAAATCAGTCCTGACTATTCATTGGAAGAACTGATATTGAAACTGAAACTCCAATACTTTGGCCACCTCATGCGAAGAACTGACTCATTGGAAAAGACCCTGTTGCTGGGAAAGATTGAAGGCGGGAGGAGAAGGGGACAACAGAGGATAAGATGGTTGGATGGCATCACTGACTCGATGGACATGAGTTTGGGTAGGCTCCGGAAGGCCTGGCGTGCTGAAGTCCATGGCATCACAAAGAGTTGGACACGACTGAGCAACTGAACTGAACTGAACTAAACTGGTTCCACAGAGCATGCCCAGTAGCGTTGTCTCAAGCAGTTTAGATGCACTGAATGTTATGATCCTTGCTAATGAATGTATTCTGAGATAATTTAACTCCTCACCTGTTTTGTGATCTTGGCCAAGGGACTTAACTTCTCTAGACTGCCATATCCTTGTCTGTATGGGGATAATAATAGCAGATAACCAGTAGGCTTACTATAGAAATTAAATCAGGCAATATCTATTAAGTAGTTTAGAAGACAGCAGAGGTTTAGGAAAAGGGGCATGTTATTAATGAATATAGAAGGAAACTGCATTTGCTAAATTTATGCTTCCACAATGTGCCCAGACTTCCCTGGTGGCTCAGATGGTACAGTATCTGCCTGCAATGTGGGAGACCCGGGTTCAATCCCTGGGTCGGAAAGATCCCCTAGAGAAGGAAATGGCACTCCACTCCAGTACTCTTGCCTGGAAAATTTCCATGGACTAAGGAGCCCGGTAGGCTGCAGTCCATGGGGTCACAAAGAGTCGGACATGACTGAACGAATTCACTTTCACTTTAAGTGCCCAGCCCCAGTAAGTGCTTTATTCAGTAGTGCAGAGCTCATGCTCTGAGACCAGACCTGAGCACGTGGGTCTTTCTTTTCCTTTTGACATTTGTTTATTTGGCTGTGTTGGGTCTTAGTTGCAGCCTAAGGGTCTTGGTTGCTTCATGCAGGCTCAGTAGTTGCGGCAGGCCAGGTTCAGTTACTCACAGTATGTGGGATCCTAGTTCCCCGAGGAGCAGGGATCCAACCTGCATCCCCTGCATTGAAAGTGGATTTCTTAACCGCCCAGCGGTCCACCCACTGGACACCAGGGAAGTCCCCTAGACCGCTTGTTTCTAACCCTGCCTCTGACACTACCAGGGTGATCTGGCGTAATTTGCTTAAACCAGAGTTATCCTACGGAAACATAATATGAGACACATAAGCGGTTTAAAATTTTCTAGTAGCCATGTTAAAGAAAGTAAAAGAAACAAATGAAATCAACTTTAATAATGTATTTTACTTATGCCAATATATGCAAAATGTTATTTCATCATGCAATCAGTGTAAACTCATATTAATGAGATAGTTCACACCCTTTTAATTTGTGTTAAGTGTTTGAAATCTTATGTGTACTTCACCCTGACATCTCAGTTCAGACAAGCTACATTTTAAATGCTCGCCTGCCACTCGGGCTAGTGGCTATCATGTTGAACAACTCGGCTTAAACTTCTGCCTGTTTTCCTATCTGTAAACTGTGTGTAAGAACAGTACAATCTGGAGGGTGGGAGGGAGGGTGAAATGCGTGAAGAAGGCCAAAAGGTGCGAACTTCCAGTTTTAAAATAAATAGATCAAAATAAATAAATAAATAAATAAATAAATAAAATAGATCATAGGGATGTGATGTATACCATGGTGACTATAGTTAATAGTACTGTATTACATATTTGAAAGTTGCTAAGAGAGTAAATCTTAAAAGTTATCACAAGAAAAAGAAATTTTGTAACTATGCATGGTAAGGGATGGTACCTAGACTTATTGTGGTGGTCATTTTGTAATAATACAAATACTAAAATCATGTTGTGTACCTCAAACTAATATAATGTTGTTTGTCAATTATACCTCACTTTAAAATTAAGATAACAAAAAATAAATAAATAAAATTAAGATAACATTAAAAAAAACCCTGTCTAGTGTGATTAAATGAGTTATTAGATATGAATGCTCAACACAGTTTTAGAGTCCAAATAACAAAACCCTCTCCAAAAATGGCCTGGTGGTCTGTCAGGGAAGAACCACTCAGAGTAGAAGAAGGGAGAGCTGCTGACAGGAGCCTGAGTAAGACTATAATCCTAAATTAGCAAAGGTCACAAGATTGCTTGTAAGAGGCACTGACAGCATACATTTAAAGGGTTTATAAGATTTGCCCTGTGAAATTTTAATGTTCTATCATTTTGCTGAAACTTCAACTTTCTATTTATTACTGAAGTATACCCCTATGTTATTTTGCAGGTGCTCATTTTTGCAAGAGGAAATGTCAAATAGGCAACTACTCTTAAATTATTTTCTTTAAAATTCTTTTATTTCACTGTGGTAAGTCCACTTAACATGAGAGTTACTCTCAACAGATTTTTAAATGTACATGACTGTTGACTATTTAAATTATTATCTTACTCTATTTGCAAACAAGTCAGTAAGAAGGGTGACTTTATCTCTATTTTTCAGGTTATAGATCTTATAGGTGAAATTAAGGGAGATAGCCAAAGGTCACCCAAAGAATGAACAAAGATTTGGGCCTGTATTTATCTGTCTCCAAAGCTCATGCTCTTTTCATATACTGAAGAATACATAGACCGTGTCAGATTTTTAATTAAATTGACCTTGTGATGTGCCTTTTACAATACCATACATTAATACCATTTCTATCTAAAGCTCAATGAATCATGAAGGAAAGCTATCTTAGCAGGCAAAAATAATTGCCATTATGACTCCCATCCTAGAAACCATGACCATTCTCAGAAGAAAGTCTTCAGGACCTCGTTCTGAATCTGTGTTTTGTTATAGCAATTTGTTTCTGTTACAGTTATAGCAATTTTCACAATGTGGCTTCCAAACTTGTAACAGATCAGAATGGTGTTAGAAGAGCAGCTTCCTCAGGTGGCATACTGACAACAGTACTAAGTGACAAATGATTTCATATTAGCAAGGAAGGAAACAGAAAAATGTAGAGGGAAAACTTAACTACTTCAAAGAATAGCAATAAGGAGTCATTTAGAAGAGTCAAGCAGTCTCGGTAGTTTTTTTTTTAGAATGCAGGGAGGTTAGAATACATCTTAGAAATTTTTCTACATAAAATGATTAAGATAAAAAATTTGTGATGCTTATAAGAAACACTGTCAGCTATCCTTAAATATCTCCATCCATCTATCCACTAGACACTGTATTTAAATTGAACCCAGAATCCACGGAGTTTGCATTCAAGTGGGGAAGAGAGATGTATAAATCATCATCACATTATGACGATATAATACCTGTCACATGTAGGCACTCAGATGTTTGTTGAGTGAATGAATGAGTAAGATAGGTAAAATAAGGATGTAAGACAGATAAATTTAATGAGACTGATATGGGAGCAGGAGTAGCCGAACTTAGAAGAGGGACCGTAAGCTGTGTTTTAAAGACTGGAAGAACATTTGCGTGATAAGGAGCAGCATGTCTGAAGGCCAGATGGTGGAACACGTGTGCAGGTACAGGAATGGTAGATGGGGGTAGACTGTGAAGAGCTTCGTGCGCTGAACTAAAGAGTTTAGATTTTTTTTCCTGAGTACGATACAGAAACTTTGAAGCAGTGGAAGCAGAAGTGCCCCCTGATTAAACATTTGCTTTAAAAAGATCATTCTAGGATAGATCACAGGACTGGAGTGGGAGAGGCCAGTCAAGAAGTTCCTGCACTAAAAAGATTTTCCTAGTAGCCCATGAATATTCTACTTCTATTTACGGATTCTTAGATCACATTTTAATTGATTAAAAATACATACAAAGTCAAATGTACGTTTTCCCATCTATACATCTACGTCTAACTTGACTTCCTATGCTTATATTCCCCCATTACCTTACCAAGAATTAACTTCGCTAAGGAAACAAGTTCTATTATATGCAAGGAAGGAAGAAAAAAAAGGCAGTGAGAGCCTGAAAAGAGATAGTGGCAACTGTGAGTAAGAGAAGTGGACTGGGACCAAAGAGACTGGTATGAAGAGAATTTAATAACTGACGTGGCTATGACTGGACGAAGAGAGGAAGGAGAGTGAGATAACCTCTGAGTTTCCGATTTTCTCTGTGAGAACGCGGAGAAGCAGCGGAAGTGGCTGTGGACACGCTGAGTTAGAGATGCTGACAGGGCCTGAATAGTTGACCTCTAAAGGATGTTTCAGCCTCATTCAGGTCTCTCATTATTATTCTCCATATTGCTTTTTGCACTGTAAAAAAAGAAGAAGAAGAAGGCATAAAAGTGAGGAATCTATTCCAAGGACACAAACTGAAATTTGCTTGTGTGTTAAATTGAAAAAAAAAAGAGATATTTATCTTAACAGCTAACTAATATATAAGCACTTTCTGCAGAAATAGGAAAATAATTGCTTAGTTTGGGGATCTAGACGTTATTTTCTTTGCCACAGAAATAAACTACTCTCCATCTCTCTCCTGTTCTTTCTGATCTATTTTTACAAAATCACATATATGTGCCATCTGCAAACCAATGAAATTTGCTATTGAGATTTTCCTAGTTGCCCATGAATATTCTACTCCTATTTACAGATTCTTAGATCACATTTTAATTGATTAAAAATACATAAAAGGTCAAATGTACATTTTCCCATCTATAAATCTACGTCTAACTTGATTTCCTATGCTTATATTGCCCCTATTCCCTTACCAAGAATTAACATCACTAAGGAAACAAGTTCTATTATATGTAAGAATTCTTTTTTTTTAATGTAAGAATTCTTATGAATTTGCACAATTGTTTTCTAGTTTCCTTTTTTAGAACAGTGCTTTGTGAGAGCATACTGTTTCACATTTTCTGAAACACCTTAGCTGTTTCAGCAATTGTGGGGTTAAACGTGTCCTAAATCTGTAGTTTTCCTCAGTCTTCCTTTTCCTTCACAGTTTGCTAACTGCTGGGGCGATATTATCTTGGTACTCTAAGATACTCCCTGTTCTTCAACAGGAAGTTTTTCCAAACACAAGGGTAAGTCCATGAAAGACTGCTCGCCCAGGTGCCCTCCTCAGATAGCTGGTTTTCACCTTAGCTCTTCACGCACCAGCACCAGGCACTCTGCCCTGGTTGAGCTGGAAGATATCCCAGTAGAAAAGAACGTCAGAAGTCTTCTGGGTTTCCTCCACCCAAGGTGACTGTTTCTGTCTCTTAAGTTCAAATTAAATCGTGTTGACCAAATGATAAAGCACATAACAAATGAAATGTTTTTTGAATATTACATATTTTCTACTGGAAAGACTGTCCTGAGCCACACCCAGGATGATATTCATGAAGTTACCATTATACTCCTGAAAACAGCAATGGCCTATATCAATCTCATAACATAATTCCTGATGGTTAGAGTCACTGTGATATGATTTCTTAAAATAAGTTGTGATAGGAGATCCTGTGGCATCTGATAACAGCACACTGCTTATAGTATTAAGATTCTAAGTTACATCACTATGCAGTAAAAAGGACTGAAAAACGCACTGGTGGATGCAACAACTTAGGTGGGACTTCAACAAAAAAGTTACACTCAAAAGGTAACATACTAATATATGATTTCATTTATATTCAATATAACATTTTAAAAATGAGAACATTTTAAGATAGAAAGGACAGATTAGTGCTTACCAGGGTTAAGGAGAGGTATCTATAAAAGGGCAATGTGCAAGATCCTTGTGGTATTAAAACTCTTTAATATATTGCCTTTGATGGTGGATATCTGAGTCAACATAGATGGTAAAGCTGTATAGAACTTAATCTATGCCTACCTTCGTACACACACACATACACACAAAGTTCAGTTCAGTTCAGTTCAGTTCAGTCGCTCAGTCGTGTCCGACTCTTTGCGACCCCATGAATCGCAGCACGCCAGGCCTCCCTGTCCATCACCAACTCCTGGAGTTTACTCAACTCATGTCCATCGAGTTGGTGATGCCATCCAGCCATCTCATCCTCTGTCGTCCCCTTCTCCTCCTGCCCCCAATCCCTCCCAGCATCACAGTCTTTTCCAATGAGTCAATTCTTCACATGAGGTGGCCAAAGTACTGGAGTTTCAACTTTAACATCATTCCCTCCAAAGAACACCCAGAACTGATCTTCTTTAGAATGGACTGGTTGGATCTCCTTGCAGTCCAAGGGACTCTCAAGAGTCTTCTCCAACACCACAGTTCAAAAGCATCAATTCTTCGGCACTCAGCCTTCTTCACAGTCCAACTCTCACATCCATACACGACTACTGGAAAAACCATATCCTTGACTAGACAGACCTTTGTTGGCAAAGTAATGTCTCTGCTTTTGAATATGTTATCTAGGTTGGTCATAACTTTCCTTCCAAGGAGTAAGCGTCTTTTAATTTCATGGCTGCAGTCACCATCTGCAGTGATTTTGGAGCCCCCCAAAATAAAGTCTGACACTGTTTCCACTGTTTCCCCATCAATTTCCCATGAAGTGATGGGACCAGATGCCATGATCTTCGTTTTCTGAATGTTGAGCTTTAAGCCAACTTTTTCACTCTTCTCTTTCACTTTCATCAAGAGGCTTTTTAATACCTCTTCACTTTCTGCCATAAGGGTGGTGTCATCTGCGTATCTGAGGTTATTGATATTTCTCCCAGCAATCTTGATTTCAGCTTGTGCTTCTTCCAGCCCAGCATTTCTTATGATGTACTCTGCATAGAAGTTAAACAAGCAGGGTGACAATATACAGACTTGACGGACTCCTTTTCCTATTTGGAACCAGTCTGTTATTCCATGTCCAGTTCTAACTGTTGCTTCCTGACCAGCATATCGGTTTCTTGAGAGGCAGGTCAGGTTGTCTGGTATTCCCATCTCTTTCAGAATTTTCCTCAGTTTATTGTGATCCACACAGTCAAAGGCTTTGGCATAGTCAACAAAGCAGAAATAGATGTTTTCTGGAACTCTCTTGCTTTTTCGATGATCCAGCGGATGTTGGCAATTTGATCTCTGGTTCCTCTGCCTTTTCTAAAATCAGCTTGAACATCTGGAAGTTCACGGTTCGCATACTGCTGAAGCCTGGCTTGGAGAATTTTGAGCATTACTTTACTAGGTAGATTGTATCAAAGTCAATATCTTTGCTGTGAAATTATTTCTTCATAAAATGTTACCATGACAGGTAATTGGACAACGTGTACAAGGAATCTTGGCATATTATTTCATAACTGGAAGTGAATCTACAACTATCTTAATAAAAACTACAGTTTAATGAGTAATGTGAAGAATCCATAGTTTGATTATATCAATATAGGCTCATATTTTTTAATTATTATAAATTTGTTATGTAAGTTATTTGTAGGTATTAAAAATTTTGAAAAGTAGATTTACATGTACTGATATGGAAACATGCTATACTGTACAGTGAAAAAAAATAGGATGTATAACATGATCACCAAATTATACTTATTATCTCTGCAAATATGTATGCTAAGAATTTAGGAAGGACAATAAGAGACAGTTTTTGGTAGCCTGCTGCTGAGACATGGTACTAGAATAATGGGGAATGGAGGACTCTTAATTTTCACTTTATATACTCCTGTAAAGTTTATATGTTGTTTACCATGAACAGATATTACCTTTACCTTTTTTTTTTTAAGTGAACTTTTTCTTTCTTTCTTTCTTTTTAAATTTTTAAAATTTTTTATTTTTGCTTTATTTTACTTTACAATATTGTATTGGTTTTGCCATACATTGACATGAATCCACCATGGGTGTACATGAGTTCCCAAACATGAACCCCCCTCCCACCTCCCATACCTTTACCTTTTTAATTAACAGTTTACAAAAAAGATTATAGCTTAATAACTATTCTAAATCTTAATAAAATTTATGAAATACTGAAATATATTTGTAAATATGAGAGTCAAAAATATCTGGAATAACTTTAGGTAGTATGGTATCAATAAGCTGTCAACTAAAAACCAATGTGTTTGTCAAAAGTTGCCTCTCTACCCTGCTTATTATTTTGATGAAACCAAAAATGACTTGAAAATGAGAAAAATAATATATATTTTTTAACTTTAAAAACCCCATGTATTCGGAAATTAAATGTCCACTGTTCAATGATGGGTGTATTTAAGAAGCCATGGGCTTTCCAGGTGTCACAGAGGTAAAGAACCTGCCTGCCAATGCAGAATATGCTGGAGATGCGGGTTTGATTCCCGGGTTGGGAAGATCCCCTGGAGGAGGTAATAGCAATCCACTCCAGTGTTCTTCCCTAGGAAATCCCATGGACAGAGGAGCCTGGTGGGCCGCAGTCCACCGTGCCACAAACAGTCAGACACAACTGAGCACATACAAGACCAAGAAGCTGTAACAAGGAATTATTTATAAATTCTATAGTTTATATATAATATAATTATATTAGAAAATATTTGTAACAGAATAAAAATGAAAAGATAATTTACCAGAATTCGTTGCATGCAGCTGGAGCTGCTCAATGCAACTAAATACAATGTGGAATCTTGAAAAGAATTCTTAAAATTAATGAAGTTGAAATATTATGTGGGTGTATAAGTCTATCGTCCACTTATTAAGTATAGTCTTAATGAGGACAGAGAGCATCAACAGGAGCTTGTGCAGTCATGCTGCTTCTGTGCAGTGCAGATGAAGGAAAGTAAGTCAAGGTCAGCTGTGTCAGATGGAGACAAAGCACACAGCCGCTCAGGAGAGGTGCCCACCAGGAAGCCCTGGGAGGATCAGAGAACGTCCAACCTGCGCTGGGTGTTGAAGACGGTAACAGTCTGTGAAGGGGTGAGCGAGATGAAAGGAGGGACAGGAAAGACACAGGACCACAGACGTGAGACTTGCATGGCAAGTCCCTGGGATGGGGGACATGCTAATTCAGAGAGGGAGATGGGGCCCAGTTCATGCTTAAACTCGGTGGAGGGGTGGAGGGGTGGACTGGATGGAGAGGTGGAAGGAGGGTGGAATCTGGAGGGGTGGCAGGGGTGGAAGGGTGGAAGGGTGGAGGGGTGGAGGGGTGGAGGGGTGGAGGGGTGGAGGGGTGGAGGGGTGGAGGGGTGGAGGGGTGGAGGGGTGGCGGCGAGCAGAGCCTGCAGGCCTCTCCCTGGGGTCTTTAGTTCACGCTTCTCCAGCCTGTAGACTCTCCTCGCTGGAGGCTCTCCATTTCCGCCCTCTACTCGGCCACCGCGACCCAAGAAGCTCCCAGGCCCACCTCAAGTTCATCCAAGGTGGCCAAGCCCGTCCTTCGGGGCCTTGGAGAGTGTGTGGTCTCAGAGGAAGGCCTGCCCTGGAGACAAGAATGAAGAGTTCTGGCTTCCTGAAAGAGAAACCAGCTGAAAGTTCCTGAGCTCATGAAACTAACGTTGAAATAGGGTTTCTAGGTCCACTCCCTCGTGAGCCAGAACCCCTCCACATCTGCGTCGCCCCTGCGCGTCCCGACCCGGAGGCCCGGCTGCGTCCAGACCCGGCGGCCCCAAAATAACACTTTTTAAAAAAGTTCCTTTGTAAAATCAAGTTCATTTTTATTGTTTTCTTCCCTCTCTTTCTGGCAACTCCCTCAAATAATTAAAAAAACATCATTTTTATTTCATGTCTATTTGTAGCATTTGTGCTGGGTTTTGAGAAAAAAAAAGCAAGCATATGACGTAATCTTTGACTTCAAGATGATGATATAGCTACTGGGAAATAGAGTATATAAATAAAATATAGATACTGTACAATAAGCATTATACATAAGTATTATATATACTTTAAAAAAAAGTCGGAATTATACAGTTGCTATAGACAGTAAGTGGTAATAAATTATAAGAGGATGAGGCAGTTACAGAAGTTTAGGGAAATCCAATAATACTTTTGCTAGCAGGCCAAAATAAATGTGGGGATTTATCTAAGAATGAGTGTTTCAGCTCTACAAAGATTTATGTAGAGAAAAGACAGGAAATAAAATTGAAGACCAGTAGGTCAGTTCTAACATGTAGTCTTCAATGTCAGTTTGCTAACAGTCTATATTTAATATGAACATAAAACTTGGATCAAGATCTATATAAGTAAAGCAATTATCCTTCAATTTAAAAATAAATTTAAAAAATAAAAGTACAAAAAAAAAGATCTATATAAGCTAGAATATCTGAATTTCAGTCTCTTGGTTTGTTTTGTGTGACAGAAACTCCTGTCCTTTTAGTTGATTAGTTTTGAGATTGTTTTGGAGCTTATGCATATTGGTTTGAAAAGTGAACATTGTTTTAGTGTGTTTATTTGGGAATGGGCCCAATTATCTTTAGAGATTTATTACCCTTTTCAAATTTGTCTGGAAGCTGGAGAAAGACTATTTTAACCTTTGCTAGGCTTCCCTGGTGGCACAGTGATAAAGAATCAGCCTGCTAATGCAGGACATGTGGGTTTGATCTCTGTGTAGGGAAGATGCCCTGGAGGAGGAAATGGCAACCCCCTCCAGTATTCTTGTCTGGGAAATCCCATGGACAGAGGAACCTGGCGGGCTATAGTCCATGGGGTCACAAAGAATCAGACATGACTTAGGGACTAAACAACAACAGCTGCTGCTAAGTCACTTCAGTCGTGTCCAACTCTGTGCGACCCCAACAACAGGGTATATTGTGGAATGCAAGGACTAGGGTTTTAGACTACAAATCCCAGCTAAAATATCAACTATACTGTATTAGAACTATTTTCTCTTATGAATAAGATGGGTCCTTAGATTCTTTTCCAGTTATATATGGAAATAGAGGAGAAAATGCCCGCAAGCTGACTACAAAGCTCTTGCCAGGTGCTGTGCTGCAGGTAATGATCCTCAGCATTCATATGCCATACCCACCTTATCACGCACAGTGTGCTGTCACAGGTATTTCATTCTCAGGCGTGTGGCCCGTGAGAAACACCAAAATGGGTAGAGTAATGGCACGTTAGTGGCGGACCCATAACTTCTTACGAAGTTGATTCAACTTTTTGTGTGACCTAGTCTGGTGCATTGGAGAAGGAAATGGCAACCCACTCCAGTGTTCTTGCCTGGAGAATCCCAGGGACGGGGGAGTCTGGTGGGCTGCCGTCTGTGGGGTCGCACAGAGTCGGACACGACTGAAGCGACTGAACAGTCTGGGGACACATTGAAGCATTTGCTTCATGTTGTTCATGGTCTTCAGCTCATCTGAGCAAACAAGTAAAAGCAGGTGGAGGGAAATCAAGCCCCAGAGTTAGAAAAGGAAAGAAAAGAATGCTCTTTAGTCAGAATCAGAAAACACCTGGGAATTTTAATAAAGTTCCACAGTAGTAAAACTGACAACGTATTTGACAAGGGTTCTGCAAACAGTGCTTACTAGCCATGTGACTAGGGTCATAGAAGGAGACTTCTCTGGGCCTTATTTTCCTTAACTGTAACGTAAGTGTCATGTTCTTCTGCTACCCCATGTATTAGTTGTGAAGACCGAATCTGTGATAGAAAGCCTGCAAATGAAAGAGTAATTCTAATGGGAACTTCAGATTAATGAAAAAATAATATCTAAATATTGTTTCATACTCACTTAATTCCCAGACACAATAATTCAGTGTTTTATACCCCAATTAGACCTCCTTCCCCAACTTGACACATACACACACACACAAAACAACTGATGAGGTTTAGAGCAGTAACTTGCTTAATGTAACAGATTATAAGAGACAGAATCCGAACTCAAAGCCAAGTTTGTCACACCAAAAAAACATACTTTTATTTTTCTGGACCTGCACAAATATGTATGCATGTTGGCAAGATGGTAATGAGTCTCCATTATGAAACAGAAAACAGGAGCTAAACTGGAAACTTTTGAAAGGTTGGGGGCCCTGTGTTTCTAGAAGCTTGATTTGAAATGTTAATTAATGCATCTGTAAAATATATTGTGTATTCATGATGCATATAATAATATTGGGGGAGTTTTGTGACCCTAAGAAAGTCACAAGATCATGAATTTCTGTGTAAATTTCAATTAGTCTGTAAGAAGTTATAATCCTTCCTTAGAGGAAACAAAGCATTCACTTTTGAGAAGTGTTGGCTGTTTTCTGAGAATTGTAAATCAAGAATTATGAGGTCATGTTTCTTTTTTTTCTTGTTAAAGTACTGTTGTGCAGCATGAAGGGTCTTAGGTCCCCAACCAGGGACAGAACCCATGGCCCCAGCGCTGGGAGTTCAGAGTCGGAACCACTGGACCACCTGGGAAGTCTTGTGCTTATGTTTCTCTGCTTCATATTTGATATAATGGTCTCTCAAAATTATTTGTACAAAGACACATACGTACCTTACACACACACACACACACACACACACACACACACTTTCACACACACAGTTTGGTGGAACTTCAATGCAGTCAGCTATCTCTGGTTATAGATTATGATTCAAAATTGTTTCAAGTTGTGGTTCTTTAAATCATTAGCTTTAATAAGTACTTTTTTTCATACTGTTCATGGGGTTCTCAAGGCAAGAATACTGAAGTTGTTTGCCATTCCCTTCTCCAGTGGACCACATTCTGTCAGACCTCTCCACCATGACCTGCCCATCTAGGGTGGCCCCACACGGCATGGCTTAGTTTCATTGAGTTAGACAAGGCTGTGGTCCATGTGATTAGATTGACTAGTTTTCTGTGATTATGGTTTCATGTGTCTGCCCTCTGATGCTCTCTCGCAACACCTACTGTCTTACTTGGGAAAGTTCTTACTTGCTGCTGCTAAGTTCTTTTAAAGTTGGACTGCTGCTGCTGCTGCTAAGTCACTTCAGTCGTGTCCCACTCTGTGCGACCCCACAGATGGCAGCCCTCCAGGCTCCTCCATCCTGGGATTCTCCAGGCAAGAATACTGGAGTGGGTTGCCATTTCCTTCTAGGCACTGGGAATTTAGAAAAAAATAAAATCCAGCTTTAACTGTTAGGCACTAGTAGTCTGTTTGGGGAGCCAACTGTGTAGACAGACAAATTACGAGAGTGCAAATATTGTAACAGAACTAGGAAAAAGTGCTTATGGGACACAGAGCTCAAAACTCCAGTGTGTCTGAGGGAGTCAGGAAGGCTTTTTCTTCATGCAGGTGTTGCCAGGTACATGGAGGTTATCAGATGAAGAAGAGAGATGAAGCCAGAGAGAACCCAGCACAGGTGAGGCTTCAGTCACAGGCAAGGCTAGCTTTCAAGAACTGAGAAGTGGCGCTTCCCTGCTGGTCCAAAGGTTCAGACTTCCAGCTTCCAAGGCAGGGGGCGAGGGTTTGATTTCTGGTCTGGGAACTAAAATCCCACATGTCATGTGGCTCAGCCAAAGGAAAAAACAAAACAAAACTGAAGAGAGGCAGGAACAGAACATCAATGAGGAATAGAAGGAAACAGGCTCAAAAGGTCAGTGGTGGGCAGCCTGGGAAAGGCAGGCACTAGGGAGAAAAAATCCCAACCAACTAATAACTTGAAACAATTTTATTAGGACAACAACTATACCGGAAATAGTTGCCTAAAAAGTAAATAGTATGTGAATGGCATGAATAGCATTTCATTATACATCCCAATATATGGAGTTTATATAATGGATGTACTCAATTTAGGTGATTTCCAGGTTTTATTGTTTATTTGTTTATGTTTTTAGTATTATAAAGAGTGTTGCAAGTAAAAAAAGAATTTGCTCCTGTTCATGATTATTTTCCCAATTCAAAAATTATATTTTTAAGGTTTTTTTTGTACAGAGTGACAAAGTATACTTCAAAGTGTTTGAACCAATTTACATCTCTATCAACAATGCCTGAATATTCTTTCTGAAGCTCTAGGGAAATTTTCATTACTTGAAATCTCTTCTCTGACAGTTTATAAGTGAAAATAGTATTTTGCTTTTGAATTTCTTTTATTTTTAATGAGACTAAACTTTTTTTTCATCTGTTCATTGGAATTCACTATTCTTTTGTGAGTTTTCCTAAAATCCCTCCTTCCTTTTGATAACGTGTTTGTCTTCCCCTCATACTAAGGATATTAACTCCATCTGTCCATAAAAATTGTGTAAATACTTTTTCTTGGTGCTATTTAACTTTTTAAATTTTTTTCTCTTCATACATATGAATATATTACACATTTTCATACCCAAATTATAATAATGTGAGCTTTAACATAAAGAAATATTATACTCTCATATGGGAAAAAATCCATCTTTTTCTTTTTTATTCTTTTATAGCTATCCATAAAACTATACAAAAAAGGTCTTGATCACCTGGATAACCACAATGGTGTGGTCACTCAGCTATAGCCAGACATCCTGGAATATAAAGTCAAGTGTGCCTTAGGAAGCATTGCTACAAACAAAGCTAGTGGAGGTGATGAAATTCCAGCTGAGCTATTTAAAATACTAAAATATGATGCTATGAAAGTGTTGCACTCAATATATCAACAAATTTGGAAAACTCAGCAATGGCCACAAGACTGGAAAAGCTCAGTTTTTATTACCATCCCAAAGAAAGGCAATGCCAAAGAATATTTAAACTATCGCACAATTGCGCTCATTTCACATCCGAGCAAGGTAATGCTCAAAAATCCTTCAAATTAGGCTTCAACAGGGTGTGAACTGAGAACTTCCAGATGTTCAAGTTGGATTTAGGAAAAGGTAGAGGAATCAGAAATCAAATTGCCAACATCTGTTGGGTCATAGAAAAAGCAAGGGAACTCCAGAAAAACATCTACTTCTGCTTCATTTACTACACTAAAGCCTTCGACTGTGTGGATCACCACAAACTGAGGAAAATTCTTAAAGAGAATACCAGACCACTTTACCTATTCCTGAGAAACCTGTATGCCGTCAAGGAGCAACAGTTATAACTGGACATGGAACAACACCGAAGAATTGATGCTTTCAAAATGTGGTGCTGGAGAAGACTCTTGAGAGTCCCTTGGACAGCAAGATCAAACCAGTGAACCCTAAAGGAAATCAACCCTGAATATTCATTGGAAGGACTGATGCTGAAGCTGAAGCTCCAATACTGTGGCCACCTCATGCAAAGAGCTGACTCATCGGAAAAGACCCTGATGCTGGGAAACACTGAGGGCAAGAAGAGAAGGGGGTGACAGAGGATGAGATGGTTGGATGGCATCACCTACTCAATGGACGTGAGTTTGAGCAAACTCCAGGAGATAGTGAAGGACAAGGAAGCCTGGCGTGCTGCAGTCCATGGGGTTGCAAAGAGTTAGACATGACCTAGGGAATGAACAATATAGCTCTCATTCTTGAAAACATCTCCTTCAACACAAAAGGTATATTAATATGAAGAAAGGCTTTTACTTCAAAGTAAAGGGATATTATAGATTTTATCCTGAGGGCAATGGAAAGCCATCAGGGCTTTTGAAATCAGAGAATATCTTTTTTAAGGAAGGTAATTCTGGCTGAATTATGCAAGATGTCCCAGGATACAAAAATATCTGCAGTGTCATTATTAAAAGACTACACTAGGCATAGCTGAAATCCTGGACTGAAGCCATGGATATGGAGAAAAAGAAGCAGGATGTTACCATATGAGAGTTCCCAGGGTCTGGTGAGAGATTATACAGTGGAAGAAGTGTAGAGAGGCCTAGAGTTACAGTTCCGTTTCTCATTTGAGCCACTCAGCTGATGGTGAGAATCTTTATCCAGTTTAGGAATGAAGAGGATGGAGCAGGTTTGGAGTATTTGTTATATGGATGGATAGATGGGATGGAAAAGAAAAAAGGGATGTGTTATGCTTTAAATATTGCCTATTCTAGGGACTGAATAATGTCATTAGTTAACCCCCTGGAGCAAACACTTTCCCAGAATACTCTTCACTGTTGTGGCAGGTGACAAGTGATGCCAAGATTTATGAAAAAAGGAACTATTTCCCAGTCACAAAATTGTGTTATAAATCTACCTATCCATATCTATCAACCCCAATCTCTACCTCTGTTTTTGTATTTGTTACTTACCTCTCTGTCTACTTCGAACCTTAACATTATTTATTGATATGCTTCTTTTTTGTTAATTTGAATTAAATGCCCCAAGCCACTAGCGACTGAAGACTCTGGATTTCCATGTGCCCAGTCATGACACAGAAGAGCAGGAAGTCATAGCTGAATTACTGTCATTTGCTTGCCTTACCAAGTTTTCCCCAATTCTCTGAAACAGAGTTTTTCTTTTTAACCCTCTTTATCTTCAGCCTCCTATTATATTTTCTTTTCTTTTAAGCTGAAGTATAGCTGATTTACAGTACCATATTAGTTTCAGGTGCATAGCGAAGTGATTCAGGTATACATTTTTTTCAGATTATTTTCTGTTAAATTAGGTTATTACAAGATGTTGAGTATAGTTCTATGCAGTAAATCCTTGCTGCTTCTCTGATTTTTTAAGTCTTCATTTAAAAAATGTGTTCATTTATTTGGCTGCCTGGGTCTTATTGCAGCACACAGGATCTCCTTCCTTGCAGCCTGCGGGATCTTTTTAGTTGCATCATTCAAATTTCAGTTGGTGCATGCGGGATCTAGTTCACCGATCAGGGATACAACCCAGGTCCTCTGCACTGAGAGCCTGAAGTTTTAGTCAGGACCACCAGGGAAGTCCTTATTCTATGTATAGTAGTATATATTTATTAATCCCATACTCCTAATTTATCCCTCCTATGACTCAGCCTCTTATTTTTTAGGTAGCTATTATTACATAAATAGGTAATAATAGTAAAGAGGAGAGGGAGAAATTGGGAAATTGAGATTGACATATACACACTACTATAAATAAAATAGATAACTAATAAGGACCTACTGTATAGCACAGGGAACTCGATACTCTGTGATGGTCTATATGGGAAAATATTTTCAAAAGAGTGGCTATATGTATAACAGATTCACTTTGCTGTAAAGCAGAAACTAACACAGTGTCGTAAATCAACTATACGCCAATAAGAATTTAAAAACTAAGAGTCGGACATGACTGAGCGACTCCACTTTCACTTTTCACTTTCATGCATTGGAGAAGGAAATGGCACCCCACTCCAGTGTTCTTGCCTGGAGAATCCCAGGGACGGGGGAGCCTGGTGGGTGGCCGTCTATGGGGTCGCACAGAGTCGGACACGGCTGAAGCGACTTAGCAGCAGCAATAGCAGCAGTAACTATATTATTGAGTTTTACATTATGTGTTTATAATGTTTATGTACATTATCTCATTTAATAGTCACAGTAACTGTAAAGTAAGTACTATTATTGTTTCCATTTCACAGATGGGGAAGAATAGAAACATTAACTAGAATTTCAAGGTAGTAACTGACTTTTCAGTTCACCATCTTAACCAGCATACTACACTGACATCCTAGAAGTTTTCCCATTGGTTGACAAGAGGAAATGCTTGTAAGGGGTAAACAAACAAACAGTTTCTATTATGTAACTTCATATTTGAACATGAATGTAATTCTTATCTGCACATTTGAAAACCATAGTACAGTGTTTGAGTTATAGTATAGAGTTTGGGCTTGAAGATTTGAACTAGAATTCAAATAATGATTCTGTAGTCAAACAAATTTGAAAAAAATATTTAATTCATTTAACGAATATTTATTGAACATCAATGTGTCAGGCACTGTACAAAGTGCTGGAGGTTCTAGGTATTTTTAACAATGAGCTGGACAGCCTTGATGCTCCAGTGCTTAAGAATCTGCCTGCCAATGCAGGAGACACAGGTTCGATCCCTGGTCCAGGAAGATTCCACATATAGAGGAGCAACCAAGCCCATGCGCCACCGTTACTGAGTCCACGAGCTCTCCAGTCCATGAGCCAGAGCTGCTGAAGCCCATGTGACTAAAGCCTGTGCTTTGCAGCAAGAGAAGCCATTGCTATAAGCCTGCGCACTTGCAATGAAGAGTAGCCCTGGCTCACTGCAACTAAAGAAAGTCTGCACACAGCAACAAAGATCCAGCAGAGCCATAAATAAATTAAAAGAAAACAGACAGTGAACAAACCACTTCCCTGTCCTCATGCTTACCTTCTAGTGATAGGTGAATGTCAATAAACCAATTAATAAATACATAAACTCTGTCAGAACAGTGACAATTGTATAGGAGAGATGCTCTGCAAGGTAATAGAAACAAGAAGGGTAGAGTGTTATTATCTTATAGTATATATTAATTTTCTAGGGGCACTATAAGCCACCAAGCAGGTGGCTTAAACCACAAAAATCTATTGTCTCACAGTGCTGGAGGCTGGAAGTCTGTGATATAGCTCTACAGGGTTCCTGTAGAGGGCTATGAAGGGGATTCTATTGCATGCTGCTTTCCTAGAATCTGGTAGTGTGCTGTTTTTTAGGTAGATCGTCTCAATCTCTCCCTTAATGTTCACATTCTAGTTGTTCTCCCTATCTATATGTCTATATCCAAATTTTCCCTTTTAATAAGAACACTGGTCATATCAGACTAGGCACCCACTCTACTCTAGTATGACCTCAACTTAATTAACTACATCTGTAATAACTCTATTTCCAAATACGGTCACATTCTGATATAAAAAGGATTCAGATTTCAATATCTGCATTTTGGGGGGTGGGCACATACAACAGTTAGAACTGACATGGAACAACAGACTGGTTCCAAACCGGGAAAGGAGTACATCAAGGCTGTATATTGTCACCCTGCTTATTTAACTTATATGCAGAGTACATCATGAGAAACGCTGGGCTGGAGGAAGCACAAGCTGGAATCAAGATTGCTGGGAGAAATATCAATAACCTCAGATATGCAAATAACACCACCATTATGGCAGAAAGTGAAGAACTAAAGAGCCTCTTGATGAAAGTGAAAGAGGAGAGTAAAAAAGTTGGCTTAAAACTCAACATTCAGAAAACTAAGATCAAGGCATCTGGTCCCATCACTTCATGGGAAATAGATAGGGAAACAGTGGAAACAGTGACAGACTACTTTTTTGGGCTCCAAAATCACTGCAGATGGTGACTGCAGCCACGACATTAAAAGACACTTGCTCCTTGGAAGAAAAGTTATGACCAACCTAGATAGCATATTAAAAAGCAGAAACATTACTTTGTCAGCAAAGGTCTGTCTAGTGAAAGCTTCGGTTTTTCCAGTGTTCATGTATGGATGTGAGAGTTGGACTGTGAAGAAAGCTGAGCGCCGAAAAATTGACACTTTTGAACTGTGGTGTTGGAGAAGACTCTTGCGAGTCCTTTGGACTGCAAGGAGATCCAATCAGTCCATCCTAAAGGAGATCAGTCCTGGGTGTTCATTGGAAGGACTGATGCTAAAGCTGAAACTCCAATACTTTGGCCACCTGATGTGAAGTACTGACTCATTGGAAAAGACCCTGATGTTGGGAAAGATTGAAGGCGGGAGAAGGGGATGACAGAGGATGAGATGGTTGGATGGCATCAGTGACTCAACAGACATGAGTTTGAGTAAGCTCTGGGAGTTCGTGATGGACAGGGAACCCTGGCGTGCTGCAGTCCATGGGGTCGCAAAGAGTCGGACAAGGCTGAGTGACTAAACTGCACCGAACTGACAATTTACCCCATAACAGGGTAATCAGCAAGACCTCACTGATAAGGAGATAGTGGCACCAAGGCTTGAAGGAAGTAAGAGAATGATCCATGCTGATAGCTAGGGGAGGAGTGGTCCAGATACAAAGGACCGGGGACCTGAGTAGGCCTAGCATGCTCAAAACCAAAACATAGAAACAAGGTCAGTGTGGCCATGGTTACTGAGTGAGGGGCTGGCTGGAAATAAAGTTCAAGCCATGGTGGGCAGGAATGGAGGATGGGTTATATAGATCTTCTTCCATCAGGAGCCGGAGAGGCGTTGGTTGTTACTCTGAGAGAGAAGGGGAGACACAGGAGGAATTTGAGCCCTCCCAGGTGCTCTGCGTGAGCCACAGGTAAGCAGCAAGGCTGGAGGAGCAGACTGTTTAAGACTTTTGCTATAAGGCACATGAAAGATAACGGTGATTTGGACCAGACACATTGTGGTGGGAACATAGAAGTAGTTGGATTCTGTATGAATTGCTGTTAGAGCAAATGGGGATCATGAGAACAATAAAGAATTGAAAATAACTCAGAGGTTTTTGTCCTGGGCATCTGAAAAGGTGGGAAAAGCTATACTAGAGCAGTTAACTTGGCCGTGAAAGATAAAACAGAGCCCAGTTTTTTTCCAATTAAAAATAAAAAGCAGCTCAGTTTTGTACATGATCAGCTTGAAAACTCTTAGATATCAATCAGGTAGAGGTGAAGACAGTTGGCAATAGGGGTTTGAACTTAATGGGGAAGATGAGAGATGGAGACATATGTTTGGAAAGACATATCAGAATATAGAGTCTATTCAAAGCAATGAAACTGTGAGATCCACAGCAGAGTTGTGGATTAACAACTGAGATAGAGAAGAAAAGGAGAGCCAGAACTAAACTCTCTGACATTTAAAAGCTTAGAGGTCTGAAAGATGAGGAAGAACAAGTAAAGGGGACTGAGGACAACCAACCAGGCAGGTAAGAAGATGATCAAAAGGGGATGGTGTCCAGAGGCTAAGGGAAGACATTTTCAAGAAGGAAGGAGTGATTTAAAAAACTCTTGTTTAGAGGACAAGCCAAATGAGGGCCGAGAATTGACCATTAGACATAGTACTATAGGGGTCACTGGGAAGCTTGTCATTTAGAGAAAGTTTTGTGGAGAAGATGGAAGAAAGCCTGCCTGTTGTGGGCTCAAGGAAGAATGTGAAGAGAGGAACTGGTCATGTTAAAACTTTATAGAGGATCTTGCTGGAAAGCAGTGTAGAAATTGAATACTAGCTTGGGGGAGAGAGAAAGGAGGCAGACGAGGGTGTCTGTGGCAATGGAAAAATTAAGAGGCAACAAAGTAATCTCTTGAGAGTCATCTTCTTATCTGTTCAGTTCAGTTCAGTCACTCAGTCATGTCCGACTCTTTGCGACCCCATGAATCGCAGCACGCCAGGCCTCCCGGTTCATCACCACCTCCCGGAGTTCACTCAGACTCATGTCCATCGAGTCAGTGATGCCATCCAGCCATCTCATCCTCTGTTGTCCCCTTCTCCTCGTGCCCCCAATCACTCCCAGCATCAGAGTCTTTTCTAATGAGTTAACTCTTCACATGAGGTGGCCAAAGTACTGGAGTTTCAGCTTTAGCATCATTCCTTCCAAAGAAATCCCAGGGTTGATCTCCTTCAGAATGGACTGGTTGGATCTCCTTGCAGGCCAAGGGACTCTCAAGAGTCTTCTCCAACACCACAGTTCAAAAGCATCAATTCTTCGGTGCTCTGCCTTCTTCACAGTCCAACTCTCACATCCATACATGACTACTGGAAAAACCATAGCCTTGACTAGACGGACCTTTGTTGGCAAAGTAATGTCTCTACTTTTGAATATGCTATCTAGGTTGGTCATAACTTTTCTTCCAAGGAGTAAGTGTCTTTTAATTTCTGCATTAATTAATGGCTGCAGTCACCATCTGCAGTGATTTTGGAGCCCCTAAAAATAAAGTCTGACACTGTTTCCACTGTTTCCCATCTATTTCCCATGAAGTGATGGGACCAGATGCCATGTTCTTAGTTTTCTGAATGTTCAGCTTTAAGCCTATATGCAGATGACACCACCCTTATGGCAGAAAGTGAAGAGGAACTAAAAAGCCTCTTGATGACAGTGAAAGAGGAGAGCGAAAAAGTTGGCTTAAAGCTCAACATTCAGAAAACGAAGATCATGGCATTCGGTCCCATCACTTCATGGGAAATAAATGGGCAAACAGTGGAAACAGTGTCAGACTTTATATTCTGGGCTCCAGAATCACTGCAGATGGTGACTGCAGCCATGAAATTAAAACACGCTTACTCCTTGGAAGAAAAGTTATGACCAACCTAGACAGCATATTCAAAAGCAGAGATATTACTTTGCCAACAAAGGTCCCTCTAGTCAAGGCTATGGTTTTCCTGTGGTCATGTATGGATGTGAGAGTTTGACTGTGAAGAAGGCTGAGCACCGAAGAATTGATGCTTTTGAAGTGTGGTGTTGGAGAAGACTCTTGAGAGTCCCTTGGACTGCAAGGAGATCCAACCAGTCCATTCTGAAGGAGATCAGCCCTGGGATTTCTTTGGAAGGAATGATGCTGAAGCTGAAACTCCAGTACTTTGGCCACCTCATGTGAAGAGCTGACTCATTAGAAAAAACTCTGATGCTGGGAGGGATTGGGGGCAGGAGGAGAAGGGGACGACAGAGGATGAGATGGCTGGATGGCATCACTGACTCGATAGACGTGAGTCTGAGTGAACTCCGGGAGATGGTGATGAACCGGGAGGCCTGGCGTGCTGCGATTCATGGGGTCGCAAAGAGTCGGACACGACTGAGCGACTGAACTCAACTGAACTCTTATCTGTAAAGAGTCATAATAATTCCCACTTCCAGGAGGCAACTGAGGGAGATAATGATCAGGTGTTGGAAAGCAGTTCGCCCTCAGTCAATGGCAGTGCCACCTGCATTCCTGAGAAATCGTGATGCACACAAGGCTGGCCCCTGTGCGGGAGTTTACCTCTCCTGCCTCGAGGCCTGGCACAGAAGAAGGTCTGCAAAAGCTGGCCCTGCCCTTTCAGTTCTTCAGTGCTGCAGAAAGGATGCCACCTGTCTTAGTGAGGATGGGGGCCGTCCCTACCCTGTACAGTAGCTGGCACATGCTTTCTCATAGTGAAGAAGGTGGGAAGGGATCTTGGGGAAGCTGGAAACTCCCAAGGTGTGAGACACACGGCTGAAGTCACCTCACTTGGCCAGCTCACATGTGACATAGGTGGAAGTCGCAGTGGCATTTCACACTGCGTTCACTCCAGAAATTAATTCCTCCTTATCAAGAGGGAGTGATTGGCAGAACAAAGAATGCGTGTCTGCAGATGCTGGCGGTAGGGTGGGTGCCTATCACAACGCGAAAGGGGCGAACACTTCTGAACAGGACGTGTGCGCACGGTATGAATGGAATAGAGCTGAGCGAGTGTGGCGACGCGCAGGGCAGAGCCGGACGCGCCCCAGCGGCCGGGGGCCTCCCGAGGGAACGTCTGCTCGTGATGCGGGAGCGCCCGCCGAGGAGCCTCCTTATCCCCACCCACCTCCCGAACGCCGGCAGTCAGTGGTGCATATAGACATATTTCTGGGAGCTGTCCATGAGCTCATCGCTTTCCCGGCGATAGCAGCAGCAGCAGCAGCAGCAGCACCAACAGCAGCGAGGGAAGCAGCCGCATTTCTCCCGGCGCCGGTAGAATAAGCCCCGCCGCTCGCACATCCAGACACACGCGCGGCGAGCGGCGCCGGGAAGCAGCAGCCGCCGACCCAGCCCCGCGGCCGAGGTCGCGCCCGGCCCCGCCCGCCATGGCCCCGAGTCTCCCGGCCGGGAGGTAGGTGCGCGCGGGCAGGGGGCGACAGGCTCCGGCCAGGACTCCCGGCCGGGCGGGACCAGCTCCGGGGGCGGCCGCCCCTGGCACTCGGCGGCGGAGCGGCCGGGCGGGGCCGCGGGCGCGGCGGAGGAGCCTCCCGGCCCGCCTGGGGCCGCGGGCTGCAGGCCCGGCGCTGAGAAGCCGCGGGAGACGCGAGAGAGCCGGGCGTGACAGCAGGAGGAAGCCGGAGCACCGGGAAGATGGCTTCTCCCACCTCCCCGGCCCCGGAAGGCGGGGCCTCCACCCCGCCGAACCCGCCGCGGATTCGTCAGGTGGGTGCACGGGGCGCGGGGAGGGGCGCCGGCACCCCATTGTCCTCGCCTCCCCCGAGGGCGAGGTCCTCGCCCCCGGGTGCAGAGGCTGACCGGCGGGACGGACCCTGGCGGACCTGGCCGCGTCGCCTGGCCCAGGACCTTTCCTGGAATCCCCTCCCCTCAGTCTCGCTTCACGCACATAGAAACAGGCACAGAAACACACACGCGCTCTTAGAAAAACGCTTTCTCCAAAAGCAGGCGTGTAACTTCTGCGCACACATACATGCATGAGCAGGCTCAAAAGACACCCCACAAACTCATCCCCCCGTCGCGCACAGAGGCACACGCCCAGCTATCACATGACCCACTGCGGCGCTACACCAGGAAAAAGGAGCCCGTGGTGCCCTGATGGGGGACATCTACCCTAGACCCTCATCCCCTTGACGACCTTGAGAGGGACGGCTGGCAGCATTCACCTCCCGCCCTCGGGAGAGGAGTAACCGTGTCTGGAGGTTGCTTACCAGTTCTCAACTTTCAGAGAGAGCTACACCCAACAATTGCAGCCCTGTATTAGACCTTAGTACTAGAAAGAAAACATGTGTTCCTGTTCTCCCGACGTCTGCAGAGACACAGTTTTTCCCCAGCAGTGCAAGGGGAGGGCGGGCGGTGATGCACATGTCTTTGGCTGTCTGAATAAGCCCTGTTTTCTGTTTATATGGTAATATTAAAACATGAGAGTACTCCATCTGGTTGTGATCTGTGATTCGGTATCTGAAAGAGCTCTTTTTTCCTCCTCCTTTTTGTGCTACTATTGCATTGTCAGGAGCTATAGCATTAGCACTTTCGGTTATCGCAGTAGTAACACAAGTGTCAGTGTGCCCTGCGCAGGGTAGTGTATGAGTGTGACAATATGATCCCCTGACTGCCATAGGCAACCTCTTTACCAAAGATAATTGAACTCCTGTTGAGAAATAGGATAAAATTGGATAATGGAGCAGGAAGATCATGTCAAACAGAATGGTTTTTCTCCAAGCTGTGGGGAAATTTTGAAGAACCCAGAAGCTTTAGAATTTATGACATAACAGTAAAATTTGGTTGACACTTAAGAAGGTCTTTGCCATATTTGAATTTTAATGTGTATTGATAATGTTATTTTAGGGATAACCTTTGTTTATGTGCATTTTTAATGTAATGACTAAAAAAAAATCAATGTGTACTTTTTTTTAAATGGCCCTCTATGTCTCAATGAAATTGTTAGGGTTTTAAATGCTTATAGAATCCAAGACTCTAATTTTGTGACAATACGTTTTTAATTGCACTTGGAGCTGTTTTATTTCCCCTGAAAAACTGGTAGCTGACATCATTACACCTATATTTGTGATATTTAGACATCTAAAAATGAAGACAAAATTACTATTTGCAATAGAAAAAAAAATCATATCCTACAGGAAAAATAATTTTCATTCCTATTTGGCTAATATGTATGTATATATGTGTGCATAGTTATATAAGCATTGAGGAAGTAAAATATGTTAGTAGAATATTTATGTTAGTAAAATATTTTAGTAGAATGTAAATACTCATAGGACTCTCTCTGAAGTCGGATTCTATATTTAGGATAATTCTGCTGATTTAAGAAATAGTATTTGAAAATAGCTACTAGAAAAAATTTGCATGAAAGGTCATTGATGTTTTGCAGAGTAGATACTTTACTTAGAGGACGTCCTAATTAGAAGCTGTGTAAATGACATCATGCTGCAACATACAAGTAATTGATATCGTCTGTTTAGCCTTTCATTTATATGACCTTACAGAGGCACTTTTTTAGTGATTGGTGCATTAATTTGCATAGGATGTAGAAATGGGTTGCTGGAGTTATTGGTCATCTTGATCTCCCTGATTCATTCAGGCAGGTGGAATGGAAGTACTGACAACATCTGACTGCAGCATTACCACTTTCCTGCAAGTGATTTTGAGCAAAGCAGAAATTAAACAAACAGAAGGAATAACAGTGTTTTCCTGCGAAGCAGTGAAATATTTTAGTTTCCAGTTCTAGTGTATTTTCATTATGTCACTGTTTCCCCGACATGTTTCTCCTTGTTCTTTAGTATTCTTTTTCCCAATCAGTTCTGGACTGAATCGGAATTAAAATAAAATCTGAATTCTTTTCCTCTTTTTAAACCACAATTGACAGAAAAAGTGTTATTGAAAGAACAGAAAAGTCCAAAGGCGAAGGATTTTAATGAAATACATAGCATGGGTTTTAGCAACAGATAAACTTATTGGTCATCATTGCAATTATATAATAGAAACATTTTTTATTTTTAAAAAATTTATTTATTCATGTTATTATTTTTGGCTGTGCTGGGTCTTTATTGCTGTGCAGGCTTTTTTCTGTTTGCAGTGAGCAGGGGCTGCTCTCTAGGTGTGGTGTGCAGGCGTCTCATTGCAGGGGCTTCTCTCATGGAGCTGGGCTTCAGTAGCTGCTGCTCCCTGGCTGTGGAGCACAGGCTCAGAGTTGTTGCACAAGGGTGTAGTGGGCCTGCGGCATGTGGGGTCTTCCTGGGCTAGGGACTGAACCTGTGTCTCCTAGCCACCAGGGAAGCCCCTAGAAATATATTTTAGAAAGGCTTTCAGTAAGTATATATATCTTGTAAATATGCATATTTAACTACTAATTTAAATGACAATATGCTATGTGAAGACTCATTTATTCAAGTTATTCAGTACAAAGTAATGTTTCATATCCTAAAGATAAAGAAATGAAAAAGATAAAAATCTTATCCATTAGGAGGTGTAGGTGTTTTTAATGAGGATAAGCATTAAAGTAATTGAAATTTGAATTGCCTATGGGGGCCTTTCCACATTATTTAAAAATGTATTTGTCAGCTTTTTGTTTTGATCATTCTTCTAATAGTGAGTCTAATTCCTAAACTTGCATATACCTAAAAAGTCATTGTATGACTGAATTAATGTTTACATACATTTGATATATAATATATTTCATTCTCTTTTAATTACTTAATCTGTTATTAGAATGACATATTGAACAGTATATATTATTTTTACAACTTGATCTTTTAGGCAATTTTTCTTTTCTTTTTTTAGCTTTTGGAAAATGCTGTTGTAGCATGAAATAGCTGGAAGAGTCCAGTGCCTTTGCATATGCAGTTAAAATCCAGGTTTCCAAAAATGAGCCGATCAAGGGAGAATGACCTTTATCTTCATTCTATCCATAACTATCGTGTTAAGGGAAAGAAAAATTTATTAATATGCTCTGTCTCCTCAGGCTCCTAAGATAATAGATATTTATTTTTTCCTCTTTCAAGAGGTTATATTTTGTTTATTTTCTATACAAGATAACTATAGTACAGAAGTTTCACTAGTTTTTTAAAACATTTAAGTCAAATTAGTTACCAAACTACAAATTTCCTGGATTTCATTTTGTATTTATTCTTTATCCATTTTCTGAACGTAAAAGAAAAATTAAGAAATGATAGTTTTGCAACTAAGTTTTGAAATAGTTTGTCTACATATATTACATACTTCAAGAGATCCGTATGATTTCTATGGCTATTGCCAGAAAATTTAAATCAGTTAATTACATGAGTATTGATTAAGATCTTGAGTTAAGATACTTAGCTAATATCTTTCTGGGCCTTATCATCTTTCTGATGAGCTATGATGAAAAATGAAGAGTCCGACTCTTTGTAACCCCATAGACTGTATAGTCCATGATATTCTCCATACTGGAGTGGGTAGCTTTTCTGTGGGTAGATCTCCAGGGGATCTTCCCAACCCAAGGATCAAACCCAGGTCTCCCGCACTACAGGTGGATTCTTTACCAGTTGAGCCACAAGGGAAGCCCCATGAGCTATGATAGGAGTATCCAAAGCATTGATTACTTTGAGAATTGGAGAGCTATAAGACATCCTTTTTAATTGGTGCCAGTAAAATTTAGTGTCCTTTTCTTGTTTCTTGATCAATCCTTTTCCAAGATCTGTGGGTATTAGTGTTATTTCATTTCTGGCAGCAAACCAGTGTTCATTCTTTCTTTGCTGTAGAAACTCAGAGACATCCCAGATGGTAATAATAAAATATTTACAATGGGCAGGTGTGATGCCAAGCAAGGCACAGTTTTCCCAACAGTCCTGTGAAGGAGATGTTATTATTATTCCCATTTTCCAGATGAGAAGTGTGGGTTTAGAGAAACTAACCTACATCCTCAAAGTCATAGCTAGAAAGTTGCAACTATGCAACGTGGGCATTTAAAACTTGGTCTTGATGCCTTATTTCACACTCACTATTGTTTTTTGGTCTTCTAATTTGTGACTATTGGGGGAGATCTTAGTACCCTTGCTCCTTTGAGCCATGTGTAACTGTTCTCAGGAATTCTCCTTTAGTTTGCCTTAACTGTAGGATTTACAACAGAATTGAAATAATTTTCATTATATCACTTCATCAAATGAGAATGACTTGAATTCCCTTTCTACTTCTGTATTCTTTAAGATAGCATTTCTCCAGCTTCATGGTTGCTAAGAGGAGAAACTAAGGCGCTCATTTAGCTCTTGTTTTCCCTGATGTGAAGTGTTAGTCACTCAGTTGTGTCCAACTCTTTGTAACCCCCGTGGACTGTAGCCCATCAGGCTCTTCTGATCCATGGAATTCTCCAGGCAAGAATACTGGAGTGGGTTGCCATTCCCTTCTCCAGCGGATCTTCCTGACCCAGGGCTCAAACCCAGGTCTTGTGCATTGCAGGCAGATTCTTTACCATCTGAGCCACCAGGGAAGCCCTGGTTTTCTCTGCGTGCTCCTCAGTTATTCCTGCTCTTTCCATGTTGCTCCTGAGTATGAGCTGAGATAATAATTAATTTTGAGAATGAGTTGAATTAATGGAGAGGCTTCTTATTCAGGAATAAATAAATAGTCGGCTTTCATTTTCAAGGTTTTTAAGTTTCTTCCAGTATTAATTCTATTCTTTGTTTATGCTTGTTAAAGTAAGTTATAGTTTTGAATTTTCTTTTTATGTAAAGTATTTGAGTTACAAAAAGAGGATTCATTCCTTTAGATGGTGAAAGGATGAGAGAGAAAAGCAATACGTGAATATAGTGATTCATTGATATAATTGGTTTCAATCTTTGATTTTTTTAGTTTACATACAATAAAATTCACTTTTTTATATTTTTGATAAATTTTGACAGAATCTTAGAGTTGTGTATCTTATCAGTACAATCCAAGTATGGTACAGTTCTAGCTCCTGGAAACTTCCCTTGTGCTTATGCCATTGGAGTCAAACAAATCCTCCTACCTCCAGCCTCTGGCAGCCAGTAAGCTGTCCTGTATCCCTATATTTTTGCCTTTCTCAGACTGCTATATACACGGAATCATTCAGAGCATTACCCTTTGAAACTGTTTTTTTTTTTTTTTTTCTACTCAACGTAGTGTCCTTAATAGCTATCTAACTTCTTGCATCTGTCAATATTTTGTTCCTTTTTATTTGAGTCGTATTTCACTGTGTGAGTGTTTAGCCATTTAGAAAAAGGACATTTGGGTTGTTTCCAGGTTGGGGCAATTTTGAATAAAGTAGCTATTAAATATTTGTGTAGAGGTTGTAAACATAGATTTTTCACTTCGCTTCGATGTATACCGAGGAGTAGGATTGCTGGACCATGTAGTAAATATCTGTATAACTTCATAAGAAACTGCCAGACTGTTTTCCAAAGTGGCTATACCGCTTTTGCCTTCCTTCCAAGGATGAGTGGGAGTTTCTATTGCTCCAAGTCTGGTAAGGCCTTTCCCCGCCTTGTTTTAGTCATGCTAATGGATCCACTGAGGCATTTCATTGTGATTTTAATTTGTATTTCTCTAATAACAAAGATGTTCAGTGCTTTTGGCAACATTTTCTTTGTTGAGGTGTCCATATATTTTGGCCATCTTTTAAATTGAGTTGTTGTTTTCCTTTTATTGAGAGAGTTTTTTTAATATATTCTGGAGACAAGCTCTTTGTTAGATATATGACTTGATATTTTGTCTTTGTCTATTTCTTCTCTTTTAATTCTCTTTCTGGTGTTTTTCTCGAGCAAGGTTTTTTTTTTTTTTTTTGATCAAATCCAGTTACCAGTTTTGTCTTTAATGAGTGGTCCTTTTGTTGTATCTAAGAAATCTTTCTCTAATCCAAAGTCACAAAGATTTTCTCCTATTTTTTAAAAAATCCTATCATTTTGACATTTGTTTGTCAGTCACTTTGAGCTGATTTTTGCAATGTGTCATTCAAGGGTTCTTTTTTTTTTTTGTCATGCCATGTGGCACTTGGGATCTTATTTTCCCTATCAGGATTTGAAGTTGTACCCCCAGCATTGGGAGAACCACTGGACCTCCAAGGAAGCCTCCCAATAATTCTTTTTCTTTTTTTCTTTTCATTACAGATTAAGTTTTTATTGTGGATTAAGAGATTTTGTTATTTTGTTGTTTAGTCATTAAGTCTTATCTGAGTCTTTGTGACCCCATGGACTGTAGCCCGCCAGGCTCCTCTGTCCATGGGATTTTCCAGGCAAGAATACTGGAGCCAGTAATTCTTAAAATCACTTAAATGACCAGACTTCCCTGGCAGTCCAGTGGTTAAGAAGCCACCTGCCAATGCAGGACACACAGGTTGGATCCCTGGTCTGGGAAGATTCCATGTGCCATAGAGCAGCTAAGGCCATGTGCCGCAGCTACTGAGCCCTGGCTCTAGAGCTGGTGTTCTGCAGCGACTGAAGCCCACACACCTAGAGCCCGCATTCTGCCTCAACAAGAGAGGCCACCTAAATGAGAATCCCATACGTCACAAGAAGAGGCGCTCCTGCTTGCTGCAACTAGAGAAAGCCCGCTTGCAGCAACAAGGACCCAGCACAGCCAAACCAAGAAATCACTTAATGACCTGTATATGTAGCAACTTGCAAAGCAGATAATCCGTATTTTAGATTTCAGATTAGTTAAGTGGATGCACAAACAGTATAAATAGTTATTTCAGGATTATCTGGCAAAAAAAGGCAGGCTGAACAGTGCATTAGTTAATTATTTGCTCTTTATCCAGTGAAAAGATACTGTATTTTAAACAAGAGATCAATCAATCACATTTTCAATTTTAACTATCCTTTGGTGGAAGGTTACTAATAATGTAACTCTCCTTTACATTTTCACTTGGATATAGAAAGTATATACTTGGATATATAAAAAGTAGCTCTTAAAATGAGAAATTTATTTTCAATTGTCACTTATAGGATATACCTTAGTAGCCATTTAAAGAGATAACTTCCTCAGATTTTTCAAAAGAAAAGCCATTGTTCTATAAAATTAGCTGTAGTTCATTTGGAAAATTCTTCCTAAAAAGGATGTTAGGTCTGTCCCTGCTGTCCAAAATCTTACAGTCCTCTATAAGAAGATATCAAGCAGTTACATAGCTTGCTATAATACATATAGAATATGGTAAGTATAATAATAGAGTACAAAATACTATGGGAGGAAGATAAAAGAAGTTCATTTTGGTTAGAGGAAATCATATTAGGTTTGGTGGAACAGTTGAAATCTGAATTGAATAGTGAAGAATGGATTTCATTTTGACAGGTAGGGATTAGATAAAAAGCATTTTGGATCCAGAATAAACAGCAAGAAGAGACACATAGAGATGGAAAAATATTAGAGGGCAGGCGGAATGGTTAGTAATCAATCCCGATTGGCTACAGAGTGGGAGACAAGGAGTGATTCAGTTCAGTTCAGTTCAGTCGCTCAGTTGTGTCTGACTCTTTGCGACCCCATGAATCGCAGCACGCCAGGCCTCCCTGTCCATCACCAACTCCCAGAGTTCACTCAGACTCATGTCCATCGAGTCAGTGATGCCATCCAGCCATCTTATCCTCTGTTGTCCTCTTCTCCTCCTGACCCCAATCCCTCCCAGCATCAGAGTCTTTTCCAATGAGTCAACTCTTCGCATGAGGTGGCCAAAGTACTGGAGTTTCAGCTTTAGCATCATTCCTTCCAAAGAAAGCCCAGGGTTGATCTCCTTCAGAATGGACTGGTTGGATCTCCTTGCAGTCCAAGGGACTCTCAAGAGTCTTCTCCAACACCACACTTCAAAAGCATCAATTCTTTGGTGCTCTGCCTTCTTCACAGTCCAACTCTCACATCCATACATGACCACTGGAGAAACCATAGCCTTGACTAGACGGACCTTAGTCGGTAAAGTAATGTCTCTGCTTTTTAAAATGCTGTCTAGGTTGGTCATAACTTTCCTTCCAAGGAGTAAGCGTGTTTTAATTTCATGGCTGCAGTCACCATCTGCAGTGATTTTGGAGCCCCCCAAAATAAAGTCTGACACTGTTTCCACTGTTTCCCTATCTATTTGCCATGAAGTGATGGGACCGGATTCCATGATCTTCGTTTTCTGAATGTTGAGCTTTAAGCCAACTTTTTCACTCTCCACTTTAACTTTCATCAAGAGGCTTTTTAGGTCCTCTTCATTTTCTGCCATAAGGATGGTGTCATCTCCATATCTGAGGTTATTGATATTTCTCCCAGCAATCTTGATTTCAGCTTGTGCTTCTTCCAGTTCAGCATTTCTCATGATGTACTCTGCATAGAAGTTAAATAAGCAGGGTGACAATATACAGCCTTGATGGACTCCTTTTCCTATTTGGAACCAGTCTGTTGTTCCATGTCCAGTTCTAACTGTTGCTGCCTGACCTGCATACAGATTTCTCAAGAGGCAGGTCAGGTGGTCTGGTATTCCCATGTCTCTCAGAATTTTTCACAGTTTATTGTGATCCACACAGTCAAAGGCTTTGGCATAGTCAATAAAGCAGAAATAGATATTTTTCTGGAACTCTCTTGCCTTTTCCATGATCCAGCAGATGTTGGCAATTTGATCTCTGGTTCCTCTGCCTTTCCTAAAACCAGCTTGAACATCAGGAAGTTCACGGTTCACGTATTGCTGAAGCCTGGCTTGGAGAATTTTGAGCATTACTTTACTAGCATGTGAGATGACTGCAAGTGTGTGGTAGTTTGAGCATTCTTTGGCATTGCCTTTCTTTGGAATTGGAATGAAAACTGACCTTTTCCAGTCCTGTGGCCACTGCTAAGTTTTCCAAATTTGCTGGCATATTGAGTACAGCACTTCCACAGCATCATCTTTCAGGATTTGAAACAGCTCAACTGGAATTCCATCACCTCCACTAGTTTTGTTCATAGCGATGCTTTCCAAGGCCCACTTGACTTCACACTCCAGGATGTCTGGCTCTAGATTAGTGATCACACCATCATGATTATCTGGGTCGTGAAGATCTTTTTTTGTACAGTTCTTCTGTGTATTCTTGCCACCTCTTCTTAATATCTTCTGCTTCTGTTAGGTCCATACCATTTCTGTCCTTTATCGAGCCCATCTTTACATGAAATGTTCCCTTGGTATCTCTAATTTTCTTGAAGAGATCTCTAGTCTTTCCCATTCTGTTGTTTTCCTCTATTTCTTTGCATGATCGCTGAAGAAGGCTTTCTTATCTCTTCTTGCTATTCTCTGGAACTCTGCATTCAGATGCTTATATCTTTCCTTTTCTCCTTTGCTTTTCACCTCTCTTCTTGTCACAGCTATTTGTAAGGCCTCCCCAGACAGCCATTTTGCTTTTTTGCATTTCTTTTCCATGGAGATGGTCTTGATCCCTGTCTCCTGTACAGTGTCATGAACCTCGTTCCACAGTTCATCAGGCACTCTCTCTATCAGATCTTGTCCCTTAAATCTATTTCTCACTTCCACTGTATAGTCATAAGGGATTTGATTTAGGTCATACCTGAATGGTCTAGCGGTTTTCCCTACTTTCTTCAATTTGAGTCTTAATTTGGTAATAAGGAGTTCATGATCTGAGCCACAGTCAGCTCCCGGTCTTGTTTTTGTTGACTTCTCGTCTTTGGCTGCAAAGAATATAATCAGTCTGATTTCATTGTTGACCATCTGGTGATGTCCATGTGTAGAGTCTTCTCTTGTGTTGTTGAAAGAGGGTGTTTGCTATGACCAGTGCATTTTCTTGGCAAAACTCTATTAGTCTTTGCCCTGCTTCATTCCGCATTCCAAGGCCAAATTTGCCTGTTACTCCAGGTGTTTCTTGACTTCCTACTTTAGCATTCCAGTCCCCTATAATGAAAAGGACATCTTTTTTGGGTGTTAGTTCTAAAAGGTCTTGTAGGTCCTCATAGAACCGACTGGAGAGAAAATTGGTATGATATCATGGAGAGTCTTCAGTTTACCTGAGTTCGGTCTTTATTCTTTGGAATATGAGTACTCTTGCTAGGGTTTGGCTTTATTGTCCACCTCTCTCTCATCCCCAGATAAAAGCTACCTTCAAGTAAAATTATCATCTTCATTATCACCTAATCATGGATATGCCATATTTTCACAATCTTGTGAATAAAAGTTAGTTTAGGAAACATTGCTGTTTTCATCTATTTTGTAACATAAAATCTAAGGAAAACAATAGGTTTACTCTCTGCACAGATACCTTCATGCCAAGCTCCCTTAGACTCTCTGTGTTTTTTGATCAGATTGCCTTTTCTTGAACAAAAAATGTTGGAGCTTTTGCTACATGTTGGGATTTTAGTTGAGGGACTAATTTATTTCAAAGGCTAAACAATAATAAATTTAAAATTATAGCTGTCACTGAGATGCTTTTGTGGAAACGTAACTTATAGAACACTCAGGAAAAAAATGAGCATTTTAGTCATTGTTACTTATCTGGTTTGTCTCATTTGAGTACCAGAATCTTGACTAATGTCTGAGAATTACACTAGGTATTTTTTTGTAACAATGCTTGCAAAAAGTTCTTCAGGACTTTACAAAGGTAATGAAAGAATACATAGGTAATAATGAAACTCACAAGATAGAATGAAAATTGCCTGTATTTGCAGATACAATAAGTTAAGCATATCCTTGCAGTTATTAATATTCTTCAGTGGGGTTTCATATGAAGTTCTGTGCTTCTTCAGTATCTCTCAGTCCTGTCTGGATTTCCCTTCTTCCAGATAGAGCCTGATCACATTCTGAATCCCATATCTTTCCCTGTAGTGTTTGTGCTATGGTGGATAAATTCTTTAAGGTCATTATCATTACCTGTACGTTAATGTCATTTGATGCTGTATTTAATCTGGAAATTGTTAATTAATTTTATTAAAAATTAATTTAAATGTTATTCAAAGTACTAAGTTTTATCCTATGATTTGTGGACTATTTTGCCACTGTCACTTTATAAATCTTCTACCGTTATATATCTATTATCCTGTTAATGATAGGTCTCCAATCAGGGTCTTTTGTCTTGAGAACGTGTATTTGGCCATGATCACCATTTGGGGAGCTGTGGGTGATGGGAAGGTTATTTTAAGTTATAGCTTACCTTACTAGGTCATTTCTGGATGAGAGTTCAAGCTCAAAACAGACCTCACTGGGCAGAATGATGGTACTTCCAATATCACACACGACCAGAAGCAGAGTCTGTGGGGATGTGCTCAAGTTTGGGGAATGGAAGCCCAGCAGTAAATCAAAGATGTGATCATGCTCAGTGAGACTGGTATCTCACAGCTGAAAAAAATCAGAGGAAATATCAAGATCTGAGTTCTTGGCAAGTGCTTCATCTGGATTTTATTTTTTTCTTTTAATGGAAATGAAACATTCTTTTATTTTACCTGAGAAGGTCTGAAAACAGGTTTGTTCTTTTAAATGCTTTATTTCACATAGGCTGAAGTAGTAATAAATCTCCTCAAATCTTCTGCACTATATTTGTTTATTATTTAGTTCTAATTTTTTGGCTGTACTGCATGGCATGTAGGATCTTGGTTGCCTGAACAGGATTGAACCCGCATGCCCTGCAGTGGAATCGTACACTATCTTTATATTTAAGTTATATCTCAACACACTTTTCCTTTGTAATAGATGGTAGCTTGCCAACCGCTTAGTATTAAAAATCAAACTCCAGGAAATGCAATTTTTCAAATCCGTTAACTTTTACTCAGCTCTTATGGTAATAAATGTAGCAGGATCACGTCATTTTTCTGCAGTGTATGATCTAATATATTGCATTTATCTGACCTTTTTTCTGACTGTCCTAAGGATAGGCTTATAAAACTGAAAGAAATCATCCCACAGATTTTATGAATACTGTGTTTCTCTTTTGATGTCCATCTTTGCTTTAATATCATAAGGTTATTTTACCCTAGTTTATTTTGGGATCAGGCAAGTCAAATAAACCTTTTCTGGAACTGGATTTAACTTGGTTTAACCAATTTGCTGCCCCATGTACTGAGTGATAGTCATAAACACAAGCAAGAATATTAGATGCATGATTTTGTGATATTGCTTAAATTGTGTGAGCTTATAAATTTAAGAGTAACAGATATATGTAATGTAAATTTTATGGGCTAATCACTTTCATAATGCCAGTTTAAAAAGAAAATTATTTATTTTATACATTTGCACTATTGAGCTAAAAAATAATACTTGGTAAATCAGTATATTTAGTATTATTTACTATCCATGATGTTTATCAAGTATTTGTATAACTTTGTTAGTTCTCATAGATTCTATTTAGGTACCAGTGAATGTTTGCCTTAAGAAAACATGAATTTATAAATATAAATAGCTAAAATGTACAAGAGTAAGAGTAGACTAAATCAGAGTACTATTTGGATAAAAAACCTTGCATGTCAACTTAGAAAGTCCTATCTCTATTTTTGATAAAAGCTTAGATTATTGTATCAATGAATTAATTCTTTCATCTGAGTACAAAATGTTTTATTCATGAATGCCTCTTTTATAGCCATCTTCTTCAGTTATAAAAGAAAACCAAGAACACACCTCTACTTCTGAACATCGTATTTTCACGTATTCTTGCTTTCTTCCTATTTCAGAAGAATTATCCTGACTTCAGTCACACTCCTTTTGCTTATTCTAGGACTTGACTATGTCCAGGAGGTGTTTTTCTTTTTTCCCCAGTCTTTTTCATCTTTATTGTTATAGAGACTGGGTCAGGGATGAGCCTGATGGTGAGGTTAAGGAAACCCAACTGCTGTGGATAGAAGGATGCTTTAGTTGAGAATTTAGCAAACTGACAGGCATAATCCTTCTAGACTTCTTACAAGTATTGAGTCTGTTGAATTTTCTCTCGTTCCTGAAACTCTTCCTAATACGATTGTAGAGCTCCATTCATATGTTTATATTAACTCCTCTGGAGTAATGGTGTTCACACTTAACTGAGCCTGAGTGTGTGCTAAGCTCTGTGACAAGTACTCTACCTGTATTATCGCGTTTAATTCTCCCATCCATTGTATAAGGTAGGTGCAATAATTATCCCAATTTAAATTATCCCAGTAATCATGCCAATTTTTTTAAATTTATTTTTTATTTTACTTTACAATACTGTATTGGTTTTGCCATACATTGACATGAACCCGCCATGGGTGTACATGAGTTCCCAACCCTGAACCCCCCTCCCACCTCTCTCCCCATATCATCTTTCTGGGTCATCCCAGTGCACCAGCCCCAAGCATCCTGTTTCCTGTATTGAACCTAGACTGGCGATTCATTTCTTACATGATAGTATACATGTTTCAATGCCATTCTCCCAAATCATCCCACCCTCTCCCTCTTCCACAGAGTCCAAAAGTTCTATACATCTGTGTCTCTTTTGCTGTCTTGCATACAGAGTAATCATTACCATCTTTCTAAATTCCATATATATGTGTTAGTATACTGTACTGGTGGAGAAAGCAATGGCACCCCACTCCAGCACTCTTGCCTGGAAAATCCCATGGACAGAGGAGCTTGGTGGGCTACAGTCCATGGGGTTGCTAAGAGTTGGACACGACTAAGCGACTTCACTTTCACGTTTCACTTTCATGCACTGGAGAAGAAAATGGCAACCCATTCCAGTGTTCTTGCCTGGAGAATCTCAGGGACGGGGGAGCCTGGTGGGCTGCCGTCTATGGGGTCGCACAGAGTCGGACACGACTGAAGCGACTTAGCAGCAGTAGCAGCAGCATACTGTATTGGTGTTTTTCTTTCTGGCTTACTTCACTCTGTTTAATCGGCTCCAGTTTCATCCACCTCATTAGAACGGATTCAAATGTATTTTTTTAATGGCTGAGTAATACTCCATTGTGTATATGTACCACAGCTAATCATGCCGATTAAACTGAGGCTTAGTATTAATAGTTTGCTCAAGATCACACACTAAGTAAGTGGCAGAGTGAGGGATTCATACTCACATGTGTTAAGCAGAATGCTTGTCCTTAAACAGAGCCTGTGATACCACCTCTTCATGCCAGATGCCTTTGTAGTGACTGGAAAAAGAGAGGTGAAAACATTCAGCACTCATGGAACTTATGCTGTAGTTCTGTGGGAAACATGTTAACGGGAAAACAAACTAAACACTTGTTGTGTGGTCACTCAGTTGTGCCTGACTCTTTGTGACCCCATGGACTGTAGCACATGAGGCTTCCCTGTCCTTCACTATCTCCCAGAATTTGTTCAAACGCACGTCCATTGAGTCAATGATGCCATCCAACTATCTCATCCTGTGTTGTCCCCGTCTCCTCCTGCCGTCAATCTTTTCCAGAATCAGGGTCTTTTCCAATGAGTCAGTTCTTTGCGTCAGGTGCCCAAAGTATTGAAGCTTCAGCTTCAGCATCAATCCTTTCAATGAATATTCAGGACTGGTTTCCTTTAGGATTGACTGGTGTGATCTCCTTGCTGTCCGTGGGACTCTCAAGAGTCTTCTCCAACACCATAATTCAAAAAACATCAATTCTTTGGTGCTCAACCTTCTTTATGGTCCAGCTTTCACTTCCATACATCATGACTACTGGGAAAACCATAGCTTTGACCAGATGGACCTTTGTTGGCAAAGTCATGTCTCTGCTTTTCAATATGTTGTCTAGGTTTGTCATAGTTTTTCTTCCAAGGAGCAGGTGTCATTTAATTTCATAGCTGGAGTCACTGCCCACAGAGATTTTGGAGCCTAAGAAAGTCTGTAATTGTTTCCATTTTTTCCCCATCTATTTGCCATGAAGTGATGGTAAAGTGTCTATAACATGACTAAGATAGGGAGGGAATTCCAGGCAGAGGAAAAGGAGATGCAAAGGCATGGAGGTAGCAAGCATATTGAGTTTTGGGGAGTTATCCGCAGTCCTGAGTGGCTGGAACACGGTGTTTGGGGAAGGTCACAGGAGATGAGACTGGTGAGTCAGTCTGGAGCCAGATCATAAAAAGCTTTATTTATTATCATGACTGATTTGTTGTTTTCTGCCTTGTGTTTCCCCAGGCACTGCTTTACCATTCTGCTTCTTCACTTCCTTTTCCTTCCCTTGTTATCTAGATATTTGTGTCTCTCAGAGTTCTGCTTTCTATCTTTGAGTTTCTTCTTTTATGTATTTATACTTCTTGCCAGACCCAATCATCCAGCCCTATAGCCTGCACTGAAATTCTGACCTTTCTTCTATCTCTATTTTCCACCCACTCTTGAGTTAATATTTTCATCTGACCTCTGTAAACTTTCTCTGTAAACTTTTTATTCTTCCGATCCTTCAAACTTCAGTTCAGTTCAGTTCAGTCACTCAGTTGTGACTGACTCTTTGCAACCCCATGGACTGTTGTTTCATGTCCAGTTCTAACTGTTACTGCTTGACCTGCATACAGATTTGTCAGAAGGCAGGTCAGGTGGTCTGGTATTCCCATCTCTTTCAGAATTTTCCACAGTTTGTGGTGATGCACACAGTCAAAGGCTTTGGCATAGTCAATAAAGCAGAAGTACATGTTTTTCTGGAATTCTCTTGCTTTTTTGATGATCCATCAGATGTTGGCAATTTGATCTCTGGTTCCTCTGCCTTTTCTAAATCCAGCTTGAACACCTGGAAGTACATAGTTCACATACTGTTGAAGCCTGGCTTGGAGAATTTTGACCATTACTTTGCTAGTGTGTGAGATGAGTGCAATTGTGCGGTAGTTTGAGCATTCTTTGGCATTGCTTTTCTTTGGGTTTGGAATGAAAACGGACCTTTTCCACTCTGTGGCCACTGCTGAGTTTTCCAAATTTGCTGGCATACTGAGTGCAGCACTTTCATACCATCATCTTTTAGGATTTGAGATGACCTTCAAACTTAGTATATCTAAAAAGATATCACTGCTCCCCACTCCACAAAAAGTCTCACATATATGGACTAGATTGAAGGGAAAAACTAGAGGTTGGTTTTACAATGTATTTTTAATAATTAAGGTGTATCAGAGCACTTTACTATGCAATGAATGAGTCATATGTGTTGTCTAGAGATTATGTTGGCAAATGGAAAAACCATTATGTTCTGGGAAAGGACTTAACATTTGGCTATGACTATTTGTGAGAGATGAAGTATATAACATGTCCCTGATTAAGAAGTCTTGCCTCCCTGTTGTTTTTGTGGAAAGTTATGTAGCATTATCTCATATTTTTAAAAATCCTCTACTGTACCTGCACCAACTTTGTGGGTTCCTTTTACTGTCTTTTTTTTCAGTTCAAAAGCCCATGCCCCCAAGCCACTCTGAAGGTTAGGTTACATGGAAGGTATGATAGGAGAAGGATGCTGAGGAAAGGATAGGAAGGAAGATGAAGAGTGCCCTTGGCCTCTTCAAATTGAGTTTGCTGTTGAGATGAAGGCAGTAGAGATTCCTGCATCATCTTGGAGCAGACTAGGAGGTTGGCTGCTCTGAGGAAGGCAGTGTCATTGTTTCAGTGAATCACCTGGGATCCCACTAGTCTAAAGTCATGGCATCTAGAGTGATTTAAATGAGTTTCTCCTAGAAGAGAAGTAAAAGCGTCAGAGAGGGAATATGCATATCTTGCATGCGTTATTATTGGACTTCATTGGTTGTGCAGTCTCATAAAGGGTTTATTAACTTTTTAATTTTTTTTTTTTTTAGCTTATTTTGGCTGCACCAGGTCTTCGTCGCTTCCCCTGGGCTTTCTCTAGTTGTAGCACGCAGGCTTCTTCCTGTGATGCTTCTCATATTGCGGAGCACAGGCTCTGGAGTGTAGGTGCTCAGTTGGCTCACAGCAATGTGGAGTCTTCCGGGATGAGGGATCAAACCCGTGTCCCCTGCAGTGGCAGGGGGATCCTTAACCACTAGACCATTAGGGAAATCCTGTTTCATTCATTAGCTTTTATGTCCACCCATTCCTGTATCTGCAGACATATTGTTTGAATGATTTTTAACTCAGTTCAGTTCAGTTACTCAGTCGTGTCTGACTCTTTGCGACCCCATGAATCGCAGCACGCCAGGCCTCCCTGTCCATCACCATCTCCCGGAGTTCACTCAGACTCATGTCCATTGAGTCAGTGATGCCATCCAGCCATCTCGTCCTCTGTCGTCCCCTTCTCCTCCTGCCCCCAATCCCTCCCAGCGTCAGAGTCTTTTCCAATGAGTCAACTCTTCGCATGAGGTGGCTAAAGTACTGGAGTTTCAGCTTCAGCATCATTCCCTTCAAAGAAATCCCAGGGCTGATCTTCCAAATGGACTGATTGGATCTCCCTGCAGTCCAAGGGACTCGCAAGAGTCTTCTCCAACACCACAGTTCAAAAGCATCAATTCTTTGGCGCTCAGCTTTCTTCACAGTCCAAGTCTCACATCCATACATGACCACTGGAAAAACCACAGCCTTGACTAGATGGACCTTTGTTGGCAAAGTAATGTCTCTGCTTTTCAATATGCTATCTAGGTTGGTTATAACTTTCCTTCCAAGGAGTAAGCGTCTTTTAATTTCATGGCTGCAGTCAGCATCTGCAGTGATACCCCCATTCTGTATGCTGTAAATTGCTTCAAAGCTGGCAGGGACAGTTCCTGCAAACAGAATGTCATTGCACTATAGCTTCTATTTGGTCTTCAACTCTCTCTCTTTTTAAATCCTTTAAAATTTATTTTTAATTGGAGGATGATTGCTTTACAATCTTGTGTTGGTTTCTGCTGTATAGCAGTGTTAATCAGCTATAAGTATACATAAATACCTTCCCTCTTGAGCCTCCCTCCCACCCCACCCTACATTCCACCCCTCTAGGTTTCAGCTCTGTTTAACTCACTCTTACTTCTGGTTCCCAAAGCTTATAAATTTGAATCGCCTAACAGTCTCTCTCTCTCTTTCTTTGCAAATGATGAAGTTCAGTTCAGTTCAGTCGCTCAGTCGTGTCTGACTCTCTGCGACCCCATGAATTGCAGCGTGCTAGGCCTCCCTGTCCATCACCAACTCCCGGAGTTCACTCAGACTCATGTCCATTGAGTCAGTGATGCCATCCAGCCATCTCATCCTCGGTCGTCCGCTCCTCCTCCTGCCCCCAATCCCTCCCAGCATCAGAGTCTTTTCTAATGAGTCAACTCTTCGCATGAGGTGGCTAAAGTACTGGAGTTTCAGCTTTAGCATCATTCCTTCCAAAGAACACCCAGGGCTGATCTCCTTCAGAATGGACTGGTTGGATCCCCTTGCAGTTATGGTCTACATTCATAGCTGTTTAATGGAAGAATTTACCTGCAACACACACAAGAAAAATACATACACATCATTTAAGATAGTTCACCTAATCGTGCCCTAAGCCATACAGATATCTACTGTTTAGGTCACCAGGAAGCTGAAGTTATCCATCCCAAGATGGTTGGTTCAGTGCTTCAATAATGTGGTCAGTGATTGAAGCTTCTCTAGGCCCTCTGTTTTGCAGTCCTCAAGAGTTATGTCATCTCTCTTGGTCACAAGATGGTTGCCACAATTCCAAGCACCATGTCTTTGTATCATAGCTAAAGCCAAAAGGAAGGGTAGGGGGAAGGTGCTGGCCAGGTCTTCCTCTGGTTTGCCTCCTTCTTATAAGGGAGGGAAATCTTTCCTAGGAGCCATCCTGCAAAAGCCTCCTTTCATTTCATTGTTAGAACTAGATCATGTGCCTGCCTACCCTTTGAAAAATCCCTAAAAATGAACAGGATGACATTTGGTTGGGTACATTGTCATCCAACCAGAATGGTTGGGAAAAATTAGAGAAATGTGTTTGGTAGTCAACCAACAAATCTGATACATCTACATAGATAGAATTCCATTGAATTTAAATCTCATAAATCTGCAGTTAATTTACTGGATGTTTTCCATCCTTAGATTTAAAGGTGTTATCTTATATCAGTATATATATCTATATATCTGTCTCATAGATATGTTTGTCTATATATCTATATCTATCCATCTATGTCATATATATATATATCTACCTCAATGGAAAGTTATGACCAACCTAGATAGCATATTGAAAAGCAGAGACATTACTTTGCCAACAGAGGTCCATCTAGTCAAGGCTGTGGTTTTTCCAGTGGCCATGTATGGTTGTGAAAGTTGGACTGTGAAGAAAGCTGAGTGCTGAACAATTGATGTGTTTGAACTGTGATGTTGGAGAAGACTCTTGAGAGTCCCTTGGACTGCAAGGATATCCAACCAGTCCATTCTAAAGGAGATCAGCCCTGGGTGTTCTTTGGAAGGAATGATGCTAAAGCTAAAACTCCAGTACTTTAGCCACCTCATGCGGAAGAGTTGACTCATTAGAAAAGACTCTGATGCTGGGAGGGATTGGGGGCAGGAGGAGAAGGGGACGACCGAGGATGAGATGGCTGGATGGCATCACTGACTCGATGGACATGAGTTTGAGTGAACTCCGGGAGTTGGTGATGGACAGGGAGGCCTGGCGTGCTGCGATTCATGGGGTCGCAAAGAATTGGACACGACTGAGCGACTGAACTGACTGAACTGACCTCAATGGAAGGAAAAGTTGTTTTTAAATTCTTTTTCTGTTTAGCTATTGCTATAAGGACTTTTGTGGTTGTTGTTTCCATGGTGATCAAAAACACTGTCATCTAAAAGCATTTCTTTAGAACTTAAGAACAAAAGACACAGTTTAGATGATGATCACAGGAACAATGAATATGGTTCTTGACAACTGCTGAGAATGTGCTTTGAAAGAATTTATTCTTCAGTTGGAAGTGATGTATGAATTACATTACTGAAGTTATAGCTACTTTAAAATTTTAAAATGTCATCAACAGTAATAAGAGTCTCAATTTTATATTCAAACTTCTGAGAGAATCTGTTAGAGATGGTCTATCTAATAATAATTCTTATATTAAATATTGTCTTATCTTTTCAATTTCAAAGTTATACTGAGATAAATGAACTTTTTTAGTTGAGCTATCATTAGTTCATTCAACAAATTTTTTGGATGCCTAATGTGTATCAGGCAGTATTATAGGATTTGGGAAAATAACACGGACAGAAATGAAGTCCTTGCTCTCACAGAGTTTACATAGTAATAGGTAAAAGGGGTAGGCAACAAAGACATAAAAATAAATATATATGATCTCACTGGCATTAGGATGACTACTGTCAAAAAGCAGAAAATAGTGTTGGTGGGGATGTGCAGAAATCCGAACCCTGTGCACTGCTGATGGGAATGTGAAATGGTGCAGCTGCTGTATGAAACAGTATAGTAATTGCTCAAAAAGTTAAAACTAGAATTATCATATGATCCAGCCATCCCACTTCTTGTTATGTAACCGAAAGAATTGAATGCAGGAACTTGAACAGATATCTGCTCACTTGGGTTCAATGTAGCATTATAGCCAAAAAAGTGAAAGCAACTCAAGTGTCCATCAGTGGAATAATGGATAAATAAAAAATCTATACACACACATATACATAGGGCTTCTCAGGTGGGGCTAGTGGTAAAGAACCTGTCTGCCAATGCAGGGGACGTAAGAGACTCAGGTTCAATGCCTAGGTCAGGAAGATCCCCTGGAGGAGAGCATGGCAACCCTCTCTAGTATTTTTGCTCGGAGAATCCCATGGACAGAGGAGCCTGGCAGGCTGCAGTCTGTAGGGTCACAAAGAGTGAGACATGACTCAAGCGACAGCCTGCACCATGCTACATGTATATATATGTTTATGTGTAGAGCCGTCTCTTGGAATCCATAGGGTATCAGTTTCAGCACCCCCTCAGATATCAAAATCTGAGGATGTCCTTTGTGTCAAATGGTGTAGTCTTTGCATATAATATGCACATCCTTCCATATTCTTTATATCATCTCTAGAATACCGGTAACACCCAATATAGTGTAAATCCTATGTATTTAAATAGTTGCCTGCCATGTGTCAAATTCACAGTTTGGTTTTTAGAAAATTTTTTTTGAGTATTTGCAATCTGTGGTTGAGTGGATCATGGATGTAGAACCTTGGACATGGAGGGCCAACTGTACATAAAATGGAATATTATTCAGCCTTAGCAGAAAGGACTCTGACATGCTGCAATAGGCATGAACCTTGAAGACACTGTTAGGTGAAACGAGCCATCCACAAGAGGACAAGTACCCTCTGATTCTGCTTATATGAGGTGTCCTCAGATTCACAGAGACAGAAAGCAGAATGGTGTTTGCCAGGGTCTGTGGGGAGGCGAAGTGGGAATCTTGTTGGATATAAAGTTTCAGTTTGGGAAGATGAAAAGAATTTTGGAGATTGGTTGCACAACAGTGTAAATAATAGTTAAGATGGTACATTTTATGTGTAGCTTACCACAGAAAAAAAATAAAGTATCAGGTGGTGATAAAGTGAAAAAGTGAAAGTGAAAAATGAAGTCACTCAGTCGTGTCCGACTCTTTGTGACCCCATGGACTGTAGCCTGCCAGGTTCCAGTCCAGGGGATTTTCCAGGCAATAGTCCTGGAGTGGGTTGCTATTTCCTTCTCCAGGGGATCTTTCTGACCCTGGGATTGAACCCTGGTCTCCTGCATTGTAGACAGACGCTTTACCATCTGAGCCGCCAGGGAGGTCCTATTGAAAAGAGAAAACGAGATGATTGTGGGAGCACGAGGGAGGTTGGGGAGGTGTGAACTGTTATTGTACATTTGGTGGTCAGAGAAGACCACCCTAATGAGCGCCTACCAGGCAGAGGTGTGGAGTATCCGAAGGAGGGAACACGCATCTGGGAGAAGGGCGTTTTAGGCGGATGTCAAAGCAAATGGGAACGGTCAGAGGTAGGGCCCGTTTGTGTTTCGGGAACAGGGAGCTTGGCAGTGTAGCTCAAGCAAAGTAGGTGAGGAGAAGAGTGGTAGCAGGAAATCTCAGAGCGGGGGTGATGAGCAGATCATGTTTCAGGTTATGACGCTGAGCATGTATAAATGCATCCTTGTATGAATAAAATATGGGTATTATATTTCTCTGTGATTGCAGGCATAGTGTTGGTTTTTTTGAAAGCAGATGATTGTATTGATCGAAATCGTATATGTTTCCCCCCTCTACACCTCTGCGGTTAACAGATAAACATTTGTATTGGCTAACACAGTCCCTGGACCAAATTCATATGATTCTTTCTCACCCCTTCAACCCCCTATGCCAGAACTTCTTCAGAGTCAGAAATTAAGCTTATCTGAAGAATTCTATTATAGTGAAAGTAAATTAAAAATAATGAAAATCAAAGTATCAGCGTTACTGATTTCAGTATTATGAGTCATTCACTGGGCAGTATATACTAAGGTGGGTCTTCTCAGTGTTTATAAATATCTAGCTAGAGCTTACTATGGATTTTATATATGAAATTAAATAATACACACATGGCTCAGTATATAGTGGTGGTTGTAGGGTGAGTTATTGTCCAAATACCATTATATGAGCTAACCCAGATTTTTACATGGAACTGAAAAAAAAGAAACCAAACAAAAAAACTCAGATAATTATGAAGTGATTTGTGATAATGGAGCAAACCTAAGGTTTAGCCTCAAAAGACGACGTTAAGTATTTCTGTTATTTCCTGGATGTATACCCTTTGGAAAGTTATGAGTCCCCTCTGAGCCTCAGTTTCTTCACTTGGGAATAATATCCATTCACACGGTTGCTGTAAGGATTCGCTGAGACATTGTAAGTGAAGCGTGTGGAATACACAGTTAATTGTTATGAAGTTATAAATCATATATCATAAATAATATCACTCAAATAGAAATCATTCATGCATTTGCAGTGCCTCTATTCTATCTAGGAGGGAATAAGGGTGGAAATCCTGCCAGAAGTGGCAGAGACATTGGGGGAGTCTGTCTTGAGCTGTATTTCCATAGTAAATATAGTATTTTAGTTACATGGTGTGTTTTGGGGGGCCTCCTGGGAAGTAGGGCTCCCTGAGTACCACTATAAATTTAGTTATTCTGAATATTGTAGGGTATTTGAATGATTCAAAATCAGAGAAAATGCTGTCATATATATTATATTAGTATATTTAGTAACTAATATCTGCATGTGTGTGTGTGTGTGTGAGAGAGACATAGACAGATAGTGGTTACCAAGTGCCAGACACTTTTATAATGCTTTCCATGCAGTGATATGCCATGGGCAGCTTGAGAGAGGCAGTTTGTAAAATATGAGAAATTCTGTAAGCTGATTGGCTTTATGTTGGTAACTTGAAATTAGTCATGGAAGGAAGGAAGCAATCTCTGCAGTGTAACCTTATCTCACAGACCAGTTGTTAAACATTTCCCATCACACCACCGTATGTGTATCAACTCATTTTAATCTCAAAATGACTCCATAGAATGAGTACCATTATCATTCCCATTTTACAGATTAAGGAACAGATTAAGGGAAGTTAAGGTCCATGGCCCATGGTCACTCAGGAAATAAGTAGCAGAGTAGAAATTTTAGTTGGAGCAGTCAGGCTGTAGAGTTCAAGGCCTTGAACTCTGCATTGCTACTATTGATTACCCCCAAAGAAGTGTTCTCTCCTTACAGTGCTTTCTACAAAAAAAATGCAGCCTCACAATGAAGGTTGTAAGGTGCTCTTAAAAGTCATCTATGCGGGTCTTCGTCGACACTAGACAATATATCAAATCTACTCTGGATTGTAAAGGGCCTGGGTCTCCTTCTGCATCTAAATAGCATTCACTGTTCTTCCTGAGATGCAGATTCCTCACCAAAAAAAGTAAAGAATTTGGATTTTATTATGTCTAAAACATCTTCCGGGGGTAAAATTCTTGCTTAAGCAAAGCTTATCTAGTTCTGCCTCTTAGCCCTGATGTTTGAAGACTCGGCATCCATTCCATGTGTAGCCCATAGCTCAAATTAAGCATTTGAGTCCACTGGTAATTTTTCTCTAGTTGTTTCATACAAGTATATTTTTTTGCACAGATTAGGTAGGTTTTAGACTAATAGCCTATTGTGATTTTGCAAGTTAGACTTTAAACTTTGTGATGGCAGAAACGCTGTTTGGTTCACTGCTGTAGGCTCAGCTTCTAGTTCAAATTAGGCATTTGTTGAATGAATAAATGAAATTTTCTTTGAATTGAACAGGTCAACTTCAACAAGGATTAATACTGTGAATAGAGGTTGAATATATTGGAGGTGGAAAGAAATTGGAAAATTGGACACAGATCAGGTTTATGATGTAATGTGATGTGACTGTGTGTGTTAACATACATATTTGTGTCTCTGTGCACAAAATATGGAAGAAAATGGGAGAAACTAGCAACATTGCTTTCTTTTTAGGGGTGAGGAGTGAGTGTTCAGTTGTGAGCCCTCTCGGAGTCTCTCCTTATGAGAAGATGCCATGTTTTCTGCTTTCTGGGTGAGGGAACTAACTCCCCAAACTGGCTTACTGACGTGGCTTGACAATTGTATAGAACATTCTCCTTAGTGTAATATGTGATGGGAGAATTCCTGCTGTTCCCACTTTATAGTTAAGTTCAAGGCCAAAATGCACCCCAGGGACGACTTAGTCCCTTCTGTCTTCTGTGTTCAGAGTCATTAATCGTCAGGAACTATTTACTGAGAAAGAGTGCTGGGAAGGGACTTGTTAGGGGTATGTAAAATCAGTGAAAGACAAGTTACCTGCCACCGTGTGGTTGTAATCCTCATTTTGCTTGGTGATACATGGATGTGGAGAGTGATCTGAGAAGGCTTTGAGGAAATCTGACCAAGAGAATATGTCCTTTTATTTTATCAAAGGGACCCCATCTTTCAAGGAGTACTTTCATTTTCCAGTGTCATTTATTATAATGAAAATTTATTTCATGGAATGATTTTCTATTCGACAAGGTGCTCATGCTTATTTTTAAAACAAATTAAAAGTAATACAGGGAAGATTAAAAAATCTTTTACCATCCAAAATATAAGCAGCATTATTGTGAAACATTTGTTTCCATTTTTACTTTGTATAGTACTTTGTTGGTGTGTGTAGGAAGTAATCTGGGCATTTTGCCCAGTTTGGTTTAATTTTTGTTTATTTGTGAAGTGTCTTAGATTGCATTATACTTATTAAATCATTACTGTTATTAGCGGTTGCTAATGATACATCATAACATGTTCTTGTCAATCTAAGTTTGAAGTAATAAAAACTTCCTTCACTAGGGCAGTCTTGTGTGTTGTCTTGGTTCTGAAATACCACACAGTGGAAAAATAACTGTAACTACCTTGAAGTTGAAATTCCCTGGATTGTGGTTAAGCGTTTCTCCTCCGTGCTGTTTGCTTAGTGCGAGATCAGAGTGGCTCTCTTCTGATCTCCCGGTACCCTAGCCTTTTCTACTTTCCCTGTCGCTTCAATCTTCCCTATCTCTACCTGTCAAGGCTCATGTCATCTTCAAAGACTGACACCAATTTTACTTCCTACAAGAAGGCTTTCCTTATCACAGTAACATTCACACCAAACTGATGGATCTCTCATTTCCTTGAACCCCTACACTACTGACTTTCTGTACAATTCATGTGGTATGTATATTCATTCTATTGCCTTTCTTTTTTATTGTGGTAAAAACTTCTGACTCAAGCATTTCTAAGTGTGCAGTTCAGTAATGGTGAATATGTTACATTATTGTGCTGCTGATCTCTACAGCTTTTTCAGCCTGCAAAACTTAACTTCTGTACGCATTAAACAGCAGTACCACATTGCATCACTTCGACAGCCTCTGGTAACCACCATTCTACTTTTTGTTTCTATGAATTTAGCTACTCTAGATACCTCATGTGAGTGGTGCTTGGTTGCTTCAGTCGTGTCCAACTCTTTGCAACCCCGTGGATATAGCCAGGGTCCTCTGTTGGTGGTATTTCCCAGGCAAGAATACTGGAGTGGGTTGCCATTCCCTCCCCCAGGGCGTCTTCCCGACCCAGGTGTCAAACTCTCCTCTCCTACATTGTTTGGTAAAGTGGATTCTTTACTTACCACTTAGTCACAAGGGCGGGGAGGCCCGTCATGTAAGTAGAATCACACAGTATTTCATATATTACATTTTTCTTGATTGTAATTATTCACATATATATCTTTTCTTTCCTGCTAGATTTTAAGCTACCAGAAAGATACTGTCATGTACATTTCCTTCTTTTAATGTGCATCTCTGATTGTTCGTATTGATTGGAACAGAAATGTTTTCATTAAATACTTTCAATAAACTTGTATGGAATGAATAAATGGAGATTTTCAAATTTAGCCCATCTATAGCTTTAGCTACATGCTGTGCATGCCGTATGAGGGCTACTTCTGCAGCATTTCTTATTCTTGGGTTTAAACATTTTTTTTTTTCTCAACAAGTTTTAATTTTGCTGGCAGATTTCATGTAGATAATTGTCTGGGAGTCATTTGTACTAAGTGTTTACTAAATTCTTCCTTTTCTTGTACGTTTCAGAACAGAAATAAATCCCGTGTATTACCAGTACTGTTCAACTAAGTCATGGTATTTTCCACTGCTTTGCCTAGCTTAATGACTCCAGCAGCCAAATTAGCTAATTTACCTAACCTAATGACATTGCTGCTAAATTTATCTTAAAGAAATAAAAAAATTAGAACCGTAGAATTAAAAAGAAAATAGAATTCTCTAATTTCACACATGAAGAAGTTGAGTCCAGAGAATTGGGTTTAGAGAGGTATGTAAAGAGCATTGTCACCTCTCCTCTGAGATGGCACATTTCAGGGATCTACCAGCTGGGGAGAAAATTTCTGGTGAGACAGATTTTCTTTGCACGGTCATATCATTACCATAGGTGCTGATGTTGGCGAGGCTAACTCTCTTTCTGCCAACCGCTTTTAGAGGTGAAATATTGCGGATTCTCCCACTTGACCAGTGGTCCTGGAGGAGCTCTGCTGAGACTAGAAAGACAAGTGGTCAGTGTGACAGATACGCTGTCTTCTTCCTTTAAGAAGCGCAATTAAATGGCTCTGATGAATGGATGGTGGTGGTGGTGCTTTTCTGAGAATCACTGTAGTGTTTTTAAGATCTTGGGCTCTGAAAGCTCATTGCTGAGTTCAAATCTGGCACTGAATCTTGCTTGCTGTGTGACCTTCACCTGGTTACTTCATCTCTCTAACCCTCAGTTTGGTCATCTGTAAACTGGGACTAGTATGTGTGGCATGTGGCTTCCCTGGTTGCTCAGTTGGTAAAGAATCTGCCGACAATGGAGGAGACCCGGCTTTGATCCCTGAGTCAGGAGGATCTCCTGCAGAAGGAAATAGCAACCCATCCAGTATTCTTGCTTGAGAAATCCCATGGACAGAGGAGCCTGGTGGGCTATAGTCCATGGAATCACAATGAGTTGGCCATGACTTAGCAACTAACTACTACCACCATGAGGAGCACAGACCCATTGTGAGGATTAAGTGATGCCTACAATGTGCAGATACTTCATAATGCTTGATTTAATAACACATCAGATTCTCTTATGTTCAGAAAATACGTGACTGCTTGACTGGGGTTGGATGGTCCCCATCTCAGACGGCCCGTTTACAGACCTGGGAAGTTGGTGCTGGCTTGGGGAGGAGATTCAGTTCTTGCTGTCGGCTGCATTCTCAGCGCTTTTCCGTGGGGCCCCAGCATAATGATTTGGGCTTCCTTCTGTGTTAGTGGTCTCAGGGTAGTTGAATTATGTACCTGGTGGAGGTTGTTCAGTCGCTAAGTCATGTCCAACTCTGTTGTGACCCCCGTGGACTGTAGCCTGCCAGGCTCGTCTGTCTGTGGGATTTCCCAGGCAAGAAATGCTGGAGTGGGTTGCCATTTCTTTCCTTCTCCGGGGACCTTCCTGACCCAGGGGTCGGGAACCCACACCTCCTGCGTTGGCATGCAGATTCTTTACCACTGATCCACCAGGGAAGCCCCCATGTACATGGAGTAGCTTCCAAATCACCGAAAGAGGATGCTGCTAAGCTTTCTTAAGGTTTGGGCCTGCTTATCGAAAAAGAGTGTCTTCTGCTGTATTTTATTGGGTACAGTGTGTCAGATTTGAAAAGAGGGGACTGCACAGGATGTGAGCAGCAGAGGGCAGTTTATCGAGGCCCATTAATCTAACAGACTGCCACACTTTTCATCTAATATACATATTTGACTACCCTTAGTGTATAAGAGGATATTCACTTATTATTTCCACCGTTATTTACCGAGCATCTATCCTGTGCCAGGGCTCGTAGTAGGCACTGCGGATACACAATTGGACAAAATGCACAAGATCCTTGCCTTGATAGAGCATACGTCAGGCAATTAAACAAATGATTTCATTAACTTGTGATTTGATGGGTGCTCTGAGAATGGTAAGAGCTATTTGTTGGCAGGGTTTAGCGGGCATCTTAACGTAGTCTGGGGCTTCCTCAGTGGCTCAGCTGTAAAGAATTCGCCTGCAGTGCAGAAGACACAGGAGACACGGGTTCGATCCCTGGGTCGAGAAGATCCTCTGGAGGACAGTATGGCAACCCACTCCAGTATCCTTCCTTGGAGAATCCCATGGACAGAGGAGCCTGCTGGGCTATAGTCCCTAGGGTTGCAAAGAGTTGGACACGACTTAGCAACTAAGCATTAACCTAGTCTTCGGGTTCAGGAAAATTCTGGATTCTGAGGTAAAAATGACACATTCAGTATGAGTTCAATGAAAGAAGAGAAGCAGAGGTAAAATAGGTAAGGAACAGTCTCTTTTGTCTGAATACTCTGAATACTAAATGATGGGAAACACTTAACATGGTAAGATGCAGGGGAGGAAACCTTCTAGATGTAAAAACCGATTGCTGAAACTGGAAGCGTGTGTGTGTGTGTGTGTGTGTGTGTGTGTGTGTGTGTGTGTTGTTGTTGCTCAGTTGCTCAGTCGTGTCTGACTCTTTGTGACCCCATGGACTGCAGCTCGCCAGGCTTTCCCGTCTTTCATCCTGGAGCTTGCTCAAACTCATGTCCATTGAGTCGGTGATGCCATCCAACCATCTCATCCTCTGTCGTCCCCTTCTCCTCCTGCCTTCAATCTTTCCCAGCATCAGGGTCTTTTCCAATCAGTCCGTTCTTCACATCAAGTGGCCAAAGGATTGTAGCTTCAGCTTCAGCATCAGCCCTTTGCCGGGGTCCAGCCCCGGTGGATCCAGGGTGATTTGAAGGTGGGGACGGAGTCGGTGTCTTTGGAAAAATACATATTTAATCACAGATATAGAGAGATTAGAAATGGATAGTGTAGTAGGAAGATTAGTGGAGAAAAAGAGGCTGAATAACTTGGATTACGTGGAATAGCATCCATGCTCCAGATGGGAATTCAGCCAGAAAAACGGGAGCAAGAAAGAAGCGACATGGGGGAATCAGTCTTTCCGGAAACTGATCCGATTTCTTTATTTTTGGGTTTGCTTACATACCTTTTGTTACACATAGGGATGAATACAGAGTCACGTGGGGGGTCAGCAGTCCTGACCTTTATCAAAATCAGGTGCTTCACATAAATGTATAAAAAAAAGGTACATCATCTTCTGGCCATGAGTGAGACCTGCTGACATTTTATGATCCTTTCTTTCTGATAACCAAAAACTTATTTCTTCCAAGGGTGTTTTTTCTTAAACCAGGCACCACCCTCCAAATAAAGTTACATTCCTATAGGGTGAGGGTGTAGTGAGTTACAATCAAGAAAGGAATTTATTTAACCCAAGGTTAACATGATTAATCTTAAAGGTTAATACTTATTTCTCCTATATGTTTAAAGGTTAATACTTATTTCTCCTATATGTTAGTTATATTCATTATAAGGGTAGGGAACATGGAGATTTAGCAGCAAACATCAGCCCAACAAATGCAAATCCTTTCACCAGTGCTCCCCTTAAGATCTATTTAGTCTTAAGATATGATAAAGTTACATTTTTACATAGCAAGGACACAGTGATTTATAACAAAGCACAGTGATCTATTACAAAAGAGAAAATCCATTAACTCAAAAAGTCTAGTATTGCTAACATCAAAAACTACTATATTTCCTTTGCTATATTCCAAATACATTGATTAATATATTCCCAGGTGCCTAAGGATATGGAGGCCTGGCGGCAATCATTGACTCAACAAGAAGAAAAAGCCCTATGCTAATTAAGACTCTCAAAATACTCCAAAATTCTCTGTGCTGTTTATGGTTGAGAGGTAGTAAACAATCATGTGGCAGGAGTATGGATAATCCTGTCACACAAGCCAGTCTGTCAGCAGAGAGGTTTGACCTGAGACATTCTTGTCCCACCCAGGGGAGGGAATTAGCAGCAATTATTGACACAACAAATGAAAAACCCTTCACCAATATAATTCCTAACCAACCCATTATACTAATAATTTCCAACTCCCCAAAAGATTTTGCCTTTAGTAAGTCTAAAACGTCTCGTGCCTCTCAGGTTGGGAGGCTGTAAACAATCACATGTGGCGGGATGAACCTATACAGGCGGCTAGATAACCTTCAGAGGAGTCCGTAAGCTGAAACACTCTTGTCACGCCCAAGAAGTTTTATTGCCTTGGAGCTGCACGTTTACTCCTTCTCCGAGAGAAACGGTTATGGGGGAGAGCCCCCCGTAAAGTCAGAGGTGTAGGTGAGAGCATAAAACAGACTCTGGTTTTGGGGTTAGATGCTCGGGAACAGGGGGTTTCCTGAGGCTTGATCACGCCTTTGCGTATGCCAAGCCTCCTTCCTCATGACGCTGGCCCCCGGCAGCCCTTCCTATGGATATTGAGGGTTGATTTCCTATAGGATTATGTGTGTGATTGACGTTCCTTTCTGTCGTGGGACTACTCAGATTGTGCTGTTGGTTTACTGCTCTCTAACCTAGAGTCATGAGCCTGTGCTTAGAAACAACAAGCAGAGAGGACTGCATTTGATACTCAGGAATCTAGGGATTGACCCTTTGACCTTGAGGTTATCAGTAAAATTCCCAAGTGATCCCAGAAGTGGAGAGGCAAGTAGACCTGGAGACATACACATATATGGAATCACTTTGCCGTGTACCTGAAACTAACACAATTTTGCAAATCAGCTATACTTCCTGCCCCCAGTAAATAAATGATATGCATAGGATGGGAGCTTTTAAAAGCTACCTCTGTCCTCACCCTCTAATGCCAAGTTACCAACTTCCTGATATTCCCTTCTGAGAGGAGGGGCAGTTTCCTCCTACCTCCCCTCTACTCTTTCTGATAAATCTGTGTTGTTGCCTTCTCTTTTGTTGGCAGAGGGAAATATTAGAGAATCACTGATTTAATTCAAGTACACTAAAAAGTTTCCAGAAAAACAGTTCTTAAAAATATCATTGTGGAACATAACCAGTGTCCAATTTCCTATTAAAATAGGAATTCTTATCAATTAGAATTAAAAGGAGGCCAGTTTAATCAACTGAGGTATACTCGCATGTGTAATGTGGAAGCTGGACTCAATCTAGTGATTTAGGCTTCATCCTGTGTTTCTGCTTTAGAGATGAAAACCATGTGGTTCAGGTTTAATTTTTTATTGTTTTTGGCTCCATCGTGTGAGCTCTTAGTTCCCCCATCAGGGATGGAACCTGCGTCCCCTGCATTGGTAGGCAAAGTCTCAACCATTGGACCACCAGGGAAGTCCCCAGGTTTTATTTTTCAAATATGTTTTTGTTTTATTTTTAACATTGATAAAAACATACATTGAAATTTTTTTTAAAAAGGTACAATAACAGGAATCCACAAACTTGAGTTAAATTAAAATCTCCATTTACGTCAAGCCTGGCACCCCACCGTTAAATTTGCAACAGTAGTACCTGGTTTCCTTTTATGTTCATAATCCTGAGCCTCCAGAGGCTCTTATGCTGTCCAGAAATGTTACAGCAGTTCCCTCATCCCATGTATGCAGATTTCAGTGTATTATTACTCTCACTGGGGCAGGTGCTAGTTAGAAGAAGACATCCAGGAGTACCTCACCTCCAAAGTTTCTGATTCAGTAAGTGTGGTGGGCCTTGAGATCTATAATTTCTTATAACTTCCCATGTTTTATTAGTACTGCTCGCTGGGCACCACACTTGGCAAACTAGTGCCTTAGACCATTCACTTTATCACTGTCTGTTATAATTTCATTTCTCCATTCTCTTAAACCTCTAACACCTCATCCTTTACCTTCACTCTCACTTTGCTTCTGGATTCACTGAGAAAAATTAAAGCCATCAGAAGAGAACTTCCCATAAGCTCCCATAAGCACCACCCTGCTTGTCCACCAAGTAGAGTCAAGCACATAACCAACTCCAGGTTATTATCTTAGGTAAGTCTTACCAACTATCTTTACAAGAAACATAGATACATAGTTATTCTAGTAAAATAGAGCTCATATCACTTTATATATTGGGTTGCTGTATAATTGTTCATTGAATTATACAGATAAAAACAAAACTAATGGAGGTTAGGACCTTTGAGATCCTGTGTAGCAGAATCATTTTCAGACTTCATTTAATGTGGAATAGTGAGACAGGAATTGAAATGAGACAGAATAATATTCAAGAAGCAAAGGTGGGGAAGGGGGGTGTTTTGCATCCATGGTAAAATTAAGTAGATAAAAACATGCAACAGTTATTCCATCCACTGTCATGATGAAGAACTTCTGGAAAGCTGCTTATTAGCAGTTGCTTATGAGTTGCCGAACATTAATTGATAATATGTAGGTGAGTGACATCATCTGAATTACTTTTTAAAAAATTCACTCACTACTGATGGAGATTAGGTGAGAGGGGGACAAGAGTATTAGCAAAACTAGTTAAGATAATGTAGTAATCCATGAAGAGGTAATGATAACCTGGATTAGAGTAGTATCAATGGAGATAGAGAAAAGTGGATGGTATTGAAGGTATTTAGGAGATAAAGATGCAGACTTCCTGATGAATTGCCTATGATGGGTGAAGGAAAGGAAGGAAACAATAGGATGCAAAGTTTGTGATTAAAAAAAAAGTAGTTGCAATAATTTAAAATTTCCACCTAAAATACTTTCTATATTACCCAAATTGTCACCTTGAATTAATAATGTTAAAAATGAGTCTAAACCATTTAAAAAGAAGTGTAGACAGAGGGTGAAAGTAACTTCTGAAATATTTGAGTGCTTTATACAATCAAAACTAAAGTATGCTGTGATTTCCTGGCAGTCCAGTGTTTAGGACTCTGAGCTCTCACTGCTAGAACTGGGGTTCCATCCCTGTTCGGGGAACTAAAATTACCACAAACTGGGTCAAAGGAAAAGAGAGAGAGAGAAAGAGACGTATGCTATGAAATACATTTTCAAATTTTCCTTTTATGACATAATATTTTATATTCAGAAAATATGAGGATATATATATATATATATATACCTTTATTTTTTCGAGTGTAAATTCCACAAGGGCAGGGATTATATATATCTCATTTGTCACTTCCCATGAAACCCAATTGGAACTAAATAAATATTGGTAAATTATATAATACATATATGCAAATATTATTTACATATATACATATGTATAATCTTACATATACTTTCTGAGTTTATATCTAAAATATTTTGTTTATAGTCAACATTTTGACTAATTTACTGAGTGACAGATACTTGAGGCGGCCAGTCTTCTGTCCTATCAGTATGACCTTGTGTTACCATATTTTCTTCAGAAGGATGTGGGAAATTTGTCTAAATAGATTGCATCCCTGATTCTTTCTAGCTCCAAGCAAGCCCAGGTAAATGTCAGGTTCGTTTTCTAGCGAACGGTTCCTCTACCTATTTCCATGAAACTAACGGTTCGCCCTGAACTAGAAGGCATTTAGATGCCAGTGCACAGTTAGCATTAATGCTCCCAGGGCTGTAAAACAACCTGGATGCTTCTGGATTTGTCAGGAAAGTATGGTTGGAGTTTCAGGGCTGGGGGAAGATGTGTACAATACAAACATTTTGATATTAAAACAATGGATGAAAATTTAATCTTTGTCGGTCTATCTCTCACCCCCGCCTCAGCTAGGATGATGAAGTAACATTTCTTAATGCACCTTTGCTCTTTTGCATTTTCTGGTTCTCATCTCTTTTGTCCTGCCTCGAATGTTCTCTATTTTATCCTTTACTTTGCCGCCAGCAAGATCTTTTTAAAATTCAAATTTGATCCTGTTATTTCCTTGCCTGAAACTATTGAATGATTCTTTATTGCCTTTAAGATAAAGTTCAGAGTCTTAATAAGGCTTGTAAGATCCTGATTTGGCCCTTCAGAGCAGGGCCCCACGTCTCTGAATGGGCCATGCAAATTTTGCTTCTCATACAGATTCCTTTGTTTGGATTCCAAGCCTTCCTCCCTCCCTGCCACCCAGGCAGTCTGCCCCTTTCTCTAGACTCATCTTAAGAGTCATTCCTTTAGGGGAGCCTTTTCTGAGTCTCCCAGGTTGAATTGATCAAGTCTTTCTTTGAGCTAGGCCTCTACCTTTATAAGCTTTCATTGTTGCCACCTCTAGTTTAATACACTTCTTTTCTTCTGCTCTTTGTGTTTGGCCACACTGCAAGGCATGTGGGATCTTAGTCCCCTCCCTGGGATGGAACACGAGCCCCCTGCAGTAGAAGGGCGGAGTTCTAGCCACTGGACCTCCAGGGAAGTCCCAGTTTAATGCGCTTCTTTGTTTTAACATCTGTAACATCCTCAAGGGGTTGGACTTTATCCCCACCGTCTAGTATGATGCATGATGCAGAGAAGACACAAAATATATGTTCTCTGACTTCTCAAATGAACGGTAATGCTTTTCTTGGGGAAAACCATTCTACAGAAGCAAACTCGTGTGTGCAGGCTCTGTTTTCTAGCTCGGCTGTTTTATTTTCCAAATTCTTACTACAAACCAGCTCCTTTTAAATGTGCTTGGGGTCAGTATTTGTTGTCCAGGTTCTGTTTGAGGGAGTGGGGGAAAAGAGGAAAAAGCAGAAACAAATGGTTATTGCCAAAGGGAGAAAAGCATATTCTCTGAAGGATTATCACATGTGACAACTATTCTCTCCCTAGCAACAACCATTTACTGTGTGCTTCAGTATCCAGAGATTCAGAGATTCAGCTTGCCTTTCTCACCGGGACATAAACACCCAGGAGACCAAAATGAGTGTGACTCACTTTGTTCAGTGATATAACGGCTCCCACTGAGCTTTTCCCTAAACAGTAGACTTTTGTCCTTCCAAAAGCATTTTCCAGTAAGGCCTCTTCTTTCCAACAGGTCTGTCAGGTCTATACTTGGCTTTACCCAGTAGAGGGTTTCCTTTTCATTACACGGTCACCTGGGCAAAGCAAACTCCCCTGTCCATGCTCTCTGAGGGAAGAGAAGTGTGGGAGAGCTCTGCAGAGTTGCCTAGGATAAATACTCATAGTCATATTTTGCCCTGGATATAATTTTATCATGATACATTTAGTTTTGGTTTCTTGTTCCATTTGAATTTCATCATACTTGCTGTGAAATTGTTCGTGAATCTTTAAAGCTGGTATTGGATTCCATTTTCCTTACACTTTACTTGAATAAGTTATTTACCATTTAGGGCAGAGAATAATAAGTTATTTACTATTTAGGACAGAGAATAAGCACTTAAATAAATAAAATAAAGTGGGATGAATACCACACAAACTCAGGGAATGCTCCACAGAGAATCTGAAGTCCACACTGTTTCTACTGTGTCCTTATCAGACTTTTCACTAAGTTGTTTCTGTGTGTGTGTGTGTGTGTGTGTGTGTGTGTGTAGGGTGGGTGTGGAATTGGATGAACTGAGATGCTGGATAAGGCCAGTTAAGGCAGGTTGGGACCACAGTGTTAAGCGCGTGTTTGCCTTGATAAGGAAGAGTTTCGGCGTTATCCTTTGAACAATGGTTACCGGTAATAGATTTGTAAGTAGGGAAGTAACACGAACAGCTTTACTTTGTTAAAACAAAGTAATACTAAAATGAGGAAAAAGTCTCCCTAAATGAAATGCCAGATGATCCGCAAATTCCATTCCAACAATCCACAGACAGATTTTGGAGATTTCCATCTTCATTCCATATGTCCTTCTGAGATCTGCTGGGGCCAGCAAATCAAGTCAAAGCCCAAATGTTGACTGTGCTCTTTTGCATGAAGAGTATGGAACTTTAATCTTCCTTAGGCTGTAAAAGCAAATCCTTCCCCACATCAGCTCACTGCATCGCTTGGTCAATAACACAGTCGTTAGGGAACTGGCTTCTTTCCCAGTCTCCCCATTTTAATGGTTTCTAGGTTCTTTCCTTTCCATTTGGAACAGAAACATGAAAATACAGGCAGTCCACGGTTGGTAACTGACAAGTCCATTACAGTGGACCCCTGTAGGAGTCACTTTGTTTAGTTACTAAATTATTATTTGCATATTTTGTTTTAACTGTACATATTGAATTTTATTTTAAAGTATTTTTCCGGTTACAGCATGTGTTGTGTGTTTGTTGCTCAGTCATGTCCAACTCTTTGTGACCCCATGGACTATATATAGCCCATCAGGCTCTGTCCGTGGGATTTTCCAGGCAAGAATACTGGAGTGGGTTGCCATTTTCTTCTCCAGGGGACCTTCCTGACCCAGGAATTGAACCCAGGTCCTGCATTGTAGGCAGACTCTGCCATCTGAGCCACCAGGAAAATTACAGCATAATACATGCTTATAAAAACTTGAAATGCTATGGAAATACATTAATGGAAAATACAAGATGGAGATAGCTAAAGATAACTTCCTTAGCGTGCAGTCTTCCAACTCTTTACATGTCTGTTCTTTAAACCAGCACATGTAGATGTATATTTTCCTGTAGTTTAAATTTTCGCTGAACATTTTAGGTGAAATAACACAAGCACCTTGACTTAATGGCTGCGGAATTACCTTTAATGGGTAATTCTGCTCTTTGGGGACATTTGCATTGTTTTCAATTTTCATGTTATCTTTGATATTTCCTTAGGATTAAATCCTAGAAGTTGAATTTCTGGGTCAGATTGTGTGTATTTTGAATTTTATTATGGACTGCCAAATTGTCCTCTACCGTTGCAGCACAAATTTACATTCCTGCTTGAAGAATACCAGAGTGTGTGTTTCAGCAAATGCTTGTCAATGATAAATATTTCCTCTCATTTTTCCTCTCTGCCAATCTGACATTGGATTAGCATGCACTTCTTCATCTGTCTTTAGGTTAGACATATTTCTATGAGCTTGTTGTCCTATCTGTGAATGTTTGCTCACAGTCTTTGTTCTTTCCAGTTGCTGCTTTGATCTCTTTTTAATTATGAGGACTTTTTGTCTATGGTGACGTGTGATCAACTAACTTTTTTCGCAGTTGATTGGAATTCTTGAACTCCATTTATCACAGTTTTTCTTAATCCTGTTCATAAATTGGTGTTCATATTTACCACTTCTTTTCCTTTCATTATATACTTCTCTAATTTTTTTCCTGTGACTAATATTTAAAAAGAAAAATTCCATATACACCTACTGTACAGGTACTGAAACATAAGCATCAAATATAAATTCATACATAACAACTCTAATAATATTTTTTGTCTTTTTTTTGGCAATACAGTGTAGATCTTATCCTGTATATTTACCACCGCTGCTCCTCACTTCATCCCTTGAAAAAAATCTACTGAATTTTCAGTGGTATAGTTGCTAGGATAATTTGGAAGTTATTAGATATGATTACACATATTTGTGATGACAATTAAGTTAGCATGTATGACCAAGTTTTGTTAATCATTAAAATGTACAAGAATTAAGAAAATTGAAAATTATATTAATCGTAAGGAGCACTTTTTTTGTGTGTTTTACATTAGTTGAAGCTGCTTTTTTAAAAATTTCTTACATATGATGCAAATAAAAGGAGAATCCAAATAAAATGTCTTTTGTATTTTGGAGGTAGCAGAGTTAATTTAGGGGCCAGAAGTGCCTTTAGACACCTACTTCTTTCTAACGTGCAAAATTATCTGGATAAAGAAAAACATCATTATTTGTCTTGTATTAGAAAGATGCAGATGATGAGGTTCTTATCTTTTACAAAAGCTTTACTGTTAAATTATATTCAATTTTTAATCTGAAGATTTGCAGAATAGCAACAACTCTGACAAGTTAAAAGAATTTAGTAATTTTATTTTTATTACTTTAGAATTGGTTTAAATGACTTATTATTATTTTTTCATCTATTATTTTAAATGTTAATTATGCCCAGCAGGGAAAACCTGATAAAGTTTTTAAAAATTATTCCTATTATTTGGTGATCATATACTTTGGTTATTTTATGTTTCTGCAGAGACTTCAACAAATGTATTCAAATATCCAATTTTAAGCAGTAGCTAGGTCTATAACTGTATTCATTTATTTCCAAGATCCCTAAAATGAACTTCAGTATGCATTATATTATTTCAGGAATTGAGTGCAATTAACAGTATCAGATGCATATTCCCCCACAGAAAGGAGTAACAGTAACCAGGTCTTTTGAGATTGAGGAATTTCTAAGAACGAAAGTTATAATGAAGGGTATCAACATCCTGAGGTGATACATTCTTCACCCAGAACTCTGTGGGGATTCTCAAAGTGAGAAATTCTTTTGTATCTTTGAAAACAGGAAAATCAAAGGAATTTCTTTTAATCTGGTTTACATCCAGGCCAGTGAGCGGCACTAATAAGGAACAAACACATTAGCACCAAAAGGAAATGATAATTAGAAATGAAATCTTAATCCAGAGACCACAGGCTGGGATCTCTAAAGCCTCACCACTGGACTTTAAATAGAAAAAATCACATTTAAAGGCCCTAAATGGTAATGTACAATGATATTTGCATGTGAAAATGAGTGGTTTGAGCGCAAATTGGCTAGCTGAATACCTTTTGTAGGAGAGATGGAAGGTGATTGTTCTCCTGGGGTATAGGGCATGGGGGAGGCAGAGTTTTACTGGAAAGCATTAAGTTTAAAAGTAGACTTATCTGCAAATTCATAGTTACATGTCAAGTCCTGACAGTTAAGCAAATAGACTTGGCTCTGAAGCGATTTAATAGTGATTCTCTAATTCCTGATTCCGTTTACTGGAATTCAGCTGCCCTCTTCTTCTTCTTTTTCAGTATTTATTTTTAAATTTTATTTATTTATTTGGCAGAACCAGGTCTTAGTTGAGGCATGCAAGACCTTTAGTTGAGCAAATGAAGTCTTAGTTGTGTCTTGTAGGACCCAGTTCCTCAGCTAGGGAAGGAACCTGGGCCCCGGCATTGGGAGCATGGAGTCTCAGCCACTGGATCACCAGGGGAGTCCCTCAGCTGCCCTCCCCGCCTTTAGTATAGTCTTAAAGTATTTATTCCTTTATTTGACTGTGCTCAGTCTTAATTTCCACAGGCAGGATATTTGATCTTCGTTGCAGCATCTGGGATCTAGTCCCCACATCAGAAATTGAACTTGGGGGGAGCACAGAGTCTTAGCCAATGGACCACCAAGGAAATCCCTCAGTTGCCCTCTTAATATTGAGAACTAAAAGAAGGTGGGAAAAGTATGGAGAGTGATAGGACAGAATGAACAATATCGACTCTAGTAATAGACTTTAACCCTTCAGTATCCTAGGGTTGGAAAGGAAAAATATTAATTATGATATCAGTTCAGTTCGGTCCGTTAAGTCACTCTGTCATGCCTGACCCTTTGCGACGGCATGAACCGCAGCATGCCAGGCCTCCCTGTCCATCACCAACTCCCGGAGTTCACCCACACTCCTGTCCATTGACTTGGTGATGCCATCCAGCCATCTCATCATCTGTTGTCCCCTTCTCCTCCTGCCTTCAATCTTTCCCAACATCAGGGTCTTTTCCAATAAGTCACTTCTTTGCATCAGGTGGCCAAAGTACTGGAGTTTCAGCTTCAACATCAGTGTTCCAATGAACACTCAGGACTGATCTCCTTTAGGATAGACTGGTTGGATCTCCTCGCAGTCCAAGGGACTCTCAAGAGTCTTCTCCAACACCACAGTTCAAAAGCATCAATTCTTCGGCACTCAGCTTTCTTTAATAGTCCAATTCTCACATCCATACATGACTACTAGAAAAACCATAGCTTTGACTAGACAGACCTTTGTTGGCTGTCTCTGCTTTTTAATATGCTGTCCAGGTTGGTCATAGCTTTTCTTTCAAGGAGCAAGCGGCTTTTAATTTCACGGCTGGTTTTGGAGCCCCCAAAAATAAAGTCTGACACTGTTTCCCCATCTATTTGCCATGAAGTGATGGGACCAGATGCCATGAGCTTAGTTTTCTGAATGTTGAGCTTTAGGTCAACTTTTTCACTCTCCTCTTTAACTTTCATCAAGAGGGTTTTTAGTTCTTCTTTGCTTTCTGCCATAAGGGTGGTGTCATCTGCATATCTGAGGTTATTGATATTTCTCCCAGCAATCTTGATTCCAGCTTGTGCTTCTTCCAGCCTACCCTTTCTCATGATGTACTTTACATAGAAGTTAAATAAGCAGGGTGACAATATACAGCCTTGATGTACTCCTTTTCCTATTTGAAACCAGTCTGTTGTTCCATGTCCAGTTCTAACTGTTTCTTCCTGACCTGCATACTGATTTCTCAAGAGGCAGGTCAGGTGGTCTGATATTCCCATCTCTTTCAGAATTTTCCAGTTTGTTGTGATCCATACAGTGAAAGGCGTTGGCATAGTCAATAAAGCAGAAGTGCATGTTTTTCTGGAACTCTTTTGCCTTTTCAGTGATACAGCAGATGTTGGCAATTTGATCTCTGGTTCCTCTTCTAAAACCAGCTTGAACATCTGGAAGTTCACAGTTCATATATTGCTGAAGCCTGGCTTGGAGAATTTTGAGCATTAGTTTACTAGTGTGTGAGATGAGTACAATTGTGCGGTAGTTTGAGCATTCTTTTGCATTGCCTTTCTTTGGGATTGGAATGAAAACTGACCTTTTCCAGTCCTGATGAATTTTCCAAATTTGCATATGGAGTACAGCACTTTCACAGCATCATCTTTTAGGATTTTAAATAGCTCCACTGGAATTCCGTCACCTTCACTAGTGTTGTTGATAATGGTGCTTCCTAAGGCCCACTTGACTTCATGTTCCAGGATGTCTGGCTCTAGGTGAGTGATCACACCATCGTGATTATCTGGGTCATGAAGATCTTTTTTGTGTAGTTCTTCTGTGTATTCTTGCCACCTCTTCTCAATATCTTCTGCTTCTGTTGGGTCCAAACCACTTCTGTCCTTTATTGAGCCCATCTCTGCATGAAATGTTCCCTTGGTATCTCTGATTTTCTTGAAGAGATCTCTAGTCTTTCCCATTCTGTTGTTTTCCTGTATTTCTTTACACTGACCACTGAGGAAGGCTGTCTTATTTCTCCTTGCTCTTCTCTGGAACTCTGCATTCAAATGGGCATATCTTTCCTTTTCTCTTTTGCTTTTTTGATTCTCTTCTTTTCACAGCTGTTTAATGAAGCCTTCTCAGACAGCCATTTTGCTTTTTTGCATTTCTTTTTTCGGTCTTGATCCCTGTCTCCTGTACAATGTCACGAACCTCCTTCCAAAGTTCATCAGGCACTCTATCTGTCAGATCTAGGCCATTAGATGTATTTCTCACTTCTACTGTATAATCATGAGGGATTTGATTTAGGTCATACCGGAATGGTCTAGTGGTTTTCCCCACTTTCTTCAATTTAAGTCTGAATTTGGTACTAAGGAGTTCATGATCTAAGCCACAGGAACTCCCGGTCTTGTTTTTGCTGACTGTGTCGAGCTTCTCCATCTTTGGCTGCAAAGAATGTAATCAGTCTGATTTTGGTATTGACTATCTGGTGATGTCCATGTGTAGCGTCTTCTCTTGTGTTGTTGAAAAGGGATATTTGCTATGACCAGTGTGTTCTCTTGGCAAAACTCTATTAGCTTTTGCCCTGCTTCATTCTGTACTCCAAGGCCAAATTTGCCTGTTACTCCAGGTGTTTCTTGACTTCCTACTTTTGCATTCAGTCCCCTATAATGAAAAGGACATCTTTTTTTGTGTGTTCATTCTAAAAGGTCTTGTAGGGTCTTCATAGTACCATTCAGCTTCTTCAGCATTCTGGTCGGGGCATAGACTTGGATTATGGTGATATTGAATGGTTTGCCTTGGAAACAAACAGAGTTCACTTGTTGTTTTTGAGAATTATAAGATAAATGGCATAAATTGGTAAATATTTCTAAATCTAGCATAACCCTAACCCAAGAGTAACCCTTGCACAATGAGTTAATAGTTATTGTAGAGATTCCCAAAGATGTCATCATATGTATATTTATTTTTCTTCTAATTGATGAAAAGATTTGGCTATCATCCTAGAACTTAATGAGTTCTACATTTGCTATTGAGATGTAGTAAAAGCTGTTTTCATACAGACATTTTTTGGTAAGGCATCCTCTAAGTGATTCAATATCTTCGGTACATCAAGAAAATGTAGTGATGAATATTGTATGACGTGGACACTAAAAGCCCTTCTGGAACACTCACTTGTTCTTGAATTTCTGTTCCAATTTACAAGGGATACCTGAGGCAAAAATCCCTATTAAATCTGGAGCTAAATCACCACATTTGCCTTTTTTATACAAAGATGTTTCCCATGTTTAATTCTCAAGTAATAATTTTTAGACTGCAAATTAAATTGGTCTTTGTGGATTTCATAAAGCAAATGTAGAGGCACCATCAAATAAAATTCAGAGTCCCCAGTATGCTAAGATCTAACTCAGGCTTGCTTCAACTAAACTGCCAGTGGAAAGATAGGAAAAGTCTTAATAACAAATCTGAAGCACTTACTTTTAGGAAAGTGAGTGACCCAGGGTCTTTAATTCCTGGAGAGGGCTAGTTTCTGGAAAGAGAGTTCATGATAAACTCTTTCCTTAAATCTGACTTTTTTTTTTTTTCCTGGGTCTGCCTGACTTTTGTTTTTTTTAAGTCGGCTGTATCTTTGCCTTATGGTTAACCTGTGAGTATTTGTTAATTTCATACACAAAAAACACATTCCTGTTTACCCTTGTTTTCTTACCTGCTGCTGTTGACTTGTTGGCAGAATTCTGCTGTTGGCAGAATCTCCCAGTGTGATTCTGCCCTGCATGTGTTCTGAGAATGAATGAATATACGATTCTTATCTACTCTGAAGCAAGGGAGTTGAAAACCACTTAGTTGGAGAACATTTTGAAACACAATCATACTTTTTAAATGCTTGGATTTATTGGAAACAAAAATTACAGATAATCAACTTGCTGCTGCTGCTGCTAAGTCGCTTCAGTCATGTCCGACTCTGTGCGACCCCATAGATGGCAGCCCACCAGGCTCCCCTGTCCTTGGGATTCTCCAGGCTAGAACACTGGAGTGGGTTGCCATTTCCTTCTCCAATGCATGAAAGTGAAAAGTGAAAGTCAAGTTGCTCAGTCATGTCTGACTTAGCGACCCCATAGACTGCAGCTCATCAGGCTCCTCAGTCCATGGGATTTTCCAGGCAAGAGTACTGGAGTGGGGTGCCAATTAGCTTACTGAATAACAATTAAAAGTTGAGGTGGTTCTTTAAAATAAAGACATTGGATTGATTCAAGATTCTAAGTCACTTGTAATCGATTCTTTTGTGTCTGTTGCACATGTCAGCATTTATCACCATCTGTAAAATGTTATTACGGGTAACGTCCATGTGACGATTTCAAATTTCTTATGAGGACATGTCTTGGTTGACTGTGCACTTAGGTATAAAACTAGATCCACAGATATTAATGGCAAGCATTTGCTTAGGAACCTAAATAAATAATTTGAAATTTAGGAGAAAATATTTCGTTCAGATAATGTAAGAAAAAGCATGAGCTGGTTACTTTAAAGCTTCCTGAAGTCATCTGTTCCAACACTGCAGTGCTTTTGAGCTTGATGGGCTGCTACTGAATAGAATCACTGGGTTGAAAACCATCACAGTAATATTTTCTAGGATTGCACCATGATGTTCTGGATGATGCTAGATAATAAAGGAGCAAACTTTTAGGCATAGAGGTTTATCATTGAACATAAAGGGGGTTCATTTCACTGTTGTTCAACTCTAGTTACCTTCCAACACATTATTCTCTTACTTCCATCATTTTTTACTTGGATATTCATAAAAGAGAGTTTAAACAGATCAATCGTGAACAGGCACCTCTTTGTTTCCATGCTGGAGAGGATGGATATTATTAGGCTGTATTTATCTGTAAGGACATCCCCTTTGTCTTAAAGAAAAACAGATATTCAAAAGGTAATGCTCAGAATTCCGGAAAAACATCTACTTCTCCTTCATTGACTATGCTTCAGCCTTTGACTGTGTGGATCACGACAAACTGGAAAATTCTTAAAGAGATGGGAAAACCAGATCACTTTACCTGCCCCCTGTGATACCTGTATGCAGGTCAAGAAGCAAGAGTTAAAATCGGACATGGAACAATGGACTGGTTCAAACTTGAGAGGAGTACGTCAAGGCTGTCTGTTGTCACCCTGCTTATTTAACTTATATGCAGAGTACATCATGTGAAATGCTGGGCTGGGTGAAGCACAAGCTGGAATCAGGATTGCCCGGAGAAATATCAATAACCTCAGATATGCAGGTGACACCACCCTTATGGCAGAAAGTGAAGAGGAACTAAAGAGACTCTTGATGGAGGTCAAAGAGGAGAGTGAAAAAGCTGGGTTAAAATTCAACATTCAAAAAACAAATATCATGGCCTCCGGTCCCATCACTTCATGGCAAATAGATGAGGAAACAATGGAAACAGTGATAGACTTAATTTTCTTGGGCTCCAAAATCACTGCAGATGGTGACTGGAGCCATGAAATTAAAAGACACTTGTTCCTTGGAAGAAAAGCTATGACCAACCTAGATAGAAAGCCTAGGTTAAAAAAACCTAGATTAAAAAGCAGATACATCATTTTGCCAACAAAGGTCTATCTAGTCAAAGCTATGGTTTTTCCAGTAGTCAGGTATGGATGTGAGAGTTGGGCCATAAAGAAGGCTGAGCACTGAAGAAGTGATATTTTGAACTGTGGTGTTGGAGATTCTTCAGAGTCCCTGGGACTGCATGAAGCTCAAACCAGTCAATCCTAAAGGAAATCAACCCTGAACATTCACTGGAAGGACTTATGCTGAAGCTCTAATACTTTGGCCACCGGCTTCAAAGAGCCGACTCATTGGAAAGGACCCTGATGCTGGGAAAGATTGAAGGCAGGAGGAGAAGGGGTCGTCAGAGGAAGAGATGGTTGGATGGCATCACCAACTCGATGGACATGCGTTTGAGCAAGCTCTGGGAGATAGTGCAGGACAGGGAAACCTGGCATGCTGCAGTCCATGGGGTAGCAAAGACATGACTAAGCGGCTGAAGAACAACAACAGTGCTCAGTTAACTGAAGAATAACTAACAGAAGGAATCAGTGTTTATAGAAAGCCCCAGGGAAATCCTGCAAAAAAACGTGTTTGTGATTGAGCACATCCAGGAGAGGCAAAGGAAAATGGAAGCCCTCAGACAGAAGCTCACTCGGTAAGAAATACCTACTTCTTTTTTAGAAAAAAATCACCCTTCAGACTTTTATGTATTTAGGTACAGATAAATTATAACTTCAAGCAAGAGCACACTGCATTTTGACCAGATGCGTTGTTTGCTGTCTAATATTACTATTTACTACTAATGTAACTCTTTGTATCTATTGTGTATATCTATGGGCTTGGATTTCTCCAAAGCTCTACTACCTGTCAGCACAGTCCTTCAAATATCGGCAGATGAAGCAAGACCAGTAGTGCGTTCAGGAGAAGCCCCCGGGTGAGGCCTGAGAGTCAGAGTTACTCTGTGGAGGAAGAGCACATGCAACAGAGGCTTGAGGCTGAGGGCTTGTGGGAAACTTCCTGAGAACAGCATTGCTGTGAAGTGGGGGCCGTGAAGGAAGGAGCCAGACCCAGCCAGGAAAGTTGCTTACAAGAGAGGGAAGGAAATGCTGCTTGTATCCTCTGAGCCCTGGCCTAGAAGGAAACCAGAGGCACTTATTGCCCCAAATTTTAACAACCAAGGGAGTTAAGCATCTCTCCTGCTTCATCCTTCTGTTCTGGGTGTGAGAGGGGTGCTCACCCTGCATGCATCCATGCTTGTCACTCAGGGAGGGTTGGTGGGGTTGAAACAGATAATGAAGAGCAGAGAATGATGGCAATAATCTCGTGAGGACAGGACTGCAGAATGAGGTTCCTAATAGTGTTTTGTTTAGAACTCAGAAGATGACTGATGAATGAATAAAGGATAGATTTTTTTTTCCCCCTTGATTTTTCTGTCTCCTAAAGAAACTATAGTTCTTCAGTTGTTATTTATCCTCAGGTAGTAAGTCCTAAGAATTGTAACAAAAACGTCAACCAGAGCATACTCCAAACTATGTATGTTCCTCCTCTTCTCTGTACTCGTGGTACAAGCAACTCCCTAAAATGACCCAGCCTTCATTAAGCAGGCTTCCTAGCTCTGCTTCAACACCGTCTCTTTAAACCTCAGCACATCCCCCCACAAGATAAGGTCTAAGAAATCTGCCCCACTTCTGAAGTTGTTAACAACTCCCTTGGATTCCTTATGCAGATAGACCTTACTTCCTACTTTAGAGATAAGATCTCTGCCATCTGGTGTAAACTCCCTCCACACCTTAGCATATCTCAGGATGCATTCCAGCCCCTACAGTTTTGCTAAAGTTGTTTCCTTCAATGCCCACCCCCTGCTTCTACTTCCCTCCCTCCCCCCCTTCTACTTAATCCTTCTCATCCTTTAGGACCTAGTCTAATCCATAACTCCTCTGCGGTTTTCTCTGCCCACATTTCCTACCCATAATAATATCTTTCATGTTTGATTTCAGTGAGGTCTGTCCTAAAAAGTCTTAAGATGACTGAACTCCCAGCTCCTTAAGTCCCCTCCCAGTCTTACTCCATAGGTTTAGCTATTTGCCTAGCTGGTTGAAAAACGTAGACCTCTATGTTTTTCATTCCCAGGGCTGTGTTAGCTGCACCACTATGTTTTGTTATTATATTTTAAAAAATAATTTTAGTTGTTTATTTTTGGCTATACTGAGGCTCCCCGGCTGTGCGGGCTTTTCCAGCTGTGGCTTCTCATTGCGGTGGCTTTTCTTACTGTGAAGCCCGGGCTCTAGGCACTCAGGCTGAAGCAGCTGCACCACGTGGTCTCAGTGGCTGTGGCTCCTGGGCTCCAGGGCACAGGCCCAATAGTTGTGGCACATGGCCTTAGTTGCTCTGTGGCACGTGGGATCCTCCCGGATCAGGGATCGAACCCGTGTCTCCTGCATTGGCAGGTAGATTCTTTACCTCTTGAGCCACCTGGGAAGGCCCACCATATTTTAAAAATTAAAATCTAAGTATTTCTTCTCTTTCACAGGTTATCTGATTGTGGTGTATGGCATTCTAAAGGCTTGGACCTTCATAAAACTGATTTCCAAGTGTTCACAGATTTTTTTCTCAACTATGTGAGCAGCTTGAGGATAGCTCTTGAGGGCGTCCATGTACTCTGCCTGGCACTGGAATTCAACCCAAGTTTACACTGGTTCACCTGCACTGAAGGCGTAGCCCCTCCCTGGGCCTGTTTCCTTTTTGCACAATTTTTGCACTTCATGATTTCTAAAACCCTTTTCAATTATAAATTTCTGTAAGTAATTAAAACTTCTTGTAAACTAAAAGCATAGGTAGCTGTCAACTTGTGAGCTGAGTTGGGTCCATGTTACATTTTCTGTTGCATGGGTTTTGGGGGCTGAATTTTGGCAAACATTTTTAGTATCCAGTGGTTAAAAGGCTTCACCTAAAAGTACAGATTTTAGATTCTCTTGGAAAAAATGTGGTTTCCTTCTGATAGATATTGGTTGGAGTCACTTTCTTATGGTGACTATCTGTGGCCTTGATAAAGTTTACCATTTCTGTGGTCTACAAGCCTATTATAGCTTTTTGTTGTTATTTCCTAACCACTGTATGTACTGTGTCTGAGTCTCTGCCCTAAAGCTGCTGAGGACAACTTGCTAGAAAGGACAGTGGTAGAAGTGAGAGAGAGAGGAGTCCTGTAAAGAAAAACTAGGAGTGGAGATTGAGGGGATGAAATTCTGAATGAACAATTCTAACGTAACAGTGGTCACCCCTATAAATGAAGACAGAGGAGGAGGGATGGAGAGAAGACTTCTACTTTCTACTTTAAATGCTGTGTCCTAACAATCTTCAAGTGGGAAAAATCCAAGCTGAAAACTGTAAGGCACATCAGCAACTTAAAAGTAGCTGATATTTACTCTGTCAAGATTTTAAGTCTGATAGTAGACCAAATGTATAGAGCTTGTGTCAGGAGCAACTCCTGTTCTTTCTTTTAGCTACTCAGTAAGCACTACAGAGTGATATGGACGCAGAATAAATATTTATTGAGTTTAAATAAGAGAACTAATAATCTTAAGACTATTGAATACATTTCAGCATTTCTCAAAGTTGATTCCTTTGGGCTCTTCTTTGGCTAGCTGAGATTTATAGATGTGATTTGAACCTGTTGGGATAATGGTTCCAGTGTCTCTGACCATGAATCGGTCAGCCCCTAGTCTGACTATTCACCGGAGGATGTTTACTCATTTGGTCCCAGGCTGGGCCCACGGGTTCCAGCATGTCAGTATGTCATCTGACTTTGATTCTGCCCTTTAAACAATATGGGCCTGGTTTCTACAGTGTGAAAAGTCAAGACTAGATTCTTTAAGGCCAGGTGGAAAGTCCTTCATAAATACTTGTTCAATAGAAGACTGTGGTCCTTCCATTGTTACTTTATCCACACTATTATTTAGGGATGTAACTGCTACAGGAAAGAGTGGAGGAAACCAGAGACTTATCTTAAAAATAACTATACTTCTGGTTTCAAGAAATTAAATAATCTAAACCTGCAAGCTCTGTTCAGGTCTGTCTGTAGTTTCCAACCTTGTTTAACATGTAAAACATCCACTCTTAAACCTCAGAGCAAAAAATATGCAAATCAAATGTACCATTTAAGATTTTTTTCAGGAAAATGTAGATCTGCTGGTCTGCCTTTCCTAATTTTTAGACAAATATGTCTTTTAATTTTGAGCTAAAGTAGACTGTTGCCTTTGTATTAAGTTTTGTTGGAAAAAGCTTGATAAAGCGCTAGCCTTCATAAAATCATAGATTGCTGAGAGAGAATATGAAACCAATAGGTGTCCTGTCCCTATCAGATAGAGAAATTTGTACACAGTTTATAGGAAAACAATCTGAGACTCTTAAAGGTTCTCTCTGATATATCTTTGACATTATTTGATATTGCTTAATTAATGACATTCAGTTCTTACTGTGGGTTAGAAGGTACAAGATGTGTAAGGAGCCTCTTACTCCCAACTGCTGACAGACTGGGGAGGTTGGGAAGAGGCAGTGTGATAGGGAAAGGGGCTGGCCATAGTAAATCAAGAAGATGAAGACAAAAGTGAAGATGTTGCAGGGAACTCCCTGACGGTCCACTGGTTAGGACTGTGAGCTTTCTAGGCCCAGGGTCTAGGTTTGCTTCCCCGCCCCCCCCCCCCCCCCCCCAAAAAAGAAGTGAAGGTGTTGCAATTCAAAAAGACTGGGAGCATACCAAGTGAAATGATAATTACTCAGAAGGCACTTAATTAGCATTGTTTCCCCCCTAATTTGATTTGCAATCTTGGCTAATCTTGCTAATCCTTATAAATAGGGTAATGGTTTTATTATTATTTCCTAACTAGTGGTCATAAGTTTTCTACACTATTTATCTGTATAACATCATCTTCTATATTAGAAATTATTATTAAAGTAAGTCACCAAGTTTCTAAATAGTTTTTGAAAAGGGAAGAAAATAGCCTGTATTCCTTAATAACTATGAGTGGAAAATGCTTTTTGAGTAGAAAGACTCCTCAGTTCCTTTAACAAAGGGTCTTCCTTGATGGGGGGCTTCCCTCATAGCTCAGTTGGTTAAGAATCCGCCTGCAATGCAGGAGACCTGGTTTGATTCCTGGGTTGGGAAGATCCCCTGGAGAAGGGATAGGCTACCCACTCCAGTATTCTGGCCTAGAGAATTCCATGGACTGTACAGTCCATGGGGTCGCAAAGAGTCAGACATGACTGAGCGATTTTTCACTTTCACACTTTCACTTCCTTGCTGGGAGGGCAGCAAGAATGCAAGGTTGATTTCTGGATACTAGAGCCTTCAGCAAGTGAAAAGTGGGATCCAGGAAATTGCCTGTTGGTCCAGTGGTTAGGACTGTGTGCTTCACTGCAGGAGGCATGGGTCTGATCCCTGGTCTGGAAACTAAGATCAAAAAACATTGATCCAGTTAGGTCAGTGGAAAAAGGGGCTAGAATAGACAGCAAGCATTGGTGGTTTATTGATTTATTGCTTTAAAACACTCTTTTTCCATATTACAAACCAATGTCCAACTATTGTAAATAGACCATGGTTTGTAGAATTTTCAAAACACTATTATTTTTTTCTCTTTGAGGATAGGAAATTATGTTAGGTGAAGGGAAGGATACTTTGAATCTTAAAATATATATAGTAATTAAAATAGTTTTAGTGATATCTTATAGATGTACTGCTGCTGCTAAGTCTCTTCAGTCGTGTCCAACTCTGTGCTACCCCAGAGACGACAGCCCACCAGGCTCCCCCATCCCTGGGATTCTCCAGGCAAGAACACTGGAGTGGGTTGCCATTTCCTTCTCCAATGCATGAGAGTGAAAAGTGAAAATGAAGTCGCTCAGTTGTGTCCGACTCCCAGCGACCCCATGGACTGCAGCCCACCAGGCTCCTCCGTCCATGGGATTTTCCAGGCAAGAGTACTTGCCATTGCAACAATAAGAAAGCATATAAGCAAAAAGACAAAGGTAAAAATCCCTGATTTTCCACCTGAAAATGGTCATCATTAACATGTTGATATATGCTTTCTGTTTTGTTCCCCTCTGCATCTAGTTTTTAAAAGGAAGCCACTCTTCTTGCAATTAGAAATCAAAATATTTTATATCTGGGAGGAACCTAAGAGATGGAGCTCAGATCCCTCATGTAGAAGTAAGTAGATTGGCAAGGAGATCCAACCAGTCCATCCTAAAGGAGATCAGTCCTGGGTGTTCATTGATGCTGAAGCTGAAACTCCAATACTTTGGCCACCTCATGGGAAGAGTTGACTCATTGGAAAAGACCCTGATGCTGGGAGGGATTGGGGGCAGGAGGAGAAGGGGACGACAGAGATGAGATGGTTGGATGGCATCATCGACTCAATGGACATGGGTTTGGGTGGACTCTGGGAGTTGGTGATGGACAGGGAGGCCTGGCATGCTGCAGTTCATGGGGTTGCAAAGAGTTGGACACGACTGAGCGACTCAACTGAACTGAACTGAAATGAGATTGGGTTCTGAGAGGTGAGCCACGCAGCTGGTTGTTGATAGACTGAGGCCTCAATCCCAGGTGACGGTGTCTTCCTTCACCACATCACACAGACACATCATTCTTCTGAAGACCTTAGACTCCAGTGTAAGAACAGATGGCACAGGAGAAGCTGGACTTCCCCTGACACTGAAGTTCAGTGTTGATTTGTTTAGGAACTTGATTTAAAGGCCAAGATTGTTAACGGCAGTAGAACCAAAGAACAAGCCAACAAAAATAAAACTGAGGTGATGAAAGCCCTTTAAGCTCTCAGTATGTTCAACAATAAACAATAGTCATTATAAAGAGTTGTGTACTTCTTCGTGTTTTTCCGATTTTTAAAATTACTCTTGTTACGAAAGTGTTCAGTCCTATAGAGTAGTAGAATAGTTTAATGATCCTCTCGATAACATCACTCTGACTCAACAGTTACTAACTTTTGCTCTTACTTCATCTAAACCCAATTTTTACTTTCCTCCTTTCCTTTATTTTTGTGGCTACAGTGTTTTAAGGTCAATCCCTGACTTCTTTTCATTTCACCTTTTCCATTTGTGATGATATCATCCTGCAATCCCTTGTTACACTTCTGTGGTTGATGGTGTAGCTTGACGCTTTCTTGAGGTCTGTTCCTGACAGTGACATTTCTTATTAGTACCTTGGCAGCATTAATGAGAGTCTACCTTGATGGCACACCATGTGTCAGGCACAAGTCCAAGCGTTTTCCATGTGTTAATTTATTAAAGCCTTACAACAACCCTGTGAAATGTGTCTAGTATCTTCTCTGGTTTTATAGATAAAAAATTTGAAATATAGAGAATTGATATATGATGGATTCCTTCTGAGAAGTTCATCACTTACTTCATAAGGAATTCACAGTTAATAAAATTGAAGTCATAGAGTTTCTCAGGCATGAATATCTTACATTTTCCCACATTTTCCCTGTTGCATTGTAGAGTTAATCTTACTTTTCTGTCTGTAGCCATCTCATCATAATACAGGAGTAAATTCTGTGGATTGAGAAATGGTGTCTGTGGTAAAAGACAGGAATATCAAGGGCTTCATAATTTGGTATTGTTGACTATGGGAGAAGAAAAAGTTTTCCTTGATCTTTTTAGGTTCCTGTCTGGGTTTGGACATGAGACTCACAAAGAGAGATTAATAGGAGAACATATACAAATGTATGTAATATTTGTTGTCATTAAGTCATATCTGACTCTTTGCAACCCCACGGACTGCAGGCTTCCCTGTCCTTCACTGTCTCCCTGAATTTGCTGAGATTCAGGTCCATTGAGTTGGTGATGCTATCTAACCCTTTCATCCTCTGCTGCCCTCTGCTCCTCTTGCCTTCAATCTTTCCCAGCATTGGGGTCTTTTCCAGTGAGTTGGCTCTTCACATCAGGTGGCCAAAGTATTGGAGCTTCAGCCTCAGTCCTTTTTATGTAATGTAAGTGTTATAAAACACACGCACCCTTAAAGCAAATATCAGAAGAAGTTAAAGTGTTAGGAGAAACACACGGACTGAATCCGCTCATCCTGGCCAGGCACCATAGTAACCATTGAGTAAGTTATTTTACGACAGGGCGTTCTTGTAAGGAACAAGGAACTAAAAAGCCATGAGCAGCTAGAGGAGTTTGAGAAAGATCAAAGGGAGACACCATGTGTCCGGCCACCTCCCAGAATCCTTCTCGCTGGCATCCATCTTGGTTGGGCAATGTGTGTGCCACCAGGAAGGACCCCGAGGCAGAATGATTGGCCTACGACCACCCAGAGGACTTTCTTGGTGGCTCAGACGGTAAAGCGTCTGCCTACAATGCGAGAGACCTGGGTTCAGTCCCTGGGTTGGGAAGATCTGCTGGAGAAGGAAATGGCAACTGCTCCAGTATTCTTGCCTGGAAAATCCCATGGATGGAGGAGCCTGGTAGGCTACAGTCCGTGCGGTTAAAAAGAGTCAGACACGACTGAGCAACCTCACTTCCTTTCCCTAAGACAACCCGGAAACTGATGCCATCATCATAAAACCCAAGACTGTGAGCCATGAGGCAGGGCAGTCCTGGATTCCGTTACGCTACAGCTCTTCGCCTGGGTGCCCCTTCCCAACAAACTCTTCTGCTTTGTCAGCACGTGTGTTCTTCTTAGACAGTTTATTTCTGAGTGTTAAGACAAGAGCCCTCTTTCAGTCCTGGAAGGGATCCCTCTTCCTGCAGCAAAATCTGAGGATTTTTATATTTGGTTGACAAATGGTGGAAGGTCCTGGAAGGATATGGTAAGACAAAGGGGGTGAGGTCAGTGGAGTAAACTGGGGAAATTGAGCAAGTCCTGCCCATTCAGGTTTCTCTCTGTGTCCCCTTTTCTTAGAAGATAGGCGTGCTTGTTTCCTCCGGTGTAGGGAGGGCACCTGTCACGTGAGGAACTTGAGACCTGCTTCAGGGAAGGTCAGAAAGGTCTTCCTGCACCTGCTGTGTCTCAGATTCCTTCAGCTTAAAATGTTTAATATGCCAGATGGATGTATTCTGAGGTAGTATGTCCTGATCACGGACTCTGTCATAATCTTTCCAAAGAAAGTGAGTGTTACTCGCTCGGTCCTGTCCGACTCTTTGCGACCCCATGGACTGTAGCCTGCCAGGCTCCTCTGTCCATAAAATTCTCCAGGCAGGAATACTGGAGTGCTTTGCCATTCCCTTCTCCAAAGGATCTTCCCAAACCCAGGGATCGAACCCCAGTCTCCCTCCTTGCAGGCAGGTTCTTTACCATCTGAACCAGCAGGGAAGCCCCTATCTTGTCAAAGATGCAGTGTTGTGGATGTGTGGTTGTGCATAAGTTTTAAAGTTAGAAAAATAGAATTTTAAAAAATTTATTGTCTTATTTGGATTTGAAATGTAAGCCTACATACATTTTATTCTCTGATCAGTTTTGAATGTCACGTTCTTCCATACTAGTTTTTCTATTTATGATTTTCAGAAAACAATACTAAGGATGAGATTTACTAAACTGTCAGAACAGTCTTTACAAGGCAGCACATCTTTCTAATTACCAAACTTGAATTGCAATTTTCTTTTACCTTCCTAGGAATTGGTATCGGACAATAAGAACAAAGGTGGAAATTGCATAAGAATAAGAGGATTCCCTCTGGTCTGTTCCTTGGTGGTAAATTCCATCTCAATACTGTAGAGAGGTGGGGGGTGAGTAAATTAGCACGTGAAAGGAGAGCCCCTTTGGCTCCCATTCTTAACTTCTGTGGCTTTTGATTGGCTTTGGTGGGATCCCTCCAGCATTTTCCTGTCTTCCAGACTTGGAACCTTATTTAATTATTAGAGATTATTAGAGTCTAATAATCTCAATGAGCGCTAAGAATCTCTTGTAGAGGACTTGATGCTTTCAGAGTGCTTCTGCATCCATGATGTATTTCATTTTTTTCCTTCCCTTCGTCTTCTCCCTATCCAGTTTGTGTTAAGTTCCTATTGATTTCGTGACTATCATATCTTTTACTTTTTTGGGGGGGGGGGTGCCATGCCAGCAAATTGTCAGATCTTAGTTCCCCAACCAGGGATTGAACCTGGCTCATGGCAATAAGAGCACAGACTCCTAACCACCAAGGAATTTCCCATGCCTTTTAGATTCAACCCGCTCTATTCCAGTAACTCATACCATAAGAATCACAGCATGGTGGAGCTGGAAGGATCCTTACAGACCATTTAATTTGAATTCATCATCCGTTAAATAAAGCAACTGAGATATGAGAGTTACCTAGCTTTGACAGTTTTATAGGTCTGCCCCACCATACCTCCCAGCCCCCTGCAGGTGCCTGGACCACTTTGCCTTCCTGGCAGAAAGTCGTGGTTTGACTGCTTAGTTCCGCTTAGTTCCCTTCTCTCATTTCTATCCCCACCCCAATTCCAGTTCATTCTGTGTGAAGTTGGGAGGAAAATATTTTTCTAATTCCATTTTGTTAAAGTAGGGTTTTCTCCTCTAGACTTAATGAAAGCTCTTATTTTCTGATACACGAAACCAAAAGTTCTTTAGGTGGGTTAATTGTGTATATCTTCTTTATAAATTATTTAATTTTATCTTGAACATTTATCTGTTTTCTTTACAGTAAAAATATTTCATTTAAATGTATATGGCTTTTGTAATATACTGACGTTTGGGGGTATATATGCTTAAAATATATTGAGTTAGAATCTGTGCCATTTGTTTCTTTTGTATACTTTTCACCATGTTTAATACAGTGTTCTGAGTTGGTTCTCAATAAAAATAAAGTTCTCTTTGAAGCTGAGTGCAAAGATAGTGCTTGGAAATATTTCTTTCTGGAGTAGGTTGCCATTCTGTTCTTCAGGGAATCGGCGCAACCAAGGGATTAACCCAGATCACCTGCACTGCAGGCAGATTCTTTATACTCTGAGCCACCAGGGAAGCCTCCTTTCTTTCAATAATGAATGTTTATTTAATATTTACTAATCTTCCTCTACTGTGCTTCCTCTATTCAGCTCAGTTCAGTTTAGTCGCTCGGTTGTGTCCGACTCTTTGCAACCCCACGGACCGCAGCACGCAAGGCTTTCCTATCCATCACCAACTCCCGGAGTTCACCCACACTCCTGTCCATTGAGTCGGTGATGCCATCCAACCATCTCATCCTCTGTTGTCTCTTTCTCCTCCGGCCTTCAATCTTTCCCAGCATCAGGGTCTTTTCAAATGAGTCAGTACTTCGCATCAGGTGGCCAAAGTACTGGAGTTTTAGCTTTAGCATCAGTCCTTCCAAAGAAATCCCAGGACTAATCTCCTTTAGAATGGACTGGTTGGATCTCCTTGCAGTCCAAGGGACTCTCAAGAGTCTTCTCCAACACCACAGTTCAAAAGCATCAATTCTTTGGTGCTCAGCTTCCTTTATAGTCCAATTCTCACATCCATACATGACCACTGGAAAAACCATAGCCTTGACTAGACGGACCTTTGTTGGCAAAGTAATGTCTCTGCTTTTTTAATATGCTGTCTAGGTTGGTCATAACTTTCCTTCCAAGGAGTAAGCTTCTTTTAATTTCATGGCTGCAGTTGCCATCTGCAGTGATTTTGGAGCCCAGAAAAACAAAGTCAGCCACTGTTTCCACTGTTCTTCCTCCATTATCATATACCTATTTTTGCATGTACTTGTATTTTTTTGTCATGTCACTCTTTTTTCTCTGTTCTTTTTAGTTCTGTGCTAAACTCCTGTAAGAAAAGACAGATTAACAAGAGAAAAGGATACAAGTTTCTTACAGTGAGTTTTATGTAATATCAGTACCTTTCTAAGGAAATGAAGACCCAGTGAAACTGGATGATGAAACCTGAGTGTTTTCATGCTAGGCTTGATGGAGGGTGAAAAGTTTTGGGAAGGTGCAATGACAGGACAGAGGGTATGAGGCAGGTGCAGTGAGTGAACTGGGAAAACTAGGCAAGGCCTGTCCACTCAGATTTATCTCTGTGTCCCTGTCTCTTTGGAGATAGGGGGGACCCTTTTGTCTGAGGAGAGGGAGGGTTTTATGATCTGCTTTAGAGGAAGGTCAAGAAGTCCTTCCTGCCCCTGCAAGTTCTAAAATTCCTTCGGCTTAAAATGTTAAATATGCCGAGATGCCGTATTTTAGGGGCTTCTCAGGAGATGCAGTGGTCAAGAATCTGTCTGCCAGTGCAGGGGACCTGGAGATGCGGGTTTGATCCCTGCCTTGGGCAGATCCCTTGGAGCAGAGAATGACTACCCACTTCAGTGTTCTTGCCTGGAGAATCCCTGGAACAGAGGAGCCTGGCGGGTCACAGAGAGTGGAATCCGACTGAGCACGCACACACACGCACATAATGCCGTGTTCTAGGTCAGTGTGTTCTGAACTCCATGATGTAAACTCTTTGAGGGAAAAAAACAAAGCCTCTCACGCGTGGCATATAGTAACTTTTTTTTTTTTTTTCACTAAAAGCTTTTTCCATTACTTTATAAAGTATGGAACGCTTCACGAATTTGCGTGTCATCCTTGCGCAGGGGCCATGCTAATCTTCTCTGTATCGTTCCAATTTTAGTATATGTGCTGCCGAAGCGAGCACCATATAATAACGTTTTAAGAAAAATTTCCTTCATCTATTTACTCTGGAAATACCAAGTGCTGTAGGAGTACCGAGAAGCGTAGAGGAAGGAGTGACTAATTCTTTTATAGGTGATATAGTGTTAAAGGAAAGTGGACCTTGAGCTGGCCCTTGAATTTGTTGGGCTAGGGGGAAGGACTTTTCAGGGAAAAGAAATCATGTCATTAGTATAGGGAGAGTTCCAGCATTTTAGATGTGACTTTATCCAAGTTGTCCCATTTGATCAGTGCACTGAAAGAATGAAAATATAGACTTCTAAGAGTTAGTCTGTTTCTTTGGAATACAAGTAAATAATGTTTTCTTAGCTTTTGATTAAATTAATCATTGTAACACAAGAGAATACAAGTAAATGTGTTAGCTAAGGTGAAAATTACTAAGCTGAAATCTGCACCATCAGTAAAGTGAGGTAATTTATTTGGTTAAGCAGAATATCTTCTAATTTAAAATTGCTGTAAGCTTGATAATACAAGATCATTCTTTACTTTTCTAAGAATTTCTAATATTGTATCGTTTTTAAAAATCAGTCTAAAAATATTTAATGAAAAAGGATAAAATTAAGCAATGAGTTAGATTTTTCTAAATACTTTGACACCCTAACCTGTACTCTATTTTTTAAATACTTCAAAATTTAATGAAAATTTAAAAATGAATTTTTAGCAACTTGAAAAACTGGCATTTTTTAAATGCTCATGCTTCTGAGCATCTGGTGCCCTCTAGTGGCAGGAACGAACTATTAAATCCTTAATTTAGTGTTTTGAAAATGCTCAATACTATTTGATTTAGTTAATTTTATGCATATTCAACATTTCATTAGGAGAAAATTAGGCTTTCAACTAATGAGAAGGAAAAACTAATTTGGATTAACATAAAGTAATAACTCCTAGAAACGCTGTTGGAATACTTGATGAATATTCAGTTCATTTAAGAAAAAAAGAATCTGTTGGCTGCAGTTCTCAAAAGGTGTTGAGGTACGTAGTTTGAAACTGACACAGTTGTCTAAGAATCTATGTGTATCACTCAAGAGGAAATGAAGGACATGCCAAGTGGAGTGATAATCTACATAGTCTCTTTCATCTATAGATTTTCAGTAATTAGGAAATTTTGCCCCTGGGAGGTAATAGTCTGCTCCATTCAAAAGATAGATAACCAAGTGCAATGGAATTTTCCTTAATCTGAGAAATCAGTTTATACACGTACAGATTATCGGATAACTGGTTAGGTTTCTTTTGAAAAACTCAAGGCAGGATCATGCAGCTTTAAAATCTTAAAATCTTGCTTGTTGTTGAAGATCAGTTTCCACACCAGTGGAAAGATGCTGCCCATAATACTTAAAATGCCTGTGTTTGTCATCACGCCAATGGAGGGCCCAAGTTCCAGAGTCTGGAGAATGAGTTTGGACACTAACTTCAACCCTGGCTGTTGCCATTTATCCTGTTGCTGGGCTCCGTTTTCTCCTCTGTACAGTGGAAATTGTAACAGCTCATTGTTTATTAGTTTATACCTTAAATGTGTTGGAGAAGGCAATGATACCCCAAATGTGTAGGTAAAGCACTTGCTAATTTTAAAACTACTTTAAAATAAGGTTATTACTATTCCTAGTAATTGCTACTGTTTTTAGGAGGCAGAGCTTGAGGAGACAGAGATGGAGGGCCATTCAGGAGGGTTATTCCAACCTAGCTTCCGGCAACTGCTAAGACATTTTAAAAATGCCGGTCTCTGAGTTCAAAACTATAATGCACAGAGGAGGTTAGGCCTGAAAGGTCAATAAAGGCAGGTAGAATTAGCCTCCCCCGGGAAGGGGACTGGACATTTCTCTCTGGATCTGGGAGCAGTGTTTTATCGTGCACCGTGCTCTTTTCACTGTGTAACTGTTAAGGCTTAGTTTGGGTCTTTGTGGAGTCTCTAGGGTGTTTTCATTTGCCTTTGTGAATTGTCCTTGAAACTTTTCCAAACACTTTTTATATCAATTATCACTTTATTTGGGGCTTCTCAGGTAGTTCTAATGGTAAAACCCCACATGACTGTGCAGGAGATGCAAGAGACATGGGTTCGATCCCTGGGTCGGGAACATCCCCTGGAGGAGGGCATGGCAACCCAGTCCAGTATTCTTGCCTGGAGAATTCCATGGACAAAGGAGCTGTTGAGCTGGGGTCCATGGGGTCGTAAAGGGTCAGACCAGACTAAAGATCCAGGCTTCACGAAAAACACTGCTTTTCCCTACTTGACTCTGCTGGTAGAAGGTAGCACTGTCAGACTCCAAAGAGGCTTCTGAAAAAAAACAAAAAAAAAAAAAAACCAAAGAGGCTTCTGGAGCAGAGGGTTCACTCATCTAAGGGTTCATTCTGCACTTTGACTAGCTCTCAGTTTAGTTCAGTTCAGTCGCTCAGTCTGACTCTTTGCGACCTCATGAATAGCAGCACGCCAGGCCACCCTGCCTATCACCAACTCCCGGAGTCCACCCAAACTCATGTCCATCAAGTCTGTGATGCCATCCAGCCATCTCATCCTCTGTCGTCCCCTTCTCCTCCTGTCCCCAATCCCTCCCAGCATCAGGGTCTTTTCCAATGAATCACCTCTTTGCATGAGGTGGCCAAAATATTGGAGTTTCAGCTTCAACATCAGTCTTTCCAATGAACACCCAGGACCGATCTCCTTTAGGATAGACTGGTTGGATCTCCTTGCAGTCCAAGGGACTCTCAAGAGTCTTCTCCAACATCACAGTTCAAAAGCATTAATTCTTCGGCCCTCAGCTTTCTTCACAGTCCAACTCTCATATCCATACATGACCACTGGAAAAAGCCTTATGGCAGAAAGTGAAGAGGAACTAAAAGCCTCTTGATGAAAGCAGAGACATTACTTTGACTAGCTCTACCATGTGGCAAACAGGAAGTTCTCCCTCAAAGAAGTCGTTCCCTTGGAATCCACACACTTTTCTTCCACCGATGCATTTTCCTGCACCTTCTAACCTGGTCTCCTCACTGCACTCTCTCTTCTAACTCAGTCACTCCTAGTCTCAATCAGTGGAGAGCCCATAATAAAATAACTGAAGCTAATTTCAGGAGTTGCAGGGAATCTTGACTATTAAATAAGCCAGAGGAACCTTGCTGGTGTCATAGTATTAAAATAAAGCAATGACAGTTGCAAGTGTTTCTGGGGCAAAGCTTCTCAATATATCTTGTCTTTTCTTTCACTGGAAATCACCTTTTTTTTTTGGCACTCTCTATGCCCCCTAGATTTTCCAGCCTCTCTTTTTACTGGGCACCCTGACTGTGCTCTGGCTTCCTATCTGAGCCCAGGATTTCTATTTCAGTTCTAAATGAAAACCATAGTGAAGAGGCAGCAATACCTCCAGGGGCTACATGTCTTGGATTCTGGCACGGACTTTGTTTTCCAAGACTCTCCTTTGTCACTGATACGCAGCCTCCCTTTAGGGTCTACTGGACCGCTTCCACCTAGTTCTACCTTAATTGCTTTTATAGTGAGTGGGTTGGTTAGTCCAGCTCTTTGAATCAGCTGTTTCTGTGTTCCTTTCTTCTTACCATCCGTATATGAAAAGTGGGTGTGCATTTGTACACACACATTTTCTCATTGGATCTTATACTACTACCCTTCTGGATAGGTTACAGTGATCCCATTTCGCATGTGTGGTTCACTAACTTAATGACTTGCTAGATGAACAAAAATTCTTAAAAAATTTTCAAAATGATTTTTCTGTGTTTGGTCTTCATTACCGTGTGGGCTTTCCTCTAGTTGCGGTGCTGGGCTTCTCACTGCAGTGGTTTCTCCTGTTGCAGAGCACAGGCTCCGGGGCATGTGGGCTGCAGGAGTCATGGCTTCCAGGCTCTAGAGCACAGGCTCCGTATTTGTGGCACACGGGCTGAGTTGCTCTGCAGTGTGGGATCTGCCTGGACCAGGGATTGAACCCGTGTCTCCTGCATTGGCAGGTGGATTCTTTACCACTGAGCCTTTAGGGAAGCCCCCAAATTCTTTTTCCTACAACATTCAGAAAACGAAGATCATGGCATCCGGTCCCATCACGTCACGGCAAATAGATGGGGAAACAGTGGAAATAGTGGCTGACTATTTTTTGGGGGGCTCCAAAATCATTGCAGGTAGTGATTGCAGCCATGAAATTAAGATGCTTCCTCCTTGGAAGAAAAGTTATGACCAACCTAGACAGCATATTAAAAAGCAGAGATGTTACTTTGTCAACAGAGGTCCGTCTAGTCAAGGTTATGGTTTTTCCAGTAGTCGTGTGTGGATGTGAGAGTTGGACTATAAAGAAAGCTGAGCACGGAAAAGTTGATGCTTTTGAACTGTGGTGTTGGAGAAGACCCTTGTGAGTCCCTTGGACTGCAAGGAGATCCAACCAGTCCATCCTAAAGGAGATCAGTCCTGGGTGTTCTTTGGAAGGAATGATGCTAAAGCTGAAACTCCAGTACTTTGGCCACCTCATGAGAAGAGTTGACTCACTGGAAAAGACTCTGATGCTGGGAGGGATTGGGGGCAGGAGGAGAAGGGGACGACAGAGAATGAGGTGGTTGGATGGCATCACTGACTCGATGTGGGTGGTCTCTGGGAGTTGGTGATGGACAAGGAGGCTTGGCGTGCTGTGGTTCATGGGGTCGCAAAGAGTCGGACACAACTGAGCGACTGAACTGAACTGAACTGAACTCCAAGTTCTCTGGCTAGAGCCCTATAAACTGATGAAAAACGGATTAATAAGAGAAAAGTGTTTAAGCTGATATAGTGCAAGTTTTATGTGACTCAGGAGCCTTGATAAGGGAATGAAAACCTGAAGCAACTGTTAAGTCCTGAGAGTTTTTGAATTAGGTTTGATGAAGTATGAACTCATGGAAAAATATGATAGGAGAAAAAGGTAGTTAACTGGGGGAAACTTAGCAAGGCCTGTTCCTCTCTGAGTCTTCCTGTCTTTGGAGATAACAGTGTTCCTTTCCTCCAGGTATAGGGAAGGCAGCTCTCGCAAGAGGGTCTTGAGACTTGTTTCAGGAGAATCAGCAGAGGTCAGAGTGCTTCCTGCATCTTCCATTTCTCATACTTCTTTAGCCTAAAACATTCAATATGCAATGGGGCCGTGTTTAGGTGAACTGTGTTCACTAGATAATGGCAGAGCCAAAACAAGATTACACGTCTCCAAGATCCTAGTCCCATGTTCTGTTCTTTGAATTACTCTCCCTCTCTTTTGTCTTCTTGACCTCTTACCTCTTTTCCTTTCTTCAAATACTATCTGCCTACTGAGATTTTTCAAGGACAAATGTTGAGTGTGTACTACATCAATATTTTCTATGCAGTCTTGCATTTAATCCTCATGATCTTGTAGGGGAAAGATCTTATATGAACTTTTTTTTGTTTTTAGTTTTTTTAAAACATCAAAGTATAGTTGGTGTGCAGTGTTACATGTTACAGATGTACAGTATAGTGATTCACAATTTTGAAAGGGTGCACTCTATTTGTAGTCATTATAAAGTATTGGCTATATTCCCCACGTTGTACAAGCTGCAAACCTTGTATTACAGATGGCGCACTGGATGAAATATAAAGTGAAGAGGTCTCAAGTCACATGTCTAGTGTTTGGTGACGTGAAGATGTAAATTGAGAAATGGGATTTCAGAGTTCTTGCTGTCAACTCCAGTGCTATGCAGGTTTTGTTTGTTTGTTTTTACTTAAAAATCCTTCTCTGATCTTGTCAACATGTTCTTTTCCTTTCATCACCAAAAATCACATCCACTATCTCTATTCCCTTATCACCTGCTTACCCTGGCACTCCTTGCATTCTGGCTTTCCATCAAAAACTTGTTTTTAAGATCAGCAATCACAGTTGTCTAACATATTCTCTTTCTCTCTCTCTTCTTAACCTTCATGTACTCTTGGCATTGATAAGCCTTTCCTCTTTCTTGAAGCTCTTTCCTTCGTTTTCTGTGACGCATGAGTCTGACTGGTCCTTCTCCAAACCTCTCATTCAGGCATTCATTCATTCAGTGTGTGTGTGAATGTCTCGAAGGAGGTTGACAGGCACTGTGCTGGTCACTGGATGTTGGAAAATGAGTTCTGTGGTGTTTTATGTTTTGTTTCTCAACTTGAATGCTTATTATATGGATGTGTTTACTTTGTGAAAATTTGTCAAGCCCTACATCATGATTTGTGCACTTTATTAATCTTTAACAAAGCATTTAAAAACAGTAAGTGCAACCAGGAGACTAGGGTCTCGTGTGGGAAAGACACACAGCGTTATAATACTGTACGATCTCAGTGCTATGGTATTATACTGATATGGGTTAACCATCCTTGGGGTCCTGGGAATTTACAAACCGAGCAGTGAGAACTGAGGTAGTGGTGCCGGAGTTGAAAGTGAAAAGAATGTTTAATAAGGTCAAGGAGTTTGAAGATTTAATTAAGACTAAGTAAGTGTAAATACTTTTTGGGCAGAGGTTATAGCATGTGAAACGTACATTTAATACATAGTGAGTTTCCTGATAGTCTAATGGTCAGTATTCACTGCTGTGGCCTGGATTCAATCTCTGGTTGGGGAACTGAGATCCCAAAAGACAAAACCAAAAAAAAAAACCCAACCAAAAAACCCAATACAAAACCATAAAAACCCTCAAGCAAGCAAGCAAGCAAGCAAGAAAGCAAACGAAAACCATAAAGACATAAAGAGAGCTTGAGGAAGACTCCATAGCCATCCATCTACCCGACAGATTTTGAGTACCTATGCCTACGTGGGCTTCCCAGGAGGCTCTTGTGGTAAAGAGCCTGCCTGCCAGTGCAGGTAGATGTAAGAGAAACAGGTTTGATTCCTGGGTTGGGAAGATCCCCTGGAGGAGGCATGGCAAGCCACTCCAGTACTCTTGCCTGGAGAATGCCACGGACAGAGGAGCCTGGCAGGCTGCAGCCCACTGGGTCGCACAGAATTGCACACAACTGCAGTGAGCGTACATGCACACACGCTTAGGGACTGCGCTGGGAATGACAAACCCAGTCTCTGCTCTCGATGAGTTTCCTCTCCAGTGCAGCATGTGAGATTTTCAATGAAGCAGTCAATTTAAGGTGTGATGAGTTAACTACTACCAAGAGAGAACATGCTGATACTGAAACTGAAACTTGAAATTAATGAACAGACATTCGCCTGGAAGCTGAGGCCAAACCCTAATGGTCATGTTAATTGCTTAGGATTTTATCCCAAAGGCCATTTTTTCACTGGCACATGAAAGGATTAGATTTGAGGTTGAGGATGTTTCTCTCTGTGCCTGCAGGATTTAGACTAAAAGCAAGCACGTGTGAGTGCTAAGTTGCTTCAGTCGTGTCTGACTCGTTGCAACCCTATGGACTGTAGTTGGCCAGGATCCACTGTCTTAGCCACTGGACCACCAGAGAAGCCCCATCACTTACACTTTAGCATACCTCTCATATTTATTCCCCTACATCTCATGATTATTTTACCTCCACCATCCTCCCATTATATAGCTACTAAATATTGACATTATCTTTGACTATTTACATGTCCAATCAGGTGGCTTTTGGTCCCATGGATCTCTTTTCTGTTGTAGTTCCCTAATCTATGGCTCCTTCTAATTCAGTCACTTTTGTGTTTTTTATATTTCTCATTGATTTTTTCCCTTGTATCTTCTAACTGGTCTTCTTGACCCCACTAAATCCCTTTTAACTTATGGTTTGAACTTGGTACGGCTGGCACAGGTGGTAATCATCAATCAAGATGACCTAAAGAGCTTTCTATTACATTCTGCTCCCCTCAAGCCACCCAGGATATATCAGACTTTCAGCAATACACTTTTTCTCTTCTCTCTATATTCTACAGAAAACTAGTGAGTAACAGTCCAGTTTTTACCAAAGAATGAGAATCAGTTAGAGTGATTTCTGGACCTGAGATTACATTTCACTAGATTTTTAATGGGGTTCAGGAATTTGTAGTTTTAGACTCTCTGGTCTAAATAATTCTGTGTGCTATGTGCTAAGTCACTTCAGTCATAGCCAACTCTTTGTGACCCCCATGGACTGTCGCCCACCAGGCTCCTCTGTCCATGGGATTCTCCAGGTAAGAATACTGGAGTGGATTGCCATGCATTCCTTCAGGGCATTCTGTATACACTTGCTAAAGTTTCATTCTTCAAACACAGGTCATGGCTAACCTGGGGTTTCACTTTTTTCTGGAGTCAGAAGCCTGTGATTATGATTTGCCTACATTGTTTATGAGCTCTGTGACTCTAGGCTTCAGTAGTATGTGAACTGAGACCTTCCCGATGTTCAAGCTGGGTTTAGGAAAGGCAGAGGAACCAGAGATTAAATTGCCAAAATCTGCTGGATCTTGGAGAGAGCAAGGGAGTTCCAGAAAAACATCTACTTCTGCTTTGTTGACTATACTAAAGCTTTTGACTGTGTGGATCACAACAAACTGTGGAAAATTCTTAAAAGAGATGGGAATATCAGACCACCTGACCTGCCTCCTGAGAAACCTGAATGCAGGTCAAGAAGCACCAGTTAGAACCAGATGTGGAACAACAGACTGGTTCCAAACTGGGAAAAGAGTATGACAAGGCTGGATATTGTCACCCTGCTTATTTAACGTCTATGCAGAGTACATCATGTGAAATGCTGGACTGGTTGAGTCACAAGCTGGAATCAAGATTGCTGGGAGAAATATCAGCAGCCTCAGAGATGCAGATAATATCACTCTAATGGCAGAAAGTGAAGAAAACTAAAGAGCATATTGAGGAGGAGGAGAGTGAAAAACCTGGCCTAAAACTCAACATTCAAAAAACTAAGATCATGGCATCTGGTCTCATCACTGCATGGCAAATGGAAGAGGGAAAAATGGAAGCAGGGACAGATTTTCTTTTCTTGGGCTCCAAAATCATTGTGGATGGTGACTGCAGTCATGAAATTGACACTTGTTCCTTGGAAGGAAAAGCTATGACAAACCTAGACAGCATATTAAAAAGCAGGAGAAAAAAAAAAACAACAACAAAAAACCAAAACAACCCAATCAAAAGCAGAGACTTCATTTTGCTGACAAAGGTCTGTCTAGTCAAAGCTATGGTTTTTCCAGGAGTCATGTATGGATGTGAGAGTTGGACCATGAAGGAAGGTTGAGGGCCAAAGAATGGATGCTTTCAAATTGTGGTGCTGGAAAAGAGTCTTGTGAGTCCCTTTGATTGCAAGGAGATCAAACCAGCCAATCTTAAGGGAAATCTGCCTTGAATATTCACTGGAAGGACTGAAGTTGAAGCTCCAATACTTGGCCACCTGATGTGAAGAGACGATTCATTAGAAAAGATCCTGATGCTGAGAAAGATCGAAGGCAACAGGAAGAGGCTCGTGAGGTAGAGGATGAGACGGTTAGATAACATCACTGACTCTATGGACTTGAATTTGAGCAAACTCTTGGAGCTAGTGGAATACTGAGGAGCCTGGCATGCTGCAATCCATGCAGTCATAAAGAGTTGGATACAACTTAGTGACTGAACAACAACAAACTTGGTCAAGTCCTTAATATCTTTGAGCCATGTCTATAAAATTGGATGATAATAAATCATGACATTGAGTTCTTATCTGGATCAGTAACTTCTTCAATTATGAAGATCTTTTTTATATTCACATTCCATTTTCTTCTTATAGTAATGTAGATATTGATACCCACTCAGTTTATCTCAGATTCCAGAACTGGATGGTAAAGTGTGAATGGCCCTAGAAGAAAGAGTAGCCAAATGGTGACATATAGAATTGGAGCTATTAAAAAATCCTTTCTTGACTCAGGCCAGTATAAATTCCAAGCTGCAGGCTGGTATCAGGAATTTGATAGGGCATTACTGAGACAGGATGTGAAACCACCACATTCACACATGCAAAGTAAAATTTGGGTCAGTGGTTATCAGCTTGGCTGCTCACAGGACCTGAGAAGCTTTAAAAACTACTGATGCCCAGTTTCTATTCCCAAAGTTTCTGATTTAATTTGTCTACAATAGAGCCTGCAAAGAAGTTTAAAATACTCTCCAGTACCTGGTTTGATTTAATGTACAGTTATAATTATCCAACTCTTTGCAACCCCATGGACTGTAGGCTACCAGGCTCCTCCGTCCATGGAATTTTCCAGGCAAGAAAATTCTTGCCTGGAGGGGGTTGTCATTTCCTTCTCCAGGAGATCTTCCCAACCCAGGGATTGAACCCCGGTCTCCCGCATTGTAGCCAGACGCTTTACTATCTGAGCCACCAGGGAAGTCCTCAGTTATAATTTAGAACCATTATTTTAGGATATCTCTTGAGGAGTCTGCCTTTTTCTTCCAAACAGTCACTTATTAAACTGAAATGGTCTTTTTAAAAAAGAATTTATATACAGCTTCATATGTACCAGGTATTGTTCCAAGCACTTCACAAATGTTAATTCATTTGATCTCATCAACATATGAAATAATTATTATATCTGTTTTACTGATGAAGAAGTTGAGTGTTGAGACATTAAGCAACTTGCCCGTATTTTGGATTCAAGTAGTCTTGAAACGATGTTCTAAGTGTGTAGGTTAAGCTGTTTCTCTAGATTTCCTTTAGCTTTAAGATAAAAAGGAGTGGGGAGACCAAAATATTATAGCACAGTTCGTACTCTTCAGTGTTTTTTTTAAATCAAACATTTATTTAAAAAGTTAGAAATTGTTTAAACTAATCTGTAAATAGCATCATTATGTAGAAACTATGTAGGATAGGCTATAGAAAACTGTAGAAAGGATGCATATGTATTATTTCTTCAGTTCACTGATAAAGTTCTCATTTTTTAATTGACATTAGAAAAAATTTTCTAATATAAAGAAAAGTAGTAACAGGCTAGTGAAAATCTATATATCCAGCAGCGTTTTAACAAGATAATTAAAAAGCAGTTAAAGAGAGAATTAGAATGCTAAATGAATCTCTAACACAGTGTCCTAGCTTTAACAATTAAGATCCTACCATATTTGCTTCATCAGTCACAACTGACAGCTTCTTAGTGTCATCTAAGATTCAGTCTATGTTCAAATTTTTCCATTTGTTCCCCAAACGTCTTTTACCTCTTTTGTTAAAGTCAGGATCCAAGCAAGGTAGCGTATTTATTGTGTTTGGTTGTTTTGTTTCTTAGGTCCCTTAATCTAGATAGTTCTCACTGCCCTTTGTCTTGCTGAGAGAGAGGACCAATTCTCTGCAGAATGTCTCCTTTTTGAATTTGTCAGGTTGAAGCTCTGTTTTACTAATAACTTGTTTTATCTTAATCCTGGCTACTGGTGACCTCAAACATTTTTTTTTCTTTTTGTCCTTAGTCATTTGCTATTTTGTAAATCTTTTTATTTGTTGAAACCCTTATTTGCCTTTTACCTTCTAACAGTAGATATCATTTTGTTCTGACTTGTTGAACAAACTTTTCCCACTCTATTTTTTTTCCTGATGGGTACTTCTGACATGTCCTTTATATTGGCTATGCCTGACAGCTTTAAAATTCTTAGTTCTATGATGTCAGAATCAGGGTCATCCACCCCGCCAACCCCACCTCCACAGATCAGTAATTCTCAATCCCTTGTGTCCCTGGTGGCTCAGATGGTAAAGACTCTGCCTGCAATGTGAGAGACCCCGGTTTGATCCCTGGGTCTGGAAGATCCCCTGGAGAAGGGAATGACAAGCCACTCACAGAGAAGCCTTCTGTGCTACACAGTTGCAAAGAGTTGGGACACGACTGAGTGACTGACACACACACTGCCCTCTAGGGGAGCTTCTGGAAATGTGTGACAATTCGAGTTGTCACAGTGAGGACTTCTAGCATCTGTATTGATCATAGACCAGGGATGCTAAATGTTCTTCCCTACCCGGAGTAATCCTGACCAACTAAGAATTACCTTGCCTAAAGTTATTATAGTGCCAATGCTGGAAAACACCACGCAGGTGACCTTGGTTAATTTACTTTTACTTTTGATTGATACACCAGCGCATAGTAGGTGCTCCATAAATATTTGTTCAGTGAATAAATTTTGGAATTTGTCCTTTTAAAGCAAACTGTTTTCTCACACACACACACACACACACACACACACACACACACACACATATTATACGAAACTATTTTGTTAGAATTTACAAGTTTAGTTACAAGTGAGAAAAACTCAGTTCACACTGCATTATGTTATAGGAAAGTTCCAGGATTCTCAACTTCAGAATTGCTAGATCCATGGGTTTAAGTTGTATTAGTGGTACTTGAAGAGTCGGACACGACTGAGCGACCTCACTTTCACTTTTCATTTTCATGCATTGGAGAAGGAAATGGCAACCCACCCCAGTGTTCTTGCCTGGAGAATCCCAGGGACGGCGGAGCCTGGTGGGCTGTTGTCTATGGGGTCGCACAGAGTCGGACACGACTGAAGCAACTTAGCAGCAGCAGCAGCAGTGGTACTTGATTTCCTTTAACTTTTGACTTTTTATTCTGAATATTGGCTTCGCTTTCTGATGGGGTCTTTCCTCCAGAGAATGCCTAGCAGCTTAAGGATTACGTCCTTTACCTTGAAGTGCAGGAGAAGGAAGGATTTCCTTTTCCCAACAGTTCCAACCCACGCTTGAATCTTCCTAGACTCATTTGCATCACCAGCTTGTACATGAGGGCTTCTCAGGTGGAGCAGTGGTAAAGAATCCACCTGCCAGTGCAGGAGACACAGGAGACTCGGGACCCGGTCGGGTTCAGTCTCTGGGGCGGGAAGATCCCCTGGAGTAGGAACTGGCAACCCGCTCCAGTACTCTTGCTTGGAGAATCCATGGACAGAGGAGCCTGGTGGGCTACAGTCCATAGGACCACAAAAGAGTTGGACGCAACTGAACACACACACTCACGCATGCTTGTACCTAAACCAATCACTGTGGCCAGGGGAGATGGATAACATCGATGGGTCAGGCATGATTTGTTCTTTTCTGTACTCAGGGCAGGCGTTGAAGTTAGCCCATTGGCCCCAGACACTTTATCAAAAGAAGAGGGGATGGATGCTGAACAGGAACAAACAAACAGCAAAACAGCGCACATATCCATTGCTCAAACCCATCACACAGTACAGAACACTAATCAAATATTCACTCAGTCATCATCATCATCAGTATCTGAACTGGGCACAGATTTTTAAAATGTAATTATACAGTGTAATTTTAATGTAATTGTATAATACCGAATGTTAAACATTATTTGTGTATTTTAGATATCTTACGATGTAAAGCATTATTCCTATCTTACCACAAGACTAGAAACTAAAGGAATACTCCAAATAGAACTGAAGGTTTGTTTTAAAATTTATTTCCAGCCACGCTGCATAGCTTGTGAAATCTTAGTTCCCCAACTAGGGATTGAACCCAGGTCCTTGGCAGTGAGAGCCTAGAGTCCTGACTCCTGAATGCGCGTGCTAAGTCTCTTCAGTCATGTCCGACTCTTTGCGATGCCTGGGACCGTAGCCCGCCAGGCTCTTCTGTCCCTGGGATTCTCCAGGCAAGAATACTGGAGTGGGTTGCTGTGCCATCCAGGGGATCTCCCCAACCCACTATACTCCCAGGGAATTCCCCGAAAGAGCTGAAGTCTTTTTTTTTTTTTAAACATGTCTTTTACAGTCTTCTTTTCCATTTATCTGTTCTTGGCGGGCCTGGCTCTTCGCTGCTGTATGTGGGCTTTCTCTAGTTGTGGTGAGCGGGTGCTCCTCTCCAGCTGCGTGCGCAGGCGTCTCACCCAGTGGCTTCTCTTGTTGCCGAGCGCAGGCTCTAGCGCACGTGGGCTCGTTAGGTGTGGTGCCTGGACTTTGTTGCCTCAGACCATGTGCAGTCTTCCTGCACCCAGGGATTGAACCTCTGTCCCTGCGTTGGCAGGCAGATTCTTAACCACTGGGCACCAGGAAAGTCCCTCCTCCGGAGTGCCTGCCTGCAGGGGGTCTTCCTGACCCAGGGATTGAACCAGCGTCTCTTAGGTCTCTGGCATTAGCAGGTGGGTCGTTTACCACTAGTGCCACCTGGGAAGCCACCTTTTAAATGATGTTCCCCGCATTTCTTATTTTGCTGTTTAAAAAAGACTTACTCTTTGTTCTCTCTGGGATCAGTTTTATGCTGACAGTGCAAATTTATGTCACCAGCTCAAAATTTTATTTGGGTTCTAGACTTTTGTTTCCATGTTACTTTTAGTTGTTTTTACCTGGACGTCTTATAGTGACCTCAGACTCGTGATGTCTAGACCTGAATTTATCGTTCTGTACTCACATGCTTCTGCTCCTGTTTCAAATTCTCTAGAAAGAGGACTGTTGGGTTCCTTAGTATCTGTTACCTGTTGCTGCAACAATGCTGTCTAACGTTAAAATACATTCAATATTATGGCTCGTAGCTCTCAGCTGGTTTCCAGCAAGTAAAGTGAGGTCAGCTGCCCCTTGGTTGCATGGTTCTGCTGAGCCTGGATAGGCTTTCATGTGTTTTGGGGGGGGCAGCTGGCTATAGGCTGGTCTAAGATGACCTTAGTTGGATAACTGGGCTCTTTTTCCTGTGTCTCTCATGTAGATGTTTCTCACGTCCCTGTAGGCTAGCCTGAACATGCTTGGAGAATATGCTCCTAGTGATCAAAGAGGAGCAAAAAAAGGTGGAAATTCCTAAAGCTTGTTCAAGTCATTTTTTGCTCCGAGCCTGCTATTGTCCCATTAGTGAAAGCAACCCCGCCCAGAGTTAGAGTAGGCAGGATCTAAGTATAGGGTAAAGGGTATAGATATTGGAGTCCATTTAATTGGGGCCATTAATGGAATCAATTTACTGTACTTGTCTAAGTTTAACTCAGAGTTATCCTTGGTTTTTCTCTTTCTCTTACTTTTCATGCAGTTTGTTGATCAAGTCTCCTTTATTTTTAAACTTATTTTTTATTTTGTATTAGCGTATAGTTGATTTACAATGTGTTACTTTCAGGCATACAGCACAGCAATTTAGTTATACATATAAATGTATCTGTTCTTTTTCAGATTCTTTTCCCGTATAGATTATTATAGAATATTGAGTAGAGTTCCCTGTGCTATACAGTAGGTTATTATTGATTATCTGTTTTATATATAGTAGCGTGTACATTAGAAAAGGAAATGGCAACCCACTCCAGTGTTCTTGCCTGGAGAATCCCAGGGACGGGGGAGCCTGGTGGGCTGCCGTCTATGGGGTCGCACAGAGTCGGACACGACTGAAGCGACGTAGCAGCAGCAGCAGCAGCAGCAGCTGTTAATAGAGAGTTAGGTTCCTTCCAAATCTTGGCAGTTACAAATAGTGCTCCAATGAACACTGGAGTGTTCATTTTCTAATTATGGTTTTCTCCATGTATACTCCCAGGAGTGGGATTGCTGGGTCATAAAAATAGTTCTACTTTTAGTTTTTTAGGGAACTTCCATCCTATTCTCCCTAGTAGTTATACCAACAGAGTAGGAAGTTCCCTTTTCTCCACACCCTCCCAGCATTTACTGTTTGTAGACTTTGTTAAGATGGCCATTCTGACGGTGTGTGGTGACATCTCATTGTATTATTTCTCTATTAAACTGAGCATCTTTTCATGTGCTTTTTGGCCATCTGCATGTCTTCTTTGAAGAAATGCCTACTTTGATCTTTCCATTTTTTGATTTTTTTTTTTTTTTAATAAGGAGCTTCATGGGCTGTTCATATATTTTGGAGATTAATTCCTTGTTGGTCACTTTGTTTGCAAATATTTTCTTCCATTCTGTGGGTTATCTTTTCATGTTGTTTATGGGTTTCCTTTGCTGTGCAAAAGCTCTTAAGTGTAATTAGGTCCCATTTGCTTTTGTTTTTATTTTCATTACTCTAGAAGGTGGTTCCAGAAAGATATTGCTGCGATTTATATCAAAAAGTGCCCTGCCTGTGTTTTCCTCTTAAGAGTTTTAATCACGTCTTCTTTATTCTTCGTTTGTCTTCATCAGTGCCCACTAATACTAGTTGATTTAAGACCTTAACCATCACTCTCCTAAATTATTCTAATAGTATTGGTAGAGTTCTCCCACCCCTACCTCATTTTATCAAGTTCTATATCAAATCACAGCAAAACTGGTCCAGTTTCTCTAAGAACCCTGTAGATTGCCATCAGTTGGTTTCCCTTTTCTGGAAGTTCTGACCCACAGCCCCAGAGATGTTTTAGCCCTCCTAGGCCTGAGCCTAGAGGAGCTTCAGGGAGTGTGGGCATGCAGCGTGGGCGAGCCTGCTGCGGATTCTGTGCTGATGGTTCATCCAACTTCGGGTATGTTACTGAATACAAGTTTGTGTGCCTGACACACAATGAGGCCAACCGGTACCAAAATCTTGGAGTTTGGAGAAGAGAAAGGTTTATTGTAGGGCCAGGCAAGGAGATGGGTGGCTCATGCCTCCTGAAACTCGGAACCCCCAAAGGGTTTCAGCAAAGCATTATAAAGGCCAGGTCAGGGAGGGGGTTCACAGGGTATGTGGTCAACATGGGCACAGTTCTCCAGTTGATTGATATTGAGGTAACAGGGTGGCTAAACTGATCAGTCCTTAGGCACCAGTGGGTCTGGGGGCTACATGCTCATGATCATCAAACAGTTAATTCATTCCAATTGGTGGTGGCTTTTAACATCGGAAAAACTCAGGAAATATGCATGAGATACTATTATCTGGGTACTTCCAAGAGGAGCTAAAGCAGAGGATACGGCGGAGAGATCTGTACTGGGCAGGGTCTTAAACCAAAGGGTCCTGCTCGCTTATAGACAGGGTATCAGAAAGCATCCCAAGGACTCACACTTCATTCATCAGTAATGTCACTGGTTACATGGGAGGAAAGCAGTTTTAACAGTAGCTAATGCTCATGAAGATTCCAGTTCCCCACAGAGCGCTCATCAGCAGAGAACCGGATGCATCAGCGTTGGAAATAGATTCTGGAGGCCTCTAACACTGGGGTCACAGAAGGTCACTAAAACAGACCCTGGTTGGGATGCCAATGTCTCTCTGTGGTGTCTCCTGGTGGGCATGCCTCTGGTGATGCCTTTCAGAGCCTTAAATTGCCAGATTTTCTACAGGAGCAGCAGCTGGTACCACAGGCTCCACATTTCTAAAAGAAAGTCTAGAATCTCTTGTGGCCAAAAATGCTGGGTTGGGATATAGGAATATTTCCACCACAAGGACGGAGTGAGGAAGTATTTGGGGAGCACTGTGACCTCAGAATCATCATGGTGGAAGTTAGCAAGTGTCTCATCCAGGTCTGGCACGGGTGTCTTCGTTTTGTTTATGGCCCTGGGACACAAGGGATGGAGAGGGATTCCATGCTGGAGAGCCTGGTGTCGACTTATCTCGCTGATCCGAGGAGCTCTGGAGCTTTGTGGCAAAAGTCCCAAAGGTATACTCAATTCAGTTCAGTTCAGTCGCTCAGTCATGTCCGACTCTTTGCGACCCCATGAATTGCAGCACGCCAGGCCTCCCTGTCCATCACCAACTTCCGGAGTTCACCCAAACTCATCTCCATTGAGTCAGTGATGCCATCCAGCCATCTCATCCTCTGTCGTCCCCTTCTCCTCCTGCTCCCAATCCCTCCCAGCATCAGAGTCTTTTCCAGTGAGTCAACTCTTCGCATGAGGTGGCCAAAGCACTGGAGTTTCAGCTTTAGCATCAGTCCTTCCAAAGAAATCCCAGGACTAATCTCCTTTAGAATGGACTGGTTGGATCTCCTTGCAGTCCAAGGGACTCTCAAGAGTCTTCTCCAACACCGCAGTTCAAAAGCATCAATTCTTCGGTGCTCAGCTTTCTTCACAGTCCAACTCTCACATCCATACATGACCACTGAAAAACCATAGCCTTGACTAGACAGATCTTTGTTGGCAAAGTAATGTCTCTGCTTTTGAATATGCTATCTAGGTTGGTCATAACTTTCCTTCCAAGGAGTAAGTGTCTTTTAATTTCATGGCTGCAGTCACCATCTGCAGTGATTTTGGAGCCCCAAAAAATAAAGTCTGACAGTTTCCACTGTTTCCCATCTATTTCCCATGAAGTGATGGGACCAGATGCCATGATCTTAGTTTTCTGAATGTTGAGCTTTAAGCCAACTTTAACACTCTCCTCTTTCACTTTCATCAAGAGGCTTTTTAGTTCCTCTTTAGTCCTTTACTAAAAAGTAATCACATATTGCTTTTCCCTGTTTCTGTCTAGATAATATTTTGGGAATCTACTTTTTGGGAAAGAAATGTACATATTAAATGTACAACTATTTTTATTACAATGTGAGGAAAACTCTGGAACATATGTATAAATGTCCCTCCCTACCTCCTCTTCCTTTATTTCCTTCTTAAACTGGGCTCTCTGCAAAATCCGCCCTCAGCGCTCTGCTTTCACCATCACCCAGCTGTGAAGCCCCCGCTCTGAAGAAACTAGAAGACACCCATTCAAGTGTTCCGTTTGTGTTAAAGACGGGTTGGGTTGGTTTAACCTTTGTGTGGTGATCATACAATGTGTATTTCCACTCTGTTAGTGTTTATTGAGTGAGTCTTAGTCTGTTCCGCTGCTGTAACAAAATATCACAGCCTGAGTACCTTGTCAACAAAAGCAGTTTAATTCTCAGTTCTGGAGGTTGGGAAGCCCACCATCAGGATGTCAGCACAGTTGGCTGAGGATCTCCTTCCCCGCTGCCAACTTATCACTGTATCCTCATGTGGCCACAGGGGCCAGGGAAGTCTGTGGGCCTTTCTATAAGAGCAATGATTTATTTATGAAGACTCTACCCTTATGACCGAATCACCTTCCAAAGGCTCTGCCTCCTAATGCTATATAACATTAGGTATTAGAATCTCAAAATACGAATTTTGGGAGGACACAAACATTCAGAGCACAGCACAGTGCTTTCAAAGTAGGCTAAGTAGTAGAAGAGACAGAAATGAATTAAGGTCACCATCACGTCCTTTAGGGCAAATGTTATTAGATAAGTAAATAGCTACCAGGTACCTGTAAGAAAAAGGAAGCTCTCGTGGAGGTGTGAGAGATGAGCCATGGGTGGCACAAAGATAACTGATGCTCTGAATCCCAGAAGTCTGTTTTTTTTTTTTTGGGAAATCACTCTCACTGTTTAATTCCTGAATGGCTTTTGTTTGGGCTTCATCCATTTTGTGCAAGTATCAGGAGCTCGTCCTCTCATTAACTGAGCAGCTTAACCCATTCCTGGATAAAAAAGTCAGATCAAGTTTATAATCTGGGATTTCATGTGAGTTGCTTCTAAAAATTGAAATGCATTTTAACTTTTCTTATTAGAGGAAAATAAAAATAATATGGGTAACAATGACTGTAAATGTTGGTGTGGTGTGTTCTCGTAATTGGGTTGAGTCGTTGCCATACACAGTTTGGCTCTGAAGGGTGATCTACCGCTGGCCAGCAGTAAGCACATCGAAGACTCAAATGGGCAAAATCACGTTGTGGGGAACTTGCTCATTAAGTCAAATTTCTAAAAAGCCCTGCTGATAAAAATATTAAAAATTTTAGAAATTAGTTTAACAAAGATCTGTAGTTTCATATTTGAGAAATAACCACTATGAAGATTTAGGTCTATTTCTTTCTAGTCTCATATATATCATAGAGGAAGAAAATTTAAAAAATTTATTTACTTATTTATTTTGGATGTTCTGGGTCTTCCTTACTACATGGGCTTTTTCTCTGGTTGCGTCCAGTGGGAGCTACTCTTCTTATCGGAGTACGGGCTTCTCATTGCAGTGGCTTTTCTTGTGGAGCACTGGCCCTGGGGCGTGAGGGCTCCGTAGTTGCAGCTCCTGGGCTCTCGGGCACAGGCTCAGTAATTGCGGTGCACGGGCTTAGTTGCTCCACAGCATGTGGGATCTTTCCAGATCAGGGATCAAACCTGTCTCTCCTGTGTTGGCAGGTGGATTCTTTACCACTGAGCCACCAGGAAAGCCCGTCTTATTTTTTTATTTTTACTACACTCTTAGGCTCTCTGGCTGGGGCCCTATAAATTAGACTGACAGAAGACAAATTAACGAGAGGAAAGCAACCACATTTATTTTAGTTTTATGTGACATGGGCACCTTCATAAGGAAATGAAGACCTGAAGAGATAGTTAAACCTGAGTGTTTTTATACTAGATTTGATGAAGAATGGACAGTCATGGGCAGAAAAGTCTGAGCTAAAGGTAGTAAACTGGGGGAAACTTAACAAGGCCTACTCATTGAGCTTCGTCTTGGTGCCCCTATGCCTTCAGAGATTTCTTCCAGGTATAAGGAGGGCACCTCTCACATGCAGGTATTATGACTTATTTCAGGGAAGATGGGGGAGGGAGGTCAGAGAGTCCTTTCCATATCTGTCATTTTCCTTGAAATATTGATTATGTCAAGGAGCCATATTTTGGGGACAGCATGTTCTGAACTCCATCAATATTTAGAAAATTTAAATTAGATAACTAATTAAATTTTATATCATGCTTTTCAGTTCAGTTCAGTTCAGTCGCTTAGTCGTGTCCGACTCTTTGCGACCCCATGAATTGCAGCACGCCAGGCCTCCCTGTCCATCTTCAACTCCCGGAGTTCACTCAAACTCACTCACGTCCATCGAGTCAGTGATGCCATCCAGCCATCTCATCCTCTGTTGTCCCCTTCTCCTCCTGCCCCCAATCCCTCCCAGCATCAGAGTCTTTTCCAAAGAGTCAACCCTTCGCATGAGGTGGCCAAAGTATTGGAGTTTCAGCTTTAGCATCAGTCCTTCCAATGAACACCCAGGACTGATCTCCTTTAGGATGGACTGGTTGGATCTCCTTGCAGTCCAAGGGACTCTCAAGAGTCTTCTCCAACACCACAGTTCAAAAGCAATAATATGGTCATTAAGTATCTTTTGGAAACTTCATTTTTTTATTGGCAGCACTGCATTCTACTTTATGGTTATATCATAATTTAACTATTGCCTCAAGTTGTATTCTTTTAAGGTTTGTGTGTGTTAGTCACTCAGTTGTGTCTGACTCTTTGTGACCCCATGGACTGTAGCCCACCAGGCTCCTCTGTCCATGGGATTCTCCAGGCAAGAATACTAGAATGGGTTGCCATTCCTTTCTCCTGAATATCTTCCTGATCCAGGGATTGAACCTGGGTCTCCTACATTGCATTTGGATTCTTCACCCATCTGAGCCATCAGGGAAGCCTTTTTTTTTTTTAACTTTTTATTTTTACTTTGTTTTACTTTATAATACTGTATTGGTTTTAAAGTTTATTCTAATCAAAATATAGTGAGGTAAAGATGAATATTCTTTGTATGATAGAGAATTTCTACAAAAATATCATAATCAGAAATTAACTTTTGGCAACAGTCTCTTTGCTTTTTGGATATTTAGGTGATATCTCATCTGAGTCTAACAGATACGTCTAGTGCTTAAATATGCTCAGCAGTGTTAATTTTCTCCATTTCTCATTTTGTTAGACATGAGTCACCTGTTTGAGACTTTTTTTTGCTAATTGTATGTATGTAACTTTTAACAATACCCAGTAGCAAACATTTATTGAACTCTGTGTATTGACAAGTATTAGATCTGGGAAATTACAGAGGTAAGTCAAATGAGGCCTCTGCTCTTCAAGAGATCTAATGTAGTGAGGCAAAAATATGAGAAGATGATAAATGATAATCAAATTTAGTTTATTAATCAACTATTCTCTGATCTACAGTTCTGAATTAAAGGAAAGAAATTAGGCAGTAGAAATTACATATATATTTTCCCCCTTCTCTAGTGCTGGGAAAATAATACCATCGTGTTAAATATGTGCATTGATTATAAAATACATCCCTATTTCACAAATGTTATGTGTGTAAAGATATATATTTCAGGATTAAGAAATTATAATTTATATGTATGTCTCTGGTATCTCTCAGATATATATCTACTTGCCTATCACCTGTCTAGGGTTCAGCTATTGATCCGTATTTTTTTTCCTTTCATATTGGTTATGTGCATGCTAAGTCACTTCAGTCATGTCTGACTCTGCGACCCTAGGAACTGTAGCGTGCCAGGCTCCTCTGTCCATGGGATTTCCCAGGCAAGAATGCCGGAGTAGGTTGCCATGCTTCCAGAGGACCTTCCTGACCAGGGATTGAACCCACGTCTCTTACGTCTCCTGCATTGGTAGGCAGGTTCTTTACCATTAGTGCCACCTGGGAAGCCCCTTATATTGCTTAAGAGAGTCTCGTATTCTAGGGCTATTTTCATGGTTCTTCCTCCTTCAAGTCACTTCTCATCTTGCTCATTACTTCCAGATGAATATTCCCAATCCCCAATTCTCATCAGAATGTAGTAAAAATGAAGACCTTGCTGGCCCTGGGGCCACAGCTGATTCTGGGATTGGCAAGACACTTGATTTTTGTATTGGCTACAAACCAGACCAAGGTCCTGCTGGTTATACCTGAGACCCTGAAGAGATGATCATGGTGGCTGTCATTGGTCCTTTCCATTTCTGTGGTTGTTGTAACTGGATAGTCCCACAGATGAGCTATGGAGAAAAGCACACTGGATATAGTATACCAGAGTCTGAGGCCCCTTTTTGTTTCCTATCTTGGTGTCTTCAATGAAGTCCCATATAGTCTTAGTCAGCTTTTGTAAATCAGGATAATAATTATTCTAGCTTCCTTTAAGACTACGGTAAAGAAGAAACCAGCTATGGATATGAAAGTTCTTTTAAAAGGATACATTGTTTCATGAATATATAGAAGTTAAATTTTATCAGTACTCTGCTACTTCAAGGTCTGGCTGAACACAAATCCTGAAATATGGCTTCCAGCCAACTTCCATGTCAAACAAACGTCTGTGGAGGATACAGTGAGACCTGGTGGTGCCAACACCCGGGAAGATGAACATATAGGCCATGTAGTTCTTTGCCTTGAGAGGGTCATCTTGTCTGCCTCCTCTCAAAGCAGGTCTCTGTGCCTTGCTTACCCCTTTGCAAGAGCTGTCATGGAACCAAATCCTTGAAAATTGATGGCAGGCTACAACAAGATTGGCTAGCTATATTATTCCTATTTGTGTTTGGGGGGGCGGTGGGGACACGAGAGAGTGACTTGACTGTCAGATAAACATTCCGCACACCATTGCCTGGAATGGCAATTTATTGCTTTGCTATTTTTTTTTTTTTGAATGAGAAAATTGAATTCCATAATACCTTCCGACTTCTAAACATCACCTTTTCCAGGCAGCACTTTGTTGTTTAGTCCCTAAGTCATGTCTGACTCTTTACAACCCCATGGGCTGCAGCATGCAAGACTTCCCTATTATTCACTGTCTCCCGGAGCTTGTTCAGATTCAACTGAGTCAGTGATGCTATCCAACCATCTCATCCTCTGCTGCCCCCTCCTTCTTTTGCCTTCAATCTTTCTCAGCACCAGGTCTTTTCCAGTGAGTTGACTCTTTGCATCAGGTGGCCAAAGTATTGGATCTTTAGCTTCAGCATGAGTCCTTCCAATGAATCTTCAGGGTTGATTTCCTTTAGGATTGACTGGTTTGATCTCCTTGCAGTCCAAGGAACTCTCTCAAGAGTCTTCTCCAGCACCATAGTTCAAAAACATCAGTTCTTTGGTGCTCAGTCATCTTTATGGTCCAACTCTCACATCTATACGTGACTACTGGAAAAACCATTCCTTTGATTATACCTTTTATTATTACCACTGTTTTCTGACTTCCGGAGCTAGCTTAAATTGCCTATTCTTTACACCAGATTGAACCTCTAAGGAAATCTCCTTTGTATCACGGTGGTCAGAAATGAGGGACTTCCAGGCGGTGCTAGTGGTAAAGAACTCACCTGCCAATGCAAGAGACATAAGAGACGTGGGTTCAATCCCTGGGTTGGGAAGATCTGGAGGAGGGCATGGCAGCCCACTCCAGCATCCTTGCCTGGAGACTGCATGCATGGTCAGAAATGAAAACCTGTTTCTACGCAAGTTTTCTACATTGTCAGTTTGTGTGACATGCAACTTCCATTCATCAATGTTCTCTTCTTGGACTGTGGAAACACTTTTTGGGTGAGGTTCTGGTGTATTTTCTATAGTTGCACATATCTTATACAATCAGTGTGAAATAGGTTAGTGATATTTTTTATAATACTGCATTTTCTTTAAAAATCAGTCACTTTATTCTCATTGAGTATGCAGTGTAATAGTGTATAGATTTCTCATTTTCTTCTCATTTACTCAGCATAATTATCTTACTTTTACGAATGTATGGAAGACAGTCTCAGATTTTATCACCAGCATTTTTCTCAAAGTCCTAGCGAGGTGTACACTACACAGTTGTTTTATATAAATATTTATCTATCTTAATTTCAGACCTTTTCACAATTATTTTTATCAGTCTTTTCTTGCTTCCTGTTGAATGTAATCTTACAGTCAAATTATGGAGGAAAATAAAAAATTTATGATAGAGCTTGACTTTCTGTTTTCCCAGAACAAGGTGTTCATTGCAGTGCATCTTTCAAGGTTTCCTTTCTCCCAGGAACTCTGCCAGAAGACAGCATCCTGTTCCCAGACTCCTTTCTCTGCTGCACCCAGTCATTAGAAATCAGTGAAAACTCTGCAGTTGAAGGCCCATTAGCCTCACAGGGGCTGGCAGGAAATGAATTTGCTGTACATCTCCAGTGAAGGACAATGCGATTAAGGGCTGCAAAGCTACCAAATCTCAGAGTAAAGATTTTCAAGGTCTATTAACAGCATACCCTTAAGACACTTTCATTTCAATTTGATTCAGGGCTGGAAACCCAAGAAGCACAGGTAGAACACAATTGTGATTATTGAAAAAAACAATTAAATTCCATAAGTGAATCTCTGCATTGAGTTAGCTGGAGAATAGATCTCTGGGTGTTTACAGTTCTTTAATGACCATAGTTGAGTCTGTTTTTAATTTTCAATGGTATTTCCTTTTCAAAAAGGCTGTTTGTTGGTAATGCCTTGAAAAACTACACTGCCAAATTTCTGACTTCCATTCCCATTGCCAGTGGTAACAAATAGTATTTTATATATTCTTTTAGAAATAGTGAAAAGTATCTAAACTGTCTCAAAAGTAGAATTAGGTTCATATCCTTCAACACTGTAATGTGAATTTAAAAATGTAAAATTACTGTGAAAGAGACTGTCAACCATTTGTAAGATGTGACCCAGTTTGGATCCTGATTTGAAAAAAACTGTAAAAAACACACACACAAAAGAAAAACTCAACATTCTATTTCTTCTTCCAAGTACTGGCTGATTACGTGGGAATGTTCACTTTATAAAAATTCAGCAAGCTGTGTACTTATAAATGCTGCAAGACAAAATTTACTTATTTATGAGGCAAGCCAGGAAATTGAAGCAATGAGTAGATATTTGATAATATTAAGGGATTTTTAACTCTTAAAGTGTGATAATGGTATTTTTAGTTATATTTCTGTAAAGTCTTGTGTTTTAAAGATATGTGCTGTGATTCATGGGGTCACAAAGGGTCGGACATGACTGAGCAACTGAACTGAACTGAACTGAATAAAGTATTAATGGATGAAATCTAGGATTCCCTTTAAAATAATCTAATGTATGTTTCTGGGAACAGGGATAGAAATTAAACATATTGGTCATGATTTGCTAATTTTAAAACAAAGTGATTGGTACATCTGGACTTATTGTACTAGTCTCCTTGCTTTTGTTTATATTTAGACAGTTTTCCATAATAAGAAGTGAAAAATATTTTCATGAAATCGTACAGCTGTACGAAAAGCTGTAGAATATAATAGTAGTGTAACAAAGCACAGCCGAGCATGGCCAAGCACAGCCCTTAGCACTGCAGCCTTTGTTGGGTGCTATACCCCCACCCCCGCATCCTGTTAGTAGATAGGGGGTACTGTGGGACTATTAGTGATCCTTACTGGTCCTACTCAGCCATTGGTTGGTAATGTGCCCCTCCCACAAGCAACCAACTGTTAGTAAGTGACCGTTAGTGATTCTGCTCAGCCATTGGTTGGTGCCAGGGCCCTCCTACAAGCAGCTAACTGTAAATGAGTGACCCTTAGTGGGACCATTCAGCAAACTGTTGGCAGAGTCCTGGTCCTCAGGCAGAGAGTGAGGTAAGAAGTGGATCTTGGGTTTCTCCATGGGGCTTTCCGGCTCAGCAGGCCTCAGGTCAGCATGTGAGCTGGTGGGGCCCAGGAACAGGCTGTGGGCTGTGTCCTGCAGGGCTCCAGAGCCCTTGCCAAAACTGCCCACTGGTCGGGCTGAGGCCTTGAGGTGGCAGTGAACTTCTCCCCCATCCCCGCCTCTGTGAAGTAATGGCAGTGGCCCTCTGTCTGGGTCACAGTCTGTGGGGTCTGGCGCCTGCCATTGGTTGGCCTAAGGAGTCTAAGGGCCAGCTGGGTCCTGGGCATCTGGCCCCCTCAGTGGTGACAGCTGGGTATGGTCTAAGGGAGCTGCCAACTGGGATCTTTTTCTTCAGCCAGGACCTGGGCCTCAGTGAGGGGGAAAGTTGTACCCAGGAACCTTCCCTTTCTTGTTAGAACAGAGAATAACATTTGTTTGGTGGAGATTTAGGAGAGCATCATTACCTGACAACACATGTAGTTGTGTTTCAATAACAGTCATCCTTGTTTAGTTGCTAAGTCGTGTCTGACACTTTGAGACCCCATGGTCTGTAGCCCACAGGCTCCTTTGTCCATGGAATTCTCCAGGCAAGAATACTGGAGTGGGTTGCCATTTCCTTCTGTAGGGGATCTTCACTGACCCAAGGATTAAACCCACATCACCTGAATTGTAGGTGGATTCTTTACTGCTGAACCACTGGAAGCAGTAGTTGAATCTAATAGTGCTTACCCATGTGCCAGGTACTATTTAAGTGCTTAATACATATTCAATTATTTGATCTTCACGTACTCTTGTGAGGTATGTTTTATTTTTATCCCCATTTTACAGATGAAGAAATTGGGTTAAATAACTTGTTTCAGGTCATAGATCCAAATAATGGTGGATTGACATGGGTTCTTGTGAACCCATGTGTATCCTCCTCTCAGCTTAAAAAAAAGAAAAAACTATTTAGCATAGTCAAACACCACGTACACATGAGGCTGAACCATATATGACATTGCTCTTTTTGTTGGTGAAAAATGATGGAACATTAGCAGTATCATGTGACTTAATCTGATTGTGCTCCTGCTCAGTCAGCTTAACCCCATATCTTGTCCCAATTACATCCTCCCCACTAATACTCAGGTGAGTAACATCATTCTGATGCATTTCTTTGTACTCTTATTTCATATATATGTGTCCCTAACAGTAGATGGAATTGTCTCTCAGGTTTTAAAAGTTCATATAAATGATATCATATTGTTAGTATTAATACCATTAGTAAATATAATATCATTAGTAATTAATAAGTATTATTATTTTTTATTTGGCTGCTGTTGCACAGCATGTGGGATCTTAGTTCCCTGACTAGGGTTCAAACCTGTGTCCTCTGCATTGAAAGGGCAGAGTCTTAACCACTGGACCACTGGGAAAGTCCCTTGTTAGTATTTTTGTAATTTGCACTTTACCCTCAACTTATGTTTAGAAGGTACATTTATGTTGATATATTTTATAAATATACTGTGGTATACTCTGGCATACTATACAATTGAAAATACATAAACTAAAGCTAAACTTCCCATTTTCACTTATTTTTCAATGTCACTTATTCTTTGGTGTGCATTACATCATAGAAATATTAGTGTAGTGAATTCTTTTTTATTAGCTGCATAGTATCTATTCTTTGTATGGGGTAAACCAATTTATTTAACTAGCTCCCTAATGATAGACATTTAGATTGCTTCTGGTCTTTTGTTATGACAAGAACTGCCCCTACAAATGTATTTGGCATACTTGTATGATTTATGTTCAAAGGATGAATACGTATCAACAATGGCAAGTTAAAAACTTTACAATTAGTGGATAAAAATCCCACATTTAACTTCTTTTCCTTCTCGAACATATTTGATTGGGTTTTATTTGGTCCTCCCTGAAAATAGTCCAGATGGTTCTCACTGATTCTCATGACACTGTATTTCATTTGTTCTCACAGAAAAACATCCCCTCCCGCCCCTACCACATCTCTAGTGCAACTTTGAATGTGCGTGGATCGACAAAGCAGATAATGTGGCTGAACTGGAAAATGTTTACTTAGTTTGATTCTGTGGCCAATAACATAAAAAAGAGAGAAAGAAGCAGAAATACGAAGAAGGAGGACGTTTTCACATAATAATATATTGTCATATAGAAATAACCTCAGTGTAGCTTTGGTGAAACAGCTGCTTACTCTTGAGAGAGATTCATCTTCAAGAGTCTAGGGGCTGTGGATGCAAATGATGGAAGGGTTTGTACATCTGGATTGTTGGTGGAAATATTTATCCTTTTTTTACTGCTCCAGTCTCACATTTCTTTGGCCACCTCTCCTTGATCCCTAATATATCTTTCTGCTTAAGTCTGGATTATCAACAGCCTTTTTGTTGACCCTCAATGGTTGAGGCTCTTGGAAGCAGTGACTCTTTCTCACATAAAACCTGTAAAGATACAGGGAAGCCTGAGCTTCAGTAATGACTGCTCGGCATACCAAGGTGAATCTTCTCTGCCAAGCTTCCATCGCCCTTGTGCTCTTGGTACACACACTTGTGGAAAGAGATGAGGTGCTGGAATGACTGGAAAATAAGTCGTTAGTACTTGGTGTTGTTTTTTACTTCCAAGCTTTTCTCTTATTCCCATGTTAGCAATCCTTAGTGGTCAATGTTCCTGCATTGTAGGTGAATTTTTAGTTGAAATTATCTTGGAAAACTAGATGCTTTTTTTTTCTTTGAATATGAAAGCTTATTTTGTAAAAGGTTTCAGTTGCCCTCACTTCAGAGAGAGTCAAAGAAGATGTTTCAATTAAAGAATTATGGCTAAATTAAAAAAAAATTAAAAGCATACAACTAGACACAAGAAAGAACATTTTAACATCTTAGAGGGCTTCCCTGGTGGCTCAGATGGTAAAGAATCTGCTTGCAGTGCAGGAGACCTGGGTTCGATCCCTGGATTGGGAAGATCCCCTGGAGAAGGAAATAGCTGTATTCTTACCTGGAGTATTCCATGGACAGAGGAACCTGCTGGGCTACAGTTCATGTGGTAGCAAAGAGTAGGACACGACTGAGCAACTAACACTATCACTTTCACATGCCTTTAAACTTTCTTACTACTTATGCTTTGCTTTAAAAATACTTATAAAGCAGACCCAGCATTACTAGCAACTCCAATACTTTGGGCCACCTGATGCAAAGAACTGACTCATTTAAAAAGACCCTGGTACTGGGAAAGATTGAAGGTGGGGAGGAGAGTGGGACAATAGAGGATGAGATGTTTGGATGGCATCATCAACTCAATGGACATGAGTTTGAGTGAACTCCGGGAGTTGGTGATGGACAGGGAGGCCTGGAGTGCTGCAGTCCATGGGGTCACAGAGTCGGACGCGACTGAGTGACTGAACTGAACTGAACTGATGATGTATGACGTGGACCATCTTTTCAGATGCTTATTTGCTATCTGTATGCCTTCTTTGGTGAGGTGTCTGGTAAGGGCTTTGGCACATTTTTTAATCTGGTTGTTTTGTTATTATTGAGTTTTAAGAGTTCTTTGTATATTTTGGATAACAGTCCTTTTTCAGCTATGTCTTTTGCAGATGTTTTTTTCTCTTGACAGTGTCTTTTGCAGAGCAGATGTTTTAATTTTAATGAAGTCCAGCTTATCAATTAATTTTTTTATGGATCATGACTTTGTTGTTATTGTTCCCAAGGTCAACTGGGAATTTATCTCCTAGATTTATAGTTCTTGTATTTTACGTCTAGGCTTGTGATCCATTTTTAGTTACCTTTAAAATGAAGAGTGTAAGGGCTTTGTCTAGATTCATTTTTTCATTTTTTTTTTTTTTTACATATGGTTGTTCAGTTATTCCAGCACCATTTGTTGAAGAGACTACCTTTGTTCCACTGTTTTGCCTTTGCTCTTCTGTCAAAGATCAGTTGGTTGTATTTATGTGAATTTATTTTTGTCAACTCTGTTCTGGTCTGTTGATCTATTTGTGTATTCTTTCACCAATACTGTGCTGTCTGGATTACGGCCACCTTATCGCAAATCTTGAGGCTGTGTAGGATCAGTCCTTCAATTTTGTTATTCTCTTTCAATATTGTGTTGGCTGTTCTGGGTCTTTTGCCTCTGCACACAAACTTTAGAATCAGTTTGTCAGTATCTATAAAATAACTTGCTACAATCCTGTTTAGAATTGCATTGGATCAATAGACCAAGCTGGGAAGAACTGACATCTTGACAGTATTGTCTTCCTATCCAGGAAGATGAGTATCTTGATTTCATTCATCAGAGTATTATTTATATAGATCTTATACATATTTTGTTAGATTTATACTACCTAAATATTTTTTTTATTTTTTATATAATGCAAATTTTATTGTGTTTTTAATTTCAAATTCCACTTGTTCATGGTTGGTATATTGAAAGTAATTAGCTTTTATATATTAATCTTGTATCATGGAACCTTGCTATAATTGCTTATTGGTTTCAGGAGTTTGTTTGTTTGATCCTTTTGGACTTTCTACATAGATGATCACATCTCTGCAAATAGTTTTGTGTCTTCTTTCCCAGTGTGCCCTTGTGTATCTTCTATTTCCTTTTCTTGCCTTACTGCATTAGCAAGGACTTCCATTATGATGTTGCAAAGAGGTGGTGAGAGGGAATGTCCTTTCCTTATACCTGATCAGATTGGGAGATGCACATCTTTTTTGTGTGTGAAAAAAGAAAAGGTTTAGAGAGCATCTGCTTATTATGTCAGCACACTGCTGGGTATTTAAATACCTTTGGTTATCTGTTACACATAGGTATAAAATCAAATATTGCTATTTATGGTACTCAAGTCACACTTGCAAATTAATTTATTTCAGTCTCAACTGATAGGCACTCTTGTTTTTTTAAAGTTTTGTCAACTGTGCAATGGCAAAATGAAAGTAAGATTCAGTTCAGTTCAGTTCGGTCGCTCAGTCGTGTCTGACTCTTTGCGACCCCATGAATCGCAGCACGTGAGGCCTCCCTGTCCATCACCAACTCCCGGAGTTCACTCAGATTCATGTCCATCGAGTCAGTGATGCCATCCAGCCATCTCATCCTCTGTCGTCCCCTTCTCCTCCTGCCCCCAATCCCTCCTAGCATCAGAGTCTTTTCCAATGAGTCAACTCTTCGCATGAGGTGGCCAAAGTACTGGAGTTTCAGCTTTAGCATCAGTCCTTCCAAAGAAATCCCAGGGCTGATCTCCTTCAGAATGGACTGGTTGGATCTCCTTGCAGTCCAAGGGACTCTCAAGAGTCTTCTCCAACACCACAGTTCAAAAGCATCAATTCTTCGGTGCTCAGCCTTCTTCACAGTCCAACTCTCACATCCATACACGACTACTGGAAAAACCATAGCCTTGACTAGACAGACCTTAGTCGACAAAGTAATTACATTAGGCGAAAAAAAAGAAGGAAAAATATAGCTAGTGTTCAAGGATCTTCACAAGTGAAGACCGTAATCTACTGAATTTACTTTTTGCTGTGCCCTGGATAAACCATTCTTTAGGGTAGACCTGTGTTTTCACTATTCCTAAAATATATCACACTAGGCTTTTTATTGTTGTTGTAAGGAAGAAGTTCATTAAGGTAATCTTAATGAATATAATATAATGAATATAAACACCTTAAGATATAGGGGTTTATTGTAAATACTAAGGACCTAGACTTTGTTTTCTGGTGTCTTTCTGGGTGACTCCTCTCTTCTTTGCTTCCCCCTGTTCAATCTTCTCTGCATTCTCCTTAGGAATTCTGGAGGGAGTAGTCTGATTGGACTAATTTCCATTGTCTCAAAAGGAAGATGATGCTTGGAGACCACGGAAGTGGAGAAAGGCCTAGAGAGGAATGACTTTTTCGAGAGGCTGTAAGAATGCAAAAATAAAAATACTTACATTGATTAAATTTGGAGTTGAATTTATTCTGGGCTTAGGAGTGTGGGAAGAAGCAACATGGCCTATATGGACACTAAGGACAACGTAGATTAATGAATTCTTCGGATCTTACCAGTGATTTACTCAGGTATATGGTTTGTATTCCCTGTCTCCCTTATACTCTAGTAAATCTGTGCTTTAAAAAAAAAAATTAAACTATTATTGTTGTTTGTTATGCAGTTGCTAAATCATGTCTGACTGTTTGTAATAATTGATTTATAGTATTTGTGTTCATTTCAAGTGTACAGCAAAGTGGTTTGGTTATACATATATATGTATCTGTTTATATTCTTTTAAATTTTTTCCATTATAGTTTATTATAAGATATTGACTATGGTTCCCTGTGCTGTATAGGAAATACTTCTTATTTATTTTATAAGTGGCGGTTTGTATCTGCTAATCCCATACTCCCAGTTTATCCCTTCCTTCCTTCCTTCTCTTTTGGTAGCTGTAAATTTGTTTTCTGTCTGTGAGTCTGTTTTTGTTTTGTAAATAAGTTCGTTTGTACTGTGTACTTTGTCCACATACAAGTAATATCATATGATATTTGTCTTTCTCTCTGACTTACTTCACTTAGTATGATAATCTATATGCCCATCCACATTGCTGTAAAGGCATTAGTAAATCTGTGCTTTTGATCTCTGTGTTGTGGATCACAGCAGTTTCAAAGTAACTTTTTTTTACAATTCAGATGTGACATAGTTAGAAGAAAAGCACAATAGAATAAGAGAAAAAGAAAAAAAATCGGTGGGAGAGGACATAAACCAAAAGGGTCCAGGACTTGAGGACAGAAATCTCCCTCTCTTTGATCTTTGGAAGAAGCCAGAGAGTTACCCAAGAGGGTGACTGCAGGGGGTTCACTGAGAAGTTCCCCAGACACCACAGGGCTATGCTTACATGCTCTTCTAATGTAGCAGAGGTGGTTCACAAAGCTGTGCATTGGGCTCCCTAGTTTATCCCTATGGAAAAAAGAGAATGAGTAAGAGAAAGCTCGTTTAGACATTTTGGACATAAGAAAGGTGATAAAAAAATTAGTGAATTTTGCTGGTGAGAAGGAATGAATAAATTGTTTGTCCACAGTGACTTTGAGGTAAGTAGAAATAATTATTCTCAATGATGTGCTTAAGTATCAGGTCTCCAACCAGCTGGTCTTGAAGTCTATCTTCTGATTTCTGAGTCAGCTGACTAGATTTCCAGCAGAATGAGGGGGGCTTATAGAAGGTTTTTCTTTTTAGACAGGTGGGCTCGTTGACTGTTGCCTTCTTAAGGGTTTTTAGTGGTTTTTAGAAAGTAGCTTTTCCTCAGGAAAATGTAGGACTAATTTATCAAAGTATCATGCCTCTGTATTACTCATATTTATAGCGTATTTCTAGCTTCCACATTTTAAAGAGAGTCTTGGTAAATTAGAATATGTCTAAGTAAGAGCCCAAGGATATGGAAGATTGTTAAAATATTGGGAACTCTTCATGTAATCTCTTCTTTTAATTGTGAAGATGGATTCAATTTATTTCATGGAGCCCCAGAAGTTTGGTTTGTTGGGTGGGAGCTGCAAAAAGTAGGTTTCTGCTTAAAATAGGAAATTTCCAACACTTTTAATTATTTGAGAGTGGAATTAACCACCTTGTAAAGCATGATGTATTATTAGTCAGCTGCCAAAACAAAATTCCATGCCCTAGGTGGCTTAAACAAGAGAAATTTATTTTCTCACAGGGCTGGAGGCTGGAACTCTTAGGTCAGGGTTCTGGCTGATTCAGTTTCTAGTGAGATCTCTTTTCCTGGTTTGCAGGTGGCTGCCTTCTCATTATGGACTGTCCTCTTCTGGTCTTTCCTCAGTACATGGAGGGAGAAGGAGAGAGAATGAGCGAGTGCTCTGGTGTCTCCTTTTGTGAGGACATGAATCCTTTTCCGATCAGGCCGCCTTTGGCATCATTTAATCTTAATTACTTCCTTACCAGCTTCATCTCTAAATACAGCCGCACTGGAGTTAGGGCTGTAGCAAATGAATTTTGAGGGGACACAAATAAGACAGGAGAAGCCTGTGTTTGGAGTGTTCAAATAGAAACTGGTTGCCATCTGTCAGGAAAGTTTTAGAGGAAATCCTTGAACTAGGAGAGTCTTGCAGATGCTCTCAATTTTCTGAAGGAACAAGGTCAAGCTGTCAACTTTTGAAGACAGGCATATATTGGGGCACACATTTGAAAAAAAAAAATTGATTTTATTCTGGAAGTCTTGGGAGCCAAAATGATAGATTTTGGAAAATCAAGGTAGAAATAAAGAAAACCTCTAACCTCTAGAGCTGCCTGTACATAGTTAGATTTGAGAATTGAAAACATTAAAATCTCCCTAGATGGAATTTTGGAATATCTTAATCTTCATAAATAACAGAAATAAAGGGAACGTATATGTATTTGTGCTATTGTTGGTTCTTTAAAGGAAAAATTTGTAATAGCATTTTAAATATGTTGTGTAATTCCTGGATGTTGATAACTACTTCTTGACATCAGTTACTTTCATTATTATTATCTTGGCTGGGCTGGGTCTTGGTTGCTCGGTGCTGACCTTCTCTAGTTGTGGCAAGCAGGGGCCCCTCTCTAGTCGCAGTGCACTGGCTTCTCCTCATCGCGGTGGTTTCTCCTGTTGCACAGCATGGGCTCTAGGGCATCTGGGCTCCAGGAGTCGTGGCACGTGAGCTCAGTAGTTGCAGCTCGAAGGCTCCTGAGCACAGGCTCAGCAGTTGTAGCGCACAGGCTCAGTTGCCTATGGCATGGGGCATCCTCCTGGAAACAGGGATTGAACCTGTGACCCCTGTATTGGCAGGCAGACTCTCAACAACTGGACCACCAGGAAAGGCTGATAACTACCTTTTGAGAACATAAACCTCATTTAATTTTATTCTTCAACATGTTCCAACAGAATTCCTGATTCAGTAGGCAATGAGGCAAATTTTACATCTGTTAGGATATCAGAATTGAACCCAATACAACTAAACATTTGAATGATTTGAAAACATTCTTATATAGGTCATATCTCCTTGGAACTTGAACTCTTTCTTGTTTTATTTGTTAAATTATCAAAATATGGTACATTTACGGGAGACTTAGAAAATACAAAATAAAGTTGCATGTAGTTCCATTGTATATCACAATTATTTTTTAAGTAGATAAATCAAGATTTTGGTTGGAGTTTCAATATCAAGCTGTATAAAATTAATAGAATGAGTATACAGAAAAGTAGAAAGATATACTTGAAAAGCACTATGAACCAATTCAACATAATTAAGGTTTACACAATTTTCACACAATAGGATACAAATTCTATTCAAGCAACTTGAATTCTTTTAGCATGAAGAATAGATGATGGTTTGCATTGTTCAGTGTTGTTGATGACTATAGAATGGTTACTAAGAGGACAGTCATCATCTTAGGTCTTTGATATTTACTCGGGGTCTCACAATTTTTTTTTACTTATTGAATTTTTTGGGCATGCTGGGTGACATGCAGGATACCAGTTTCCTCACCAGGGATCAACTCCGTGCCCCCTGCAGTAGAAGAGTGGATTCTCAATCACTGGACCATGAGAGAAGTCCCACAAAAATATATACTTTATCCTAACTGCAGCGTAATAAATATTTGTTCTGCTACAAGATGTTAGAAAAACATAGATGCTGCTGCTGCTGCTGCTGAGTCGCTTCAGTCGTGTCTGACTCTGTGCAACCCCATAGATGGCAGCCCACCAGGCTCCCCCGTCCCTGGGATTCTCCAGGCAAGAATACTGGAGTGGGTTGCCATTTCCTTCTCCAATGCGTGAAAGTGAAAAGTGAAAGTGAAAGTGAAGTTGTTCAGTCGTGTCTGACTCTTAGCAACCCCATGGACTGCAGCCTTCCAGGCTCCTCCGTCCATGGGCTCCTCCAGGCAAGAGTACTGGAGTGGGGTGCCATGCGACACATCATAATTGTCTATCTTCCATGCTTAGTTGATTCGCTACTTTTTAGAAACATGGAGAAATGACAGGCCAAAAGGAAGGAGAGAAATAGAAAAGTTTTGTCCTGAAAAAAAAGAGAATGTGAATTTTATTTGCATGGCATCCTATTCTTTTGTTTTTGTTTTAGTATATATTTGATACATACTTATTATAGAAAGCTTGAAAAAGTGCATTATTTTTAAACTTACCATCTGTTACCTTGAAACTAGACTTTTCTGGGGATAACATGAACTCATCATCCCTTTTGATCTAAAATTATAAAATAAAACCACTACAATGTGGTTTACTTTAAAAAGAACTTCAATTTTTAGAATTAAGGACCAAAAAGTATTAAACATATCAGAAAATCTTCAAATTATTTTTTTATCTTTTGATGCCATTCTTTAAATTATTTTGCCCCCCAAATTAAAATGTCACAAATGAGCCAAAAGTTGAGATAGGTTATCAAGATTATTGATATCAAAGGCTGGAATATTATTTATATTTTGCTCAAATAATATAATTATAGGCATTTTGTTATACAATAATGGCTTAGAAAGGTAGTTATAAGGAAAGTAGTTTTATCATTATTATTTACCCTTAAAACCCTTTTTATCTCATCATGCAACTAATTATTCAAAATTAGATAGGACTTATTTTGTGTTTTGGTTTATCACATTGCTGAATAACCAAATCATAGAAACTCAAAGACTGGACTATCCTTAGAGATGGTTTTGGTCAATTTTTATCTTTAATAAATGAGAAAACTAAAGCTCAGATAGAAATGAGATAATTTCCTTCATTGAGTAACTACCAGCTCCCCCTTTCCCACCAGCCCCATTGCATTTCATCACATTTCATTTGTGGGTTTATGGCATAATGAAATGAACTGTTAATTTCCCCCATGTTGATCCAGTGTGTTGGAAGACATATTAACAGTACAAGAGACCCTGAAGTGATTCTGTGACAACAGTGGATTTCATTTTAAGACAAGCCATAAAAGGTCATGAAAATCCTTTGGAAAGTTTTCATGCAGTTAATAGCTTATTTGCGCAGATTTCTAACTCAGAAGTCTTATAAAATCAATTGCTGTGTAATAAGATTTCATTTATAAGAATTTGATATACTTAATGCAGTATTTTGATAGACAAGTCCCCTGTTGTCTGGAAGAGGAACTGGTTATTTACTGGAAGATACTCAATTGGTTGAATGATTAATAAAAACAGAGTGTATAGTTATCTTGCTTGTTTATCGCTTTGGTTATCTGTAGCCAATAAAATCAATCCCTTAACAAATACTCCAGAAAATGCAATTAAAGTATAATTAACTCTACACAGTCTTGAATGCTTGTAGGGGAGTACAGTATACAAGCTTGCATATAAACCTAGTGATTTTCAGGCATCAGGTTTAATTTCTTAAATCAATATGAGGCAGGGCTGTTTTCCTTTTGAGCCACAGGAGGTACTGAATGCAGAGATAAGAAGCACTTTCTTCTGTTGCCTCTAATTGTTCTTGTTGGGAATCAATTTTTAAGTGCTTTCATCAAAGAACAAACTTGCTGCCAAGAGCCTTATTTGCTGGACAACATAAAAGTTTAGGTATAGATTTTTGTTTTAAGGGTAACATCAGTTCAGTTCAGTTGCTCAGTCATGTCCGACTCTGTGACCGCATGAACTGCAGCACACTAGCCCTTCCTGTCCATCACCAACTCCCGGAGTTTACTCAAACTCATGTCCATTGAGTTGGTGATGCCATCCTACCATCTCATCCTCTGTTGTCCCCTTCTCCTCCTGCCCTCAATCTTTCTCAGCATCAGGGTCTTTTCAAATGAGTCAGCTCTTTGCATCAGGCAGCCAAAGCATTGGAGTTTGCGCTTCAACATCAGTCCTGCCAATGAATATTCAGGACTGATTTCCTTTAGGATGGACTGGTTGGATCTCCTTGCAGTCCAAGGGACTCTCAAGGGTCTTTTCCAGGGACTTCCCTGGTGGTCCAGTGGTTGAGACTCCATGCTGCCAACACAGGGAGTGAGGGGTTTGATCCCTGGTCAGGGAACTAAGATCCCACATACCATGAAATGTGCCCCGCACCCCGAACCCCCCCCCGCCAAAAAAAAAAGTCTTTTCCAACACCACGGTTCAAAAGCATCAATGCTTTGGTGCTCAGCTTTCTTCATAGTCTAACTCTCACATGCATACATGACTACTGGAAAAACCATAGCCTTGATGAGATGGACCTTTGTGGACAAAGTAATGTCTCTGCTTTTTAATATACTGTCTAGGTTGGTCATAACTTTTCTTCCAAGGAGTAAGCTTCTTTTAATTTCATGACTGCAGTCACCATCTGCAGTGATTTTGAAGCCCCCTCAAATAAAGTCTGCCACTGTTTCCACTGTTTCTCCATCTATTTCCCATGAAGTGATGGGACCGGATGCCATGATCTTCGTTTTCTGAATGTTAAGTTTTAAGCCAACTTTTTCACTCTCCTCTTTCACTTTAATCAAGAGGCTCTTTAGTTCCTCTTCACTTTCTGCCATAAGGGTGGTGTCATCTGCATATCTGAGGTTATTGATATTTCTCCCAGCAATCTTGATTCCAGCTTGTGCTTCTTCCAGCCCAGTGTTTCTCATGATGTACTCTGCATATAAGTTAAATAATCAGGGTGACAATATACAGCCTTGATGTACTCCTTTCCCGATCTGGAACCAGTCTGTTGTTCCATGTCCAGTTCTAGCTGTTGCTTCTTGACCTGCATACAGATTTCTCAAGAGTCAGGTCAGGTGGTCTGTAGTCCCAACTCTTTCAGAATTGTCCACAGTTTATTGTGATCCACACAGTCAAAGGCTTTGGCATAGTCAATAAAACAGAAATAGATGTTTTTCTGGAACTCCCTTGCTTTTTCGATGATCCAGCAGATGTTGGCAATTTGATCTCTGGTTCCTCTGCCTTTTCTAAAACCAGCTTGAACATCTGGAAGTTCATGGTTCACGTATTGCTGGAGGCTTTGGAGAATTTTGCGTGTTACTTTACTAGCATGTGAGAGGAGTTCAATTGTGCGATAGTTTGAGCATTCTTTGGCATTGCCTTTCTTTGGGATTGAAATGAAAACTGACCTTTTCCAGTCCTGTGGCCACTGCTGAGTTTTCCAAATTTGCTGGCATATTGAGTGCAGCACTTTCATAGCATCATCTTTTAGGATTTGAAACAGCTCAACTGGAATTCCATCACCTCCGCTAGCTTTGTTTGTAGTGATGCTTTCTAAGGCCCACTTGACTTCATGTTCCAGGATGTCTGGCTCTAAGTGAGTGATCACACCATCGTGATTATCTGGGTCATGAAGATCTTTTTTGTACAGTTCTTCTGTGTATTCTTGCCACCTCTTCTTAATATCTTCTGCTTCTGTTAGGTCCATACCATTTCTGTCCTTTATTGTACCCATCTTTGCATAAAATGTTCCCTTGGTATCTCTCATTTTCTTGAAGAGATCTTTAGTCTTTCCTATTCTATTGTTTTCCTCTATTTCTTTGCACTGATCACTGAGGAAGGCTATCTTATCTCTCCTTGCTATTCTTTGGAACTCTGATTTCAAATGGGTATATCTTTCCTTTTTCTGCTTTGCTTTTTGCTTCTCTTCTTGTCACAGCTATTTGTAAGACCTCCCCAGACAGCCATTTTGCTTTTTTGCATTTCTTTTCCGTGAGGATTGTCTTGATCCCTGTCTCCTATACAATGTCACAAACCTGTGTTCATAGTTCATCAGGCACTCCATCAGATCTAGTCCCTTAAATCTATTTCTCACTTCCACTCTATAATCATAAGGGATTTGATTTAGGTCATATCTGAATGGTCTAGTGGTTTTCCCCACTTTCTTCAATTTAAGTTTGAATTTGGCAATAAGGTGTTCATGTTCTTAGCCATACTCTGCTCCCAGCCTTCTTTTTGCTGACTGTATAGAGCTTCTCCATCTTTGGTTGCATAGAATATAATAAATCTGATTTTGGTGTTGGCCACTGGTGATGTCCATGTGTTGAGTCTTCTCTTGTGTTGTTTGAAGAGAGTGTTTGCTATGACCAGTGTGTTCTCTTGGCAAAACTCTATTAGTCTTTGCCCTGCTTCATTCTGTACTCCAAGGCCACATTTGCCTGTTACTCCAGGTGTTCCTTGACTTCCTACTTTTGCATTCCAGTCTCCTATAATGAAAAGGACGTTTTTTGGGGTGTTAGTTCTAAAAGGTCTTGTAGGTCTTCATAGAACTGTTCAACTTCAGCTTTTTCAGCATTATATGTTGGTGCATAGACTTGGATTACTGTGATACTGAATGGTTTGCCTTAGAAACAAATAGAGATCATTCTGTCATATTTGAGATTGCAACAAAGTACTGCATTTTGGACTCTTTTGTTACTACGATCGCTACTCCATTTCTTCTAAGGAATTCCTGCCCACAGTAGTAGATATAATGGTCATCTAAGTTAAATTCATCCATTCCAGTACATTTTAGTTTGCTGATTCCTAGAATGTCAACATTCACTCTTGCCATCTCCTATTTGACCACTTCCAATTTGCCTTGATTCATGGACCAAACATTCCATGTTCCTATGCAATATTGCTCTTTACAGCATCGGATCTTGCTTCTATCACCAGTCACATCCAGAACTGGGTGTTGTTTTTACTTTGGCTCCATCCCTTCATTCTTTCTGAAGTTATTTCTCCACTGATCTCTCCAGTAGCATATTGGGCACCTACCGACCTGGGGAGTTCATCTTTCAGTGTCCTATCTTTTTGCCTTTTCATACTGGTTTCTTTTTGCCTATTCATACAGGGTAACGTATTTCTAAAGAGGGAGCCAGTGGCAGAAATTGACTCCATAGGCAACTGTGAGACAGAACAACAAAATGATTCTGGGCTAAAAGAGTTAGAAAATAATTAGGTTTGAATCCTAGTCCTAGGACTTGCAAGCAAATGACTTTGGGAAATGCTAATTGCTCTAAGCCTTAATTTGGTCATCTATAAAATGAGGATAATAATATGTTCTTTATAAAAATCAAATGAAATAATGGATGTCAAGCACCAGTGGCAGTATCTGGTACGTGCTACAGGTCTTATTTCCCTCCCTGTTTCCCTGCAAATCCAGTTCTACTTCCTTTGGATTCCTTTGGAGACTAAACTGCAGAATAACTGAGGTGGGGACAGAGAACATTGGGCTACTACAGAAGCCATCTTTTCTCTGGACACTGTGTGTATAGGAAGGGGATTGGGATTCCCATTCTCCAGTGTACCCCCTTCCTAACCCTTTCTCCATTTTCAGGCTGTGTAAATCCAGTTAATTCCACTTCCCCAAAGCCTCATCTCTGGTTATATTACTTAGAAACTTGACATCAGAATGAAGGCCTGCATTCCAGGGTAAAGTGATCCAAGATCTGTCCCAGTTGCTTATAGAATCCCAGTGCTCAGGTAAGGTTGGTTACTGTTATTCTTCATGGAAGATAGACAAGACTGCAGATGCTAAAGTAAGATAAATGTTAACAGGATCAGAAAAGGAAACTGGATTAATCTTTAGTATTGTCATTTTTTGATTAATCTTTAAAACAATATGGGAAAATATATAATATAAACTTTACTATTTTAACGATTTTAAGGTAAGTGTACAAGTTTAGTGACATTAAATACATTTGTAATGCAAGCATTACTTATATCCATATCTAGAACCTTCTTTTTTTGACTTTGCCATGCAGCTTGATGGATCTCAATTCCTTGACCAGGGATTGAACCCAGGCTCTCAGCAGTGGAAATACCCAGTCCTAATCACTGGGCTATCTAGAGGCTATTCCCTCTAGAACATTTTTATTCTTCCAAAACTGAAAGTCTATACCCATTAAACAGTAAGTCCCTATCCCCAGCCCCTGGTCACCACTGTTCTGCTTTCTATCTTTTTTGAGTATTCTAGATACTTCACAAGGGGAATCATACAGATTTGTGCTTTTGTGACTGGCTTATTCTGCTTACCATAGTGTTTTCAAGGTTCAACCTGTATTGTAGCTTGTGTCAGAATTTTCTTCCTTTTTGTAGTTGAGTAATATTCTTTTATATATATGTATATTTATATATATATATATATATATATACACACACACACCACGTTTAGCCATTCCTCTGTCAATGGTTACTTGGGTTGCTTCCATTTCTTGACTATTGTGAATAAGCTTTTAAAGACATGAGTGTATAAATATCTGTTCACGTCTCTGCTTTCAGTTCTTTTGAGTATATACCAAGAAGTAGAATTACTGGATTAAATGGTAGTTATGTTTATAATTTTTTGAGGAATCACCAAACTTTTCCATAGTGAGTATATTATTTTACATTCCACCAGCAGTGCACAAGAGTTCCAGTTTCACTATATCCTTGCCGACACTTGTTCTTTTCTTTTTTTTCTTTTTGGATAATGTAATCCTAATGAATGTGAAGTGGTAGATTAATTTTAAAGAAATGATGTATAATGCATAACCTGTCTAGGCTCCATGTATGTAATGAGTGCCTGTTAAATGAATGAGCAAGAATTTGCATTTCATATATGAAGTGAAATATCGTTAGAAAATAATCCAGGATGTGTTACAGTACAACTTAATCATCTATCCATTAATGAAATGGAATGTGTGCCATGCACTACATTAATCATTAGTTCATAGTTAATAAAAAGTGAGCCAAGACAAATGTGGTTCTGATAGCTTGCAGTTGGATTTGTGATTTCCGATAAAGCAGATTTAGCTTTGGGACCAGGGACCAGACTTGATCACTCAAGAGCTTTTGTGTAGCAGAGTTTTACTAAAGTATAAAAAGCGACAGAGAAAGCTTCTGACATAGTCATCAGAGGGGGGGTGCAGAGTGCCCCCCTCACTACTCTTATCAAGGCCTTATCAACTTTCATCAGACCTACTCCCGCAACATACATCTTAAATTAACAAGATTAGAACTAACAATGGAAAGGTCTTTTGGCTCTAGAGTCTGTATTTTCCAAGCTACATTATTGGTAATGGTACCGTATTCTAGTTTTTGTGACACATGTATTTTCTTTTACAAATTAGTGCATGTAATATATACATATACACCAGCTTCCCAAGTGGCTCAGTGGTAAAGAATCTGCCTGCCAATGCTGGAGGTGCAGGAGACAAGGGTTACGTCCCTGAGTTGGGAAGATCCTTTGGAGAAGGAAGTCAACCCACTCCAGTATTCTTGCCTGGAAAATTCCATGGACAGAGGAGCCTGGCAGGACATGACTCATCACGTAGGCACACATACATACACACATGTATACATATATATGTATAAAGTATATGTGTGTGCATGTATATATATATAATTTACTTCATGGGATTCAAGCCCCTGGGGGTACTGGAAGTGAAATAGGCCCTAAAGGCTATAAAGCATCTATTGTATGTAATGAATTAACTCCTCTTTCCATCTAGATTGGGAGTAGCTATTTGCCAGCCTTGGAAGAATTGAGAAATGATCTCTCATATAATTTTCTGTATTCTGTGTTCAGATGAAGAACCCCTGTTAAGAAAATCTACCTCAGTGACTTTGTACTTTTGTGTGAAGCAATAAAATCGAGCTTCTGCGCCTGCTCAGCTGAGGACTGTTCCCTGGACCAGGATAATGGCAGAAGCATGGCGGAATCTGTCAGCTCTCCTACCCTATCACTACTTCCGCTTTCTGTACAAATTCAGGAAGATAAGGAGGACGAGTGCTTGGAGCTGAGTCACAGTCAGATTTTCTTCCTGTGCAGAGGAGAATGGGCTGTTTTTGGAGGGGAGACGGTGGGTTTTATTTGTCTTATGCCCAAGTAAACAAAATGCTGTAACAATTATGCTCTCATTTTGCTTATTATGCTCAAGTCATGTGTTGAACTGCCTCCCCGAACATACATGTATAACACTTTGCTAATGGGATCTGCATTCCTCTTTCTACCTATTTAATTCCATGATGCGAAGAGCCGACTCATTTAGAAAAGACCCTGATGCTGGGAAAGATAGAAGGCAGGAGGAGAAGGGGCTGATGGTTGGATTAGAGGTTGAGTAAAGAGGATGAGGATGGTTGGATGGCTTCTCTGATTCAGTAGACGTGAGCTTGAGCAAGCTCTGGGAGTCGGTGAAGGGCAGGGAAGCCTGGTGTGCTGCAGTCCATGGGGTCACAAAGAGTTGGACACGACTGAGCGACTGAACGATGAACAACAAATAAGTATTTATTGAGACCCTACTATGTCCTGAGTACTAGGCTTTGTTGCTGTTGTGCTGTGCGCAGTTGTGTCTGACTCTTTGAGGCCGCATGGACTGCAGCAGGCCAGGCCCCTCTGTCCATGGGATTCTCCAGGCGAGAGCATCGGAGTAGGTCCTGATGATGGAAAGGTGATCCTGTAGTGTGTTGGTGGTGAAAGACAAGTGAATAGGCAATTATAATTGTGAAGAATTAGTAAATGACAGAAAGCACAAGATCTGTCTTTTCTGAGATAGAACAGAAAAGAGACCACTAACTCAGACAAGAATTAAGGGGAGAATTCTTGGGAAAACTGGTAGCTAACTTAGGGGCTATCAATTTAATAGGACTTAGCTAAACAAGGAGAGGGAGAGTTTCATTTCTTTCTTTTTTAGAAGAAATAGCACATATACAATTCCAGCGTGGTAAGCATACATTCTTAAAAAAATGAAAAAAAAATGAGCATGGGGGTTTAGACCAAAATTGTGAGGGTGTGAGATAAAGGCAGAGAAGGAAGCAGGAAATCGCTGATCTGGGATATTGGAATCCTTTGGTGGCTTTTTGGATGTATGATGTGAGGGAAAAGGGTGACTGGTTTCTGGCTTGGCCACTGGATAAATTGGAAAACAATAGGAGTATGAGGTTCCTGAAGATAGTAAATTCAATTTTAGGTAGTTTATATTTGAGGTGCCTGTTTAACAACCAAGAAGGGTTTTGGGGTGAAAAGTTTAGGGGGAGGTTAGGGGAAATTATTGTTGTTGATGTTTTAATTCTTACCCCTATTGCCAATCCTCTTTTAGGATCCCACTATAGGAGAAATAATTTATGAATTAGAGATATTTCCTGTAGGATTGGATCCAAAGAGTATAATAAGCAGGAGCATATAACTTGCTGCTGCTTGGAAGCGTAATGGGCTGAGGTAGCATTGTTTTGATTATCACTTTCTGCCAACAGCTGAACAATTGTGCTTTCCTGTTTAGTTAAATATATGCATGGTTGTACATAGATAAGGTCTTGATATATCTGTTGATGTGTGCTCATTAGCATTAGTCGGAGGAGATAGTAATATTACTTTATATACCTTTGAAAAAATGAAAGTGAAGTCGCTCAGTTGTGTCCAACTCTTTGCAACCCATGGACTGTAGTTTACCAGGCTCCTTCGTCCATGGAATTTTCCAGGCAAGGATACTGGAGTGGGGTACCATTTCCTTCTCCAGGGGATCTTCCCGACCCAGGGATCTAACTCCCGTCTCCTGCATTGCAGGCAGACACTTTACCATCTGAGCCACCTGGGAGGCTTATATTGCTAGAGTTTTTTTTTTTTTTAAATGCAGAACACTTTATTTTAATGAAAATTATTGAGTGAATGGTTGAGCAAAATTATAGAGTACATTGAGTTGATAAAAAATAGTTAAAGGGGTAGGGAAGTTTTGAAGGGCATTGCAGAAGACATAGAAAATAAAAAGACTGGAAGTAAGATACGTGGTTTGCGGATACTCTACAGACTGCATAGAGCAGGTCTTCCTGCCTTCTTGCCTCCCTAAGTGGTTACCAGGAACCATGTATAAGGATTTTTGTCATTCAGTTGCTGCTGCTTATTTTATTCCATTGTAGCAGTCCTCCAACATCATACCTGTTAGCGAGAATGATGCTCAGCTGGTGCTCACTGGTAGGCTGTAGTGGTGATTATAGCTAATGTCTCTTGCGATTGGTCTAATTACTGTTGTTATTATCACTACTGCTCTAGTTATTTATACTCTCTGGCATCACTCATCTAGGAAGCCTTTCTTGACATCTTCTTTTTCATCCAGCTCCTTTCAAGTTGAACTTTCAGCTCCTTCTCTGTCTCTCCAGTGTTTCCTGATAAATTCTATCGTGGCTCCTCTGGTGGGTTGATTATTGACCCCTAAAAATATCTGGTCCAAATTCCTGAAAGCCTTACGTGTTACCTTCATTGGATAAGGATCTTTGCAGATGTCATTAAGTTAAAGATCTTGAGATGAGAACTATACTGGATTATCCAGATAGGCCCTGAATGCATTACAAGTATCTTTAGATAGGCAGAGAGAGATTCGACACACACACAGGGGAGAAGGCAGTGTAAGTGGAGCAGACAGAGATTTGAAGATGTTGGCTTTACAGATTGGAGAGATGTGGCTGCAAGCCAAGGGATGTTGGTAGCCACTAGAAGCTAAAAGTGGTAAGGGACAGATTCTCCCCTAGAGCCTTGGGAGGGAATACAGCCTTGTTAACACCTTGATTTTGATTTAGCGAAACTGATTTCAGGATTCTTTAACTCTAGAGATCTGAGAGAATAAATATCCTAAATATATTGAAAATCAATTGTTTATTTGAAATTTCAATCTAACAGGGCAGGCATTTTATATTTTATTTGGTAACCCTAAATAGAAATTATGTGTTAATGTTTGTACTACTATTTAGCAACATTTGGTAAAATGGATGCTTGGGGGAAAAAATATAATAATTTTACAAATAGTTTAAAAATATTTTTATCATTGAAATTTTCAAATGTATTCAAAAGTAGGGAGAATAGTGGAATGAAGCCCCACGTATTTGTCCCTGAGCTTCCACAATTATCAGTGTATAGTCAACCTCACAGTTTTTAAAACAATTCATTGTTCACAATAAGCAGCTCTGGTGGTTTTGTTTTGTATGTATATAATTATGAGTGTATGTAAATATATATAGCAATAAAGGTGGTGGCAATAGCACTGAATTTCCAGATAGCATATCTTTCCAAAGGAAACAGGGAAGTGGAGAATGATAAGCATTTATATATGAATGACAGGAGAGCAAAACGAGACTGTGATTGAAGGTGCTTGCTATGGAATGCAGGTTACAGTAGAAGATGTGGTCAATATTTTCCAAATATAAATTGAAACATAGGCACAGGGACCAGTAAATATAACTTCTGGTAGTCTTGTTCTGCTAAAAGCAAAGCATTTCATGAGGCTTCAACTAGCTTTGCTGCTTTTTACCTCTGATTATAGCAAGGAAGCAAGCAGGAGAGTGGACATCCAGAATTTGATTCTGAACGCCAAGGAAGAACAGATTGGAAGCCTGGAATCTGAGGGAGGGTGTAACCACATGGCCATATCATCCCTGAATGTGAGGTCCTCAGGGAATGGAGGGTTGGGCTTAGTCAGACCATGGCTGTAGGAAAAATAGACTTCCAACATTCAGGTTTAGTTGTATGAAGATGGTGAATGATGTGCAGGTTTGAGAGAAACAGAAAATTCTGTTAAAAAAATTACAGTTAAGCTTCATACATTTTTATGGGGAGAAAGAAGACCAGAAGGCATCCTACCTAGCACCTGCTGTTGGTTGCCCATCCTCATAACAGGTGGTGTGAACCAATGGAGTGGGCCAGGCCGGTAACTAGCTGAGAGTGCCTTTGCTTTCTTTTATTTTTTATTAAAAAATTTTTTTGGAGTATAGTTTATTTACAATGTTTTGTTAGTTTCAGATGTACAGCAAGGTGAAACAGTTATACATATTTTTTTTTGTAATAGAGCTGTCTTATTTATTTATTTTCTAAATTTTAATTGGAGGCTAATTACTTTACAATATTGTTGAGAGAATCTTTTCTTTTTCCAGCTTTATTGAAGTTTAATTGACAAGTAAATTTGTATATGTCTAAAATATATGAAGATGTAAGAATGAGGACAGAAAAATTAATAGGAAAATCGGTCAGGAAAATGTGCAAAATGTGTCAGAAGAAAGATTGCTTGTTTGTTTACGTGTCAATCATTAAGCATTTATTGTTCTTTCACTGTGCACCTCAAAAATGATACTGTACTACTTTGGGATTTTTTTTTTTTTTTTAAGTTGCTCAGTTGTGTCCAACTCTTTGCAACCCCATGGACACCAGGCTCCTCCATCCATGGGATTTTCTAGGCGAGAGTACTGGAGTGGGTTGCCATTTTCTTCTCCAGAGTACTCTGGGATCTGATCTTGGTCAGGGAACTAGATCCCACATAGTGCAACTAAAGATCCTGTATGCCACAATGAAGATGGAAGATCCTGTGTGCTCTAAGTAAGATCCAGTATGGCCAAATACACAAAAATAAATATTGAAAATAAAATAATATCTATTTGCAGAGGACATGGGGAGAACTATGTTCATTGATATAATGTGTTTAGTATGTTACCTGGCATGCAGCAAAGACTTTATAAATGTTCTTTGGTATAAGAATCAAAATTGAGAGGCTGGAGTCTTAGCCACTGGACCACGAGGAAAGTCCCAATAGATATTATTTTAATCTACATTTTATAACTGAGGAAACTGAGACAAAAGAGTTGCCTTTAGATAGTAAGTAGCAGAAGGGAGTTTTGAGTCTAGAATCATACACATTAAGTAAAATACTTTCCAATTATTCTCCGATGATTGATGTCTATAATGAGAAATATTCAGTAGAAGAATACAGGTCTATAGTAAATATACTTATAAGTGACTCCATACATGTCAGCCTCACAAACTAATTGAGAAAGATATCTAAATTAAGATATTAGTTTTACATTTTAATTATTGATAGTTAAAATCTGATTTAAAGAATGGTTGAGAAAATTATGTTCTCTATTTTGACATATACTCTTTGGCAGTACTTCAGGACAACAAATGTCACCAAAGAAGAATAATTTGAAATCAATATCACTAATTGTCTGTAAATGGGTATTTCTTAAGTAATCAAAATCATTATGATAATTAAAATAACCTTAATCTATTTATAATCCTTTTTAAAGGTTGTACAATGTGATTTATTAGATGTATACAGTGTGAAATGATAAATTAACACATCACCTCACCTAGTTACCAATTTTTATTGTTCTTTTGATAATAGGCATGCTAACATATGTGAGGTGATATCTCACTGTGGTTTTGATTTGCGTTTCCCTAGTGGTGAACATTTAAAAATGCACCTGTTGCCCATTTGTATGTCTTTGAAAACATATCTGTTCATGTTCTTTGTCCATTTTTTAATCATATTTTGTTTGTTATTAAGTTGTGTGTATTCCTTATATATTGTGGATATTAACCTCTTATAGGATATTTGATTTGCAAGTATTTTGTCTTATTCCATGGGCTGCTCTTTCATTTTGTTGTTTCATTTGCTGTACAGAAGCTTATTAGTTTGACTTTTTTTTTTAATTGCTTTTGTTGCCTGTGCTTTTCGTTTCCTATCCAAAAAGTCACTGCTAAGAAGTTGTTTTCCTATTTTATCCTAGGACTTTCAAAGTTTCAGGTCTTACGTTTAAGTCTTAAAATTTTGATTTAATTTTGGGGTATCGTGTAAGATAAGGGTCTAATTTCATTCTTTTACATGTAACTGTCCAGTTTTCCCAACACAGTTTTTTGGAAAAGATTATCTTTTACCTATTGTATATTCTTGGTGTCCTTGTCAAAGACTGGATAACTGTATGTGTGTGCATTTGTTTCTGTTCCATTGATCTATACATCTGTTTTCTGCCAATCACATACTGTTTTGAATACTACAGTTATGTAATATAGTTTGAAATCAGAAAGACTGATGACTTCAGCTTTGTTCTTCTTTCTCAGGATTATTTTGGTATTCAGGGTCTTTTGTTGTTCCATATGAACTGTGAAAATTTTTCTATTTCTGTGAAAAATGTCTTGGGAATTTTGATAGGTGTTGCATTAAATCTATAGATTGCTTTGGAAATATGAATATTTTAACAATATTAATTCTTCAAATTCATGAATATAGGGTATTTTTCCACTGATTTTTGTCTTTAATGTCTTTCATCAGTGTTTTATGGTTTTCAGTGTACAGGTCTTTCACCTTCTTGGTTATATTTATTCCTAAGTTGTTTTTTTTTTATGCTATTGGAAGTAGGATTGTTCTTTTTTTAAATTGTCATTTCTGATAGTTGGATGTTAGTATATAGAAACAGAACTGATTTTTGTATTGATTTTGTATCCTGCAACTTTACTGAATTTATTTATTAATTCTAAGTTGGTGTGTGTGTGTGTGTGTGTGTGTGTGTGTGTGTGTGTGTAGTCTTTAGTGTTTTCTATATATAAGGGCATGTTATCTGCAAACAATTTTACTTCTTTCTTTTCTATTTGGATGCCTTTGTTTCTTTCTGTTGCCTTATTACTCTGGCTAAAATTTCCGGTACTATGCTGAATAGAAGTGCCGAAGTGGGCATCTTTGTCTTTTTCCTGACCTTACAGATGCTTTCAGTTTTTCACTATTGAGCATGATGTTACATGTGGGCTTGTATTATACATGCGTATATAATACATATTATAGTGAGTATAATGTTAGATGTGGCTTGTATATGTTCTTTTGTTGAGGTACATTCTCTCTATACCTAATTTCTTGAGGGTTTTATCATGAAAGGATGTTGAAAATCTTGATGCTTTGTGTGCCCCAGACACTGACCTAGACTCTGAGGAGACCATTATAAAGTATCCAGAGGAAGGCCCAGGGTTCCAAGAGCTAATATTCTGGTTGTAGTTTAAGACCCCCAGGGAATTAGGGACTGTGACAAAGTGTAGCCCGAAGGCTCTGTGGACTTTTGTATCTCTTTTTTTTTTAAGATTGTGTGGGGCAAACAGAATGAGTCTGCAGGGGAACCTGGCGTTGGGGAGGGCTGTTACTTTCTCCTGGAGGATAAAGGTAAAGTTTCTTAGCACAGCTTCCAAGGCCCTCTCTAACTGCGGTCTCTTCCCATCCTTGCTTCTGCTATTCCATAGCGCTCACTCCAGCAGCGCAGAACTGTTTCTAGTCCTCGTACATACTATGCTGTTTTGCGTCTCTGTTTGTTGTTCTCTCTGTTGTCTCTCTGTCTCCTATTACAGTTGCTGTTAAAATGCCTGCTACTCATTAACTGTAGGTTGAGTTGAACTGAATGTGACTCAGCATTACTTGAGTAACTTAACATCTTGCTGAGAAGACAAACATGTATGCAAACACCTTCATGGAAGTACATGCAGGTACCATAATAAATTCATGGTTCTAGGACCTAAGGAATGATATTTTAGAGCAATGAAAAAGTGCAGATACAATTCACAGTCAGTAATTTTTTAGGAGAACTGGAGAATGGTAGAGATACTGGGTGATGAGTGATTTTTATTCATAATTTTAGAAAAGGGATCATCTTTGGATTGTGATGTACAATTGGGTTTGCCATTGGTTCGCAGCAAAATTTAGAATGAACTGAAAATAAGAAGTATGTGAGCATTCGGAATGGGAAGAGATATCATTAGGAATCAGTTTGAGTTTACAAAGAGCAGGTGAGATCAAACTTGCTCCTTTTTTCATAAATCTCCTAATTGATAAGGAAATGCTAAAGATCCACTATTTCAACTCAGCCCTGGGTAATCCCCCAGAATGAAGTATTTGGTTATTTTGTCATTGGATTTGGTTCTTTTCTATTTGGTAGACGTGTTTATTACATTAGCAGATGAGTAAGTTTTAATTCCTTGAAAGTAAAATTAGGATTATAGGTAAGTAAGTGTTAGTCGCTCAGTCGTGCCCGACTCTTTGTGACCCCATGGACTGCAGCTCACCAGGCTCCTCTGTCCATGAGATTTTCCAGGCAAGGATACTGGAGTAGGTTGCCATTTCCTTCTCCAGGGGATCTTCCCAACCCAGGGATTGAACCCAGGTCTCCTGCACTGCAGGCAGATCCTTTACCGACTGAGCTACGCGGGATGTATAGTTAGGCTGAAATGATGGACCACTGTTCATAAGATGAAATTTCAAAAGGATACATATAACGATACATATACAGATAGATTCAGCATTCATCTGCTTATGTTCAAGAAAACATATTAATATTTTAAGAACAATTTAGTGGAAAAGTTCTAGTGATTTTAGTTGACTGCAGGCTCATTCTGAGCCAATAGTGTGGAGGACTGCCAAGAAAAGTGGGTACAAATCAAGACTGCATTAATAACAGCTGAGTGTTCAGGATAGGATAAATAATAATCCCACTTCTTTGTGTTTCTCAGACCACATATATTTGGAGTCTTGAGTCCTTAGAAATCTGAGTTTCACATTTCCAGAGGAAACACAAAGTGGAGTATATTTGGAAGTGGGTAAGCAGGACAATGAAGAAAATGAAAAATCATGTCAGGAAATGGCCGAATAAACTGGGAACTTAATTGCTGTCTTCAATTATGCAGAAGAAGGAATACATAAATTATATGTCACTCCAGAGAGCAGAACTGAAACAGTGGGGTTGGGAAGTTTGAAGGAAATACATTATAACTCAATATGCTGAAGAATTAAGAACTGGAGCTCCTAAAATTTGAGTGAGATTAAGTATTAATTGTCAGTAATATAGAGATGATAATTCTTTCCAATTCAATTTTAATCAAACTGCAATAGAAAACAAACAAACTAAAATGAGATTTTGGGGGAGGTTGGGGGCAAATTCCAAAAATTACCTACAAAAACAAATGGACAGGGAAAGGAAAATACTGGGTGGTAACACTTATATGTGGAATCTAAAAAAATGAAAATTAGTGAATATAATAACAGCAAACAAAAACAACAGTATTGAAAAACAAATGGGCAATAATGGCTTTAAAAGTTGGTAAGATAAGTTGTTTTATTATTACATAAAGCTATAATGATTAAATTAATATGACACTGGTATAGACAAGTTATTGGAATAATTATCTCAGAAATAGGCCCTAATATATCAACGCTTTAATAAAAGACAAAAGAAGTATAACAGTTGCGGAGAAAGAGAAGGATTATTTAATCAATATTTTAGGACAACTGGTTTTATAATTGAGGAAGGACAAAATACTGCAAAAAACAATCCAGGTAATTTAAATTGTTACCTAGTTTAAAAAAAAGTCAAGCCATAAAATTTAGAAGTGAATATTTAGAAAACTCTTGGACTTGGAAAGAACTTTTCTGTGTTACTATGTTTTACTATAAAACCTATCAAATATGAAAATAAATGGGGTGAATAGCATGACAAATATCCATACACTTCTATATAGGTTTATTGATCATTAACATTAGCCGTATTTACTTAATTTTATTTTTAAAGCATTTGGTTATAAATCAGAGAATGTTGCTTTATCCCTAGATTCTATAGTATTCATCTCTAAAGACATTTTTCCTAAGCATTATTATCACATCTAAAACATTAATAAAAATTTCCTGATATCTTCTGATATTCAGTACACATTCACATTCTCTCAGTTGTCCCCAAAGGGCATGGTTTTTTGTTTGCTTGTTATTAGCTAATTTGCCCAAACCAGGATCTAATCAGTGACACACAGGGCTGTTACCATTTGGCTATTATAGATCACATTTCTCTGTTAGTCCAGGAAAGTTCCTCCCTTCTCTACTCCCTCTTTTTAAACATTTAGATATACTTGCTCAGATTTAGCCTTGTAGTACAGAATGAAGCAGGGCAAAGGCTAATAGAGTTTTGCCAAGAGAACACTCTGGTCATAGCAAACACCCTCTTCCAACAACACAGGAGAAAACTCTACACATGGACATCACCAGATGGTCAACACCGAAATCAGATTGATTATATTCTTTGCAGCTAAAGATGGAGAAGCTCTATACAGTCAGCAAAAACAAGACTGGGAGTTGCCCGTGGCTCAGATCATGAACTGGAGAAGGCACTGACAACCCATTCCAGTGGGTTACTCTTGCCTGGAAAATGCCATGGGAGAAGCCTGGTAGGCTGCAGTCCACCGGGTTGCTAAGAGTCACACATGACTGAGCGACTTCACTTTCATTTTTCACTTTCATGCATGGGAGAAGGAAATGGCAACCCACTCCAGTGTTCTTGTCTGGAGAATCCCAGGGACGGGGGAGCCTGGTGGGCTGCCATCTGTGGGGTTGCACAGAGTCGGACATGACTGAAGTGACTTAGCAGCAGCAGCAGATCATAAACTCTTTATTGCCAAATTCAGACTTAAATTGAAGAAAGTAGGGAAAACCAGTAGACCATTCAGGTATGACCCAAATCAAATCCCTAATGATCATACAGTGGAAGTGATAAATAAATTTAAGGGACTGGATATGATAGAGAGCCTGATGCACTATGGATGGAGGTTCGTGACATTGTACAGGAGACAGGGATCAAGACCATACCCAAGAAAAAGAAATGTAAAAAAGCAAAATGGCTGTCTGAGGAAGCCTTACAAATAGCTGTGAAAAGAAGAGAAGCGAAAAGCTAAGGAGAAAAGGAAAGATAGGCCCATTTGAATGCAGAATTCCAAAGACTTGCAAGGAGAGATAAGAAAGCTTCCTCAGTGGTCGGTGCAAAGAAATAGAGGGAAACAACAGAATGGGAGAGACTAGAGATCTCTTCAAGAAAATGAGAGATACCAAGGGAACACTTCATGCAAAGATGGGCTCAATAAAGGACAGAAATGGTATGGACCTAACAGAAGCAGAAGTTATTAAGAAGAGGTGGCAAGAATACACAGAAGAACAATACAAAAAAGATCTTCATGACCCAGATAATCCGATGGTGTGATTAGTCACCTAGAGCCAGACATCCTGGAGTCCGAAGTCAAGTGGGCCTTAGGAAGCATCACTATGAATGAACAAAGCTAGTGGAGGTGATGGAATTCCAGTCGGCTATTTCAAATCCTAAAAGATGATGCTGTGAAAGTGCTCTACTCAATATGTCAGCAAGTTTGGAAAACTCAGCAGTGGCCACAGGACTGGAAAAGGTCAGTTTTCATTCCAGTCCTAAATAAAGACAATGCCAAAGAATGCTCAAACCACTGCACAATTGCACTGATCTCACAGGCTAGCAAATAATGCTCAAAATTCTCCAAGCCAGGCTTCAGCAATACTTGAACCGTGAACTTCCAGATGTTCAAGCTGGTTTTAGAAAAGGCAGAGGAACCAGAGATCAAATTGCCACCATCTGCTGGATCATCAAAAAAGCAAGAGAGTTCCAGAAAAACAGGTACTTCTGCTTTAATGACTATGCCAAAGCCTTTGACTCTGTGGATCACAATAAACTGGAAAATTCTGAAAGAGATGGGAATACCAGACCACCTGACCTGCCTCTTGAGAAATCTGTATGCAGGTCAGGAAGCAACAGCTAGAACTGGACATGGAGCAACAGACTGATTCCAAATTAGGAAAGGAGTACATCAAGGCTGAATATTGTCACCCTGCTTATTTATCTTATATGCAGAGTACATCATGAGAAATGCTGCGCTGGAGGAGAAACGCTTGTGCTTCACAAGTGGAATCAAGATTGCTAGGAGAAATATCAATAACCTCAGATATGCAGATGACACCACCCTTATGGCAGAAAGTGAAGAGGAACTAAAGAGCCTCTTGATGAAAGTGGAAGAAGAGAGTGAAAAAGTTGGCTTAAACCTCAACATTCAGAAAACTAAGATCATGGCATCCGGTCCCATCACTTCATGGCAAATAGATGGGGAAACAGTGGCTGACTTTATTTTTGGGGGCTCCAAAATCAGTGCAGATGGTGACTGCAGCCATGAAATTAAAACACGCTTACTCCTTGGAAGAAAAGTTATGACCAACCTAGACATTGAAAAGCAGAGACATTACTTTGTCAACAAAGGTTCATCTAGTCAAGGCTATGGTTTTTCCAGTAGTCATGTATGGATATGAGAGTTGGACTATAAAGAAAGCTGAGTGCTGAAGAATTGATGCTTTTGAACTGTGGTGTTGGAGAAGACTCTTGAGAGTCCCGTGGACTGCAAGGAGATCCAACCAGTCCATCCTAAAGGAGATCAGTCCTGGGTGTTCATTGGAAGGCTGATGCTGAAGCTGAAACTGCAGTACTTTGGCCACCTGATGCGAAGAGCTGACTCATCGGAAAAGACCCTGATGCTGGGCAAGGTTGAAGGTGGCAGGAGAAGGGGCCGACAGAGGATGAGATGGTTGGATGGCATCACGACTCAATGGGCATGAGTTTGAGTAGATTCCGGGAGTTGGTGATGGACAGGGAGGCCTGGCGTGCTGCAGTCCATGGTGTCGCAGAGTCAGACATGACTGAGTGACTGAACTGAGTTGGACTGAACTGAACTGATATACTTGTTGAAGAGACTGGGTCAATTTTGTGGTAGAATGCATCTTCTGGTAAAATTCCACCCTCTGGACTTCAATGATTGTTTCCCTCTGGTTTTATTTCACTTTTCATTAACTCTCCATTGTATTTTCTATAAGCTGAAAATTGTGATCTCAAGTTATGACTAGTCAGGTAAAACATTCCTATCAGGAATTCTTCATGAGTGACGCTGTGAATATCGTATTATTTTAGGAGTTGCATAATACTCAGTAGTTTTTCTTTTTATAATGAAAGCTCCTTCACTGGATTGATGGTTAATGTCCAAGTTGCCACATGAGTCCATTGTAAAGTTACCATTGTTTCCCTTGAGGCAAGTAAATAATCTATGTGTTGATAATTTGGCAGCAGATTAGTATCCAGTCCCTTGTCAACCTCATACTCAGTGCTTTTAGCATCCATTGCTGATTCTTGCCTGAACCACAGTTTCCATTACAAGTTGCCAAATGATGACTTTCCCAATTCGATCAATGTTTTTGCGTTCAGTCATTTTGCATTCATTATTTGGAATTCCTCTGTCAAAAAAAGCTTTCCCTTGTCAGTTGGAGCTAATTGTTACTCTGAAGTACAGTTCCACATGGAAAAGAAAGAATTAATACTTAAATTTCTCTCTTTACCAAGTTTTTTACAATTAAATTTATTTTTAATTAAAGGATAATTGCTTTTACAATATTGTGTTGGTTTCTGCCAAACATCAACATGAATTAGCCAGAGGTGTACCTATATCCCCTCCCTCTTGAACATCTCTCCTACCTTCTTCCCCATCCCATACCTCTTTAACCAATTTTCGAGTAAGGAATTAGTAGTCAATGTGTTAATTTTTTTCCTGTGTTGAGTGTGTTTAGAATTTTTACATATTCCAGTACATCAATCAACTATAGTATTCTTGATGATGCTGTGATTGTGTTTTGGTTAATGCACATTTCCCAAATAATCATGATGGTGTGATCACTCACCTAGAGCCAGACATCCTGGAGTCTGAAGTCAAGTGGGCCTTAGGAAGCATCGCTACGAACAAAGCTAAGAGGTGATGAAATTCCAGTCAAGCTATTTCAAATCCTAAAAGATGATGCTGTGAAAGTGCTGCACTCAATATGCCAGCAAACTTGGGAAACTCAGCAGTGCATTGAAAAGAGGTTGTGAAAAGACACCATAGAAATATAGAGTTAACTAAGCAGTCCTAATTGTTTCATTCCTTAGCTGTTCACTTCCAGGCAACAAAGATGTGAGTGAACAAGCTCTCCGTAGGTTTCAGCCTCCAGCTTTTGAGATGTTCAGTTGATACTGAGCAGAGTAGACATTAGCTGATCCCCGCATTGAGCCTTGCCCAGATTGAAGATTTGAGCAAAGAAGAAATGCTTTAAGTCAAGTTTGGTGTGGCTCTTACATAGCCACAGTAATTAGGACAGATGTTTTAATGAAGTTGGTCTTTGAGAGTCTCCCCAAACTGATTCCTGTGTCCTTTGACACAATGCTAGTGCTCTTCAATAGTTTCCCTGTTTTCTGGCATAAGAGAATGTCCTAAGTTTACCTTGTACATTCTCTGCCTCAGATCTGAAATCAGCCTCTTCTCCTAAAACCCCCTAAAAACTTTTTACTGGGTAATAGTATTTAGGTTTCAAAATCTGGGCATTAGGAATGCTTTTCATGAAACAAGTTGCAATAAAAGAATTACAGACTTGACAACAATAAAACATTTCAGCGTATTTCCCAAAAGCAGAATTGAAAGACAAACTATGAAGCTTAGCAGAATGGACAAGAGTACTAAAATTCCAATAAAAATAAAAAATGACATGAATAAGCAATTCTCAAAAGATGGAATGCTGATGAGCAGTAAATCATGTTTAACTTTCTAATTATAAGAGAACATATACTGTTATTGTCCTTTATCAGTTCAATAGATTTTCTTTGAAAGAAATAAGCTTCAATGGTGATTAAAATGCAGTAAAACTATAATCTTGTACACACTGGTGGAAATGTCACTTGATTTTTGGCTTTCTGCTAAGTAACTGGGCAATATGAATTAAGTTGCAGTATTAAAAATTGCAACAACTTGTATTAGTTAGGATAGAGCCTCAGATGCTGTGACAAAGAGGTGCCAAATAAAGTGTCTTAAAAAAATTTTTATTTTTCTCCCATGTAATAGTCCATAGTAAGTGGTCTAGGATGGAAGAAAAGCTCTGCTTTCTCTGGTCATTTGGGGGCCCTGTTTTCTTCCCTTCTCTTGCTCTGCCATTTCCGAAGTGTTAAAGCTGTGTGGTTGATGCTAGGTCACAGGTAAGTATGTATTGCAGTTCTTATGAAGGGAAAAGAAAGAAGTCTAGAATAAGCCTTTTTATTTTAAACAGGAGATGTAGAATTCTGTTTACAAGGCCTCATGTAGCAAGGGAGGTTGAGAGCTGTAGTCTGCTCAGTTAGCTACGTATCTAGCTTAGACATTATTACTTTGGAAGAAGGCCATATCCTTCAATTCAATAATTCCACTTTCTGATAGTCTATCCTAATGAAATAAATCAGTTACAGAAAATGTGTTAATTACTTAAAGAAGAATAATTCAGCCAAGGAGAGTAATGTTCAGTGTTACTTACTAAAAAAGAAAGGCTCTTGAGAAACATCTATGCACTATTATTGAAGGGTTTTAGAGGCCATGGAAAGGAATTAAATGAGATGGGAAACTGCTGGAAAGTTTCAAGTAGCAGAATGATGCAGTCTGATTAAGAAGAACATTCTGCTTCCTCTATGGAGGACGGAGGAGGCAGTTGCCATAGTCTAGGAGACACATGGTAATGTAGTCTGGACTAGGGTTTTAGCAGTAGCAGTGATAGTCTTTTAAATATTAAACTTTTATTAGCTGTATAGATTTGGAAGGAGTATTTTGTCTATGAGGCCAGATTTCCTACTTTACTTAGCCCATATAGTAAGAGATAATGGCAAAATATCGCTAAGTGAGGTATTGTTACGGACACTTACCTGGAAAGTGTTATTTTAAAATGTTCAAGTTAATTATGTTTATAAAGTTAAAGGTGAGCAAAATGCCAAGAAACTAAACTAAACGATACTTCTCAAATAGAATAATACATCAATTTCATTTTCTTGTATCTTAATTAATATGCTCTTTCCTACAGAATAATCAAAAGCATTTTAGCTTTGATCTTTACATTTAAAGTGGATTGTGTTGTTTTTCTTGCGTATTTATTAAAGCTATAATATCAGTGTTTAGATAATGTCTATATATCCTCATTGTTATGGAAATAATCTAGTCTAATAATCTATTAATCTATATATTATTCATCTAATAATTTATCTGTCATATATATGTAAGATTTAAGCCATCTATTTGTTTTGCATCAAGCTTGTGATATTTTTTTCCTGAGATTACCAGGTTGCTTGTTTGGAATTCAATATGAGATTCCGAGAGGCAGCTAATTTCCATTTATTCTCTATTGGGAATAATCCACATAAAAAATAAAACTGTTTTGAGCCAATTCATTCTCACTACTTATTGAACAACTATTATGTTTAAGTTACTGTAAGTAATACCGAATTGTATGACATACAGTGGGTTTATAAGCTGGTTAGGGAGATCCAGTTTCCACATAAATATCTGAAGTGAAGTTGATTAACCAAATTCATGCCTAGTAATACAGTTAAAGCAGACAGAGTGAATCCTCCTCTTGATTAGGGAAGAATGTATTTTCTGGTCATTGCTGCCTAGCTTGGCTATTATTTTGCTTCATAAAAGCATAATAATTTTGGTTATTCTTAAAGGTTATATTTGTTACCATTTAGCATAATAAAATTAGGGTAAAACATGGTTTTGTTATCAGCATTCAGATTTAGTATTAGTTGCAGAACATATCATAAGGAGCCTTGATAAAGCTATTACTTCCACAATTATTACAGAGATAGAACTAGAAGCCCTGTGCCAAATTAAAGAAAATACTGAAACGATGCCTACTGTTCAAATATTCACCTTCTCCCTGCAATTTAATATTCCACCTTTGTTGCTAGGTATCTGGTAGGCGATCAGTAAATTGTCACTGAATGAGTGAACAGAAGCATTAACAGATGATCGTGACTTTCTACCTACTTACTTATCTGTCTCTCTAGGTCTACAAATCTATCTCTGTTGGACTGTATTATGAGTTCCGTCACAGTGGAATTATTGTAACTGGCCCTGAGTCTAGTGGTTACCTCCCTGAGATGATCTTCTGTGAACTAAAATCAGTGGTGACTAGCTTATAAGATCTACAGAGACCCCACCAATATTTTGTGATACCTATGTGTGTGTGTGTATAACATGCGTGATAGTCTACAGAAAGGTTGTGGGGTGGTGGTGATTTGCAGGGGAAACTCCCCCTTGTATTGGCATCGTGACAGTGGCTCATTTCTCACCTTCCCAGAACCAGGCGTGGAAGTCCAGTTACTTCCCATATAGCTGATGAATTCTGGCTGCAAACGAGTCCAAGTCCTTTTCTTATTTTTCCTTCTGTTAGAAACAGAAGAAATCAAGCCAGAAAAATATTTTGTGAGAAAACAGCAGTTCCTTATTCTGTACCACCTGCCTAAAGGCGAGCTGAAGGCACCCCAGTGATGCACCCACGAGTGTGGACGAGGCTGGCGGATGGGCCGTCACGCCTGGCTGGTCTGATGTCACAGCGGATCATGTGGTGCTCTGTGGGCAGCTGGGACTGGCCCGCCGAAAGCACATGGATTACAGTCTGAAGCTGTGATGGGAAAGTCGGCTCCTGGGCTGCTGTCTCCCAGACATCAGCCTGCGGGGAAGCTGGGGGCTCTCTGATTTGCTCTGCTCCGGGGCCCCCTCCTGCTGCATGACTCACGGGCACTTTGCTGAGAAAAGCTCCTGCTCCCAGTAAGTGCTTAAAGACGGGCTTTATTCAGAGCGTTTTGAAGCGAAAAGGAAACGATGGTGTTGTTGGGGGTGCCTGGAAGCCCTTTGTAAAACACTCTCCCAGAATCTGGGCTGGGCAGCATTGCTTTCTATGCCATCCTGGAGTTCACAGGCAGCGCCAATGTGCAAATGTCCCCCAGCCCTGATTTTGGTTTGTTTTCCACGTGATGTGTTTTTCTGAATTTCATTTTCTATTTTTGTGATTGTAGTGTAGATATGCTTGATGTGGTTAAAGCGAACTGATTTCAGATTCTCAGACCCCTGGGTGGACTTGGTGTGGTCTCTGTGTGGTAAGCGAGCGGGGAGAGAGGGTGGTGGCTTTCTAGGTCAGAATCATTGCTTATGTTAAGAAATTGACTGTGTCTGTGCTGGAAAAATATTTAGCAGTTGCTGGTTCTTTTCTGCTTTGGGTGAGTGTTGAGAGAGAAAGCAGGGTGAACCAGCAGTGAGGAGCATGTAGATTTAGAGTCACTGGTGTTGATAAATTGCCTTGTTTTTAATGGTCAAATTATGTTAGGTGGTGTCATCTGGCGGAACAGGTGCCGGCAGTGGCAGAATGATGGAGTTCTCACTCTCTTTTCAAATTGTCTCGCCTGGTTCAAAAGCCCAATTAAAGAGTGACGAGAACTGCGAGAGTGCAGATTCCTAAGCCCAGCTTTTGGGGGCAATTTTAATTTTTTTGCTGGTAACATGTATCACATTCCCACACTTAGGCATCAGAAGAGATTCTCACCTTGGCAGTGTTTAGGTGTGGCCTTTTTCGAGAACAGGGGAATAAATTCAGTAACATCTTACTGTTCTTTCTGGGCATATGACACTAAATGTTTCAGAGACTGAAAATAAATGTGTATGGTTGTAAGGGATTTTCAAGGGAAATTTAGAACAAATTGTTTGTCTTAGCTTTTTTTTATGAAGACTTGACAGAGTTTTAGGTCAAGTTATATAGGATGTCTACTTGAAGGACAATAGCAAATACATAGACTATGTCTTTAAGCATTGAAAAATATTTATTCTTTCTTTGTTTTATTTTGAGGGATAACCTTAGTCTTTTCTGTGAGTCTCTGCATAAACTGTGGACTTTGGGGCCAAAGACCAATTCCAGAAACATTTAAGCATTGAGGAAACTTTGGGGTGGGAAAGATGGTGAGGTGGGAGCAAGGAAAGTAAGCAGAGATGAGGTCTATTCTTTTTTTATAGCCTTTTGCAAGAGATGATTTAAGTCACAGAACATCACACAACAGACAAGAGCTTGCCCCACCCATAGTGCTGTGAACATGGATTATTCACTTGCCATTTTATTCCACTTAATTGTATGAGCACTCAGTGCAGAGAGGGTTCCAATTCATCCTTTGAGCTCTGTGGAATAGAGTACAAGCCAAATAAAATGAAGCATAGAAAAATGAAGCTTCCCCCTGTTCTGCCCCACCCCACCTTGTCTGCCTTCCATATTGTTGAGTGAAGCCAGATTTATGCCGGAAAATGCCCTATCACTGCTTGTAATTCTGTTAGTTATTTCAGAGACGCTGACAAAGGCAGAGGAAATGCAGCTGGTACTCTGCTGGTAAAGTAGGTGAGCACAGTGTGAGGCGTGTCTTCAGAGGTGCTTTCACTGACACAGCCCTCTCTCGGCCTGAGACCACACCTCCTTTTTTGGCCATGTGCCAAATTCCATCTCTCTCTGAAGGGAAGCCTGATGAAGCGCTGTCCATGCTTGGGCGTGTTGATTCCTTGGACGCAAACTCGAGGAGCCCTCATCTCTTTGTAAGAGAACACTGCCCACTTCTCAGGATAAAGATGCCCATTTATGGGAGTTTTAGAGTTTCTTTTCTGCAAAAGTCGATACATGGCTATGAAAAGAAGTGGAAGGAAATGACCCATTTCTCCTTCTTACAGTAAACGCTCCGTTTACTGTCTTTGTATTCCCTTGTCTTAGTATCATCTCTTTTGGCAGGCTATGATTAATGCAGAGAGGCCATCTACACCCAACTTTGCTACTTTTCAGGGAAAGCACATGCAGGGAGGGACTTAGAGTTGAACAGACCATATTCCCTTATTTTAAGAGGGGAAGACTGGCCAGAGTTATACATGTGCTGAGTGGTAGAATTAGGACTAGCACCCAGATCTCAGTCTGCCTTCTGCAGTCACGCATCACAAGGAAAGTCTTTTCCTATGTACTGAGGTCCCCCCACCCCAACTTGAGGTTCTTTTAATTTAGGTGTGGTATTACTGGAGTCGTAAAACCACTGGAATTTCGCTTTTCTTAGAATATCTTGGAATAGATTGGAAAGTCCTTAAAGAGACAATTTTCTTTTCCTTAGGGGTGTAGCATATATACAGTCTTCACAGGTCATGTGAGATCTCAAACACCTGATCATCAGTTTTCCAATCTTGCCTTCCTGGGAATGGGGACTACCTTAACTAATAGAAGGATTCTTATTCTTTTATTTTGGCAAATCAAACACGCCAAGAACATTTAGAAACTTCTTCCCGTTTGGGTAGTTTTCTGAGTCATATTAATGTTCTTTCTTTATGCAGGCCCTATTTACGGTGACGTATTTAAAACTGTTTATAAGAGATGCTTAATTTAAAATAAAATTTCAGCTTGACTTACTCTCCTAAGATTACTACTAGACCCAAAAGAATTTTTGAAACATACTTATTGATTTAATGATAAGATATATAGAATACCACAATGCCTCTTGTGAGTATAAAAGATAATATAGTATTACACTGTTCCTTTATGGTACTAGAATGTCCATCTTAATTATTCAATCTAATTTTAGTCAGGGTGTGATTAACATAGTTGTTTGAAAATTTTTTTTCTAAAATAAATATGAATAAATGTCACGTTATTCATATATGTTAATGCTATTTGTAAAAGCAATAAACATGTAATTAGATTGGGTACAGTTTAATTACATTTTTTGGAAACCTTCGCTACAATACAGAGGCCCTCTGATTATCTCCTTAATGTGCAATAATCCGTTTCTACTGGTCCAGTGAGGGTGTCTTTTCATTCTAGACATTAAAGTATGGTGATATATTGGGAGAAATTAGTTCTGGTAGCTTTGGGTGGTTTCAACAAGAATAATTGGAACACTGTTCTAAGAGCCTGCACTCTCTAGCTCAGAAACAAATGGCTGCATGTGTGACATTTCTAAATGGTGACATAGCCAAGGAACCCTCTGATTTTTTAGTTTAGGCTTCAGGTTATGGAGAAGGGGGGAAAAACAGAAAAGGGAAATTAGGGGTTAATGTTTCTAATAAGGGAGAGACTCCAAATAAAGGAACCACTTATTTTTTAAAAGATGTAACTAGGAGGAAATTTAAAAAAAAAGTGTTCAGTGGAGCCTCCATGCAGTGAATAGCTGCTGCCGTGGCTGGAAACTTCACTCTTAGGTCTCGGGTGCCTTTAACTGGTTCCACGTAGGCCGAAAGCACAAGCAAGTATCTCTTGTTGTAAACAAAGCAACAGATTTAAGTTAATGCTAATGTGTTCACAGCCAGATCCTAAAGCTTTTCAGGGTTATTATAACACACTGGGCTCTTAGCCCATCCATCTAAATGTCTAAAGTAGGCTAAAGTTATGGATCAGCCCATTGTATACACCATCCCACATGAGAGCCAGATGCTACTGTTTACTGTGCTAGTAACTCAGCCAGCTTCAATGTGAAATCTGAGATTGCAGTTTGGGGTCAATGGAAGCTATAGATTGATTTTTCCAATCATGAATTCAAGGTCCTATGCTCCAGTCTGTTTTGATTAATGCTTCTTTTTAGAGCAGTCTCTTAAACCTAATATACACCCAACTGTCTAAACTGTTTAGATGAAGAACTTCCTTGTGAAAGCTGTTTATTGTCTTTTGGGCTTTGGGTTTGGTATAGGTCTTCAGCATATTTTTGTCCTTTGTCATGAGCACAGAAAGGAAGGCATGAAGATCTATTGTATAATACCACACTTGAAAATGCCACTGCAACACAGCCCTTGAGAAGACTGCATAGAAAAATAGTTCTGTGTATACCGATTTAGAAAAGGACTACCTACTCCTCTCAGTTTCAGAGAAAATTCTGTCATTCGAGACCCAGTATTGGGTTTTGTTGACTTATATATAGGTCTTATTTTAATCTTACTTCATTTGATTTGTGCCTTTTTTATCCAATTTTCAGGAGGCATCATAAGTAATAATAATAATAACAGCAATTGCCACTGCTGAGAACTTCCCATATGCTATACCCTGTACCAGCATTTCATTTATTGTGGACATTTCACAGATGGTAAGGTAAACTTGTATCAAAGCACATGACACCAGCCAAGATTCCAACCAGGTCTTTCTAAGTCTAAAGTTCTCTATCTTATAACTTATGCTTATTGTTTCACCTATGGATTTCTATTGAGTTGTGCACACAAACTAAAAGGTTATAATAGAGCCCTTTTTATCTATATACAATACAGATTTGGTGATGGGGGTGTAATTTACAGATGAGGAGGGACTGCCTTTATTTTAGGTAAGATTTCGTTGTGTTAATGAATTGTGGTATGATATGGTTAAAAGGTATGGGGAAGGCTTAGAAGTAATACTAACTTGCTTATTAGTGTTACTCTAAGTATAGCATCTAGAAGACAGTCCCCATAGCAAGTTACTAACGAAAATATAATTTAACAAAACTTTGAATTACAGGATCTTATTTTTAAAAGAGTAGTTCTTTCAACTTTATCCAAAACATGGTAGACTTTACTATAAAGTTCTGCGATGATTAAGGACTTCCTAAAGTAATCAATGAAATTTAATGCACTAATGTCCAGAGAAAACCTTAATTCAGAAAGATACATGCACCCCAATGTGAAGTAAGTCAGAAAGAGAAAAACAAATATCATATATTAACATATATATATATGAAAACTGGAAAAATTTACCGATAAACCTATTTGCGGTGCAAGAATAGAGGTGCAGATGTAGAGAAGGTACTTATGGACACAGCAGGGGAAGGACAGAAGAGACAGATTAACATATTTACACTACCATGTGTGAAATAGATGCTAGCGGGAAGCAGCTGAATAGCACAGCGAACTCAATTTGGTACTCTGTGATGGCCTAGATGGGTGGGGTGGGAGGGAGGCTTTCGAGGGAGGGAATATATGTATACTTATAGCTAATCATGTTGTATAGTGGAAACCAATACAACATTGTAAAGCAATTATCTTCCAATTAAAAATAAATTTAAAAAAGAAAAAAGTGTAATTTAATGCACTAATACTCCAAGAAAACTCTAATTCAAAAGATCCATGTACCCCAGTGTTCATTGCAGCACAATTTACAATAGCCAGGATATGGAAGCAACCTAAATGTCCATCAACATAGGAATGGTTAAAGACAAGTGATGCATGTATACAATGGAATATTAGTCAGCTATAAAAGGGATGAAATTGGGTCATTTGTAGAGATGTGGATGGACCTGGAGACTGTCATACAGAGTGAGGTAAGTCAGAAAAGAAAAACTAATCTATGAATGCATATATGTGGAATCTAGAAAAATGGTATAGATCTTATTTGTAAAGCAGAAAGAGACACAGTTGTAGAGGACAAATGTATGGACACAAGGGGTAAAGACAGGGAAGAATTGGGAAGTTGGGATTGACAATATGCACTATTGATGTACACATAAAATAGATAACTAATGAGAATATTGTATAGCACAGGGAACTCTCCTTAATGCAATGTGGTGGCCTGAACATAAAAGAGGTCCAAAAGGGAGTGAATACATGTATGTGTGTGGCTCATTCATTTTGCTGGACAATAGGAACTAACAGAATGTTGTAAAGCAACTATACTGCAATAAAAATTCATTTAAAAATTAAATATTTCACAGGACAATATTACTAAAAATCTGAAAAAGCACATTATCATATTTGTTATGTTTTCCTTCTTTTGTATATCTTTCACGTCCCTGAACTTGAGTAATCAGTTGGCCATGTATCTTTGAAATCTAGTTCTTGAAAGAAAGGTCAGGTTTTACCTTTGTCTTCTCAGCTGGGCACAGTGGCTGGTACAAGATGTTGCTTGTTCTCGGAGGGCAGTTCTTTCAAGGTGTAAGGTTAATGGTTGAAACTTCAAAGTAGAGTTTCGTTTGATTTTTTAAGAGAATACATTGTAGAAAAACAGAAAAGCATCTAAGTAATCCAAACTGAACTGCTTGTGCCTTGGTTTTTGGCAAAGCAATCTGACAAATCCTTTCATGCTAGCCGTTCAGGATAACTACATATTGTTGCTTGTCTTGTTTGTGACACAAAAATGCCCTTGGATGTGCTATCCAAGAGCTAATGCAAAATAGGTTTCTGAAAGTTTTACATATTAGATCTTTTCCTCATCTTGGTGTTGGAACATCAACTCTGCCATTCATAACTTTTCCTCATAACTCAATATCATTGGTTTTATAATAAAAGAAGCATTAAACTATCCCTAATGAAGAATGAAGCTGAGTTGCAAAGTGGATTTTGCACTATTTTACAGTCACATAATTATTTTGTTTTGCCCAGGAAAGCCTATTGGTTCTCCATGTTGTATATTTTATGCTTACTAAAACTGTCGGTATATAGAAAAGCATATTCTTTCCAGTTGTAAAGGGACTTGTGGAATAATACTGCAAAATATTAAATACCACATCCTAATATTGTATGGTATTTAATTTCAGAATAAATTAAATCCTATAAGAACATGTGACCCAGATGTTACTAATAAAAATAATTATTATTCTAAAATTTCATACCGGGAATAATAACATTCCATGATTTTCTATTTGTTATGTACTCTGACTTCATTTTTCATTAGTGGTTGGAAAGAAATTTGGAAAAAAAATATTTAAGAAGGAAGCATCTTTGTGCTTTATAATCTCCCAATATGCTGCCTCAGTTAAGTCTAAATTGTTGCTGTAAAGAGACAACTATACATTTGTGTTTAGGCACTAATCTATTTAAATTATTTAAAATTAAATTTGGAAAAAAGGCAAATCTTCTCTAATGACCCCTAGCCTGGTGTCTGTTAGCTGATCAGCAGTTACCTGGGTTGAAAGGACACAGAATGATCTGTAGTAGCTGGATTGTATATAGGTCTCATTCGAATGTGGGACAGTTTTTAGTTTTTCATTTGGAGGATAATAGCTTTACAATATTGTGTTAGTTTCTGCTGTACCAACAACATGAATCAGTGTGAAAGTAACAGTGAAGTTGCTCAGTCGTGTCTGACTCTCAGCGACCCTATGGACTGCAGCCCATCAGGCTCCTCCGCCCATGGGATTTTTCAGGCAAGAGTGGGGTGCCATCGCCTTCTCCGATGAATCAGTGTAAGTATACGCATACTCCTTCCCTCTTGAGCCTCCCTCCCCCAGCCAGTTCCCACCTGTCTGTCACAGGGCACTGCGCTGAGCTCCCTGTGTTATGCAGCAGTGTCCTACTAGCTGCCTGTGTTACACAGGGCAGAGTATATATGTCAGTGTTACCCTCTCACCTCATCCCACCCTCTGAATGGTGGTCTTGCTTTCAGCTTAACCACTGAAAAATAAACAGAAAAGATTCGCCATACTGAAGAAGGGCTGGAACACAGAAATATAAAAAGGATTGAACAAGAAGCAGCCAAACGTGAGGTAGTAAGTAAGGCAGATGACAGTAAGCTGAAGTGGCATTCTTTTAGACCATAGTAGCTTTAAAACACGATACACAGTATTGGATTAAACAGATATCTGATTTTAGAGACATCAGGGCAATTTTCCAACATAATTGGAAGGATCCCAAAGTTAGATTAGTTTAAGCTGTGGCCGATAATCACAGTTAATGATTAGTTTTGATGATACATGATATACCAGATGTTTATACATTGCTTTTTTTTTCCTTTTAATTTCTGATTTATGTTTTTGAGTATATAATATAATATCCGAAATTTTCCCCTGTGGCTCAGTGGTAAAGGATATACCTGCAACGCAGGTAGCTGCAGGAGACATGGGTTCGATCCCTGGGTCGGAAAGATCCCCTGAAGAAGGGCATGGCAACCCACTCCAATATTCTTGCCCGGAGAATCCCATGGACAGAGAAGCTTGGCGGGCTGCAGTCTGTGGGGTTGCAAAGAATCAGACATGATTGAAGCAACTTGGCACGCATCCTAAATTCAACAGATACAAAAGGACAAACACATTTTCTTTCTTCCGTGTGCTGTAGTTGCCCTCTTCAGAGACAACTACTGATTTTAGTTCTATGTGTATTTTCTGATTATATTTCATGATTATGTATATATATGTATATACTCAATGTGTACATATATATTAGCATAGTACATACACTTTTCTGTTTTTTTCACTTAATATGTCTTGAGTATTATTCTATATCAGTATACACAAAGTTGCCTTATTCATTAAGCAAATATTTTATCGTGAAAAATACCAAATGTATACAAATTTAGGATATATAAGGAACTCCAGGTATCTATTATCCAGCTTCAACATACATATTAATATTTTGACAGTTTTACTCTATATGTTAGAAAATATTGAGATTATCATTAACTTTGTTCCAATGATACTGGCCTTAGTTATTAAGTTAAAAAGAAAAATTCCTTATTGATTAGTGAGACATGCTGATATATTTATAAATGAGATGATATGTTGTCTAATGTTTGAAATTTACTTTAAAATATACAAGAAAAGATGTCTGTAGGAGGAATAGCTTGAATCAAGATTGACAAAATGCTGAAGTTGGATGGATGCAGATTCATTGCATTACTTCTCTGCTATTGTGTCTGTTGGACAATTTCCATAACAATACCTTTGATACTCTGATTTCATCTCTGCTGCTGCTGCTGCTAAGTTGCTTCAGTGGTGTCCGACTCCTAGCGACCCCTTGGACTGCAGCCTACCAGGCTCTTCCGTCCATGGGATTTTCCAGGCAAGAGTACTGGAGTGGGGTGCCATTGCCTTCTCCAGATTTCATCTCTAGCTCTCCTTTTTTCTCTGGAGTGTTTTAAAATAAATAGATGATATCGTGTAATTTCACCTATAAATACTTTAGTTTGTATTCCTAAGGCATACTGAACAAAAACCCACTACAATGCTATTATCACACTCAGAAAGTTGATATCTTTAAATATAATTTATGATAAAATCCAGTCTATTTTTACATTTCCCTGATTTTCTCAAGGATGTCTTTTTAAAGTTGTTTTGTTTAAATTAGGAGCCAAATCAAGTCCACATATGGCATTCATTAAAACTTTTAAACTTTAATAATTCTCTTCCTTTTTTAAAAAATAATTCTCTTCCTTATTCATTTAAGAAACTAAGTTATTTATCCTAAGTTCTTTTACCCCACCATCTGGATTTGACTGTTCCCTCCAGGTGTTGTTCAGTTTGTTCCTCTATCCCCGTATTTGGGCTTAATTGTATTCAGATTGAATATTTTTGGCAAGAATCCTTCCTGGGTGGTGCCTGCTGTGTTCTGCTGTGTGGATACATCAGCTTAGGAGGCTCATAGGTCTCACTTTTCACTTAGAGTAATTCAGAAATTGAGCACAGGATTTGGGTGGTGTCTGTCTGATCTGCCTATTGTAAAGTTTCCCATCAACATTTTATCCAATGTTTTTGGCATCCTGCGATTATTACTGCCTCAGTCTCGGACACGACTGAAGCGACTTAGCAGCAGCAGCAGTCTATTATTCCATTAAGGTGGCAAAATGATTTTCTAGTTCTTCCATTCCTTTCTTGCATCTATTGCCTGCAAGTGTGTACAAAAATATTTCCCATATCAACTTTTTGACTAATCTAAATACAGTTGGCTTATTCTTTTAAAGACCATATGGCATTTGTTGTTGCTCAGTTGCTAAGTTGTGTCTGACTTTTTGCAACCCCATGGATTACAGCATACCAGGCTTCCCTGTCCTTCACTGTCTCTCACAGTTTGCTCAAACTCATGTCTGTTGAGTTGATGATGCCATCCAGCCATCTCATCCTCTATCACCTACTTCTCCTGCCTCAAACTTTCCCAGCATCAGGGTCTTTTTCAATGAGTCTGCTCCTTGCATCTCGTGGCTAAAACATTGGAGCTTCATTCAGCCTTAGCATCAGTCCTTCCAATGAATATTCAGGGTTGATTTCCTTTAGAATTGACTGGTTGATCTTCTTGCTATTCAAGGGATTCTCTAGAGTCTTCTCCAACACCACAGTTCGAAAGCGTCAATTCTTCAGTGCTCAGCCTAAGGTCAACTCTTATCTCACTAAGACCTCATCTTAGTGAGGTCTTCATCTTAGATTTATGCCTCCACTTACTGCTACACTTACACTTTTTCTTTCTTACCCCTATGGACTTTGGCTTCTAGCATCTCCGCTCCTTACTTTCTGATCTATCTTTCTATTCTCAGAAGCACCAAATGTTGATGAAGTAAGGAGACATTCTGCAGTACTCCTTTGTCCCTGTTACTGGATAAAACTGGCCTTTCTCAGCATTACCTCATTTCTTTTCTCCCATGTTCCTATATAATAGCTGACAAGCGCTTTTTTTTTCACTGGCCCCAGGTTTTTCAGATATACAGTGTACAGGAAGGTTAAGTGATTTGAAATGATATGTTGAAGATAATAACGGAGTCAGCACTGCAGACTGGAAAAGAACAGTTGGCTCCCTGATGCTTGATCAGGCCGTTTTCAATGAAATCTGCTGAAGGGGCACACTCATATTTTAGTAACAGTCTGGAAAACAAGAGGTACTTTTGGTAATTCTAGTGATACTCTATCTGCTTTGACAGAAACATACCATGAACATGTGCTAAGTCTAAAAAGTGGTGAGGCTAAATATTTTGAAAATTTTAAATGACTTTTAAGTATTGAAAAGTGGTTTTGGTTACGATGAATGGTGTATTAATGAGATTTGGAGCAATCACAAACTCTCACAGAATGGTTTTGTTACTTAAGTGAAAAATAAAATATAAAGCAGAGGAAAAAGATCAGGAACATGGAGGCTGCTTATTTTTTCAGTGACTTTACAGTTAATCCATGACAAGTTAGTTGAGATGCACATGACCAATGTTAACCAATAATGACCCATCTCTGCTCTTTAAACAAAAATTTTATGTGCCTAGGATGAAGGGTGATATGAAAAAATTTATATGTAGCAGTTGAAATTTTGTCTTGCACATTCTTAGTACCTGGGACTTCTTCAGAGGAAAACCTCTATAAAATGCTTTCATGTTGTGTGTTCAGTTACATGACTAATCATTAACAAGTTTAAAAAATGTTAACAAGGGAAAATACTTCTGAACTCTGAGCTTCTGACATCAAGAGTTATTAGACTTGAGTTCTTTTTCAGGAGCTATTTAACATTCTTTCACATATTGTACCAGCTGTCAGAGACCTGGCTTGCAAACAGATCTGGAGTTGTCTTGAATCCGAAGGAAACTGATAAATAAAGGTGGCTCTCTCTCTCTCTTTTTTTCTGTAGAATGAGGACCAAGAGGTCTGACATTTCTTGGACATTTTGCCCAGTAGCCTGGTAATGTAGACATCTTCCAGGCCTTCTTGTAGGAAGAATTACATGCACAAACCGTTATCCAAAACTGACCAAATCATTCTTAGGCATAGCTTTGCAGCATAAATACTTAGTCCCTGCATTCAACAATACCCCTGCCTCACTGGGCCAGCTTTTGTAGCTTTACTGAAAGGCGTGGTTATTTCTGTTACTTCTGACTGTGAAGAGATGCATGAATTTCTGATAGCCCCCACTGAATATTCATTTTGTTAATTTCAGCTGTTTTCCATTAAAATAATATGTGCTCCTTATTAAAAACATTCAACAGAATACGACTCAGCTTTGCCAGCAGCTTTTGTGTGGGAGAAATTCATATTAAATTAGAGCTTCTCCCTCAACTCTTCTGTTTTCATCCAAATACCAGAAGTTCCACTGAGGTCTCTCCCATTTGACTTATCTGAGGACACCTGACAGAGATGAGAAAAGGGCCCTAGAGCAGAATCTACCAAACTGGAGCTCTAGAGGTCCATGAAATGTTAAAGATGCTCTGTATCAAAGAGTGTTCTGAGGGAGTTCCCTAGTGGGCTTGTGCTTAGGACTTCCCACTTTCACGGTTGTGGCCCCTGCTTCAGTCCCTGGTCAGGGAACTAAGATCCCGCAAGAGGCAGGACACAGCCAAAAAAAAAAATGTATTCTGACTTGAATAAGATTGAAATACATTGTATGTGCCTTCTCACACGCCTTCCTGTTTAATATACATTAGCATAAGGGAAGCTAAGCTAAGTCACTTCAGTCGTGTCCGACTCTGTGCGACCCCATAGACGGCAGCCCACCAGGCTCCCCGGTCTCTGGGATTCTCCAGGCAAGAACACTGGAGTGGGTTGCCGTTTCCTTCTCCAATGCATGAAAGTGAAAAGTGAAAGGGAAGTCGCTCAGTCGTAACCGACTCTTAGCGACCCCATGGACTGCAGCCTACCAGGCTCCTTCGTTCATAGGATTTTCCAGGCAAGAGTACTGGAGTGGGGTGCCATTGCCTTCTCCGAGCATAAGGGAAAGGTACTGACAATTCTTGCTATTGGCTATGATTCTAAATACATTTGACAATAAAAATTTTTTTCTATTTAAAAAAAAAAATTATCAGTAGTCTTCTCGAGGATATCAGTGTATCATGTTTGGTAACTGTTGTTCTTAATGTGGTCTTTGATTCTAAGACTTAACTATATTGCCCTGAAAAAATAAAATAAGAAGCATATATTAGAGTTGACTCTAAATATCTCCTAAATGACATATTTCCTATTTAATTGTCTACTTATGTGCAACTTAGTTGATTTATATATATTTTTTAGTTTATTTAGATTTTAAGGCAACCAACTTTCATAATTTAAATTCAAAAACTGATATTAAGAATAACTTGTATTTCTGTTAATAAGTATAGTATTTAGAATAGTATTACATGCATACAAATGTTACGTGACTGTGACCACACAAAATTGTTTTAAGAAGGGAGATAGTATCTTGATTTTTTTCAAGGTGTGTAGAAAAATCGACAATTTCTGAATCACCAGACTACTTGAGTCTGTTAATTTGTTGAAAAATTATATTCATCTTTTTCCTATTTTGAGAAGACAGTTCCTCTAAAGGGGTCCAGAATGCTACTGGTAACTTATGTTGATTCTCCTGAAAGCTTCCAACAATGCTGTGAAGAGAGCTTTAGCCTCCCTTTCTGGGTTCATGGAAAGATGGTCCTTAGCATAGGTTGGCAGTGCGATCTTTGTCAGATAAGACTTTCATTGTGCTTTCTTTGTTTCTTTCTTATGACACCAGTCACTTTTTAATCATGCATTATTAATTGTGTTTTATAGTTTATCTGTACCAAGTAAAGTTCCTGAGAGTATATGTCCGTCATGTACCTGTTTCAATGCTTTTCCCTTAGCCTGGACTGGACCAGTGTTTGTCAAATGAATGACTCAATGAATGAATGAATGAATGCATTAATTTAGAATGGAAATCCTAGCAATATCAGGTGTGTATGTCAATTATCCATCAGTTGATCCATGCATTTTTATCCTTCCCTACTTAAAATTTGAGGAAACTCCCAAAGATACATATATAGAGAGATTAAGGAAAAAGCTAAATTAAAATTAGGTAAGATAATTACAGCAAAGAAAAGGGTTGGAAAGTAAAATGAGTAAGACTGAACCTTGTTCTGAAAAATATATACCATAAAATCTTATGCATTTGCAAGGAGAGAACATTGATTTGGTGTTAAACTTACTAGAAGCGTATGAAGGAAGCAGTTGATTTTCTGTGTCTAGAAAATTATGTTGCCAGTTGCTCACATGAAACAGTTATTGCTAAAAGTATGACCAGAGAGAAATTCTTCTCATGGTATGTCAGAAGGAGTTTACTGTGTAGTATAAAGAATAATGTATTCAGCTTGTCTTTAAGTACAGCAACGCATTTCAAAGAGTATTATATTACCCTTGGTTTATACTGGTAGCATCTTCACCATAGCTTATATAAAAAGTACAGCTGTGGAAAGGGATAAACAGTGGTTCATGAAATCCTGTGATAAAGACAGAATTGGAGAATATCTGTTAAAACATTTTTTGCAAAATCTATATTTAGCAATTAATGTGGATATAAAGTTTCACTAGCAGGTAAAAGAAAAATGTGGATGAGTATAAAATGTATTATATCATTATTAGAATAAATTATAATCAAATAATAGAAACAGTTGTCTGGAGATGGGGCTCAAATATTGATGAGCATCATTTACTTTTTTTTTTTTACTTTTCTATGTATAACTATAGAATGCAGCAAGCAGAGCTAGTTGTTAAACAGCAGGGAAAATTCAGTTAAATAGAGAATATATTTCTTCTTTAGGTTGTAGTTTAAGCTCCTTTTCAGTAGAAGGAAATTGACTGTAGTGAAAATTCAGATACCAGTTATCCCAGAAAATGCTTACTTAAAGAAAGGTGAGAATAGAAATCAATTAAAGAAGAGCAGGCACCTGGAGCCCTCTCTTGGGGATGGGGAAAGTTGGATAGAAGTGTTGTAACTGCAGGGATGTGATAGCAATAGTATGTCTTTTGGGAAATTAACCATCAGTTTCTTATGTACTTGTGTGGATTTTATATTGCCATCTCTTAACAGAGGCACCACCCATGTCAGTTTGGAGGTATTTGTCCACATGCAAAAATTTACTGAGGGCTTCCCAGCTGGCTCATTGGTAGAGAATCTGCCTGCCAAAGTAGGAGCCGCGGGAGATATGGGTTTGATCCCTGAGAGGGGAAGATCCCCTGGAGGAAGAAGTGGCAACCCGCTTCAGTATTCTTGACTGGGGAATCCCATGGACCGGAGAGCCTGGCAGGCTGCACTTCATGGGGTCACACAGAGTCAGACACGACTGAGGTGACTGAGCACACACAAAAATTTGCTGAAGCGTTTGATAAAATGTGACATCCCCAGAGTTAAATCTTGGGGACTTTTTTGGCTTGTTGTCTTAATATTAGAAATTCTGAGGTTGGGGTAAAACCTTACTCTGACCTCCGTCCTTACTTCTGACTTGTGGCGCTGGTGCTGGCAAGGGTAAGCAGACAGATTTAGGATGGTAAATCAGCCTTCTTATTTGGTTTCTGATTTCTTCGAGTCACCATACATTCAGGAGTTTTAAGCCACATAAAAAATTTTAATCCTGACCCTCAAAATATTTTCTCCATCTCTCTTCTCTTTACTTTTTGAAGCAGTAGTCTTGCCCAACTGTATCTCGTTCCTTCCTGTTAACTTCTAATAGGCCGACCCCTACAATTTCACTGACTTTGTGCCAGCAAAAATCCCCAAGTTTATTAGCCTCTTTTAAATCTCCATCTTAGTTTTCCTGTGCCCCATTTTATATTTCTAAACCAGTCTTCTTCCTGTCTGGAGTTCTCTCCTCTCTCTTGACCTTCTCCTACCCCTGTGGCTATTTCTTTTTGGCCTTGTAAAGTGCCTTTCTTTACCTTTTAGAGATTACTCTTTTGTGTATTTCTCTAGGTTTTCTCTGGAAATCTCATTCATCCTGAGGTTTCTACTATATGCTGATGATCCCTGCAGGAGTCAGAGTGAGGCTAAGCTGCTGCAACAGAGAGGTAGACAGGTGATTCTGTTCCATCTGGTCACCCAGGATCTCAGTTTTCTTCTCTCTTGTACCTTCACCATCTGCTAATGTGCTGTCTTTATTTGTACTGTCTGCAGTAGCCCAATAGCACCAGGAAATGAAGATCAAGAATGGCCTAAGGAAGTGACAGGAAAAAACAAACAAACTATGCAGTGTTTCTGCTGAAATTGCATTGATGAGGATGTAGTCTGCTGACCCCCTGTAGTATCTAAAGGGGTTGGGAGTGAGCTTAATGCCTAGGAGGATGAAGGGGGAGAAGGTGAAATTATTGGGCCCCACAAAAATACCTTTAGCCCCACTGTCTGATGTTCCACCTTCACAGATCTGTCTGCTTTTTGATGTCTTCATTTTAAAAATATATTTCATTAGTTCTTTTTTAAATTTCAACTTTGTTGAGGTGTAATTGACATAAAATGATAAGATATTTAGAGTATATGTTGTGGTGATTGATTCCATAAACATTGTGAAAGAATCTTCTCGTTTAATGTGATGTCTTCTTCTGTGTATCCTGTAGACACCTCAAACTCGTCAAAATGAAACAAATGTGAACTAATTGTTTTCTCCAAGACTACTCCTCCTAGCAAACTTTCTCATTCTTAGTTAGTGGTCATTGCTATGTTGCTTAAACTATAAAAATCTTGTTGTTCAGTCACTAAGTCCTGCCTGACTTTTTGAGACCCCATGAATTGCAGCATGCCAGGCTTCCCTGTGATTCACTATCTCCTGGAGTTTGCTCAAACTCATGTCCATTGAGTCAGTGACGATATCTGACCATCTCATTCTCTGCCCCGCGCACCACCCCCCCTTCTCCTCCTGCCCTCAATCTCTCCCAGTATCAGGGTCTTTTCCAATGACCTTTTTTTTTTTTAAAATTCCCCATGGCAAATTTGCGACCAGGTTCTATATATTTTATTTTGACCATGTTGCATACAGGATGCTAGTTCCCTGACCAGGGATAGAACCCTACTCCCCTGCAGTGGAAGTGCAGTGTCTTATCCACCAGACTATCAGGGAAATCCCTCCAAATTCCATATATTTAAATTATTGAATCCATCCTTCTTCCACTGTCCATGTCTATCTAGACCCTAAGAAACTTTATCTTGGGACTTCCCTGGTGGGCCAGTGGCTGGGACTCCACAGCCCAGTGCAGGCAGCCTGGGTTTGATTCCTGGTCGGGGAACTAGATCCCACATGCCACAACTAAGACCTCGCCCAGCCAAGTAAATAAATAAAAATAAATATTTAAAAAGCTGTATCGTGTATTATTTTTGAAGCCTTCTGACTGATCCCCAGTCCAAAAGTTGTTTCCTTAAATGTCTGTCCTCTCCACACAGCCACCGTATTTATCTTTCTAAAACACATATGGATGATTAAAATTCTGTAATGGCCCTCCATTTGCTGTGGGTTTTCTTTAAATATGATTTTTAGAACTGGAATCCTTTTTCCCTTAAAATAAATACTATTCCAAATTCCCCCTATAAAAATATGCAGAATTCTTGAATGGGCATTGTCCTTAGAATGTCATTTGAAAATTACTGGCCTCGGGATTTTAATTCAGATTACTTGTTGATAATTAGAAGTCTCTCACAACCCAGTCCTAGCTGACCTTCTCAAACTTACCTTTAGCCAGTATTTCTATCATCTCTGTTCTAGTCACGTGGCATCAATCACTCCAACACGAGTCAGGTTCTCCTGGGTCTGATTTGCTCCTGTTTCTTCAGTCCTGAGTGGTGCCTCCCTGTTTGCTGGCCACACCAGTACTCACGTGCAAGAGCATGAGCTTTGGAGCTAGATAAACTTGGCTTCAGAGCTCATCTGAGCCTTGATTTCTTCTTTGGAAGAATGGATTAAATAAGAGAATCTACACAAAGTACCCAGGCCAGAGAGAACCTCAAAATGTCAGTTTCTTCACACCCTTTCTCAAATGCCACTTCTGTATTTCTGTGTGTGTGTGATTACTGCAGGAAGAAGTTGGTTTCCCCAGTCTGTGTTTCTATAGCGTTTGATAATGCTTCTGTGGGCTTCCCTGGTAGCTCAGTGGTAAAGAATCCATTTGCCAATGCTGGAGAGTCAGGTTTGATCCCTGGATCAGGAAGATCCCTGGAGTAGGTAATGGCAACTGTCTCCAGTATTCTTTCCTAGGAAATCACATAGACAAAAGAGCCAGTGGGCTACAGCCCATGGGGTCACAGAAGAGTTGGGCATGACTTAGCAACTAAACAACAGCAATGCTTCTATAAGAGAACTTTAAATTATTATATTTATTTATGTACATGGTTGTCTCACCTGTTGGACTTTGAGCTCTTTGAAGACAGGAGTCTTGACTCACTCACCTTTTATCCTCGGTGCTAGGGAAAAACAGATATAAAACAAGTGTCTTTAAAGCTGATGTGCATTGAATTGAATTGAAATGAAATGGATTTGTAGTAGACCAATAAAGGTCAATCAGTTTTCTTGGCTCCGACTTACCCTTCCCATGAGGAATGGTAAAGGAATTGGATGGATGTGCATATGCTGTTTTGTAATAAAAAGGAGCAGACTTATGATTTTGAACATGAAATGGCAACTGCTGGACTGTGAAACAATCTGCAAAATTGCATTTATTCTGGAGTGTTTTGTTTTGGCATCAGTAGGGTAGAATGTTGTTTCATAGTCCATGTTTATTGAACCATGTAAGGGATTTACAGGAGCATCTGTTTGGAGGCCAAAGTTGAAGTGGGGCACAGTCCCAAAAAAGTGACATGTAAGACAAATTGATGTATTCAAGCATTCAGAGTTGACAATATAATCTGCTATTTTTATAGAGGGCATTTTGGCACTTGAAGCAGGGTATATATTTATGTGACAAAATCAGGCTTAACATCAGCTTCCCCCTATCAAACAAATAAATTATTCTTCTTTATTTCTTTTTTTTAATGTAGTTAAAAAAATATAACACATGATTTGCCTTCATAACTGTTCTTGTGTGTGTGTGCTTAGTCACTCAGTTGTGTCCAACTGTTTGTGACCCTAAGAACTGCCTCCTGTCAGGCTCCTCTGTCCATGGGGATTCTCCAGGTAAGAATACTAGAGTGGTTTGCCATGTGCTCCTCCAAGGGATTGTCCCAACCCAGGGACTGAACCCATGTCTAGCTAATTAAAGGCAGATTGTTTACCGACTGATCCACCAGGGAAGCCCAAGAATACTGGAGTGAGTATCCTATCCCTTCTCCAGGGGATCTTCCTGAGGAATTGAACCGGGGTCTCCTGCGTTGCAGGTGGATTTCTTACCGGCTGAGCTGCGAGTGAAGCCTTCATAACCATTCTTAAGTGTATAATTTAGTGGTGTATATTTACAATACTGTACAACAGATCTCTCGAACTTTTTCATCCTGTAACAGTGAAATGCTACACCCACTTAACAGTAATTATTCTTTTTGCTTTATCCCTGCCTTTGGCAACCACCCTTTTAGTTTCTATTTCTGATTTTGACTTCTCTAGATACTTCACATGAGTGGTATCATGGAGCGTTTGTCCTTCCATGACTGGCTTATTTCACTTATAATATTCTTGAGGTTCATCCATGTGGTAGCATGTGACAAGGTTTCTTCCTTTTTAAGGCTGCATACTATTTTCTTATTTGTATCTGCCACATTTTATTTATCCATTCACCTGTCAATGAACTTTTGGATTATTTCCATCTCTTGGCTATTGTGCTAATGCTGTGATGAACATGGGTGTGTAAATATCTTGGAGACTTTCCTTTGAATTCTTTTGGATAAATACCCAGGAATTGGATAGGTAGATAATATGGAAATTCTGTTTTCCATGTTCTTTTCAGTAATGGCTGTACCATTTTGCACGCCCACCAACGTGCACAGGTGGTTTCAGTTTCTCTTCATTTTCACCATGTTATTTTCCTTTTTTTGTAATGGCCGTCCTAATGGGAGTGAGGTAGTATCTCATGTGATTTTGATTTGCATTTCCCTAATGATTAGTGGAGAAGGAAATGGCATTACTATGAAATGGCATTACTGGAGAAGGAAATGGCAACCCACTCCAGTGTTCTTGCCTGGAGAATCCCAGGGACGGGGGAGCCTGGTGGGCTGCCATCTATGGGGTCGCACAGAGTCGGACACAACTGAAGCGACTTAGCAGCAGCAGCAGCAGCAGCAGCAGCAATAATTAGTGATGTTAAGTGTCTTCTTTGGACAAATGTCTATTCAAGTCCTTTGCCCATTTTTTAAATTGGATGTCATTGTTGTTGAGTTTTTCCTTACATTGGATATTAACCCCTTATTAGATATATGATTTATAGTTATTTTCTTCTATTCTGTAGGCTGCTTTTTTCACCCTATTGGGTGTTTATTTTGATCTTCAGGAGATTTTAAGTTTGATGTAGTCCCACTTATCTGTTTCTGCTTTTTTTGCCTGTAGTTTTGGTGTTCTATTTGACTTTTTAATTTCTTTCAATGGCATTCTCAGTCTTTGTGTTACATGGGTCTGAAGTTTTGAAGTTAGCCCTCTCTATTCTTCCTTGTCCCCTGTACTTAGTAGTTCTCTAGTACCCCTCAATTCTGTAGTAGTTCTTATACCCATGCTCTCTCTCTCCACTCCACTGCACATCTGGTTGATCAGTCCTCTCAGGATTTCTCTATCTCCTCGTGTGTTGTCTCTCACTTTTCCAGGCTACTTGATTCACTGCCTCTAGCTTATGCTTCTTAAAGAAGCATGTGTCTCATCATCGATCTGTTTAGAATACTTAATGTTTGCCCATTGCTATCCAGAAAAGTCTGAATTTTTCTAAAAGCTGGCTCTGACTTACCTCTCTAGCCTATCATTTGTTCTTTTCTCTCGTTCCCTACACAGACTTTATAGATTAGTCAGTCAGGATTAATCGCCTTTCTTATGATGCCCCGTAGTTTTCCGATTTTGCCTGTGCTGGTCTTTCTGCTTGGAATGCTTTAGCATGCATTAGTGACCTGCGTTTGGTTATTCATCTCTCTGTCTGCCATCTTCTGCGCTTATTTCTTTATACTCACTCCTAGGGAATTCAGCTTTAACTGTAACCTATATGTTGATATTTCTTAAATCTGCATCACTGTGTATGGTCTCATTGCCTGAAGAACATTACTGAGGTTTTAGGGGACTAATGACTGGCACTCAACCGCCACACCCGGATATGAGCTAGGTAAGAGATAGACTGGGAGTAAGTCAAATGAAACCAAAACACCATCTTTACTATTAATAAAGTTGCAACTGGAAAAAGTGGCTCATACTTAGAAATCGAGTTCCTCATACTGGGCCTAGAACTAGACAGTCCACTTTGAAACTTGAACAGGCGGAGGGTGAGCAGGATGTACCTCCTCCTGGTAATTGCTGCCCAAGATGAGCAGAAAAAGGAGAGATGTGGGACTTGTCTAACTTTTACTCTCAAATTCCTCAATCAGCCTCATGTGGGAAGGAATGAATGAAGAGGTGGAGTGAGGCCGGGGGATTGCACTACTGGACATTCATCCACGTGGAGGAAACATCGGGAGTGGGAGGGACATTTCTCCTTCTCCCCTCACGTACTTATCTCCTTATAAGTATCTCCTTATAGCCCAGGCTCATCCCAGATCCATGTTCATCACGTCCTCCTCAAAGACAGCTTTCCTTCCTGACTACTCTTATTACACTAGAACTTCTCAAGTAACTTGACTTTGCTCATTTTCCACAAGTATAATATCATTCAGTTCAGTTCAGTCGCTCAGTCATGTCTGACTCTTTGCAACCCCATGGACTGCAGCACACCAGGCCTCCCTGTTCATTACCAACTCCCAGAGTCTACTCAAACTCATGTCCATTGAGTTGGTGATGCCATCCAACCACCTCACCCTCTATTGTCTCCTTCTCCTCCTGCCTTCAGTCGTTCCCAATGTCAAGGTCTTTTCAAATGAATCAGTTCTTCACATCAGGTGGCCAAAGTATTGGAGTTTCAGCTTCAGCATCAGTCCTTCCAATGAATAGTCAGGACTGATTTCCTTTAGGATGGACTGGTTGGGTCTCCTTGTAGTCCAAGGGACTCTCAAGAATCTTTTCCAGCACCACAGTTCAAAAGCATCAATTCTTCGGTGCTCAGCTTTCTTTATAGTCCAACTCTCACATCCATACATGACCACTGGAAAAACCATAGCTTTGACTAGATGGACCTTTGTTGGCAAAGTAATGTCTCTGCTTTTTAATATGCTGTCTAAGTTGGTCATAACTTTTCTTCCAAGGAGCAAGTTTCCTTTAATGTCATGGCTGCAATCACCATCTGCAGTGATTTTGGAGCCCCCCAAAATAAAGTCTGACACTGTTTCTACTGTTTCCACATATATTTGCCACGAAGTGATGGGACTGGATGCCTTGATCTTATTTTTCTGAATGTTGAGCTTTAAGCCAACTTTTTCACTCTCCTCTTTCACTTTCATCAAGAGGCTCTTTAGTGCTTCACTTTCTGCCATAAGGGTGGTGTCATCTGTGTATCTGAAGTAATTGATATTTCTCCTGGCAATCTTGATTCCAGCTTGTGTTTCTTCCAGTCCAGCGTTTCTCATGATGTACTCTGCGTATAAGTTAAATAAGCAGGGTGACAATATACAGCCTTGACGTACTCCTTTCCTGATTTGGAACCAGTCTGTTGTTCCATGTCCAGTTCTAACTGTTGCTTCCTTTCCTGGATACAGATTTCTATCATTACTTTTCTTTAAAATGCTTCTTTTCTTTGTCCATTCTTCAATATTGCTGTCACTAACTCATGACAGGCCCTTATTTGTAAGCATTCTCATTTGCTTCTTATTGAAGACTGTTTACAAATCTGGGGTATTTTGGATTAAATGCACATTGGTATCTAAGTGGTTCTGCATTGCATGACATTCTTTTGTGACAGACTACAGCTTACCAGAAGCACTTTAGAAAGGAAATGCTTTTGGAACATTTCATGCTCATTCCTATTGCATCTTTGCCCAAGTGGACATTTATGCTTGGAAAAAAGCCCCTTGACCCTTTATATTCTTAAATTTCCAATTCAACTTCCATCTCTCCTGGATAGCTTTCTGTGTACTCTAGTTGGCGTCTCTGCCATGGTACTTAAAAAATTTTATATTTTATAATTTCAAAATACTATTATTATTCTTGGTTTTAATTTTTCAACTAATTTTCTTGAAGTCAGGAGGATTTCCTTTGCTTATGTGTGCTCAACCTTACCCTACATATCTAGTATGGACTAAAAACAGCAACAACAAAAATCAGTGACACTGATTAGTAGAGAAAGTTAGGATAATGTGAGTTACTTGATATATTTGAGGTTGAATTTCCAGGCTAAATTGTGAGTCTTCCACATTTTAAAAAGGAAAAAAAAAAAAAAAAACTTCTCTGTGTTCTAGTTATGAATTTCTGTAAATGAATAGGCATTTATAAGTGTCTATTTAAAGTTCTGATGCATTCCTTGCTGGATTACAAGACTCTAGACCCTTTTCTTTGTTGGATCCTGAGAGAAGTATTGGAATGGAATATTGACAGGAAAAAAAAAAAAAACAAACCCTCTCAAGATAACACATGGCCTCAATCAAGAAAGCATCAGAAAGAATTAAGCAGGAATTTGGAGAAAAGACATATTGTCATCTGGGCTCATTGATTTTAAAAGAAAACATTTGGGTACATTTAATATTTAAAGCCACTTTCTGGACCATTCATCTTAGAAAATAAAGGAAGTTATTTATTTATAATGACTCCAGTTTCTCTCTGCTATATGTAGTGATGTTTGAATTGACTGTACAATAGCATAAAATATCTGATGGAAAGGCCAACAAGTACTCTAGAGATACCTACTACAATTTAGTTTACTAAAGGGAAATATTAAAAGAAGGAGATTTTGTCTTACTTCAGTTCAGTCACTCAGTCGTGTCTGACTCTTTGTGACCCCATGGACCGCAGTATGCCAGGCCTCCCTGTCCATCACTAACTCCCAGAGTCCACCCAAACCCATGTCCAGTGAGTCGGTGATGCCATCCAACCGTCTCATCCTCTGTTGTCCCCTTCTCCTCCCGCCTTCAATCTTTCCTAGCATCAGGGTCTTTTCAAATGAGTCATTTCTTTGCATCAGGTGGCCAAAGTATTGGAGTTTCAGCTTCAACATCAGTCCTTACAATGAATATTCAGGACTGATTCCCTTTCGGATGGACTGGTTAGATCTTCTTGCAGTCCAAGGGACTCTCAAGAGTCTTCAACACCACAGTTCAGCAGCATCAATTCTTTGGTACTCAGCTTTCTTTATAGTCCAGCTCTCACATCCATACATGACTACTGCAAAAACCATAGCCTTGACTAGACGGACCTTTGTTCGCAAAGTAATGTGTCTGCTTTTGTCTTACTCACATCCATATAGTTGTTTTTTTCTGATAAATGCAGAACAGCTTGAGAGATTGATTCCTGAAGTTTTTATTGTTCTTGACTTTTAGTTGTTCCTTTTAATAGTAGAAGAACAACTATTGCAAGTTATCTTATCAGTTGAGTCTCCCATCTTTATGAGTGTTTTGGACAGCTAAGAATAAGAAATCTTGGAGAAACCTGGAATGTTTCTTAATTCACAGGATTTCAGGATCTTGGAGCAGGTGCCATGTCTAGGAATGACTATAAGATGGTGTAGAAATAAATACCTTAAACGTACATAAATGTCATTCATTCACTCAGTAAACAAGCACTTATTAGTCCCCAGCTATATACCAGGAATAATGTTAGGCACCAGAGATACTGAAATAGTTTAGATACAGTTCCTGTCCTCAAAGAGCCCAGAGTGTATTAGAGGGAGATGTGCCTGTAAGGAACAGAGGGCGATAGGAGTGTCATAGGGATTTAGCTAGGACTGTTTATTTATTTATTATTTTAGGTCGCTGGGTGTGGCTTGCAGGATCTTGGTTCCCCAGCCAGGGACTGAACCCCATCCCTCAGCAGTGACAGTGCTGAATTCTAACCACTAGACTACAGGGAATTCCTGAAGCTAGAACTCTCTATGACCAAGACTAGGGAACTGAAAGAAGGAATGGGCACTTCTGCAGAAGTTGTGGGATGAAGGAGGGATTGCAGGTTTGTAAAGGCACAGCAGTGAACATGATTCTTAAATAGAATCATATAAACTTGGGGTGAGGGTTTACTAGCAAGAGATTATGTAGATTGTAGAACTGGAGGAGGTGGGGTCTGGGAGCAGAGGAGGGAATCTTTCAGGCAGAATAAGATACGTGCTTGAAGAACCAAGACTGTAAGAACCAGTCTGGCATGTTTAAGGAACTTTAAGCCATTTGGTGTGATTAAGGCAGGCGGTAGGAGAGGAGAGGCTGGTTGTGCGGGGCAGTCGACAGACAGACTGCTGTGCTGTGGGGACGGGATCACCTTGTGTTGCCGCTTGGTTGCTTTTGGAGAAGTGCTGTTGGTGGTGGCAGGCAGGCAGGAGATAAATTGGGAGAGTGTTGTAGACTCCAGAGAGATGATAAGGGCCATTGCTGTAAGAATTCGAGATTAAATCCACATGGTTCGGCAGTTTACCTGTCTGGAAGTGGTTCCAGGTTTCAGGAAAGTACCAAAGGGTTCTTGCTCAACCCTTGTCCAAGATTGGAGTCAATCTTGGAGATTGGCTCTCTGAGTCAATTGGATTCAGGAGCCAAACAAGATGATGGATTCATAATGAACTTGTGTCTGGGGGGTTCAGTTAGGACTTGCTGTGCACAGGTTGGGGGTGGTGTGAGGAAAAGAAGGGGAGGACTGTGTGCTGAAGGGAGGGGCTTGGCATGGGAGGAGTCGGGTAGCATGGAGGCGAGATGCTCTGACTTAATTTTAATTGCTTACATTTTTGTATTACTTGTGTTTCTGATTGGGTGTTGAAGAGTTAGGTTGAAGGCATATAGCCAAACCTAAAATTTTTTTTTCAGTTGTTTTTGAACTTTAAGCTCCGATTGAGACAAGTGTTGATTTTGCAGTTTAGTTTCTTAATCTCACAAAGACACTGAAGAAGACAGTCTGTCCACTCTCTGAGTATGGACCACAGCCTTGGCTTCTGAATGGCTGTCTGATGTTGGGCAAGTTAATGAGTTCTTTTCTCAGTTACCTCATCTTGAAATGGGAAAACTTAGGGAATTTCCTGGCAGTCCAGTAGTGAGGACTCCACATTTTCACTGCTGAGGGTCAGGGTTCAATCCCTGGTCTGGGAACCAAGATACTGCAAGCTGTACAGCACGACCAAAAAATAAAATAAAATAGGAAAGTTTATTAAGCAGGAATCTAATGTATAATACTTCTCTTTCCTGCATGAGTTATACATTAACTCGGTGACAAAGGATTCAGGCAAAGAGATAGCAAACTACTAACTTCAGTGCTGAAAAAACTGGGTGAAAGGATGTGGCTTTCATGTGTGGAAACAGTGAGCTTCCTAAGCTTCTTTCTCTCAGTGAAGACCCTGGAATAGGTCAATTGCATTGTTGGCATGGATGCTTTCTGCTGTATTTTGTGAAAAAATCATTTGTCTGGGCTGAAGGTTGCATTCCCCGATGGACACACCCCTGGCCTCATGCAGTTGATGACTCCTGGTGGGTCACACTGCTTCCTGGGATCACCTCAGTGGCAGCACCTCTGGTCCAGAGCCTTGCTGCGCCCATCTGCACCCTCTCGGCACCTACCAATCAGTCTGCTCAGACTGAAGGATGGCCCACATTTCCACTCGGTTGTCTTTGTGCAGTGTAAGCACCTGCTGGGGCAACTTTCAGCTCTGTTCTTTCCTACTTGGGAAGTCGGAGCAATACTAGTGACAGTTTTTGTACTGCCCTGATGACAGGTCACATACGTTTTGACACGTGCCTCTGTTCCTCTTTGTCTTCCTCTCATAAACTACATTTTTAGAGCACAGTTGGGTAGAATACAGAGTTTTTTCTCCAGAATGTTTATCAAGCTGCAGCAAAAATATCTGTAATGATGATAACTAATATTTCTTAGTCCTTTCTGTGTGCAAGGCATTGCCATATTGAGTTATACATACTAGCTTCACAACAAGCCTATGATATAAGTGTATCATGTAGGTGTGTCTGATATATGTGAGGAAACTAGAGGCGCAGAACGGTTAGCGACTTATCTAAGATCCCACATCTGGTGAGTGACGGAGCCAGGGTTCAGACTCTGGCAGTCTGGTTCCAGAGTCCCTGAGCTTAACCACCAAGTGCCCCACATCTTCAAGGTAATGAGTGAGTGAGTGAAGTCTGACTCTTTGCGACCCCATGAACTGTAGCCTACCAGGTCCTCCATCCATGGGATTTTCCAGGCAAGAGTACTGGAGTGGGTTGCCATTTCCTTCTCCAGGAGATCTTCCTGACCCAGGGACTTAACCCAGGTCTCCCGCATTGTAGGCAGACGCTTTACCGTCTGAGCCACCAGGGAAGTCCTCAAGGGAATAGCAAATGGGGAGTAACAGGGGGTGCAAAGGTCGCTTCCATTACCCTCCCCGTTCTTTGCTTTCTCCAGTCTATTTCTCCTATTTCTCCAGTTTTCTCCTGCTTTCTCCAGTCTATTTCTCCTATTTTTCTAGTGCCCTCAGTGACTGCATTTTGTCTTTCTGAATAAATGGGGTGTTTTTGTAGCTGCTGCCACTGGGCTGGACTCTCTTTGCCCTGGTAAAGAGGTATCTCCCCCCAGCCCCATGCACTACATGGAATGCCTCTTCTTATCCTCCATGCCTGTCCTCACCTCCTGTCACCAGTAGGGCCTCTTCTGCTTGACAGCACTTGACCTCTAAGCTCTCCACCTTCAAAGGAAAAGCAAAATTTCCCTAGTATTTTTTTGAGAGATGAGAAAGTAATGATGGTGATGTGTGAGAGGGTGTGTGTGTGTGAGTGTTGTGAATGCCAGGCCTTAATCCTTTCCTTTATAAAGTTTGCTGACTGTAACATACCTTTCTTTCTCATCTCCTCCTTTTCTTTCCCCAAGAAGTTGAAGTCCTCACTGTAACTTCAGCCATTTTCAATGAGTGATGCAGAATATAACATTTAAAAAGTGGTTCCATGGCAATTGTCATTTGGGAAAACCATGGGTTAAAGAAAGTTATACAAGCTCCTTTCCTTCAGAACTTTTCAGAACTGTAAATGCTAATATGGTTTAGAATCTTTAAAATTTATTTATTTAGTTGATTGCACTGGGTCTTTAGTTGCAACATGTGGGGTCTAGTTCACTGGGCAGGGTATGCTAATGAACACATGGAATCGTTTCAAGGAGGATAGAACATTCATTCTTTTCCAAGTTTATTTGATCAAGGTACCATTGTTTGGTTTTTGTTTTATTTATTTATTTATTTTTGAGAACATATCATTGGCTTGTGTTATATAGAATGCAGCCTTGGGAAAGACACTTGCTGATAAGGAAGCACCCAACCAAGGAGATGCCTACGACTTCATCTACTTTGACCTTTTGTTGCTAATTTTTAGACTTGAGAGTACATAGAGGTCTTTTAAAGATTATCCCTAGTGAGGTGCTTGATGTGATGGGGGTCTTGTTATGTAGAGTGCCTGGACCTTTGTAAATGAACCACCCTGTCATCATTTTTTGGCCTTTGGAGGGATATGAGAAGAGTCTCCTGTTGTCTCATTGCTGGGCTTAACTTGAGCAGTGTGAGTGAAACTAGATGTGGGTACCTGCCCAAGAGATGAGTTAATGCAGGATTATTGGACCTCTGTTCAGCTTGCTCATTTCTGTTTATACTATTGATACAAACAGAGATAGATCATTAGTATTTTGGGACCTCACATTTTTTGTTTAGATGTCTGATTTTACTTAGACTGTATTTAGCATTCTGGGTAAAAATCACAGCCTTGCATAACTTAACTTGTTTTGTTTTGGGTTAAATAGTCTCAGATATACTTTTAATGAATTCTGTTCAAGTTTCTGCTCAATTTCTGTAAATTCTGCTCAGACTGTTCCCAGTGTTTTACAGTTCTCTCTGCGAATGCCGTAGTTCCCTGAGTATGAATTCTTGACAATGTTTCTGTGCTGTGGCTGCTTCTCATTAAGAATTTTAAAAAAGTTTATTGTTAAAGACAAAAGTATTTTGACAGGTGTTAAAAGGGTAAGGAAGACTACTTAGGACTATTATGAAAAATGTCACGACTATTGTAGCAGAAGTGTGAGCGAGATCAGGCTCGACTTCCAATGTAGCAAAGAGAGCTGGGGATTTGAAGCCAATGAGCAGAGTGAGGGAGTCAGTGGATGGAAAGTAATGGCGAGGAGATATCAAGGGTAGGAGAATTCTTGCTGAACTGACTTTACAGGATTCTTGCTGAAGACAAGCTGAGGTGACTAGATATCAAGAGTGGGAGACGAAGTATTTGATCAGATATGCAGGGTGGGAGATTTTCTAAACTCACTTAGCAGACTTCTTGCTGAAATTGATCTATCCAGTCCTAACAAGGATGGGGCCAAGACTAAGACTTAGTTGAGGGCTCAAAGGAAGCTGACTAAAGTTTGGTAATGAGTTGTTGGTGTTTCCTTGCTAAGTCGTGTCTGACTCTTTTGTGACCTGCATGGACTGTGGGGCTTACCAAGCTTCTCTGTCCATGGGATTTCCCATGGACAAAAACACTGGAGTGGGTTGCCATTTCCTTCTCCAGGAAATCTTCCTAACCCAGGGATCAAACCTCCGTCTCCTGCATTGGCAGGTGGATTCTTTACCACTGAGACACCAGAGAAACCCTTGGAGTGAGTCTTTTGTCAATCAGTGTGAAGAAAAAAAAAAAGATTTTAAAAGGACTGTCAGCAATAGACACGTGGATGAAATTACTTTTCTAAGAAATGAAGGAAGGTATTCTTTACACTTACTGAGCTTTTGTATTTCAAGAAGTCAGGAAATGTCAAGTCAATAGTGTCTACCTTCTGAGCTCACCCTCAACTTATTATGTAAACTGTATTCTCTGCTGCAGAGACCATAGCACAAGGGGCAGACGCTCATGGTTAGGCCAAGGCAGCTTGAAAAATCCATTGACAAGAATTTATTTGTTTATAACTTGACACCATGGATATTCTGAGCCTTGTACACATTGCACAAGGCTTGAACTGGGTTTAAAAGAAGAAATAACATATTACTATGCTGCAGTGACTGACTTAGTCACCTCCTACTGATTAGAAACGGTAACAGAATGCCCACCACTCCAAGTGCCATTAAATATGCAAGTAGAGGAATATGAGGGCTTCCCTAGAGACTCAGCAGTAAAGAATCCACCTGCCGAGGCAGGAGACACAGATTTGATCCCTGGGTCGGGAAGATCCCTTGAAGGAAAAGGCAACCCACTCCAGTGTTATTGCCTTGGAAATCCCATGGACAGAGGAGCCTGGTGGGCTGCAGTCCATGGGGTTGCAGAGAGTTGGACATGACTTAGTAACTAAACAATAACAACAAAGAGGATAGTTAGAGGTCCAGTGTCCCTGAAACTTTAGTGTCTATACACATCACCTGGATGTTGTTAAGATGCAGATTCTGATTCCATAGGTCTGGAGTAGGGTCTCAAATTTTGCATTTCTGTCAACCTCCCAGGTGATGCTGATTCTGTTGGTTTTTAGATTTGTAGCAAAGATCTAACTCAAAAGGAATAGCGCTAAGTGCTCTTTCAAGCGATTTATTAATATTTACTCGTCTCCCCTAAAATTAAAATAAGTACTTCCTAGTTTCAAACCATATATGAATTTGTAGAGAAAGAAAACCCTCTTCCTTCAGTTATTGGGATGTTCAAATTAGACTAAAACTGACAAAACAATTAACAGGAGAAAAAACATATACATTTTATTTGGTGTTAATGTTTTAATTTTAGGACACAGAGCCCCTTATAGAAAGAAAACAAAAATTTAAAGAAGCACTTAGCCTCATATACCATTTTCACAAAGCACAATAAATTGTGGAGAATTGATTAAGTGAAGGAAAAAGGCTTTGGGTTTCTATGGACCATCTTTTGTGGGAGAGTAAATATATACTGTGGGGGGGTGGGGGGTGGAAATAATGGAATATAAATGGGCTTCCCTGGTGGCTCAGTGGTAAAGAACCTGCCTGTCAATGCAGGAGACACAGGAGATAAGGGTTCAATCCTGGGTTGGGAAGATACCCTGGAGAAGGAAATGGCAACCTACTCCAGTATTCTTGCCTGGAGAATCCCATGGACAGAGGAGCCTGGTGGGCTATAGTCCGTGCGATCACAAAAAAGTAAGATGTGACTTAGCGACTAAAGAGCAACAACAATGAAAGATAAAGGCTTTAGTAAGGCTTGTTTGTGCAGATCAGTCTTGGTGTTAAAATCTTTCTGCCTGCAGTAATAATGCTTGTTTTCCATTTCCTGGTATGGCAGAGGGAGGGGAGAGCACCTTCCAAAAGGGAAACTGATGTTCCACTTTTAGGCAAATAAAGTGAGGGCAGAGATCTCTTTCTACATCCCATATTTGCTGTTGTTTAACCGCTTTCAGCTCAAGACAATTTTTATACAAAAGTGGCATATTTTATGACAGGATAGTTTGATCTCCTTTGTGTTCTTATTACATGGTGAAGAAAATCAGAATTTTAATTTATTTCTCACTTCCAGGCAGTGAAGATGACTACTATTTCATGGAAATTTCATGAATTATTCATAAGTATCACTGCTTCCTTCATTCTAGGATCTCTTGTTAAGAGGAAGCATTTTTATGGACACAAGCTCCTAATGAGTGATAATATTATTGCTCACAAAAATAAGGTCAATAAGAAAAATAATAAAACTGTCATATATTGAGCACAGATTATATGCTAGGCATTCTTTCAGGTGCTCTTTATATATTATCTTTCTAAGTCCTTATAACCACACTGCAGTTTAGTATTATGAAATGTATTTTGATTGATGGATGAGGAATCATAGTTCAGAGAAGTTAGGTACCTATAATGAAAGAAGGGAAATTTGAGCTCAGATGTGCTTGACTCTAAAGTTGTTTCTAATCATAAGAGCAGATTTGGGGGCGGTAATGTCAAAATTTGGGGGAATGATGTCAAGGTCCCTTATTTTCTCAGGAGGATTCTATTCTTCACGCTCCATCTTAGTTCTTGTGTTGATTGAAACAGAGGGAAAATTAGAAAAGAAGATCAGCTTGGCTTAAGGATTTTGTTTGGGACCATGACTGTGAGTAACATCTTTGAAGACAAAGATGATTTAGAGAATATTTACCATCTTATTTTGTCTCCTTTGAAAGTTTCTCTTTTTATGACCTGGAATATTGCTTCATGATTATGTACTGCAAATGCTAATCAGCCACTTCTAAAGTATATTAATACACCTACACAAATATTTTCAGTCGATTGCCACACTGGCAGCAAAATACTCTGCATAATTTTTTTTTTTCTGGTGAAAAACAGCAAGAAAACTTGATATGTAAGCTGACAAGGCCTAAAGACAAAACACAAAGCAAAGGGCCTGATGGATCCTATCTACTGTAAGTTTTCACAGTTGACTCAACCTTCAGAGGCCATGCCTCCAGTCATCCTAAAATCCCACGATGCTTATCTTGTCAGCGATTAGTGGGATCAATCCGAGTACACCCACCGTCACCACACGTCACTCGTATATGGCATTCTTGTCTGTACTGTTTTACCATGCTGCTAACACACTTGGGAGTTACAGAAGTAAATGTCACTTCATAGTTTTATAGGGTTTCGTTTTAGAGGGGGACATACGTGTGGGAAATTTCCCACTTAACTTTGAGGGGGGCGGTGGTGGCTTCAGTGGTGCCTCTCTCTTGCGGTGTGGCCAGTCAGAGTTCTCAGGCTCTTTTTGTGCAGAGAGCAGTTCCTGCGAGCAGAGGAAACGAGTGAAAGCTGTCTTCTCTCGCATCTACAGGATCACTACCACGTGATGCGATACAGTGAGAGCATGTTCAGACCAAACTGTGTTCTGTGAACACACATTCAGCAGCTGGCAAGTACAGAAGCAGCCACACAACCTGAAATGCAGCTGCTGTTCTCCACTCTTCCATGCTTTCCTGCAGTCACCGACGTACGAGTTCAGTCTGGGGCAGTGTTATGCTGGTCTGGCAGCAGCGTTCCTGCCCGCGTAGTTGGCACAGGTGACAGAATTCTCTGTTATGTGACAGATGCAGGAACACGTGAGATTCTGATTATAAGAGCCACCTCATAATTTCTATGCCGCCAGGCTAGACAGGTGCTCGGCTCTGAAGGGTAGGACTGTCCATCCCACGTTTCCAGCCCGTCCCCATTGCCTGAGCACCACGCAGTTCACCAATAACAGGGTGTATCGAAGGCCTTTGTGTTCATTTATGATGCCTCTTGCATAGATTCAGGTGGAGATGCTTACGTGTTTCCCCAAACAACCTTGGGAATTTTGACTCTTGGTGAGGGTTTCTCCAGTGCAGGAAACGACCCCTAGGAAATGTGGCTTAGCTGCCCTCAGAGTGTGGATTAGAATCAGTTTGCGTGTTTGCATGCTAAGTCGCTTCAGTGTACAACTGCATTATCCCACCGCCTGCCCTGAAGTCTCTGAAGTAAAATGACAACCGAATATGTCTTGGCTGAGGGCTGTATAATCGCTGGGCTAAATAGTTCTTGGGCAAAGCTAAAGAGAGAACTTCGGGGTTTTCTGAGCACAAAGCATTTTCTCAAAGCATTATACTTTTGGATAAGATAATTACAAGCATTTGTTTCAGTATCTACATTAAAGCACCATGCCTTTTACACTCCTGGTACTCTTCTTTGATGCTTTCTGGATTTGGGAAAGAGTAAGGGCAGCTGGGTCCAGATAGATGTTGGTCTCTCTGGGTTTCATCTGGCCTCAGCAGGCTCCTCCTCCTCATGTCTAGGAAGGCTTCAGCCCTCAAGGGAGCTGTCTTGGCCCATGTTTGTCTCTTCTATTGTCTCTCATTTGCTGCCAGCTTGTATGGCAGGAAGCCAGGGATTTTTGTTCTGCTGCCTGAAGTCTTGTTCAGAAAGTCTCTGCTGAGGATCCAGTGTGTGTGCTAGTGGGTCAGCGTGGTGGCAGTTGCAGCGCTCCTCATCTGTGACCACCCTGCCTGGCCACAAGCCCTTTCTGGAGTTCCCTCTCACCTGGCTGATTTCCATTTGGTGGCTAAGAGCCAGCACTCTCCTGAACTGATGATCTTGATTGCTTGACAGAAAAAAAGCAAAAACCTGAACAGATGAAATTTTAGTACTAAGTTTGCCCTGGTTTCCATGGTGTTCGTTCCCTAACAGCTGGCAATACACAGGCTAATCTGCTAATCATGGGCTGACCACTCTCTGCAGGATGCAGAATACTATTCTCTACATCCATTGGGTGGTGTGGGCTTCCCAGGCGGCCTGCTGGTGAAGTCTGCCTGTCGTTACAGGAGTCACTGGAGATGCGGGTTCAATCCCTGGGGCAAGAAGATCCCCTGGAGAAGGGAATGGCTCCCCACTCTAGTATTCTTGCCTGGAGAATTCCCACGGACAGAGGAAACTGGTGGGGTCACAAAAGAGCTGGACACGACTGAGCACGTGTATCCACTGGGTGGCACATCCCAGCAAATCTGGTCCATTCTGTGGGGAAAAGAGCTGTAGTGAAAGTAAGATTTGTGTCAGCGTTTCTTTCTTACAGTGTGCTAGCACTCGGAGAATAAAACGTTTATTTGATTTAGTGCCATTGACTGTGCTTCTTTTCCCAGTCACCCTCTCCTCCCACAGTCTCTTGGAGTCAGATTTACCATTTAAACTTGTGACTCAAGTTTTTAACAGAGGTTTTTTTCTTCCTTTTTTTTCTTAAGTTTTAATTTGAACACTAAGAAATAATTGAGAAGATCTGGGTTTTGGACCCACCCTGCTGCTAATGGAAAAGACACTTGAACCCTCTGGGCCTCAAGTTTCTGGAAAAATGAAGCATTTTGAGAAAAATAATTACTGTATCTTTAGGTCTAAAATTGTGTAGTTTACATATACCATATAGTTACAACATAAGGCAATAGTTGCCAAATTAGGAGCTTCTTTAGTTTTGTGGGTTTAATAAGTATCAGTGGAATCTTAAAAAAGTGAACATTTTGAGTGAAAAGATTTTACAACAGCTAGTTTTTCAGTGTGAGTTTTGCCTTCCAAGTTTGGGTGACTGGGGCTATTGTGATCTGGGGTCCTGAGCCATAGGGGCTGGCAAAGGCTACAAAAGAATTGCTGCACTGTTAATTCTGCCGGACTTTTCTAATGGTAAACAAACTTCCTTTGACATGCCCAAGTTTCCAAAGCGGTGCTTTCCTTAGGGAAGGTAGTTGCAGCAATAGGAGCAAAGCCTTTCGATTTAATTCAGTGGCTGAACATGAAAGCCAGGCATAAATCTTAGAAGAACTGTGCTTTGCTGGCAGGCAGAGAACTCTCCCTGCACTCTGATGTGGGGATATGCAGGAGGAGCCCAGGAGGTCCCTGGGAGGGTGCAAACCAATTAAGTAAAAGTCTTGAGCTGAAATAGCTTTTTATCATCTGGGTGAGAAGCCACAGATTTAAAGAAAAGGGCTATTGTTTGACAAAGACCTAATTAGCTGGGCTACACTCAAGCTCTTGGATTTCTGTCTTCTTGGGAAAAGGAAAGGTTGAAATTGCATACGGACTTCTAATTAGGTTGGAATTCCTTGAAATTTGGAACTTTTAAATCTATTTCTGAGGAATTTAGGATTCTCCCAAAGGCTGATCATATTTGACTAACAAGGATTTAGATTGAGACCCAAACTAAACATGTGGTTACTCTGGTTTACTGAGGGTTGTCTTAAATATGCTCTTTACTGCAGGCATGGTAGCCTACATATTTTAGCCTCTTAAAGCGCATGGACTCTGAAGCAAACAATAGGTGGGTTTCAAATTCAGCTGTACAAAATCTCAACTTCATAGCTACTAAATAGCTGCTTTGAGGGGAGTTACTTGAGTTTATGTATAAGATAGGGTAAGTAAAGAGTTAATAAGAGGATTAAATAAAATTCCAGGGACGTGATCTGTGTCCCAAGGGACATGATGAGGCTTCTAATCTTTTTTTTTTCTTTTCTTTTTTTTAAAATATAAATTTATTTATTTTAATTGGAGGCTAATTACTTTACAATATTGTATTGGTATGATGTTTTAAAATGGAGCTCTTTCCTGGTGGCAACATTGTATCATAAATGTGCATTGAGATAATTCTTTGTTCAAAACAAGCAAACAAAAAGGTGCTGAGAGAAAGAGGAAAGAATAGGGGGGTAGTAGTCAAAGCTACATGGAGAACATAAAGAAATTTTTCCTTTTTCTGTAAAAGCATTGAGAACTCAGCGCTGAGTTCAAATCCAGAGTCAAATCTAGAGTGACTGGGGCAAGTTACTAAGTGACTGGAGCAAGTTATTTAGCTTATCTGCTTCATTTTCCTCATCTAAAATGGTGAAGGTAATAATATTCCTAATGTTGTCAAACCCAGGCTTGTGTTCCTGGTACACAGTGAGGTCCAACAAACTGAAATGTCTGCGTTTGGAGCAGTGATTTATTACAGGACCAAGCAAGGAGAGCAGGCAGCTTGTGCTCAAAAGATCTAAACTCTGGCTTTCAGGAAAGGGTTTTTAAAGATAGTGTTAGAGGAGAGGTTCATAGGATGTGTGAGCAACTCATGGACATTCTTCTGATTGGTAGCTGGTGAGGCAATGGGGTGATGTATCCGGAATCTCACCCTCCTGGTTCCAGCCAGTCTGAGGTGTTTGTAGTCAGAATGCAGTCACCATCCTTCACCGGGGTGGGTGGGGGTCCTCAGTTTCTGCAGAACAACTCTGATATTCATCAGATCTATCTCCCTTCAGGAGGAGTTAGGAGTTTTGTGGCTGTTGTTCTGATCATTAACTGCTTAATTCTGCTCTTTGGAACTCAGGGAAGGCCTAGGAGTCTAAAGCCACCCCCCTTTTTTTTCTGGAAAAAGAAGAGGGGGGCGCAAAAGGGATTTTGTACCTGGAAAGGCCTTGTGAGATCCTGCTCAGTTTCAATCCCCCCTTTTCTTTGATACTCCTCAATTTTGAAGGGGAACAGCTGCAGGACAAGAAAGGAAAAGATTGGGGTAGAGAGGTTAATTATTAATTTGACAGAGGAGCTGAGTTTTAGGGGGTCTAGTTTCACTGGGGGTGGTAGTGAAGATGAAAGAAAGGGTGGAAAGAGAATATCTGGCATTTGCTCAGCACCCAGTAAAAGTTAGGGAGCATCGTCCCCTCCACCACTGTTGTTAAACTGCTGAGCTCTCAATATAAAAAATAGGAACAAAGAGGCTTAATACAATGGTGCTTGACAAATGTAAGGAAGGATTCCTCCTCTTGGAGTAAATTTATTTCATTATTTTTTTAACATCTGATGATTACTTTTTGATTTCATAGAGATGCAGATGGTTTGTCCAATGAGAGCAGTTCTAAGCTATGTTTTTAAACATGCTAATCTTCCATGTGAAAGCTGGACTTCATTATTTCTAGAGTGTTCCTGGCCAAAGCAGATCAGAGGTTTAATTTTTGGAATGCTAACAAGGGCAGCTGTATTCCAGAGTCCCAGTTGTTTTTATGGAATTTTAAAAAAAGCTCAGAAACAAAACTAGTGGGGAAAATGTTTATGGACTCTGCTTTGAGTCTGATTCCTTTGAGAAGGGTTATTTCTCCTCAAAGTAGATGGTAATGAAATTAGTCAATCAGATACTCAAATGTGAAGTCTTATGACCTAATCATATTGTTAGATTAACTAATTTATTTCTTTGCAATTATTTTATATATTTGATTTGGAAAACATTCATAAGACATGAGATAAATGTTTTTCCTATGAATAAAAAAAATTAAATGAAAACCATTTACTCTAGAGGATTCAGGAAATTCCAGAACATGAATTTTCAAATAAATACAGTTTTTATACATAAATTATCATGTGTACCTTTAGTAATAAAGCAAAGATTTTGGAATCTATTAAATGTTTTGCCATTTTATAATTTCTTCTAATTTATGTTTATGTTTTATTCCTGGAACAAAAGGTTAGCAAACTACCTCTTCCCTCCCAAAATGCGCTTTTTCATTTAAAAAAATGACTTAGACAATAATTTCTACACAATGTGAGTGTAACTATGAAAATATAACAAATGTTTCAATAAAGAAAAAGGTTAGGAGGAAGAGTGGCTATGTTTGGGTAGTAGTAATATTGATGGTTTAGTTTTTTTTATCTTTCAAATAGTATCATTAAAAAATATTAATGGTCATGTATTATGTCCTAATTAAATAATTTGTTATTTTATGTAAGGTATAATAAATTCAGTGGCCCAAGATTTCAGCATTATCTTAAAGGTTAGAAAATTTTGTTTTTTTATTTTTCACTCTTGCACTGCACAATTTTGGGGAAAATATCTAACTTTGGGGTATCTTTATATATTTTTCATGTAGTGATGACTATTTTTTGTATTGTAAGGAAAACAATCAAATATTTGTAAACAAAGGAGGGTCAAATACTATATGATGAAATACTGTTTTTAAAGGAATTCAGTTCAATTTAGTTCAGTTGCTCAGTCATGTCTGACTGTTTGCAACCCCATGGACTGCAGCATGCCAGGCGTGCTTGTCCATCACCAACTCCTGGAGTTTACCCAAAATCATGTCCATTGAGTCAGTGATGCCATCCAAACCATCTCATCCTCTGTCGTCCCCTTCTCCTCCTGCCTTCAATCTTTCCCAGCATCAGGGTCTTTTCAAATGAGTCAACTCTTCGCATGAGGTGGCCAAAGTATTGGAGTTTCAGCTTCAACATTAGTCCTTCCAATGAAACTCAGGACTGATCTCCTTTAGGATGGACTGGTTGGATCTCCTTGCAGTCCAAGGGACTCTCAAGAGTCTTCTCCAACACCACAGTTCAAAAGCATCAATTCTTTGGCGCTCAGCTTTCTTTATAGTCCAACTCTCGCATCTATACATGACTACTGGAAAAACCATAGCCTTGACTAGATGGACCTTTGTGGACAAAGTAATGTCTCTGCTTTTTAATATGCTGTTTAGGTTGGTCATAACTTTCCTTTCAAGGAGTAAGCATCTTTTAATTTATGGCTATAGTCACCATCTGCAGTGATTTTGGAGCCTAAAAAAGTGAAGTCTATCACTGTTTCCCCATCTATTTGCCATGAATTGATGAGACCAGATGCCATGATCTTAGTTTTCTGAATGTTGAGGTTTAAGCCAATTTTTCCACTCCCTTCTTTCACTTTCATCAAGAGGCTCTTTAGTTCTTTACTTTCTGCCATAATGGTGGTGTCATCTGCATATCTGAGGTTATTGATATTTCTCCTGGCAATCTTGATTCCAGCTTGTGCTTCATCCAGCCCAGCATTTCTCATGATGTACTCTGCATATAAGTTAAATAAGCAGGGTGACAATGTACAGCCTTAACTGTTGCTTCCTGACCTGCATACAGGTTTCTCAAGAGGCAGGTCAGGTGATCTGATATTCCCATCTGTTTCAGAATTTTCCACAGTTTCTTGTGATCCACAAGTTAATGGCTTTGGCATAATCAATAAAGCAGAAATAGATGTTTTTCTGGAAGTCTCTTGCTTTTTCCATGATCCAGCAGATGTTGGCAGTTTGAGCTGTGGTTCCTCTGCCTTTTCTAAAACCAGCTTGAACATCTGGAAGTTCACGGTTCATGTGTTGCTGAAGCCTGGCTTGGAGAATTTTGAGCATTACTTTTCAAGCATGTGAGATGAGTGGAATTGTGTGGTAGTTTGAGCATTCTTTGGCATTGCCTTTCTTTGGGATTAGAATGAAAACTGCCCTTTTCCAGTCCTGTGGCCACTGCTGAGTTTTCCAAACTCACTGGCATATTAAGTGCATTACTTTCACAGCATCATCTTTCAGGATTTGAAACAGCTCAACTGGAATTCCATCACCTCCACTAGCTTTGTTCATAGTGATGCTTCCTAAGGCCCACTTGACTTCACATTCCGTGATGTCTGGAATTTTAAAGGAATTAATAAAGGATAAATCGACAGTACAGCCAGGGGTCCCCAAGAGGCTTTCATTTATGTAGGAATACATACAACCAGAAAAACTGTTTAAATGAGCAGTCACAATAAGAAGAAACAGAGATTGAGTACAACGGAGGCGAGCCAGAATCATTTGTAGAAGGAAGAAGACAGATTCAAGATGATTCAGTTCAGCTCAGTCGCTCAGTTGTGTCCGACTCTTTGCGACCCCATGAATCGCAAGCACGCCAGGCCTCCCTTTCCATCACCAACTCCTGGAGTTCACTCAGACTCACGTCCATCAAGTCGGTGATGCCATCCAGCCATCTCATCCTCTGTTGTCCCCTTCTCCTCCTGCCCCCAATCCCTCCCAGCATCAGAGTCTTTTCCAATGAGTCAACTCTTCGCATGAGGTGGCCAAAGTATAGGGAAGACCTAAAATAAGGATTCTGGTTAAGAAATGAGTATTAGCATCCATTTAGCATTCAATAAAGATTTTGTTCCAGATGGGATCAAAATATCCTTTAATCAGAATACATCACTGATTCTCAGTGCTGTCCCATTATTGTGACATTATTACATTTTGGGAAAGACCAATAACGTTTTCAGTAAATGGTAAGGATTTTTTAAACCTAGGTTTAATCAACATACAAAATGGTGGAATATTTAAGGTGTACATCTTGGTGATCTGACATACATATACATTGTGAAAAGGAACTTATTTCTAGTTAATTAACATACTGATAAGGATTTTTAAAGATTTTATTTTTTAAGATGGGCATTGCCAAACATCTGCACTGATGACTTTCCTTTTGTTTTTCCACTATTGATGAATTCTAATTTGAAACAGCACATAGCACATTCTTACTTCAGGTATGTTCATATCTTAAATGAGATGTCAGAGTGTTAATGATCTCAGAGACTGCCACTTATTATGTATCAGGCACTGATCAGGGCCCGGGAACAGGAGATATGACATTCCCTGACTTGAACTTCTGCTACTCTGTCTCTAAGAAGAGTTTGCATTATGGGCTGATTTTATAGGTTAATTGTTTGTGACTGTTGACATTATTTACTGCCAGTAATACGAAAAAAAAAAAAAAAGGCAATAACTTTTATTAGGGTTTTGAGCCTACACCTCCAAGACTTTTTTTCTTGTGTACATGGTCAAAAGTGATTCATTAGCTCATGCTATATTTTGAAATTATATAAAAGCAACTAGGTTCTATGCTGATGACCCTTTATTTTGAGGGACTATTAGGAGTAACCTGGGGATTCCTTAGCCTTAGGAATGGCACCTGCTAAGACCTGTGTGTGATGATGACTCTGATCCACCCAATGGTACAGGTGACTTCACTTGCTGCCAAAGTAACGGGGAGAACTGTGGCTCAGCATTTTGAGTCATAATCTCCCCAAAGCTTTGTAAACAGTCCTGAAACTTAATGTAGAGAGTTTAAAAATTACAGTAAAGAAATTAACCTTCCCGTCTTTTGTTTTTTTCAAAAATTTTGAAACCTCTCTAACTTGCAATTACAATGAATTTTGGTGTATACCAAACTCACCACTGTAGAAGGTCTCAGTGGGAATGTTTGTGTACTGTTTTTAACTCAAATTTGTTTTTTTTTAAGTCTCTTTGAATCTGTGAGAGAATATATATGTATGTATATAACTGATTCACTTTGCTGTACATCTGAAACTAACACAGCATTGTAAATTAACTATCTTTCAATCTTCACAACCCAGGGATCAAACCCAGGTCTCCCACATTGCAGGCAGATTCTTTACCACCTGAGCCATAAGGGAAGCCCAATTTAAAAAATGGTTAAAAGTCTCTTTTTGAAAGATACTGGGGTATAAGTATAATATCGCGTGTGTTTGTGCACGCACGCGTGTTAGTTGCTCAGTCCTGTCCGACACTTTGTGACCTCATGAACCGTAGCTGTCCAAGCTCCTCTGTCTATGGAATTCTCTGGGCAAGAATACTGGAGTGGGTAGCCATTAGGGTTTTGAACCAGGGGATCTTCCTGATGCAGAAATTGAGCCCATATTTCCTGCCTTGCAGACAGGTCGTTTACTGTCTGAGCCTTTAGACAAGCCCAAGTATAACATTACCGTGTTACATAAAAAGGATGTGTTTTGTGGCAGTGATCGCACTGTAGGTACTGCTAGGTTCACCCATGAAAAATAGATGATTGAGCTGCTTGCAGAATGATGAGGGCAAAACATAATGTGGTGTGGAGTTGGGGAGCAAAGTGAGTCAATAGAATAAAGTTTTGGGGCAGTTAGAATTCATAAAAGGTGTAATGATAGAAAACACTACAAGGTGTCTAATTTCATTTTATACCATAACCTTAAAAATATAGATATTTTCATTTACCTAAGATTTATTTTCTGACATATATTCTTGAAACATTGAAGATGGATGTTTCACAAATTTCCTTGCAGTTTTAAAAATATCTATTATTGGCAGAGGATGGTCCACTGGATTTCCTATGTATTCATTCCAAAAGTCATTGCTCCAAGTTTTAAAGAAATTAATTACTCTGTTATTTTTCCATAGCAATGCACATTTCAGTTGTTGAATAGTGTTTTGTGGGAAATTAAGATTAATTTACTAATAACTAACTTACTAATTTAATTTACTAATTAACTAATAACACATATATATGTGTGTACATATATGTACACACACACACACTTTTGACTTTGCTTGATTGTTTGATGAATCATTTTGCTACATTTATGAAGCATTCTGTTTTAAAAAGTCAGCACTACTGTTTTTCTTAAAGAAATACTACTCATAATTGTTTTTAAATTGGGGTATGATATATGGTACAGCAAGGAAAAATTATCTTTTGGAGAACTAAATATTCTTAATTATTTGTTATTGGGCATACTTTGTGACTATAATTTATGTCCTCTTCAGTTCAGTTCAGTTCAGTTCAGTTCAGTCGCTCAGTCGTGTCCGACAATTTGCGACCCCATGAATTGCAGCACGCCAGGCCTCCCTGTCCATCACCATCTCCCGGAGTTCACTCAGACTCACGTCCATCGAGTCAGTGATGCCATCCAGCCATCTCATCCTCTGTTGTCCCCTTCTCCTCTGCCCCCAATCCCTCCCAGCATCAGAGTCTTTTCCAATGAGTCAACTCTTCGCATGAGGTGGCCAAAGTATTGGAGCTTCAGCTTTAGCATCATTCCTTCCAAAGAACACCCAGGGCTGATCTCCTTCAGAATGGACTGGTTGGATCTCCTTGCAGTCCAGGGGACTCTCAAGAGTCTTTTCCAACACCACAGTTCAAAAGCATCAATTCTTTGGCGCTCAGCTTTCTTCACAGTCCAACTCTCACATCCATACATGACCAGTGGAAAAACCATATCCTTGACTAGACAGACCTTTGTTGGCAAAGTAATGTCTCTGCTTTTGAATATGCTATCTAGGTTGGTCATAACTTTCCTTTCAAGGAGTAAGCGTCTTTTAATTTCATGGCTGCAGTCACCATCTGCTGTACCTCCTGTAAATCCTAGACAGGAAAAATCCTTAAGCAGCATGATGCAGTAGTGCTGCTTATCCAGCTGCTGGTAAGAACATAAAAATCTTTACTGTGCAGAGGACTAGTTAAGGTCTTAGTCCACATACCTAAGGGAACAATTTATATGAGATTATATAATGACAATAAAAAGACAGTTACTGAACCTAAACTGCAGAAGAATAATGATAAGAAGCAGAATACTCTTCAGATACATAATTATATTTATATAGCACCCAGTATATATCATTGTTCTTTTTTATAGTTTTTTAATTTAGTTATTACAGAAAATTGATGTTAATAAAATATTTAAAAAACACAAGCAAAATGAAGATAATAAAGTTCATTTATTGTCCAACCACCCGGAAATTAAGTTAATTTTTGATGTTAACACTGGTGTAAACTTTTTACGTGTTTTTCTTCATGTTTATTATTATTTTTTAAAGATATGGAAGCTTTATGTTGTGGTCCCAATGTTAAATTCTTTACTTTTTCATAAGTAACTTATGTCTATTATCCATCTACCTACTAAAAGACATCTTGGTTGCTTCTATTTTGTGGTGATAATGAATAAAGCTACTATAAATAAACAACAAAAGTCAATTATATCTAGCGGAAACTATGGTCTTTTCCTTTTCCCTAACAATTCTACATTGTCTGCTGATAAACTTTTGTGGTAGTTTATAAGTCTTGGTCTGTGTCAGAATAGTTACTTCCTTGTATCAAAGCTTGCCATAAATTGTAAATATATCTAAGTTTGTGCAATTACTTCAAATTACTTTTCCATACAATATAAAATTATTTTTATTTCTATAGGTCTAGCGATTTTCTAGATTTATGCTATACTGGATTTCTAAGTTCTCCTTTATTATACTCTAAAAAATCTTATGTTTTCTCTGTAATGTCCCCTTTTTCTGCTTTTATAATGATTTCCTTTTTTGAGGTCTGTTACATAGCTTGTGACCCCACTCCAGTAGTCTTGCCTGGAAAATCCCATGGACAGAGGAGCCTGGTGGGCTGCAGTCCATGGGGTCGCTAAGAGTTGGACACGATTGAGCGACTTCACTTTCACGCATTGGAGAAGGAAATGGCAACCCACTGCAGTGTTCTTGCCTGGAGAGTCCCAAGGATGGGGGAGCCTGGTGGGCTGCCGTCTGTGGGGTCGCACAGAGTCAGACATGACTGAAGCGACTTAGCAGCAGCAGCAACACAGCTTGTGGGATCTCAGTTCCCTGACGGGGATCTCAGTTCGCTGACCAGGGATTGAACCCTGGGCCCTGGCAGTGAAAGTCTGGAATCCTAACTACTAGGCCACTAGGGAACTCCAGAGGGCTTTTAATTTTTTCTTGATTTCTACCAGCTCATGTTTTATCTCCTTTGAAAGTATTGGTATCTCCTTATCTTCCCTAAGTACTTGTATTTTTAGTTTGTGCTCTTATTTTATAAATGCGATTACTTTTAAAAGTTTAAAAAGCATATTAATATTTTTGATTAAATCTTGTCTGTTTTGGGGAGCATTTTTTGGTGAATGATCTTAATTTGTTATTTCTGCTGTTTTTCTTCTTTTTTTGCATTACTTTTTGTATAAATTCGGTTTTTTTTAAAAAATTGAGTTATAATATGTATACCGTAAAATTCACCATTTTAAAGCAATGTATTTTTTAAAGCATATTCACAGAGTTGTGCAAATAACTCTATTTAATTCCATTATAATATTTTCATCACCCCCAAAAGAAACTCTATATCTGAAAACTCTGTACCTGTTAGCAGTCACTCCCCTTTCCCACTCCTTTCAGTTCCGTTCAGTTCAGTCGCTCAGTTGTGTCCGACGTTTTGCGATCCCATGGACTTCAGCACACCCGGCTTCCATGTCCATCACTAACTCCTGGAGCCTACTCAAACTCATGTCCATCGTGTAGGTGATGCCATCCAACCATCTCATCCTCTGTCGTCTCCTTCTCCCACCTTCAATCTTTCCCAGCATCAGGGTCTTTTCCAATGAGTCAGTTCTTTGCATCAGGTGGCCAAAATATTAGAATTTCAGCTTCAGCATCAGTCTTTCCAATGAATATTCAAGACTGATTTCCTTTAGGACTGACAGGTTCGATCTCCTTGCAGTCCCCTCTAAACCATGTTCTTTTTCAGTACTGTTTTGGCATTTTGGATACTCCTTTTTTTTTTTTAATCCTCCTTTTTTATTCCTGATTTTAGTAATTTGAGAATCCTTTTTTTTTCTTGGTCAACCCAATTAAAATTTGTCAGTTTGTTGATCTTTTCAAAGAACCAACTTTTGTGTTTTTTTGATATTTTTTCTGTTGTCTGTTTTGCTTAGTTATTCTCCAGTCTTTATTTTTTCCTTCTTTCTGTTTGCTTTTGGTTTATTCTGCTCTTCTTCTTCTAGTTTCTTGAAGTGAAACATTAGATTTTTGATTTGAAATATTTTTAACATGTATACAGCTATAACTCCCCCCCTGCTATCATTCCAATCCATAAGTTTTGTTATGTTGTGTTTTCATGTCAGTTCATCGCAAAGTATTATCTAATAACCCTTGTGATTTCTTCTTTGACCCATTGGTTACTAGAGGTATGTTATTTATTTTCTACATATTTAAAAAATTTTAATATTTTCCACTGTTATAGGTTTCTAATTTCATTCTCTTATGGTTGGAGAATATTCTTCATATACTTTCAGTTCTTTTAAATTTAATGACTTGTTTTATGGCAAAATATATGGTGTATCTTAGAGAATAGTCCATGTGCAAAATGATTTGAAAAACATTTTAAGAGTTCATGTTTTTAAATTTGAATATGATAAATATGGATAGATATAACTCATAAACTAAAGTTCTTTGAGGTTCTTCACAACTCTTCATAATTGTGAGCAGGTCCTAAGATTAAAATGGCTGATAACCACTGACTTAAAGTAATGGTGACAAATGACCCTAGACTCAAATTTGACTGTGATTATGAAAGATGATGATTGCCTTGCCAATAAGTATAGGCTTTCTTTGTAATCAATAGGAAGTCCGTGGGAGTTTTTAGCAGGAATGAGTAATTACAGTATCTCCTGCATTTCTGGAGCATGGAATAGTGCCTTCTACTTAGCAGCTCAATAAATATTTGTTGGATGATTGTTTGAAGTGTGGATTGAAAAACTGAGAGGCAGGCAGGATAACTAGTCTGTTTTTAAAATTTTAGGCAAGATATGCTTAGATGAATGAAACCCTTTCTGACAAATTATGTTTCAACTCTCTAATTACCTTTTCCCCCGTATTTATCATTAAAGCAAAGGTGAAATGCTCCTTGAATATTTGGATTTTTTTTTTCCGTAGCGTGTTCAGTGTCTTTCCAACAGTTTAAAGTGGTTTAATGAATGTGTATGGGCTTCCTGGGTGGCGCTAGTGGTAAAGAACTTGCCTGCCAGTGCAGGAGACACTGGGACGTGATTTCCATCCCTGGATCGGTAAGATACTCTGGAGGAGGGCACGGGCATCCCAGGTAACCCTTTCTAGTATTCTTGCCTGGAGAATGCCATGGACAGAGGAGCCTGGTGGGCTACGATCCGTAGGGCCACAAAGAGTGAGAGACATGACTGAAGTGACTCAGCACGCACTCATGCATGTCTATAGTCAGTCCTTTGCCAGTGTTGCTATTCAGATGTTGGTTGTTTAAGTAAAGAGAAAGCCAATACATATAAACTGAGCACGAAACAGATGAAAGGGATTCATAAAACCCAGGGCTGATCTCCTTTAGAATGGACTGGTTGGATCTCCTTGCAGTCCTAGGGACTCTCAACAGTCTTCTCCAACACCACAGTTCATGCATTATGGTTGATAGCAAATTATTTCTTGAATGAGTAAATGACCATCCTTGGGTTTTACTCAGTGGATTCTCATGGTGCCAACTGTCCTGTCACTTATTCCATACCTTAGTGACTCCAGATTTTTCTGTAAGTGTGTGACTTCAAAATCTGTATGTAAACTGGTAACTTCAAACCTATATGTCTAACTCTTCCCCTAACTTTAGATAGACACATACACACACATATAGACACAGAAATACATATTTGCTGCTTCTGAGATAGCTTCACCTGGTTGATCAATTGAATACTTCAAATTCAGCGTTTTCCAAACCAAACTGGTTCTTTTCTCCATGATTTCTCCTTTTTCAGTGACTCTTATTTTTAATGGCATTCTGGGCATAAAATACTAAGGGGGACTCATTGAAGGAGAGATTATATTTTCTGACCAGTATGAGAAGTTCAGGAAAGATGTCAGCTCTGAAATAGGACTTGAAAGGTAAACTTGGAAAAAAAAGAAGGTGGAAGTTACATAAAAGATAAAATGGATAGGATTATGGTAGCCAGTTTCTAAAACGGTCTCTAAAGATTCCCACCTCCTAACATTTACGTCCTGTGTAATACTCTCCCGCACTGAATGGGGCTGGCTCCTGGGCAGGGCATTGCCAAAACTTGTAAGGCTGGGTTATAAAAGATGTGTGGCTTCTATCTTGTTCTGTTGCATCAGTAGCTCTAGAGGAAGCCACCTGCCTTGGTGTGGGCCCCTCAAACAGCCCCATACCTGTAGAGAGGTCCATCTGTTGAAGAACTGAGGCCTCCAGACAGCAGCCATGTGTGTGTCCCTTCCTGGATACAGATCCTCTGTCCTAACAAACTTCAGATGCTTGGAGTCCTAGCCTGTGTTTTGATGCAACTTCCTCAGAGACCCTGAGATAGAACCACCCAGTCAAGTCACTGTCCAATCTCTGACCCACAGAAACTGAAATAATAATTGTTTATTATTCTAAGCCATTAAGTTTTAGAGTAATTTGTTACATAGCAATGGAAAACTAATACGGAAGGCTTTTTGCTGTATACATTTTAATAGGTATTGCACTCTTGAACCATGGGAATGTATTATCTGTATAAACAAACACAGCAACTACAAAGGGAGCTCTGAAAATTAAATCTCTGCCTAAATCCCCCCGTGGTTTCCCATTACGTTTCGAATTCCTTGCACTTAGCCAGTCTGTGTGATCTTGTTCCACTTGCCTCTTCATTGTCTGCAGCTAGGAGGTACTTGGTGCTGGTTTCCCTGGACTTTCGTCTGTATTCTGACGTTTCAGAATTCTTGGATCGACAAAGATCAGCTTCTTGAATTGAGACCCCAGTTGTACACCCTAAAGCAGCTCTTTAATTGCTGAGAGAAAGAGAAACTTTCCTTAAGACAGGAATGAGTTTGGCAAATACTGAGTTTGAAGTAGCGATTGATCAGCCAGGTGAAGATACCTCAGAGGCACCAAATATAAAATTCTCTCTCTCTGTGTGTTTGTGTTGAAAGTTAGGGGAAAAGTTAGACATATAAATTTTTTAATAGAAGGGATATATCCTATGTGTTTCTAGCACAGTGGGATACACACACACGATTTTATAGATGTGTAATTAAAATGTAATAAACTGTACATATTTGAAATGGCAACCCACTCCAGGGGGGACTGGGGAGCCTGGTGGGCTGCTGTGTATGGGGTCGCACAGAGTTGGACACGGCTGAAGCAACTTAGCAGCAGCAGCAGCAGCAGTACATATTTAAAGTATACACTTTGATAGATTTAAGATAAATCTGAAACCATCACCATAGTCAAGATAGTGAATATAGCCATTATGCTTTAAAGTTTCTTCCAAACCCTTACTTCTCACATCATCTCTCTCTTCTCCTAATTATTTTGAACAAATTATACTTCTTTGGGGAAATTCTAAATGTTTCCATCATTATAGAAAGTTCTACTGGAAAGTGCTTGTGCAGGTCTGGTAAAGAATACCCCATTTTATTTTGTTGTAGTTAATATACTGGTTGTTTACAAAGTCTGTGAGCGTTGCAACCTAATCGTGTAGGGAAACAATTCTGTCTATTGACAGTTGTGATGAGATAGCTCTTGAGTTTTAGGGATGTGTTTGCCAGATTGAGATATAGCAAGCTTACCCCATTATGCAGAGTGTGAAATGCTAACAGCAAATCATCATCTTCTTCCAGGAAACTAGCTCCTGACTGTAATTAGAAAAGTTAGCTTTATAGGTTGAAGAGAGATTTGTAGTTTTTGATTGAAGTAGGAAAATAAAACTTGCTGCTTCCATTTAGTTATCACATACAAATATGATCAGGGGATTCCCTATCTGTATCCTCTGATCCTCTTTCCTTTTCCTCTATTTGATTAGACTAGAGGTTGGTAACTTCCCTATAAATTCCTCAAAGAGATTGATAAATTAGGATTAGGTTAGGATTGATGAATTAGGAAGGATCTTAGTCCTTTTCACCTTCACCCAAAGCCCTCGACTGAGAGGAATATGGCATAATTCAGTGTTTCCCTGGAGAATAGCTCCAGTGGTTTGTTTCTTGGGGAATAGCTCCAAATCAGATGTACAGACAAGGTAAAAAAGAAAGTAAAAATCGTAACTATGCCTAACATAGAAAAATAGTTTTTCTTTTTTTTTTTTTTTAACAATTACAGTGTTATTAACTATTTTCTTATAAACTGAATTCTCATTCTTCTTTATAAGAATGAAAATATACATTTTAAGTGTTATTTACCTACTGTATCATAAATTATGTTATCAAATATATTCTATAGCACAATTTAAAATAGCTAATGTATACTTCTTTCCTTTATTTTTTAAATCATGAAAGTATGATAACATTTATAGGAGACTTGGAAAATGCAGAACAAAGTTAGCTAATATATATTTTTGTTTAATGAAATTTGAATATCAGCTGTTGTGAATAAAGACATTTTTTCCTCTAAGCTTTTTACCCTTGAATTGTTTTTATAGTCCCACTTACAGGGGAAAAAGTACAAAAGTAATTTCAAGCAATGTTAGGGTCAAGGTTGCCAGGTTAGTTAGAAAAGAAGAAAATATTAATTTTTAGTTGCCGAAATATTCATTTGTAGTTTAAAATGTGTTTTTCATTTCAGATTCTGAATGATGTTTACTAATTGGAATGGCTGGAAACCTGATCTGGTAAATGGAATTTGGCAGCTGGACCATGGTTTAAAACAATAAGAATGTTGATTTAGGATCAGAATCAAAGGATACCATATCTAATTGAAACTTTGGAAAAATTGATGTAGGCAACATGGAATTATCCACATTAGAATTAAGCAAGAATACTAGGTGTAAAGCATCAATAATTGAAAGATTAAAAAACAAAGCAAAGCAAAGCAAAAAAACTCATAGATTCTGTTGATTTCATCACTTAATATAAACAGAAAATATTTTAGGTTTTTTAGGAAATCTGAGAATATGAAATATTTCTAGACAAATTCTATGAAAACGAAAGTGTCTTGTACAAATGATGCAAGCCTGTCTTAGCTTGTGGCAGAGTACAGTAGGTGCTCATGGAGCCCCAGGCTGGATTAATTTATATACTCCTTTCCCCTGGAGAATATGGTGAAGGGGGCCATGATTGCTGAACGCATGTGGTGAGAGGCCACTCTCTGGTCTACCTGGGAGTTGTATGCGTACTCACAGTCACTTGTGTTTCTGTTTGTATTTGTGATTGTAGTTATGCAAGCATATGTGTTACAAAAGCAGATGAAACATATTTGAAAAAAGTTATTTTTATGACAAGTGGAACGCTTTGGAAAGATAATAAAGGTGAGTCAAGGTGGGCCCGAAAACTGAAAGATTAGAGAGAATTTCCTCTTTGATCATGAAGGATCTGTATTCAGATTGTCACACATCTGGCTTGACACTTTCCCTCCACTTACACTGAAATTTGAAGTAGTAGACTCTCCTTTGAGGCTGTGGTGTGTGCAAGGAAGAAGGCTTAAAACTTGATATTGCCGTCATGAAATTAAACCAGGGCTCTTGGCCTTACACAGTGGTGAATAAATGACGTTTAATTAAGTTAAAGTATTTAAGTTATTATATATATTTTAAACTGCTTCTCCATTCTAACCTTTTCAATTTATCAGTCAATACTTGGACCTGATTTGTTCTAGATAAGGAGGTAAGAGAGTGAATTTAAACTGTGAGTGATTTTCAATAGGGATTTAAAAAACAAGAAGATTCTGTAACAGTTCAATCAAACTTGGTCTCATTTCATAAATTCCCCTGAGTAACTATAAAAATGTGACTTAGACTCATCAATACTTTTGGTAATTATAGAAAAACTTGGAATTCTGATAAAAGGTTTCCAAAGCAGTGATGGATAGAATATAAATTTTTAGCCTTTTAAAAGTTTTAAATTATTTTCTTGGCCTTGTCACACAGCATGTGTGATCTATGTTCCCTGACTAGAAATTGAATCCTTGTCCCTTGTGTTGGAAGCACAGAGTCTTAATCCCTGCACTGCCAACTAAGTCCCAAATATGTAGTCTTTAAAATTCTCTCTAGTAGTCTTATCACAAAAATGAAACAAACTGGCCTCTTTTGACTAAATAGTTGAAATTGTTGTTCTGTGGTTAATAGAATAGATTAGGAGTTTCATTATTTTTTGACTGTGGGTTGCAACTCTTTTGGTGAAGAGCCAAATAATAAGTCGTTTTGACTTTGTGTATTATATGGTTACTACTCAATTCTACTCGTACCCAAAGCAGCCTCAGACAACATGTGATCTAGTCAGCATGGTTGTGTTCCAATAAAACTTTACTTATGGGCACTGAAATTTGAATTTCATATAATGTTAACATGTCATATATATTCCTCTTCTTCAGATTTTTTCCCAACCATTTAAAAATATAAAAACTATTTTTGGCTCGCAGTCTGTTAAAAAACATGTGGGTGGCTGGATTTAGCCCTTGGGCTCATTTGCCAATTCCTGGTCTAGCCCTCATTCTAGTTACTCAACACTGCCTTTTCATGACCTAATCAGGATCTTTCAGCATCACAGAAACACATTGTGTTTATATTTGCTTACACTTTTTTTGCTCATATTTTTTCTTGCCTGGAATAATCTCTTTGTGTCTCCTAATCCAGAATTAGCTTAATTCCTCTATTCCTCGTAATGTTCCCAGCTTCCCTCAGGTGTCTCCTTTGCCTTCAGATTCTTTTAAGTACCTTTGTTCTCTTTCCTATGATTCAGTTCAGTTCAGTCACTCAGTCCTGTCCGACTCTGAATCGCAGCACGTCAGGCCTCCCTGTCCATCACCAGCTCCAAGGGGTTCACTCAGATTCACATCCATCGAATCAGTGATGCTATCCAGCCATCTCATCCTCTGTCATTCCTATGATTAGTGTGAGTCAGTCCTTTATTATTGCAGATCTGTGAGCTTTGATTCTTTTGGTTATAACTTTTGGGACCAGAGATCATGTATTATACTCCCTCTAATTTCCCTCAGCATAGTAGGAAGCACACAAAAGATAAATACTTATTAGATTGGCATGTTTCTTGTCAAAATACAATATTTATTATTTTTTCACTAAATTTTAAAGCACTTTTGAGTCTTTGGTCTCAAATATCCTTTTCCCCTCGTCTTTCTTAGTCTTTTCCACTGCCTTTCTTGTCCATCAGTTCAGTTCAGTTCAGTCGCTCAGTCATGTCTGACTCTTTGCGACTCCATGAATTGCAGCACGCCCGGCCTCCCTGTCCATCACCAACTCCCAGAGTTCACTCAGACTCAAGTGTCCATCGAGTCAGTGATGCCATCCAGCCATCTCATCCTTGGTCGTCCCCTTGTCCTCCTGCCCCCAATCCCTCCCAGCATCAGAGTCTTTTCCAATGAGCCAACTCTTCGCATGAGATGGCCAAAGTACTGGAGCTTCAGCTTTAGCATCATTCCCTCCAAAGAAATCCCAGGGCTGATCTCCTTCAGAATGGACTGATTGGATCTCCTTGCAGTCCAAGGGACTCTCAAGAGTCTTCTCCAACACCACACTTCAAAAGCATCAATTCTTCGGCACTCAGCCTTCTTCACAGTCCAACTCTCACATCCATATATGACCACTGGAAAAACCATAGCCTTGACTAGACAGACCTTAGTCGGCAAAGTAATGTCTCTGCTTTTGAATATGCTATCTAGGTTGGTCATAACTTTTCTTCCAAGGAGTAAGCATCTTTTAATTTCATGGCTGCAATCACCATCTGCAGTGATTTTGGAGCCCCCAAAAATAAAGTCTGACACTATTTCCACTGTTTCCCATCTATTTCCCATGAAGTGATGGGACCGAATGCCATGATCTTCATTTTCTGAATGTTGAGCTTTAAGCCAACTTTTTCACTCTCCTCTTTCACTTTCATCAAGACTTTTTAGTTCCTCTTCACTTTCTGCCATAAGGGTGGTGTCATCTGCATGTCTGAGGTAATTGATATTTCTCCCGGCAATCTTGATTCCAGCTTGTGTTTCTTCCAGTCCAACATTTCTCATGATGTACTCTGCATAGAAGTTAAATAAGCAGGGTGACAATATACAGCCTTGATGTACTCCTTTTCCTATTTGGAACCAGTCTGTTGTTCCATGTCCAGTTCTAACTGCTGCTTCCTGACCTGCATACAGATTTCTCAAGAGGCAGGTCAGGTGGTCTGGTATTCCCGTCTCTCTCAGAATTTTCCACAGTTGATTGTGATCCACACAGTCAAAGGCTTTGGCATAGTCAAGAAAGCAGAAATAGATGTTTTTCTGGAACTCTCTTGCTTTTCCATGATCCAGCGGATGTTGGCAATTTGATCTCTGGTTCCTCTGTCTTCTAAAACCAACTTGGACATCAGGAAGTTCACGGTTCACGTATTGCTGAAGCCTGGCTTGGAGAATTTTGAGCATTGCTTTACTAGCGTGTGAGATGAGTGCAATTGTGCGGTAGTTTGAGCATTCTTGTCCATAGTCATGCTCAAGTCTGCTCTTTATAGAAAAGCTAACAACAGTAACAGTAAAATGTTCTGCTTATTTTGGTATATGTCTATTCTGTATTGAATTAAGGAATTAATTTTTTCCTAAGATAATATATTTTGGATATCTAAAGGGATGGGGATGAGGTGGCCCTGGTTTCTTTCTGGGAACACTTTTCTGCCATGACGTAAGGAGGTGGAGCCACATGGAGCACCGTCTCATAGGGCTGAGAAGGCAGAGATGAGAGCTTGAAACTGCTGAAGCAGCTGGGCTTTGTAGGGCGGGACTCTGGGGGAGTGTCATAGAAGTCTTTTTGGGGACTTACTGTGCATCCTTGACCAAAGGCAAGCCTGCCTCTGTATAAGGCAAGATTCCAGGGGGTCCAGCGGAAATCTGCTGCAGGGCAGAGAGGTGAATGTAATACAGAGCTTGTACTATGCTGGGAGGTGGTCAAGTTCTGGTCCAGTGAGAATGGAGATACCACATTGGACACTTTGTGTTTAGCTGAGATTCCCTAAAGACCATGCTTCAGTGAGTGTGTGAAGCAGGAATAAGAGCTATGGCTTATCCCTACTCAAGTTTAAGTTCAAGATAGACTTGCCCTGACAAAGAATGCAAAATGGATCCTTATGGGACTAAAAGTGTTTGTGAATAATTTAACTGCCTTCCAGAAAAAAAGTACAACATACTTTACATGAAGATGACATAATCCAGACTCCCTACAATATATCACCCACAATGTTCACCAGACATTAAAAATATTACTAGTTATGTGGAAAAGATGAACAAGATCCATGATCAAGAAAGAAATGCAGTCAAGAGAAAGAGAGCCTGAAACAACCCGGCTATCGCCAACCCACAAAAAATCTGTAGTGCCTTTTCCCATGTTTAAAGTTGATATTTAATACATCCTTCAAGATTCTATTTAAATGGTAGGAAAATTTCAAGAGGCTTCCCTAAATTCCTTCAACTTGAAATAATTTATTTCTCTTTTGACTTCTCACTGCTTTATGTCTCTTCCATGCTACCTGATTATCTTATATTATGGTTACCTTGTCGTATACTGTTGTGAGAGTTAGACCATAAAGAAGGCTGAGTGCTGAAGAACGGATGCTTTTGAATTGTAGTGCTGGAGAAGACCCTTGAGAGTCCCTTGGACAACAGGGAGATCAAACTAGTGAATCCTAAAGGATATTAACCCTGATTCACTGGAAGGGTTGTTATAGAAGCTCTACTACTTCGCCCACTTTATGCGAAAAGCCAACTCATTGGAAGAGACCCTGATGCTGAGAAAGACTGAAGGTAAAAGGAGAAGTGGACGGCAGAGGGTGAGATGGTTAGATAGCGTCACTGACTCAATGGACGTGAATTTGAGCAGACTCAGGGAGATAGTGGAGGACAGAGGAGCCTGGGTTGCAGAGTTGGATACAGCTTACCTACTGAACAGCACCCATCTACATGCATATTTTATTTTCTTGGTTGAGGTCAAGGATTGTATTTCCGAAAAGGTAATTGCTAATTGTTTTTATCCTAAACGTTGAATAAATTTATTTACTTCTGTCTTCTCCTTTAGAATGTAAGCTCCTTGAAGACAGAGACTTTGTTTTTATCACCAGTATTTTCAGCAATTTGTGGCAGATAGTAAATGCTGATAAATAGTTATTAAGTTTCTTATATTTACTGGTATTTGGCCAAACTTTGATAAATATATGGGCTTCCCTGGTGGCCCAGGTGGTAAAGAATCTGCCTGCAATGCCAGAGACCCAAGTTTGATCTCTGAGTCAGGAAGATCCTCTGGGGAGAGGAATGGCTATCCACCACAGTATTCTTGCCTAGAAAATCCCATGGACAGTGGAGCCTGGTAGGCTCCACTGTCCATGGGTATCAAAGAGCGACTAACACAACACCAGTATGGTACTCATTTTAGCGTTTCATGATAATTTATTTTAAACCATTTGAGTGTGTCCAGAAAAATCTTCAGAGTTTCAAATAATTTTTGTCTGAAATGACAATTGCAATATAAGGCCTATTAACTGACATCTACATTTTAATTAAAATGAAACATTCATTTCCTTTACAAGATGCTTTTAGCTGTAGATTTTTTTGCTTTATATATATATCATACTGATGCTAATTTTATTCTGTCTTTAATAACAACTCACAAATTAAAAAAAAATCAGTGAATGGGGGATTGCTAGTTATATAAACAGTGACAGTGGTTAATAGAATGTTTAATGTCCTCATATTTTAAAGTTAAAATGAACCCTGTAGACTCATCTAATTATCACATATGATAAAATAAATTAATTCCAGAAAGTTAAAGAGAGTGGTTCACAGTCAAGAAAAGTTGATATTTTGGATAACTAATAAAACTTTTTTTAAACAAAAATGTATGAGGAAGTTTTTTTTTTTTCTTTTTGCGTTCTGAGATTAAACAAATGTTTGTATTTTACAATGTAACTAAGATAGATACTCAATATGAAAACATTCTTTTGGGGAAAATTTTAGCAAAATAAGTAGCTCTAAATAATTTTAATTTTGAAATTTTCTTTCAACTTTACAGAAAAAGAGTCCTGACTGTTTCCTAACCTCTCACCCTTCCACCCCCTCAAAAAGAAACTAACAATGCTCAAAGAGATAAATCCAGTCTTTGTTCCTCCAGATTCTTTCAACCTAGAACTGGCACAGCCACTGGACTGGTCTGATTATAGTTAATCCACTGCCTACAGCATGACAAATGTTTTCGGTCCAAGTTGAATGGCAAAGTCTTTTCAAATAGGAAAAGTAGTTGTCAGCTGTCGTTGTTGTGGTACCAACATGTATCATGTCAGGATAGCCAAACAAAGAAGAGGATGATTCAGAATGCTGACTGCAGTGCACTGAACCTTATTGACTCTGGTGGGGTTTTTGGAAAACTTGTTAGTAGTAATGCAAAAAAAACACCAAAAAACAATCAGGGCATAAGCTCCACATTCTATTTGGTTCCTTTGACTGATACAAATTTATCTACTAACTTATATTGAGTGGTGTTGCAAAAATGTGAATTGCAATTCCTAACTCTCCTATGAATGACATGTTTCTCTGTAAAATCTCAATTTATGAAGGTTTTCTTATAATAATTCCTCAGTTTTTTAAGCTTGTTAAATAGAAACGACTTCAGTTAGTTCCTGAATTCTTTATGAGTGCTATTTCTCTCGAAGTTCTCATTTAAGAAGATAAACTATAAATTCACTTGTACACTGTGGCTACTGTCAGTCTTCTCTTTCATGGAATATATTAGCTTTTCTCTTTGGAGTGAGTGATGCATGATGCTGCTTCTTAATAGAGTACTGTATAGACTGTCGCACATATTTATAGATGTGTGCTCCATCCTGCTCCTTCTAGGTACAGTGGGGCCCATAATTCTGTAGCGCTACACTGAATAGAACAGTGTAAACACTTACCTCAACTGTATTTTAGATATCACACTTTGGATTTCGGGGATGTGTTATTTTTTTAATATTTCTTTCTTTCTTTTTTTTTTTTTGCTTGGTTCCTGATTTTTTTCTTTTTTTCCTTTTAAAAAATAACCAGTTATTTCTACTTTACAAAATTAATGTGAGAAGTGAAAGTACACCACGATACTTTATTTATTAGTGAGTAATATGATGCAGTCAGTTTATGTTCTAATTTATCCTTGGAAAGAACTAAGTTTATGGCCTTTATTTCACATCCCAGTTGTTAGGGAATTACTGAATCCATAGGGAGTTACATGAATTAAGTAATAACAAGAATTATTTGAGTTTAAAGAAACACAATCACTCCCCGATATAATGATAGCCAATGCTGGATAAATCCACATTCTTCAAGGATTTAGGGTTCCAGAGGTTGGTGGGACTGTGATATTTTCTTAGTTTAGTGCTGTTCTAAACTTATTTCTTCTTCTATAGTTTGTTAGGTGAAAACATGTGATTCTTTGGCATCTTGCCTCACGACCATCTAGCTAAGCCACACTATGAAGAGAGACTACTGCAAAGATGAAATAAATATTTTTTCCTAGATAATAGGCTTAAGAAATGTTAAACTCATATTTAGTGGGTTTTTATGCATTCAGGTCCCCTCCATTCTTTCTTTCTTCTTTTTCTTCTTTTAAACATAGTACAAGGAGGTACAAACCCTGTATTCCTTGCAGAGTAGTTTTGTTCTTTCCTAGCGGGAGAAAGGGAAAGAACTTCATTTACCTTGCTGCTCTGGGATTTCCTTTCCTGTTCCCTCAAGATGTCTTGAAATTTGGCTCCTCAGTCTTTGAAGTCCCAGATTCTAGAATTAAAATGTGTATCCAAGAGTGTGGTGTGGTTTTGCTACTTCAGCCTACATGGTAAGACCACCTACAAGGAGTGGACATTCCGGCTTCAGAATATTGTGTGGCCTTCAAGGAGTGCATTGTGTAACGGATTCATTTTCATAAATAATTCCCAGTACTGTAACTCTGAAGAATAAAAATTATTGTAGGAATAAACGGTATAAATTTCTCTTGGCTCTTAATGTTAAATTCCTATCCAAATCCTGTTTAATTCTTCTAAGAATTCTTTTCCATTTGTAGTAGAAAAATCACATGGAATATAAGAGAAACTGTTCCAAAGAATAACTAAACATGTACTTTTTTTTTTTGAGACCTTATCATGTTCCACGTACTTTTCCAGCATAATCTTATCTTTGCATCATAGCCATGGGAGCTGGTGTTTTAAACTCTATTTTACAGAGAATATTAGCTGAGACTCAGAGAGGTTACACAACTTGGCCAATGCCACGTAACTAACTATAGCAGAACCTGGTCTTGAATCAAGGTCTATTGACACCTGTTTTTCTGTTTTTCCTTCCTCTCCGTATTCCCTTTGTATCTTAATGACTATTATAGAATATTCTTGTGCTGTTTTCTCTTCCAGCCATGTCAAGTTAACTATTATTCTTTTATTGGAAATAGGATGACACTATAATTTATTCTTCAAAGAAGGACACTTTTGAGAGTGAAGTGGGGTGCTATTACTTATTCTGGGAAAATAGACTAATCCCAGAATTATCACAGGCAAATTAGAATGTATACATACTTTAATTATAAAAACAAACAAAAACCTCTCAAGCTGGGATGGCTCATTAAGAGGAGCAGCCCTCACGATAGAACTTAGTCAAGCAGAACCATGATTCTGCTATTTATTAGCCAAATAATTTTTGTGACAGTATCTCACCAGTATGCCTCAATTTTCTCATATATAAAATAGGAATAATATGATTAGTACCTGTTTTATAAGGCCATTGTTTTAAATGAAGTAATACTTATATAGCACTAAAACAGAATAAAACATTTGGTGAGCATTGTCTGTTTTTATACATAGAGAACTTTGAGTGCCATCCAAACACTTGTCAGATGATAAATATAGCTTCATTGGTTCTTAGAATGTGACCATTAGTTTTTGGAAAGTATTACATAGTGAGTTCTCAATAAATGTTAATTAAATGAATGAATGAATATACTATTCCAGATAAATAAAATGTGCTAGCATCCATTTGTGTTATAAGGATAATTTGTATTTTAAAGAAACTGAAAGGAATGGAGATGAGCAGATAGTTTTTGATGGTGGCGGTGGAAGATGGGAGTTTGGGTGGGAGGAATGTGGGCAGCTCCTGGGGGGCAGACTCAGATGGGATGTGGGAGTTCTAGACGTGTTCTCTGGGCCAGTAAAAACTTCTAGGTTTCAGGTGTCATGAAGGGGTGGAAATGGAAGAGGCTTTTAGATAAATGTCATTTGCACAAACATGTTACTGGCATCATATGCTGGGAAAAGAGAAATAGCTCTGGCATGGTAGGAAAATTTGGCTCTTGAAATCAGACTGTCTCTATTAACCTTGAGCAAGTCCCTTGGGCAGGCAGACTCAGCTGCTTCACAGGAAAGCTAGGGATAATAATATTTCCTTTTTAAGGTGGTTGTAGGATTAGAATGAAGTATGTGTGTGCGTGCATGTGCGTATACATGAATATAATGTTTGCTCATAGTAGAAATTCAGCAAATGACAGCTGTATAATTTTTAAGGATCATAGCAACTACCTGACTCATAGAATTTTGAAGTTAAGTACTTGAAAGCTGTTTGTGACTGTAGAGTGCTTTACAAAGATGTGGCCTTGCTATGAATGCTGACGTTGTCCTAGTTACGAGCCCTGGTCCTTGGGTGTGCTGGCCTCCGGAAACAGCCGTGCTCCGTATTCATGTGGTCAGAGTTGAGGCTGTGACTGATGTGTTTGCTAAGCGTATATTGAGGTTAAACTTTAAAGCATACTTACTTTTTAAATTCCCTCAAAAAAAATCCCTTAGTGCCCTGAGATCATAGGATATGGGGCTTAAGTGGTTTTGAGCTTAATTACAATCTTTGAAAAACCAGTTTGACGACACATATTCAACTATCAAATGTTGCCACATCAGTGGCCTTTAAGGTGAGAAAAGATGCGATCTTCATGCATTTACTTGAGCTTCAAGTATCTTATTTGTATTTTTTCTTACAAATTATTCATTAAAATAGATAATAGATCTAAAAAATAGCCATTTCAACTGCATTTTGGATAAATGTTTAAGGTTTTTAACTGTTTTTTTTGTTTCCTTTAGAAGATTAGATTCTGAGATTCAAATTAATTTTGTAAATATACTTAAGAATATGAACATCAGTTTTTTCTGATATAAAATGGAGATACTACTACTTTATTTGGTTGTTGATTGAGTTAACACGATAAAAGTTATGAGATGCTTAGAAAAGTGCCTTATACCTACAAGTGTGAGATATTATTATTATGAATATGAATAATGATGCATCTTAAATCTTAGCATGCTATAAATAACCTCAGGAAGTGATAGTATCATATTAATTACCATTTATCAAATTCTACGTTTTGCGTACGTCCTTTTTAATGGTCTTGGAGGAAATCACTGCAGTGGTTGAGATATTTATTCAATACCATACAGACAGGAAGTGGTAAAATCAGGATACAAACACAAGCCTGTGCAGTTTCCACCATGTCGTGTTGATTCCTAGTCTCTAAGCTCAGTGATGTCCTAGTTGACTGCTTGTAAGCATATATTTTTTAGCCAAATTCTTTCATTTCTTGAGCATCTACTGTATACGAGGCATGTAAGGCCCAGTAATACAGAGGTGAATACAACACTGGCTCTATCTCTGGGAACTTCTGTGAGGAAGGAGGACTCCATGCATTTGTATAAATAGCTTCTGCTGGCCTTTTCTTTTCAAGGAGATAACTGTTATTGACTGACATAAAATTTGGGGGGCTACTTATTTTCTCTGGGTGTGCTATAAAATGTTTCACAATTGCCTAAGAGATAAATGTAGAAAACACAGGAAAATGCAGTTACTTACAGCTCCCTGTCGTTTCTCATTGAAGCATGATGTTTTCTTGGATTCAGTAGCTGCCCCAATTTTTCCATCATCCCTTGGCCATTCCACTGTGAATTCACCGGGATGGAAACAAGGGGGGAGTCTGTGATGCTCATGGTTTCGGTGTGGTTTCTTTTGAGTCACGTTAATGAAACATGCTTTAGAACAGCCAAGCTCGAAGATATGGTGAGGCTGCATGGGATGAAGGCCAAGTTGGGTATATATATATTTTTCCCCCTCAGTTTTCATGACTAACAAGTGATAAAATTTCAAGAATTCACGAAATGCTTGGCAGGGTTAATGTACCAGTTATGCCACTGGTGACATCAGGATGCTGGTGCATTAGACACATTTTGTGCAGTAGTTTTTTGAGGCCACTTCCGATGGAGCCTCTTAGAAATGAAGCATCAATGTTCTGGTAAGTGACCTAAGCATAATTCAGGTATCCTGAGTACTCTTAAACATATTTTCCTAATGGAAATTTTTATTGTGATAAGCATTGAACCACTTAGTTTCATTGCTATCATATTCCATTTGTCTGAGTGAAAATACAGATGGGACTGAAAACAGGCGTAATGCCTAATTAGCCTAATGCCACAGTGCATGACATCAGTACAGTACTTAGGGAGAATTTGATACACTCACCGCAGAGCCTGTGAATCTTCTCTTTCACAGATTTGAGGAGGTAAGCCTCTTTTCAGTTTAACAGAAAAAAATAATCATTCAAAGCAGGATTTGCAAACAGAATTTTCCTTCATTAGAGAAGATCAGCGTTACTTTCCCCACCAATTTTATGGCCGTTAAGGTGAAGAAAGCCATCTGCTTCTCCCCAGAGTAACAGAAAGTTATCATTGTCTGTTCTTCAGGGGAATTAAATAGATTTTTTAAATGCTCAAGTGAGGTCACCGTTTTATGCCCATAGAGCGCCAGAGCTTGCAGATGCTGGCACTTCTGTAGTTTTCAGACAAATGAAAAAACCCAAAGGAACGCTTTTAATTCATAAACAAAGGCATCGCATAGTTGTGTTACTTTGAAATTCTCCCTAACTGCGCCCTCCCGCAATCATGAGTCCCCAAACTGATGAGAAATGCAAGATTCTAATGTTTAAAAAGTGCTGGCAAAGACAACAAACTGGGCAAAACATCCAGTCAAATCTATCTTCCTGAGTATTCATGAATCCCAGAATCAGAATATAAGTTACAGTGATTTAAAAATCATTTTCTTGGTTGGCAGTGATTTCCGGGGGACTGTTGGACTCTGAGAGTGTGTGTCAAAGTGAAAGTGTTCACGTCGTCTGTGTTTCCATGTTGGCCCATTGTGGCCCCTACACTGCCTCTGACTGTGTTGTGTTTGTGAGTCAAAGTCTCATTTTTGTCTCGGCAAGCTGCACAATGGAAGCGTTTGTTTTCAGCCTCTTGTCACTACACTGCTTCAGTTCCAAGACACTGTGTCCACACTCTGAGAAAGGAACTGACTTTAGAATGCTTCGAAGGGTCAGCAGAATTGCTGCACTTGGAGTAAAGCGCTGACTTAATTTACGCCAGCTGGTTATTTTGAGAGCTTACCTGTTTGTATGTTGTTTTCCAGCCATAGGGGAAGTAACGACAGTATACTTTAAAAAATTATTTCTTTTGCCACGGGTGATACAGACCATGGTTTGAAAAAGTTCTGTTTAGAGCAAAGCCATTTATTCACCAGGGTTGTAGTCTTAAGTGCAAGCAGGAATTTCTCCTACATTCCATGTGTTGCCAAGTCCTTTGCTTTGTCTAAGCAAGTAACATTCTGAGAGATAAGTCTGTGCATTGGAAAGAAGGTTCAAACTGTTTTCACCAGAATAAAATAAAGAGCAGGGAGAAAGAAGGTTGAGGAACTCAGCATGAAGCTTCTCAGCTTGTTGAGACTTCTCTGTCCTTGTAGAAAGGATAAATGGGTATCTGGATGCTTTTTTTGGGGTGGGTTAAGACAGAGGTTGAACTCTCATTTAGGGCATCTCAGATGCTGAGAAAGGGGTTAGAGAGCTTTCAGCCAGTTTTTATTGCTGCTATGGGGCTGGTTTGGACGAAAACTATGAATGCTGGGCTTTTTCAGTTGTCACTCAGTTGTCATCAACCTGAGACCTATTAGGGGCTTCACCCTGTGTTCAGCCTTGGAATGTTGGCCATGGGCACTTTCCTGCTCTAAGGACAGCTCCTTCTGACTGGGTCACCACTGACTTTGTAGTCAAACTGTCCTTTGCTGCTGCTGTTAAGTCACTTCAGTCGTGTCTGACTCTGTGTGACCCCATAGACGGCAGCCCACCAGGCTCCCCCGTCCCTGGGTTTCTCCAGGCAAGAACACTGGAGTGGGTTGCCATTTCCTTCTCCAGTGCATGAAAGTGAAAAGTGAAAGTGAAGTCGCTCAGTCGTGTCCGACTCTTTGCGACCCCATGGACTGCAGCCTACCAGGCTCCTCAGTCCATGGGATTTTCCAGGCAAGAGTACTGGAGTGGGGTGCTATTGCCTTCTCTGAAACTGTCCTTTAGGGGAAAGCAAATCGCTTAACTCCAAGTGTGAGGATGCCGACGGAGCACACGTGAACTATATACAGAGGTGTCAGTGAAAGTGCAGCCTCTCGTATCCCAGGTGGAGATTGTTCCTCAGTCACAAAGTCCTTTTTTCAGTTTCCCTTCTCCAGTGTGCTCTCCCACTGGTTCTTTTCCAGGTGGTGATATGACAAGTCTTCTTTTGCAGCCAAAGCTCGAGGCTCCTCTCCTTGAGTTTCTCTGGTCACTGGTCACTGAAGAAGGGGCCAGTTCTTTAGGGATTTGGCAGTGAGTATTCAGGGTTTCACTCAAGCAAAACAAAAACTGTATCTGCCTCCAAAAACATTGTATGACTCTGGCTTCTGTAGTTCATCACAGAAGTTAATCCCCACTCCTGGATTTTTCCTTGAGCCTCAAGTTTGCTGACTTAATCTGCCAATCCTCTCTTTCTTTGCCCAGTGCCTCTTACTGTGTCTTTGTTTTTGCTACTGTTTCTATTTTCCCCTTCTTGTTAATAGAAGTTCAAATGGAAAAAATCTTATGTCTCAAGCAAAAATTATTTGCGTACACGATAGAGAAAAGAGGCTGATTTTCTCTAACCTCTTAGAATCAGGCTCTTTATTTTTCATGTTTCAGAAAAGTGTGGAGAGAACTGCTTATTAGTTGGCCATTAAAATTCCCTCATCTGTGAAAATGAAGGGATGAGAGCAAAGAATCTCTTAAGGTCTTTCTTGTGCCAAAAGTTTCCATGCACTGATGATGCTCTGTCTCCTTGTGGGAGAGGACAGATGGATCTCAGCTTCCATTCTGCTCATCTTTTCGATCAATGCATTGAACATCTGTTTGGGATTTCTGACACCACTGGGCTACAGTTCCCACCGCTCTCCCTTTCAGCTGGCAGCAACAGAATGCCTTTCCAGAAGGGGTCATGCCTCTTGTCTCTGGAAGAGTCTTTTATTCTTATTATTTCCGAGAATAATATAAGAGACGCATACATGCAGGCTAAGTCACTTCAGTCACGTACGACTCTGAGTGACCCTATAGACTGTAGCCCGCCAGACTCCTCTGTCCATGGGATTCTTCAGGCAAGAATACTGGAGTGGGTTGCCATGCCCTCCTCCAGTGGATCCTCCTGACCCAGGGATCGAACCTGTGTCTCTTATGTCTACTGCACTGGTAGGCCGGTTCTTTACCATAGCGCCTCCTGGGAAGCCCGATATAAGAGATAGTTTCCATCATATTTCCTTTTTGAGACTGGGAAATCTGTTTTGGGTAATGGAGAAAAAAAGATATATATTCCTCTCAAGTAGCTCAAAAGAACAGATATTTAATATCTAGTACAGTATTAATACATAAAGTGAAATGTCAATTTAAAAGGTAAGAATATATTTTGATTTATTTCATCAAGGAAGAAGTGAACCATTTTAAAAATTAACAGACTTTGTTTTTTAGTCGTTTTATGTCTACAAAAAAACTGAGCAGATAGTACAGAGAATTTCGGTATAACTCTCTAACCCATTTCACCTATTGTTAACATCATACAGTAGTGTAGTACATTTGTTATAATTAATAAGAAATGACTATGAATTATAGTTCTTAGTTGTATTATTAATAGTGGAGTGGGTAGCCATTCCTTTCTCCAGGGGATCTTCCCATTAGGGAAGCCCAATTATTAGTGATAGTCTACAGTTTACTGGGTCCCCAACCTTGGCTCAGATGGAAAAGAATCTGCCTCCAGTGCAGGAGACCTGGGTTCAATCAATGGGTTAGGAAGAGCCCCTGAAGAAGGGAGGCAACTCACAGCAAGGAGATCCAACCAGTCCATCCTAAAGGAAATCAGTCCTGACTATTCATTGGAAGGACTGATGCTGAAGCTGAAACTCCAATACTTTGGCCACCTCATGCAAAGAACTAACTCATTGAAAAAGACCCTGATGCTGGGAAAGATTGAAGGCGGGAGGAGAAGGGGATCACAGAGGATAAGATGGCTGGATGGCATCACCGACTCAACGGACAGAAGTTTGAGTAAACTCTGGGAGTTGGTGATGGACAAGAAAGCCTGATGTGCTGCAGTCCATAGGATTGCAAAGAGTCAGACACGACTGAGCGGCTGAACTGAACTGGACCATCGTCTACATCTTTCTAAAAGGAGTTCTCTTACAATAAAACCCACTGCACAGATTAATGTGCATTTATGTATTTTTGGTGTCATGCAAAATTATTTTTGTACTATTTATTTATATATTGCTCCATAAACGTTTTTTTCTCATTTTGTCAATGAGTATTCACATTACTACTGCTTTGCGCATGTCATGTACAATTTCCTTCTTCCTTCTCTGGCCCACATTTATCAATATCATTTTCTTAGCCATTGGCACAAATGACAGGTTCAGAAACATGATTTTCTTTACAGAATTGGGTACAGAGCAGGCACCTAATAGAGGTAGCTATTTTATTATTATTAAAGTGTAAGCAATGTGAGAAGTCTATTCCTTAAAATTTCTTGGATCCACCCCTTGTGCAGTGCTACTACCTCGGTTCCTGCCATTATTTTCTCTGCTTTTCTTTGGTTAAGAACCCTGCAGCTAGAGTGGGCTTTCTCAGTATTAAGTTTCGTTACATCCTTTGTGTCTGCACTGTAATTTGTTCTCATCTGCGTATCATGATGACTGTAGATTAGCTATCACTATTCTTCGTCCTGCCTCCCTGCACGATGATGAGATCTCTGAGGCAGGGACAGTGTCTCATCCACTTTGAATGACAGCCCCAGTACATTGTAGACTCAAAAACCGTGTGTTAGATGAATAAATGAATGAGTTTAACTGTATTTGGAGGATATCTAGTGGACATCTTCATGCATTGACTAAAATATTAGCATTTGTTTTTATTTTATTGCCCACCTTTCATAAGCCTCTGAAACATCTTTGGTGAACATTTTCAAACATGGATCAAAGGAAGGAGAATACTATAATGAATCCTCATGTACCCAGTAAGCTTGAAACTCAACATCATTTTGCTAATTTTGTTTCATCTATCTCCCATCTTACATATTTTGCATTTGATTTTGCTGGAGTATTTAAAAGAGAACACCAGCAGCTTCCCTGGCAGTCCAGTGGTTGAGACTTTGCCTTCCAATGCTGGAGGTACGTGTTTGATCCCTGGTCAGGGAGCTGGGATCCCACATGCCTCATGACTGAAAAGCCAAAACATAGAACAGAAACAATGTTGTAACAAATTCAATAAAGACTTTTAAAATGGCCCACATCAAAAATTTAGAAAAGAAAAATAAAGACCCCAAGACATCAGGTCATTTCACTTATAAATATTTCAGTATGCCTCTTCTTGGTAAGTTCTTTTTTTCCCCCACCATGCCATTAACACAGCTCTTTAATATAACTTAATACCAAATATCTAATATTCATATTTTCGTGATGACCCCAAATCTGCCTTTTTTATGGTTGATGTGTTCAAATCAGAACCCAGATAAGACTTGTATGTTACATTCAGTTTTTATGAGGTCTTGTTTAATCTTCACTTCTAGAGGAGTGTGATTTATATCAGTTCAGTTCAGTTCAGTCGCTCAGTCATGTCTGACTCTTTGCAACCCCATGGACTGCAGCACACCAGGCTTCCCTGTCTATCACCAACTCCCTGAGTCTACTCAAACTCATGTCCATTGAGTCGGTGATACCATCCAAACATCTTATCCTCTGTCGGCCCCTTCTCCTCCCGCCTTCAATCTTTCCCATCAGGGTCTTTTCAAATGAGTCAGTACTTCGTATCAGGCAGCCAGAGTACTTTAGTTTCAGCTTCAGCATCAGTCCTTCCAATGAGTATTCAGGACTGATGATGGACTGGTTGGATCTCCTTGCAGTCCAAGGGACTCTCAAGAGTCTTCTCCAACACCACAGTTCAAAAGCATCAATTCTTTGGTGCTTAGCTTTCTTTATAGTCCGACTCTCACATCCATGCATGACTACTGGAAAAACCAAAGCTTTGACTAGATGGACATTTGTTGGCAAAGTGATGTCTCTGTTTTTTAATATGCAGTTTATGTTGGGTCATAACTTTTCTTCCAAGGAACAAATGTCTTTTAATTTCATGGCTGCAGTCACTATCTGCAGTGATTTTGGAGGCCCAAAATAAAGTCTGTCACTGTTTTCATTGTTTTCCCATCTATTTGCCATGAAGTGATGGGACCAGGTGCTGTGATTTTAGTTTTCTGAATGTTATTTTAAGCCAGTTTTTTCACTCTTCTCTTTCACTTTCATCAGGAAGCTCTTTAGTTCTTCTTTACTTTCTGCCACAAGTGTGGTGTCATCTGCCTATCTGAGGTTATTGATATTTCTCCCAGCAATTTTGATTCCAGCTTGTGCTTCATCCAGCCCAGCGTTTCTCATGATGTACTCTGCAGAGAAGTTAAATAAGCAGGGTGACAATATACAGCCTTGACGTACTCCTTTCCCTATTTGGAACCAGTCTGTTGTTCCATGTCCAGTTCTAACTGTTGCTTCCTGACCGGCATACAGAGGCAGGTCAGGTGGTCTGGTATTCCCATCTCTTTCAGAATTTTCCACAGTTTGTTGTGATTCACACAAAGACTTTGGCATAATCAATAAAGCAGAAGTAGATATTCTTCTGGAACTCTCTCACTTTTTTGATTATCCAGCGGACGTTGGCAATTTGATCTCTGGTTCCTCTGACTTTTCTAAATCCAGCTTCATCATCTGGAAGTTCGCAGTTCATGTATTGTTGAAGCCTGGCTTGGAGATTTTTGAGCATTACTTTGTTAGCGTGTGAGATGAGTGCAATTGTTTGGTCGTTTGAGCATTCTTTGGCATTGCCTTTCTTTGGGATTGGAATGAAAACTGACCTTTTTAGTCCTGTGGGCACTGCTGAGTTTTCCAGATTTGCTGGCATACTGATTTATGTCAAAGATAGGTAAATGATGGTCTGCATAAAAAGTGTATTTCTGCTTCGATTTTTCTCTGTTCTACTTAAACATTTAATAACAATAGGCCTAGAATTAGCCCTTTACATGATTGAGCATTCTGACTCAGGCATGCATTTCTTCAATAAGTATTTACTCATGCCTACTCAGTGTTAAGCACAGATGTTCATCAATTAAAGTAGCAGTAGCAATCCCTGCCTCATGGAACTTGCATTCTGGTGGCCAGAGCCACTGGAAGTGATAGTGCTAGACTTGACCTGGAGGGAAGAAAGGCAAGTTTACCAATAAGGCCAGAATATTTCACTGATGTAGATTTGGCACTTAGGAACTAATATGTAATTAAGCTTTGAAGTGTTTTGCAGTTGACAGGTCCTTAAATCATTATTTTCATTGCAGTTACTTATCTCTAACTCTCATCCAAGCTGTCTGCCTTCTTACTAGATGAATCTCTTTAAGACTCTATTTTGATCCTGTCATTTCCTTACTGAAAAACCTGAAGTATGATGCATCGTATTCTATCAGTAAAGATCAAACTGCATAGCTGGACACTGAAAACCCTGAAGTCCAACCTTAGCTTCGGTTTTCAATTTTATCTTTTTTATCTTTCTCTTCTGTTAGCTCTACTGCAGCTAGTAATAACTCTGCTAGTCTCTTCAGCTTGCCTTGGATATTTGCTATGTATCTTGCTTGTTGTTGGTTGCGCAGTTGTGTCTGACTGTTTTGCAACCCATGGACTGTAGCCTGCCCGGCTCCCCTGTCCATGGAATCTTCCAGGCAAGAATGCTGGATGGGTTGCCCTTTCCTTCTCCAGGGAACCTTCCTGACCCAGAGATTGAACCTGTGTCCCCTGCGTTGGCAGGCTGATTCTGTACAGCTGAGCCACTCGGGAAGCCTCTGTGCATCTTGCGTGTGAGTTGCTCAGTCGTGTCCCGCTCTTGCAACCTCATGGACTGTAGCTCGAAGGCTCCTCTGTCCAGGAATTCTCCAGGCAAGGATACCGGGTGGGTTGCTGTTTCCTCCTCCAGGGGATCTTCTCGACCAAGAGATTGAACCTAGATCTCCTCTACTGCAAGTGGATTCTTTACCATCTGAGCCAGCAGGGAACTCTAGGCCTGGAGTAATGCATCACATGTTACACTTTCCTTTGGGTCTTTCTCTTCCCTCCCATCTCCTTCCCTCCAGTTCTTTTTTCTGTTCTCTCCTCTTAATTACTTCAAAGTTCAGCTTCATCACCTCAATAAAGGTTACATACCACCAAGCCATTTAATGCCTGCTCCACCAATGATGATGGTGGTTTAGTCATAAGTCGTGTTCGACTCTTTGCAACCCCATGGACTGTAGCCTACCAAGCTCCTCTGCCCATGAGATTTCCCAGGCAAAAGTAGCGGAGTGGGTTGCCATTTCCTTCTCCAGAGGATCTTTCTGACCCAGGATCAAACCAGGGTCTCCTGCATTGGCAGGTAAATTCTTTACTGCTGAGCCACCAGGGAAGCCCACCAATATGTCACTTAATTTACCTTGCCTTCATTTATAACCAACTGTGGCTAAGACCTAGGCTTTATAAGCCAGAGACCTGGATTTGATTTTCAGTCTAATCACTTATTAGCAGTACAGTCTTGGGCAAGTCCTTTTATTTCTCATATTTCTCTTTCCTTGTCTTAGAGTAAAAATATAAGATGATTTCATGGAGTTGTTTTGAACAGTAGCTTGGATAATGTATATAAAGTAGTCAATGTAATTTTTGGTACTTGGAAAATTCTATAAAGCTCTATTATTATTGAAATAATTTTAGAAAATTCTACAAGTTATTGCTATTATTAATTTTTGCTTAATTATGTCATCTCTAGCTAGACTGAATGGTCCTTAAATAATGCCTAGTATACTCTTGATACTGCCTATCATTTTATGGGCAGTCATTTTTTCAGGTTCCTGACCTACCACCTTTAATCCTGGGGTTCCTACATAGTCATCTAAATATTGATCCACCTGTCCAGATATTATTTTTAGTAGTCAGTTGTGAATGGACAACTATAAACTATGAACAGAAAAATACTTTGTGAAAAATGACCAGAACATGAAGGGAAGCAACTGTAGCCATTTTTCCTATTTAAGGAGTTATTAAAATGAGGTCAAAAAGATTAAATTTGTGAGTCTTTGTCTTTACATGGGCTTTTCTATTAAGTTTAGGGAGGAAAGAGATGTTGAGAAACTGACGCTGAGAGATTCTGTCTTGTTAATATTTTATTTGTTGCAAATGGTTTTCTGAGTTGTTTCCTTGCCAACCTCAAAGCAAAATACTCTCCTTTGAAAGAAGAGAAATCAGAGTGTGATATATTTCACTGCAGGAAGCTATTCACAGTCAGAGGCCAAGAGAATCCAGTTAAACTATGTATTTGGAAGAGGCCAAGAAAGTGCGTTTTAAACTCAGCTAAGCACAGGACACTGCCTCATTAAGCGAGGAGAGTTACAGGCTCACAGTGAAGGGGGAAGCACGCAAACTGCTTTTGATTTTCTTGGAGAAGAATAAACACGTATGCAAAGGCCCTGGCACTGGTTTTCGGTTTCAAAAGGAAATCAGGCGTGTTCTTGTCAGTGGAGCTCAAACTATTCAAAGACTCGACAGAACAGCCCAATGGGAGCTAGATGTAAGGACTTCAAGCTCTGTGTTGGTGGCAGTCTCTTGAAATTGGGACAAAAATGAAAAGTAGTTGAGTGCAAGCAGTTCTAAGTGTCAGATGGAACACTTTGCTCGGTGTGTGGTGTACTACATTGGTTTTTCTGTTGTGTGAGATGTTGAATCAGGTCCTTGTGAGTACATGCATGAGTATTAAGAGCTGGAAAGCAACCCAACCCACAATTACTATTCTGCGATGTTATTGGCTATTTGTCTTGAACTTTAATTGGACAAGGTTTCTGTGAGCTTGTTTTCTTCTTTTGACACCTGGAGATGATGTTTTCCGTCTTTCAGTTTGATTGGCCTGTTCCATGGATACATCTTATGAATGCTTAAATGTTATACTTTCTAAATTGGTGCTAAGGCACAGAGAGGATTGCTCACCACAGACAAAGTGGACAAGGGAAGACTTTTTCTAAACAGCATTATGCAAACTGTGTGACCTCTATGGTTAGGTACATGATTCTAAAGCACTTTGAAGTGATGGTTCTGGTTTAAGTGTCTGAATAACTCTGTATGATTTTGTCAGCTCCTAAATGATTGTGTGAATACAGACACGACATCTGTTGAAACTTTAATCTCTTCATCTAGACATTATTATGAATTATGATGTCACTCAGTCGTGTCTGACTCTTTGTGACCCATGGACTGTAGCACATCAGGCCTCCCTGTCCATCACCAACTCCCAGAGTTTACCCAAATTCATGTCCATCGAGTCAGTGATGCCATCCAGCCATCTCATCCTCTGTTGTCCCCTTCTCCTCCTGCCTCCAATCCCTCCCAGCATCAGGGTCTTTTCCAATGAGTCAACTCTTTGCATGAGGTGGCCAAAGTATTGGAGTTTCAGCTTTAGCATCAGTCCTTCCAATGAACACCCAGGACTGATGTCCTTTAGGATGGACTGGTTGGATCTCCTTGCAGTCCAGTCTAGACATTATTATGAATTATGATGTCACTCAGTCGTGTCTGACTCTTTGTGTCCCAGGGACTATACAGTCCACGGAATTCTCCAGGCCAGAATACTGGAGTGGAGAGCCTTTTCCGTCTCCAAGGGATCTTCCCAACCCAGCGATTGAACTCAGGTCTCCCTCATTGCAGGTGAATTCTTTACCCGCTGAGCCACAAGGGAAGCCCTAGTCTAGACATAGGGTAGATGAAATAAATAGGGCAGGGAAGAGAAATGGTGGGCATTTGATAGTATATGTATCAGAGAAGGCTCTTTCTTATTGGGAATTTAAAGAGCCTCCTGGGAAAGTGAAGAATGACACTGCCTTGGTTCCATAATGGTTCTAGAATAGCCTGTAAGTAGGAAGGCTTGCTAAAACATATTATTAGGCCCATTTCCCAAATTTTTAATTCAGAAGACCTAGGGTGGGGCCCAGTATTGTGCATCTCAGTTCCTAGGTGATGCTGACATTCTGCTGGTCAGAGATCACTGAAGTAAGGTAATGATTCTTGCCTTATTCTCTCAAACTTCAATATGCAGAAAGATCACATGCAGAGGTTGTACAAAGTTGTTAAGTCTTAAAAAATTATACTGGAGTGAGACTCAAGGCTCTGTGATTTTAAAAAAAGGCTTTAGTGATTCTGTTCAGTGATTTTGTAATTGGTCCAGGGAGACCAGTCTATGGGCTCCATGCCGTTGGAACATCACTATCCCTTTAGTACTTGGGTCCTTCATATATACCTGTTTATAGCTCAACTGTCAGTTAAAGACTGTTAAGAGTGCTAATATACCTTGAAGAGTAAGAGATAATAAAATGAGAACATTATAATATTTGTTTTATAATATTTTAATGGTTTAATGATACAGTAGGCCAAATCACATTTGATAAAAATATAATATATTGTGATATAATATGATGAGCATTTAGCAAAACCTGATATAACAAGACTTTAGCATGAAAAAGTTGCCTAATCTCCTGATATCAAGTAAAGTATAAATAAATTTTTTAAAAGAGGCAGCAAAATGTAACAAACAAGTTGGCAGATGGGCAGCTCCTGACTTCAGCATTCAGCGCCTAGGCATATGATTTAACCTTCTGTCATCTGTGAAAGGGATTTAGTAATTCCTGTCTTACACGTTGGGCTTCCCTGGTGGTTCAACGGTAAAGAATCCTCTTGCCAATGCAGGAGATGCAGGTTCAATCCTTGTATCAGGAAGATCCTCTGGAGAAGGAAATGGCAACCCACTCTAGTATTCTTGCCTGGGAAATCTCATGGACAGAGGAGCCTGGCAAGCTACAGTCCACGGGTCGCCAAAGAGTCAGACACAACTGAACGACTAAACAATTTTACATGTTACAGAGAATTAAATAGATGATCCTAGAGAGACATATTGTCGATATTTAATAAATGGTAGTTATAAGGGAAGAGGAAATGACAGGATGCAGGCATCTCTCGTTTCAGTTTTTCTCACTGCAGTTTAGCTGTGAGACAGGAGATGCCTGTTCAGCTTAACATTCCTTGGCCAACAATTTCAGTCAATGCTTTTGTGTGAATTTTAGACCGACTCTGCAAGTAAACATCATCCCTCATCTTTCTTGTGACAATTATAAATGTAAAAACTTGAAGATATAAAACTCAGAAAATTGGAAACTGATTTTGGATGTTATATAATAGAAAGCATGTCTTTCTTTGATTAAGTAAATATATGGTAGATGCATATTTTCTGGAATGCTAGAAAATATTTAAACAATGAAGTGAGTTTTTAGATATTAATATTGGCATGGCTAAGGATCATGAGGCAAAAAAACAACATTATATAATAATATAGTATTTATGAAAGCAGCTATATGTATGTATATAAAGGGATTCTGGGAGTAGTGTGTCTCCTGTTAAGCCTGGTTCTTCCAAGAACAGTTTTCTCATTACTTTCATATCCTTTGTGCATAGAATGTTCTTCTTTGTACTTTTTATGCTTCCATTTTTTTTTAAAGAGAAGGAATAGGAAGCATTCAGCCAGGATTCTTTTTTTATTTTTATTTTTTTACGATTGCTCCTTGTGGCATGCAGGATCTTAGTTCCCTGACTATGGTCAAATTGGTGTCCCTGGCAGTGGAAGTGTGGAGGGGACTTCACCACTGACTGCCATGGAAGTCCCTCAGCCAGGATCTTGAAGAGATTTTAATGAAGAGATAGTTTAAGAAGATCTGAGTCAGGTTAAGGGAGCCACCAGTGGGTGGTGAGGTATTGTGGGGGCAACCACCATCACCCTCAGGTTAGACCTGAAAGACTAAAGTGTGGAAACTGTGTTACTTGAATGCAGAATGGAATCTGTTGAATCTGATGGAATCTGTTGATGCTAGAAAAATGCAGCTCTTTCTGGATGTCAAAGTAGGGAGGGAACATGAAGAATACATATGTTAATATCTCGCCGATTCCGCTTTGGGATCTGTTGCTGGAGCATTGTACTGAGCAAACACAAATGGAAGTCAGCTGGTAGGAGAGCTTGTGAGACACACTGTGGGGTCAGCCTCATAGAATGAGGGAAGGGTAGAGAAGAAGAGTGAACAGATGGGAGCTCAGGGGTGCCTAGGAAATAACCAGTGCAAGCAGTTATTTCTTTTTTAATAAGTTTAAAAACAATGAATTATCTTGAGATAAAATATGGAGACAGGAAAAGGAGATAAACTTTTCTAAGTATGTAAAGAGGAATAGCAAGGAATTTGGTCTGTTTGTAGGATGGGTAAAGGGAATTAATGATAATGTTGGAAAAGGTATTTTGAATCAGATAGATGATAAGTGGTTTTAATGACAGTTTCAGCATTATGGGCATTATTCTGTGGATTTTAAAATTAATTAGAAAAGGTGCATTCTTGATCATTTTAATTAAAAAGAAATCTGTAGACTATTATGGAAACCCAGATATTAGTAGGAAAAAGTAATGAAAACAGAAGATAGGACAGAGAGCATTGTCAGCGTAGAGAGAACACTGACTTAGGACCAATGTCAGTTGATTTATTCTAGGCATCAGTGTTAACTGTTACCATGAACTTGTTCAGTATAGACTCTAACCTCATTCCTCATGGAAAGAGGTATTTCACATGGCTATTGTGAATTTAAATAAGTAAAAATATATAAAATGCCTGGGATTAGGTCTAGATGCAGTCTTCTGTTATCGGATGATGATACCCACCAGTTTTTGAGTGTAAAATTTATGCCAGGTGCATACTATCTCCTGTGTCTAAGCCCCCAACTAACCTCATTTCAGGAGGAGAACTCAGGCTCAGAGTTACGCCATTTGCAAAGGGCCTATTGTCAGCAAGTGGCCAAGTCAGACCTTGAGACTGGACCAATAAGATCCCAAAGCCAGGCTCTTCCTATTAAATCACAGTTCCCGTGCGTTGGCCTTTTCTCCCATAAGGCACATATGCACTTAAAGTAGCTTTCTGAAAAAAGCCAAACCACATAATTGTATAGTTAAGTTTTATCTGAAAATCTGATCAGTTAAAACGATTTAGGTTGGTACTTATAGGCTCCTAATGAAAAGGTATAAAATGTTTGAATATTATGTGGGAGGCAGCATAGTTTATAAGGTATAAAATATTTGAATATTGTGTGGGAGGCAACGTAGTTTATAACTGGAAGGACCACTAAAATCAAAGGCTGCTTTGGAGATGCATCTCAGTAAGTCATGTTAATTGTCCTCATTGTCATGAACTCCAGATTGGTCTGAATACCTTTGTCTAATTATATTAACTTCTCTAATGGGAATACTCAGGAAGAACTTGTGAATTTTTCTTATGGTTTTAAAAGCTGTGATGTAATTAGAGAAATGTTAAAATTTTTGAGGAGCCAATAAACTTTCTAAAGAGAATAAACACAAAAGTATATGAGATAATAGTAGTAATGTATATCAAGGAGAAAATGTAATGAGAAAGTTCTTTTTGGAAATAGCAAGAAAAAGTATTAAGTAATTCAGAATGAGCTTAGCAAAGGGTGTGCCTGGACTATGCAAAGAATACTGAAACTCTTTTGGGAGATGAAAATAAGGGATGGATCACATGGCAAATAATTGTTAGGATGTCAGTTCTTATCAAGTCTGTTTATAGACTGAATGCAGTCCTAATAAGCCTAGTTGGAATTTTAGGACTTTAACTCTCAACAAATTGGCACTACACTTCAGTTGGAAAAGACACAGGCATGAATCAGTTCAGTTCAGTTCAGTCGCTCAGATGTGTCTGACTCTTTGCGACCCTATGAATCGCAGCACGCCCTATGAATCCTATGAATCCATCACCAGCTCCCGGAGTTCACTCAGACTCACGTCCATCGAGTCCGTGATGCCATCCAGCCATCTCATCCTCTGTCGTCCCCTTCTCCTCCTGCCCCCAACCCCTCCCAGCATAAGAGTCTTTTCCAATGAGTCAACTCTTCGCATGAGGTGGCCAAAGTACTGGAGTTTCAGCTTTAGCATCAGTCCTTCCAAAGAACACCCAGGGCTGATCTCCTTCAGAATGGACTGGTTGGATCTCCTTGCAGTCCAAGGGACTCTCAAGAGTCTTCTCCAACACCACAGTTCAAAAGCATCAATTCTTCGGCGCTCAGCCTTCTTCATAGTCCAACTCTCACATCCATACATGACCACAGGAAAAACCATAGCCTTGACTAGATGGACCTTTGTTGGGAAAGTAATGTCTCTGCTTTTCAATATGCTATCTTGAAACAATAATAGAGAAGGATGTATCGTACCTGATGTAGGGACACGTAAATCAGCAAAAGTTAGGACCAAAGTGAAAAGAGATTTAAAAATGTGTATACACACATACTGAAATGATAATTTATGGAAATTTGACAAAAATTTTTCATCAGGATAATGACTATTGAAACAGCACTGCAGTGCACACACTTGCAGATGTTAAAATGACGTGTATGAACAGTAGATACAAACATGGGGAATAGTTATAAGTGTAAATAACAGGTAAAAAACGAATACAATATTTTGTAATTGTGGTGTATTATATGTTCTCAATTTAAAGAAGAACATGTTCATGCCTGTTTAAATGAATACCTGTTTAAATGAGTACTTATTCACATTTGTAGGTTTAAAAGAGAAAGAACATGAATAAATAAACCTGTTGACTTTAGTAGTGGAATAAGAATGATTTTTGTTGTTACTAAAATTGTCCTATTGTTTTTATAATGTTTTAACAACTTACTTAGAAGTTTTAATATAGATTATGTCAACTTTCATATAGACTGTACCTAAAGCATCAGCGGAAGCATATTGGCTAAATAATGTTTGTCATACTAAATGTGAACCAATAAAAAACAACTTGGAAGTATGAACACAGAATTTAATTTTGCTCTCAATTATCTTGACCATCTCAAATCTACTAATGTCACTTAAAGTTCTTTATAATTAGATGAACATTTTCATAATTTTTAAAATTTGTTTTGCTTACTTTTCTGAGCTCTTGGAAGATTTACATATTTTTGGCTGCTCTTTCATATTTCTAATAGAGTGCGATTTTCTTAGTAACAGGTTTATCAATGTCTGCGACAAAACTTATTAGAAATGTGAAAGCTGTTCCTTAAGATAAATTGACATGATTTCAGACTGATGTTTTCTTTTTTGTTCTTTTAGGTAAGTAACTGAACAGGGACATGAAGATCTGACATTTCAAATGACAGCCATGTTGCAAAAGGTACTTTTGGTGTTTTTAATATTACTGTGGAAGGAATGCTATAAAAAGACACAGAGGTTGAAATGTATAAGTTCTATTTTGGTCAAGATTTGTGTGTGTGTGTGTGTGTGTGTGTGTGTAAATAGATTTAAAGGTCTTCCCAGGTGACACAGTGGTAAAGAATCCACCTGCCAATTCAGGAGACCCAGGTTTGATCCCTGAGTTAGGAAGATCCCTTGGAGTAGGAAATGCCAACCCACTCCACTATTCTTGCCTGGAAAATTCCATGGACAGAGGAAGCTAGCCATGGGGTTGCAAAGAGTAGGACACAACTGAGCATGCATCCCAATGCAAAACAGATTTAAAGATGTTATAGTTTTAATAATTTAAACATTTTAATTATGGGAAATGCAATATGATAGGGCTTTTCTTTCTGAGTCTGGGAAATTATTGTTAATATTATTTAGGATTGGAAAGATAAGTAAATTGATCACTTTATCTCATATTTATTGGTAGAATGAGGGAGATGGTGGAAAGAAATTAGATACAATGGACAAAGTGAATACATTGGGATTTGTGCATCAAAATTGTCTGTTTTTCTCCAAAGGGTTGTGGTTTGTTTTCTGTGATCAAAAAATTATCTTCAGAATTGCTCATAAAATTGATTGCTTTAAGTTTGTTAGTAAGGCAATTTGATTTTGGATAATTCAAATAGATTGCGTCAGTGTGGAGAATTTTCCAGATTCTGTTACATGAAAAAGATTTTTAATAGAGGAAGAAAGAAATAATGCACTTAAAGAAATAATAGACTATAAAACTTAAATATCTGTCACATTTGTGATTTGGGGAAATCCAATTCCTTTTTGAAGTTATGAACCTTGTTTAGAAGAATTTCTTTATTTTCAAGAAGGAATCTTTAAAATATTATAGAAACCATGATGTCTGGTTACAAGGGAAACAATTGCATTAGGAACTATTAGATGAGCTGTGTGACTCCATCAGTGTTGGCAATTATGCACAGATCTGTGACATTTAGATGCAATGAAGCATGTATTGTCCCTTTATACTAAATTAAAAATTCATTCCAGTGAATAGAAAATATATGAGAATACTAAAAGAGGAGAAATTAGCTTAATGTCTGTATAAAACCACAATTTATAAAACTTTTTAGTTTTGCTGAAGGACCTTACAAAACCCAGGGCAAGTGCTCTGAAGAGGCTTAATTTGAAGCAAAGTTTAAAAAAAGTTAGGGAAATAGCTTTACATCAAAAAGTTTATTCTTTTCCAATGATGATTGTTTAATTAGCAAGAATTTTCTCTACTTTGTGGCCATTTTTGAATGTCAAATGAGAACCAGGCAACTTTATTAATACTGATAATAAGAGAGCCCTAATTAGCTTGGGCTATTTTTAGACAAGGCAGCTATTACCCTGTCTTATTATATTAATATATTATGATACAATTTGCTTCACTCGAAATACCAGTGATATTTCCAAGCATAAATGCTAAGCTGGCAGTTGGATAGATAGATGAGTCTTAGAAACTCAGAGCAGAGATCTATGGTAGATTTTGGAAACCATTGTCTCACAGTTGGTAACTAAGACTGTGGGAATAAATGAGACCAATTTAGTAGAGATTATAGTGTGATGAAGAACAGAGGACCAGTTCCAATCCTTGAAGAAAAGGAGAGAATGATGAGACAGGTCAAGGAAGATGAAGACTTCAATAAACCCACTGGAATTTTCCACATAAATGTCCTTAGTGACTTTGGCAAAGGGGAATTTTGGGGGAATGGTGGGGGCATATGCCATACTGGAGTGGTTTCGAGAACAAATGTGAGGTAAGGAGATAAAGTTGGCAAGGAGATAGTTCTTATGAAAATTTTGTCTGTGAATAAAAGTAAAGAAAATCCAGTAGCTGGAATGGGATGGTGGGACGATAGAGTTTCAAACGTGTTTTAATGTTACTGGGACAGTGGAGAGAAGGGGATGGATTTAAGGGGTGGGAAGGAAGGGAGGGAGGGAGAGGCGGTGCAGGAAGGGGGACTCCCCGTATCTGATGGGAGGAGCCCCTCACGTACCTAGGGCAGTGGCAGCAGAATGTGAACAGACACAGACAGGCTGATAGGTTTGATAGAGGAAGTTTCGGGGAGTGTCAGCAAACATCTCTGTTTTCTCCATCATTAGGGTGTGGCCAGAGTAGTTAATAGTGATTTGAGGAAAGAAGAAAAGTTTGAAGTAGTGTTCGTGGAGAAAGGGAGAGGGAACATTGCATTGGGTTGGTATCAATGACTGAAATTTGTAGTATGGTCAAATTCCCTAAATTTTATCAGTGGACTAAAGCTTCCAATCTGTTTACAATTCTCAACTGACCACTGTAGATCATGACAAGCCTTAAGGTGGTGGTAGGAAGATTTATTTAAATCTAATATATAATGACCTCTTCCCAAAGAATTAAAATAGAGCCATATTTGAAGACATGGACCTAAGTGTGGTGTTTTCCCTTAACTTGCATGAACATATGTGTGTTTATAAGTGAGCTATATGTTGAGTATTTCTTCCTAAAAATCAGAAATCTAAGATATTCAGCTTGTAGGAAAGGGATAAAAGAAGTTGTTGAGTCTTTTCTCAGGTACTCATTTTTGGTGTGTGTCTCCTAAGGATGGTGTTTTTATGGCAAAATTTAAGAACACTGTTTGACCAGATGATTTTTTTTTTTTAATCCAAAACTTTTGTCTTGTGTGCCATGACTGGAGAGAGCCTGCTGTCTGAAGCTACTTAGGCACCGCTGTCTGAAGCCACTCAGGCGTGTTCTTCCTACTCTGGCCTGGGTCCTCTGCACGGTAGAGTTAGACTGTGAAAGTATTAAACAGGCCCAAAGATGAAAAACTTCAGTTTGTTGACTTTGAATTGGGAGTATGTTAATATATCCATTTAATGAGAAAACTCTAAACTTCTATTTCCCATTTTGGTTCTTTTGAGTGTTTACTTGAGAGTGTAGAGATTTTTATAAAACTCGAAAGAGCTCTAGTTGAGGGACTGTCAAATGTTGTTTTAGCTGCAAAACCACATTGAAAAATAAAATCTGTGTAAATAAAGATAAAAAGAGAAGTATTCTGGTTCCAGTAGGCATGGGGGACCTGAACCCAATTGCTCTGGTCACCTCTTTCCCTTCCTTCTTCATCCACTTTTGTGTAAATCCCCTGAGACATCACCATTGACCATTGTTTGAAAAATTGCACTTGTTTGAAGTGGAACATTGTTTGAAAGTTACAATTCTAGGTAGTCTCCACAACCATACTGAATTTCACTAAAATATAAAGTTCTTAAGATAAACTAACTGTGACTTTAATATAATTTTTCTCTCTCCAGCAGGCAGGTTAGTGTTTACTTGGACTTTTTTGCTTTGTTAGTGCATAATTATCTTATATTGGTAACTTTAGTGATAATAGATACTGATTTTGGCCAAGGAAACTCCATAAAAAACATTGCTATATATGTGCAAATCTGGAGTTTGAAAAGCCAGGCACTTAGTTTAAAAGTTTGTACATGGGGAGCCTTTTACTAAGTTCAGGAGTGGTCATCAAAAGATGGACATAGGACTATGGCAGGGAGGATTTAACTGCCTTGATCTTGAGCAGCCATGAAAGTATGTGATATAAGTTATAAAGATGTTGTTCTGTTAGGATGTGACTTTATCTAGGGCTGACAGTATTCATAGAAATAGAATGGGATGTTTTAAAGAAAACAATAATAACCTTTTGGGAACTAGAGCATGGATAAGGTAGATACAGGGAATGGTCAAAAGAAAGCTAAATTAGTATATGTAGAACTTGCTAATAGAGTCATAAAGTCAAACTAATATGCAACAGTGTTGAACATGTGAACAAACAGTATTTGTGCCACATGCTATTTCAAATTGTACACTTCAGTTAGTTTTGATAGTTATAGCACCTAAATGAGGTAAATATTATAACTTGATTTTGTATTTGATGAGTCTCCCAGAGGTTAAGCAGTTTGTCCAACTCACACAGTAAATGACCAGCAAGTGTAGTGGAGTCAAAATTGAGATCCAGATCATTCCACCACCACATGGCCTATTGAAGTCAGACTCAGCAGCCAGCTGGGATTAGAAGTAACTGAAGTGAAAACAATGTCCTCACTGTTGAGACACAGCAAGAAGACGGCTTGTCCTCCACACCGGAGTGCTTCTCAGGAAGTTAGGCATCTCCACTAGCTCACCAAGAAAGAAGTGACTCTAACAGTCCAATGAGGATTTTTGTCCTTGGAATCTACTGTCTTTCTTATTGCCTCCAGACAATCCTTCCTCTAAATACTGTGGTGATTAGAGGACTGTCTCTTCACGGCTCAGGTCACTTGGGGCTTTATGCCATCAGCAACTTTCAATAGTGAGTTCAGATGGGAAGAACTCTGAGTGGCGCAGGACTCCCCGTGGTGTCCCTGACTTGAGAGTCTGCCCATCGATGGTGAGAGCTTTGTCTTTTTATTCCAGAATTCATTTCCTGGGGAAGGAAAAACAGCTCAGCTCTGGGTTGTGCCCTGACATCTTTCATTCAGGTGTTGATCCTTGAATCACACACTGGGATCTGTATCTCCTAGTATGTGAAATCTTGTTCTGGCTATACAGAAGCAAGTAGCAAAAGGAAATAGCAATCGAAAAGTTAACTATGATATCATGTGAGCCAGAGATAAAATTTACAATCTTCAGTTTTCAAAAGGCTTTTCAAGACTTGTTTAAAATGTGTAGGGTTACTGGGAGAACGTAGCAAAGACTGATAAACTTCTGAGATGTTAGGGGATAGAATTCCCTGCATTGATACGATTATTGATGATGTGTGTTTTTGTTTGCCTGTGATACCAAATTTTTTATACTTAAGTGGTTCCAATTCCTTTTGTATAAATCAAATATAATATTTGAGACTTTGCTACAGTGCTGGAATATTGACCCTTTGTTCTGATCAGTAACTATGATATAATTTGCTTTAATTTAGAAAACTCAAACTCTTAAGTTCTGTATCTTCTGGAATACTTTTTTCTTGGAGAATGTATGTAATTAGGAGTAATGATAGAATTAGACTTGTTCATATTAATCCCCTAGAGTGTTACTAAGCATCAAATCAGTGTGGCAGCTTCCTAGATGCTCTCTCCCTCTCCCCACCCCCCAACCCCTCGCCGGCTAAATTTAATAGATATATAATCTTTGTATTACTGGAATTGTATTTTACATACATTCTTACAACTGAAGAATATCCTTTTGTTTTATACTATTTCCCATTTTATTTTGGTTTTGGTTAAATCTATTTACAGTTGGCAGAAAATCCCTTTTTCTGTCTTCACTGCGGAAGAAGGGGAATATGAAAATTCAGTAAACCAAAGTACTACTGATTTTTCTGAAAGAAAAGAAGAGACTTTGGTGGGGGCGAGAATGGGTTCACTCCATGACAAGGTTTCTGGGAACTAATCAGTCCCCACGTCTGTGGTTAGTTTATGTGCAACACAACCATGGAGAAAGGATTGATATCTGGTGTAATGAACAAAGCTCTCATGAGCTGATTGATTACTTTTTTCCAAGCAAAATTTGCCTCCCCTACCCCCACAGTTCCTTCATTTAATTTGTATAAATTATTCTAGCTGTGCTAATAATTCTTTATTACAGTTACTATATTGATCACGTAATCAGGGGCACAACAGTAAAATTTGTGTTATCCTTTTTATCAACCATATTCTCTAGTTTTTAAAATTTTGCAAACAAAGGAACAATAGAGTAAGCATGTTTGTCTTGGACAAGTTGGAGAACTTTTTTTTTAAATCACAAACTGATATGAATCACCGTGATCTACAGTGTCTGAATCCACATGCTTAAGGGCAAAGGATATGAGGAAAGCAGGATCTTCCCCTTCAGTGGACTAAAGCTGGAAATCCTGATCTCACAGCAAAGATCACGCCCTTCTCAGCATGCATCTGGCCCTTTTCGTTTTGCTTTCATCAGCTGGAGCTGTTCAGTGGTGCAAAGAAAACATTATAAAATGATTACAGCTTTTAGAAGTGCTTCTGAACTCTTCAAATAATGGTAAGAGTTGCAAATCTTATAGGAAGAGCCTATAAGGAAAAGCGTTATTCAACTCCACAGGGAATGGTGAATGCCAGATAGTGAGAGCTGCTCTAAAGTGAAATACTTACAAGAAGGGGATACTGAAGTGTGCTTTGTTGAAAAGCTTACAGGGAACAAATGTGTGTTTCATTGCACGTCTAAACCTAGTGTCTGTAAAGGGTGTCTGTGGCCGCCAGCAGAGGGAGAGTGAAATTTTGCAGATGGATAAAAGAACTTTCAGCAGCCTAGCTTAGTTCTTTGGCAAAAATCCAGTGCACTGGGAATTCTCCAGCAAAATGGGTTGAACTTGGCAGATCTGCAAATGTGCATTTTTCTACTCAGAATAATCAGGCAAACATAAACTTCCAGAGGAACTAATTATCTTTTGTCTCTTTTACCTTAGAAAGAGGGTAATATTTGGAAGACAATTAACTCCTAAGAGGTTTTAGAAGCAACATTTGCAAAATGTTGAAAGAAAAATCTATATTTAACCTTTATCAAAATATTTTTAATACCCATTTATGCTCTTTAAATAGTTTATCATAATTAACAGAAGCCCAAGTCATATGGTTTCTAATTTGAAGACATTTATTTGCTCTTTGCCGTTTTACCCCAAAATTCTATTTCATTATCATTTGTTTTCTTGCTGTTTATTGCTTTAGTTTCATTGTTATGAAACCAGTGCCATCATTTCTCTAAGTATGTATCTGTATGAAACAAATCCTGTTTACATGACAGAAAAACAAGTTATAAAAGAGTTGTTGTTCAGTCACTTAGTCATGTCCGACTCTTTGTGACCCTGAGGACTGCAGCTCACCAGGCCTCCCTGTCCATCACCAGCTCCCGGAGCTTGTTCAAACTCATGTCCATTGAATCGGTGATGGCCTCCAACCATCTCATCCTCTGTCATCCCCTTCTCCTCCTGCCTTCTATCTGTCCCAGTATCAGGGTCTTTTCCAGTGAGTCGGCTTTTCGCATCAGGTGGCCAAAGTATTGGAGCTTCAGCTTCAGCATCAGGCCTTCCAATGACTAATCTCATTATGAGAGAGTAGAATGAGTTTACTCCAAAGAATATTTTCTAGAAAATGTTGGCATGATGAAAATGTGTTACACACACACATATATATATATATATATAAATATTAACATACAGAATATACTTTATAGTATATGTGTTTGTGTGAAAATATATGAGATGGGTGATGACATGGTCTTTCAGAACAAATTATTATAGCAATTTAAAGTAATCTGATACAAGTGTTTTAAATTCAATATACATATTTTAAGTTTTTTTTAATCATACAGAATTAAATCATACAAAACAGTAGAAAGGACTGACTTATTTGAAATGTAAATCTTTGATTTTCACATTTCATAGAATTTTTAGTTACAGTTGGGATATTACAAAATATTTAATGTGGTTAAATTATAGGCATATTTAAAGAGAACATACATTTTTAAGAATGGATGGTGGATGAAAAGTTGTTAAAATAAAATGAATAAATTCATGTATTCTGAGGTGAAAAGATGGCCAAAGTAGAAAAAAAGAAAAATGAAAGAAAAGAAAGTTTTGTAATGCTATGCTTGAATCGATTGCTGTGCCTGGCCACAGTAAATATCTGAAGGACACCAAACTGTTAATGGTGGCTGCCTTTGGTAAATAAGACTCTGTCAGTGGACATGGAAATTTTAATAAATAGATTCTGTATTGTTTGGATCTTCTTTCAATGAGTGTTTATTAATACATATATATTCAAATATACGTACACACACCTATATATATATATTTAAGAAAATATGTATATATTTTAAGAGGAATAACGTAGTGGAAAGACTACTAGTCCTGACTTTGTAATTGAGTGTGTAACCATTAAAAAAAGTAAATAGATTTGCTTATTTTGATATTACAGTTATTATTTTCTCTTAATATTTTATGATTATTAAGAGAATCATGGATAAGGAAGAGAAGATTAACTATTTTATTGTTAAATAAGGTCACTGACAGGTAGAAAATATAGCAATTCTATTTAGATAATTAGTCTAAGAACTTTGCAATTAGTGTAGAGTTATGATGGTGTCAAGAGAGTAGCACTGAAATAAAATTGTTTCTATTTGTAAATGTTACTCTGAATGAAAGTAATGAAACTGGAGAGTTGCAAAAACGTCATGTGATAGAGAAGATTATCTGTGATAGAGTGACAAAATTCATCATTAGCCATTGCTAGTGAGTGGGAAAATAATTAGCATCTAGCTTTTTTCCCTCATAACATGTGTAGAGTTTTGGTTTGGGTCCATTAGTTTCACTTACTATAAATCTACATTAAAATTCCATATGGTCTGATAATGAATACATCTAGGAAAGCATATTAGGGAAAAAATGTACTAGACTGAATATTCATTAAAGTCTCAAAGGTTTCTTCCAGATCTATACTTTTCTGATATAATAAGTCAATAAAGGGTTGGAACAAGATGCACTACACAGGCCCAGGTTACCTATGTCACAGCGAAAGAACTAATATTAGCTTGTCGTCAGAACAACATAGTTGTTCCCATCTATTGTTGCTGGTTCATCCCACTGTAACTATCCATATTATCTGATACCACTCGAATAGTGCCATTTAAATATTGCCTGAATAACAAATATTTATATAATATAAAATATTTCGGTAAAATAATCAGTCATCAGCACTTCAGCATCTTTTTGCAGTACAATTTTTTGGCAAAATGAAGCTCATTGTAAAAATCTTTTGACCAGTATAATTCCTCTCCTTTTGAATCGGTAAAGTTATTATCATTCCTACTTTCTGAGCAAAGTAACTAAGATACTGAGAAAAAAGATTTGCTCAATATAATAATTCTTAATAAAAGGTTTTTAAAATGAATATGATCTCTGCCATTCTAAAAACAAACAAGGTGAAAAGGAGGGATAGGAGAAATGGAGGGAATGAGAGAGTGTATCATATGAGTACTTTGTCAAGTCCAGATCTACCCCTTTTAAATGGAATACTTTAATGCTGAAAATTGATTTTAGCTTGTACTTTTAAATTATTTTCCTAAAACATTGTTTTTGATCAGGGTTAATTTGAATAATACCTTTGGAAGAGTGCATATTCTTGAATTTTCCCAGTTAGACTTTCAAATTTGTAAGTAATTCCAATACCTTGAATTCTCTAAATGTTTCAAAACTCTCATATCCTTTATTCTCTTCATCTGTATTGTTCTTATCTGTAAACATGTCAGACTTGTACAGATGTAGGTGTTTTTATTTAGTAGCTTGAAAGCTCTGCTTGGAAACTAGAGAAGTTGTAGTGTAAGGCTTAATAAACATGGTGCAGTTTGCTATGAAATTTAGATGTAATAACATCTTCAAGATATGTTTTCTGTATTTATGTTTTCTTATATTAGGGAACTTTTCACAGATACTATTCTGTGTTCTTTTCAATGGAAATGTTTTATTGCAGTAATAGCTGACATCTTTAGTACTTACTCGCTGCTAAGGACCTCAGGCACATGTTACTTTGAGGTAGATTCTTATACTCATCTTGTAGAAGTGGAAACCAAGGCTTAGCCTGGCTGTATAGCTTGTTTGGATAACATCAGTTGTGGCATAGCTAGGCTTCAAATCCACATCTGTCTCGAACATAAATATAATAATGAAACATCCATTTGTGTAGCACTTACTAACCACATCCAGTCGATGATAGAATTAACGTAGTTATGTGATGGCATACGGTTTCTAACATGAACTACAATCTGATTCCACGCTTGCTTACTGTTGTTTCTGTAACCTGAGGGGGAAAACACCCCAGCTTATGCGTGTTCAGATTGACAGGCAGTGGCACCTGTTGTTTCCTGTAAGTTAGAGCTTATAAGGGTCTTACAGAGCAGTCCAACCCCTGTTATCTTTAACATTCAAATTCCTAACTCACGGTTGAAATGATAGTCTAGGAAGAACATAATAATGTTTCTTCTGTTGGAGGCAAGATCTGTTGAGGATACATGAAGGAACATGTAAATTTGAAGATGTGAATCCTATTTTTAGAAAGCTTAATGCAACACTGGATTAATGATAATGGTAATCACTGGGGCTTCTGAGGCTGAGTCTCAGTGACTGCTAGTTTCTTCTGAATAGTTAAAGAAATTACATCTAGACTAAAGGGTGTGACTAAATTTAGTGTCTTTTCCCAAGATAATAAGTCTATGACTTTTAGTGAATTGAATTGAGCTAAAAAATTAGATTTTGATTTCTTTTCTAGTTATTATTGCTCTTTCGATTTCCTGGTTTGTTTTCTAGAGAAAGCTGAAGAGCAGGAGTCTTGTCCATTTTCTTAACCTCAGGATTCTCAGTGCCTAGGAGCTCATGATGGAGCTTGGTAATCATATTGGGATAAACAAACGGCAAATGGCAAACTAGATTTAAATAAATCTTTGCCAAGAACAGATTTGACAGGAAAATTAGACTCCGAACAGATTTTTCTTAAAAGAATAAGTTAAAATTGTCAAGCATAATATAGGATGGAGTTTATCTTGAATAATAATTTTGAGTTTTAAAAACTGATAACAATATAGTATAGATTATTTTTCAGTTTGTGTTAGGTTTTGGTCTTGCATTTGCTTTCATGATGTAGGCTTTGCAGTTTTGCTTCTGGGCACATGACTTTGCTTAGTATAATTACTAAGTCTAAGTGTACTTAGTATAACTTAATGTAACATTTGGCTGTGTATATATCCTTAGCTGCTCATTCGCGTCTGACTCTTTGAGACCCCATGGAATGTAACCTGGAGAGGTTTCTCTGTCCATGTGGATTCTCCAGGCAAGAATACTGGGGTGGGTTGTCACTCCAGGGGATCTTCCCAATTGAGGGATTGCACCCAGGTCTCCTGCATTGCAGGTGGATTCTTTACTGTCTGAGCCACCAGGGAAGCCCAAACATTTGCCTATTAGCACAGAATTTTGTACCCAGGCCATCAAAATTAGCATATGGAAATTTTTTCCTTTCATGTATACTTTTTAGTGTTTTTAATTAATATTTAGCTTCTGCATTGAGAAAAACTGATGTATGACTTTCATTAAGATAAAAAAGTTGTTCAACTGTCCAATAAATATATTTGTTTTAGAGATCAAGCGATACTTTTGGTTGGTGGATTCTAAATGTTACAATTCCTGAATTAATAAAGCAAGCACATGAGTCTGTGGAATTTTTGTGTTCCAATGTGATTTGATGAGGAAATGGGCTAATATTAATATCTAATAGTTTATGGACATAGGTAATAAAAATCTGCCTTTGATTTTATTATTGAAAGTTAATGCACTAAATGTAATATTGCATATTTACCACTGAGCAGGACTCTGAACCTCAGTAATGGAAACTTTGAAAAGTGGGGTCATTTATTGAAAACTATAGTTATGAAAGCAGAGGAAATTGATATATAAAAACTTGATGAATAGCCAGTGCATAAATTAAAATTTCTACCTTCAATCTATTAAGTATACAAGTATTTCAATGAAATATATGTAGTTTATGTATATTTTATAGGAATTTGGTGATGAGAGTAAAAGTATCAGCTTTCTGCTAAGACTGTACTCTCTGTATAGTCTTATGGGACAGAGAGTACTGTAATGGTCAAGGCCGTGTCACTTTCAGATCTCCCATTCCCAGCACCGGGTCTGACACATTAAAAAGGTAAAAAACTAAAATCTCAATACGCATTTGTCAGATAAGTGAGTAAATGAACATATGTGAGAATATCTTCAGCCATCATAATAGCATCAGGATTTCCATTCAGTGTATTTGAATGAATAATTCAATGATCAAATTACATATTTCCTTACTATATATTAATACAAAGTAATGTTATAGCACTTTAGTGGAATTAAGATGACTTAAACAGGGCTCTGCTTTTAAGGAACTTATAATCATAAAGGAGATATACAGGAACAACTTAAATTCCAATTCCATAAATGCTGTGGGAGCAGAGAAGAGGGAAGCCTTAAGTGAAGGACAGTGGATATTTCAGAGGAAAGGAAAAGCATTTGCAAAGGCACAGGAATATGAAGAAAATGCCAGTTCCAGAATAGCAAGTGATTCAGAACAGTGAGTCCTCGGGGCCTATGGACAGGGTAAGTTTGAATAGAGGGCCCAAGAGTCACACAGCTGCTTTCAGCTACCATCTTTCTGCACAGCACCAAACACCACGTAAAAAAGAACTAAAAATCTCTTTACTGATAGCTCTCTTGGATATAAGCTACATTTAACATCCAGTTCTGTAAGCTTCTGATGCTCCTGCTTCTAATGTTATTTCTCATTCTCCTATTTGAGATGTTGCTTCATGACGTTCGATATAATGCATCCTGTGCCCCACCACCAACGCTGCCATGAGTGGCATCCCTGCTGTTGGTACTAACTGTAGGAGGTAAAATTATAAAAAAGATGGGCTTAGATCACAGGGGACCTGTTTTCCATGTTGAGGGTCTGGTGAGAAAGAGGTAGCATTAGTAATAACCTTCAGCTGTTTGGTTGTTATGATGCATTATAAGATGGCATAGGTCTCAGTGAATCCATCATGGTTTTGTATTGAATCCTTACTTTGTAGGATCAGGAACTAAGTTTGTTAGGACATCAAGAGTAAATCTCTTAGGGGTGAATTTCATGTTAACTGAACTCACAGAATGTGATATCTAAAACAGGATTCCACTATATTTTTACAGCTTTGGAATAGTGCTAACATGAGTTTGATATTCTGACTACAAGCAAATGAAATTATATGGGTGTCAAATATTTACAGAAGATTTTTCCATAAGCATGAGACTAGAGGAAGAGGAAGATACTTATATAATTTAATTGTCAGGGGCATTAGCCTAGTATCCCAAGACACCATCTGCATAAAAGCGTTATCTGGCTAGTAGGGTAGGCGTGCAGGTGACCTGGGGTCCATGCATCACTTTCCTTGCTTGGACTGGCACTGTCCACGTGTTTCTTCTTTGACTCTGCTTTACCTGTGAGGCCACCGTTGCCCAGACCCTCCTCTGGTCAGAGCATTCTCCTGATTAGCAGTGTATTCAGGAGATAAATGGGTTTTATTTCATGGGCCATCTCCAGCTGATTGGAAGTTGCTATCTGGAGCTGTCTTGAGAAGGACTTGGAGACTCAGACAAGCTTAGAAGACTAGAGTGCCTGGAAGATTGTGATTGAAGAATGTTCTGGGCTCCAGGAGGGGAGGGTAGAGATAATTCACTATATTTTCTTTCTCTGCATGAATAATTCATATTATGTACTGGTACCTGAAAGAGCATAAGCAGAAAAGTGACCTCATCACATTTTCCTTTAAGGAGGAACCAAGATAATGCAGTTGCCTCCCCAGTTTTGATGTGCCCAGTATCACTGAGAGTAAGCTACTTGGGAATGGGTAAGCTACTTGGGAATAGCCAAGGGAAATCGCAGAAATATCTAACCTTGGAGACTAGTTTTCTATAGTTGCCTTCATCATGATGGCATTTGTTGTCCAAGTGAATACTGTTTTTCCTATATGAAGAATAAGGAAAAACATATTAAAAAATATTGGCTTTGTTGAGCAAAGCTGAGGGCCTTTTCATAGAGGCAGCACTCCTCAGTTTAGTGGGAAATTCTTGCTTAATTCTGAGTAATGGTTAACTGAAAGGCAAGCCCATCATACTTCATGGCCTAAATCTACTGGTGCCTTTTAATTTGAACACTGCTAGGTATTATTCATGCCGTTCCGCTAAGTGCTTTTAATGCTCTCTCCCTCACTCCCATGTCCACATCTGAGGATTTATAGTTTTGTTTGTTGCTTTATTTTATTAGTAAGTGGACTCAGTTTGATAAAGCACTACCTAATTGATAAAGAGGGTCGTTTTCATCTGTTTTGCCGTAGGCAGAATTAGGCAGTCCCTGACTGTAGCATGAGTTGAGGGCACATCTCACTAACTATGTTGAGACTTTCATGAGCAGCTTTTTTTTTTTTTTCCAGACATAGACTTTTTAATGACTTGAGTCTCATTTGTCTGTTAAAGAGTATTTTTGTATATGAGGCACCTGGCTTAGGGATATAATTTATTGTAAGACATGGTGTTTTTGCAAGTAACTACCAACTAGTAGACTTGGGCCTTTTATGATCCAGAACTCTTTTTGTTTTTTGTTGTTTTTAGTTGATGAGCCAGACATCATAATTGATGCCCTTTTTTTTTTTTTCCCCCAAAATATTTGTATGTAGTTTTGGCTGCACTGGGTCTTGGTTGCTGCGTGGGCTTTCTCTAGTCGCAGTGAGCAGGGGCTCCTCTTCACTGTGGCACACAGGCTTTCCGTTGCTGTGGCTTTTGTTGCATAGCAGGGGTTGTAGGACACAGACTTCACAGGCTCAATAGTTGGGGTACACAGGCCTCGTCGCTTTGCAGCATGTGGGATCTTCCTGGTTCAGGGATCAAGCCCATGCCTCCTGCTTTGGCAAGCAAGTTCTTTACCACTGAGCCACTGGGAAGCCCTAATTGATGCTTTTTATGTGCTAGACACATAGAAGATACCAGAAAGTATACTAGCATCTTCCATTCATCTGCTGATGGGCTAGGTTGTTCCCAAGTCTTGGCTATTGTGAATAGTGCAGCTAGGACAGTAGGGGTACATGGATCTTTTCAAATTACAGTTTTGTTTGGTATATGCATGGAAGTGGGATTGCTGGGTCATATGGCAACTCTATTTTTCGTTTTTTTGGGAACCTCCATACTGTTTTCCATAGTTGCGGCACCAACTTATATTCCTACCCATAGTGTAGGAGGGATCCCTTTTCTTCTCACTCTTCATCATTTGTTATTTGTAGACTTTGTAACAATGGCCATTCTCATTAGTGTGAGGTGATTCCTCGTTGCAGTTTTTTTTAAAATTAAATTAATTTTTAAAAATAGTTAATTTTAAAATTCTTATTTTGTAACAGCCGATTAAGTGTTGTGGTAGTTCCAGGTGAACAGTAAAGGGACTCAGACAGATATATACATGTATGCATTCTCCCCCAAACCCTGCTTCTATCCAGGCTGGCATGTAACATTGAGCAGAATTCCATCTGCTATACAATCGGTATTTGTTGTTTATTCATTTTTAGTATAGCAGTATGTACATGATCTGATTTGCGTTTCTCTAATAATTATTGATATTGAGCATTTTTTCATGTGAGAAGCATCTTTTGTATTAAATGATAGCAGCTATATGGAAGTGTAGTTTATACTTCCATTAACTTTAGTCAGAGTTCATTTATCACAGATCTTTTTCTTTATAGGTATTAACTATACTTTTAGAAAAACATGATATTTAAAAAAAAACATGATATTTTAAATAGAAACTTCACATGAGAACATTAATTGTCGTTATGTTGATTGAAATCCAACCTTTCAAGTGAGGAAATAATTAGTTTATTTCATGAAAGCCAATAGAAGATAATTGATGTAACTAATTTGGATATATATTATATTATTTTTAATTTTCCTAAATCCTAAGAATTTGAGTTGCATAGAGTTTTTAATAGTCTCTTTATTTTTCCTAAGACAAATGGAATAAGTGCATTATTTTGCTAAATAGCAAGCAGAAAACACATAAGCCAGCATTTTGCTCATACTTCTGTAATGGGAAAGAACCTTTTATTTGCTTTAGTCATATTAAGTGTCTTGCTAATGCTTGAAAATGTAAGTGGAGCCAAAGTAAAGTTCTAGTTGGGAAATGAGAAAAGTGAATTTTAATTGGATGAAAATGTTTGCCATCAATGAAAATGGAATGTCTTAATGAAAAAGTTATTTTGTCTAGAAAACAATAAATATAGTTTTAATTAATGAATATATCAATCTGCTTATAGTATTTTCTCATGCAGATATTAATAAAATTTATTATATTTTAGAGTAGATAATAATAATATTATAGGATTTTAGTTCTCCTAGAAAAGACCCTTATAGATCATTCAGTCCAGTCATCTTATTTTAAGTGCATTAGAAGTGGAGGTTCTCCACTGGGCTAGCTAGTGGCAATGCTAGGTTTAGAGCTCACATCTCCCGTCTCTAACCTCAGAATGTTGTTCCTCACTCAGTGCTGCCTCTGATTATGGTATATAATATCGATTAAACCTTTTATATGACACAAAATCAGTCTGCATTTCTAATGTTGAGGAGACTCAACTCACTTTTCTTTCCTCGAATATTTGTAAAATACATTATGTGTTGGCAACAACTCCTGAAATGGTGTCAGGTGAGAGACATGATCTCATGACATTTGAGTCAGAAATGTCAATGTATACATACACCTTCCCACACTCAAACAAAATGTGTTCCCTATGGAAAAGCAATTAGCTAAGAAATGGTAAATGTTTCAAAGATATTACACACATATCAGAGGATATAGAATGTAGCACTAAAGATTTGTTTTTTTATTAAGAGCTATGCTTTTAAAATCTGAACAAAATAAAGCAATCTCAATGAGTTCTGATTACAGATATACATTATTTTCAGTTATGAATAGTAATTTCAGCTTGAATATTTTATATTCTCTTGGAATTTTGAAAGACTGACCACAATGGTTGTAAATAATGTGCAGACTGGCACAGAGAAGCCAGTTATTGCTTACCTTCTTCATAGATACAATGTGTATAGACTTTGATAATACAAAGATGGTCTTTGATAATCAAAGATGGTCTGTTCTTTTTTATTTAATTGAATCGTCATGTTTACTCCGTAGACTTGCTTTAATTCTGACTATGCCTTATTGCACACATACATACTTAAGGTTAAAGAATTTTCCTTCTACCTTCTCTCGCTTTCTGTTCAGGGTTGCTTTAAATGCCAAATATAAAATTGTTAAATTTTACATTTAACATGCAACCTTTAATCAAAACTTTGGCTTGAATAGCTTAGGGATGTCTGGTTAAGAAATATTCAGACAGTCTTCTTTATTTAAATACATCATGTTATCAGAGTGTTTTTAATGGTGATTAGCCCAAATGAATAATTCTAAGTATTGCCTTCTTATGAGAAAATTTTCTGCTTTAGGTTTCTTTTTTTTTTATAGTCACTATTATATGCTCTGATTCAGAGTTAAGTAAGGTGCCTTGAGAAATATGAGATACCATTTCTCTAATTTTTATTAGGTTTTTTAAGAGCGACTTTAAATACAATTCCACATTTTTACATTTCTATTTGTTCCTGTGTTTAAATGTTTGTGGCCATGGCAACTAACAAGAATTTATTACTTGTTTCTTGTAAAATGTCCAACAGCATGATGTCCTATGTATAGTGCTTAGAATGCACAGCAATTCAGCTCTGGGTCTCTTGTCCTTGTGTACATCTGCCTGGGGACTATTATCTGACACACAGCGGAGGGAATAGAAGTCTGGTCTGGAAGCTGGAAGACTAGTTCCAGCTGCAGTGCTGTTTAATATTATGGCCTTGAACACCTGACCCACATGTTTAGGCCTCAGTTTCCTAAATTGTTAAATAAAGGTGTAGGACTGGATGATGGAAGAAATGCGAAGGGCAATCCCTGTGGGAAGGGGAGACATCTCACTGTTCACCAACCCAGAGGAAGCTCTCCGAACCCCCTATTTTGGGGATGTTTTTGGAACTTCATCATGTCGTATGATTCTTCATGAACTCCATTTTCAGCCCCTCTCCCTTCTCTGGAGAATGGGGGATGGTGGAGCTGAAAATAACAAGCTTCTAAACAAGGCTTGGTGTTTCTTCGGATCTGCCCCCATCCGGGATCTCACTAAGACTCACCTTTTTAGAACAAAAGGCACTCCTTTCTCACAGGGAAATTCCAACTAGTGTCAGAAACTGGGGCCAAAGATCAACTATTAGAACAGAAAGATTATCTTTTTCAGTCCTTGTTATTTACATGGATTTTAGGCTCTCTGTGCAGGAACCAGTGAGAGACCAATATATATATTTTTTCTATTATCTTACAACACCAAAGTGCCTATTGATTAAAGTGTGTTTGACTTGGAAATACTTGAGATCGTAGCAAAAACTGCTCAGTCTGGTATGATAGATTCAGAGGTGGGGTGAATCACTTATTTTAAGCAAAGATTTTGTAAAGAGATTACTTAAAGTTTCAAAAATGTCTTGAAGTTTAATGCTGACTTAATACATTAACCGGTTCAGACAGCTCAATATCAATGTCGCATTTTAGTTAAGTATGGTCAAACTCTGAAAAAACAGCTGTAATTAAAAATTACTGTCTAATACTTATTGTCACTGACATCAGTCTAGCAAAACTCAAGATACAGAAGCGGAGGGAACAGAGTTATTTTGGTTGTTTCTCTTTTTTCTAGTATTATAAAAGATAACTTGTTTTTTAACATTCCTTTTAAAAAAGAAAACTTACATAATGCTAGGATTATTTTTCTAACTTCAAAGAAAATAATACTTTGAATTTGTTGTTAGAAAAGCATAGATTTAAATGTCATCGCCAGATAAGTATTAATAGTTTCAACATGGAGGTCTGGTTTTTCATTAACCAATATATTCTATTGGACTTATTCTATTTTTGGCATTTTTGTATTTTGACATGTAATAGTGCTAGAGTCAAAGCCAATCCCACTTAACACATTAATACTAAACTAGAGATTAGAGAAATGAAATTCATTTCTATTCCAATACTTTAAATAATTCCTATAGAAGATAATAATGAAGACTTTTTAAGAATGTCTTTAATGTTGTTGCTTCTTTGCCTTTCCAAATAAAATGCTAAAGCGATCACTTTGGTAGAGAGTGTTGTATGTTGTAGGTACTTAAACTGCTAACTGAAATATTAAACTCTGTAGTATGGAACTCTATAGTATAGTTTTGGAAGCTGATTATTAGGCTAATTGTTGCCATTTTGTTTTAAATGAGTGTTGGGCCAATAAAGTGCTAACAAATAGCAAGCTCAAGTTGTAGATGAAGTTGGGGGAAAATAACATGAACTAGATATTTTTTTAAATAAAAAGATTGTGTTTTGCAAATATGAATTAACTATTAAGTAAAAAAAGTGCATGACTGCTCTAAAATTAGAATGTTTATTTTAAATACTCCTAAGGGCCAAGTGCTGAGATTGGAACAAAATGGGAACCAAAGTATTAATATTAAGTCATCTCTTGAGTAAAGTTGTAAAAAAAAAAAAAGAATTGGTCACTTTTTCTGTGTTGTTGAGGCATTTTAGATATTGAAATAGAGAGGAATGAGGATTTGGAAAGAAATACAATGCAACGCCCAAATTCTTGGAATTTGACTCAAACCAAAAGGAAATCATCTCTGAAATTTAGCACAAATTTAAAAATAATGGTTCTTCCAGTTGTGATGCACTGTCACACCTCTGTTTTAATGACCTCAAAGATACTTCTATAAGTCTTGGTGTGAAAAACTAAGCGATGATATGTAAAAATGTTTTTTCCTATATAGTTAATTTATTTTTTAAAGAATCTTTTTCCCAATTTATTAAGAAATATTTGACATACGTCACTGTGTAAATTTAAGGCATCCAGCATGATGGTTTGATTTACGTACAATGCAAAATGATTACCGCAATAGATTCAGTTAACCTCTATCTGATATAGATACAATAAAAAGAGAATAAAGAAAAAAGGGAAAAATTCTTCCTATGATAAGATCTCTTATAATTTGCTTTCTTAACAATTTTCCTATGTCTAGAAGGCAGTGGCACCCCACTCCAGTACTCTTGCCTGGAATATCCCATGGACGGAGGAGCCTGGTAGGCTGCAGTCCATGGGGTCGCTAACAGTCAGACATGACTGAGCGACTTCACTTTCACTCTTGCACTTTCATGCATTGGAGAGGGAAATGGCAACCCACTCCAGTGTTCTTGCCTGGAGAATCCCATGGACGGGGGAGCCTGGTGGGCTGCTGTCAGTGGGGTCACACAGAGTCGGACATGACTGAAGAGACTTAGCAGCAGCAGCAGCAGCTTATAGCAGTGTTAGCTCTAATCATCATTGTACATTATATCCTTGTGCTTATTTATCTTCTAACTGGAAGTTTGTAACTTTGACCAACTTCCTCTAATTTTCCCTCACTACATCCTACATGTCTGGTATCCAGAAGTCGGATCTCTTTTTCTATGAGGTTATTATTATTTTTTAAATTCCACATGTTAGTCAGATCATACAGTGTTATCTTTCTCTGTCTGATTTATTTCACTTATCGTAATGCCTTCAAGGTCCATGTGGTAGCAAATTCTTATTTTCTTTACGGTCGAATGAGATTCCGTTGTATTTATTTGTGCTGCAGTTTCTTTATTCATTCGCACTGATGGATGCTTAGGATGTTTCCGTAGCTTGGCTGTTGAAAATAATGCTGCAGTAAACCGAGGGGTGCAGGTATCTTTTAGACTTAGTGTTGGTGTTTCTTTTGAACATATTCTCAGAAGTGGACTTGCTGAATCATATGGAAGTTATGTTTATAATTTCTGAGGATCCTTCATACTGTTCTCCACAATGGCTGCACCAGTTTTCAACAACAGTGTGCAGTGGTTTCCCTTTTCTCTGCATCCCTGCCAGCAATTGTTATCTTTTGTTTTTCTGATGATGTCCAGTCGAACAGGTATGAGATGGTGTCTCATAATGGTTTCTGTTTTTATAAAAATGATTTTTAAATTAATTAAAAACTATATACTGATATTTTAAAGCGATGAGCTCCTTAGATTTCTTGAAACATCTCCAGAAAATTCAAGTAGTTTATCCATGGATGACACTTAGTTTTAGATGACTAGTGTGTAATATGGATAATGCTTGTTGAGAAAAGAGCTTTTTAAAAGCTGATTTACTATTTTATTATGACTCCAAATTAAAAATGATCATATATTTAATAATAAAGTGAAGTCGCTCACTCGTGTCCGACTCTTTGCGACCCCATGGACTGTAGCCTACCAGGCTCCTCCGTCCATGGGATTTTGCAGTCAAGAGTACTGGAGTCGGGTGCCATTTCTTTCTCCAGGGGATCTTCCCAAGGAAATTGTTAAATAAATTATGGTTTATCTTTATCCATGAAATGGAGTATTATGCATCCATTCTTAAAGTATCTTTTAAAAGAAAAGTTAATGACATAAAAATGCTCATTATTTATTACTTTTAAAATTCAGGATGAAAAAAATGCATCCAATATGCCCTCAACTATATTTTTCATATGCATGAAAACATACAAAAGAAATATGTATGTAAATAGTGGTTTTATTGGATACTTATCATTTTTCTTCAACTTTTTAATTTCAAATTTTCTTAGGATGAACACATTATTTTTTAAATTGCAAACTGCATTTTTTAAAGCTCTTTTATTCCAAATCTTATTTTAAGCCACAGTGGTGAAATAATCATTATCAATAGTATATGTTAAAAGCTAGGTATTTTTCTGAAATGTGTGGGGGAAAAGCAACAGTGAATGCAAAAATACCTTTGTGAGCCTGAAACTGGGATCAGTTGCTTCAGCTCACCTCTCAGATTAGCAGTCATGATCTTAGAAGAATAACATTCATATGTTTCTATCTGCCATGGGAAATTATATGACATTTTTCCATTAATACAGAAAATATATCTGCCTAATGTAGGTTCCATTGCTTATATGAATTATGTTCTGAAAGAAAAATTGCACATGGTTGGAAGAAAATAATAGCTTAATTCTGGCAAATCCCCACCAAGATGAACCTGGCATAGTCCTCCTAATACATAATGATAGTGATAGTAAGTAACTCAAAGAAATTCTTAATAAAATCTGATGGTGCAAATATCCTGTAAACATTTTAGGGTTTTATTACCTGAGTGTAATAAACTTGGAAGAACTTTGAGAGGTTATTCAGAAGAGTTAGCTGGTACAGAATATAAAATTAATTAAAGTTGTGGAGCATGGAATAAGTTTCTTTCCTGGGCTTCTCTGGTAAGCAACACATTTATCTACTGTTGACTATAATTACGGTAGTTACAGGAGAAAATTTGTAGTGATCATGAAAAGAAAATACAGTGATACTTTGCTTTTAATAGGATAGTTGCAACTGAAGTCAGCCATTAGTTTGTGTTCTGGACTCCCGCACAACAAGTTCAGAACTAACTTCTTTGAACTTTTTCTTTTCCGTCGATTAACAGTGTGTCTTTCCTGTGGTCACACATCAGGATCATTAAAAAAGTCCAGAGACTTGGATCCTATGCCTGGAGAACCGGCTCCAGTAGATTTCAGTAGGATCAGAGTGACTATATTTAAACAAAACGAAACAGAAAATCTCCTCTAGTCATTTTGAAGTGTAGCCTAGATCAGGAATGACTGGGCTGTATGTGCAGATCATTGAGAATATGAAGAAGTAAGACGTCCACGCGTCCTCAAAATTGTTTACTCTCTGAAAGAGTTCAGAGTCTACTCTTTAAAATAGGTAAATACTTATTTTTTCTAATAGAAACTATTATCTTTCTTTCATGAGCGCTCATCCCGCATATTGATAGTTTTTATGTCTATTGTCTGAGGTTCTACCGTGCCAGGAATACAGTGACAGAGAACAGGCTGATTGATTCAACTATGTCAGAATAAATTGTCAAAGATCTGAAATGGGCAGGAGAGATTTCTGGGTGTCTGTTCAGTGAAGTGGTAGGTGTTATCAAGGAGACCTTCCTAGAATTATCTGATGTTGTAAGGCTTTGCGTATTTAATTCTCTTTCCAGGCCATTTTATAACTTTGTAGAGGTAGAAGTTAATTTGTAGAAAGCTGATAGGAATGCAAATGATTCTTTTCCTTAAAAATGCTGAAAGACTTTGTCCAGTTTGAATATGATTAATTTCTGTTTTATATAAAAGATAATCCAAAACAATGTTTTTGTGTCAATAAGGATAGCAACCAGTTTTGTATATGCCAGCCAATTATCTCAGCACTTAATGTACATAGCGACCCATGTGTAAGTCTGTTCTTCATATTCTCCTCTGAACCAGTTTTACTGATCTTGTCATTAATTAGATACATAAAATCTGACATGTATCATCAAATATTTGAATGATAGTTATGATTTTACCTTTTCCAAAATGATGCTTTCTCAACTGTAAATCCTCGCATGACTTAGATTTGCCTTTGGAAAGGATTTCCTATCAGAAATATTTCTATACCTGCTGCTCTTCCAAGTGGTGGCTGTTTTCTCACTTAATCACTACTTGGGACTGGCGTTGGAGATAGAATATATATCTTTCTTGCCTATCACTGCTTCTTTCATAAGCTGAGATGAGTCTGTCTCTGATATCACACAGAAAAAATTCTCAAAATCATCTACCTTGTCATTTTCTAAAAATCTATTCTGGCAGATTTATTGACAAAAAATTCAACCATCCTGCAGCTTTTAATTACATCATAATCATTCTTACATCTTTTGCTAAGCTATAGTCATAAACCCCATTGTATTCACTAGAGAAACTTTCCATGCTCCCATGGCAATAAGCAAAATATGTCAAAGCTATATGTAAGTTGTAATTATTTCTTTGACCTGTTGTGTGGAGATGTGACTTTGCTTTTGAAACAATTCAAAGATCCTCTCTTGCTTTCCAGACCAGTAAACTTTCTCATACCAAGTGATCAGAGCCATTATAAGGCTATCTCTAGATATTTTTCATGTTTAATTAAGAAAGTCTCTGCTGTGCTATTAGCCTATAAAATGTATAAGCATTTTCTGATTTTCTACTTGTCTTATTGGTTCATTTTATCTTAAAAAATAAAATAAATTAATATGTACACTTTGGGAAATATCAGGAAAAATTTTGCTGAAGAATAGAATCACCTGTGACAACATGTTTAAGTTTTGAAATAATAAGTATAGCTGCATTTTTAACTAGTGCAAATATAGAGAAAATAATAATACATTGGAATTCACAATAAAACAGTTGCTGTGGGGTGTTTTTTTGAATTAGCTTTTGCAATAATTATAATTGATAGGAGGAAGTGTCTTATTTTCCTAAGCTGATGCAGTTAGGAAGTGTTTTAAATAGAAAAAGAATATATTCTGAAGTCATTAGCACTTACAATAGAAAACACAAATGACACTGAAAACACAAATGACACTATGAGATATTTCCATTATCAATCATAAAAATGTACATTTTTCTTAAAACATCTAAGGTAGAATATTTTGGAATAATAACTGTTAAGGACTGAATTGTGCCCTCTCAAAATTCATATGTTGAAGTTCTAAGCTCCAGTACTCCAGACTATATTTAGCGATAGATCTTTAAAGAGATAACTAAAATGAGATCATTAGAGTGGTCCTAGTCCAATAGGACTTTTGTCTTTGTAAGAAGAGATTAGGACACAGACTCATCCAGAGTGAAAACCATTTGAAAATCCAGGGAGAAGACAGCCATCTATAAACCCAGGAGAGAGGCTTCAGAAAAAACCAATCTTGACTACACTAGACTTTGGACTTCCGACCTCCAGAATTGTCAGGAAATATTTTTTCTTGTCTAAGCCACCCAGTCTTAAGTTTTGTTTTGTTTTGTTTTGTTTTGTTTTTCATTGAGTTCAAGATAGTATGAGGAACCATGTGTTTTTAAGTTTATAAGTCGGTCGATTTGCTCTTACCAGTCAATGTTTATTTGGCTCATCCTTTGGTCCAAGTTAACTTCTGTATTTAGTAAGTCTCTGATTTATACTGCTATATACCTCTTCATTTAAAGATGATCATACTATTCTGTAGGCAGATATCTATTCTAAACAGTTTGCTATGATGAAAGCAAATTGCTTTTAGGATTAGGGGAAAAATGAAGAAGTGAGGAGAGCTTTGTGGAAGGGGCATTCCTGACCTAGTAGCCTTGCTGTGACGAATACATATCCTGTCCTTTGGACTCAGCTTGGAACTGTGTTCACGTGCAGCCAGTACATTCGTCTTTCTTTTTCTGTTTCTGTCGTGATCAACCTAGGCACTAGCCAGCTGGCCAGGCTGATTTTCCCCTTACCAATCTGTTTCTTTACCTCAGTGACTCTCTCTAGGGGAATGCAGAGATAAATGAGTTTGGATTGCAATGAGCCATTGTTCTTACATCCCGATGCAGGCTCTCACCACAACCATCTGATCCACAGATTAAACCTGGATTCTCTGATGACCACAGGTCTCGTGATATCCTTCCATAGGATGAGGACTGGCATAGAGGCCTGTTCTCTCTTGTTACCAGAAAGTAGAGGCTTATATAGGTGTTGGAAGAACTCTCCTATACCCATTTACGATGAGTTGTTACCCAGTGAGGAGACTGTGATGGAGTTTCTGACTCATGAAGTGCAATCTCTAAGTGACTCTCTTGCCACTAGCAGAATAATGCATTTTTTTGCTTCCAGACCTATAAAATGGAGCTGGTGAATAGGATGGCACTGAGAGGGTAGAGGAATAGAATATTTGGTGGTGGAAGTTCTTATCAGGATGGGAGCCCACCTTGTACAGTCATTTTCCTGATTATTGACAATACTCAGGTGTTGTTTAGGGTGCCACCTATGAATACCAACCAGGGTATGAGGGGCAGAGAGAGAAGGTGAGATTGGACTGTATATGGGGGAAAATAGTGAGATGTAAGACTGAGGCTCAAATTGATAAAGGACAGCAGGTAGGAATAGCAGGTGGGGTTGCCTTTGACAAGTGTAAAATGTCTTAGTGGGGAAACTATATTAAGCAAGGATTGAAAATAACTGCTAGATTTGGTCAGAAGAACACATGTGGAATAGGACTCTGAGGTTTCAAGGTGTCAGGTGGAGATGAACAGAAAGTTTGATGTTTTGTAACAGTACTGTAATCTTTTCCTCTTGGTGATGGTAAGAACTTTTAAGCCCTTTATGGACTCTGCATGTGACTAGGGAGAAAGCCTGGGGTCATTTCTGGGAAAGTGGTTGAGCAGAACCAAGCCATGGAGACCAGAGTCTTAATGGTTGGAAATAGAGAGGCCGGAACCTGCAAAGTTGGTCTTCTCCTCAATCCCATGTTATCATTGGCTCACAGCATAAATGAATGGGGATGCAAGAAGCCCTGCGTATTTTGTTGGTTAATGATAACCTTGGTTGCATACTACTAATATTATGTGCTATTCCAGGACTTCTACTTTAACCAGTTCCATAAAGGCTCCTCTCCCACTTGAAGTTACTGCAGGTTGGTCTTGATACCTTGATTAGAGAGTCAAATGATGATTCCATCAGACAGCATCCCATACTGATTTATATCCCCAATCCTGCTATCTCTAGTTATCTTAATAGGAATTGCATATTTTTTCTTATAGACAAAATTATTTTTCACTCATATTTTGGAGTTGTGATGAAATCAAACACTCAGGCTTATAGGGACTCAAAAATTGGAAACTGCTGCTTAATATAGGTGCTGAAGATTTGGTGTAATTCATATTTTAAAAGACCACAGAATATCATAGTGTTCCTACTGCCATTAACTAGCTGTCTATCAACAAGTGTTAATATGTTGTTTAATAAGTGCAAGGTTTAGCCTCTAGCCTGATGAGAGTGATAAAGGTAAAACATTTGGCTGAAATAGTGAACAGTCTTAAACAAGCTGCTGCTGCTGCTGGTAAGTTGCTTCTGTCGTGTCCGACTCTGTGCGACCCCATAGATGGCAGCCTACTAGGCTCCTCCGTCCATGGGATTTTCCAGGCAAGAGTACTGGAGTGGGTTGCCATTGCCTTCTCCGAATATAATTTTCCTTCATTTAATCAAAGGAGTTAACTTCATGTAGGCTTTGATATTCTCCTATTTCTTCCTATATTCAGGAAAATGTAAATATCAGTTAATTGATTAATCAGTCAATTTTCCCTTTCATCTTTGCCTCCTTAAGCATATCTTTTCCTGTTTTGTTTATAATTTCCATGGAATAGAAGAAATAAGAATGGATCAGGAGTTAGGGGTAGCCTGACAGGCTCCTGTGTCCATGGGATTCTCCAGGCAAGAATACTGTAGTCATTCCCTTCTCCAGGGGTTCTTCCTGATCTAGGGATTGAACCCTGGTGTCCTTCATTGAGGGCGTATTCTTTACTGTCTAACCCACCAGGGAAGCCCCAGGTAAGGGGTATGACTCATGAAGAAAATTCATTGCAAAAAATCCAGCCATTTTGGATAGAAGCAGAGAAATTAGAATATGGGGTGGATAATTAGGTGATATTGAGAAGTTATTGTTAATTTTGTTAGATGTGATCCCAGTTCATGGTTATGTGAGCAGAAGTCCTTATAGTTTAGAGATGCATATTAAAAAATTTAGCGATGGAACGCCAGGATGCATATGCCTAGAATTTGCTTTAAAATACTACAGAATAAAATAATTTAGATGAAGCCAATGTTAATAATTGTTAAATGTAGGGAAAGAGATACGGGTGTTCACTTTACAAAACTCTCTGCTTTTTGTATGTCTTGAAATTTTCCATAATAGAAAGTTAAACAAAAACAAAACTAGAGACAGGTGTTTTATATTGGACCCACACTCTGAATATGTTAATGAGCCCTTCTGATTCTCAGTGTTTCCAACTTAAAACTGAAAAAAAAAAATGCATTGTACAGTGAGGATTGACCCATAGAACTCATGTAAAGAACTCTGAAGAAATAGAAAGTGTATTCATAAATGAGGTACAAGTTATAAACAATCATTTAACTTTAACTTATCCTTGTGCAAAATTTTTTTAAGCAAACTAGAAAATTATGATAGATATAAAGGAGATTGACTAAGAAAAAAAGGATGACTGTCTGGAAATTATATCCTATTAGAGTGGCCAAAGACATTGTGGAGATTTAGCTTAGAGGGGGAGTGTTTGGGGGAGATGGGGCCAGTTTGTTGCTTTTGAATATTTGGAGATTTGTGGAAAGAGAATCACTATAGTTCTGGAAAGCAGAATGGGACCAGTTTATGGGAGTATAAAGTGGAAGGTTTGGGTTCAGAATTAGAAAGGTCTACTTAATGAGAATTTCTCCAGATAGAATTTGATTATCTTGTCAAATAAGACTCTTTCTGTGGTTGAAGCTCTCAGTGGAAGCTAGTGACCTACTGTCAAGCCCCTTAGCAGGGGTGGGGGGTGGGGGTTGGATGCTCTTGAACCTTGAGAAAACTTGCAGCTGTTTGTGGTTTTGTAGATCCCTGTAGCTCCATATTTTTCTATTTTTCATTTTATCTAAGTCATTATTCTCTCTCAACATTCTTTTCTTCTCCCTCTGGTCTCCTAATTCCTCTCTACTTGAGGTTTTAGTCAACATCTCTTTTTCCAGCATTTAAGTCAATTCAGTGGTATTTTATTAGGTTCCATGTTTTCTCTTTCTGTCATTAAAGGTCACTGTCAATCCCCCTCCTTCCTTCTCCCAGCATTTACTGAATTTATTTATTCATATTTTGTTAAACACAGTTATATATTAGGAAGATGATGGAAAATAAACTTAGAATAAATAACTATTGGGCATTTTCTACATGCCAGTGATATTTTGGGTACTAGAGGTACAGCACTGAACAAAATTAGCAAAAGATTCTTGCTCTCATGGAGTTTATATTCTTGGAAGAAGACAGAAAGCAAGCTAATAATAATATATTTGTTAGATAGTAAGAAGTGTTATATGTGAAGGATAGTTTATATGGAGGATATGTAAACTATATATGTAGGATAGTTGTCGTTTTTTTTAACATATAAAATGGACAGGAAAGTCCTTTCTGATTGGAAGACATTTAAGCAAAGATGGGGGCTTCCCTGACAGCTCAGCTGGTAAAGAATCTGCTTGCAATGCAGGAGACCCCCATTTGATTCCTGGGTTGGGAAGATCCCTGGAAAAGTGATAGGCTATCTGCTTCAGTATTCTTGGGCTTGCCTGCTGGCTCGGATGGTAAAAGAATCTGACTGCCATGTGGGAGACCTGGATTCAATCCCTGCGTTGGGAAGATCTCCTGAAGGAGGAGAGTATGGCATCCTGCTCCAGTATTCCTGCCTGGAGAATCCCCATGGACAGAGGAGCTTGGCGGGCTATAGTCCATGTGGTTGCAAAGAGCTGGACACAACTGATTAACAAAGCGCAGGACAGCACAAACAAAAATCTAAAGGAAGTAAAAGAACAGGGTTAATGTTGGAGGAAAGAATATTCTGTATCCAGGGAACAGTGAGGGCGAAGTCTAAAGTTGGAGTGTGCTTGGCTTGTTCCAGGAATTCCAAGGGGTCCACCGTGGTTCAGTTCAGTTCAGTTCAGTCGCTCAGTCATGTCCAACTCTTTGCAACCCCATGAATCGCAGCACGCCAGGCCTCCCTGTCCATCACCAACTCCTGGAGTTCACTCAGACTCGCGTCCATCAAGTCAGTGATGCCTACCATTTTGCTTTTTCATACTGTTCATGGGGTTCTCAAGGCAAGAATTCTGAAGTGGTTTTCCATTGCCTTCTCCAGTGGTTGGAGGGGTAATAAGCAAGGGATAGTGAAGAGACCGCAGTCAGAGATATGTGTGTGTATGTGTGTAAGGGTACAGCTGGGGTGCTGTAACATACAGAGTCAGGCAAGGGCTTTAGCTTTTCTCCTAGTGAGATATAGGGTGCCATCGGAGATTGCCAGCTGAGAAGTGACAGGAACCAAATTGCATCCTTTTTTATTTTGGCCTCACCAGACAGCCCGCGGAATTTCCTTGGACCAGGGATCAAATCTAAGTCCCCTTCAGTGAAAGCTCAGAGTCTTAACCACTGGACCACTAGGGAAGTCTCAGATTGCATTTTAATGTTTTCTTTACTAAAGATTTATATTCTTGGAGGTGAAAGTAAAAAAACAAAACAAACAAAAAACTTAAGAGTAAAACTGTGAAGGCAAATATGATACAACTTCCTGTTTATTTGAATAAATATTTTGGGGCACAAACCATGGGACTATGGGGCTTCCCTGGTAGCTCAGCTGGTAAAGAATCCGCCTGCTCGATTCTTTACCAGGACACCCGGCTTGATACCTGGGTCGGGAAGATCCCTTGGAGAAGGGATGCGCTACCCACTCCAGTATTCTTGGATTTCCTTGGTGGCTCAGAATGTAAAGAATCTGCCTGCAATTTGGGAGACCTGGGTTCAAAACCTGGGTTGGGAAGATCCCCTGGAAGAGGGCATGGCAATCCACTCCAGTATTCTTGCCTGGAGAATTCCATGGACAGAGGAGCCTGGTAGGCTACAGTCCATGGGGTCACAAAGAGTCAGATATGACTGAGTGACTAAGCACAGCACCGTGGGACTATAGCACCTACAACAATATCAGTCATGAGAGAAAAAGATTTCTAAGCCACAACCCTGCCTTTGAGACCGTCCACCTTGTCTTCTCAGTTCTGTGATTTTTGGAGACTGCGCTAAGCATAACAAGGATGACAACAAGGGCCCTTTTGAGGTATTTCCATCTATCATGACTGCTCTCAGCATCTATCAGTGACTGCTCTCAGCATCTATCAGTGGTGGATGCTTTTCTTCTAGAGCGTTAGGTTGTCATTTCTGTAATTGTGTTAATAGAAAGTTTGTAAATGGAGGAGCTTCTCTATTGTACAGCACTAAGTGGAAGATGATTTGACCACTAAGTGCAAAGAGTTCCTGTGATTTGAGAAGCCGGAACAAAAAGAATATTGTTAACACTTATTAAGCTGTTACTATGTGCTAGGTCCAATTCTAGGCGTTTTCATGTATTAACTCATTTCACTGTTGCAACTTGAAGAGATACTATTACTACCCCTATTTTACAGACATGGGGGGGTCAATAACTTTCCCTCAATCTTTTAACTGGCAAGTGGGAAACCAGAATTCTCCAAAATAGTCCACACTCTACAGAGGTCATGTTCCAAACTATTATTTGTACTTCAACAACTTTTTCTAAAAAATTACGAACAAATAAATCTGAACTTGCTTTCAAAGAGCTTACACGTATATATGAAGGGTTGGATGAAATAGTGGCAGTGTGAGTCAGGAGGCAGATGCCCCCTCCACAGCCAGCATAAAACAACTGGAGATTCATTCCCTATTGACCGAAATTCCAGAATGAAAATAGCAGGACGGTTAAAAGCGGGGAGGCTGGGCCCTACTCAGACGACACATTTCTTTAAGTCAGGAGATCTCTCTGACCACACATGCACAGAAGACGCTCATTGGAAGTCAAAGGGGAGTTATGTGTAGGGATGTTCTCTACCCATACGCCTTTTTAGTAAAACCCATCTTTGCTAAGAGATGCAAGCACGCACATGGGAAGGTCCTGCTGCTGCTGCTGCTAAGTCGCTTCAGTCATGTCCAACTCTGGGAAGATCGCGAGATGTACCAAAATGGACTGTGAACCAGGCAAATCAGAATGACTGACCAAAGAAAACCCAAAAGAAATACTCCATAAAAGTAGTTCAAGCTGCCACGAGGTTGTGAATCAGCTACTCTCTCTTTGCTTCAGTCCACCAGCGTGCCTGTCCACACATACAGTACTCTTTTCCTCTTAATAAATGCTTTGTTTCATTACTTTCCATCTTCTTGGAAATTCTTTTTTTACAGAGCTGAAGGCCCAGAGCCCTTGTCACTGACCACTGATCTAGGGGCTAGGATCTGGTGCTTCACTGCTGCGTCTCGGCCCCAGTCACTGGCTGGGAGCCCAGGCCCTACTCCAAGGTATTGCAGGATGAGGCCCTCTGAGATAAGTAGGTGTTAAAAATCTTACCTTTCATTTCTTACCTTTGGGATGGCAGCTCTATGCTGAAGCAACTATAAAAGTACCCAAGATACGTGAGTAAGACTTTATTTGTATGATCACAGTTATTATTTCTTTCAGTTTGGGCATCTTTAGGTCTGAATAGCTTGATTTCTGTATATGAAGCATTCATTATACTGTCATGTTCTGGAAGAAATTCCTGTTCTTTAGTCCTAGCATCGGAGAAGGCAATGGCAACCCACTCCAGTACTCTTGCCTGGAAAAACCCATGGACAGAGGAGCCTGGTGTAGGCTGCAGTCCATGGGGTCGCTAAGAGTCAGACACGACTGAGCGACTTCCCTTTTACTTTTCACTTTCATGCTTTGGAGAAGGCAATGGCAACTCACTCCAGTGTTCTTGCCTGGAGAATCCCAGGGACGGGGGAGCCTGGTGGCCTGCCGTCTATGGGGTCACACAGAGTTGGGCACGACTGAAGCGACTTAGCAGCAGCAGCAGCAGCATCAGTCCTAGCATACCCTAAGTGTTCTGTTGGCTATGATGTTTTCAGTGGTACAGTCCAGTGGTTCAGTTCAGTTCAGTCGCTCAGTCATGTCCGACTCTTTGCGACCCCATGAATAACAGCACGCCAGGCCTCCCTGTCCATCACCAACTCCCGGAGTTCACTCAAGCTCATGTCCATCGAGTCGGTGATGCCATCCAGCCATCTCATCCTCTGTCGTCCCCTTCTCCTCCTGCCTCCAATCCCTCCCAGCATCAGGGTCTTTTCCAATGAGTCAACTCTTTGCATGAGGTGGCCAAAGTATTGGAGTTTCAGCTTCAGCATCATTCCTTCCAAAGAAATTCCAGGGCTGATCTTCAGAATGGGCTGGTTGGATCTCCTTGCAGTCCAAGGGACTCTCAAGAGTCTTCTCCAACACCACAGTTCAAAAGCATCAATTCTTCTGCGCTCAGCTTTCTTTACAATCCAACTCTCACATGTATAGATGACTAGACGGACCTTTGTTGGCAAAGTAATATCTCTGCTTTTCAATATGCTATCTAGGTTGGTCATAACTTTCCTTCCAAGAAGTAAACGTCTTTTAATTTCATGGTTGCAGTCACCATCTGACACTGTTTCCACTGTTTCTCCATCTATTTCCCATGAAGTGATGGGACCAGATGCCATGATCTTCGTTTTCTGAATGTTGAGCTTTAAGCCAACTTTTTCACTCTCCTCTTTCACTTTCATCAAGAGGCTTTTAGCTCCTCTTCACTTTCTGCCATAAGGGTGGTGTCATCTGCATATCTGAGGTTATTGATATTTCTCCCGGCAATCTTGATTCCAGCTTGTGCTTCTTCCAGCCCATTGTTCTCATGATGTACTCTGCATATAAGTTAAATAAGCAGGGTAACAACATACAGCCTTGACGTACTCCTTTTCCTATTTGGAACCAGTCTGTTGTTCCATGTCCAGTTCTAACTGTTGCTTCCTGGCCTGCATACAGATTTCTCAAGAGGCAGGTCAGGTGGTCTAGTGGTATTCCCATCTCTTTCAGAGTTTTCCACAGTTTCTTGTGATCCACACAGTCAAAGGCTTTGGCATAGTCAATAAAGCAGAAATAGATATTTTTCTGGAACTCTCTTGCTTTCTTGGTGATCCAGTTGATGTTGGCAATTTGGTCTCTGGTTCCTCTGCCTTTTCTAAAACCAGCTTAACATCTGGAAGTTCACAGTTCACGTATTGCTGATGCCTGGCTTGGAGAATTTTAAGCATTACTTTACTAGAGTGTGAGATGGGTGCAATTGTGCGGTAGTTTGAGCATTCTTTGGCATTGCCTTTCTCTGGGCTTGGAATGAAACCTGACCTTTTCCAGTCCTGTGGCCACTGCTGAGTTTTCCAAATTTGCTGGCATATTGAGTGCAGCACTTTCACAGCATCATCTTTCAGGATTTGAAATAGCTCAACTGGAATTCCATCACCTCCACTAGCTTTGTTTGTATTGATGCTTTCTAAGGCCCACTTGTCTTCACAGTCCAGGTTGTCTGGCTCTAGGTGAGTGATCACACCATTGTGATAATATGGGTCGTGAAGCTCAGTGATACAGGGGCTCCTCAAACAGCTCCTGTAATGGTTGATTTATAAAAATGAGGTGGTCTTTGCAAGAGATGAGCTCTGTCATTTAATAACTGAGTGACTTCTGGCAAGTTATTCTTGCTGTTTGTAACACAGTTTCCTCAGCTGTAAATGAGGATAATAATAGTATCTACCTCATAGTGTTACATTTAAAATATTAAGTGAGTTGATATTTTCAAAGCAGTTCATACAGTTCAAGATAGATAGTAGATAGTAAACACTAATTAAAAATGCTATTTATTATGTTCATAATTCCAAAAGTCATGTATCTTGTCCTAGCCAAAATATCTTATCAGAACCATATAGCTAAATGTGTTCAAAATAGCACTTTCACAGATTTTAAATCATTTGATCTTTACAAGACCCCCTTAGATGAGTAAGAAGTTCATGGTGCTTAGGTGAGTTGTCCCTGGTTGCTCACCTAAAGGTGGGTTAAAGGTGAGCTAAAGCTAGGATTTGAATGCACAACTCTAGACACCTTCTGCTGACTTCTCTTCCATCATTCTAGACTAGTTAGTTTTCAGGGGTTCTATCCATTTGTGGTGAAGAGTCTATCCACTATTATATGCGTTGGGGTGTGATTAAGTGATGGATCATACCTTATGTTAGAAGGTGGAATGTGTCAGCACACTTAGCCTGATAGGTCTTCCATTTCTATGCTTTTTGTTTCCCCCAAATGGTATGCTTTTAAATTGTGTTTTGGTTACAAAAAATGCAGGTTAAAAATAAAACCAAAGGAGAGACAGAAAGAATACATTGTGAACAACTAGTTACATTTATTCTGATCAGTGAAAACAGTGCCACCCAGTGGAGTTTTTCTAGACAGCTCTGCACCAAGAGGAAAAGTGGAAATAATGGAAAACCACGAAGGAAGGAAGGAAGGTCAGGTCGCTCAGTCGTGTCTGACTCTTTGCGACCCCATGGACTGCAGCCTACCAGGCTCCTCTGTCCATGAGATTTTCCAGGCAATAGAAGGGGACATGAATCACCGAGTCTGTTTACCACCTTAGAATCTCTAGTGTACTTTTAACCACCCATCAGTGAATATTACACTGGAATGTAAGCACAATATTTGTTCTCTTCTGTTCATTACTGTATCCCCAAATCCAGAACAGCCCATCACACGTCACAACTCAGTATTCATTAAATGAATTAATTAATGAGCTGACTTCTCATGTTTACATTAAAAATATTATTTGTATATTTTCTTTAGCTGGACAATTTTCTATAGTTCATATATAAAAACAAGATTGAAAGTCTTATTTGTACTTTAGAATTTTGAACTCTATCTCCTTTTACACAGTCACTTTGCTAATATATAAACTTGAAGCATATTTTTTCAAAAAAACCAAAATAGGTCTTGTGGGTATGACTAGTTCGTTAAATTTGCTTGGAGAATGGCAAGTCAGTCAGTAGAAAATGGGAAAGCTCATGGGCAAAGTAATCAAGTACAGAGGAGTACATTTAAAAAACAAAAGGTCAGGGAAAAATCATTCTTTAAAATTACAATTTTATTTTAAAATTGGGCAGTCGTTCAAGTGAGACTACCCAAGTTAGACTCAAAATTCAGAAAGTGCGAAAAATGTGAAAATCCTCCCTCCCTGTCTCTGTCTTTGAATTTCCCAGCTCCCTTACCTGGAAGCCACCCGTGTTGTTTTGCCGTGGTCTTTCCTGAGTTGTCTTAGATGTTTGCAAGTGAATACACCTGTCTATAAGATTGTACCTCATATTATAAAACTACTAGACAACTTAAACCTATTATTATTATGAAGAACAAAATTTGATGGAAAACTTAGTTACTTAGTCATCTTAACTTTCATAATATGCTTTTAATTATTAAAAATAGCAGTGTTTTCCCACTGAAAAAATTCCTTTAGGTATTCCCTGAATTATGTTTCAACAGGGGTTCTTATTTTAGTTTTGTCAATTTCTTAAGTCAGTTGTCACAGTACATTTGTCCTTGCATGTACGTTACTTACACAGAGTCTCTGTATGTTGCTTGACAGTTTTACCAGGCTGTTGCGAATGCCCAGCAAGCACTTCATGTTTCCAGCGCCTTGGTAATTTGCTGCAATCATAGCAGCAGGCAGGAGAAGCACAGTTCCAAGCGTTTTACCTTATCAAATGTTAGTTGCCTGTTAACCTGGCCAGGTTTTTGCCTAATTTCTTTATTTTCCTATTAAGAAACCAGGTAAAGACACAAGATACGTATTCATTTGACAAGTCATTCTTAAATATGCCTGTAAACCTAAAACTATGCTAGAGACTGAAAATCACTTAGTTATTATGTAGACTATTTGTAGTAAAAATTCTACCTAGGGACACGTGAAAAAAAAAAAAAAACTAGTGACATTTTAAAACTTGGCTATATTTGAACACACACACAAGGAATGTCTAATTACTTACAAAAAAACATAGTGACACCAGATCACTTTCAGTCTTTGGATAATGAGAAGTGATGTCATGAGCTTTTTAAGACTCTTCCAAATGCTGGCAGCACTGTGCAGAAAACTTGGGTACCTTTTAATATCATGCAGTGAGTTTCAGACTGTCTGACACACGGTCAGTTGGATAACTATTATGGGACTTCATTTAACACGACAGCCTCTGAATCATACCTGCAGTGCCAGCTCAGTATTTGTATTTTGAATAAAGAACCCAAAGTTAGGGAATCTATTGAGAATCTTTGAACTTTTTTTTTTTTTTTTTGGGGGGGTCTGGTTTGTTTTTGCATGGGAAAGCAGCATTTTTAGTTCAGAGAGCTTAAAGCACGTTGATTTGTCCCTGACCCATCCGTCTGTCTTGGTGAAAGCATAGCCAAACAGGGATTCTTGTGTGAAGCTGTAAGATTTATTTATGAACTGGAGTGCAAATATTAATGCTTGATTTCCCATTAAGAACTTAGGAACAACGGGTGAAAGGGACAGATACTTTCAACCCACCATACTGCTGTAGATGATATTTTGGCGTTTTAAAGGTTGAGAAAACATACTGAAACACCACTGTCAGAGGAGTTTGGCTACTTTGCCATGAATGTATTAAAAGCATCTTTAAGATATTTATGGACTTCCCTGGTGGCGCAGATGGTAAAGTGTCTGCCTATAATGCAGGAGACCTGGGTTCAATCCCTGGGTCAGGAAGATCTCCTGGAGAAGGAAATGGCAACCGACTCCAGTATTCTTGCCTGGAAAATCCCATGGACAGAGGAGCCTGGTAGGCTACAGTCCATGGGGTCGCCAAGAGTTGGACACGACTGATCGACTTCACTTCACTTCTGGTGGCTCAGATTGTAAATAATCTGCCTGCAATGCAGGAGACCCAGGTTTGATCCTGGGTCAGGAAGATCCCCTGGAGAAGAAAATGGCACCCCACTCCCGTATTCTTGCCTGGAGAATCCCATGGACAGAGAAATCTGGCGGGCTGTAGTCTATGGGGTCACAAAGAGTCGGACACGACTGAGCGACTAACACTGAGATATTTGTATTCTTCATTTATGTAATATGTACTTAAATTATATGTTGGAGAAGGCGATAGCACCCCACTCCAGTACTCTTGCCTGGAAAATCCCATGGATGGAGGAGCCTGGTAGGCTGCAGTCCATGGGGTCGCTAAGAGTCAGACACGACTGAGCGACTTCACTTTCCCTCTTCACTTTCATGCATTGGAGAAGGAAATGGCAACCCACTCCAATGTTCTTGCCTGGAGAATCCCAGGGACGGGGGAGCCTGGTGGGCTGCTGTCTGTGGGGTCGCACAGAGTTGGACATGACTGAAGTAACTTAGCAGCAGCAGCAAATTATACGTACTAAAATTATAACTAAGAATAGTTAATAATATGGGAAAATGTTCATGCTATGTTGTTGAGTAAATAAAATGTATCAAAACATATTAGAAAAGAATATAAACTGTGTTAATCTCATCTGGTTAAAAAGAAAAACACTTATACATGCACAGGAAAAAACTGAAAAGTGTGTATCAAAACTTTGATAGACAACCTCTCTGTGCCTCAGTTTCTTCAGTTTAAAAGTGAGATTAATGACAGGACTTATTTCATGGGGTTGTTATAAAGATTAAATAAAATAATAGTTATAAAATGCTTAGAATAGTGTCTCCTATAAATAATATCTATTATTATTGTCATCTTTGTTGCTATGAATAGTGTTTTATAGATTGTTGTGTAGATTTACTTTCTTTTTTTCCTTACTTTACTTTTTAATTTTTCTATAGTCAATATGTTAATTTTATGATTGTTATTTATTATTTAAAGACTTCCCTGGCACTCCAGTGGATAAGACTCCGCCTTCTAATGCAGGGGGTGTGGTTCAGTCCCTGTTCAGGGAGCTTACATCCCTCATGCCTCATGGCCAAAAAACCAAAACATGAAACAGAAGCAATATCGCAACAAATTCAATAAAGACTTTAAAAATGGCTCACATCAAGAAAAATCTTAAAAAAAAAATGTGTATATATATATATAATCTATTTCTAGGAATTTTTTTAGTTCCCAAATGCTGTCATCCAAAGCTTAGTGAGGTAGCTAGGCCCTCATCACTCTCCTTTGCAGCCTATACTGATAGTGTAATTCAGTATCTGAGGTTTGTTGTCAGTGAGGATCTTGCTGATTTTGTTTTCCTTTGTGTCTAATGCTCTTCCAGTTCCTAGTCTGTGCTCAGTGAACATTTGTTGAATGAATGAAAGCTAAGGATATGTTCAAAGGCATTTATAGCCGTTTAGTATTTTGTGCTATGTCATTTAGTGATATTGCTCCCACTTTACAGATGAGAAAACTATGCTGACTCACAACAAGCAAGCAGTGGGGTCAGGATTTGAACCCAGGTAATGTTATTAAAGGGAGCTGTCTCTCATGAGAAAAATGAGGAAAAGTGATTAAAGCAATACTATTAAGGAGTTGCACCAATAATATAAGACATTCTTGAAATATCTGCTGGTACTGAAAAAATAAAACCGGGAGGAACAGAACAGAATGTGTGCATATCTCGCATGCTTTCCAGATGGGTTTGCACGTGTACACATGCCACATTCTTTCCGTATAATTTCCCAAGCAAATCATTTCTATTTATGTCAACTTTATATTTATCTGCATATCTCTTTATATTACCTCAGATTCATAAGATATAATTAAGAAAATAATTTTCTCCATTAATTTCTTACATGCTATCTCTTCTGGGGGAGGGAAGCTTTTAAAATTCACAGTAATCAAAGTATTAGCAACAAGACAAATGGCAAAATGGAACCTAATTTTACTTGCCCAAACATGTAAATAATTAAACTTGGTAGCCATTTTTAAACAGACTCATTCATTTAACTATGGCTGTGCTGGTGCTCGTTGCTGTGCAGCCTTTGCTCTAGTTGGTTACAGTGGGGGCTGGGCTGCAGCTGTGGTGCGCTGGCTTCTCGCTGCGGCGGCCTGTCCTGCTGTGGAGCGCAGACTCCAGGGCCTGCGGGCTTCCGTAGTTGTGACACGTGAGGTTAGCTGCACCATGGCACGTGGCATCTTCCTGGGCCAGGGGATGAAGATGTGTCTCCTTCACTGGCAGGCAGATTCTTTACCACTGAGCCACCAGGGAAGCCCAAAACATAGTAACCATTTGGCAGCTCTTAATCTTTGTTTTCTTTCTCTAGACTGCTGTGTAGGGGGAGATGGCAGAGTCTTAAGTCTCATATTCATTCTGCTGTGTGCTCAGTCACGTCTGACTGTTTGCCAGCCCGCAGACTGTAGCCCACCAGGCTTCTCTGTCCATGGGATTTTCCAGGCAAGAATACAGAAGAGGGTTGCCATTTCCTCCTCCAGGATCTTCCCGACCTAGGAATCGAACCTGCCTCTCTTGCGTCTCCTGTATTGGCAGGCAGATTCTTTACCACTAGGGCTACCTGGGAAGCCCAAGTCTCATGCTGCTGCTAAGTCGCTTCAGTCGTGTCCAACTCTGTGTGACCCCATAGACGGCAGCCCACCAGGCTCCCCCGTCCCTGGGGTTCTCCAGGCAAGAACACTGGAGTGGGTTGCCATTTCCTTCTCCAATGCATGAAAGTGAAAAGTGAAAGTGAAGTTGCTCAGTCGTGTCTGACTGTTCGCAACCCCATGGACTGCAGCCTACCAGGCTCCTCTGTCCATAGGATTTTCCAGGCAAGAGTACTGGAGTGGGGTGCCATTGCCTTCTCCCTCATAATAAACCCTTAAATCTGAGTTCAGATTTAAGCAGAAAGATGGGGCTCAGCGGGTAGCTAAGTCTTCTTATCCTAGATGCTAGATGCTGATGTCTCAAATGTACAGCTTGAAAGGAAAGTGTATCCTCTGTGAGAACTCATTATACACATAGTTTCTCTCTGTGTCTCCTCGCTTCCTTCTTCCTCTGTTGGAGAAAAGTAGAGGTTATTGGGAGAACCAGATTCCTGTTAGTCTCCTTTCTGTTTATTTTCACTTTTGACCGTTGTGCCCTGTTGGGAGTAACTCTTGACTAGAAGTCATATGATCTGGATTCTAGTCCTGGATTTGATTTCTGTAGGATTCTGTCTTCTCATCTTCACAATAACAGCATTAGGCATCTGGAGATCCTTTCAACTTTATACTCTTCTAATTTGATTGTATATCAAAGGTGTGTGTGTGTGTGTGTGTGTGTACACAATAATGTCAAGATTAATGACATTTTACAAAAATAACAGTAAAGTGGAGCCTATAATAATTTTTTCCTGTCTTCTCCTCTACTTCATTTTGTTATAAACATTTGGAAGATGGAATTGGGGTGGTGGAAAGAGATGATTACTCAGAGAATATAATTTAATTCATTTTCTGGCATTCTTGGGTAATATTTTTTGATTAGGAAGGCAGAGTTGGCATTCAGTAACAGGCTTTATGGATTCAAATCTAATTTGTCTGTCCGATATAATTTAGATGACTTCAGACTACGTATGTGAAATGAGAATGTATTTTGGTAGCTCTGCATCAGAGAAGTCTAGGTCTTGTTTGCAGAATTTTCAGTCCATTGAACTAATATTTATGTTTAATGAGAACTAGGGAAAACATGCATCAGGGTTACCTACATAGAAAGCAGCTTTTAAACCCACTTTCCATGCTGGGCAAGCCTTTCACTTCATTGTTCTGAGAGGGCTTGGTCTTGGATGAATCTGTTTGTTACAGCCTGTTCCTAATTGACAAGATGATGATATATGGTATTAGCTGCTTTGTCTATTTGTCTACCATAATCTCACCCGCAGACGACTGTGTAAGTATTTCCATTTCCAGTTAATAAACAGGCAGTGATGTTTGCAGTTGATAGACCCACCAAACATAGTATTTTCTTTAACTCGGGTAAGCAAAATCATGGGCTAATTTGGAATTTTTCCAAAGATGTAAAGATTCTACCTCTTTGTGATAGGATAATGGGAAATTATTATTATGAATAAATACATTTAGTGAGTGATATAGCACATAAAAAGTATCCTTAACTTTAAGAGCCTGGGCCTTATAAACTCAAATTTTCTCTTTTATATTGATTTCCTCCATTGTTGATGGTGTAAATGGGTGAATTCCTGAGGTCTGATGAGCCAGGTGGTTGCTTGCACATGGCAGTTGGGAAGTGATTCCAAGGTTAAGGTGCAACGTAGAACAAGAAAGGAAACGACCGCTTATTTTCAGCAAAGAGCTGAGGCAGATAGTGTAGAATAAAAATGTGGCCTGTAGAGGACATTCAGTTCAGTTCAGTTCAGTTCAGTTCAGTTCAGTCGTGTCCGACTCTTTGCGACCCCATGAATCGCAGCACGCCAGGCCTCCCTGTCCATCACCAACTCCTGGAGTTCACTCAGACTCACGTCCATCGAGTCAGTGATGCCATCCAGCCATCTCATCCTCGGTCGTCCCCTTCTCCTCCTGCCCCCAATCCCTCCCAGCATCAGAGTCTTTTCCAATGAGTCAACTCTTCGCATGAGGTGGCCAAAGTACTGGAGCTTCAGCTTTAGCATCATTCCTTCCAAAGAAATCCCAGGGCTGATCTCCTTCAGAATGGACTGGTTGGATCTCCTTGCAGTCCAAGGGACTCTCAAGAGTCTTCTCCAACACCTCAGTTCAAAAGCATCAATTCTTCAGTGCTCAGCCTTCTTCACAGTCCAACTCTCACATCCATACATGACCACAGGGAAAACCATAGCCTTGACTAGGCAGACCTTAGTCGGCAAAATAATATCTCTGCTTTTGAATACACTATCTAGGTTGGTCATAACTTTTCTTCCAAGGAGTAAGCGTCTTTTAATTTCATGGCTGCATTCGCCATCTGCAGTGATTTTGGAGCCCAAAAAAATAAAGTCTGACACTGTTTCCACTGTTTCCCCATCTATTTTCCATGAAGTGATGGGACCAGATGCCATTCCAAAGTCAGAGGATCACTTCTGGGGCTTTTCTAGGTTTGGAATACTGAATGCTAGTGGATGAGAAAGAATTACTCAGTTGCCTAGGTTGAGGATGGATTTTAAGTTCGAGACCCTATATTCTTAGAGAAAGTAATTCTGGGTTGCTGAAGAATTTTTGGAGGAGGGCGTAGAGGAGCTATCCCACGTGGAAGGTCAGGAGTGGTGGCGGTAAGGAGATACCCCTCATCCAGGGTAAGGAGCAGCGGCTGTACTTTGCTGGAGCAGCCGTGAAGCGATACCCCACGCCAAGGTAGAGGACAGTAGAGGGAAAGAAAGGCAACACAGCCATCAGCGGACTGGTGAGGATGACGCCTCACCTTTGAGGAGTAAGATTCAGTGTAGGTATTTCTCCCTCTAGTGGCTGATTACCTTTTAGGAAAAAGCAGCTTATTGAAAAGGCCAGTGCTACAGTGAAAGCTAACATTCTCAGACCAAGGATTTGATAGCCAAGGTTTTATACAAGTTATTACATAGCATTGAACCAGCTGTGTACCAGTCAAAATGGACAGGGTTATCCTGAAGTGACAAATGATGACAAAACTTATTTACAGCTACAAAGATTTAGCTCTTGGTTTTGTCACATATGCCTCTTGGATTGGTGGGGCCTCTGCCTCACACTGCCCTCATTCAAGGCACGGGCTCATAGAGCTTCCACCATCTGCAGTAGCACCGTGTGCCGTGGCTCAGGTGATGTGGCTGTCGACTGAGAGGCTTCTCCTTAAAGTAAAGGAATGTCACTTCTCCTCATACTCTGGCTAAACCAAGTGCAGGACAAGGACAGATCCACCTTGGGCCCAGAAGGAGGAGAACCAAAAATACTGGTGAATTGCACCGAGCTCAACTGAAAGGAGCAAAGTTTATTTCCAATTACTATTTAGTATCAAGATTTAAGGAAAAAAACAGACACAGTGACTGATCACGAAAAGTTATTTAACAAATCCCCGAGTCAAGGCTATTTCTTATCAGTAACCACATGGCAGTCACTTCGAGAAGTGTAGCTGGGAATGCCTCCGTGGACAACAGGCTGAGGAACCCCAGTTTACGAAACTGAAGTTTTGTTTTCTGAAAGTATTAATTGCAAATTATCACTAAGGAGAAGTTTGTTTCCTTGGGAAAGGGGTGTAATAATTCAGCATGAATACAATAGCAGACACAGGACTGCACTCCCACCTGCAAGCCCCAGCCTCAAGAACTCAGATCAACAGACTCTAGTTTGAGAGATACAAGGCTGTATCCTATCGTGCTTATAATAAGTGATGGTGGTGCTGTGATGCCTATTTTATGGACATGGAGCCCAGGCTGGAAGAGGTCAAGTCACATCTCCCCAGTAGCACGGAGCTTTGTCTGTCTGGCCTCAAAGCACATGTGTTCAACCACACACTCTGCTAGCTTGCAGCAAGCCCAGCGGCATGGGATACCTGGCTGCCGGGGCCCTGGGGAGTCAGGAGACTGCCTTGGTATGGCCGGATCAGCTGACTCCCTGAGGAAAGAGTGACCGATCTTGGCACTCTGTATTAGTTGTGCTCATAATCTTACCAGAATAAAGTGTTTTTAAGTGAGTGACTTTCTAGACTCCTGCTACAGAAGCCCAGTTATTGTTGTTGTTTGCCCTGGGCGTGGGAGAAAGGCCTTGTCTGAGGCTGGGAGCCAGGGATCTCCCAGAAGGTGAAGACCAGAGCCCTTCCTGGAAAGGAGCCCTTGCCCGGCAGAGCTGGCTTCCTGATACTTGGATGTGGTGGGGTTGAGGGCGAGGTGGGCTTTTAGGAGTCAGAGCTCTGGGGAAATGAACGGGCTGACCGGTATGCCCTAAGCGCTGCCAAAGTGAGAGCAGGCGTGTAAATAGCAGAGGCTGTGAGGGTTCTTGTAAATTGAAGACTGTCTATAATTTGATTAAGGCACAGTCAGCTAATGGACCTTTAAAGGGGTGCTTAAAGCAAACCAAGCGAGGAAGATAGCACTCAGGGAGAATTAAAAGGCAAATAGGGTGAAATTTTCAGTCAACCAGATGTAGGTATCTATTATTCACCATTTCTAACTTACAAATAAATGAGGTCTGTATCATATATATTGTTGTTGCTGTTTAGGTGCTACTGCTAAGTCGCTTCAGTCGTGTCCGACTCTGTGTGACCCCATAGACGGCAGCCCACCAGGCTCCCCTGTCCCTGGGATTTTCCAGGGAAGAACACTGGAGTGGGTTGCCATTTCCTTCTCCAATGCATGAGAGTGAAAAGTGAAAGTGAAGTCGCTCAGTCGTGTCTGACTCTTGGTGACCCCATGGACTGCAGCCCACCAGGCTCCTCTGTCCATGGGGTTTTCCAGGCAGGAGTACTGGAGTGGGTTGCCAGTGCCTTCTAAGTCATGTCCAATTCTGTGACCTCAAGGACTGTAGTGCACCATGCTTCTCTGTCCCTGGGATTTCCCAGGCAAGAACACTGGAGTGGGTTGCCATTCCCTTCTCCAGTGGATCTTCCCAACCCAGGGATCGAACCACATCTCTTGCATTGGCAGACAGAGTCTTGACCACTGAGCTATCAGGGCAGCCCTATATCGTGTATATATATACACCAGGAACAATATCAGTCCAACTAATTTTGGTGTTTGCAATAGTAAAAAAAATCTGCTTTTTCTTAAAACTACTAGACAATGCCAGGGTTAGTTCAGTTCAGTTCAGTTACTCAGTTGTGTCTGACTCTTTGCGACTCCATGGAGTGCAGCACGACAGGCCTTTCTGTCCATCACCAACTCTTGGAGTCTACTCAAACTCATGTCCATTGAGTCGGTGATGCCATCCAACCATCTCACCCTCTGTTGTCACCTTTTCCTCCCACCTTCATTCTTTCCCAGCATCAGGGTCTTTTCAAATGAGTCAGTTCTCTGCATCAGGTGGCCAAAGTATTGGAGTTATTATATTGGAGTTAATATATATATTATATATATTATAATATAATAATATTATATTATATTGGAGTTATATATTGGAGATATAGCTTGTTTTATTGACTTCTCACAACAACCCTATGAGAGTTGTTGGTTATGATTCCATTTTATAGGTAAGCGGACTGAAACTTAAGCAGATAATTTTCTCTACAGTTATACAGTTGGAAAGTCGTGGTTCTAAGCTTCAAACATCTGCTTTTCTTTGAAATACACTTGCATAGGTGATTATTTTCAGTGGATCATTTCTAATTTTAAGTTGAAGAATTACCTCTTTTCTCAAAGTCTCTGCTCACCCCACATTTCTAGACTCCCTTTCCTAGTTAACACTGATATGAAACCAATGCAAAAAGAGCAGTATTTTCTCTTGAATGATTCACTCTTATGAATGGGTGCTGCATTAATTAAGTCCACATTATCTTACACATAATATGCCCTTTGGGAGTAGGAACCATAACTAAGCAGTTATTTAACCCCATTATTAATCTCAGTGTGGTGCCTTTCAATTAATGGCTCATTTTATGAAGTGTAGTTCTTTTATGGTTGGCATTTTACTTATTTCACTAACTGAGGACATATGCCCAAAATTTAAATAAAAATCTTTGCTTTGGGAGCTTGCTGTCAAATATGGTGCTTATACTTTGTTCTGAGTTATGCCAAAAAATGAGTAGAATTATTTAATTTGCTTTCATAAAATCAAGATATGAGTGGTGGCACCAGTGGTAAAGAACCTGTCTGCCAGTGCAGGAGACATAAGAGGCTCAGGTTTGATCCCTGGGTCAGGAAGACCCCCTGGAGGAGGGCGTGGCAACCTGCTCCAGTGTTCTTGCCTGGGAATCCCATGGACAGAGAAGCCTGGTGGGCTATGGTCCATAGGGTTGCAAAGAGTTGGACATGACTGAAGCCATTTAGTATGCAATCACACAAGAGAAGAATGCAGGCATCTAGAACAAAGCCACAGAGGGTCGGCCTCGGAAACCTGCATAATTGAAGATTGTCATCGTATTGTTTCCACGCAGTTAGATAGTATATGTTTAGCATAGATGTTATATTGATAATATATGTATGTATATATGTATGTATATATGTATATATATACATACACACATACACATCCCATGTCCACTTTTTGTTTTTAGTTCATTTTTGTGAGAATTGATGTAAAACTTTAACTGTTTGGATTAAAGTCGGACATATTTGCTGTTTGTGTTTAGGCAATTTTAAAGCGACAGTAATTCATCATTGAAATGGTCCCTGGTTAAGGGAGAGACAGACAGATCAATGAGCCAGGATAGAATCGAGAAAGAAATCCAGTTATATGATAGATGTGTAGCTGGCTTGATTCAATGAAGGGGTTGCGCACAGGAAACAGCTTTGACTTTTCCCTAGCATTTCATTCAAGCTCTGTCATCCTTAGCTCTGGGTATCATCTCAAATCGTCTGATAGCTTTTGGTCGCTTTCAGGGGCCCTTTTTAAGATCTCATTTTCAGACCTTTACAAAGTCTAGTCTATGTGCATCGAAGCTTTATTTTGATATCTAGTCTAAAGGCGCTGTCTCCTTTCTGCTCAGGCGTGACTTTTGCTTGGATGTGGTGTCAGCAGGGGGTAAGGAGGAGTGAGGCCTGTGCTTTTACTCTTCTCGTCCCGTATTACCCTCACTTCAGTCTTCCCGGGTTGGGAGGAAAAGGGTAATGAGTCATGTGTTTGTGGCACTTTCGTTCTGTATCAAGCGTCCTCTTTATTTCAAGTACTCAGCTGCTGCCTCTTTTGTGAGGCCACCGTCAATAGAATTCTTTGAGGATCTTCCATGAGATTTCTCCAGTGAGTTTCCGAGTTTCTCTCACCCCTCAGCTTTTGTCCCAGACAATTCAGCCCCCACCGTTTCCTGTTGGGTCCTTCCGTCCCACCAGGTAGCAGCTTTCTTGACAATGCCTATTAGTTACTTAAGCTACTTGAGTCTAGTTTCATTCGTCTTAGTGTGAAAGAGAGGTTGGTCTATCTTTAGCTGGGTAGAACTTGGAACCATCTCCCAGGTGGTTCTCTTGGTCCCTCCTTTTCCTACAAGGCTTGGTGGAGGGGAGATATCGCAGAGGATTCTCTTCCCAAAATTGTCTTCAGAGAAACAGCCTTAATGTGTCTAGCCATCTTGTATATATTCACTGGCTGACTCATGTATTTTTTGATTGTTGTGGAGATGATGAATCTTTTTATTGGTTATTTTTAGAATATTTGTAGACACCGCTGACCTACTGGGGCTTTGACTTAAATTCTGGGCCAAAACAAAGAGTTTTATTCCATGGTATTTTTCAAATATAATAACCATACATGTTAGAGAAAATTCTTTCCAAATGGTGTGGTATATCCTGCTGACCATTTGGAACAAAAATAGTATGATCTCTATTTTAATACCACATACAAAAATAAACCTGAAGTGGCTTAATGATTAAAATGGTGAAAAAGTTGATAATAAAATATAGTAGATATTAATCATTTCATCTGGGCAAAGCCTTTCTAAATTTGATGCCAAAGTTAAGAAACTGTAAAGGACAGTGATGCTTAATGGAGATATGCAAAAATGAAAGACTTTTATATGATGTGCACCGTTTAAAAGACTAATTATACAATAGATAAATAATTTGCAAAATAGGCTAATATTCTCAATATATGAGATAAAAAATAGAAACATGATAGAAAAATTAACAAAGGCTAGAAATAGGCAATTCAATAAAGATAAATATAGCTGTGATTATATGTTCAGTCTCACAAATGACTTGCTATTTGGTTTGTATTAAATGTTTCCTTCCTTTCCTCACAAATTTTATAGGTTTGATCCTTTTCCTTCAGGTCTTCACTATAATGCCCCTCAACTCAGTAACACTCTGTGTCACAGCCTGCCTGCCTCTATTTGAATAGAACTATCTAAGATCAGGAAACTAACCTCTGTTTTTGTTTGTTTGTTTTTCTTTTTACATATGTCTAGTGCTTGGTCAGGGTAGATTCTCAAATGTTTGTTGAGTAATTGTATAAGTGAATGAAGGAGTTAATAGAAGGTGAATTGAAACATATAATATTTACCTATTGAATTGAGAAAGGTTGAAAACAGAAGGTGCACAGTGTGGGTGAAATAATGTATTCTCATAAACTAGCACAATATTTCTGCAGGAAAATTTGGCAGATTGAATCAAATTTTAAAATGTATACGTCATTTTAATCAAGTAATTTCACAACTTGGAATTTATTCTAAGAAAATTACTGGACAAATTATGCACGAAGATATATGCATATGGTTGATTATAAAAGTATTACCTGTAATAGGGAAGGGTTATTAGTAAGTAAATTAATAAATAGGAAATTGATTTGTTGTAGCACATCCAAACAACCTAATATTACACAGTCATTAAAAATGATGTATAGATCTTATTTCTTGGCAGAAAACAATGTTTGTGATACAGCACGGGGAAAATAAAATTATAAAAAAGTATGTATAATATGATGCTGTTTTTGTAAAATGTATACAAGGATTTTCACCAAAATATTGATAGCAGTTAATTCTTTAGTCGTTTCATGGGCCATTTTACTTAATTTATATGGCCTTGTTCATTTTCTCAATTTTTATACTGAATGTGGATTATTTTGATAACTAGCTACTATACAGGCAGCCTCAAAAATGGTCATAATTTTCTTTCCCAGTATTATTTAATGAGTCAATTGAAAAAAAAAAAAAAACAGATGAAATAATTTCTTTGTAAATTCCTTGTTCCTCTTAGTTTTCCTGTGACTTTCATGATTCTTGTTATTGCCACCTAGTGGATGAGGAGTTGTTTACCATTTTACTATTTGAGATTATAGCTTCTTTTTTCTTTCCCAAAGATAGCTCTATTTTTAAAGCAGTTTTTTTAAAAAAATGACCAGGGGTGTACTGGTAAATGTTTGACAACAAAATTTCCAAGAAACTATATATATTCATAAATTTTAACAAATTCTACTCACATAAAAGATGCACACAATTAATATAAAGGTAGCACACAATGTACAAGTGATAATAAAGTAGGAAATACTGTTTATTTAAGCTATACACACCTAATGGATTATCACAGAATGCTTTCATTGATTTTTTTGCTGACATCATGTGTCTGTAGCTAAACGATGGCTGCAGTTCAACCATAACTTGAAGTATAATTGATTTACAATATTGTGTTAGTCTAGGTGTACAATAAAATGATTTTGTTACATACATATGTATATATACACACACACACATATATAATTCATCTCAGATTATTTTTCACTAGATGTTATTACAGGATTGACTATAGCTCCCTGTGCTACACACTAAATTCTTGTTGCTTCTCTATTTTATATATAGTAGTTCAGTTCAGTTCAGTTCAGTCGCTCAGTCGTGTCCGACTCTTTGTGACCCCATGAATCGCAGCATGCCAGGCCTCCCTGTCCATCACCATCTCCCGGAGTTCACTCAGACTCACGACCATCGAGTCCATGATGCCATCCAGCCATCTCATCCTCGATCATCCCCTTCTCCTCCTGCCCCCAGTCCCTCCCAGCATCAGAACCTTTTCCAGTGAGTCAACTCTTCGCATGAGGTGGCCAAAGTACTGGAGTTTCAGCTTTAGCATCATTCCTTCCAAAGAAATCCCAGGGCTGATCTCCTTCAGAATGGACTGGTTGGATCTCCTTGCAGTCCAAGGGACTCTCAAGAGTCCTCTCCGACACCGCAGTTCAAAAGCATCAATTCTTCTGTGCTCAGCCTTCTTCACAGTCCAACTCTCACATCCATACATGACCACAGGAAAAACCATAGCCTTGACTAGACGGACCTTAGTCGGCAAAGTAATGTCTCTGCTTTTAAATATGCTATCTAGGTTGGTCATAACTTTTCTTCCAAGGAGTAAGCGTCTTTTAATTTCATGGCTGCAATCACCATCTGCAGTGATTTTGGAGCCCCCAAAAATAAAGTCTGACACTGTTTCCCCGTCTATTTGCCATGAAGTGATGGGACCGGATGCCATGATCTTCGTTATCTGAATGTTGAGCTTTAAGCCAACTTTTTCACTCTCCACTTTCACTTTCATCAAGAGGCTTTTTAGTTCCTCCTCACTTTCTGCCATAAGGTTGGTGTCATCTGCATATCTGAGGTTATTGATATTTCTCCCGGCAATCTTGATTCCAGCTTGTGCTTCATCCAGCCCAGTGTTTCTCATGATGTACTCTGCATATAAATTAAGTAAGCAGGGTGACAATATATAGTCTTGACATACTCCTTTGGTGCCTGTTAATCCCATGCTCCTAATTTATTCCTGCCCCTTTCCTCTTTGGTAACTATAAATTTGACTGTCAGCTCTGTGAGTCTGTTTCTATTTTGTATATAGGTTCATTTGTAATAGATTCTACATATAAGTGATATCATATAGGTTTGTCTTTGACTTATTTAGCTAAGTACAGTATTCTCTAGGTCCATTCTCTTTGCTGAAAATGGTAATACTTCATTCTTTTTTGTGGCTGAGTAGTATTCTGTTGTGTCTATACCACATCTTATGCCAGTTGTCAGTTGATGGGAACTTGGGTTGTTTTCATGTCTCACCAGTTGTAAATAGTACTGCTGTGAATGGTGAGGTACGTATATCTTTTCAAATTAGAGTTTTTTTGGATATATGCCCAGGAGTGAGATTGCTGGATTTTGTGGTAGTTCTATTTTTCATTTTTTAAAGGAACCTTCATACTGTTCTGCATAATTGGCTACACCAATTTACATTTCCAGTGATAGTGTAGGAAGCTTTCCTTTTCTCCACATTCTCTCCTGGATTTATTTGTAGACTTTTTGATGATAGCCATTCTGAAGGGTGCTCATTGTTGAGTTCAACCATGATTTGATACATAGAGTTGTGTTCCAATCCACTCTTTTCCCAGTTATATGTGACTTACTCCATAACTGTTTATCACTCTTGTATGAATTATGTTCATTAAACTCACATCTCACCTTTAGCACTAAACCAAGTCCCCTTTGTATAGCAATTGTAAATTTCTGCTGTGTAAATATTCCCACATAGTCAGTCTTAATCTAATCAATGTGGCCTTTCTAAACACAAATTTAGAAACAGATGCACAGTAGAACACCATTACACAGTATTTTCAACATAAACAGGTATAATAGTACAATGTAGTAAATGTGATAAATAGAAAGATGTTTGAAATATACAGTTTTCTTTTGTTTAATATAATATTAAATTTTTAATTGTATTAAAATATTATTAAAATTAATAACTAAAATTATTATGAAATATTTCATTGTAAGTTACCATAACCTCAGTAATTGTTACAACTGACTTGCAAAATTCTTGAAAAATTGACACTTGGCTCTTGCAAGCCTGTGTTAGCCAGTTCCAGTACATCATTGAATATAGCTTTTATCTTTGCTTTCTGAGTTATCTTTATTGTTCTGGGAAAACTGCAGAACCATGAAAGAGAACCATTCTTTGAGTTTCTAATTTGTGCAGCATATTATGGCTTGTCTTATTGTTATCTGCCATTAGTGCATGTTGAAGAAGAGTAATTACTTACTTAACATGCATTGATTAAGGAGAAGACTCTTGCTTGACACGTGTCTTTTAAATCTTTGAGCTTCTTGTTAAAACAGAAAGGTGGGGGGAGCTTCCTTGGTGGTCCAGGGGTTAAGAATCCCACCTTGCAATGAAAGAGACACCAGTCCCATCCCTGGTTTAGGAAGATCCCGCATGCCTCGGAGCAACCAGACCTATGTGTCACCACTACTGAGGCCAAAAGCCACAACTACTGATGCCCACATGCATAGAGCCTGCCTGTGCTCCACAGCAAGACAGAAACCACCACAAAGAGCAGGCTGCAAAGTACAATGAAGGATAGCCTCTGCTCACAGCAGCTAGAGAAAGCCATTTGCAGCAACAAAGACCCACCACAGTCAAAAATTAAATGTTAATTTAAAAAGGGGGAATAAAGCATAAAAGATATATGCAAAGTTCTCAGTTACCGAGTGAAATTATTATCACGCAGACACAGTTATCCAAAATAAAATATCTCTTGGGGATAGTTTTATGAAATCTCTTACTTTTAAAATTGTTTCTTCATGTTGTCTCATTTGATCCTGTTAACACCCCCGTTAAGAGGGTATCATTACTCCCATATTATAGGTTAAGAAATGGGAATACAGAAGGTTAAGTGGCTTGACCAAGGTCAAGAGAGATTAGGAGAGTTATAATAATAAAGATTATAATAGTAGTATGTGAACCGAGTACTTCCAGATGTTCAAGCTGGATTTAGAAAAATCAGAGGAACTAGAGATCAAATTGCTAACATTTGCTAGATCATAGAGAAAGTGAGGAAATCCCAGAAAAACATCTACTTCTGTTTCATTGACTATGCCAAAGCCTTTGACTCTGTGGAACATAACAAAATATGGAAAACTCTCAAAGAGATGGGAATACCAGACCATCTTACCTGTCTCCTGAGAAACCTGTATGTGGGTCAAGATGCAGTAGTTAGAATCTTATGTGGAACAGCTGGCTGGTTCAAAATTGAGAAATGAGTATGACAAGGCTGTTTATTGTGACCCTGTTTATTTAACTTCTATGTGGAGCACATTATGTGAAATGCTGGGCTGGATGAGTTACAAGCTGGAATCAACAGCCTCAGATATGCAGATGATACCACACTAACGGCAGAAAGTGAAGAGGAACTAAAAGGCTGCTTGATGAGGGGTGAAAGAGAAGAGTGAAAAAGCTGGCTTAAAACTCAGTAATAAAAAACTAAGATCATGAAATCCGGTCCCATCACTTCATGGCAAATAGAAGGGGAAAAGGTGGAAGAAGTGACAGATTTCTTCTTCTTGGGCTCTAAAATGACTGCGGATGGTGATTATAGCCATGATCTTAGAAGATAATTGCTTCTTGGCAGGAAAGCTACAACAAATCTAAACAGTGTTTTAAAAAGCAGAGACATTTTGCTGACAAAGATCCATATGTTCAAGTCTGTGGCCTTTCCAGTATTCATGTGTGAATGTGAGGGTTGTGCCATAAGGAAGTGCTGAAGAATATAATGCGTTTCAACTATGGTGCTGCAGAAGACTCTTGAGAGTCCCTTGGACTGCAAGGAGATCCAACCAGTCCATCCTAAAGGAGATCAACTGTGAATATTCACTGGAAGGAGTGATGCTGAAGCTGAAGTTCCAATACTTTGGCCACCTGACTGAACCTCTGACTCTTTGGAAATGACCCTGATGCTGGGAAAGACTGAAGACAGAAGGAGAAAAAGGTGACAGAGGATAACATGGTTGCATGGCATCGCCAGTTCAATGGACATGAACTTGGGCCAGCGCTGGGAGATGCTGAGGGACAGGGAAGCCTGGCGTGCCGCAGGCCATGGGGTCACAAAGAGTCGGACACGACTTGGTGACTGAACAACAACTGGAACAGCAGAAACAGTGTCACTACAGGACTTGTTGGCCAACAACTGGAGATACACTGAACGTTGTAGGTAGTGTTTCATTTAATCCCTTCAGCAAACCAGTAAGTCTCTGTTTTTCAATTAAGGAAATCAGATCATAGAAGAAGAGCAATTGGTGCAAGATTATAAAAGAAGGGAAAAACATGAAGTTTCACAGCCAGGTGTGTCTAATTCCAAGAGTCTTACTATCTCCTGCCCACCCCCACCCCCCCATTTCTAACCTGTACTCTGTTTGTATTCTATGCAGATAAAGAACTGGAAATGTTTAGGATCTAACTCATTTCTCAGGCAGGTCTAATTTACTATTTATTTGAATGGTACAAAAATAGCTCCAGGGAAATATCATTAAATTCTACCTTTCTCCTTAAACAGGATTGTTTTTCCTTTTTATTTTCCCAAATTTTGGTTATTTAAAGAGCCTCTGAGGAATGTTTAGTATCTTTCCTTTAAATAAAGAAAGAAATCATGATGGATGGCTTTTAAAAATATTTTCAAGTTTGTGATAGAGATAATACTGACTAAAACTTACTGAATTATTTTTAAACCATCGTTTCTGTTTTTGTTTTTAACAGTATTCATACTTTTTCCCCCTTTTCTTTCTTCAGACACTTTTAGCCTTATCTGAGCGTCTTCTTATCCAAGCTTTGATATGTGTAGTAATTTCTCTTCTTTAACTATTTTAACACCCAGGGGGAAAATACACTATAGCTGTTTCTTTAAATATCTAATTAAAGCTGATTTCTTGTAATAGATATACTCTGTGGTACCACATCTTTGTAGAGTTTTGTTTGCTCATTGACTTTTGTTGCATATGAGTTTCTCTCTGCTAACTTACTAAAGTTAATATTCTGCTATTTAGAGGACTGTATATTTTCAAACAATTAGCCACTCAGTAATACAGCTTCATTGTTCTCAGTTTCTATTTTGTATCATTCTGGAAAGAACATGCTGAATTCAGGTATTTGATTCTATGTGAAACTCAAAGACTGAAGTTCTTTTCTGAGGTTCCAGTGAGGGAGATGGTCACACATCAGAGTGGGAGGCCACTCTGCCTCCTATTCCTGAGCCTCCTCACCTGGATGTAGGGAGAATCCCACCATTAGCTGTTGAGAGGATTACTTGTTTCAGTTCAGTTCAGTTGCTCAGTCGTGTCTAACTTTTTGCCACCCCATGGACTGCAGCACTCCAGGCCTCCCTGTCCATCACCAACTCCCAAACAGGATTTAAACCCAAACAGGATTTTATTGCCTAATTGCTATTCCTTTGTGAATAGTTTGGTTCATTTTTATGGTATTGTATTAGCCAATGGATTACCTCCCTCTGCTGTCTTCCTCCATCTCTCCCTTCCTCCCTCCCTCCCCCTTCCTTCCTTCCTTTCTTCCTCCCTTGCCTCCATCCATTTATCTATCCATCCCTTCATCCCTTCCTTCCTTCTTCAGTTCAGTTCAGTTGCTCAGTTGTGTCCGACTCTACAACCCCATGAATTGCAGCATGCCAGGCGTCCCTGTCCATCACCAACTCCCGGAGTTCACTCAAACTCATGTCCATCGACTCAGTGATGCCATCCAGCCATCTCATCCTCTGTCATCCCCTTCTCCTTCTGCCCCCAGTCCCTCGCAGCATCAGGGTCTTTTCCAGTAAGTCAACTCTTCATATGAGGTGGCCAAAGTATTGGCGTTTCAGCTTCAACATCAGTCCTTCCAATGAACCCCCAGGACTGACCTCCTTCAGAATGGAATGGTTGGATCTCCTTGCAGTCCAAGGGACTCTCAAGAGTCTTCTTCAACACCGCAGTTCAAAAGCATCAATTCTTCGGTGCTCAGCTTTCTTTATAGTCCAACTCTCACATCCATACATGACTACTGGAAAAACCATACGTTTGACTAGACATACCTTTGTTGGCAAAGTAATATCTCTGCTTTTGAATGTGCTATGTAAGTTGGTCATAACTTTCCTTCCAAGGAGCAAGCATCTTTTAATGTCATGGCTGCAGTCACCATCTGCAGTGATTTTAGAGCCCGCAGAAATAAAGTCTGACACTGTTTCCACTGTTGCCCCATCTATTTCCTTCCTTCTTATATTTCCATAAATCAATTCAGTAATACATCAGCCCTAAAAAGGCATAGTTCCCTCTATAGAGTTAAAATGGCAAAAGCACTTCCATTAACTTATTTCCTGAACTGAGGCAGAATATTATTTGAACTCCAGTTATGCCATTTATTGTCCATGAGAATAATGTGATAAAGTGTTTAAATGGAGGGGATGGTGCACCAGGAGCCCTGATGGCTCATATCTAACACACAATTCAAATATAAGCACACTAGTAAGAGCTCTAAATTGTTAAACAGGTGGGTGGTTTCTGGGCTTCATTCAGTAGAAAATTGTACTAGCTATCTAAACTAGTAATTCCTGGTTTTTAACCTCCATTGATTTCTTAATAGATTTAATTTTATTTGACCATTAGCTGGCATTTACTTCTAAACAAAAAGAATAGCAGTATCTAAGTATAGTCTCTAAGAAGACATCTTGATAAACTAGAAAGGCACTAGTTTTAGAAATGAAAAAGTTCAGAGAATTGAAGAGTAATCTCTGCTTTTTGTTTGTAGGTACAAATTCTGTGTAGAGAAAGTATTATAAATAGGGTTTGCCCCCTGGCATGAGCATAAGATGGGTAATATTTTTGGATAATTATTTTGAAATATGTAGTAAAAACATGAAAGTGTACACAAGCAAGAAGTCAACGTCTAGGAATCAGCTCTGAGGAAATAATCCCAAATATATTTTAAAAAACTCTACATGGCTAAATATGTTTATAATTGTGAAAAATGTAGATCTCTGGCAAGAAATATGAAGTCACATTAACTATGCTCATATTGCAATTATATTAACACAAGCAAGGCAACAAAATGAAAATTTATGACAATGTAAGTAAAAAGAAGGTAAAAATCATTTTCTTTGATACAAATGATATAAAGGTTCACTAAAAATAGGCAAAAATTTAAACTTTGTGTGGAAGACAATGATGTATTTAATAGTGATTGTGGCCTAACATTTTTTTTAAAAAGATCATATTACTTTTATAATAAAAATCATGAAAAATAAGAAGCTGCATTCCTCATTCAGAACTAGGCATCTGATTAACCTAGGCCTAATGATTTGTACAAACCATCTTTCATCCCTATAATAATTTAAGATTATACTGAAGGTAAGATGTTTTAATAGTGAAAGGGCCAGAACTTTAGAGATCACATATTCCAAATTTCCATTTGATTTGTAGATATGACAGCAAAAAAATGCTAAAACTTTAGTCTTTTAATTCTTAGTCTAAAATCTTTTAAACCCCAAAACATCTTATTGTAAAAACCTTTTTAAATGAAAACGAAGTTAATGTATGCTTGATTGCATAAGGAATTACCAATTTACTACATGCATACTTATAGCCTGATACAATGGGATTCCAGTTTGTAATGTCATGAGTGTTATTTACGAAAAACAAGCATATTATATGCAGTAATATGCTGGGCATATAAAACATCAATTATGTAATCGCCAATATTTATGTACTAATCTTTGAATAATGGGATTTGAGGGATGACGGAAAATGAAGGATCTATGTCTCTAGTTAGGAAAGTTTGTATGGATGCCACCTTGTTTCCTTAAGAATTTTTTTTGTTGCAGCAATACAGGCATTTATTAATTTATTCATTCACTTAATAGGTACTTATCAATCACCAGTTGCTGTATTTAGTGCAGGAAAGATAATTATTAGCAAAAACATTAAAATGATTTTTATTTTTATTCTTCCTTCAAAGAGAACTGTTGCATTTTACAAATATTAGGCACAAGATAATCATTGTGGATGATGTCTAAGTCATTTTCTCGTGGGGTCTTGGTGAAAAAGCTAAAATTGAAAGAAGGGAGTAAAGTGGATAAAGACATTGAGTGCTCTGGGTATCAGTTAAGTATAATGGCTAAGGATTGGAAGGTGGACACTATCTATACTATGTAGTTGATGGCATATTTCTTTAAAGTGGCCTCTTAAATTTCAATATAGTGTATCTGCAATATTGCCCTTGTCTTGAAGATTTAATATGTACCACATAAGGTTGAGTTGATTACACTTGAAAAAGAGTTAATGATAAACTACTTTTAATATATGGAGCCAAGTGTTTGTCCCTATCCAGTGATAATAGTTTCTTTTATTGGGTGAAAAGGAGGCTGAAATTCAGACTTAACCCCTAAAGAAGCAGATTTTCTGGGGAAAAAAGTGTCAGAATATGAAATGTTATTTTATTAATGAAGTGTTCCCTACTGCCACAAATGAAGAGGATGTTCCTTAGGGATATTAATAAATTATTTTTGATTCTCTAATGCTTTAATCAATGTTTTATCTAAATGAAGTGATACAAAGGTGAAAAATAAAGGCCTAGGATCTTCATGGAGATATCATAAGACACATACATGCATATGGATAGCTAGATCGATACTAGCTTATTTTACTTGAGTTAGTCTCTAACTCAGGTACCACTTTTTATGATCAGAATTCTTTCAAATTTGTTGATGTTTAGAAACATATGTACATTCAAGTTTTCTTGTTTGCCATTACTGAAAGTGCTGGCAGTAAGATTAAAGAATGGAAATAAGAAATACTAGCTGATGAACTCTAGGAATATTGGAGAAGAATTGTAAAGTCCAGGCACCAGTACTTGTGTGGTCCATGAGGAGCACCTTGGGACTTCCCTGGTGCTCCAGTGCTGCCCTGGTGCTCCACTACTCTGCTTGCAACGCAGAGGGCAAGGGTTCATACCAGATCAGGGATCAAAGATCCCGCATGCTGCCTGGAACAGCCAAAAAAAGAAAAACATGAGGAGAACCGTATGTCAACCCAGTTTGAGACACTCCTGTTTGATAGCTGCCTCAGAACTGTCAGCCATTACAAATGCTCCTGCAATCTGGAGGTCAAGGCTTAGACTGATCTAAGATTAAACAGCTGAAATGCCTTGAAACCAGACAGAGAAAGTGCATAATGGAAACTCTGATGAGCCTTCCATTGTGTTGATCTCCTGTGGTGACACTGGTAATAATTAAGAATTTATTTCAAATAACCTGCTGCTGCTAAGTCACTTCAGTCGTGTCCGACTCTGTGCGACGCCATAGACAGCAGCCCACCAGGCTCCCCCGTCCCTGGGATTCTCCAGTCAAGAACACTGGAGTGGGTTGCCATTTCTTTCTCCAATGCATAAACGTGAAAAGAGAAAGTGAAGTCGCTCAGTCGTGTCCGACCCTCAGCCTAGGTGAAGACAAAAGACTGCGTATCCATGCCTAACGACTTGGATGCATAGTATCATCTAAGAGGAAAGCTTTTGAGAAAACCTCACTATAATAGTACGAAGCCCATCTGAGTCAGGAATGTCAGGAGGTGCCCCTAGGCTTTAGGGCCTACGTGTATTGTCAGAAAGCCACTTTCTGAGGGCAAGGTTGTCTAAACACGATGACCGTAAATGAAATGTGTGTAGATTCTGGTAGATTCCAAACCAGAGAAGGAACAGTGTGAATGCTGCATTTTAAAACATACTGTTATCTTTTGGTATCTCATTTCCAAAGTGACTCAAAATGACAGAAAATAGTTGACCGTTACACCAGACACATTTGTTATTCAGTTACTCAGTCATGTCTGACTCTTTGTGACCCCATGGACTGCAGGATGCCAGCCTCCCCTGTCCTTCACCATGTCCCGGAGTTTGCTCAAATTCATGTTCATTGAGTCAGTCATTGCCATACAGCCTTGTCCTCTGAGATCTCATCCCATCCACCAGACACATAGAAAGTTTCTATTTTCTAATATGGTTTTTCTGGTTCCCAAGTATAATCCCTGTTTGCTGCTTTTCCAATTTTTTAAAATGTTATTTATTTACTTTTGGAATTTTTGGAGATATCCTTATTTCACTCATTCTTAAATATGTCTATACAGCCATTAGAAAAAGTATGTGATCTCTGTTCCCTGTTATAACTGTTTGCAATGCAGCTTGCAAGTACCATGTTAAAAAATGAGATATAATTGACACCAGGGCATTGCAATAGAATGGGGCATAAGATGATGGTCATATCCCAGGTCTCAGGTGAGTCCCTGAGACATGCCACCAAGTAAGGGTCCTTGGCTTCTTGCTGGAAAGAATTCAGGAGTGGGCTGAAGTAAAATGAAAGGAAGTTTATTGAGAGAGATACGCATTCTATGTATAGAACATAGTTCAAGTCAGAAAGTGAGAGTGACTCGTTTGTTTTTTTTTCCTGCTTTTTTGTTGTTTGTTTTTTTAAGAACCAGAACTCAAAACATCTTTTATTTTAGAAGAAATTACTAGCTCTAATCTTGAATGCAATCATAATGCCTAAAATTAGATTGTGTTTAGCTCAAGACCAGAATTAAATCAATTTAAAATAAGCAAACACTATTATGTTGATAAATATATTCTTTAAAATAATAAATTAGTGATAATTCTTAAAATAAAATTTACCTCTACCAATATTTTCCTTAACTGCACCATTTTTATAGTAGTAAGAGCAATTTATTTTATATATTGGCTTGCCAAGTTTCCTTCCGTGCTTTTTCCCTCTTAACCTTTGTAACATCCCCATGAGGATATTGAGGATAAGTATCATTACTCTAATTTTACCAAAAAAATCAAGGTTCCTCAGAAAATAACAATTTGCTTTTTTCCTTAGGATGTAAGTTCCAGGTTTTTCTCAGTTTACCACATTGCCTTATCATCAGATGCTTTTACAGATCATCAGATTTGTAAGCTATTTGCAAAGCTCAATTTCTATGTGAATCTGTATAGCATGGTTATTTTTTTAAGATTATTGTAAATTCTTTAGCTTATGTAAATTGTTTAAGTAATTGCTATTATAATAGTGGGCTGAATTGAGGCAAATAGGTTACAGATAAAATTCCTTTACAAAAATGCCACTACAGAGAAGAGTTCTATACAAACAGCTATTTCCTTGCTTGGGCAAACAGCCCATGGAAAGTGTTTGTCTGATCTACTTGCAGTGAATTCTGTGTGAAGAAAAGCAAATGCAGTACATCATATGCAGCAACACTCCTGTGTGCTACCTTCAACATTGGTGGGAAAAGGAGAACTGACTTAAAGGATTTTTTTTTTTCAGGTATACAAGTGATCGTTACTTCTTTCCATCTCAAAGATACTATCAAGCAATCTGTTTTTACACCAGAATTACCAAAACAAAGTTATGAACATAAAGATTCTGAACATAGGATGGAGAAAGGAAAATTCTATATTTAATCAGCTTATTTCTTTAGTAGGTTCTAAATGCCTTAGAGACTGAGCATTGGCTTACCTATAGGTACTGTAGCTAGACAATAAAATTTGCTTTTTGCATACTATGATTTCTATAACCAAGATGAAAGCATGTTGCATTTGCCTTCATTTTTAGACCATTGAACCATGTGTCTTTGGTCAACTTCTCGTTAATAGTTTTCTCCCATTTTTCAGTTAATGTAAGATAATATGCTGATGGAGCTTTCCAGGTGGTGCTAGTGGTAAAGAACCTGTCTGCCAAAGCAGGAGACGTAAGAGACTTTGGTTTGATCCCTGAGTCAGAAAGATCCTCCATGGAGAAAGAAATGGCAACCCACTCCAGTATTCCTGCATGGAGAATCCAATGGGCAGAGGAGCCTGGTGGGCTACAGTCCATGGAGTCCCAAGAGGTGGACCCGACTGAGCGACTAACACTTTCACATTCACAGAGTAGACTTAAAAGCTTTCAAGAAAACAAAAGAATGCAGTGGTTCTCAACCTTGTGTGTCCATTGTAATGACTTGAGGGGCTTTAAAAGGTAATGGTATTTGAGTCCTTCTTCAGAAATCTCTGATTTAATTTGTCCGGAGTGGGACCTGTGCCTAGGAATTTTTGTGAAGCTTTCCTTTGGAAGCTTCCTACCTACAATATGCTGTCAGAGTTAAGAACCATTAATCTAGTCTTTAGTCTTCAAACCTTGGTTCCCTGTAGATGAAAGTTAAAGCGAAAGTGTTAGTTGCTCAGTCTTGTCTTAGCCATGACTCTTTGCAGCCCTGCAGCCCGCCAGGCTCTTTGTCCATGGGATTTTCCTGACAAGAATACTTCCTGTAGATAATTGGAAAACTAAATATGGAATATATATCTAGTTTAGGTCAGTTCAGTCACTCAGTCATGTCTGACTCTTTACAACCCCATGATCTGCAGCATGTCAGGCTTCCCTGTCCATCACCAATTCCCGGAGCTTGCTCAAGCTCATGTCTATTGTGTCGGTGATGCTATCCAACCATCTCATCCTCTGTCGTTCCCTTCTCCTCCTGCCTACAGTCTTCCCCAACGTCAGGGTCTTTTCCAGTGAGTCAGCTCTTTCCATCAGGTGCCCAAATGTTGGAGTTTCAGCTTCAGCATCAGTCCTTCCAGTGAATATTCAAGACTGATCTCCTTTAGGATGGACTGGTTGGATCTCCTTACAGTCCAAGGGATATAAAAATTTACTCTTATAAAATTTAGAAAATTATTCACATTAGTCACATTAGCCACCTAAATTAGTGTTAATGTTTTACTTTTCTTTCTAGTCCTTTTAAAATTATATATATATATATATGTCTCTCTATATATATAATTAGGTCTATATATAGACATATATATATATACTTTTAAAAGCAAATTTGTGATCATGTTGAAAATTAATCTTTCAAGTTAATTATATAGTAGGAATTTCTTCATGTTTATAAATATGCTCAGAAAATGTTATCAGTATTGCTTTTTTTTTAACTATTTCAAGTAGTGCTACAGTGAATATTTTTGTACATAGAGTTGATTTTTAGAGAATTAAAAATAACTATGCTTGAGTATGACTGAAAACCATAGCCATGTTTAAGATGGTATATATAGAAAACAATGTATTCTATATAAGACTTTGAAAATCTATTATGAAATCATTTTATAAACAATTGAAAAATCTTGATTGGTGGTATTTGGTTGACAATGCATAAAATGTTGTAAAACCTATTAAATAAAAGTGTTACTCTTCTGACCCTTTCCTTTTGGAATGGCAAAATCTCATTTTCAGCCTGAACAAGCACTGTCAATAAATGTAAGAAAGCTTGATGAGAGCCTTGGGGTTAGCATGTCAAGCAAACTGCAGGTTCTTTTGGCATAATAGTTGTTTGGAGATGTTCTAAAGACAAACTGAGCAGCTTTGAGTGGTAGGAGAAAATATATTCTCTACAGATAATTTAGAAATATCCTTAGTTGATCTCTTCATGAAATAAGAGATCTCTTCATGAAATGTAATAAGATCTCTTCATGAAATAATTTTATTATTTTAAAATGTTGCAATATTATGGTATTGTACTGAGTTTCAAATAAGAAATATAAATGATGTCATCTCCACCCACCAGGAGGGTATGCTTTGCATGTTTGTGCACATGGCCTGGCCTTTCCAGGGCTGAAAACCAAGACTCAAGATCAAGATTAAACTAATTCAGATCTTTTTTTTTTTTTTTTTGAACATGATTTTTAAAGAGGTGAAACAGTTTTCCCCCAAGCCACATTATTCTGTGTCAGAACTGAGACTTGCATTTGAGGGCTTGAGTTTGCCTCGTTTCCTCTCCCCGCCACTTAGACGGAGGTTCAGAAGTCTCTTTCCTTTATTTGATAATCCAAATAGTAATTTAGATGAGAAAAGTTGTCCATTTTTAAATGACTTTTGCCTTTTTAGAAAAATCTGTGAAAATGACTACTGAAATGTTGTATACATTTCCAAAGATGTAAAAAAATAAAAATGAACAGAGATGATACCAAAGTTGTAGCAAGTCGAAAGGATTAATTGTTTCATATTTCTCCTTAAAAACTATGTCAAGCCAATATGTTTTTAATGTTATATTGATTTTTATTTTAGTTCAATCCTTTATTTTTAGCTTATTAGTCATACTCAGACAGCTCTTAAATGCAAAATCCTTAGATGTGGGTGGCAGAGAGACATAGCAGCTTGCTTATTTTAAATTTAATCATTTCCCCTCTCAGTCTGAGGTGAATAGACAGATACGTGTGGACATATCAAGGAAGACTGTCAAATCCATTGTCTCTCAAAATAGATAAAATCTAACTAACCCATTTTGTTTAGCATCCAGACATTTCCCTAGAAGTTGATGGTAAATTGCATATGTTAGGAGATAAAATTAGATGATTCTTACAGTGATTTTTATTCATTTTTGACATTTTAAAATTTATTCCAGAGAGATTTATTCAGTCATAGAATATGTAAATTTTGAAGGCATTGGACTTTCAGTTGATTATTCGTCTGAAGGACCTTCCTATGAATCATTAATTATAATTTAACATGAATTATTAGTGGGTTAGTGAAATTCTTAAATTAAAATCTGTATCACTGCACAGGGTTCAAAGAGGTAGTAGTACTATTAAATCATGGTTAGATGCATTGATCCTCGCAGGCACAGATTTTATTCTCAGATGTTAGAGCAGTTGACTGGGGTATCTGTCACCTCACCATTGACAGGGCTCGTCAGACTGGCTGGTCGGTGCTTTCGCCTGGCTCAGCTCTCCTATGCCATACTCTTGGCTGAAAGGGATGGCCATCCTAGAGAAAAGCCTGAGTCCTTGGTTGAGGAATTGCTCATGTAGCCCTAGGCTTGGTTTTTTCTTCTACTTCTCTTTAGGAAATTTATCCTGCCCCCAAAATGAAGAACAGAGGGATAAGGATATAGAATTTCTGCCAAGAGAGATTCCCTATAGAATAACCTCCTTTTTTGTTTTTCCTCTTTTCCTACATTCTGACCACTGTTGCCAATAGCAACTACTGTTATAACACTCAAAGCAATTTTTACTACAATAGGAAGGAATCCCAAGTTAGAAATTACATGCTTTTTCCATAAGGGACACAAACGTTTATTATATAATTATCTTAGTATAGGGTTAAAGCATTAAATGATATATCCTAGAGAGTTTAATATTTAACTTACTGTTTAGATGCTCATTTGTTTATTGATACTGACCTTTCTTGATTTTTTTAAACTGGTCCTACATATCTGGAGGAGCTGGTTTTCGTGTGTGTGTGTGTGTGTGTGTGTGTGTGTGTGTGTGTGAGTCTTGGCCTCAGATTCATCCTGATAGCCTGAACTCAGAATGGCTCTCTTCCTTAATAATAATTACAGATTAAAATTGCTTAACTAGTAGTTTGAATAGCACAGGAACTACACTGTAAGTTCTGCATACGTTGTCTGATCTTTACCTTTATATTGCAAAGTGTGTGATCACCCACATTGTACACATGGAAAAATGAGGGTCTGGGCCAATGGTGGTGGTGTTCGTGGTAAAGAACCATCCGCCATTGCAGGGACATAAGCGATGCAGATTCTATCCCTGGGTCTGGAAGATCCCCTGGAGGAGGGTACGGCAGCCCACCCCAGTATTCTTGTCTGGAGAATCCCAGGGACACAGGAACCTGGAGGGCTGCAGTCCCTAGGGTCTCAAAGAGTTGGACACGACTGAAGGAACTTGGCAGGTACACACATGGTTAATAAATGGTGGTATCTAGATCTCTCAGACTTCAGGCACTGAAGCTCTGTTTTCTTGACTCCACAGCTCTCTAGTGAGAGCTACTTGCATCTCCACTTAGATTTCAGGCCATAAAAATGCCTTGAATATTTTTTGCCCTGGACATGCAACATTTCATTTTTCCTGGGGAAGAGGCTACCATTTCCTCAGTGTCCTGGGAAGAGGTATTGCCTTTTCCCAAAATTTTCCTTCTTATTTTCAGATCTCTCATTTTAGTTCTTAGCCTTCTTTTCTGACTTCTCATGCAGTTGGCCTTGCCCAGGACTTGCATATTGAACAGTTTATGCTGTTTCCAAACTATGTTTAGATGTTTCAAGGGTAAGACTTAAGGAAAATGAAGTGGTAGGGAGGGGAAAAAAAATGGAAAAGTGAGCTTGAGGCTGATGTTTTGGAAAGGTGGAATATGAGCTGAATGGTGTGGAGGAAAAAAACTCAGGCAAACCTCATCTCAGTTCAGTTCAGTCGCTCAGTCATGTCCGACTTTGTGACCTCATGAACTGCAGCACGCCAGGCCTCCCTGTCTATCATCAACTCCTGGAGTTCACTCAAACTCATCATATTGTTTTAATTGACAGTGCTGCCAAACTATATATATATGTACATATATGTATGATATAAATCTCTTTTTATATGTTATCTCTATATAAATGATATATGACATATAAATGCTAAATGGTTTAGGAGAGCTTACAAAAGTACATATAACAAAATGGTTAAGTATAAATGGAGATTTAAAATCTTGATTACATAAAATATCTTAAAGTGATTTTAAAAATGAAAAACCCTAATTCAAGAAAATATAAAATGAATGCATATTACAGATGTCATTCATCATATTAATTGATGAGGGAACAAGTAAAATGTTAAGAATCAGTCCAAAGAACATTTGGGTTTTACTAAATTTATTACAATTTATTAGATTACTAAATTAGATGCAAAATTGGTGATTGTCCAACAGGGCTATAAACCGAGATATTCTGGTTCCACTGGACAGAAGTTATTTGCAAGTCTATTGACAGAATCTACATTTTAACTTCTGTCTCTACAGAGTTGTAAATAGTCACTAAATAGAATGTCAAGCACAGTACTGCACAAAATCATATGCAGTAGTTTCTTTTGCCTATTTCAAGTTTGATAATTTTTCTTTAAGATAATTCATAAAATTAGTGTAAATGATCAAGTTTAAAGGTGGGACATTGACTAAAAGTTCATAAACTAGCTGTAAGGTCCTATATAATTGATATGTTTGAAATCTGTATTTAGTTATAGGTCTTCTCGGAGAAGGCAGTGGCTTCTCGGAGGATTCTTCTCGGAGAATCCCGTGGATGGAGAAGCCTGGCAGGCTGCAGTCCATGGGGTCGCAAAGAGTCGGATACGACTGAGTGACTTCATTTTCACTTTTCACTTTCCTGCATTGGAGAAGGAAATGGCAACCCACTCCAGTGTTCTTGACAGGAGAATCCCAGGGATGGAGGAGCCTGGTGGGCTGCCGCCTGTGGGGTCACGCAGAGTCTGACACAACTGAAGCGACTTAGCAGCATAGGTCTTCTGGTATGCAAAGAGGATAGAAGATAAGAAAGGGTAGAAGATTTTATGGCTGAAAAGAATACATCAATTCATAAAAAAAAGACAAATTTATCCTGGGGAGCCTCTTATTAGGGGTCAGGGAATGGGAACTTGGAATTTTACATCTCAGTCCTCAAAACAGTTCTCCAGAAAATGCAATAACAAATGTCGTAGAGCTGTCTTCTTAGTGCCCTGTGATGGAGGCCTCAGAAATGATGTTAAAATCCACCCAAATAAAGCAGTTCCACTGGGACTGAGATAGGGTGAGAATGGAGTGGAAACAATAATTATAGTCCAAGAATCTGACTTTAAGATGGCTTATGTGATCTACCTCTAGTAATGATTCTTTTCAAAGAGATGTAGAAGAATCACCCAAGGTTCAATGAGCTCTTTTTACAGTTGAGCCAGGAGCAGTGTGAAATTTAAGGGAAAGGAGTGAATGCTTATGGTGAATGATGTTGGATTTGTTATCTCTGAAGCAGAAGATTTAGCTTCGGGACAAGAGACCAGTGTTGATCACTCAAGAGCTTCTGTGTAGCAGAGTTTTATTAAAGTTAAAAAGGGACAGAGAATACTTCTGACATAGACATCAGAGGGGGCACGGAGACTGCCTCCCTCGCTAGCCTGAGAAAAGGGAATTATATACTTTTTCGATCGGTTATTACAATAAATCAAAAGACTGTTTCAAGGTTGTAAAAGTCTTACCAGACCCATGCACACGATATACATTTTAAGATAATGGGATTAGAACTAACAATAGAAAGGTCTTACCAGACCCACTCCCATAATACACATTTTAAAATGACAGGATTAGCTGGAAGGTTTTCAGGAAGGAGAAACTGTCCTCAAGCAGGATACCTTGTTGTTATATAATCCTTAGTATAGAGTTTAAACTGAGTTGTTTGTTGTATAATCATCAGTTCCCTTAAAGAAAAAAAAATTTTTTTTATGTGACTAAGACTAAGGAATGTAGAGAAAAAAAGACATTTGTCCTTTCCCCCTCCTTGAGAATTCCAGACCCCTTTCTCCTCCTCCTATCAACCTGCCTAGGAATTGCCTCTCTCAGGAGGCCTGCCAGGGCAGAAACAATAAGGGTATTGAAAACATATGTTGTGTAGTGCCTGACATGAGGTAAGGGTTCAGTAAACTAACTGCGATTTTCATCACTATCATTATTATTCTTAATAAAGTAAGCTTAGCCGTGCTTCTTAGATATGCAGGTGGGGATGTTAGGTGGACTGAACTGTCGGAGGTTCAGAGCAGAGAAGGGATCTGGTGGTGAGTGTCGAGAGTTGCACGCATAGGTGTTACTCTCGGCCAGGGGAGGGCCTGGGTGCGAGGGTGAGCGGGCGGCAGTGGCCTCGGCCGTAGGATGGCACAGGAGATGCAGACAGTCTTCCATAAATGTAATTCCCTCCATAAAACTTCCGTATGAGTAGGACCACAGAAAACCGAGGTGATTTTCCCTGGAATGCATGCTTTTCCTGTCTTTATTTTTAAAATCGAGTGAACAGATGCAGTTTGAGTGTCACAAAACTCTAGCAAATAGGTGTGGTAGGATATTTTTATAGTTTATAGTTCACAGATTATAGAGAAGCAGAGTGATACACTCAAGATTTAAATATATGTTTTAAAATATACATTTATACTATATAATTATAATAATAATAAATGATGTATTATATATTTATCTGTAGGTGGCAGAGTTAGGCCTTGACCTCAGAGCTCTGACTAGCTTAGTGCTTTTCTCTCTTCTCTTTCCTCCTCCACTGTGTCTTATCTACTCTCCTTGCCTAGTTCTGTTGTGTTGCTTTTGATAAGGATCCAATGAGACATGATCCCAGAGAGCTGATTAGCATTTTCTCAGGTGCTGGCCACTGCCTTCCTTCAAACCTGGCTCCCTCTTCAGACTTAATAAGCATGCCCTTTGCGCTGTCATTTAGGATACTGTCTGAAATGTTAACTCATCCAGTTGCAGGCCACTTCTTGCCTTTGTTCCTTCGGTCTCAGTTGTCACACTTTGGGTGATGGGTTGTGTGATGTAGGTTGTGCTCTATTGAGGAACAGGATTAAAATCAGAGATGTATTTCTTATAGGCCACTGCACTGTTGTTAAGGGTCAGTCACTGTCCATCTGACTGGATAGATAACTGAAAGTAAGAAATATTTCATTATAATCTTAGGAAAGCCTCAAATTACTTATGCCACCAGCTCTAATATTGAAAAAGCAAGTCACTGAAAGGTACAATAATTAAAGCAGTGCCTCACCGTGACCTTGTCACTTGATTCTCTGAGACATAAAAATTGTTTGCAACCTCAGTCAGCTTTTGATTCGTGGTGTCTTTGAAGAACAATTCGAATCATGTATTGGAAAGAGGCCAGGAGACCCATCTGCTTAGTTTGTCTTTCTAAATTGGGTGCAGTGCGTAGTGCTGAGGGAAATGGCACCCCTCTCTTATGCATGTTTTCATGAGCCTTCTCAGTCTCTAGAGAATCCACCCATGCACTGTTAAATTGTGTCATTTGTGGAAGCACAATGACAAGGGCCTAAAGTAGAAAGCAATGTAGAGTTAGCAAGAAAACATTTTCCTTTAAAAGAGGACCTTGCTAATTTCCTATGTCCAATATAAAGAGCCTAGAGGGATCAAATAAACATAAAATGCTAATTCGAAAGGCCTACTTTCTCTTGTTGCTAAATTAAAATACCACTTGACATTTCATATAGATCATCACAGTGAAGTGGAACTGCAAATGTTTGCGAGGAAAGGGAAAATAAAATTAAAAGAAGAAAGAGGGGATATAGATGATTCTGGACTTGTCTTATTTCTCCTTCCACCTCCCCACTATAAATAAACAATAGCAATAATAGCCAGAATTTATTAAATGCTTTCTATGCAGCAAGGCCTACATATGGATTATCTCAGTAATCCTTGGGATAATTTGATCATTTCACATTATAGATGGACACAGTGAAGTTTAGGGAGATTAACAAACTGGTCTAGTCTCATTTCCCTAATTAGTGTTCTTTAAAGAACTCACAAAATCCATAGACATGTCACGCCTGTTTCTTCTCTCCAAGTTAGACCCCAGTCTTGCCTTGGCAAATGTAGAAAAAGGAGAAAGGAAGTTAGCATAGGTGTATCCTGTGCTTACTTAAAAGTGGAGAAGCAGGGTTATCAAAAGAAGAGAAGAAATACCATAGGAAGGAGTTTTCAGTTTCCGTAGTCCAACATTTTCATTTTCAGATGTTTTAACGATACTTTCAAGATAATAAAATAGAACATTTAGTTAGAAGTAAGCCTGGACTTGAAACTAGTGTTGCCCATTTCCAGTCTAGTACTATCCATATACTGTATTACGTTGCTTTTCTCAATTTCAAACTGAGAAAATGCCCCCTTCGCAGACAATTTAAGTTAGATGTGGCTATGTATCTGTCTGACATAGACTTTTTGTAAAGGCATATACTGGTTAGGAACTTCCATTCAGTTACTTGTATCAGTATATTTTATTGATGTTTATGTTCACTTAGCAGGAATTGTAATCTTCTTAAGTTCATGATGATTATTTTTTACAACTTTTTTCTTGCTAGAGTAAATTTGAAGTTGCCATTGATGCTTCAAATAAAATAATATAGTTTTCAGACTGTCAAATATCATTGAAGTCAATATAAACTTGGAAGGAAAAAACACTGGATCCTAAAAGATTTTTTTGGAAAACATTACACAGAACTTCAGATGATTTTTCCTTGTTTGGTAGTATGGAAGGGCTTCCCTGGTGGCTCAGCTGGTAAAGAATCCACCTGCAATGAGGGAGACCTGGGTTCTATCCCTGTGTTGGGAAGATCTCCTGGAGAAGGGAAACACTAAATACAGAAAAAAAAAAAAAAAGAATTTAATTAAGCTAGAGGAAATAAATCAAAAGGAAGGGCTGACAGTTTTATCTACAGTGACCTATTAATTGAAAGCAAACATCATCAACCTCTCTAATGTTTATTCCCTCCATAAATAATATACAGCAGGACTGGAAGCAAACTCTCTTTCAGTGTTCTCCACTTTTTTTTTTTTTTTACACAAAAGCTTTTCTTAGTGTTGACAGCAATCAGGAGGCATGGCTTACAGTAGTTCTTCTATATTGTGGTAATCAGATAATTTCAATTAAACTATTAGATTATTAGATTACAGCAGCAATTAATTACTTTTTAGAAAATTCTCTACACATGGAGAATGGCTACCATTTGTGGGTATATTTGAATATGCCAAATCTGTGTCTAGTGTTAGTTAATCTTTCTTTCTTTTTTTTTTTTTAATTCAGAAAGCCTCAGAAGGATAAGAGGTTGTTTCCATTTACTTTTAATTGACGTTTCTCAATTTGAAAATGTGATATACCAAAACTTGCTTCTGACGTTTTTTTGTTTCTTGCAGACTTGTTTCTACAATCCACAGTTTCCCTATGCCTTTGTTTTGTGAATATGTTGGTGTAAGTGCAGTGAGGAAGCAGTTTAGGAATTAAAAGAGTTTATTGTGAACAATCCTGGGCTTCCCAGGTTGCTTTTAGCGCTTCCATGGTGGCTTAGATGGTAAAGAATCCGCCTGTAATGCAGGAGACCTGGGTTCAATCCCTGAGTCAGGAAGATCCCCTGGAGAAGCCAATGGCAACCCACTCCAGTATTGTTTCCCAGAAAATTTCATGGACAGATGAGTCTGGAGGGCTACAGTCCATGGGGTCGTAAAAAGTTGGACACGACTGAGTGCATGCACACACGTGCACACACACACACACACACAACACACACACACACACACAGAGGCCTCCATGGGTTGTTTATATCCAGCAGTGTGTGAGGAATTGCTTAATAAATTTTACGATGAAACATAAGGTGATATTAGAAATGTAAGGTGATACTACTATTTATATTGGTTTTTTTCTAGACATCCATTCCAAACTATGTACTGTGCTGTGCTTAGTTAGCTCAGTCATGTCCGACTCTTTGCGACCCCATGGCCTAGAGCCCGCCAGATTCCTCTGTCCATGGGGACACTCCAGGCAAGAATACTGGAGTGGTTGCCATGCCCTCCTCCAGGGGATCTTCTCAACTCAGGAATCGAATGCAGGTCTCCCTGATTGCAGGCAGGTTCTTTACCGTCTGCATCACCAGGGAAGCCCATTCCAAACTAGAGAGACTTGTAATTTTGATTTTTTTCATTTGCCTTTAAGAGGGCTCCAGAATCACCGTCTTCAAGCTGACTGCTTCTTTGGGTCCCTACTGTACTTTGAATCTACCTCTGTTGTGAAGTCTGCTTCTTTGAGTCTCTGCTCACAACATAGAGATGCATTTACATGCATGTTTGTATTTTCCAGAGACTTAGTTCCTTGAGAACAGGGAGAAAAGGCCTTAGTCATCTTTGTAGCCCTAGAGTTTCATACTGGGTTTTGCCAATTGCATGCTCTTGCAAGTCTCTGTTGAGTTAGATTTAATTTGCTAGACAAGAAAGCAGGGCTTATGTATTCTATTCTTCCACTTGTTTATCTTTTCTTAAAAAAAACAGAGGTTTGCTCTGCTAAAAGAAAGTTTATACTGAGCCAAATTTATTTTAAAGATTAGGTGTTTATGGAAGGAGAAGCTAATAGCAGGTGTTAGACTAATCACTGGAGAAGGAATGGCAACCCACTCCAGCATTCTTGCCTGGAGAATCCTGTGGACAGAGGAGCCTGGTGGGTTGCTGTCTGTCCATAAGGGCTGCTGTCCATAGGGTCACATAGAGTCGGACACGACTGCAGCGACTTAGCATGCATGCTTGCATTGAAAAGGAAATGGCAACCCACTTCAGTATTCTTGCCTGGAGAATCGCAGGGACTGGGGAGCCTGGTGGGCTGCTGAATATGGGGTTGCACAGAGTTGGACACGACTGAAGTGACTTAGCAGCAGCAGCAGCAAACTGTAATCTTATAGCTTTCTTTCATCTTTATTGTAATCTTTAAAGAAATGAATTGATCGTGTCAAATATGCTGTTTTGATATGGAAATAGTTACTTTTAAGTTATTTGTTATGGCTAATTACCTTTCTCCCTTAGAGAATATTGTTGAAATTAACAATAGCAAAGTACACTTTTCTTCATCAACAAGGTACAAGCTGTTTTGAATTCAGTTTCAAGAACAATTTATATTAACTCTAAAAGAAATTTGAAGTTAGTTTGAATCATTGACTGTAATGTCTTTTCTGAATTTCTTTTAAATGTGATTCTTTTTCTAATGTCTGTCATCATTCTTCTTTAAGTACTTAACATTAATTTGTTCATTTTTTCATAAAATTCTGATAAAAAGTATTTATTAGTCTTTTTTGAAAGTTTGTGTCCTGTTACTTTCATTTAAAAATTCCTCTTACTCTGAATTTGCAAGGTAGTTTTGATCTATTTTTAATTTTATTTTTTAAATTTACCATTTAAGCATTTTTAAGTGTATAGTTCACTGGCATACCACCATTCCTCTCTAGAACTTTTGCATTTTCCCAAACTGAAGCTCATATCCATTAAATAATAACTACTTTTCCTCCATTTTCTCAGACCCTGGCAACCACCTTTCTTCCTCGTACCCGTATGAATCTGATTATACTATATACCTAATGTAAGTGGTATGATGTTTGTCATTTTGTGACTAGCTTATTTCAGTTATTGTAATGTCTTCAGAGTTTATCCATGCTGGAGCGTGTGAGAATTTCCCTACCCTTTAAGGCTGAATAATATTCCATCGTACGTGTATACCACGTGTTGCTCACTCATTCACCCTTCAGTGGACATTTGTGTTTCCATCCATGTTGAAAGGAAAAGCTGGGAACTGTCATTTTTTTAGACTGAAGTGGGCATCTTCATGGAGGACATTTTGGAAGACATGGTGAAGGATGAGGTCATTGAAACAAAAGATGATAGAAAAGAAAATTTATCAAAAGAAGAAACTTCAAGACATGTTTCTGTTTTAAAGGGAAAGGTAGAGAAAGAGGAGAATGGAGGAGGTATGATCATTGAGAGGTACAGGGAGAAGCAGAAAGCTGATAAGGGGAAAGTCTTGCGTTAGAGGTCAGTGATCTCAAGGATTAAATTTTGAAAAAGGATCGTCATCTTTGACAGACACTGAAAAGCTACATTATTGTCTCATATACAGCTATCAATGTGAAATAATCAGAAAAACAGAATAATCTAGTTTGTATGACTAGCATAAATTGAACTTGTCCTGTAGATGGGGAGACAGTGACATAAAAGCTGGCCAAATTTGAATCGAACCACCAAGAACACACTGTTTACACCTTTAGCAGTTCTAGGAAGTACCATCATTTAGTGTATATTCTGTTACTCCTCCTGATAGTTGAAGGAAAAAGCAGATATGGAAAAGCTGTTTTGCAGTCTGTGCAGTGGAGTTCATTCTTTCAGTCTTTGTTATTATTGCAGAACTGTTTTATCCTCTTTTTGGAGAATGCAACAGTATACACCATGGCAACCAGTATACCAGACCCACACGGTATTTCAGCCACTCCAACAAGACTAATAATAGTAATCATTTTCATTTCTCTCATTAACTCTAAGTGATATTTTTTAGCTATCTTTAAAGTCAAAATACTCTTTATTATCTTGAAGGAAAGCTGTCATGCTGAATTAGAAAAGAATACTCATTTCTCAATATAATGTATTTATTGCCTCACATCACTATATATTTTATTTTATTCAGCATGCTAGATTTTTCTTATTTTCTAGATCATGTATATTTATATAATTATTCAGATAATGACAAAAATGATTATGTTTCCTTGGCATTTGTGTGCATTAAATCTCTATCTGAGGGGCATAGACTTCTAACATCAGAGTGTAAAATGTGGGCTAAAAAAATTGAACTTCCTGTATAAATTTATCTCCTGCAATTTCTTTTCCTCTTTCTCCCTATTTTAATAGATAAAATGGAACAGACAGAACTGAGTTCTAGAAGAGTGAACAGCTGTTTTCCCCTTTTGTCCCTTTCATGGCTCCTGAATCATGATTCAGGAGCCACTTTAGAAATTTTGGGGACCTCAGGGCCATCATTCAACAACCCAAATATTTTTCAGTAGATGTATGGAAGTTGATATAGAGTCTCCTTAAAAGAATTTATCTATATTTCTAATATTCTAAAAAAGAAATAGTGATGGTAATTTGATATCCTACTGCCCAAAAGGGATTTTAACAGTTCTAGACAGTCCTGGGCAACACTCTGCTGCTGCTGCTGCTGCTAAGTCTCTTCAGTCATGTATGACTCTGTGCGACCCCACAGACGGCAGCCCACTAGGCTCCCCCATCCCTGGGATTTCTCCAGGCAAGAACGCTGGAGTGGGTTGCCATCTCCTTCTCCAGTGCATGAAAGTGAAGAGGGAAAGTGAAGTCGCTCAGTCGTGTCTGACTCTTAGTGACCCCATGGACTGCAGCCCACCCGGCTCCTCCATCCATGGGATTTTCCAGGCAAGAGTACTGGAGTGGGATGCCATTGCCTTCTCCAGGGCAAAGCTCAGTCAATATGAAATCATAACCAAACTTCTCCTACTCTGTGTTCAGTTGTGTAGAATTGGAATTAGTGCAATACTATTTACAATAGCGTAGACTTGGGAGCAACCTAAAAGTCCATTGACAGAGGACTGGATAAAGAAGATACGGTACACATATGCAATGGAATATTCACCATAAAAAAGAATTAAATAATGCCATTTGCAGCAACGTGGATGGACCTAGAGATTATCATACTAAATGAAGTAAGTCAGACAAAGACAAATATCATATAATTCACTGTGGAATCTAATTTAAAATAATACAAATGATGGTGGTGATTTAGTTGCTAAGTCATGTCTGACTCTTACAACCCCATGGACTGTTACCTGCCAGGCTCCTCTGTCCAGTATTCTCCAGGCAAGAATACTGGAGTGGGTTGCCATTTTCTTCTCCAGGGGATCTTCCCAACCCAGGAATTAAACCCAGGTCTCCTGCAGTGCAGTCAGATTCTTTACTGACTGAGCTACGAGGGAAGCCTCTGATACAATACAAATACAAATGAACTTACTTATAAAAAATAATAATGCAAAGGAACTTATTTATAAAAATAAGCAGACTTATAGATTTCAAAAACAAACTTATGGTTATCAAAGGGGAAATGCTGGGGGGAAGTTTAAATCAGGAGTTTAGGATTAGCGTACACACGCTACTGTAAATAAGATAGATAATCAACAAGGACCTATGGTATAGCACAGGGAACGCTACTCAATATTCTGTGATAACCTAATGGGAAGATGATCTGAAAAAGAATGAATATATGTATATGTATAATTGAATCACTTTGCTGTGTACCTGAAACTAACACAGTATTGTAAATCAACTATACTCCAATAATGTTTTTAAAAAAGGAAAATCAAGAATGCTTCAATAAATTAAAAATATATTTTCAGAGGAAAAAAATAAAAATTAAAAAATTGAAATTAGTGTCTTTGTTTTTCTGATGTATGGGGAGAGGATCAGGAAGATTGATAGTGTAAAGTGGCAGAATCAAGATCTGAACTATGATCCAGAGCCCAGGTTTTTATTACGAGATCCCTGCTTTCCCTGTAAAGAATAAAGATGACTGGGTGTGTAGAGCCCCAGAAATTCATCTAATCCAAGTAGGTTACTGACTATTTTTTTAAAATTTCAGCTTTACTGAGATATAATTAATGAATAGTGATTTGATATATGTTTTAATATACATTGCAAAAGGATTTTTTATCCGTTAAAGAAATTTCTATTGTTGTTGTGAACGTTTGTGTTCTACTCTCTTAGCAAATTTCCGTTATATAAAATGTTATAAACTCATAGTCCCTATGTTTTACGTTAGGTCCTAGAACTTAGTCATCTTACAGATGAAAGATTGCACCCTTTTACCAACCTCTGCTTGTTTTCTCCACCCCCTAGCCTCTGGTAGTCAGTTTTCTACTTTCTCTTTCGGTGTGTTTGATTATTTTTTTAATATTCCACATATAAGTGATAGCATTCAGTATTTGCCTTTATCTGGCTTTTTTTTTTTTTAACTTAGCATAATGGCCTCAAGATCCATCCATGTTGTTGCAAATGTTATTGACTGTTATTAAAGTTCATCCTAGCAGTCAGGAGTGAGCTCATACATGCCAACCTGCAGAGAACATTCAGCCCGCCTTTAGATTCGAGCTGCTCAATTGTGTTACCAGTATGTACTGAGCCACATGTAGCCCCTGATAAACTAAGCTCAGTGAACTAACTCCTCTGTAGTGTGGTTTTTCCTCAACAGTGTCTAACATTTTATTATGAAAAATTCAAATATATAGAGTAACTGTATTGTGAATGCTCATATGCCTACAACCTATATTCTATAATTAAATTTTTATATAAATTCATCTATATCTGCTGTTATCAAGTTAGCAATATTTGTATTTCTAACCTACCTACTGAATCACCGAAGGGGCTCCCACAAAATACCCACATTTTTTTTTGGCAGTGCCTTCTGGTTTGCAGGATCTTAGTTCCCCAATTAGGGGGTTGAACCCGTGCCCCTTGCAGTAAAAGGGCAGAGCCCTAGCCACTGGACCACCAGGGAAATCCCCAAATCTACTTTCGAATTCTGTTCTATGCCTAAGCCTCTCCTACTGAGATGTGTGTGTGTCTGTGTGCTAAGTCACTTCAGTTGTGTCTGACTCTTTGTGACCCAATGGACCGTAGCATGCCAGGCCCCTCTGTCCACGGAATTCTCCAGAGTAGAATACTGGAGTGGTTGCCATTTTCTCCTCCAGGGGATCTTTCTGACCCAGGGATCAAACTTGAGAATCTTATGTCTCCTCCATTTGGCAGCCAGGTTCTTCACCACTAGCACCACCTGGGAAGTCCTACTGAGATATAGTTCCAGCTATTACCAGTTGAGTGTTTTCTGCAAACTTGTCATGTTGCACTCTCACAGGTAAGAAATTTGTATTACAGTTGCGACTACCACACAACACCCACCTGTACCAGCATACTAAGAATGCTAACACAAGCCTGTTTTCTTCCCCCTTCTCTCTAGTCATTTTTCTACGGGTGGAAGATAGGCAGTGACAACAAAAGGGCTTCTAGAGAAGGCTCTCAAACAGTGACGCGCTTTCCCTCTGAAGCTATGTCGTGGTTTTAACAGAAAGAAACCTCTTTCTGAGCTTTTATTAAGAATAGTCCTTTTTTTCATATTAATAAAATGGTTCTCCTCTGGACGTTTATAAAGATATTCACTCTTCCACAGGGACCTGATTGGTTTAATGTTAGTTCTTTGAAGCTACTAGCTTCAGAAGACATCTGTATATTACTTTAGTAATATAGCAGTCTACCTGTAGTCTCATTATTCAAGTTGTTGGAGGGCCATTCTGATTAGGCTTCACAGCTCCCTTAGGAGGGCAGGATTTGGGACTGAAGATCTAGGGACCCTTGGCTCTGATTAAAGAAATATACTCTGGTCTAAGTTAATAGAATCAGGGTTTAAGATCCCAGTAAAGTCAATTGGTTTCTGTTTGTAACTAAGCTGTACAATATATTTAGAAAAATGTACAATTCCTGTATCAGTTTCAGTTCAGTTGCTCAATTGTGTCTGACTCTTTGCAACCCCATGGACTGCAGCATGCCAGGCCTCCTTGTCCATCACCAACTCCTGGAGTCTACTCAAACTCATGTCCATTGAGTGGATGATGCCATCGAGCCATCTCATTCTCTGTCGTCCCCTTCTCCTCCTGCCCTCAGTCTTTCTCAGCATCAGGGTCTTTTCAAATGAGTCAATTCTTTGCATTAGGTGGCCAAAGTATTGGAGTTTCAGTCTCAACATCAGTCCCTCCAATAAACATCCAGGACTGATCTCCTTTAGAATGGACTGGTTGTATCTCCTTGCAGTCCAAGGGACTCTCAAGAGTCTTTTCCAACACTATAGTTCAAAAGCATCAATTCTTCAGTGCTCAGTTTTCTTTGCAGTCCAACTGTCACATCCGTACATGACTACTGGAAAAACCATAGCCTTGACTAGATGGACCTTTGTTGGCGAAGTAATGTCTCTGCTTTTTAATATGCTGTCTAGGTTGGTCATAACTTTCCTTCCAAGGAGTAAGCATCTTTTAATTTTGTGGCTGCAGTCACCATCTGCAGTGATTTTGGAGCCCCCCCAAAATGAAGTCAACCACTATTTCTCCATCTATTTGCCATGAAGTGATGGGACCTGATGCCATGGTCTTAGTTTTCTGAATGTTGAGCTTTAAGCCAACTTTTTCACTCTCCTTTACTTTCATCAAGAGGCTCTTTAGTTCTTCACTTTCTGCCATAAGGGTGGTGTCATCTGCATATCTGAGGTTATTGATATTTCTCCCAGCAATCTTGATTGCAGCTTGTGCTTCATCTAGCCCAGCGTTTCTCATAATTTGCTCTGCATATAGATTAAATAAGCAGGGTGATAATATACAGCCTTGAAATACTCCTTTTCCTATTTGGGACCAGTCTGTTGTGCCATGTCCAGTTCAAACTGTTGCTTCCTGACCTGCATACAGATTTCTCAGGAGTCAGGTAAGGTGGTCTGGTATTCCCACCTCTTTCAGAATTTTCTAGTTTATTGTGATCCACACAGTCAAAGGCTTTGGCATAGTCAATAAAGCAGAAATAGATGTTTTTCTGGAACTCTCTTGCTTTTTCGATGATTCAGTAGATGTTGGCAATTTGATCTCTGGTTCCTCTGCCTTTTCGAAAACCAGCTTGAACATCACGAAGTTCACGTTCAAGTATTGTTGAAGCCTGGCTTGGAGAATTTTAAGCATTACTTTACTAGCGTGTGAGATGAGTGCAGTTGTGCAGTATTTTGAGCATTCTTTGGCATTGCCTTTCTTTGGGGTTGGAGTGAAAACTGACATTTTCCAGTCCTGTGGCCACTGCTGAGTTTTCCAAATTTTCGGACATAGAGAGTGCAGCACTTTGATAACATCATCTTTTAGGATTTGAAACAGCTCAACTGGAATTCCATCACCTCCACTAGCTCTGTTTGTAGTGATGCTTTCTAAGGCCCACTTGACTTCACATTCCAGGATGTTTGGCTCAAGGTGAGTGATCACACCATTGTGATTATCTGGGTCATGAAGATCTTTATTTACAGTTCTTCTGTGTACTCTTTCCACCTCTTCTTAATATCTTCTGCTTCTGTTAGGTCCATACCATTTCTGTCCTTTATCGAGCCCATCTTTGCATGAAATGTTCCCTTGGTATCTCTAATTTTCTTGAAGAGATATCTAGTCTTTCCCATTCTATTACTTTCCTTTTTTTCTTTGCACTGATCACTGAGGAAGGCTTTCTTAATTTCCCTGCTATTCTTTGGAACTCTGCATTCAAATGGGCATATCTTTTCTTTTCTGCTTGCTTTTCACTTTCCTTCCTTTCACAGCTATTTCTAAGGCCTCCTCAGACAGCCATTTTGCTTTTTTGCATTTCTTTTCTTGGGGATGGTCTTGCTCCCTGTCTCCTGTACAATATCACGAACCTCTGTCCAAATTTCATCAGGCACTCTATCAGATCTAGTCCCTTAAATATATTTCTCACTTCCACTGTTTAATCATAAGGGATTTGCTTTAGGTCATACCTGAATGGTCTAGTGGTTTCCCCCACTTTCTTCAATTTAAGTCTGAATTTGGTAATAAGGATTTTATGATATGAGCCAAAGTCAGCTCCTGGTCTTGTTTTTGCTGACTATATAAACTTGTTTGTTTCCAAGGCAAACCATTCAATATCACAGTAATCCAAGTCTATGCCCCAACCAGTAATGCTGAAGAAGCTGAATTTGAATGGTTCTATGAACATCTACAAAACCTAGATGTTTTGTAGACATCTAACACCCAGAAAAGATGTCCCTTTCATTATAGGGGACTGGAATGCAATAGCAGGAAGTCAAGAAGCACCTGGAGTAACAGGCAAATTTGGCCTTGGAGTACGGAATGAAGCAGTTCAGTTCAGTTCAGTTCAGTCACTCAGCGTGTCCGACTCTTTGCAGCCCCATGAGTTGCAGCACGCCAGGCCTTCCTGTCCATTACCAACTCCCGGAGTTCACTCAATCTCATGTCCATTGAGTTGGTGATGCCATCCAGCCATCTCATCCTCTGTCGTCCCCTTCTCCTCCTGCCCCCAATCCCTCCCAGCATCAGAGTCTTTTCCAATGAAGCAGGGCAAAGTCTAAAAGAGTTCTGCCAAGAGAATGCACTGGTCATAGCAAACACCCTCTTCCAACAACACAAGAGAAGACTCTACACATGGACATCACCAGATGGCCAACACTGAAATCAGATTGATTACATTCTTTGCAGCCGAAGATGGAGAAGCTCTATACACAGTTACTATATATAAATAGCCAAGTTTTTCTAACTGAACAAGTCATGATTGTATATTCCATTCATATGCATTTTAAGGCTCAAAAGCTTCATTTATAAAAAAAATATGAATTTATAGTATTTGAAATGCTTTCAATTCTAGTTTTAAATGAGGGCATGTATTCTGGTAACCAACATGAGTATAAAACCAGCGAATTGTAAAAACCTCAGAAAGGTGGTTAGCAGAGGGTTTTTTTCCTACGTTACTCTAGCCGGGGAAGTGCTGAGAGTGGAAGAAGAAACACATGCATAGAAAAAATGGCTTTGGCTTTGGGGAAGACTCTTCCTAGTAACATTCCGCTTGGAAAATCCTCAACATGTCTGAGATGCCCTATATATGTGTGACTGACTGCAACGTATCTCTCTGTAGGTGACATTTTTCCAGAAGACAGTAACAGAGTGTTTGCTTTTAAGGTGTTTCACTATTAAGCATTCCAGTATTTTGGATTTGTGGGACATCAAATTGCTAAATGATAGTAGAGTAATAGTATTTTGGGTGATAAAGTTGGTATAGCTGTTCAGAGGGAACATTTAGTGCTTGTAGACAACAACACTGCGCCATGTTCCACCTTTTCTGTTCAAATTTCACTTGCACTTTGATACACTAGATGATATCAACACAGATTGCATATATCTAATTCAATTTTTCACAAATCAGCTGCCCAGTTATTTCAAGATCTTGCATGGTTCTCTGGTCCTGTCTTCCCATCTGTTCATCCTAGGTTGGCATACAGGGCAGATGTCTGCTCTTCTGGCTGAGACTCCCTCTCCTATGGTGGGCAGTGCTGGGCTGTAATCAGGTTACGTGCTCACCTCTCCAGGTGAGGTTAGTGGAAGAAGAGGGTGATCGAAGATGAGATGGTTGGATGGCATCACCGATTCAATGAACATGAACTTGGGCAAACTCTGGGAGATGGTGAGGGACAGGGAAGCCCGGCATGCTGCAGTCCATGGGGTCACAAAGAGTCAGACAAGACTTGGAGACTCAACAACAACAACAACAGCAGCCACTTGTGCTTTGTTTCAGGTACTAGCCTGGTTCAGATTGGAGGTTGGCTTTGGGACCCGCCTTTGCTAGAAGGTGTCCTGTCTTGGGGAAGGGAATGCCTGACTAAATGTGGCAGGACACAGGAGTGACCTTCATTTACTGAATGATAAATGAGTTGAATGATAATAATATCATTTCAGATTCCAGGAAGTGACAGTATTAGTGTGCAACAGAATAGGAAATAGACCAGGGAAGGTGACTCAGATATCAGAGCAGAACTAGCGTAGGAAAGAAGGAATGGGCTCCAAATTAGGATTTCATTTATGCTCTAGTACTTTCTCAGTGCCCTAGTGAAAAGAAATCAGTCCCTTGCACTGCAGACTAATAATAGCTACACATATGTGACTGCTATGTGAGAAAAGAATCTTTTCGAAGTTGCTAAGCTAGCATACTTGAATAGGTTAATTTGTTCACTAGACATTTATTGGGCACTTTCTGTATGCCAGGATGTTCCCTGGTGGCACAGCCTGTAAAGAATCTGCGTGCAATGCGGGAGACCTGGGTTTGTTTCCTGGGTTGGGAAGATCTTGGAGAATTCCATGGACAGAGGAGCCTAGCAGACTACAGTCCTTGAGTTTGCAAAGAGTTGGACACAACTGAGCGACTTTCAGTTCACTTCTGTGTGCCAGGCTCTATTCCCACAGCTGGGTGCAACATTAAACAAAACAGAGAAAACCCTTTGTTCACTGGCCATTTACATTGTGGTAGCAATCAAGTGTCCTTAACAGAGCTTGTCCCTGTTATTCTGGTCACCACATTAGGAGCATTGCTTACAGGATGATGGCTGAAGTACTCTGAGTGGGGGATCTACTTCTTAGTTACGTGGACTTGTTATTCCATGTTTTACTCTAACCCTCCCCTTGGGTAGATTCTGAGATGTGGAAGTGAGGCTTTATGAAACCAGCGGAAAGAAGGATTGAACTGAGAAGAAATCCAGCATATACTCACTCTCAAAGCAAGAGGAAACAATGCTACAGGGCAAGCAGTCACCTCCAGTCTCTAGACTTAGTCATGGAAACTGGAGAATCCTATCCGGAGAAACAATGACTGATTAACTTGGGATATATTTTAGCTTTGTTTACTTGTTGTTTGTTAAATTGTTGTTGTTGTTCCGTCAGCATGTCATGTTCATGTTTGTTAAATAGTAACAGCTAAAATACATACAGTGCCTTATGACCTACAGCCTCCTTTCACCTAATTCATGCTTTATAGAACCTAACAGAAACCCTGTAGGTGAATTGAAAAGGTCCGTTAACCTGTATGTGTATGTGAGAACATATAGATGAAATAAAGGTTAGAGTCTTTATTCTGCTTCTAACTTTTAATCAACTTTTGCTGGGTAACCCAAATGGTTAAAAAAATCTGACGGATGTCAACTGCAAATAAAGCACACCCTAATATTTGAGAATTATTATTTTTAAAATATTGATTTATTTGTGTATTTATTTGGCTGTGCCAGGTCCTAGTTGTGGCACTTGGGGTCTCTTAGTTGCTGCATGCAGGATCTAGTTCCCTCAGCAGGGACCTAACCCAGGCCCTTTGCGCTGGGAGCACAGAGTCCCAGTCCCTGGGAAGTCCTGAGAATTATTTTCTATTCAGCAGACATACTGAGAGGACTTGACGCCTGGAAGACCGCCTCTCAGACAGCTGTGAGGGACTCTTCTGAAGAGTTAAGGAGCAGCCACGATATACAGGCATTTTTGGCAACAAAACCCTGGTGGTCTGAACATCAGAAGATTGTTGTTAATTAAAGAAAAACCAGACATCTCGGGTTAATGAACTTAGCATTTTTCAGTGCATGGGAAGATTGCAAGAGTCTGTGCTCTCTGAAATCATTCTTCTGATATGCACCTTTACTGTCTAGGGTCGGTATCCTGTTTCCTGGGTTTTTTTTTCCCCAATCTGAATCCCCTCAGGGTACACATGGGGCAACTTCAGTTGCTGATGGCTTGATGGACTGCAGCGTCCTTCGATTACTGACATGGGAGGAGACTTTCTTCATCCACCTGGGAGAGAAAAAGAGCTTGGTCTTAGTCTGATGGGAGGAGGCAGATTTTCTAGGTGAGCCGCATGCCAAGAGAATGATTCTGCTCAGCTCTCTGTAGACAAATGTTACTTTCATTTATGTGTAGATGTATCTCCATGTTGTGTTTTTCTTAAAGAGGATAAAAACCAGCACATCACTAGAGGTAACCCTGGAGATCCAGTTCTTCTCATACTTTAATAAGAAAACTGAGACACAAAGAAGTCATCAGTTTCCCAAGTTAAAAATTTCTTAGTAGTATAACAGAAACTCATAAAATAGGACAATTTACATTATAATATTGATGAAAATGAAATCTGTAGACACAAACATATGGTAACACATGTGGTCTTACTGATTCATTGATTCCTCTTAGCCATAATGTTTACCTACCAAATTTCTTTCTGTTTGCGGTGCTATTTTATATTTTTTGTAGCTAATTGATTCTGGGGATAAAAATAAGCCCTAGTGCCTCTGACTCAGTAGCCTCATACAGTTCGTTCTCACTATAGTTTCATAAAATATGTCTCAACCAGGCAAATTTTAAATGAGTAGTTTTAGAAAATACCCTGCAGCCTCGTGGTGTAGTCTTGTCAACTCCCCAAAACGGTGGAAATTCATAAGAGGTCTTGGAAAGAGAAGAGTTTTAAAGGGAATGGTGAGAGGTCTTGGAAAGAGAAGAGTTTTAAAGGGAATGGTGAGAGGTCAGTGAGCTCGATGGTTTAATGGTAGTATAATTGTGTGCCAGGTTTTGTACTGTGGGAATAATACCTGCTTTTAAACCAATGGATCATAAGGAGGTATTTTTTTTAACTTTGGATAATTCATGACTGTATCCTTCCAAGACGAAACTGAGAATTAACATTGAATTCCATAGCTCAATAGGTGTTGTTGAAATTACAATACATTAGCAAACTGAATTAATAATTTTTGACACTAATGTATGTATTAAGCCAAAACAAGAGCTTTGAGGCCCTGAGAAGGCTGGCCTGAGCAGAATCTCTAAGAGGGTAGATGACGCTCTACTCTGAGTATTATTTTTGGATTAAGCCCAGATACTTCTTTGTTCTCTGATATCCAGCATGTTTGTGGTTGTATACCTTCTATATGTCATGCATTGTCACGAGTACTAGGAGCACAGGGATAAGTGAAACAAAGTCCCCAGGTACATGGAGCTTATGTGCTAGCGGCAGTTGCAGTCCTGAGCTCATCCATGCATACAGACATATTTCTGTTTGATGGACTGTCATCTTATCGGAGCATCTAATTCATTGCTAGGTAGATCTGCCTGCTGATGCTTGGACCTGAGTGGATCAGTGAATGCAATAATAAAAACAGATATTAACCAATTTTCTAGTGATGGTTTTCACTTTATCTCAGAGACATCTTTACAGGTTCTCTTTGACACTGAGGAAAGGAATTTCTTCTTCCACGCTTTTGTCACATATTACAATAAACAAGTAGATAGATAAAATCCCTTTCACTGGTAGATTCATTACAATTAATAGCAAAAAGAAAAATGATGTGATTGTTTACAGAATATGAAATTTTTATTCTAGGGCCAATAATTCATAAGAAAATTAGCAAAGATTACTTTGGGTTTCCTCTACTATTAATAGTAAAGTTTGGCAGCAGTCAGACTGCAAGATTTTATGAGTAAGTTCTTCATTAGTTTAAAAAAATTCTTTGTGATCTATATGTTGAATTTTTGATAGTATGGTCTATTTTCATGGGATATTGGTGAGGATTCCATGTCTTTTCCAACTTCCATACAATGCTGGTGGGAATGTAAAATGGTACAGTCCCTCTGGAGAAAAATATGATTGTCTCTTAAAAAGTTAAACACACACCTACCATACTCAGCCATTTCACTCCTAAATATTTACCCAAGATAAGTGAGAGCATGAATCCATACAAAGATTGCTGCTGCTGCTGCTAAGTCACTTCAGTCATGTCCGACTCTGTGCGACCCCATAGATGGCAGCCCACCAGGCTCCCCCGTCCCTGGGATTCTCCAGGCAAGGACACTGGAGTGGGTATGCAAATATTTACAACAGCTTTATTTGTAATAGCCTCAAACTGGAAACAAGCCAAATATCCATCAACTGGCAAATGGGTAAACAAAAGGAACAAACTATTGATTTCTACACCAACATAGATGATCTCAAAATAATTATCTAAGTAAAAAAACCTGGACGTAAAACAAACACATACTGTATTATTCCATTTATATAAAACTCTAGAAAATGCCAACTAATCCATAGTGACAGAAAGCAGAGTTATGAGTTTCTGGGGACAAGGTTGGGTATAGAGAGGGTCAGATTACAAAGAGACATCAGGAAATTTGGGGGAGTGATGGCTATGTTCATTATCTCAACTGTGGTGATTGCTTAACATATGTTACATGTATATACATACATTAAAGCTTCTGATTGTATACTTTAAATACATGCAGGTTATTTTACATAAATTTTACCTCAATAAAACTATATTAAAAAGGGAAAGCATATATATTCATTTTACACATCAAACACGGACTGGGCTCATAGAATGCAATAGGAATATTTTCTTTTATTGCACTATCCACTTAATTTGTATCATAATATTTCATTCATTTCAACCGACATAAATTTTAGAGTTCTCTTCTAGTGCTTCTGTGCTAAGTGTATCTTCACTAGTCAAGAGTGTCAACTAAAAAGATGCACAATGTGAGAGTTGCGAGTTAAGTTTTATTGGGGGCAAAAGGAGGACTGCAGCCTGGGAGACAGCGCCTCAGATAGCTCTGAGAGAGGAGACTGCTCCAAAGAGGGAGTGGGGAAAGGTTAACATATAAGATTTTGGTGAAGGGGAGTTCAATGCAATTGGTTACTTGCTTTACAAGAGGTTTTCTGCGGGTCACAAGGAGCTGATGTCACCATGAAGGGATTTAACGCTTTTCTAGATATGAGGAGATGCAAGGATTGGGATCATGAACTCAGTTCCTGAGAATATCTAACCGTCTAAACACCAATACAGTATACTAACACATATACATGGAATTTAGGAAGATGGCAATGACGACCCTGTATGCAAGACAGGAAAAAAGACACAGATGTATATAACGGACTTTTGGACTCAGAGGGGGAGGGAGAGGGAGGGATGATTTGGGAGAATGGCATTCTAACATGTATACTATCATGTAAGAATCGAATCGCCAGTCTATGTCTGACGCAGGATACAGCATGCTTGGGGCTGGTGCATGGGGATGACCCAGAGAGATGTTATGGGGAGGGAGGTGGAAGGGGGGTTCATGTTTGGGAACGCATGTAAGAATTAAAGATTTTAAAATTTAAAAAATAAAAAACTAAGAAAAAAAAATAAAGGATCGCAAACTCATTAAAAAATAATAATAATAAAATAAAGACCTGTCCCGTTAGTGTCCCTGGCGCACAGTGCCTCAGTCTCCACCCTGACCTCCCTTCAGGGCGCGCTGAAGGTCAGTAGCTGCAGTAGCACAGGGTTCAGCCTCCACAGAGGCAGACGGCAAACGTCCTGGAAAAGCGCATTTGTAGCTGACAGGAGTATGATGGAGTTTCTTTTCCAGTAGTAAGAGTAGTAAAAATTTTCCAATCGAACGTGTATTGCACTTTGTGGAATCTGGCAGAATCAAATCAAATCTAGGAGCTTGTCTCCCCTAGCCCCCTCTCCATTTCACCCCTCCTCCTTCCCCCAGGAAACCACTGCTAATACAACAAGCTTTAACAGTGTCAACCAGGTCTTCATCTTGAAACCCTTCAGAGGCTGAGGTGATTTCTCCATCACAGTTCAGTTCAGTTTAGTTCAGTCGCTCAGTCGTGTCTGACTCTTTGCAACCCCATGAATCGCAGCACGCCAGGCCTCCGTGTCCATCACCAACTCTTGGAGTTCACTCAAACTCACGTCCATCGAGTTGGTGATGCCATCCAGCCATCTCATCCTCTGTCGTCCCCTTCTCCTCTTGCCCTCAACCCCTCCCAGCATCAGAGTCTTTTCCAATGAGTAAGCCCTTCACATGAGGTGGCCAAAGTACTGGAGTTTCAGCTTTAGCATCATTCCTTCCAAAGAACACCCAGGACTGATCTCCTTCAGAATGGACTGGTTGGATCTCCTTGCAGTCCAAGGGACTCTCAAGAGTCTTCTCCAACACCACAGTTCAAAAGCATCAGTTCTTCAGTGCTCAGCTTTCTTCCCAGTCCAACCCTCACATCCATACATGACTCTTGGATTTTTCACCCTTGGGAACTCATTTCTATTCAAACACTAAAAACACTCAACAGAACTCCCTTGTTCTTAGAGAGTGTAGCGTTTTGTTTTATTCTCACGGTATGCATGTACACAAATACTTTGGCCATTATTTTCTAATTGTAGCATCAGTTTTCACAAAACTTTGTTGAATTTTATAGCATGTGGAAAATTGTAACATACACCAAGGTCCTCTTTTGGGCATGTGGTCCTAAACATGATGGTCTTTTTTTTTTTTTTTTTTACTAAACATGATGGTCTTAATTCCTCATATTTTATTCTCGAAAGTTAAAAGAAATTTTAAAAGGTCCATTAGTTGAGACTAATATTTTTATAGTCTGGCACACTTTGAGTTTTTCATAAATCTCAGAAAATCCAATGGTAATAAATAATTGCCATTTTCAAGGTACATTTGGCTGTTTTGCCAAGGGCAAACTGACTATTTCAAGCAGAAGTCAATTATGCTTGCCTCATATTAGGTGCAATTTTCCCCTCACCCCCTAGGCCCTGAGGGTATAATTCAGAAGCGGTTTTGTGTCCAAAATGACTGATGGTGTTTAACAACTGTAATACTTTGTACCATTTGCCAGAAGTGTCCCTGTGCCTTTCGTTCGATCTCAGTCACGTGGAGGCATGTTTCGTTTGCATTTGTCAGGGTTTTCCAGGATGACTTTTAGGTTGAAATGTTAGTGAGGAAAAAAGAGCTCAGCAAGCCTAGTGTAGAGTCAGCACTGGGTGTCTTTTATTTTATAATGACTGTTTCATATTTGGAACAGGTTCCAGCATTTCCTACATTGTATTATGCAGAACACTGGAGGTTCATAAGCTATTAATAGGGGGTTAGTTTAAAAAAAAAATGAGTGTCATGGTTAAATAAATTTGGGAAACTGTTAAATGAAGTTGAACAGATTCCTCTGTTGCAAGATTTCTTGGAACCTTTCATAAGTTGCTGTATTTTTAATCTGTAAAATAAGCATAGAGTCCACAGTATAGACTAAACATATTTGATCACAGCACATTTTTTAAAAATAAAAAATACTAGTTTTCATCTTGCAGGAAATAAACACACGTCTAAATTAATTTGGAGAAATCTTTCTATATATGCTCCTTTTCCTGTATATTTTGTTGCAAATAGAAAAAAGGAGAAATCAGGAAGATAATCAGGAATTTAGCAAGAGTAACCTAGTTTCTATTCTTGCATATGTAAAAGGCATACACATATATAAACTATTGCAACACATCTATTAGACAACTCTGTATGTGTACATTATGCCTTTTTAAATATTAAAATTGATATGCATTATACTCTGCCATTTTCCTGTGTGATGCAGATAGATGCTGAGATCATTCCTCATGGTTGAAAATATTTTGCTCTATTTTAATAATAAAATAGTGATAAAGAATATAATTTCAAAAGAGTAACTAATACTCTATATTGAAAGTGAAAGTGAAGTCACTCAGTCGTGTCCGACTCTTTGTGACCCCCATGGACTGCAGCTCACCAGGCTCCTCCGTCCATGGGATTTTCTAGGCAAGAGTACTAGAGTGGCTTGCCATTTCCTTCTCCAGGGGATCTTCCCGACCCAGGGATCGAACCCGGGTCTCCCGCATTTGTAGGCAGACGCTTTTACCATCTGAGCCACCAGGGAAGTCCTATACTCTATATTAGGATGTCACAGATTTCCAAGCAATTTTAAATGTATCATTTAACTTAGTCTTTGAAATCAAACTGTGGAGTAGACAGGTCCAGTCTGACTTCCTTTTACAGTTGAGGAAATGGAAATCAGAGAGGTTAAATGACTTGCTGAAGACCACGCAGCCTGATCTAGGCCTGTCTCTCAGGAGGCAAAGGGATAAAAATTCCTAAAGTCTATATATAGCTTTGAAATACTCAGTTCACTGTTTTGGTTCACTGAAGAATATCTGAAATTGCATACTGCAAAAGCAGGGGACTTCCAGCAATATACCGTCTTCCCTTCTCTCCTCCCTCCATGTCCCCTTCCTAAAAAAATTTAAAAAAGAAGAAGGAAAGAGCCCATGGATTACCAACCACGAGGGGTTTTGCTGTGAACTTTAATTTTATTTGAACCTCCCCGAATCCTTTCTGGCTTTTCTTGACAAACATCATAAGAAAGTTGATTTGGGGCCGTGAAATCTAGAGGGTCTTAGAAATGACTACGGGCTAGAGAGCTAAAGAGACTTACTCAATAACATATAATAAAGCGAGGGCAATCTAAGGTTCTTAATACACCACCCAGTATTTTTCTCATCATACCACACTGGCCAGGGTGTTAATGGAGGATGATAATCCGATAAGTGTGTGGCAAGTTTCAGGGATATAGAAAGAAATGAAGAAAAGTTGAATCTGGTAGCTAAAGACAGAGTCATAATTTGAGTAAACCAGGAAAACTAGATTTGTGCACACAGCTTCTGATGAAAGCATGTGGGTGGTTCAGATCAACTACCAACAATTGACTCAAAACTCCAGATGCCTTCACGTGGCTCCTTGTTATAGGTTCATGACCGAACAATGTTGATTTTATGATTCTCCGTATTACCCAAACCATCATCACTGTAAGGAAGATCGTAAAGACATAATTATTTGTCACTTTTTCTAAATGTTTACAAAAAACACAGGAATAATTTCTACAAAATTTTGGTCTCATCTGTGATGGTAAAGATATGAGATGAGTGTTGAACGTTTTCTTCCTTTCTATTGCATTTTTCTTGCTTCTGTTCTTTAAAAACAGTGTGAACCTTTTAATAAAAATACTTTTTTTATACAGAAAAACATAAAGCAAATGTAGTTTATGAAGCAAAACTACCAGAGATAAGACTGCAATCAAATGATTGACATATTCTTGAATATTCTGAGAGTGTGTCAGATTAATAAATATTTAACTAAGATTTTTCCTTCCCCATCCCACTCCACCCCCCAGAACTAAGCCACTCAAGTGCCCCTATATTTCTGATGAGATGAAATTATTCAAATATTATTTTACCTTTGATATTGGTGACCACTCACTCTTTGTGAGTTTGGTCCTGCACTGGATTCTGAGACACCGCTGAGTCAATTCCACTTACAATTCTGCTTATTGCTCAGTCTCACAAGGATTCCCTTCCTCCACTTGACACTTAGAGTCTGGGATTTCCTAGGTCTCTGCTGTCACACCTGTCCCCTCCACCTCACCACTCGAGTGAATGGTGATGAGGTAAACCACCACCAAATGAGCATCTTGACTTTGACAGTGTGTTTCATCTGTCTCCAAATATTTACTGTCTTAAAGTTCTGTCTCTAGTCCTTGCCTGGTACGTGCTCAAGGCAGAAAGCTGGAATCTTCCTTCTTTCTTTACATATTCTATTGTTTATAAGTCCTGAAATTCAATTCTACTTCCTGAGAATCAGTTTAATACTTTCATTGAACTCCATAGTTCAGATCTTTGTTATTTCCTATCTTTAAGTTTGAAATATCCTCCTATTTTCCTAATTTCTGGGCTAGCCCCTAATTTCTGGGGGTACTTTGGACCTTTTCTGTTTATAACCCTTAATATCTATAAAGTTTAAACACCTTGCAAGGACACAGAGTTCCCTTGTGATTGGACTCTTACCCACCTTTTCAGCCTCATCTCCTCCTAACTCTCTCTAAGGTTCTGACAGATTTGCTCTGAGAAACTATTTACAGTACATCAAGTCACCTCTTTCTCGCAGGCATCTGGACAGATTTTTCCATCTGAAATGCATTTGGTCTTTTGGGACTCCTCTGTGTGCTCATCTCCATGGTCCCATTTTCATAGAGTGCTTTTACAGACTTTTTAAATGGCACACATCACATTATAGGAGTTAAACTCTTTTTAGAGATCTTATCGTGCAATTCTTTGTACTCCCAATTAATAACAGCAACAGAAAAGATAAAATACTTTAGAATAAATAAAACAAGGAATGCGTGAGCTTTTATGAAAAAACAAAAAGTTATATCTATTCCTGAAGTCTCAAAGATATGAACAAAAGGAAAGGCAATACCATGTTTTCACATAGGAAAATTCAATATCATATACATTTTTCTCCAGTTAATCTATACATTTAACATGATGCCCAAAATAATATTATTGTTTCTTTTTTCTATTTCTTTTTTGAGCAAGACAAGCTGAATCTAACGTTCAAGTGAAAAAATAATCAAAAATTGCCTAAAAGCTTCTATAAAAGGTGAACAATACATGGGGGAAGAGAGCTGTGCATGCGTGCTAAGTTTCTTCAGTTGTATCCGACTCTGCCCACCAGGCTCCTCTGTCCATGGGATTCTCCAGGCAAGCATACTGGAGTGGGTTGACATGCCTCCTCCAGAGCATCTTCCAGACCCAGGGATTGAACCCATGTCTCTTACATATCCTTCATTCACAGATGGGTTCTTTACCACTAGCGCCACCTGGAGCCTGGATATTTAAAATATTATATTAAATATTTAAAATGTTAAATATTTGAAAATACTATAAAAGCATGAAACATAGAACATTAGTTTTGGAATACGAAAAGAAACAAGTCAATGAAACCAACTGGAAGATGAAGAAATAGACTGGAATACATATGAGGACTGAATGTATGATTAACATGACATCTCAAATCTGTAGAGACTACTGATCAGTTAGGAAAAAGAATCTTATGTGATACCACAATGAATGGCAATGAATTAAAGATTTAAATATGAAGAATGGAAGCATAATATAAATCCTTCAATAAGCCACAGGAGAATATTTTTATACAACTGGAGTAGGGAAAAATCTTTCTAAGTATGACATAAAAACAGTAAGCCATAAGAAAGAAAAATAAGTTCAACTACATATAAAGAATTTCTGCATGCGGAGATCACTATAGTCAATTCAAGAAATAATCTCTTAATAAGGGAAACATTTGCAACTTGTGTCATGGACTTAGGACTTATTTAGGAAATATATAAAGGACCCTCATATATGAATAAGAAAAAGTCCAATGAGCCAATAAAAATAGGTAAAAGAAATGAGATAGTTAACAGAAAATGAAATGTCTTGGACATATGAATAGAGGCATGATTTTACTCACAAGAGTGGTACACATTGAAGCTTATTGGGGTATCATGTATCATCTTTCTGATTAGAAAAATGAAGAAAATTCTGATAATTGTGCTAGAAGATGTGGGAAGACAATTTTTCTCATGGGTTGTTGGTAGGACTGTAAGTGGGTACAACTTTTATAGAGGGTAGTTGGCAAAATTTGTCAACATTACAAGTAAATATGCCCTTTGATTAGGTATTTTTACATGTAGGGATTAAATCCACAGATATAGTTAGAACTGTATTAATGTATTTCCTATATTAAAATATAAATACAACTTTATTTTATTTTTAAAAGCCTTTATTCATAAGATTTTAGCCCACCATTGTCCTTTTCTCCCTACTACATTTCTCCACCACCAGCTAGGGCAATGTGTCTCCCTATATTTTGCTTCAAACATGTAAGACTCTCATGAATCCACCGTGAATCTGACAAATGCATTTCCACAGAAACTCATACTTTAAAGACTGTTAGCAATTAGAAAATTTACAGAAGGAAAAGAGTTACTCTTCCTATCTTCTATTTTGAAACTGAAATGCTAGCATTTTATTTAGCCTGAGCAAATAAATGGTCTAAAAATTATAGGTACCCCATACACTGGCAGGTACTATCCATTGCTTTTCTAAAATATCTGTTTTTAAAGAGAGTTGTGTCTTTTAGGGTACATGCTTTGATTTTATAATACAAATGGAAAAATATATAATACATGGAATTTCTTGACTTATTTTGTGGAGCTGTTGGTTGTAAATACTTTGACCTTGGTCATGGCCTCTGGGGAGTAGAGTAAGCTTTAAGCTTTTCAAGCAGGTGGCTAAGTCTGACACTGGCCCACAAACCCCTAAAGATTTAGCCCTACCTGACAACTATATTCAGAAACTGTGAAGAATCAATAGTTACATTACAGGACACCCAAAGTGCCATCTGCTGAAGTGGGTATATGTATTTTTTCCGTGTACTTTATTCAGAGTGTTTTATTCTCCCCATCCCAGGAGAAAACTATTACTCAAAGAAAAGAAAGAGCTCTGAAGGACTTTGATGTAAGAAAATATTATTTAGCATCACATCACATTAATGATTTGGGTTGCTAAACAGAGAACATGCATACTGAATTTATGAACAGTGTGCAAGTTTGTATCTGAAAGTACAACATTAAGATTTAAAAACAGAAACAAAAAGATAGAAGTGAATAAAAAGGCAAGGTTATATAAACACAAGCATAACTCAACTGAAAGCCAGTATTAGAGTAGGTTGCAAAATAAATGTGGAATGATACCGTCATATGGTAGTAATACGGCATGAAAAAATGAAAATGCAGCATACAGAAATTATAGAGTGCTATTTCTCCACACCATATAAATCCAGCTCGTGAGCTTCAGGATCCCAGTTCAGCTACTCTAAAATCTTCCAGGGTTAAGAACAGCAAATATTTTCTTCCTTGGAGCCACCATCATGTACAGTTTTAATTAGTACATTTTACAGTAGTTTTTACCCTGATAGTATTGTATCTGCACCATTCACTTCTTAAGCTTTTTTATTTTTATTTTTTTCCTGAATGGAATTTTTTCTTTTTCCTTATGAACTAAGTTTTAATGGAAATAAACTCAGGTTATAACTTCAGGATTTCTCATTTGCATAGGACTGTGAACACTGCTTAAAGCCTTGTGTGCTACGCTTTATTGGCTATTAAAGGCAGTTAAGTGGAGGTTTTTCTACAAAAGTCTTGTATTTGTAATTAGAGGAAAACCTCGCATGATTGTCATCTGTTTGTTTTTGCAAGTGTAGCCTTAGCATTTAGTTCTGATACGCCAATAGGAATGTTATTTTAGCTTTAGTTAAGATTGAAGTTTTTAGACAGGAAATTTAATTCTCATACCAGAAGGAGTATTTTTGACCTCTGATTATAGCCAGTTTTAGGCTAAAAGTTTGAAAATCATTTACCAAAAAAATGTAATAGGTGATGAAAGAATTTAGTTTAATTCACGCTTATTATGTAGTTGGGGGGAAGTTCCCCTGAAATAAGCCTTTGGTATTTGGTATTTTAATGTGAATTTAAAAGAAATGAGGTCCTCTGTAGAAAAGTTAAACATAAGTGTATCCAAATACTATTGGGAGAACATCGGGCAGAAAATTATTGAATCAAAGGTGATTTTTCATTTTGTATCATTAGTGGGATAATTTTATTATCTAATATCCCAGACACGCCATTACTTAAACAGCATGCTCGGTGGCCGTTGGCAGGTGTGGCTCTGGGGTTCTGTATTCCACGTCTGGGGTAAATAGGAGCAGTGCCGTCCAGATGCTCCCCAGCCCCCAGACCCAGCCTGTTCATTAGGGAAAAGGGCTCAGTGACCAGAGCTAACAATGACACGCTCGGAAATAAAGCAAAACACTTGCAGCTGCTGGTCTTCAGCTGCCTCACTTAAGGGGCTCAGAGAAAGAATTCTGTGTCCTAAACAGCACGTTTTAAATAACAAAGCAACACACCTGCGCACCGTAGTCTAGGCAGAGGGCTGGCGGGAACTGATTTCTCCACCAGGCCTGAGCCAGAGATGTTTAATTGTAAACATTGCAGACATGCAGATAAAGGAGAACTCTGTTCTGGCGAGTGACTTGGTTTTGTTTTGCTTTTTGAGCCGCTGTTAGAGAAAGACCTAAGTGAGATGGATGTGGTGTCAAATGATTCCTCAAAATGATAGCAAATCCATGCCGTTCTTGATTTAAACGTATCCTGGAAACTATAGTGTCCACAAGATCCGGAGCTGTTTTAAATATACATTAGTCATTTTAGAATTTGATGTGTTTAGGATGTATTTCTTCATTGTCCTGATACCTTTTCAGTTGAAGTACCTCTAATTTCATAGCAATGGTCCCAGGTACATGAAAGGTACTAAATACAAAACAGAGTGTGCAAAAAATACAGAATGTGTGGGAAACAGTGTGTGGTAAGTCTGCAAACACTGGGATATTTCCAGGTAGTTTCCTGAAAATGCTTTTGGAGGTTGAAGGAAGCATATTGAGAATGTTTTGTGCAAATGTGGCTGTAATATGATGTAGCTTTTCTGTTTCCAGACGCTCTGTAGTTCTTGAGGCTGTGGGTGGCTGGGTCAGAGGACAGGGCGCTTTCTCTTGCTCGGTGCTGGACTGCTTCTCAGGATAAAATGGGTCTTGGCAACGAATTTGGAAATTTTAGCCTTTGGTTGTATGTGTCCTTTGTAAAATGACCCACAGTAACTCAGCATGATGAATCCATTTTAGAAATGCCTCCTTGTGGATTTTAAAAATGTTTTACCTTTATGAAGTAGGTTTGTGTTTCTAATTCTCAGCCTCTCTTCATCAATAGGAAGAGAGTTGTTTGGCCCAAGGTTTTTGGTAGATTCTGTGGTTTTCAAGGCCTTGTTGTTGGGAGAGATCGCATATATACATGTACACACACCCAATATGCTGGTGGTACAGTATGGGTAGTGCTTTGGTTCGAGAATTAGGCAGGAGAGCAAATAACATAATAAATCCACAGCTGGTGAAAAAGCGACAGTTTGAAACAGTTGAAGAAAAAATGTACAACATCTAGAGAGGTTTACTTTTTTGTTGTTGGAGTAAAATCGCTTGACAATGTTGCTAGTTTCTGCTATACAACAAAGTGAAGCAGCTGTATGTATGTTAAGAGAGGCTTACTTTTATCTTTCATCTTTCATCTTTATTCTGTGTGGTTTCTCTTTTTGGTGGAGCTGTGCTGAGTGGTCCTGACTTGAAGAAATTCTTGATTGTTGTGTCCTTTTTGTAATAGTAAGTGTTTTCAGAGAAGTGTTTGGTGTGAGTGAAAGTCGCTCAGTCATGTCCGACTCTTTGCGACCCCATGGACTCCATGGGATTCTCCAGACCAGAATACTGGAGTGGGTAGCTGTTCCCTTCTCCAGGAGATCTTCCCAACCCAGGGATCAAACCCACGTCTCTGGCATTGCAGGGAGATTCTTCACCAGCTGAGCCATCAGGGAAGAACGTGATGTAATGTGAATCAATTAATCATGGACAAGCGTGTGTGTGTGCTAAGTTGCTTCAGTCATTTCTGACTGTTTGTGACCCTGTGGACTATAGCCTGTCAGGTTCCTCTGTCCATGCGGGTTCTTCAGGCAAGAATACTGGAGTGGGTAGCCATGCTCTCCTCCAGGGGATCTTCCTGATCCAAGGATCTAACCCAGATCTCCCATATTGCAGGCGGATTCTTTACTGTCTGAGCCACCAGGGAAGCCCAATTGTGTGAGGCAAATAGGTATCTGCCCTCCTAGAGCTAGTTAGGGGGAGACAGTCACTAGATTGCAAGCCAAGAAACAAATGAGATCACCAATAGTTATAGGAAGAACTGTGAAGGAAGAATAACCAGCGTGTGTGGTGGAGAGTAACTGCAGGGGTTTTCTTTAGGCTTAGGTGGGAACCCACTCCGAAAGGAGACTTAGGAAGTCCATACCTGAGGGATGAGAAGAAGCAAGTCATGTAACAGTCAAGAAGAGAGTATGGCAGGCAGAGACAACACCGGGTATATCACTGTCCACATTTTCTTTGTTTTGATATATAATTGAGGAATTTTTAAACTTTTGAAATGTAATATGGTTAAATTCAAATACTAGGAAACATTTTCAGCAGTGTCTGTGGTAGCACTCTGCAATCAAACACATGAGTATTTCTGCAGTGAACCATAAGAATAATCACACTGTGTGAGACAAATAAAGCCTCTGAATAGTCTCACTTCCAGTTAGATTTTGGTGTTAAATGAGTCTGGTCAGATCAGGTTTTTCTGCCAGTTAAGTTATATATAAAATTTTGATTTTTTATACTTTTTAGGTTTCAAGATGACAGGTAAGAGGGTTGTGGAGCAGGATTTCATGATACAAGACACCATAATTAATTTAGTCAATGCCACGTTTTTATATATTTAGACTGTTTCCAGTGAAGTTATTTGTTATTTTTGACTGCTGGGTTAAACATTCTTCTAATCATGCATATGTGCACGATAATAATTTTCTTATATTAAATTTTTATATAGGGATGTGCAAAAAGTTTTCAATGCAGAATTAAGATAGAATTGAAAATTTAAAATAAATATCAAAATTGGAGACCCCTCAAAAGTGTTTTCTAATTCTGTCTCTTAGCTGAGAGTCATTATTTTCAGAATATTGTATCCATGTCTCAAATTTAATAACTTTCAAAGGCAATGACAACAGCAGCAAAAGATTCTGGTTATTTTTCACCTTAATTCCTTCCCACTGTACTCCTCTATTTATAACAGAAACGGTATATATATGGAGAGACTGGGTTATTAACTGCCAGAGTATAGCCATTCAGGGGAGGCTAAGAATGTAATTGGGCTCTTTCCATATCAGAACAGAATGATTCAGGATCTCAGTTTATAGAAAAGCATCCTTTATTCAGTTATAGAATCATGGACTGTGTTTGTAGCTTTCTGGGCTGTTTTCTTTTCTGAGCCTTCATAGATCTGATCCTGCTTTTGACCTTCCTGTTATGATCAGCCTGGAGATGACTGCAGAATTTGGTCTTCAAAATCTTATCCTGCTCAGGATGTGACAGGTCCTTTCCTGCAGAGCAGTAACTCAATCCATCGCTTGTATCAGCTCTGGCTTAAGCACGCGTGATAAAGGCAGTATTTTTGCTGTGCCCCCTCATAATTAGCCATACCCTCACTCTCATTAGTGGCTGTGGTTTTTCAAGTGTGATACCGGTTTTGATGAAAGCTTTAGAATCAAAATGTCAAATTGTTGCTGTAGGTCACAAACATGAAAGTTTTTTGTTATCTCTGTTAATTCAGTATGAAATATACTATTTGAGAAGCATGTAAACTTTAGTTACTACAGTATGAAATTGAAAGATTCTGCTGGTTTACATATACTCCAAGGGCCAAATGAAACATCTTCAGTTTTTAGCCATGTGGAATACACTTTTATATGTGCTTATTGTATGCATATAGGATGTGTTCAAGGCCCAGGTATATTATTTATTAACTTGCTATTCCATTGGACCTCACAGGCCTCTCTCATCCATAGATGTCTGTCACTGAATTCTGTATATTTTAGAGATTGGAATGTCAACATTATTCTTCTTGGAATAAATGAAGGGACTCTGTGGGTGTGAGTTGTGGCTGGTTGCTAAGAATATCTAATCAGGTTGCATTGCTATAGCAACAGTGTTGCTAGGACTTTAAAGTTTCCCTGCAATCAGTTGGAATTCATAAGTGAAAGACATTATTTATCTCAGTGGTATTTTAAAGTGATCCTAGCTAGCATAAGGCAGGAACTCCATACTTTGGAAAGGAACTGATATCCCCAGTGAAATGCACTCTAGTTTATGGTTAGTTCAGAGTATGTAATCTTCAGTACCAGGGTGGTAACTTAGCAACCTGTTTTTTGGAGTGTCTTGATTTCACAGATACTACCTAAGTCAAGGTCAGTACCATCTGACTCTTCTAAGGGCTCACAAAATAGTCAGACCATCAATCTTCACACATTGATTATTTGAAAGCAAAACTATTGTTTCATATTCTGTCATACATCAGAATGCTTGAGGACTCCAAAATAATATTTGTATTTCTCTCTTTTTCAAAATGAAAGTGATTTTTTTATTTTTAATTATACGTGTTACATATTTTTAACCTAAAATATAGAAAGTTTAGATTAAATAAAGCAGATAAAAATCTCCTAGAGCTAACTGCTTTGTGCATCTTGTGGTAAAGATCATGTATATCTGTATCTGCTAAATAAAGAGATGTACAATATGTATTTGTTTCCATGGCAGTGTGTTTTTAAAAGATATCTACATTGAATTATCTTGTGGTTTTGACATTGTTTTTCCTTCACAAGTACAGTGAAACATTGAAATGGTCAGAGCTTAGTCATAAAGTTGAAATCCTTTATGTTTACTAAATATCTGTTCTGTGCTGTTTCAAGAGGTATTCAAAATATTTGGCTTAAGGATTTGGTTAATCACCATCTTAATAGAACACAAAGCCAGCATTTTTTCTTGTTTTTGTCACTAAACTTTTGAACCAGGGAAAGAGACTGTGCAACTGTTTTATTTCAACTTTGTAATGAAGAATTTTAGTCAATTTATGGAATTAAAATAAGTACATATTTTAAGAGGTTGAGCGCTTAAGCCTGGAGAGTTGGTTTTAGGTTGACTGAATATGGGGTTGAGTCAGGCATGAACCAGAAGTGGCATCCTCTATCTGTTGTTTGTCATTTCATGGAGACCATGAATGAAAAATAAAACAGCATATCTTCGATGATTTCATAGGATGATTGGCTAATCAATAAAAATTGAGATGCTTGTGAATCGAAGAGAAATTACTAATAGCCAGTATGTTTTGAGAACTAAGTATGTGCTGTGAAGCTCGCTCAGTCGTGTCTGACTCTTTGTGATCCCCATGGACTGTAGCCTGCAATGCTCCTCCGTCCGTGGGATTCTCCAGGCAAGAATACTGGAGTGGGTTGCCATTTCCTTCTCCAGGGGATCTTCCCAACCCAGGGATCAAACCTGGGTCTCCCGCATTGTAGGCAGACGCTTTACCATCTGAGCCACCAGGGAAGCTCTAAGTATGTGCTAGACACTCTTAAGAAGATTCCACCTCTATTAATAATAATAACCCTAGGAAAGTTCTATTATTATTCCTATTTTACAGATAAGAACACTGAGGAAGAGTGAAGTTGAACACCTTTCCAAGGTTACATGACTACTAAGTATTAGAGCCAGAATTCAAACCTGGAGTGTACTTCAAGACCCCTCTTCTAAAACCTCTGTGCTTTGCTCTGAGGGATACTAGATGGTTGTATTAGGCCAAGCCATTCATTCTATTGGGGATATTCATGGCCCATAATTTTGTTCATAGTTTTGCTTGTACAGACCTTAGTTTTTGTATTTTTGTTAATTCATCCAGGGGCATACTATTTTTAATGGTGTGCTCACAGTAAGTACACGCACAGGGTATGGATTGATTAAACCATTCACGAAATAAGATACCACTTTTTCAGATAGACACGTCATCTTCACACCTTGCTTTTTTTTGTGGAAATCTACTCAGGGAACCAAATTACAAATCAGAAAGTTCTGACGAAAATGAAATTAGAATGACTACTTCTCAAAGTACGTTTTCAATTTCACTGTATCTGGTTTTCTTTAACTCTGGGGATGTATTACTATCAAAGAATAAAAAGTTCATGTAAGACCAAAGCACTTTCACTTCACAATGGTACTGGCTAAAAACTAGCCAATTCGTATTAACTGGCTGTTCTTCATGCATTTAGCTTACTTTCTGTTATGAAAAATGAGAGTTCAGTTCATTTGCTGACCTACCTGAAGAGGTAAAGGCAATATTGCAAAGTGGTTTAGGATCATGGCTATTGTGGGCCAAGAGACTGGGTCCAGTCCTGACTCTGCCACTTAGTTGCTATGTGTCTTTGACAAAGCTACTTCTTTCAGCTGTTTTTGGACATTTTTATATATTATTTTACTGAAGTTAGTTGATTTACAGTGTTGTGTTACTTTCTGCTATACAGCAAAGTGATTCAGGTATATATATATGCATATATATACATATGCACATTCTTTTTTATATTTTTTCCATTGTGATTTGTCATAGAATATTGAATATAGTTCTCTGTGCTATACAGTAGGGACCTTGTTGCTTATCCATTCCATGTGTAATAATTTGCATCTCCTCACCCCAACCTCCCTCTTTGTACCCCCCGATCCCCACCAAGCCCCATCCTCCTTGGCAACTACAAGTCTGTTCTCTATGCCCATGAGTCTGTTTCTGTTCTGTAGAGAGGTTCATTTGTATCGTATTTTAGATTCCACTTCTGAATGATATCACACCGTAGTTGTCTTTCTTTATGACTTCACTTTGTATGATAATGCCTAGTTGCATCCATGTTGCTGCAAATGACATTATTTCATCATTGTTTCTGGCTGAATAATATTCCATTGTGTGCATGTACCTCGTCTTTATCCACTCATCTGTCAGTGAACGTCTAGGTTGCTACCGTGTCTTAGCTATGTAAATAGTGCTGCTGTGAACATGGGATTGCATGTATCTTTTTGAATTAGAGTTTTGCCTGGATATACATCCAAGAATGGGATTGCTGGATCACATGGTGATTCCATTTTATTTTCTGACCAACTGCCATCCTGTTTTCTGTAGTGGCTCTACCAACATACATTCCCACCAGCAACGGAGGAGGGTTCCCTTTTCTCCACATCCTCTCTAGACACTAATTCTCAAAGCCTCAGTTTTCTCATCTTCATAAATGGAAATAATAAGTAACTTTCTGCTATGGATTGGCTGTGTTTCCCTTGTCCCCATTCATATGTTGAAAACCTAATCCCCAAGGTGATGATATTAGGAAGTGAGCTGTTTGGGAGGTGATTAGGTGATGAGAGTGAAGTTCTCATTAGTGGGATTAGTGCCCTTTAAAAGAGACCCCAGAGGGCTCCCTTACCTCTTCTGCCCTGTGAAGGTACAATGAAAACTCAGCAGTCTGCAACTCAGAAGTGGGCCCTCACCAGAACCCGACCATGCTGGCTCTCTGATCTTAGACTTTCAACCTCTATATGGAAAGTAAATTTCTGCTGTTTATAAGCTAGTCTAATACCCAGTCTGAGTATTTGTTATAGCAGCCTGAAAGGACTAAGATACTCACTTACACTTACTGTAAAGATTAAATTAAAAAGTGTATATGAAAAACTTTCATTATTTCTGTCACTCACGTAGTGCTCTTAGTACATAGGAGCCACCATTCTTTTCATATGGATTAGACTTATGAGATATCATTTCTGTAAATAGAGAGCATGAAAAATTTTATCTATTGTTAATGGAGCAGGTTTAAAGAAATTTTACAAAGTATGTGGCTTCTGGCAAACCCCTAGCCTCTTTTAAGCCTTAATTTCTTACTTTCTTTGACAAGATGTAGTAATACCTGATTTTCAAGGTAATAATAGAGTTTAAGGATGAGATGAGAATAGACTTAGCTCAGAGCCCTAAATACATGGTTAGGACTACTTTTTAATAGTGTTGTAGTTCAGTTACTAAGTCGTGTCCGACTGTTTGCGACCCTGTGAATCGCAGCACGCCAGGCCTCCCTGTCCATCACTAGCTCCTGGAGTTCACTCCAACTCACGTCCATCAAGTCAGTGATGCCATCCAGCCATCTCATCCTCTGTCGTCCCCTTCTCCTCCTGCCCCTAATCCCTCCCAGCATCAGAGTCTTTTCCAATGAGTCAACTCTTCGCATGAGGTGGCCAAAGTACTGGAGTTTCAGCTTCAGCATCATTCCTTCCAAAAGAAATCCCAGGGCTGATCTCCTTCAGAATGGACTGGTTGGATCTCCTTGCAGTCCAAGGGACTCTCAAGAGTCTTCTCCAACACCACACTTCAAAAGCATCAATTCTTCGGTGCTCAGCCTTCTTCACAGTCCAGCTCTCACATCCATACATGACCACTGGAAAAACCATACTAATTGAAATTTCAAAGGCTCTTATGTTCCTGATCATATGCCCAAACTTTGAGAGCGTCTAACTCAGCCCTCTGTGTGCTGCCCATTGCATTTTCAGCTGTTGAATTAAATGTCATGATTTAATATGTTCATGAGGTCATTAATATGGATTTATTAGTTTCCTTTTTTGCTGCCTGCAGTTTTGTCGCTCTTTCTTCTACTTCATGAATAGTGTAAAGTATATGGGCTGTTGGAACATATTGAATCGTGTTCTGTTTTCCATGCGAACTACATGGTCTAATGATTCCTGTTAGGGAGGATGCCATTTCACAAAAGCAATTTCGAAGTCCTGTGAAAACTTGACAGATTTTAAATGCTCAATTGTGCATATATTTTTTGGTCCATGTGTTTATTACTTTCATGGATTTTTGCTCATTTTCCTAGAGAGTTAAAGACAATTTAGCATAGATTTTAAAGGTTATGCTCAAGGTTTGAGGAATAATGTCCTGTATAACTGGTGAGACAAGCAAATGATTAATAAGGAGATGATGATATGGCCTTTTAAAAGTCAGTATTTGCAAAACACACATGTAATATCTTTCAGGGAAAAAAGATGTAGAAGCATTTGAGAGAATCGTCAGAGAAAATGATAATTTTCCTCACATTGTTTTGTGTTTTTTTTTTCCAAGCAGGCTTCAGTCTTTAAGGGCTTTTGGAGAATGATCAAGAGGGCTTAGCAAGATGGAAGACCATAGAATCTTTCATGTGCATTCTTAATGTCCAGGAAGCATAAGCTCTTGTAGGTTCTTTATCCACCAAGTTTCTGCTCAGCAACTGGTAGCTCTTACAGTGATGCAGGACAGTTGCGGAAATGGCAACATTGGCGTGTTGTTTTGACAACCACCTGTTTCATTTTCAGAGCTAGAGTCGGACACCACCGAGCGACTGAACTGAACGGAACTGAATGTCTCTTCTCTGCCTCAGGATGCTCTTCCCAGGCCTCCCATTCTTCCCTGGGTTGCCGCCTGGGCCCTGCAAAGGCTATATACTAGTGAAGGGTTAAGTGATAGGGTGGAACCTCCCTCTGCCTCTAGTGGCCGGGACCTTTCTCCTCCACCACAGGGGTTTTGCTTCTTAAATGGTCAAGACCCAAAGGAATGAAAAGTGACGCAATAGGAAAGTAGGCCCAAGGTAGCAGTGTGAAAAGAAAGCTGGATCCTGGTTCTGTTGCAGGAAAGGGGACTCCTTCCAGGGTCCGAAGGGCTTCCCTTGTGGCTCAGCTGGTAAAGAATCCCCCTGCAATGCAGGAGACCTGGGTTCCATCCCTGGGTTGGGAAGATCTCCTGGAAAAGGGAAAGGCTACCCACTCCAGTATTCTGGCCTGGAGAATCCCCTGGACTGTATAGTCCATGGGGTCGCAAAGAGTCAGACACGACTGAGTGACTTTCACTTCATTTCACTTCCAGGGCTTGAAAGGGAGCGCTTGTCTAACACTCGGAAATGAGTTGTCCGAGGAGACACATGTGCTGACAAAGGAAAGGATTCCTGGGCAGAGAGCAGTAGAGCGAGGGAACCCAACCCAAGAGATCTGCTCTGCCGGACGGCTTGATGGTGATGGGATTGGTTTCTGTGTTGTCTTTGGCCAATCGTTCTGACACAGGGTCCTTCCTGGTGGTGCTCACATTGCTCGGCCACGATGGATGCCAGCGAGAAGGATTCTGGGAGGTGGTCAGACATGTGCAGTCTCCTTTTGAACGTTTCCTGGCTTGTTAGTTCTGTGTTCCTTACCGGGATCTCCTGTTATAACTCATGCAAATGGTTACTATGGTGCCTGGCCAGGGTGGGCTATTTCAGTGAGTTTGCTTCCCTAACAGTTCTGTAGAACCCACCTATACGTTCTGCCAGAGAGGCTGTGGGAGGTGTTGAGGGAGAGATGAGAAGAGGCTCTGTCTCTGAGGGTCAGAAGCGTGTGGCTTGCCGCTGATCACCCTACCTCACACAACAAGAAGGGCTTGGGGGCCATGTCTCCATACCCCCAGCCTGACTCCTCTCTCCAGCAGACAAAGGAGAATTACCATTAGCATTCTCTACCATCCCCTTCATTTCTAAGCAAGTGTGTACTTAGAAAGGTGGCAGACCACTTCTGAAATAGCAAATAAACAGCTCTTAATTTCTAATGTAAGAGTATCTCAAAAGACTTTGTGGCTGATTTTTGACCTCTATGTACGCTACTGAATTTTCTTTTTGCAAGGGTTAATTTTCCTGTTTTGTTTAGCTAAATATTAAACTTTCATATTCTTTGAGTACATTGTGTAACCTAAAATTTCCCAGTACCCATTGTACTTTCAAGAAGTATCTTGGGTGTTTGGAAACTCTGACTTGATCAGTTTTCTGTTTTTTGAATAACTATGGTTGTTATGACCAACCTAGATAGCATATTCAAAAGCAGAGACATTACTTTGACAACAAAGGTCCGTCTAGTCAAGGCTATGGTTTTTCCAGTGGTCATGTATGGATGTGAGAGTTGGACTGTGAAGAAAGCTGAGTGTCAAAGAATTGATGCTTTTGAACTGTGCTGCTGGAGAAGACTCTTGAGAGTCCCTTGGACTGCAAGGAGATCCAACCAGTCCATTCTGAAGGAGATCAGCCCTGGGTGTTCATTGGAAGGACTGATGCTGAGGCTGAAACTCCAATACTTTGGCCACCTCATGCAAAGAGCTGACTCACTGAAAAAGACCCTGATGCTGGGAGGGATTGGGGGCAGGAGGAGAAGGGGATGACAGAGGATGAGATGGCTGGATGGCATCACCGACTCGATGCACATGAGTTTGGGTGAACTCTCGGAGTTGCTGATGGATAGGGAGGCCTGGCATGCTGCGATTCATGGGGTCGCAAAGAATCAGACACCACTGAGCGACTGAACTGAACTGAATGGTTGACTGTATGAACTATGCAAAAAATAGAAAAAACAGAAAGTGAAGCCTGGTGTGCTGCATGTATAGCATGGTAGTCTTTGATCCTTTTACATTAAAGAGAGAATTTTGCAAGACTAAGACTTCTACTTTGGCCTATCACAAAAGAGATAAGCTAAACCAACATTGCAGAAATCAAAGAACCCTAATACATTTCCCAAAGACTCTATAATTTAGTTGATGGAGTCTCTCTTCATGAAGTATGCTGCAAGTATAAATCTTTTAGAAACTCATATTATTTGGGTTCCATCCAAACCTTGAATTTGCATCTCTCATTAACATGCAGATTTTCATGTGGACCTTTAATGCTTCAGTTGTTTTAAGTGCACCTAAAAATGGATTAGAAATACTTGGCTAATGGGGTTGAATTTTAGCTGCAGCATGCAGTTTTTACAGAAGCCCTTATTAACTACACACTCTGAGCCAATGGTATATGATGCAATGAGATCCATACCAATTGCTCTGAAAAGCTTTTTCTCCCTACGTTTACTTCAGCGTCAAATGGCCCAGCAGACCTGATCATTAGATACAGAAAACATTCACTTTCTGGATAATTGGATGTGGTGTGTGTGAGGGCAGAGGGCCACTGAGGCACTCCTTCTTATGTGAATTTAATGGATACAAAGAAGAAAAGTTCAAAGCCATACATGTGAAAACAATGGGGATTTATCACAATTCTCTGTGATACTTCCCTTGAAAATAACAAGATGAAATGTTCCGTGTTTGGTTTTTAAAAGAGTGTTTTATTTGTCAGTCATTCTCGATGCCTCTGTGTTCAAACTGACAAGACCAGTATTCTGCTGCCTGAGGCAGCTGGCTGAAATTAATGATATAAAACACAGGCAACTTTACAGGAAGCCATTTTGCAAAGCTAGTGGTTGTGACTTGGAGGAAATTTGAAATTAAGTCTGTCTTGGGGTGAGGGCCGTCCTTTGAGGGATATTAATCATTGACCATCCCTCAGAACATCAGCTTGCAGTTAAAGTGCGTAATTTTGCTTTGGTAGCACAATTTCTAAGGAACCATTGTGTTAAAAATCAACATCATAGGAGTGGGTCATATTCTCTTTCTTAGGAGCAAAGCCTGTATGAATGGAAGAAAAATTAAACCATTCTTTACTCTGTGACAGCTCACCAGTCCAGAAACTTAAGAGTTTAAGTTTAGAGTCTAAAGGGTGCTTCCTTTAGCACTTCTGCCAAATGTGGTGAGTGAGATGATTTTTTTTAAGGCCGTAGCCAGGGCTAATCAAAGCATAACTGTAAGAAATAAAGCAGTTCTAGCGTCAGCATGGTTTTCCCTCTGATCATGTCACAGATCAGCGGAGCCCAAGGCTTGGCGGCTGCTTCTTCAGCGTGTCCCTGGGTGGCACTACTCTCTTCACTTTCCACATTTCCTTGGGATGTAAATGGACAGAGTTGGGTTGATGATTCTTGCAAGAATATAAATTTCTTGTTTCATTCCGCAGTTCCCTCTGATTATCTATTATTCTTTTCATCCAAGTAGACACATAAATTCAGGGTGTAGCTGAATGTCCTAAAATATTGGACTTCTCAGATTAACCAACTGAGGAGAACTATGTGACTTCCTTATTCTTGAGCATTTATGATAGGATTTCAAACACTTTTATTTAGGGTAACAATTAAAGGTGTATGTTCATATTTATTTTAAAGATATCTGTACTTACAGATTCTGTGTTTAAGAAAAGGTAGTTAACCTACTGCCGGTAGGTTTGAAAGAAATTAATATTTTAGTTAAGATATTCTGTATTATTCAACAATATTTATTTAAAAATTCTCGTCAGTTCTCTGTCACTATACTTATAGTGTGCAATAGATACACAGATACTTTAATCACACTTTTAAATAAAGTTTTGAGCACACATTTTGTATCTAAAATCTGCCCTCTGTATAAAAAGTCAGTTCTTCAAAGCAAAATATTTTCAGTTACATGTTTTTGTTTGATTTTTTGGAACAGAAAGAAATCAGGTGAAACAAAACACACAAAATATTACAGAAAAAATCATTTTAGTTTTTAATGACTGAGTAAATGCAACTATTTTTGCTCATATTAGTACTTGGATCTTTTTTTTTTTTTAAATTAGTCTTAAAAAAGGAATGAAAATGTATTTTCATGGATGTGTATTAAAAATAATTTTGAACACAAAAATACCTTCTGTATATGAAAAATTATAATGCTATTCAAAACAATTTGAGTACTTCAGAGAATCTGGTTTTGTAGCTTTATAATATTTTAGGGAGAAAAGTCCCAATTTTCTGTTTTATGAAAGAGATCACTAGCTTAAAATCTGAAGTAGCCAAACTATTTTTTATGACCATAAAAATCCAGAAAAATAGTGAATATATTGCTAGATACAACTAAATATATTTATGCTGTAGATTTTATTTCTGAACTAAATATAGATTAGTAAAGTGTTCTCTATCATCTAATAAATATGTAGATGCAATTGTATAGATAAGGAGCAAACTACAAAGACTAGATCTTATTAGTTGCATCAATGATATATTGGTCCTCCTGTGATTCGGAACATCTGGGTAACTGGTTAGGCTTTCAGTGATAAGATTGTACTAGCTGTGCAGAATTCTTCTGTTTTGAATGTTTGTCATTTAAAAAATTTATATGCAAGACATTTCCCATTTTCACAGTCTTGAAATTTTCTTCTTTGTATTTTTTGGCTCCCTGAGACAAAGGAATCTTTTTCACTTTTACTTATGAAACAGCTTTAATGATAAAATATTTCTGGTCTGTATTGTAGCAAAAGACAAGGAAGGATTCTTAATGAATTTATTAGAAAAATGGAGAGAATAACATAGCAGTTCATTTAGAAGATAGGGATGAGAAATCAGATATTTCTTTGGGTTAGGGAAATAGAGAAAATGTAACTTTTCTCCCTTTTTTTCTTTTTGACATATTCGTTCACTGTAAGGCAGGAGCTATAGCATTAATTAATAAATAATGATGGAATGGAACACATTCTTTGGAATGCAGTTTATGGCTTCTTGCCCACGATGGCAGAACAGCTGTTTCTGCTGAATTATTGGAATGTGAGAAGAAATGATGTAAACGCTTCAAAGCACAGAGAGTAAAGGGGATTTTTTTTTTTTCTCTTAAGTCCCAGTGAATAGAAGCTTTTATACACAAAGAAAGAATTCAGAGAGCCCTGTACTCTTTGAGCACAACACTTCTCCTTGTGCATTCCCATTATTCTGCCAGATCCTCAGGGTACAATGTTTCAGGGGCTTCTGGTCGCACAGGACTATTCTGTTCTCCCACGGATCACTCAGAACCAGAAGACCCTATATTCACCTTCGGGTGAACCTCTATAAGATCTCTGCAGGGAGAGGGTGGGGAGCAATGGCAAGCTGGGGCAGGGCTGGCAGGGGATGCAGTGGGGTAGTTAGGGGCTCTGGAGTTGAAAGACCTCCAAGCAGACCCCAGATCTGCTTTGTAACACTGGGACCTCTGTCAAGTAACAGAGAGCATGTTACTCAACTGTACCTCTATGCTTTGTCAATAGCATGAGGATAATAATAGAATTGATCTCATAGAGTCTTTAATGAGTATTATCAGAAATGATTTATGTAAGGGAAAATGTCTGGCTCATGTAAACACTGAATAAATGGTAGTTATTTTTATTAGGCATTTTATTCCACAGCACTTCTGAATAGGTCTGTTGTACAGAATGTGACATTTATGGCATTGAATAATTTCTATACTTTTAAAAAAAGATACTGAAATGGAAGTCAAACCAGATCCTGATCAGACACCACTAAATACTTGCTGTGTGATTTAGCAAAGTCATTTAAATTCTTCAAATCTCAGTTCACTTATCTGAAAAATGAAAGTAATGGTTTCTATTGATTCTATGCTTATTACATTCTAGGTGCTGTGCTAAGTGCATTATAGGGCTTAACGAGGTTTAATCGCCTTAACAACCTTAAATAATAGGAACTATTACAACATTTTACAGAGAAAGAAACAAGTACAGAGAAGGAACCTGACTCTGTTCATTTAAACAGCCCCTGTTACCTGTTAGATACCTCTTCCTGATGCTCGACATATAGCCATGAACAACTCAGACAAAAAAGGCAGGGTCTTATAGGCCTGTGTTCTAATAGGGAAGGGGAGTGAAGAATTAAAAAAAATAATAATAAATTTAAAAAAATATATATATATATACATTGGAGTGATAAGTGCAAAGAGGAAAGAGAAAAAAGAAAAATAAAGCTGTGAAACATGTGGGATGACTTATAATTTTAGGTAGGGTCACCAGGGACAGTCTCACAGAAAAAGGTGGCATTTTGGAGGTAAAAACCTAAAAGGATTAAGGAAGACTCCCAGAGAATAGAAAGAAGCAAGTGTTTGCATTTTCAAATGCTCCCTTATGTTGCTGGTATAAATCTACCTACCTCTTTGGGCTCTTGAGAAAATTAAGGGAAATAATATGATTAAACTGTGTAAACAATAAAGCACTAGGTAAGTGATAATTATTACTATTCAAAAGAGGAAGAGAACATTGCGATGCAGTTTAGTATCAGACAGAGGTCTATCAGGTTTTCTCTACTGTTTTCCTGTCCTTTTGTTCCTTAAAACTACATTTTCAAAAAATGTTCTAGTACACACGATGTGAATTCACTTCCTAAGGCAATCACGATAGAAAAAACATCACTGCTGTTCCACCTGATACAGACTCATCACTGAATTTCAATAGCTCTTTAGAAACATTCAGAATAGTTTTCTGCCTGTAATGGAAACCAAACATTTTTTTATAAAACCATTCTTGGTTTCCCAAATGAAGGCCATTTGGGATATCAGAAATTTCCTCATCCTCTTGCTGATATTAGCTTCAGTGAGACAGCTTGTTCAAAGTGACAGATTTTTATTAAAATGCTCCATTAATTGTTAGGTCACCCATATGATTCAGTCAAGCCTGACTGAAAACTAGCACTGAAAACACTTGTAAATTTTATTTCATGATTCTCTAATGACCCAGTTGAGACCAGGTTATTCAAAATGACTGACAGCTTACTCCTATGATTGAATCCAGGATCCTCTTATTTTCCGTTCTTGTTTTCTTTTTTAAGGTAGCTTTAAGTAAGAATTCTTCCAATATATTTTCTGAAGTTCAGGAGTCTCAAAGTAAAGGGATTCATTAAAGAGAAACTCATAGAACTGAAAGAAGGTTTTCTTTCAAGGGTGCAAAACTTGCAGGTCATGTAACCTACAAGGTACAAGGCCTTGTTTTAATTCTGAAAATAGTGAGTACTACTCTCATTTAAGTAACTGTTAATACCCAGTGTGATGCTTCATTTCTTTTATTTTATTAAAAGGAACTTTAAATATAAATATTAATTTCAGTTTTGTGGTAAAAAGGCCTCCCAAAGGCTGGGAGAGGATGATATAGAGAACTTTGGTGATGGATCCTGAGCTGAGAAGGCATATTCATGGTAGAGTCAGGAAAGAAATTCAGCCTGGATTTTGGAGGAGAGGGAGATGAGTTCTGTGGACATTTTTTATTTACCCTAACTGGGTTAGATCTCCGTTTATCTATTTTGTATGATTTTTTAAATGTCAAGAAACATTACCTTGAGAAATAACTTTGCCATCTTTATAAGGAGATGCCTTTCTGAGACATGTATAACTGTTTATTACTCATTGATTGGGACATAGTATTACGTATTTATGGCCGCCTCTCTCCCTATGTGACTGTTAAAGCTGGCTTACATATAAGTATGTATTAGGTAATGTGAGCCATGGCTTTTGAGGAGCTTGGAATCTAAAGGGAAAGAAAAGACACTTAGATAAAACTGTTGTAAGAACTAACTACGTTTTAAAATATTAATAACAAGTTATGTTTAAACAATGTAACAGTAAGCTTCCCACTTGGAAGTCAATGGTCTGGATTGCTTTCTTTTATTTCCTCCTTTTCCCAATCTTTTAGAACTTATAAATTTTCCTGAAGTTTGGATAATTTTATATTAATAGGTAAAAGCTTTCGGATTCTTTGGTTAGGGCGTCCAGCAAGATTGCTTTTACAGAGAATATATGTGTGTATACCTGGATGAGTTTGTTTGTGTTTCCCCCTACTGGGAAGGAAAACTAGGGTAGATCATCAATTTGTCCATGTGATGTTGCTGATCATATGTATTTGATAACATACATGAATTAACTAGTTAGTGTGTTTGGGCAAGTTCAGCAACATTGCTCCTGTCATTTATGAATGCATGTTTTCCCAGCTTGCAAACTAAAGCTTAAGAGGAAAAGCATTACTTTTATTAGAATCTATTCTAATTCCTCATCCTTAAATTGGACATTCCTAACCCATACTGTGTTTGATAATCAGTTCCAAGATAACAGCATTTTCCAACTGGAAAGGGGCTCAGCTACAAATTCATCGTTTTTCACAGTGACTCAGAGTGGTTCAGAGATTTTTCTAGTTCTTGGGAGCCCTAGAATCCTGGTTATATCCTACAGGCACTTGACCATTCCCTGCCAGGAGACACTGTCTTTATGTGAATGAATTTTCAATTCAGTTCAGTTCAGTCGTTTAGTTGTGTCCGACTCTTTGTGTCCCCATGGACTGTAGCATGCCAGGCTTCCTTGTCCATCACCAACTCCTGGAGTTTACTCAAACTCATGTCCGTTAAGTCGGTGATGCCATCCAACCATCTCATACTCTGTCGTCCCCTTCTCCTCCTGCCCTCAGTCTTTCCCAGCATCAGGGTCTTTTCCAGTGAGCCAGTTCTTCACAATGGGTGGCCAAAGTGTTGGAGTTTCAGCTTCAGCATCAGTCCTTCCAATGAATATTCAGGACTGATTTACTTTAGGATGGACTGGTTGGATCTCCTTGCAGTCCAAGGGACTCTCAAGAGTCTTCTCCAACACCACAGTTCAAAAGCATTAATTTTTCTGTGCTCAGCATTCTTTATAGTCCAACTCTCACATCCATACATGACTACTGGAAAAACCATAGCCTTGACTAGATGGACCTTTGTTGGCAAAGTAATGTCTCTGCTTTTTAATATGCTGTCTAGGTTGGTCATAACTTTTCTTCCAAGGAGTAAGCCTCTTTTAATGACATGGCTGCAGTCACCATCTGCAGTGATTTTGGAGCCCCCCAAAACAGTCTGTCACTGTTTCCACTGGTTCCCCATCTATTTGAAGTGAATTTTAGGGTTATACCATTCATTTAGGGCTAACTATGATAGAAAAATTTAAAAATGTAAAAATATAGTTGCTCCTTGTCTTAGTGTGGCTGACACTATTTCAGTTAACCTTGAGGGGCTTCAGGGAGTGGCCTGTTTTTAGCAGAGACTTCATTGCACCTTTCATTGGGTAATGCAGTGATGATGAGTCCTGAAAAATCAGCCAAATTTTTATCATTATGCTTTCTTCTATCCTGACAGGAGCCGTGTTGCTAAATTTCAAGAGGTTAGCATAATCAATACAATGAAGCTATAGCAAAAGAGATGATTTCTCCTTCCATTAGTTGAATTTTTATAAAAGTAATACTATGTTCGGATTGATTAAAAAAAATCTGTGTATAGCTCCAGGTGATGTCTATTATTAAAAAATGGTTTAAAGTATGGGTGGGATAGGAAATTAGGAGTGAGTCAGTCCAAGAATATGGAGCACAGAATAGAGTGAATTCAGATCACAGCTTAAAACGCTGTTCTTTCTCATTAAACCCCCATCTCGTTTCACAGGTTCCACACCCGCAGTCTAACCCAGCAGGAGCCAGGCTCTCCTTGGATGGCCCTGGCTACCTCAGCCCCATCACTCTCTGCCTCCTATCCTTCACTCCATCCACCTAGACCTTCTTGGTCCTCAAGTTCTCCATGCAGGCACATTCTAATCTGCTGCTTGGAACGCCCTGTAAAGAAAGATGTGCTGGTGGCTGGTTCCCACACTCCATTCAGGTCTTTGAACAAAAGCCGCTTTCTCAGAGCCATTGTGTCTGAATACCTCATCCAAGACCTCTCCACCCTCACCACACTCTTACTGCCTCACCCTACGTTGTCTTCGTGTCACCACTGGCCATGTTCCATCTTCATTTGTTTCCTGTCTCTTGGCTCTGTTATTCCAGCTTCATGAGTTGGGGTCTTTGTTTTGTTATTGTTATATCCCCAGCATCTAGATCAGTTCCTGGTACTTAGTAGGTGCTTAATAATAATTGGAGTAAAATCAGTGAGTTCCTTCATGAGAAGATAATTTTGAAAGGCAAATAGGGAAGGAAACCAGCAAAGTTCCTTCCTTCATGGAATTTAACATATTTAGCCTCTTTTTTTAGTAACTTTACCTACATTCCAGTCTATTAAAGCAGAACATATATCAAGCCTAGAAACCAGGAAATGAGAATAGAAACTGAGAAGAATACATTTAAAGGAATTCTTTAACTTATTAACAGCAGAAAATTGTATATTTACTCAAAGAGCATCTTCTTCCGCTGCAGAAGCAGGGCTTAGTAATGAACAGCATATGTTCATCAGTTTAATTTAAGGATTACAAACATACTAGACCTTCTCCCAGAGACACAGGTGAGATAGTCTGTTGTTCAATTTTAGGGTACCAGATTTCTTTTCTCCCATTCAAATGTTTTTCTCTCTACTAATTTATTTTGTTAATTTGTCACATGAAGAAAGCACTTTTAAAAGGATGCAGAAAATTTCTTTTATCTACAAAAACAAACAAACAGTAAAAGTTAAAAAAAAAATACAGCAATAGTCACCTGACCCGTGACCGGCAAGATACTGTGAAGGTCGCCGGGACAAACAATTCTCTGTGTCTTTGTGAGGAACACAGAGCTTGTAGATTAATGACCCTGAGGACATAATGCAAATTTAAATACACCTCCGGGAAAAAAAAAAAAATACACCTCTGTTTCCCAGCCTTACAAAGAACATACAGGGAATGCCATGTATAAGTAATTGTTTGAGACTGGAAGCTAGTACAATTTATGTTATTGGTTCTAAATATTTGTTAGTCACAAAATTTCAGTCCCTGTGATAACAGCAAAAAGTATGAAGAATGTATTATTCAGAATGTTAAAGGTTAATATTTTCCAGCATGTACTTTCGTTTATGTTTCAAACTAAAGAGAATTTCTTTATTTTAAAAAAGAAAAAGAAATTATTTATTTATTTTGACTACACCATGCAGCATGCAGGCTCTTTAGTTCTCCAACCAGGGATGGAACCTGAGCCTCCAGCAGTGAAAGTGTGGAGTCTTAACCACTGGCCTACCAGGAAAGTCCCCAGACTATTTTTTTTTAATTTGTTTTTAACTGGAGAATAATTGCTTTACAATGATGTGTTGGTCCAAACTATTTCCTAAAAGCAGTTCTAGGTTCACGTCAAATTTAAAAGTAAGGTACAGAGATTACCCAAGCAACCCCTTATCCTTACATTCATAGTTAATCTGCTTGTGTCAACTTTTAGAAATTAGTATTTTATGTTCTGTATCTTTTATTTTTAAAGCATACAATTGATTTATAACTCTGGGAATGTTATTTCATTATTATTCAAAAACTTAAATTCTGAAAGTCATCATTTCCCTCCTAATTCCTATTATATCCTCAATCCTTGTTCAAAGTACCCCTCGATATTCCTCCAACTCTTTTCTACTTATTTTCTTTGGCTCTTCTTCTGCCCTCTTTACCAATTTCGGACTTCCCTGGTGGCTCAGACCGTAAAGCGTCTGTCTACAATGCGGGAGACCTGGGTTCAGTCCTTGGGTCACGAAGGTCCGCTGGAGAAGGAAATGGCAATCCACTCCAGTACTATTGCCTGGAAAATCCCATGGACAGAGGAGCCTGGTAGGCTACAGTCCACGGGGTTGCAAAAAGTCGGACACGACTGAGCAACATTCCTTCCCCAATTTCTAAACATAATAGCCAGCATCAATCTTCAGATGCCACTCTAATCACATTGCATTTTTTTTTTTTGCAACAAGGCAACATGTTGCCTCTGTGAACTCTCCACTCTTTATCCCTAGCCACACACACCGGAAATGTAAGAATCATGATGTAAGAATCGTGACAGAGCAAGGAAGTTTGTATGTACTCGTGGACTTGGAGAATCTCCTTGGTTATTGTGTCTTTTTTGTTTTTAGAGTTTTTTTTTTGATGTGGACCATTTAAAAATCTTTGTTGAATTTGTTACAGTAATGCTTCCTTTTTATGTTATTTTATTTTTTTGCCTCAAGGTCTGTGGGATCCCAGCTCTCTTACCGCACCCCGTAAACTGGAAGGAAAAGTTTTAACCCCTGGACCACCGGGGAAGTCCCTCCTTGGCTGTTTTTATACATCACTTCACTGCTGCCCCCTCCTTCACACGTGTTTTACCTGACAGGCCCATCTCCAGTCGTATTCTTCTTTTTGTTCAAGCAAATGTAAATTTTTCTTTTCTTTGAGCCTTTATGGATAATATCCAAACTCCTGATAACATAATGTTTCTCCGATTCAAAGCATTGCTAAAAATTAATCTCTGTAACACTTTCTAACGCTTCTTTTTAATCATACTCACATTCTTTCAAAATGAATGTAGCTATCTCCTTATGCAATTGTAATTAGCTCTGTTCATTCTTTCTTGGGCTTCTATGAATGGTTAATGAGTGCTTCTTTCTCTTTGTGAAATCTGTAAATATAAATTGTTAAGGGGATCCTAGGGGGTTGGGGGGATGGGGAGCATCTCACTCTGATGGAGCGATCAGGGATTATTTTCTGGGAAAAAATGGTTTTCAGGGATGTGGAGATATGGATGTATAACTAATAGCTGTGTAACTTTCAATAGTGAGCAGTGATACATGGTTGAACTTGTGTGTGTGTGCTGTGTGCTTAGTTGCTCAGTCCTGTCCGACTCTTGCGACCCTATAGACTGTAGCCTGCCAGGCTCCGTGGGATTCTCCAGGCAAGAGTACTGGAGTAGGTTGCCATTTCCTTCTCCAGGGGAATCTTCCCGACCCAGGAATCAAACCCAGGTCTCCTGCCTTGCAGGCAGACTCTTTACCGGCTGAGCTGCGAGGGAAGCCCATCGTTGAGTTTACGTAGGTTATTTCATCTTTACGTATGTTAATGTCCTAATTTATAAAATTAGGAGGTCAGGAATATAAATTAAAACAGAAACAAGCATGTTAAATAAGCAAATGAAGCTGGATGGGCATAAGAAGCATTTCATTGTTTCTTGATCATTTTGCACTTTGACATTTAATAGCCACAAAGGATGAGATAAATTTCTTAAGGGAAACCGCCCCACAAACACAAGTGCTATGATGTATGGCAGCTGACACTTGGGACCTGATATGTAGGAAGCAAATGCCCTATCTGAAGGGAACTGTAGCAGTTTAGCTCTACTTATTGTTGTCATGTAGGATTGTGAGCTCAATGTGTCTAGACCTGAATTTTCAAAAGAATTGAGAAATTGGAATTTTGATACAAAATCTCTTGATTTTTTAAAGTGACCTCTAACAAAACAAAGCTGTGTAGACCAAACTAAACCCAATGAGGTCACACAGTGAAGGCATACCCAGCTAAGGGCCTGCCATATGTTTCCTAATGACTAGATCACTCTAAGATTCCTTTCTGTGCTAGAGAGCTCCATGCTAAGTTCTTTGAGGGCAGGAACTATCTATTCTTTAACTATATAAAAAGCATTGCTACTGTGGATCAGCAACTGACAAAAATACTTAATCAGAACTTTCCTTGGATTGAATTTTTATGGGGAAATTTGACCTATAAAGGTACTTTTAGTGGACAAAGTACATAGTTATGAGGGAAGTTACGTTTAAGAAAGAGCCCAGGTGATAAAGTCTGGAACCTATGTTAGAATCTGGTTAGAAAAGATTTAACAGGATGCAAAGGTAAATGACAAATAGCTGGAGTATGTCTGGAAGTACAGGACAATGGGGAATCAAGGAGAAGGGAGTTATTCATAATAGTGGACTGTGCTGACCGGCTTTTGGGAGTGAAGAAATCAAGTGATTAGTCCAGGGAAGAAGCAGTTTGATTTGGCTGAGAGGAGGTTATTGGAAACCTTGGAAATGGTGGCCCTTTGCGTGAGCTGAGATGGAAGCCAGCTTGGAGAAGGTTACCGGAGTTAGCGGTGAGAAATTGGAAGCTCCGGAAGTATGCGACTTTCTCAGGAGTCTAGATACAAAGAGAACAGAGACTAGGGGAGAGTAGCGGAATCCATTGGTTTCAGGGAAGACAGTGTGTTGGAAATGGGGAGTACCTGTGCTCGCTTGAAGCCGGATGGTGATACACTCTCTTCATTGTTACTGGTATATTGGAAAGTAAGTGACCTCTTTTGACTAGCATGCCTGGTGACTTATGTGAGCCCCTCTCTGGTGTGCAGAGTTGAAACATAAAATTTCTTGCTAGCTTCTGCATGAGATAATTAATAGAATTATGACTCATCACTTGAGCGTATTTGGAGTATATTCACAAGTTCAATACCTTCCCTATCTCACAGGTTGCCAGAAATCAACTATCTCTCCTATGTTTGAAAGTCACTTTAGCATGTAACAGTGTCTCCAGACCCATGGATTTAGTTCATTAAAGGTGGCTCGTACTTTAAGAAATTGAGTGTGGGGCCAAACTGAGCCAAGAGCTTTCTGTGGTTATTTTTGCAGGCTCTGCAGAACAGGATCTCTACCTGTCTATGCGTAGCCCTTCCTCTGAATTCCATGTCTGTCCCCTTCCTGGGGCCACTATTACCTAAGCTGACCCACATGCTCTGGCCTTGGACTCCATCATAATATCAGATTGCTAAGAGCTATGGAAGACCTCACGTCCTCAGGTGTCTTACAGCCATTTCTTTTTTTTTTTTTCTTCTACTGAATAGTACAATGCACTTCTGTTTACACGAATTTTAAAGTTCCTGTTAGCCTGTTTGCAGAAGTTAAACATAAATCCTGTGTTGTATGGTATATAGGCAATACATAGAAATAGAAATCTGTCTTTTTGGTTTACATTCCCTAAGAAACACATAAATAAAGCTTGTATACAAGAGGGGAGACTAGTGGATTTATCTTGAAATGGTGACTTTGGATGAAATGATTGATTTTCTTGGTTATACTATTGTGCTGTTGTGTAATGTGACATAGTTTTATTGATACTAAGAATAACATAAATGTGATGGTGTAAAAATGTGCATTCCTCCGGCAAATCCATTTATTTATTTCAGATTTAAAATTAACTTACTTCAAATTTATTTCTTCTCTTCTGGTAAAGGTATTAAAACAGGTGACTGGGAATTCCCTGGCAATCCAGTGGTTAGGACTTTGCACTTTCACTGCTTAGGGCACCGTTCAATCCCCGATTGGGGAACTAAGATCTCACAAGCTGCCTTAGTGCAGCCAGAAAATTTAAAAAAAAAAAAAAAAAAGGTGACTGATAGTTATCCATCCAACTAGCATTTACTTAGCGCCTTTGTGGATTATGCCCTGGTGCTGATGATAAAGCATTTGAATGTGTTTATGTGTATCTAGCAGGGGACATGGTCAATTAAGTGACTGCAATCGAGCGGCAGGTGCCGTACCTCGAGAACACAGCGTGAGCAAGCAACTAAGCCTACGGGACAGGGCTTTCTCAGAGGAAGTCACCTGTGGCAGAAGACCCGAGGAGCATCGGAGGGAGCCAAATGCGGGGTGTCGGGCGAGGGTTCTGAACAGAGGGAGAGGCGGATGACACCGTCCCAGACTCCAGCCAGACAGAGCAATTCAGAAAATGCAGAGAACATTTGTTAGCTCTCATTCATCCAATGAAGAGATATATTAAGCACCTACAGTGTGCCAGGCACTATACTAAAGTCAGTTATAAAGTCAAAGCGACTATCTTCACGTGTCTGCTCTGTAGTCAGGAAGCAGCATTAACACATTTACAAGTAATTGCAGGACCGTATGTAAGCAGTGGGATAGACAGACATGTACAAAGGCTGCAGTGGGACAAAGGAGGAATAGCCAGTTATGTTTAGAGGTTTGAAGGGAGGCTGGAGACTTTTTTTTTTACCACAGTCCAAAAGTTAAAGGGGCTTTTTGTTCAGTTTTTACTTAGGTGCTTAATTCTGAATTCAAGATTGTACTACCAAGGTAATATGTTTGCTTTCAGCTGGTTTCAGAATAAGACACCTAGAGTAAGTGCTTGTGGAGTCTACTCATTCTATTTGGGAGATTGTTTCCATGATGGAGAAAATGAATTGCTAACTCAGATGTTGCAGGAGAAACTTTAAAGGCCATCTACTTCCATTGCACTTTGCTTTATGTAAACCCAATACACGTAGTCTCCTTAGGAAGAAGATTGAAGTAAACAGTCAACTCAAGTACTCTGTATTAATATAAATTAATATCTTGGAATGATGTGTTGCTCAGAGTTGTATTTTTTTTTTAGTATATTTCAGCTTCTAAAAGCTTGATGATACCTTGTATCAATACAATTGAATTAGTTTAATACATATTTTTAAAAATATTTATTTATTTACTTGGCTGTGCCAGGTTTAGTTGTGGCACAATGGATCTTTATTTGCAACAGGCCAACTCTTGGTCGCGACATGTGGGATCTATTCCCTGACCAGGGATCCAACTCAGACCCCCTGTATTAGGAGCATGGAGTCTTAGCCATTAGACCACCAGGGAAGTCCCACAATTGAATGAATGTAGATGATTAAAATGGAAACCTGGATTCGGAATAGCTGGGAAAACTATAAGCACTATTAACATATAAATAAGAGTAAATTATACTGATTCCTAGAAATTAATTCCTAGACAAATAATATTTTAAGTAAACAAAATTATTCTAAAGCAAGGACCTTTTTTGTTTTCTTCTAAGGAGCAGGCATCTTTTAATTTCATGGCTGCAGTCACCATCCGTAGTGATTTTGGAGCCCAAGAAAATAGAGTCTGTCACTCTTCACAATTTCCCCACCTGTTTGCCATGAAGTGATGGGACCAGATGCCATGATCTTAGTTTTTTGAATGTTGAATTTTAAGCCAGCTTTTTCACTCTCCTCTTTCACTCTCCTCAAGAGGCTCTTTTTCAGTTATGGTTTCCTCAGGGTATATGCCCAGTCATGGGATTGTTGGGTCACATGGTAGTTTTATTCCTAGGTTTTTAAGGAATCTCCACACTGTTTTCCATAGTGGCTGTATCAGTTTACATCTCCATCAACAGTCAAAGAGGGTTCCCTTTTCTCCACATCCTCTCCAGCATTTATTGTTTGTAGACTTTTTGATGATGGCCGTTCTGACCGGGGTGAGATGATAACCTCCTTGTATTAATAGTTCTGATTCACATTTCTCTAATAATGAGCAACGCTGAGCATCTTTTCATGTGTTTGTTAGCCGTCTGTATGTCTTCATTAGAGAAATGCTTGTTTAGGTCTTTTGCCCACTTTCTGACTGGGTTGCTTGTTTTTCTAGCATTGAGCTGCATGAGCTGCTTGTATATTTTGGAGATTAATCCTTTGTCAGTTGTTTCATTTGCAATTATTTCTCCTGTTCTGAAGGTTGTCTTTCCACCTTTGTAAAGTTTCCTTCACTGTGCAAAAGGTTTTAAGTTTAGTTAGGCCCCATTTAAAATTTTTTTTTTTATTGTCATTAATATAGGAGGTGGGTCATAGAAGATCTTGCAGTGATTTCTGTCAAAGAGTGTTTTACCTATGTTTTCCTCTACGAGTTTTATAGTTTCTGGTCCTACATTTAGGTCTTTAACACATTTTGAGTTTGTTTATACATATGATGTTAGGAAGTGTTCTAATTTCATCCTTTTACATGTAGCTGTCCAGTTTTTTCCCCAGCACCACTTGTTGAAGAGACTTTCTTTTCTCCAGGGTATATTCTTCCTTTGTCAAACATAAGGTGCTCATAGGTGCATAGGTTTATCTCTGGGTAAAGAAAGGACTTTTATGATATATGGGGATTTAGGGATTTGACAGAAGGTACTACAAATAAATATGGCAGACCTTTCCCTTAAAAAATGGACCTTTAGCACTTAAGAGGCCAGAGTGATTAGTGCGGCCCATTGAGACCCAGCAAACTGGAGTTTCCTGTTCAGAAAGACGCATCCACAGACGGGCTCACCTGCGCACCTTCTCACTTTCGCCTGTGCTTGTTCTCTGTGCCTCCGTGCTTCAGAATGACGTCCTTATCTTGACAGCCCAAATGCCCAGTAGAGGAAGGAGAGAGATTAAAGAGGTAGGGTTATAGGGATGTCTGTTGACTTGTTCTTACATTTAAAAGTGAGAGAAATAATAAAATGCACATACCTTATCAATTAATATTCACACAATTTTGCGTGGTTTTCTCCTTGTTCTATTTGAAATTGGTGTAAAAATTTAATAAATTTGAAATTTAGTGTAAAATCTGGTTTACTTAAAAATTTACCTGCTACTAAAGTATATTTTTTCAATGAAAAATAAATCTATTTGTTATTTAGAATAAAAATATATATTAAAAATAATGTCAAATAGACTGGCAGTATGGAAAATAAAGCATGTATTTCATCTGTGGAACTAAAGATCAGAAGACAAAGTACATGCTTTATATTGTAGTAAAAACAATCAGATAACTTAAAGGAGGGGCTGAGGGTGGAAAGTCTTATATTTGACATCACTTGATAGGTGACTCAGGAATAAAGAGTCCTGCAGGAGGCACAGGAATTGCGGGTTCAGTCACTGTATCAGGAAGATCCCCTGAAGAAGGGAATGGCAGCCTGCTCCAGTATTCTTGCCTAGAAAATCCCATGGACAGAGGAGCCTGGCAGGCTACAGTCCATGGGGTTGCGAAGAGTTGGACACGACTTAGTGACTGAGTACGCATGATAGCTTCCTAAACAAAGCAGTTGTCTCCAGCCAGGCTGACTGTTGGGCAGAAGAGTGACCTTGAAGCAAGAACCTACACAGTTCTCGGTAGCACATTTCCTTTCTTTTAGAATATCAAGCAACTGGAATGAGTTTGGGACCACTTGCTTTAGCATCTTTAGAGAGGAGTAGAGGAAAGAATCTGGAATATATTTGTCAGATTTGTACTTCATGCAAGGCAAGACCCCAAAGGATAGAAGTAAAGCTCAAGTTGTTTTACATACAGAGAAGTATGGTGCTTTTGTAATTTAAACACATAATTTGACTCAGCAAAAGAAAAGAAGGAAAAGACCAGGGGAAAGATCTGGTATAAGTTGAATATTAACAATACAATGTCATTATTTTAAAATCTGTTCCGTGATGATTGTAGTTTTTGTTAAGTCTGTATTTGTGAAAGGCCAGTGTACTTTAAGAACTAACAGGTAAAACTGAAGATTGCTGAAAAGTAACTCAAATGATATAAAAGAAAGAATAAGAAGGTCATACATGAGTACATATTTAACAAATCAGGATGGTTCAGTCCAGAAAATTAAAAAATAACAAATGAGCTTAAAAATTACTTAAATAGATGCTTTTAAGTACAGGAAGGAATTTTTTAAGTAAGAGGAAGGTTGATTATTTTGTCTTTAAATTGAAATGGAAGGAAAAGAGTTTCAGTAAAGGCAAAAAGACATTTTGATGACTATCAGATTGATAACTATTAGAGAAGACAAGGAGAATAGTGAAATTACCATCCTGGAAATCTTGACTGAGATAATGAATGGTTGTTTTTCCTGAAAATTTGAGATATTTACTTACTTGAAAAATACTTGGCAGATGACTTGAATTGTCTTGTCTACCATTCCTGAGACTATAATTTGAAGTTTGCCAAAAACTCTGAAAAAAATGATAAGTTTTAATTGAAATAAATGAAACGCAGAGCTATGTAATGTTATTTTTGAGACTCCTATGAGATGCATTAGGGAAACTTACATTTTATAATTAATTTCTTAATTGCCTGAAAATTTCTCTTTCTTTTATCCTTTTTTGGGGAGATACTCATCTCTCTGTGCAGTAGTCATATATCTTGCCTTAGGTTTATTCATTTAAGGAGAGGGACGGTGCCCTGGGGACTGTTGGAGAATAATGGGCAGATGGGCTGATTTCTTGCTTATTAGTAAGCTGGAATGGTTTGGCTTTAAACTTCTTCCTGAGGGAGAGGAGCCACTTAAAATGAGGTTTACTCAATCATGGAAATATAATTAAAAATAAAGATATTATTTTCTTTCCCCCAGCCCTCACTTATTTCTAATTTTTGGTATTCTGGCTTGATTTGGTGACTTAGTGTTGTCACTGATGAGTCCTTAAATGGACCAGTGGTTTGTTCTTTTGTTCTTTTGTTATCAGGGTAGGACAGATGTAACTGCAGGGTTCAGCGGGAGGTAGCTGGGAGAAGCCTCTCATTAAAGAAGAACTGGGAAATCCCATCTGAACATCCTTCCTCCTATTATTTTGTAAATGTAGGACACATGATGAATAAAACAGTGAGATCCTTAGAATCAAATGCAAGGGTATGTGAGAACTGCAGTAAACCCTGTGCTTTCTTCCTTCTTTGTCTTTTTTTTTCCTTCCCTTAAACAAAACCTTCATAAGTACTCAAGCATAGCAGGATTTGAGGTAGTCCCATTTGATGTCATTACTGTGTGATCAAATTGAAGTGTAATCCCTCTATGAGCCCAATAGAGTACTTTAGAAATCAAGAGCTTCTCAAACCAAAGCATCCCAGATATCCATGGCAGAGATGTTAATGCCCTCACACATGAATCAAAGCATTATCTTGACTCTAATTAGCAGTTCTATTTACTGTACTACTCTGGCTACAAACACTATTTGAAAAACATATGCAACTGTGGTTTGGGGGAGGGAGAAACACATGAGGAATGTTTTGAATCTCTTGTTTTTTTTCTGTAATTCCAGTTGGCGTCTACATTTAGAAAACCCGTTATCCCATGGATTTGTCCCAGACCTGGGGCACATGGAAAGTCAAGGGCATGGGTTAAATATAAGGAATGTGAAAGAGTGGAAATGTGAACTGGAGGACCTGCATTGAAGCCTGTCTCTGCCACTGACTGGGGTTTGCTTTGGCTAGTACTTAACCTCTTTGAGCTACAAGTCTCCTCCCATGTAAAATGACAGAACCAAAGAGAACCTCTTCATAGAGGGTTCTGATGTTAGACCGAGGGCAATAATCTAGGTGAAGTCACCTTGTGAATGCCATGTGCTATGATACCAGTTTGGTTTCTCACTGGGGAACTAAACTCCATTTTCCCATTGGGGCATAAGAGGGATTCCAGAGCAACGACAAATCAATCTTTCTTTCTCTGAGTCCTTTTTCTATTACCAGTTATTCTTCATTCCTGCTTTTACACTTACTCATTTTTGATCATCTCTAAGTTTTATTTTTTAATTGAATTATATTCGATTTACAATATTGTGTTGGTTTTAGGTATAGTACAGCATAGTGGTTCAATATTTTTATAAACCCCCTTTAAAGTTATTACAAAAGCATGGCTATGTTTCCAAATGCTGCATAGTATATCCTTGTTGCTTACCTGTTTTATACATAGTAGTTTGTATCTCTTAATCCCCTACCCTGTCTTGTCCCCTCTCTCCTTCCCTCTCTGCAGTGGTATCCAAAAATTTGTTCTCTATATCTGTGAGTCTGTTTCTGTTTTATTTTTCAGATTCCACCTATAAGTGTTAACATTCAGTATTCACCTTTAACTGTTTTCTCAAAGGGGTTCACTGAGAGTATAGATTATTAATTTCCCAATCTGGTAATTTTGGTGTTGAGATTCTGGAAATAGATGGAGAGATGTTTGTGTGGTTCCCAAATCTTCCCCTTAGCAATGAGGGACGGCTGTAACATGTCTGTGAGGTGTTTTCAAAGGTAGCTGCTTCTGTTTTCCAAAGTCAGTGCTACCAGTGAAAGATGTAAGAATCAGTTTAGTACAGCCACCCATACTGTTTTCTTTCTCATAGGATAGTGTTCCTAAGCTGAGTTAGAATTCTCACTTAAACACTTATAGAAATATCTTTTCTGAAAATATCTGCTATCAGACAGGTGAAATATTGTTCTCTTACCCAGGAAAACAATGAGTTTCTCCCAGAAGAATCAAATTTTAGAGTGAGTTTTGGAAGAGGGTCCAGTTGACATTCACTATACTACAAAAGAGCTTCCATTAGCAGAAGCATCTGCACTCTGGTGGAAAAGCAAATGCTGCTGTTTGCCCACGTGGGTCATTTAAATTAGATTACACTTGAGAAACATCAAACAGCCTCTTTCTGGTGTTTGAAAAACCAGTTATTATCTGGACTTCAGAAACATGGTAAATAATCATGCAAGGAATACCATGTGGCCACCAGTGTAATGCAGGATACATCACGATCTTGTATTACATGAGGTGAGAATGATTGAGTGTCTTCCAGGGTTACAAGCCTGTAGAACAACCCTGGAAATCATACCTATAGTTTAACTTTCTTATTTCAGAAATAAAGACACTGAGCTTCAGGTAAAGTGACTTGCCAACCATCGTAATATCATTAGTGGTTGATCCAGGAATGAGACTCTTGAGTCTTGACTGCTTATCCTGTGCGTGCATGTGTGTGTGCTGAGTTGTGTCCAACGCTTTGTGGCCGCATGAACTACAGCCCTCCAGGCTCCCCGTCCATGTAGTTTTCCAGGCAAGAATACTGGAGTGGGTTGCCAGTCCAGGAGGTTGTCCCTCCTCCAGGGAATCTTCCTGACCCAGGGATCAAACCTGCTGTCTCAGGTGTCTCCTTCATTGGCAGGCAGATTCTTTACTGCTGTGCGACCTGGGAAGCCTTGCTTATACAGTACAGCAGACCAAAAACTCAAGGTGAATCATGGATGATAGGGGGGAAAAAAGGGCTCTCTAGGGAATTAAACCTTAGAAAATAGAGAAATACTATTAAAGTCAAACAAAACTCCACATCAAATGTGAACTTTGTATTATTATCGTATGCCTTTTATTATATTTTTGGAGAGGAGAGATTTCTTTCCCTAGTAATAGCTACCGACAATTTGGAAAAGAAGTTTGTGGATTCTGTTTCAAGTTGGGTCAAATGGGAGTTGTCATCTTCACGACTGCTGTCATTTAATAGTATCCTGAAGCCCAGCCAAGTATGTGACTCTTTATGGTAAAAAGCAAATTAAGTGGGCATCTTCCATTTGTTTTAGGTGTATAGGGTCTAAGACAGATAGCACTGTAGGGACAACCTAACTGCCATTTGTTACTGGCACTTGACCCCTATGTTGACAGTCTCCAGCAGTCATATGCCTTAATCTCCTACATTGTCTCATTACCACATCTTGGATGACTGGTTGAGTCATCCAAGGAATGAGAATGAGTCTTGACTTCCTCGTTGAGCCTCCTGGTAGAATGCAGTGTGTAGATCTGTTTTCCTGCTTGCTGAGGCCAATCTGTTTTCCTGCTTGCTTCGTTTTTTTCTGTCAGTATGCTGTCATGTCAGATTAGCTGGAAGAATGGAATAAGTAAATTTGCTGCTGCTGCTAAGTCACTTCAGTCGTGTCCAACTCTGTGCGACCCCATAGATGGCAGCCCACCAGGCTCCCCCGTCCCTGGGATTCTCCAGGCAAGAACGCTGGAGTGGAATTACCAAAAAATTTCTAGAGGAAGAGGCTCTGAATTCAAGGGAAGATCCAGGTTGAATGTTGGAACAGGAATGCCTTAAAGATGGGTGAATTTGAGAATGAAATGATACTGAGGGGAAATCAAGATTAATGTAAGTATGTCACAGATGTTCTCTAGATAGGCCAAAAAAGAAGAATCTCTGCTATCTATTTGTATTTTTATGTAGCTTATAACCAGATGGAGTTTTTTCAGTTAAACTTATAGTAACTAAGTAGTCTAGATTTATCTGCTGTCTATTCAATTGATATGCATATTCAAGAAATATGCACTGTCTGCTGAGTGACCAGCATTATTGGAAAGAAAATACTGAAGAAAAGATACTGTGACCAATACCAAGGCACCTCCTGGAGGTGGTTTTAACCTTCCTAATTTATAGCAAAGGTGGGAACAGAGAGTTTCAATGAGAAGAAACCACCTTTGTATGTACCCTTGAAGGCAAGACATATTTCTTAATTATCTTTGCATCTCTAGAATGGAGAACAGACCCCAGCACTTAGCAGGTGTACAATAATGTTTGCTGAAGGAATATTGACATCTTTTTTGGACAAATGTAAAGAATGAGTAAATGACTTGATTCTTTTCCACCTAATGACCTCCCTCTCTCCATTTCCCCCTATTTCCCTGCTCAGGCTACCATGTTGAGGAAGTGCATTTTGGCATCTCTAGTGGAAAATGAAATTCACTTTCCTATGGAAGACATGTTTAAAACAGCAGTTTGGATGTAATTGAAAAACCATTTGGGGGAATGCAAAGAGTTTTGTGGGTTATCCATCAGGTCACATATATTTTCTGGGACCAAATATGTTCAAACTTGGAATCCAATCCTTTTTATAAATTAGGGTCTCACATCCACCTTTTATATATTTATATATATATATATATACACATATATATACACATACATATATATATATAAGCTTTTCTACTGTTCTTACTGCTTTGACTGTAGAGGGAATAAAAAATATCAAGTGCCTTTCACTCAGGATAAAAAGATATTTATAAAGGGGATAAGTGGTGGTGTGGGGAGTTGTTCCAAGTTCATCCATTGTTTTTTTTATTCAACATTGCAAGGCATTTAGTTGGGCATAAAAGATAGATATATATCAAACAGTTAACTAGCTTGTGTGATTAATACACAGAAGGAGCCCAGTAATCTTGAGAGAAAGAAAGTTCAGTGTACTTTGCAGTTAGAAAAAGCTCCATGATCAGTTTGGGACTTGAGGTGGGTAGATTTTAGGGAGAAAAAAGAAAAGAAGAATAGGTAATTTTTTTTTAACTGGGAATTATTCACAGGCCCACCTTATTGATGCAATTCATAAACGCTCATTCTAAAAGATCGGATAACATTTTCTTAAGAAAAATTTGAACACACTGTATTGTGATATATCTATCTCCTTTAAAATAAACCATTGAATAAAACACTTGAAGACAGAAATATATAGATGAATTTGAGTAATAATTGAGGGTATTCAAACTTTATTCTGAGGATGATGAAGACTAGAAAAAAATGTTTTATGAACAACAGAAGTACAATAGTCTGCAGGTCAGATTGAAGGAGGAAACTGGAAGGTGATGAGGCAGCAAATTCTGTTGATTTAAGTAGTTCAGGTGGGAAAAAGAAAGTGGTGGCACAGTGGCGACAGGAAGGAGGGGAAGACCGAAGAATAAATGAGATTTCCAGGGTAGAAACAAAAGACTTGACTTCCTGGGTATGAAAACCTGAACAGAAAGAAGGGGGAAGTGACAAAAGTTTCTAGCCTAGTAGACATTTTCTTTCTGTCCAGACTGGTGGGTAAAACTCCACAGCATCCTTATGAGTGCCAAATTTGTTTTACAGCTCCACATAATTTGTATTATAACTGTCAGCATTTCTGTTTTCCCTAGTTATTTCTGACTTCATTTGTTGACCTTGAGTAAAGTTAGGTTCTATAGTCTCATGTGTTTTTCAATGTCTCTGTTTTCTATTAGAAGAAAGAAAAGGAAATGGAAAATAAAGACAGCCACACCACGTTCTGATTGATACTGAATCACTGGCTATTTAATCTGCAATTAAATTCTCTTTGAGGCATATTTTGTCCTTTAAAATGTAGGTTCATAGATTCAAGGACTTGTAGCAATAAAAAATAAATAGAGAATTATTTAGGAGAAAAATAAGAGAATGAACATATATTCAGAGATGTGGAAACTAAGGTCCAGGTAAATTATATGATTTGCTGTGAGCCATGTTGTCAGTTGATGACAGCATGCTGATGAAAACCCAGATGTGCTGACTTTCAAACCGTTGCTCCTTACTGTGTGTTATAGTAATATTGGCAAAACTACAAATAATGTGTGCTGCTGCTACTGCTAAGCCGCTTCAGTCATGTCCGACTCTGTGCAACCCCATAGATGGCAGCCCACCAGGCTCCCCCGTCCCTGGGATTCTCCAGGCAAGAACACTGGAGTGGGTTGCCATTTCCTTCTCCAATGCACGACAGTGAAAAGTGAAAGTGAAGTGGCTCAATCGTATCCGACTCTTCGAAACTGTGGACTGCAGCCCACCAGGCTCCCTTGTCCATGGGATTTTCCAGGCAAGAGTACTGGAGTGGGGTGCCACTGCCTTCTCCAACAAATAATGTGTAAAATCTTCCAAATGTTTACAACTAAGATAACTGTTAAAACTTATTGCACAGACATGTATGTAGAGAATTTGTAGGAAATCTTGTTCAATTTCCACTTAAATTTAGACAGTCACAAAGAACAATTTGGCATTTATCTCATCTGTATTTTTTTAGAGAATTTCTGTTGGTTTCTTACACTTCTTTACATTTCGCCCTGGTTTTCTTTGTTTAGATTATTTTTTCCAAGATGTTGGTATAGCATACAGCCCTAGAAGATAGCAGAGCAAAGATCAGACTTGCTTATTATCCAGTATAATAAAGATAATGACTCCCTGTGGAGCAAAGTACAGATATGCTTATTGTCTGCTATAAAAGATTCAGGATCCTAAGAGTTCCTCTCCCGTGTACAACCCATTGAGTGTGCAGGTATGCATTTGAGCCTCTGTGAAAATTGATAGTAAGGAAAATTGACACAAGTATATTGATGTCCCCGCTGCTTGCTATGCCATGAGTAATAAAGTTCTTTGTCTTGGACCCAGGAGTTTCATATCTTCTACCAACATCCATGAACCTGTAGCAGGCTAACTTGTTAGCTTGCAAGTAGGATCTCTGACCCTTCACAATTCTTAACAGTTTCTAGGTAGAGAGGTTAATGGACCTTAGAAAAGTCTGATAATTGGCTAGGCATAAAGGAAATTTGCCTAGGCATAAAGGAAATTTGCCTAGGCATAAAGGAAATTTGCCTAGGCATAAAGGAAATTTGCCTAGGCGTAAAGGAAATTTGTCCATCATGTTGATGGACATAAGTTTGAGTAAGCTCTGGGAGTTGGTGATGGACAGGGAAGCCTGGCATGCTGCAGTCCTTGGGGTTGCCAAGAGTCGGACACAACTGAGCAACTGAACTGAAAGGAAATTTGAAGTGCTGTATATCAGTTTTTACTTGGTTAGACTTCTATAATTTTAGATAGAATAGTCATAGATCCAAGTGTGGCATTAATATCCTGGGATTCACTGATAGTAGCATTTGTGAAATAACACTTTCTTTCACCCTTTACAACATATAGAGCATTGAATACATTATTCTTGTTATATTCTAAAGGTTTGTGTGAATTGACATAGTGAAAAAAGTTATTTTGGGATATTTATGCAGGATCAACTGGCAAGTAGATATTATATAGTAATTTATATAGATAGTCAGTGTGATCAAAATGGATGGATTGACTATACCCTGGTTCCTGAATTTTGCAAAAAACTTCCTTGAGGAAGATTTTTCTTCCTACCTGAATTTGGAAACGCTCTTTCACTTAAGCTTATCACTATACTATCAAGACCCAAGGCACAATTTGCTCTTGGTAGTTAAGCAGATTGAATAATTAAAATAGATACTGTCTGTTTTAGTTTTACCACTAAGCCATAAACACTAAATCTGAGGCCTAATTAGAATAGAACACTAAGAATATAGATTGATAAAGAAAACCCATTAGACACTTAGAATTTGTTAGGGCCCTGAACAAATATAATATCCAGCATTTGTATATATCAGCCCTATAGACTAAATTTTGGGCTGTAGTAACTGTGCAGTTAACAAGTTAATAATCTTGTCTCCAGTTATTTATAGGGTTTAAACAACGAATATGGGTGCAGTGCATATCTTTCTCTGTAGACATTCAGTTCAGTTCAGTTCAGTACAGCCGCTCAGTTGTGTCCGATTCTTTGCGACCCCATGAATCGCAGCACACCAGGCCTCCCTGTCCATCACCAACTCCTGGAGTTCACTCAGACTCACGTCCATCGAGTCAGTGATGCCATCCAGCCATCTCATCCTCTGTCGTCCCCTTCTTCTCCTGCCCCCAATCCCTCTTTAGACATTAGCTGAAGTTAATTCTAAACTATAACATATTTTCATTTTCTTTTTAAGCTTTTTTATTATCGTATTTTTTTATCATATTTTTCATGCTGTGAAATTTAAGGTTGTTATGAGGCACATTGATATTATATGGAAGGATAGAATGGATGTAAGAGTGAGTGAGAGGTCAAGGAGAATGAAAAGAAAGAGCAAAAAGAGGAAGTACAAGACAAGCTGCACTTCAAATATACAAAATACTTCCTGTGAATTTATTAGCCACAATGGGTCACAGTCAGAAAGTGTCATATGTGAGACTCATCTTCAGTGATCAACAGAGACTTTGCTTTAAGAGGAAATAGTCCACTTTGACTCAGTAATATATAGTTAATCATTCCAGAAATTAATATTGATGACCTTTTTTTGTAATAAAATAAATGAAAGAATGCAGAACACAGCATTTATAGCTAGCAGAGTCTGTTCATTTGGAAAAAGAGCTTGTGTTTATAGTGTGCAGAATCAGCCCTTGTACTTCACCTGCCACATTGCCTACGTTACTTGCCAGCCGTCTACGGCAGGTTGCATTTTCCAAGATGGCTTGGAAAATGGTCCCATATGGTCTTCTGTCAGGTGACCTTGCCACCCTTCTCATCAGGAAGTGGAGTCCATTTCTTTACCTTCTGAATCTGGACTGGCCTTGTGACTGCATTACAATATGGTAGCACCCTTAATTGGCACTTTCCACAGCCTACCTCTTAGAAGCCAGCTGTCACAGAAGGATACAGTCACCTTGAGACCACCACACAGTGCGAAGCCACAGCCTTGCGCGACCTGGAAAATGAAATGCCATGTGGATAGAGAGAGAGACCAGTCAGTACCAGATGTACGAGTAAGGATGCCAGTGTGGGAGTGGGGCCTCCAGCCCTGGCTGTCTCACTTGATACCGCATGAATATGAATGGATCCGTCAGCTGCGCGCTTCCTGAACCCCAGGCCCACAAGTCTGTGAGCCAAATAGAACTATTGTTTTAAGCCACTTAGTTTATGAGGTAGTTTGCAACAGCAATAAATATTTGGAATACCATCAGTCTGGACAGGATGGTAGTTACAAGTTAGAGCACTAATAGATATAAACTCTTCACTTTGACCTTGATTTAAATGGATGGAATAGTAGTGGTCATTCATTAATAATTCATTCTCATCTGCCTTTTTTAATTATAGCCATTTGTTTAAAGTCTCTTTGAAGCTTTAAAGTTCATAGTATCACTAATTTTCTGTCATTTTTTGAGTCTTTGGAGAAGAGCAACATTGGGGGAAAAAACAGTCCTCCTTTGCCCTCTCCTGTGATTCTGTTATAGTAGATGTTATACTAAACTCTGGTCCAAACTTGGGATACTTTGCAACATTAGAAAATATTTTGTCTCATTTAGTTCTCTACTTCTCATGCCTGAAACATTTATGCCTGGTGTATAAGGAATCATATAATTTTTTGTCTGTTCTTTGAATAACTGGGCCATCACTGGGCCTATGTGTTTGCTGAGGAGGGAGGGCTTCTTGAAGTCTATTTTAGTAAAGAGACACCCCACTGGAAGATATCAATCCTCGGTCAGGAATGAGAAAACTTGAAGTTGAATTCAAAGTGCTAATAACTGTAGGTGCAGTATTGAGTAAGTAGCATACAAAGTTGGGCTTCCATTTTCTTGTTAAAAGCAAGGAGCTGGATACAGTAGTCTCTAAATTACCTTCTAACACTGTAATTCTTTGTGGTTTGTCACCTGTGACCACTGTGGTTACACAACTTCTAAAATATGATTTATATTTGTATGAGACTTAAGCCTCTGGATTATTTTAATGTGGGGTATTTATCAAGGGCCACACGATTTCTCTTTGTAGTTTAAAAAATTGTAACTTATTTTCAAGCTGGGTTAGGTTAAGGTTTAAAATGTTTACAGTAATAAAGTTAAATTGCACTGGGAAAATGTCTGTCAAGGACACAGCCTGCCCGAATGTACCATTTGCATCTGCAGAGAAACTCAATTATAACAGCTATTTTCAAGAACTCATATCACTGGAGACTGAGCAGAGTCACCCTATAGTAGAGCAAGCAGATAACAGTGCGTCCTAAAAAACTGACCTAGACAGGGACATGTACATGGTGAGCTCACCCGTATTTTGTTATTCGCGCATAAAATTCTGCCTTTGATCTAAAGTATTGTTGCTGATATTGATGTAAAATGAGACTGTAATTAATGACTATGCTAATTTTCGGGCTTCCCAGGTGGCTCAGTGGTAAAGAATCCACCTGCCGATGCAGGAGACACAGAGACACAGGTTTGATCCCTGGGTTGGAAAGATGCCCTGGAAAAGGAGACTCACTCCAATATTCTTGCCTGCAAAATTCCATGGACAAAGGAGCCTTATGAGCTATAGTCCATGGGGCTGCAAAGAGTCAGACATGACTGAACACACACACAGACACACGCTAATTTTAATAATTAGGTTCTTCAGGTTCCCTGATAGCTCAGTTGGTAAAGAATCCGCCTGCAATGCAGAAGACCCTGGTTTGATTCCTGGGTCAGGAAGATCTGCAGGAGAAGGGATAAGGCTACCCACTCGAGTATTCTTGGGATTCCCTTGTGGCTCAGCTGGTAAAGAATCTGCCTGCAATGTGGGAGACCTGGGTTTGATCCCTGAGTTGGGAAGATCCCCTGGAGAAGGGAAAGGCTACCCACTCTAGTATTCTGGCCTAGAGAATTCCAAGGACTGTATAGTCCATGGGGTTGCAAAGAGTCGGACATGACTGAGTAACTTTCACTTTGACTTTGCAGGTGAAGTGAGGTACTCAAATTGTTTGCCGGGGGTTCCCAAAGCTCCTTTTTATGCTGGACATGGTATATTTAGCAATCAAATATCTCTTTGGTAAACCCTAAAGGGGAAGAACTAGGTCCCTAATCAGTTGTTGCTGATGCTTCAAGATACATCTCAATGAAACATTTAATAAACCTGCTTCAATCCAGGCTGAACACATACCATTTTACATGAGAAACAAGGGTCTTTCTTTCCAATCATTCCCTGAGAGTCGCGGTTGTTCAGTGAACTAATTTCTCTCTAATTTCCGTTACATCTTCTGTAAATAATACAGATAGCTAAGATTTGACATCAGCTTTCTAAGTGCGCCCATGTGAAGATTACCATGGTATAAAGGCTGCTCAGTGAGGTGGCGTGAGTCCAGGATCCTGGTCTTCCTTCAGCTACTAACTAGTCATAAAAGCTTGGGAACAACTTCTAATCTTCCTGAGTCTTGTTCTTTCTTTGTTAAATGAAATGGATTTCCAAAATTTTTCTTTGAGGCCTTTCCTAAATATAAATCTTCACTGAGGAGGAGGTCTCTTTCTTCTTGTGTTTTAGGCATGATGTCTCCCCATTGCCCTCTTCTCACTTCCTCCCAGAACTTTTAATTTTTGTTGGTGTTGTTGGGTTGCTCAGTCATGTATGACTCTTTGTGACCCCATGGACTGTAGCCCGCCAGGCTCCTCTGTCCATGGGATTCTCTAGGCAAGAATACTGGAGTTTTTGCCATGCCCTCCTCCAGGGGGTCTTCCAGAAACAGGGATTGAATCCAGGTCTCCTGCTTTGCAGGCAGATTCTTTACCATCTGAGCCATTAGGGAAGCCTGAGTATATATTCTAAGCTAAAAGGGTCAGGTATCACACTTGGATGGAGCTTCCCAGGTGGCTCAGTGGTAAAGAATCCACCTGCCAATGCAGGAGAGGCAGGTTTGATCACCGAGTTGGGAAGATCCCCTGGAGAAGTAAATGGCAACCCACTCCAGTATTCTTGCCTGGAAAATTCCATGGACAGAGGAGCCTGGCAGGCTACAGTTCATGGGCTTGCAAAGAGTCAGACATGACTGAGTGACTAAACACACAGGCATGATCACACTTGGATACCTCCATGGGGCAATAATCAGCCTGTGGACAGGTAGATTGGTTGAAACATTAAGGCCTAGGATGAAGTGGTTACTATAGGCCAAGTGGTCCTTGTCTCAACTGCAAGGATGTTGCATAGCATTACTTCAGGCCCACCTCTATGGTTGGGGCTATTCTCAAAGAATGGCAGTTGTGAGCTGGGAATGAACCTGATTGGTATTTGATATAATAGGTATTCCTATTAATTCTATACAAATGATTCTCTCCAGTTGAAATGAAAAGCCTGAGGGCCAGCTGAGTTCTGGGCACCTTGCTCCCTCAGTGATGACAACGGGGAAGGGTCTGGGATCCTGAGGGTGCCACCAGTTGAGATCTGCCTCTTTAGTCATGCCTGGGCACTGGCAGGAGGACCCAGACTGGGTGCTGAATGAATGCTTTCAGACAGGGTAACTGGTCTGTACAGGGACTCTCCTCATCTTAAACGAAGACTGGACCTCAGAGGGTAAAAGTTGAGCCTCAGGACCTTGCCCTTTCTGCTCAGTACAGAGCATAACATTTGTTTTGGTGGAGGTGAACAGAGCATCGTGACCTGGCTGTGACCTGACCTCAAAAACAAAGGATCTGACACCAAAAAGTTTACAACAACTAACCACAGCCTTCCCTCACCTTTCCTATAAAAGGGCTTTGCTGAAAGCTTTTGGGTAGTTTGGGGTTTTTAAGGCATGACTCATTGGAAAAGACCCCGAGGCTGGGAAAGATTGGGGGCAGGAGGAGCTAGGGACGACAGAGGATAAGATGGTTGGATGGCATCACCGACTCAGTGGACGTGGGTTTGGGTGGACTCTGGGAGTTGCTGATGGACAGGGAGGCCTGGCATGCCACGGTTCATGGGGTTGCAAAGAGTCGGACAGGACTGAGCGACTGAACTGAACTCAACTGAAGGCATGATCCACTTGTTTCCTTGCATGGCCCTGCAATAAACCTTTCCCCGCTGTAACTCTGATGTTTTAGTGTTGGTATTTGACCTCACTGTGCAGTGGGCACATGGACTTGTGTTCCATAATGCTAGAACAAGTCATATGCCTGGGTGCATTTGCCAGGGTGGCTGGTAAATGTGGTTGTATTAGTTTCCTAGGATTGCCATAACAAAGGGCCACAAACTGAGCAATTTAAGATAACAAAGCTTTATTCTCTCACAGTTATGGAGGATAGAAGTCTGAAATCAAGGTGCTGTTAGAGCCTCGCTCCTTCTGAAAGCTCTAGAGAAGGATCCTTCCTTACCTCGTCCTAGTTTCCGGTGGCTGCTGGCAATTGGTCTTTCTTGGCTTGCAGCCGTATTACTCCTATTTCTGCCTCAGTCTTCACATGGCTGTCTTCCTGCTATGTGTCTCTGTGCCCAGATTTCTCCCCTTTTATAAGTCATTGGATTAAGTCTAACTCTAATCCATCATGACCTCATCTTTACATGATTCTATTCACAAAAGGCTCTATTCCCAAGGAAGGTCACATTCACAGGTGCTGGAGGGTAGGACATAAATCCTTTTTTTTTTTTTTTTTTGGAAGAGGGGACAGTTCAACCCAGGACAGTGGTCTGGTTGGCCAGAAGGAAAAGAGATTTTCTGATGAACGACTGTCCAATCTCTGCCTAGTTGTTAAGATTCTCTACTACAAGTAATAGTGAGTAGGAAAGATTTTTGAGAATTTTGGAGAACTAAGCCTTTATTGATAGCACTGTTTCTATGAAAAAAATATTTTTAACACCAGGAGACTTTAACTGACAAACTTTTGGAAGATAACCTATCTTTAAGACATAATTGCGTACATTTCAGGGAAATTCTCCCAACTCAAATAATGCTATAATGAGTCAGTATGAGTGTGTATATATGTCAGATTCTGTAATGTTGTTAATTCAAATGGTTTAATAAAACATACTAGGCATAGTAAACTTAATATAATTACCTCTAAAACTCCATGCTTATAAAATATGCTTAAAATAAAACTAATAAAGATTTCCTTTTTCTACTTGGATCATTGTCATCTGACTATGGTTTCTGCTCTTGGCATTTTCCATCTTCTGTACTTTATTAAGTGGCTGCTCTTCATTGAAGCAAGCCATGATTTAATAAGAGAATAGTGACATTAGAATTAGGAGATGTTGAGCTCTGTCTCTTATTAACCTTGTTACCTGGGGAAAGTCACCCACACTGCTTTTCACCTCAGTTTTTTCACCTGCACTGTATTGATGTTAATCTTTTTCCCTGTGTGGTTGTGAGAGCCCCATAAAGTCACTAAATAATTATGTCATCTGCCAGTATTGTTATAAGCCCTCAGGCTAGATCAGTGAGCAAAGAACTCAGTCTTTATGGACCTTCCATTTTGGAGCTACAAAGTATATAAATTGTAAAATGCTTTAAAATGTAAGGTACTATCAGTTCAGTTCAGTTCAGTTCAGTTCAGTTGTGTCCGACCCCATGAATCGCAGCACGCCAGGCCTCCCTGTCCATCACCAACTCCTGGAGTTCACTTAAACTCATGTCCATTGAGTTGGTGATGCCATCCAGCAGTCTCATCCTCTGTCGTCCCCTTCTCCTCCTGCCCCCAATCCTTCCCAGCATCAGAGTCTTTTCCAATGAGTCAGCTCTTCGCATGAGGTGGCCAAAGTATTGGAGTTTCAGCTTTAGCATCATCCCTTCCAAAGAAATCCCAGGGCTGATCTCCTTCAGAATGGACGGGTTGGACCTCCTTGCAGTCCAGGGGCTCTCAAGATACTATCATCACTGCTATTTTACGTGCTGCAACTCTAGTTTCTCAAATATCTTTAAAAATCTTATGTGAAATCAAGCTTAGCTCCTAGATGTCAGAAAGTACACAAAATATGAAGAATTTACCCACTGGAAGTTTAGCCATAAGTATAAATTCATGGTAAATATTTACAATGTTTCCTTATTGCATTTAAAAATCAGCCATGGGGCCCTATTATATACCATCCAATGTCTTAGGTTCCACGTGGAATGCAAAGACAGTAGTCTTGCCTTCAAGAAGCTGCATGTCCAGCTGGACAGATGCCCACAAAAATTGCACTATAAGATTGGAAAGGGAAGAGTGTCCGCTAGAGAGGCACAGAGAAATTGATTGAAAGCTTCAAAAGAGAAATCCACACAATCACAATACTATAACATGTTGTTGATAACCTCTATGTGTATAAAATTCACCTTCTAATATTGTAATGCATGTAATACTACTAGCACCTGTTTATCTACTTGCTGAGATGTTTTTTTAACACTTTGAATATGGGTGCTTACCTCTGTGGTATGCTGGTCTAGTATGTGTACTTTACTTTCACTCTGTAAAGACAGTGTATTATGGAAAGGCTTAGCATTTCAGAAGAAGCACACAGTGTCCAAATCGGAGGCCCGCGGGTGTGTGTCTAAGTTGTGTACTATGTATTTGGATATTGAGAGAGAAGGCAGTGTTACAAGAGGTGGGTTCAAACACAATCAAAAGTTGCTGATTCATAAAGTAATGAAATATGAAGTACATCTGTTTGTGATTTACATTGCAGAGATGATATAAAAACAATGATTAGGTTCCCAATTGGGCTACCAAACCCATTGATTGAAAAGCACATTCTGGCATCAAACGCGAATAAAGGGTATTAATAACATCTCTCTCCTATAGATCCAGTTTCTGGAAAAGTTTTCCTTTTTCCTTTTTTTCCCCTTTTGGAGTATCATAGTTTTTCTAATGTATTTGACAAGAAATTCCCATTTCAGGACTTTTGAACTGCTTTTCTCTTTGCCTGGAGGGCAAGATTAGCATCTATCTATAAATCCCACATGGAACCTAACACATTGCATGGCATATAATAGGGGCCTAAAGTTCGTTCTTAATGCAATAAGGAAACATATTCTTCCTCCAGATAATTGCTTTGCTTGGTTCCTAACCTCATTCAGGTTTCTAGAGACTGTTCTGTCAGCAGCTTATCTAAAATAGCATCTGTTCCCCATCGTTCTTTACCCTACTTCCCTCCACCCCCCGCCCCCCCCTTAGCACCGTTATTTGTGTTTACTCTCTGTTTTCCCTGTTAGAATATAAGCACCATGATTGCAAAAAACATTGCCTGTTTTGTTCACCATTGTATCCCTGGAGGTTAGGACAGTGTCTCCCTAGTGGTTAATTCCTAGCACATGATAGGCATTCAATAAACATTTATTGAGTAAATTAATACAGTTTCCAGGCTGAGGGTGCTCCTAAGAAAGGTCTCAAAAAGGAGTTACTATGGGAACAGGTGAGGGAATGAGTGAAGAGCTGGCTGAGGGGATAGTGGAGGAATGGGGGGATATTGTGAGGGATTTTGGCGTGGGCTCTGACAGCAGTGGGGGTTAGGCTTTTGAGGCTTTTGTAGTTCTTGTAGGATTTCATTTAGGAAAAAAGAGTTCCGTTGCCTCTGTCCTGTCTGTGGGATCTGAGGAATCATGAGGGACGGGTTTGCTCCCAATTTTGGTAGCCATTTTCCTGTAGGAAACATTTTTAAGGTAGATTTTTCTGAGTTGAAAAGTACCTATATTTGTAATAATAATAGGATTACAATAACACATTTATATGAAGTGAAGTCACTCAGTCGTGTCCGACTCTGTGCGACCCCATAGACGGCGGCCCACCAGGCTCCCCCGTCCCTGGGATTCTCCAGGCAAGAGTACTGGAGTGGGGTGCCATTGCCTTCTCCAATGCAGGAAAGTGAAAAGTGAAAGTGAAGTCGCTCAGTCGTATCTGACTCTTAGCGACCCCATGGACTGCAGCCTACCAGGCTCCTCCGTCCATGGGATTCTCCAGGCAAGAGTACTGGAGTGGGGTGCCATTGCCTTCTCCAACACATTTATATAGGAGCCTTCAGTTTTCAAAGTGTATATATATAAAATCTCACTGATTTAATCCTTTACTCCATTTTTACATTTAAGTATTCTTTGTGTTATCCTTTGAGTTTGTTTTCTAGGAATAGAGATGAGTGTTAAGTATGTGCTTGTGTGTCTTTGTACAAAACATGTTGGGGTCTGGTTGTATCCACAATTTACAACAAATTGTGACCACCTCAATATACAAATATGGCCACCACAATCCAATAGGTGAAGTTGTTTTTTCTTGTTGTTGTTGTTATAAAAACAAACGCTGATTTCTTTTCTCATCGAGAAGAATTCTGGAACTTTATAAACTCCTGGAGAGCAGGAATTATGTTTTGTTCATCAGTTAGTAGAGAGAATTAGGTTAAGAAGACTTTTAAGATCAGCTATAAAATGTTTCAACTCTACGACTTTCTTATATTTATGTTACACACACACACACACACACACACACACACACACAATATATATATATCTCTGGCTGTAAGAAGCTCCTGGCCTGTCAAAAATAGACAGCTGGGTGAACAGTTGGGTAAGCTGTTACAGGTGCTGTGTCAGGACAGTTCAGGGGAAGGAGGAGGCAAGGAAGAGGCAGTGGTCGGTGCTGCCTGGTTGCTGGGGAGCCTGCTCCCAAGGCTTTACAGCAGAAATCATCTTTGAGCTGAGTTATGAAAGACTATCATCTGGAACCAAATGAAGAACATCTTAAAAATGTAGCTTACCTTTACTTTAGAATAATAATGGCTAACCCTTTTCATCGAGTAGCCTCTTCACCAGCTAAAATGTACCTCTTCAGGTTCAGAGACGCATTCAAGGATGTCACAGTTTTCTCATTACACATTGTGTCTGCTCGGTGTTGAAGTACCTGTAGGAAAAAAATTAAGTGCAGGTTTTGCGTGTGGGTGGAAAGCCGATCGAATTGCGGGTGTGTCAAAAACCAACCAGCAGAGTCCCCAATCATTCGAGTCCCTGGCGGTTTTTTTTTTTTTTTTTTTCCTGAAGGCTTTCTTCATTGTAACCGGTCCCTGATGGTAATTGGTTGAATCAGATTTAACAATGCAGTCAGATAAACAGTTGTGGCAGCTGCTGCCATGGCAACGTCACCGTCCTCACCCTCCCAGTGCGCGCCCCTTCCCCACCCCTCGTCCTCCGCCTGCTTTCCTCCAGTAAGTGCATACTCGCTAGTGGTCTGTGCCGGCGGCAGGGTTTAATGGCAGAGCTATTTTCTTTCCAAACTGTTCAAAATGATGAACGAAGATGCAGCTCAGAAAAGCGACAGTGGAGAGAAGTTCAATGGCAGTAGTCAGAGAAGAAAAAAACCCAAAAAGGTAAATTGCTGCCGTATAGAGGTGTGGTTGTGTGTGTGTGTGTGTGTGTGTATGTAATATTAGTGAGGCTGTAGAAACCGTGGAGCGTTATGAGTAACTAGAGACTATAACTGTGCCAAGCATTGCATTTTAAAGAGGCAGGTGCAAGCTGCTGCTTTTTGAGAAGAGGAAGAGAACTGGGGTTCATAATGGATAGGTTGACTGGAGCATGGTGAGGAGCACAGAGTTAAGGTGTGTTCTGCATACGTATTTGTGGCCACAGATGCTTCTGGCAGTAATTGGGTACAGAGAGAGTCATTTTATGTTTTGAATGGGTGAGTTCTTTAGAAGGGAATGGGTTAAGCAGTGTGGAGCAGAAGGAAGATTTGGGGCCAGATGTGTTTGCTCCGTGGTGATCTTGAGATGGCTGGACAGCGAATGCCTTTTGCCTCTGTGCTAGGTGTATTCTTCCTAAGGAGAAAAGACTGTTGTGACAGGAGAAATTTGATCCCCACCATGATATTTCTTTGGTTTGCTTAGCTCCTCTGCAGTTTTCCCAGACATTAATGTGATAGCTCTTTCATTGATTTTAAGGTAAACAGCTAACAGTGTTATGGGGGAGGGGGTATTGGGCACACAGAGCAATATGTAGGATTTCTTACCCTGGCGTACATTCCCACATCTGTGATTATCATGGAAATGATACCAGTGAGAAACAGTGGGAAAAGATGCAAACTATTCGGCCCCACCCAATGCCAGCACTTCTTTCTTTATGGCCTGACTCCTGGTAAACTGTTGCAGCCTCACAGAGCTCTTTGAGCTCCACCTCTGAAAGAGATGCCTTTGAAATAGTCTCCTAAAATCTTTTATTTCCTGAGTCAATAATATGGGCCAGATCTGTGATTCTAATGTAAATGGATTCCAGTGCTAGATTCTTTAGGGTTTTGAATGAGCAGATTAAAAAAATAAGTATCTTGAAGAAGCGAATATTTTTTTTATTTTAATAATGTAGAAATTACATGGTGTTTGAAGTGATAGATCTGTGATGTACTAAATGTCTCATAATTAAAAAAATTCAAAACCTCTGATATCAAAAGATCACTGTATAAGCAAACAAGGGGTTAGTATATTTGTACAATGCCATGTAATTTGATAAAAATAAGTATGCTCACCTATGACAATTTTTAGATAATAGCATGAGGATAATGATGCAATCTGATAAAGGCAAAAGGATAATTCAGGGCAGGCAGGAACATTGGTAGAATATGCTTTTGTACTTAAAGATTCTGGATACCCCAACCCTTGAGGTCATTTTTATAGTGTTAGCTAACTGATCAACATTAAAAGAAAACAATTAGAAAAGAGAAAGAGAGCGAGAGAGAGGGAAAAGGAAAAAGGGAATTTTTGCTTGAATTCACAATATCATTCCAAAATCCTCTTAATTTCTCTCCGAAGGGCCTGGCCTATATTAGAAACAATATACTCAGAACTATTAAAGGGTTTGAGGATGTATCTCAAGGAGATTTTAAGCTCTGAGTGATGATACTAAATTCACACAACCAAAGCCATCTTAAAGTGTTTGAGGGGATAGAGGAGACAAAATCATCATATGTGATAACTATAATATTTTTAAAGCTCCACCATTTTCTCAAACATATTTACTTTAAGAATAAATTCTCTTCCACACTTGCAGTCAAAATGATAGCAACTGATAGCAAGCTTTGAATGTGTGTATGTTTGTACATACATTGATAGGCATATATTAAATGAACTGTTAAGATAGTGAATTTTGAGTATTAAAAGTAATTTCATCTAAAAAGAACACATTCACACATACACACGCATAAAGATCCTTCACTTTGGTAAATCAGACATAAGTGGGTTGGAATCTTAATTCTATCCTTTCATATTATGTTTGGAGCCTATCACTAATTTCTCTGATCCAGGTCCTCATTTGTAAGATGTGAATACTTTTTGGTATTTTGTGAGGGTTAAAAATAATGTATATAGTATTGTTTGAGCAGTATTTAATATATTATTGACAGTAACTTTTAGGTGTTGTTGCTGTTCCCTTAAGTGGAAATTATTTATTGGAATAGAGCATATAGAAGGAAAGTCTATATATAGAGACTATAGAGATTATTTTAGAGAGGCATAATATACTGTTGGTACTTTGCAAAGGCTTATAGTCACTTTTCAAAATGTCACAAGTTATATTTAAAATCGGAAACTTTTGATTTCATACAAATTATTGAGATTTACAAAAATGTACCCTAGGTCTTCAGAGTCCTGCTTCACATCTTTTGCCCAGCAGGCAACTTTAATTTAATATTTAGAAACTTTTAAATTGTCCAAGCCAGAAAACACCAGACATCCCTCTCTCCTGCTAAATTCAACAGACCATTAAATGTGCTTTGATGAGGAAATAATAATCAAGAAATAAGCATCCCTAATAAGGATGAAATCTGAGAAAAGGATGAAATCTGAGAAAAGCAAGAACTGGAGCAAAGTCAATGCCGTATATCACTTTAATTCAGTTGTCTGCTTTATACTAGAGGTTTCTATTGAATCCTCTATAGGATTCTATACAGTATCCAGGATTACAGACCACCAGGCTCACTGTGGCCTGGGTGTTGATCTAATATGTTGAATCTTAATTTTTGGAAATATGCCTCTTCCTCAAGTAAATATTTAACAGATGAGCACAAGCCACCTGTTTATTCTACGGCTCACAAAAGTAACTCTTCTGAGGGTCAAAACTAAAGGGTCCTTTGCCATAAAACCCACCATGTGAGAAAATAAACTCAAGTTTATTTTGTATTAGAAATTTAGTGAGTATCTGGAAGTTAGAAATTCTTTTAGCTTTTGTTAAGAATGTCTGTTCTGACTTCAGTCACTGAGTTTGTTGGTGCTTTCCTGCAAAGCCTACCAGGAGCCCACATGTGGTTAGGTGTGCTGGGATTACAGCCCATTGCGCTGAGGATGGATGTTCATCATGGGGAACTGAGTGTGAAATGACCCATTAGATTTGGACCTTGAATGAGTGATCTGGAGGAGGGTCCAAGAAAATGAGGACTCACTCTGGGTTGGGTGTTCTCAGGAAGCAGGGGCAGTTTTATGATTGTGTATCCCAGTAAATCTTAGCTCTAGGAGAGCAGACTAAAGCTGAATCAGTAAAGAAGTGGCAGTCTCTCAGAAGTCTGGAATCTTGTGGCTTGGACAGTATTCATGTTTTGTCTGTGTTTAGACATGATAAGAGAGTGGTGTCATTTTTGTCCCTCTCCATCACGGTCACATAGTGGCCTGGTCTGATGATGGGATGCTCTGGGAAATTATTTATGTTCAGCAGCAGAACACCAAGGTCACGCTGATAGGAACAGACCAGTTCCTGGATGTCAGTGATAGCTTTTTCTCAGGCTTGTACACAAAGATGCTTTTGAGGGAGACAGATGTATTTACTATTGGCTGCTCCTTAGTGTCCAAAGAAAATAAATCAGATAGCGTTGTTGCCAAAGTATTCATAGAAACTTTTTCATTTAGTGCTCCATTAAAATAATTTCCTTAAGGCCCAATTATTTCACACAAATATCAGTAAATCTTAGCTAAGGCACAGATTTGAGGTTGATGTTCTAGTGAGGTTCAGTGGAGACGAGGATATGGAAATGCTGGAATTCTCACCTGGTATCCTGAACGAAAAGGAAGCATTGACTCTTGTGTGATGTATCAGGGTGAGTGTTTAGCCTGTTCTAAATCCCAACCAACTCTATAAAAATTTCTTATCCCAGGTAATATTTTGGCAGATTAGATGAAAATAATCCAAGACCATATTCATGTGCAGCATCCCACACTTTTCAATTCTGTGTCAATGACATTACAATGGATTTGCCCTGAAAGAGGCTGCAAGAGCCTTAGGTGATTTGCATAAATGATAATGGAAATGCCCAGACATCAAGCACATATGGCAGAGCCATCTGAAGCCACTAGGTTTGGTGAGTTCTTCTAAAACAAGTAAATAATCAAATGGCTTTATAATTGTTTTCCTTGTTTGGTGAAATGAATATAAAGATGAAGTTGAAATATAAATGTGTACTGTAGTTTTAACAGAATAGCAAGATAAAATGGCTTTATATATACCTTATATTCCTTTAAACAGTTTTGACCTGGACCATTATTTGAGAATATTTATGACCATTGCAACATTAGTTTGATTTTATATAATTTTATTGCTGTTTACTTGCCACCGCCTAAATGGAGAGATGAAAGTAGTGCCAGACATATGATTGAAATGCTGCCATTTTAAATTCTGCCATTGAAACATGAGTGACAAACCTAGTGAAAGGTTTATTTTTATAGCAGCCACAGCAAGCATGACTTTTTTAGTGAAATCAGGTAGCAGATACAGTGTTTGGGTGTTGGCTCTGGCAGTTGTCTGGCAGTCAGATTAGTTTTGATTTCAGTTAGTGCCTGATCTTGTTCAACCAGGACTAGAAAGGCTTCAATGTATAATTCTCCCAGAATAATACCCCATTTCTTCAATTTTCCAAAAACTTATTATTTACCCTTTATTTTACATTAGTTTATAATCCAAAACAGTGTGTGTTGCTGGAAGATGGCAGTTCCCCATCAGTGAAGGTACTTAAAATGACCATCTGTCAGAGATGATGGAAATATTTTTACTGGATGGAAAAATCCCGTGCAACTTGATATTCCATGATTTTCTTTCTATATCTGTCACTCGTTTCCATTTCTTTGGACTCACCTTCATGATACTTATTTTTTTTCCCACTGCTAATTTTATATGCAATAACTAGAACATTAATCCTAAAATGTGCTTTTTAGAGTAAAGTGCTGTCTGCTGACCACAGCTACCAGAATTACCTGGGTTGCCTACTAAAAGAATAAAATTCTTAGGATCCACTTTAGATCTGCTCAATCATTTTTGGTGAGTTTTGATAGGCGTCCCACTTTTTTTGATGTGTGCTGGAGTTTAGAACCATTGCTTTGGAATGTGGTCAGCAAGCTGAGTTCCTTTAGAAAGAAGAATCTCTGATTTCAGTTAGATATGTTAAATTGCTTCTTGGCTATTACATTTGTTTATTTTAAGTCTAAATGGCGATAGTAATGATACAAGAGAAGAGAAAGGATTTTTCTCCTATTGTGTTCTTATTCTACGTCTAGAACCTTGAATGCTTCACATACACCATATCATTTAATCTTCACAATAACTCCTGTCGGAGTACTGTTATCCCAGTTTTGTAGATTAGCAACTGGAGACTCAGAAGCTTCATCTAGAGATGGTGATAGAGAAATGATGGACATTTTCCCCACTAATCAAGAAGTGACATATTTTGAACCATTTTTCCCATGCAAACCAGATGCTAAGTTATTCTGTGCTAAGCTATTCCTGTGTCTCTAGCAAAGCTTCTAAGCTATCTATAGTTTCGTCTTCTGCTAAAATTTCCTCCAGATTTTTCCCCCCAATGGTACTTCCTATCTTTCATCAGTTGATCACGGTTTCCAAAATGCCCACTCTAATCCCTGGAAATAATATGTAAAGAGGATATTTGTCCTGACTCTCTGAAATATTCTTCTAAGCAGGACTTCTCTTCCTGTTCATTTTGCGTCCATTACATCTTGTGGCATGTTTGTGTAGATGTTCCTTTCAGTTTACACAGACAATGTACTGGACTTCGAAAATCCACAGAAATGAATGGAACGCCAAAGAAAAGTAAACAGGTATCTTGACGTGGTTTAGGTGTGTTAAATTAAGCTAGCATAAAAAGTTGATCCTTCTTTCATAATGTGAGTTCTAATTATTCTTTTGAGGAGCTTTGTTAGCATGATATTTTCAGTAATTATTCTATAGAAGACTGTTCTTCATGTACTCTTTTATGAAGTGTTTGAGGTTTCTTTTTCCTTCTTGATAAAGTTTCTAAAGAGACAAGTGATTGCATATTGAAATAGAATTAAGATCTTTAATCTGCATTTGTTAGAACATGCTCAATTATAAATGAGTCTACAGTTGTGTTTCTTTCCTGCTTGCATTCTGTAGTAGCAGAAACAAAATCACTATTTTTATCTTAGTTGGCACTGAGCAGATTCATCACAGCAAATAAATTTACCGTCTCCATTTCCTTTGACTTTGGAAAGTCAGAGTTGGGATTGCTACCAAATGAAACAATTTTTTATAGAAAGAAATCTTTCGTATACTTGAGACCAAGTAAATATGATAGGGCGTTTCTTTTCTTTGAAATCCATTAATGCCTTCCAACCCTTCAGGGAGGGTGAATTTTTTAAAGCTGCTGCTGGTGGTGGTTTAGTCGTTAAGTCATGTCTAACTCTTGTGACCTCATAGACTGTAGCCCACCAGGCTTCTCTGTCCATGGGATTTTCAAGGCAAGAATACTAGAGGGGGTTGTCATTTCCTTCTCCAGGAGGTCTTCTCGACCCAAAGATTGAACCCGTGTCTCTTGCATTGCAGGCAGATTCTTTACCACTGAGCCACCAGGGAATGAGATAGTTAGAAATGTTCTAGCTAATGATACACCTAAATCTAGAGGGTAAGCTTATGCTTAGTTACCAGACCTGTTTTTTTTTTTTTTTCCTCCTGGTAGCTCATAGACAACTATCATCTTCTACCCACTAATTTGTGTTTGTGTTCATTAAGACAAAGACCTTGATTTCTAACACTTACTTAACGAGCTTCAATTTCTAAGAATCAACTTGTTTAACTCAGCTTAATTTAGCTGTTTCTTCCTTATGCATAGAAAAGTTCCTTTAATTCACCAGTGGTTTGCTAGGTGTATAGTCCTGCAATAACTGCTGTGGTATTAACTAAACTGAAAGTCGATGCTTGATACCCTTCCTTTGAGTTTATAATCTGGTTGAGCAGACATTTCTATTGAAAAATAAGCCATTTGGAGAAATATTATGAATAATATGTATAACCTATGTTCTAATAATTATTATGTTGTACATTGCCAAAAATTAATTCTGTAAGAGCTTGGAGGAGAACAAGAGATCAGTGTGATTTTGTGAAAACACTAAGCCGTATGAGTGGATGAGCAATAGCCCTAAGCCTTGGATTTCAATGAATACTTCAGTATGAAGGAACACAGGCAATCAGATGGAGCAACGTGGCCCATATAGTTTCAAGTTACACCCGTGGCGGATTCATGTCAATGTATGGCAAAACCAATACAGTGTTGTAAAGTAAAAAAAATAAAAAACAAAATAAAAAATAAAGAGCAAAAAATAAAAATAAAAAAATAATAAAGACTAAGAAACTGTTGAGACATTGATGGTAGCTCACAGCTATAAACTTTGAGAGTGAACTCTCGCTGTCGTGTCCTAATGCTCTGAGCCTTGGTCGGTTCTGGGCTGGCATTTTGCAATCCATTTTCTTTGGGGAATTTTACTGTGTCCTTCTCTTCTATATCTCTAGTCACTTATTTATGAAGGCCTTGCCCCATATATATTTATATTTATACATTATTTCTGTAGTCAGTAGTAAATTCCAATAAATAAACATTGAGAACATTTTTATAAATTATCCGAATTATCAGTTTCTGCCTTTACCTTAAGAGATACTGATATGGTGAACTCAGGACTGTAACTACCTAGAACACTTATACAGGAATTTCTAAGATTTTGCATATTAGCTGAAAATGGCTTTTCTTATTTGGTTATTATTATATCCGTTGTGCATTAGCCTGCTTTGTGTATTGGCATACTTCTGAGTTCTCTCCGCGTAGCTAGGTCCTGTTGTATTTTCAGATCTTCGACTATGAAATTCATGACTTTTTCCTTTGTTCCCACTTACCTGGTCTGCCTACAGGTTTCTGCCCTTGGTCTTTGTCCATCTTCACTGACAGGCAGAGTGACTCATGGCCAATTATTTTACCTCTAGCTGCCTTGGACTTTCTATCCATAAAATAAGGACAGTAATAGCTACTGCTACTTCAAAGAACACTTAAGGTATGAAGAGGAAGAAGTAAGGGAGTATTTTCTAAGTAAAACTATGAAGACAGAAATAAGTGTTAGGATCTGTGTGGATTTTGCAAATTTGAAGAAGTTAAAAATGAAACGTGGACCATTCTAGAATGTTTCCCAAGTTCTAGTAAGTGATACCTTTTTATAAGCATTTTAATGTAATCATTTATTGTCATGCTGATCTTTAGCAACAAATATCTCTGGCAAAGTGAACCAGTTTAGACGAGGGTGTTCTAACTTTTAAAAAATTATTGAAAGTTTTAAAAAAGCAAAACATTATGAGAACTATATATGAGAAGTCTGGTATTTTCTGTGTCCGGATTTCGGTTCTCTTTTCATAAAATGTGTATCTCTAAAGATTCCTTTTCCTAGATGTTCTAAATATTTGCCCTGATTTGAGAGGGTGTTGTGGCAAGATGCCCTCCTCTCTTATTTTATAGCATTGTCTCATTGTACTCATTACACAGAGAGGTGGCAACAGAGCTAAAAACCAATATTCTAAAATGAAAATCAGGAAGAAAAGAAAAAACTAGAACAAGTACAGATACTTTATATTCAGTAATTTAGAGATACAGTTAGAACCATCCATCCTATTGGCTTATTAAAATGAGTCTGAGTATTTGCTTTCATTAACTCACATCCAGTGAAATCTGTGTTAGATGTGTTTCACTTGCTACAATTGTATAGTATTTTCCATGTAAGACAATAAATCATTTCAGTGCCCTCTGAAATCAGTCAGATTCAAGAGACAAGAGGAATTTGGTATGCATATGTTGTCAAGAACTGTAGTAGTATAGTCCAGTTAACAATTGTGTATGCAACTGAGGCTTAGCGTGATTTATCATGTATCATCATTTGTGCAGAAAAGTTGTTCCAAAGCTTGTATTTAATGGCCAAAGAGTAGACTTGGTAAATAGCCTATAGGAATCAGTTCTGTTCTGCCTCAGCATGAAGATGAGAGGGCTATCATCATAGTGTGTCTGTATGAATAATTCCTCTGTCCCAGGACTTTGATGTGGCTGTACGCCACACACCTGTTGATTGCTGGGTCACACAGAATGTACTGGGGGTGTGTGCCTGTGACAGCGTTGAGGCAGATTTGTCATATTCAGGGTTGACATGTTTCTTTTGAATCTCCTGAAGAAAGCTAATATGACTTTTAGTATGATTGTCAGCTTCCCATCCTCTATAGAAAGTCAAGGTGCTGCTCTGCCCTGATGATGCCTTATCCTGTGTAGTAGAGGTAAGGAGAAGGATGGAGGGAATGTCCCATGGCCTCTTCCACCCATATCAGAAGACACGCATCAGAGTTTGTAGATTCAGCAGGATACAATACATTTGCAACTAGAGTTTATCTGCACAGCAGATTTTTTTCTTTTGGTATGGGTTTCAAGGTACTATAATTGTTCATTTTGAACAAGTAAATCTGATATTAGAATCGAATCTACATCACAGAGTTTACCCTCTAGTTCTAACAAAGGGATTTGGTTCTCCCAGGACAACATTCAGAACAAAATGAAACAAGTGATGGGGATAAAATAAGGTACATATGTAAAATTCTTTTTGGAGAGTTTTGTATCTGTACGTTGAGAATTCCAAAATTGGCAACAGTTTCCTCATAGCCTGTAATTTATAGTAGTGATTAGGAAAAGTCTTAATGTCAATTACCCATTTATTTTAGTAAATTTAGACTATTTTGAAAACCATATTGGAGTAACATTAATAAAATGTTTGTGAGTAATACATCAGTCTGTTCTAAGACTCTGAATAAGTCCATATACTGAGCTTAAGCCTTTGACTGTGTAGATCATGACAAACTTTGGAAAGTTCTTAGAGAGATGGGAATACCAGGACATCTTACCTGTCTTCTGAGAAACCTGTATGCAGGTCAAAAAGCAACAGTTAGAACCCTGTATGGGACAACTGATTGGCTCAAAATTGAGAAAAGAGTACAACAGGGCTGTCTGCTGTCACACTGTTTATTTAATCTATATGCTGAGCACATCACGAGAAATGCCAGGCTGGAATAAAGATAGGCGGGAGAAACATCAACAACCTCAGATAAGCAGATGGTCCCACTCTAATGGCAGAAAGTGAAGAGGAACTGAAGAGCCTCCTGATAAGGGTGAAGGAGGAGAGTGAAAGAGCCAGTTTAAGACTAACTATTAATAAAACTAAGATTGTAGCATCTGACCCCATTACTGCATGGCAAATAGAAGGGGAAATGGTGGAAGTAGAGACAGATTTCCCCTTCTTGGGTTCCGAAATCACTGCGGATGGTGACTGCGGCCTTGAAATCAGAAGACAACTGCTTCTTGGCGGTAAAGGGATGACAAACCTAGACAGTGTGTTGAAAAGCAGACACATTACTGTGCCGACAAAGGTCTGTATCAAGGCTATACAACCCAGTGGTCACGTTGGTTTTGAGAGCTGGACCATAAAGAATGCAGAACACCAAAGAATTTATACCTTCAAACTGTGGTGCTGGAGAAGACTCCTGAAAGTCCCTTGGACAGCAAAGAGATCAAACCAGTCAATCTTAAAGGAGACCAACCCTGAATATTCACTGGAAGGACTGATGCTGAAGCTGAAGCTGCAGTATTTTGATCATCTGATGCGAACAGATGACACATTGGAAAAGTCCCTGGTGCTGGGAAAGATCAAGGGTAGAAGGAGAAGAGGGCATTGGAGGATGAGATGGATGAATAGCATCACTGATGCAATGGACATGAACTTGGGCAAATTCTGGGAGATAGGGAGGCTTGGTGTGCTGCAGTCCATGGGGTCGCAAAGAGTCAGACATGACTGGATGACTAAATGACAGCAATAATGACACTGGGGTTTTAGGATTAATAGTGACTGGGTTTTGGTTTGAATTGCTCAGCTATTGAGGGCATAGTGCTAGTCTAGCCACTATATTCCATATAGACCAATTATCTGTAGCTCAAACCTTGGACTTCATTCTTAACCTTAAAGAGTAGTTGATTGAAGGGAGGCAGAGAAGGAGAATACTGCTAGATATGTGTAAATCCAAATCCATTACCCAACACATACACTTTGAGAAATGGATATTGTTGAAACATTTATGTATCAGTATTCCTCCCTAATTACTTATCTTTCTCTTCAATAAAAATGTTCTCTTTTGTAGAGGGTCCACATGAGGAGTGAGTCCTCTATAACTTATGTTTGCCTAAGTCAATTAATTATGCTTTTTCCAATAAACTGAGCAATTTAATAATAGAAAAAATATTCATTAAGAAAAATAGTTCACCTCATTGTAACAACATTTTACAAGAATAGATAAAAAGCAATAATTAAAAGTACTGAGAGCTTATAGTATTAGGTGCTAGCCACTGTGCTGAGTTCTGCATAGATTAATTTTCTCTTCACAATTATTCAATGAGTGGCTGACCATATAATCTTCATATTAAAGATGAGGAAATTGATCTAAATGGATTGAAAACTTCCAAGACTGAATCTGTGTAGCTATCCCAGATGTAACCTGAGGTCAAACCTACCATTTTGCCTATCTCCAAAACCCCCTCATATGCTGATAGAACAGTTTAAATAATTAAGACAGGACCCAAGAATGAAAGAGATAAAGGTTTCTTTATGTGCTAAACCCATTGTTACCAATATGCCTTCACTGATTGGCCAATGAATCTAAAAAGCTATTTTGATTGAATTTTTTCAAAAATAGTTCAAAATAAAAATATAAATCCAAATAGGAAAATGTTTTTTATGTAGTTGTTGACTGAAATTCTCAAAAGCTTTCATAATATCCAAGCCAGAGGTGAATTCTTAGTCTTAGCCCTGGAACACTGAAGAATGAAGCTTTATCCATTGGTATTTCCATCTGTTCTTCAGCTATTTCAGTCAAATGACTGACACTATTAACACGGCCTCTCCAATATAAGGAGGAATTTGTTAGTGAGTTTCTGTTGCTTGTCCTAATTTGAAAGGTCACTAATCTATCATGTGTTCCATAATCTCATTACACAGCAGGGACCTCTTTCCAGTTGTTAAAGAATCAGTAGGAGTGATTGCACTATTACACGGGGCCAATCAGGCATTTGTCTCCTGGCCGTGGAGTAACCTGGACCTTTTGAGAGGATAGGAGGTCCATTTCCACACTCTTCCAAATGGCCTAATCCCAAGTGGCTTCCATGCTTGATTTGTGAAGATAGTTCTTAGGTAAGAGCAACAAGTCCATGTGATTTGGGTACTTTTACTGTTGACAGAATACCTTGGTAAGACAAAGAACTACTCTTGGAACAATTTTCTGAATCACTGGCCAGAGTTCACTGAGATACTGCACGTCCTTTCCTTATTGCTTCTTTCTGATTATAATATTAAGGGATGATTATTTTTTTATTGTAACATCTGACTTACACTTTATCTACATGTGAAGACAATTAGTAGAGTAGAATTATTTTTTCCTTTGCAAAGAAATTAATTTTTCTTTTCAAAAAGGATATTAGGAGATCAACTTTTTATAGGTTGCCTATACAGCAATGTCAAAAGGTTTAGGAAAAAATTGTATACACACATACATATACATTTTTATTATTCTGAGTTTCAGCTATAATACTATTGGAGATGGCTTAGAAACTTTTGATTTGAAAAAGAAGTTATAACCATACTCTAACTCACATTTGCCTGGATGTTTGAAATACCTTTATTATTGGTGTTGTCCTAAAAAGTTTCTGTAATGAATTATCCTCATTCTAAAAAGCTAGTGCTATGCCATATACAGATTTTAGATTCTTGTGTACAACCGGATTATTAATTTGGAAGTAATAAATTGAATTTCCAAATGTCCAAAAAGTCTTCCTTCCTCTTATGGTGGGTTAGACTACTTTTATCTGTGTATGTCAGAATCTGTGAACAGTCTCAAGTTCCAACCCAGGAGTCAAGATCATGTGGAAACTATCATGGGATGGCCTATGATTCAAATATCATGTACAGCTCACCTTAACACTTTAACATAAAGAAAGTAACATTAGTGTGCGCTATGGAATTTTTACTGTTTAGAATGATTTCTCATTCATTTCAAGGTGATCAGTGAGTTTAGGTTTTGTTATATTCTTTATTGGCTATGAACTCTTTGTATATTCCTATATGAATACATATCACCTTTTCATAGTACCTTTTTTTAACCTCCAGAGGAACTTTATTTTGAATAAAGATTATTTAATACTATATGAGATGCAGATGACACCACCTTTATGGCAGAAAGTGAAGAGGAACTAAAAAGCCTCTTGATGAAAGTGAGAGAGGAGAGTGAAGAACTTGGCTTACAGCTCAACATTTAGAAAGCTAAGATCATGGCATCTGGTCCCATGACTTCATGGGAAATAGATGGGGAAACAGTGGAAACAGTGTCTCACTTTATTTTGGGGGGCTCCAAAGTCACTGCAGATGCTGACTGCAGCCATGAAATTAAAAGACGCTTACTCCTTGGAAGAAAAGTTATGACCAACCTAGATAGCATGTTGAAAAGCAGAGACATTACTTTGCCAACAAAGGTCCGTCTAGTCAAGGCTGTGGTTTTTCCAGTGGTCATGTATGGATGTGAGAGTTGGACTGTGAAAAAAGCTGAGCGCCAAAGAATCGATGCTTTTGAACTGTGGTGTTGGAGAAGACTCTTGAGAGTCCCTTGGACTGCAAGGAGATCCAACCAGTCCATTCTGAAGGAGATCAACCCTGGGATTTCTTTGGAAGGAATGATTCTAGAGCTGAAACTCCAGTACTTTGGCCACCTCATGGGAAGAGTTGACTCACTGGAAAAGCCTCTGATGCTGGGAGGGATTGTGGGCAGGAGGAGAAGGGGACGACAGAGGATGAGATGGCTGGATGGCATCGCTGACTCGATGGATGTGAGTCTGAGTGAACTCCAGGTTTTGGTGATGGACAGGGAGGCCTGGCGTGCTGTGATTCATGGGCTCGCAGAGAGTCGGGCACGACTGAGTGACTGAACTGAACTGAACTGAATTGATCTGAAAAAGTGAACAGAATTCAATAAACTGAGAATATGGGACCCAACATGGAACTCCTAGAATCTTTTTGATACAAATAATTACATCATGGGGTGATTGATACTTAAGCAGATATGGCTGACTACATATTTCTATATTTCTACATTTACTGAATGTTCTGGAATATGAAAACGATTCCTTGCATCTGCTCAGTGGCAGTTGTCTAGCACTTATTCATCTATTACTTAGCCAGTAATTTCAAGACTGTATAGCTGAGATATTTAAAAATAGATTTAATATTTTTACCTTTTCTTTCTACAGAACTAATTTGATTAGTGCCACAGTGAAAAGTAATTATGTCTATTTACCCGAAAATGACCTTGAGAAATGAGGCGGTCATACCAATATGTCTGTATTATCAGTTCAGGTCAGTTCAGTCACTTAGTTGTGTCTGACTCTTTGCAACCTCATGGACTGAAGCACGCCAGGCCTCCCTGTCCATCACCAACCCCCAGAATTCACTCAAACTCATGACCATTGAGTCGATGATGCCATCCAACCATCTCATCCTCTGTCGTCCCCTTCTCCTCCCATCTTCAATCTTTCCCAGCATCAGGGTCTTTTCAGATGAGTCAGTTCTTCACATCAGGTGGCCAAAGTGTTGGAGTTTCAGCTTCAGCATTGGTCCTTCCAATGAATATTCGGGACTGATTTCCTTTAGGATGGACTGGTTGGATTTGCAGTCCAAGGGACTCTCAAGAGTCTTCTCCAGCAATTCAGTTCAAAAGCGTCAATTCTTTGGTGCTCAGCTTTCTTTATATATTTATGTATTTCTTTATTTTTGTATTGGTCTGTATTATAGGTGACCAAAAATCAAGTTCTGTAATGTATTATCTACTTGAATCAAAATTTTGAAATTGAATATGATATTTAGTAAAAATATATTCAGTGGAATAGATATGAGCATGTATTTATATATATATGTATATGTATAACAAATATTTGGATATTGCCAAATAATAGCAAAAGAGACCATAAAATTTGCTACCTTTTCTAAGTTATAGTACTGGATTATCATTTAGTAAAATCATACCTGCAGCCAACATTGCAGGTAAGATAATATCTTTAACAGTCATTATTAAAATAAATTCAGAGGAAGAGGGATTTCAGTATTTTCTCTCAGAAAATATATTGTAGCTCTTGAGTTCACTTTCACTATATGTCTAGTCAAAATTTGTATTTCTTTAATGGGGCAGATGTCATTCTCCATTGTAAAAAGAATTGCGTTTTGTTACAATAAAAAGACTTTTTATGTGGCCGCTTTCTCAGTTGGGAGAAGATGGAAGACCAAATAAACTGGTAAATAGTAATCTACATCTATGATATTTATTAGAGATTATTTTCATTTGCTGGCAGTTGTTGTTTTTGTGTTTTAATTTCAAAAATTCTTAAAAATTAATGTACATATGAAAATCAAAAAATTGAATTATGGAAAACGATATTTTGTCTCATAATAAAATACTTCTACTTTTTAAAATTATGAAACCAAAATCAATGCAAATGTAACAGTAAGGCTGAAAACTAAACCTCTGGTCTATTTTGAGTAGACATTATAATAATTTTCAACTAAATTCATTAGAATTTATTTAGGTTGCAAAGGGAAAGATATGTTTCTGCTTCTGTATTTCATTTGATGGCTCAAATGGCACTTTATTTATGGAAAACTCACCACTAATAAACTCACTCATACAATGTTTTATTTTGGGGTTGACCTAAAACATTAAACTGAAATTGATTTTTTTAAAAGACACACAAAAATTTTTATTTATTTTTTTCCCAGTAGATATGTGCAAATGACTTTCCTTCTGTTGAAAGTCATTTTTGGAACGTTTAGCACCGTGCTGCAGTTTAAATTGTATTGGTTTTAGGTATTAAAGATGTATATGACTTACTTTTTGAGAAATTTTGACTCAATTCTTTATGAATTTGAAACCCTTTAGAGTTTGATATGACATAAATGCAATTCACTGCAAATCTAACAGCTAAAAAAAAAGATCCCTTCCACTTCCCTCATCATCTCTCTGTGTGGATTAAGCTCCCTCAACAATACTCCTTGGGGCTTATCATGATGATAGGATTTTGTGCCTGCTTTAATTGTGTTTCCCATATGCAGGTGCCAATTGTTCAGTGAGTACATACATTACAGCAGGCGTGCCAGTCAGGATTTAGCCAGGATTAGCCAGGAGGACTCTATGCTCCACTGTGGCACAGAGCCACCTTTTGTTTTTCCCGTGCCAGAAGCCCCCTGTTACTCCATTTTTTTTTTTTTTTTAGAATATCCAGACTATTGTGAACAATATGACCTTGTATGATTCTTTGAGAAGTAAGCAATCTTTTATTTATGGTTTAAATCATAAATTGCCATTCAGTTTCTGTGTATCTGTAGAAGCTCTACCAAATAAACAATTTTAGAATTGAAATTTAAACAAATGTAATACCTCTCAAATATCCATAGTACCTATCCTATGTGTATAATACACAGGATAAAAGGTAACATTTTTTATTATTGCAAAACCAATAGATTTATGAATGCTTAGTGTCTCTCCCTCTCTTGTGTGTATGAATATGTGTGTTAATGTGTATGCATCCAAGTGACTTTACTGTGTGATTCTTATTAATTTCTTTGAGAGTATAAACTTTAGGGCTCCAAGTAGCTTAAAATGGAGCTGAAATTAGCTTAAAATTTCTAAGTCCAAATGTCTTATTTTATATGAGGACACTTAAGATGCAGAGAAATCAGATATGTTGGCCACAATCGTGTCATTAGTGGCAGACCTGGACCTAGACTTCACGTCTCCTGACTCCTAGAACAGTGATCTTTCGATTGCTTGGGGGTCGTCTTAAATAGCAATCAGAGCCTAGTAATGAGAAGAATAAAAAGTTTCGATTTTGAGCAAGGTAAAACTTTACGAAGGCCCCTTTTATGCTTATAGAGGAGACTTAGGTCAGCTGACAGGACAAGCCATGTTTCTAATGCCAAGTGATGTGCTAAGCTTTCATCTGCAGGGTTATTAGGCAAAAGCTAATTTCTTGATATTTAGTATTCAGATGCTTCATGAGAACTTGTTATACTAGTGCTCTCAATCTAGGGCAGTCTTGGGACATGTGACAGGGGGGCTACTTTCCCGGAGTCATTACTTTTGTGTCCACTGGGTTCAGGTATATATTTTATAATACGTGAAGGCCTTTAAAAACAAACGAAAAAAGGTAGCTGGAATCAAAACATTATTAGGAAACTGTATGTGGATTTGTTGAACCGTTAACATATATCCATCTTATAAGGGGACTTAGTTTTACTTAACAGACTGTGTATTAATAGCTTCAATTTTAAAAAATCAATTACTCTTGCATTTATTCTAAATAACAGACTGTGTATTAATAGCTTCAATTTTTAAAAATCAATTACTCTTGCATTTACTCTAAATTATTAGACTATAAGATCTGTTGCACACACTTTACATTATAACAACCCACAGTTCACGAGATCTTTTTCTGTCTCAACTCCACCTTCAAGCTTCAGCGTACATTTTCCCTCCTTCTCTATATCCTCAGTGGAGTACATCCTGTCTCTGTTCCTTGCCAGGCTCACTGAATTCAAGATAGATTTTTATAACACCTAAATGCTTATATTATTCCTAGTCAACAGTTAATATCAGATGGTGGTGCAGTATTATTTAATATTCCATTCTTTGATGTTCTTTTAAGCATCTAGTGCTTAAGTGTAAACTTTAAATTTTATCTGGAAGTATTTTCCTTGGTAACTCAGTGGTAAGGAACCCACCTGCCAATGCAGCTGATGCAGGTTCGATCCCTGGGTCAGGAAGATCCCCTGGAGAAGGAAATGGCAACTCACTCCAGTATTCTTGCCTGGGAGATCCCATGGACAGAGGAGCCTGGTGGGCTACAGTCTCTAGGGTCGCACAAGTTGGACATGAGTTAGCAACTAAACAACAACAAACAACGTATATTGACTTGCTGTGACTACAAACCCAAGATGCAGTAACAGTGCTAGAAGAGCTTGCCAAAAGGTTTCTTCTAAGAGTCTATCAAGCAGCTTTAATATTTTATTTTGGATTATGCAAAGTTTATAAATAAGACTGTTAAAAAATAATGGGGATGAGAAGACTTTCTATCACTTTATATCTGAGTAGAGGGAATAAAATGGGAGTTTATATCTCTACCCCACTGGGCAAGGACTGAGGACATGCACCTTCAATTTTTAATCTCTTCCTACTTTGATTCATGTTGTCCTCCCCCACCTCCCAACACACACACACACGTACACACACATGTGCGCCTTATGGTTCTTGTAAGCCTCCTGCAGGGGCTAATAGATTCATTCTGTGAGTGTTGACATTTTTGTTGCTCTGCTACTCTTATTAGGAAAGGCTCTTGGTTACTCTTGCAGGGTGCTCTTTATTTATCCAGGTACTATTAATCCTTCACTGAACACACATTTATTGAATGCCTCTGGACACTATACGGTGCAAAATAAAGAATACTAATTCCTTGAAGCCCAAGAATATGTCTCCCTCACTTAATAGCTGATTCTCAGATGATAACTGATATGCTGGAAGTGTGCATAGTCTAGTACAAGAGCAGAGAAGGGCCAGGCAAAGCTCGTGCAAGTGGTGGTGACTGAGCTGAGCTCTGGAGGATGAGTGGGAGTGACCCGCGCACAGGTGCAGCAGAAGCATTTCTGACCAAAGTTAGAGCATGACTCACGTCATGAGAAGTGGAAATAGGCCTCCTCACCTGGAGAAGAAGCGCAGAATGGGGCAGAGGTCAGAGTCTGGAATGGGACAGGTGCTCTGCTGTGTGTGAGGTATGTAAGTTTGGATGAGCAATTTAGCTTTTCTGTGTTTTACTTTCCTCATCTGTAAAAATGGAGATAATTATAGAACTTGCTTACTAGGGTTTCTGTGAGAATTAGTGAGTTAATATATGTAAAGTGCTTAGAGGAAGACTTGGCAATAATGAACATCACGTAAGTTTTCTTTCGCTAGATTATAAAGTGGAAAGTAAGTCGGGCATGTGATAAATGAGGCTGAAGATACGGGCAAAAGGAAAGCTGTTGTGCCTCATGGTGGTGAGCTTGGACTGTATGTTGTGTAGCTAAAGGGGAGACTTTAAAAGGCTTTAAGCAATGAGGTGATGTGACCAGATTTAGTTTTTCCATCACTCTGGAGACTGAATTGGAAATTGTGCATGCGTGCATGCTCAGTTGTGTCCGACTCTTTGAGACCCCATGGACTGTAGCCTGCCAGGGTACTGCCTGTAAATCTGTCCATGGGGTTTCTCAGGGAAGAAGACTGGAGTGGGTTGCCATTTCCTCCTCCAGGGTATAGGGAGAATTTATCTAGGAAGCAATAAAGCTTGGGAAATGTGATACGGGAATAAACTAAGATGTCATAGTGGTAGGTATGGAGAGGAAGGGACATAAACTTAAATGAGTCTGATTGTGGATAGTGGTGAGGTGGATTAAGGGAAGAGCAAGAGTCAAAATGACTCCTTGGTGTCCAATTTTGGTGATTTGGTGGCTGGTATTGCTAACAACTGGCATAGTAAATAGCACAGGAGGAGCAGATTCAGAGGGAAAGGTGTTGGGTCCTAATTTTCACCAGTAGGGCTTGTAGTTCCTGTAGGATATGCTGAGGGAAAAATCCAACAAACATTTGAAGTGTGATACTTGGGGGAATGATCTGGATAGGTGTAATTTTAAGAACCGTCAGCATGGTGAGGTTGAAATCGTGAGCAGTAATGAAATCACTCATAGATGGAGGATGGAATCTTGGAGACACTTGTAGTTACAGGGAAGGCTAAGAAAGAGATTCTCAGGATAGAGACGAGAGGAGATAGAGAGCTCCCAGGAGAGCTGGGAAAGAGCAGATGCTCGCCTTTGTCTCCAGGTATGCTAATGCCAGGGCAAACCATGAGTCTAAGGTTGCCTGGTTTTCCACCCAGGCTGCATGGCTTATAGTGAAAATGCTAAGTGATCACATGTTTCTCATTGGTTAGGTGGACCAAGCTCATTCTCTTGTCCATTGATCACATTGTGTCTTTGGGGTCACTGAGTGATGCCAGTTGATTTTCTAAGCATGCTGTATCATTGGGGCATTAAGTAGATTGTTTAGGTAGTTATTCCCACACTAAAGAGATCACTAAAGATCATTTGGGGAGGTTCAAGAGGGAGGGAATGTATATATACTTATAGCTGATTCGTGTTAATGTATGGCAGAAACCAACATAACATTGCAAAGCAGTTATCCTCCAATTAAAAATAAGTAAATTAAAAAAATGGGTAACCAACAAGGTCCTACTGTGTAGCATAGCTGTGCTTAGTCGCTCAGTCATGTCTGACTTTTTGTGACCCCATGGACTATAGCCTGCCAGCCTCCTCTGTCCGTGGGATTCTCCAGGCAAGAATACTCGAGTGGGTTGCCATTTCCTTCTCCAGGGCATCTTCGCGATCCAGGGATGAACCCAGGTCTCCCACGTTGCAGGCAGATTCTTTACCATCTGAGCCACCAGTAGAGCGTAGCAATCACTGCTCAATATTATGTAACAAGCTAAATGGGAAAATAAATTTTAAAAGAATAGATATACATATATGTATCGCTGAATCACTTTCTTGTACACCTGAAACTAACGCATACTTCATATAAAAGGTTTTTAAAAGTTCATTTGGGCAACTATTCCCAAAGAAATTCAGATCATCTCTATGATATTTTTCTTCAGTTTTCTCTTGAGTGTGGAAAGACCTGAACTTTATAGCTACATCTTTGCAGAAAAACAAATCTGCTAATAATTGCCTGTGAATACCAGATAAAAATCTTTAAGCTATTCCTGCCTTTGTGAGTGAATTTCTCCTATACAAGGAAAAAATTGTAAAGATATACAAAACGGAGGCAATTAGTTATGTATATACTGGATGTTTTGCATGTACGTGATGACAGAAACTATTGTAAGAATATTTACCTTGTTTTTTTAAAATAATTTGCAAAATAGAGATCTCTGGAAGTCCTTTAGACTTGTGTTACCCTTGTTTGCTTCCACCAGTTAAAAATGCTGGAAAATTGTAACTTGATGATATATCATGAAAAGCAAATAAAATTACACCATTTTAGTAATGGAATAGAAAAGTGCCTACAGGAGCACCTGCATGTATTTTCCAGATTTCAGATTAGAGTTTGATATCAGATGGGGATCAGATGGCTTCCTGGGTAGCTCAGCTGGTAAAGAATCCTACAGGAGACCCTGGTTCTATTCCTGGGATAAGAAGGGATAAGCTACCCACTTCAGTGTTCTTGGACTTCCCTGGTAACTCAGATGGTGAAGACTCTACCTGCAATGGGGCAGACCTGGGTTGATCCCTGGGTTGGGAAGATCCCCTGGAGGAGGGCATTGCAACCCACTCCAGTCTTCTTACACGGAGAATCCCCATGGACAGAGGAGCCTGGCAGGCTACAGTACGTGGGGTCACAAAGAGTCAGACACAACCGAGTGACTAAGCACACACAGAGAATCATGAGAATGATCCAGAATGACTCATATGATTGTATACTTGTTACCAAGAGAATGATAACATGGCTGAGAGTCCCGAAATGTAGGCAATTGTATAATAAATAAATAATAAAGTAGCAGTCTAGATTTAGGGAAACACTAAAAAGATATAAAATCAGGTAAGGGCTGTCAGACTCAACAGATGAGGAAAGTTAGAAATGAAGCCCAAAGTCCTGGAAGGCATAGGTGATGTGGACAGATTGCAGGGGACACTGCAGAACAAGGAGGGAACTTTGTCTCTGGGCTTGTAATCAGCAAGGTCAGGGAGAAGGGAAGAAAAGAACATTTATGCCCTAATTAGCCAGCAATTTGTTGTAAAACAACCTTGCCACCTGGAGAGCAGAATTGTGGTGTCCATTGGCACAAGCCATCAAATGAGCCAAATTAGGGCAGGCCAGCATCCAGGTCTCCAGCACAAGATGCAGTGGACGATTAGCAGAAGCTGGGGGCGGGGCAGGGGCGGGGCGGGGGCGGGGACTGGGGAGACAAGAAAGGGTACTTAGTAAAAGAAGGGACAGTGGAATCCCAGAAGATCCATGAACGTTCATGAGACTTCCCCACTGCAGTCAGCCTTCCCCCCGCCCCTCCCCAATTGTTTGCTACACTGTGCCACCTGTGGGATCTTAGTTCCCTGGCCAGTAATCCAGCCCTCACCCCAGGCAGTGGAAGCACAGAGTCTTAACCACTGGACCACCAGGAAAGTCCCGCAATCAGTCTTTTAAAAGTGAAATAATTCATTTGGCCTTTGGCACAACTACTGTGTGTGTTATCTTAAACTGAGTATTTTGCTACTGAGTGAAATTAAATAGGACAAGGAAAGAGCTGCTCATCTTTTTATTACATCATCATTTATGCTGAACTTTTCCATTAAAGGGTATTGTTTCTCTTTAACCTTGGGGACCGCCTGTGACTCACTGCTTTTCTTATGCTAAATAGCCAAGGTGTCTCTGTAGCTCATCACTTTTCCCTTGACCACAGTCCCTATTCATTTTTCCTTCTCTGGCCTTCCTCAAGGATGTATGACTGTTCTACAGTAGTGCTGCTGCCGAAGTTCTGTCTTCTGCTTGACTCTGTTAATCTTCTCCTCCCTTTCATCTTGTTTTCTCTGCAAGGGGGCTTCAGAGCTTTATATCATGCTTTAAATGAATTATCTACCTCCGTGTTGACACTTGACAAGAATAACCTAACCCATCTTATCCCAAGCCCAGTTGGATGTCCAGTCAACTGGAGGTTCAGCCCACATGTCAGTCTTTACGCCACTTGTCTGTTTTGCTCCTCATCCTGGGAGAACACTGAGGAGAACTGGTCCCTAAATTCTCCTCTCCATGCATTTCTGCTCAGAGAGAATATGTGTCATACTCTCCAAATTAAAAATGTAGCCTTGAGTATCCATTTCTCTGGTTGTGGAATGTTTTCGCTTCTAGACAATGCTGATCAGCTTTTCTTTGCCCTCTACTGAGTTCCATTCCTAAAATACCAACATTGTCACTTTATCATTAAATTCATGAAACTGTGGGTCTTAATTTGACGTGTAATGGCGATTCTCCGCACACATAATTTCTTGGCATCTTTTACTCCGGAAATAATCAGTACAAATGGCATTGCCCCATGTTTGAATTATTTCTTCTGATTTCAACTGAATTTAGTGACTCACTCAGTTTGAATTCCAACAAAAATGCACTTACTTGAATTTCCTGGAAATGCAAGGTGTGTTTGAAAAATCACTGCATTTGTCTGAAAGATGGAATGTCCGCCCTGTGAGTCTGTCACTACACTTCTGGAGTCAACCAGTGTTTGTTTTCTTGGGCAGCAACCATTCCTGCTCAGTGAGATTGTGCATTTCCTTGAAAGGCGATCCAGTGGCCTCATTCCCCTATGTGACTTTCCTGACTTTACTTGCTGTTGCCATTGAAGGCACTGAATCTTTTGAAAACACTTAAATACTAATTAAATTTACGGCATGTGTCATTAACATCCCATCCTGCCTTGGTCTTTTCTGTCTAAGACAATAAGCCCTTGGGACATTTGAAATGCTTTTATTTACTTGCTTAGTAAACCCTTAGTAATCGATCATGGTATCCAGTTTTGATGACTGTAATGGTGGTAGATAGAGGACACTGTCACACCCCAGAGAAGTTTTGAGCAACAATGTCTAGCTAGATTTATTTAGAAAGAAGTAACAGACAGGAGAAAGCCTTAAGAATAAAATTAAGTTCATTTTAAATTGAGATGACAATCATCGCATAGTTCTAAAATAATGACTGCTTCTAATATATACTGTTCTTGTCTTAATTACCTCACATTTATTTAAAAACAGGCCTAAATGAAATAGGAGGTGACAGAAGCTTAGGCCTGATGTCTTTTCACTCGGATTAGCGACAAGGAATGGCAGATATAACAGCGTGGTTTCCAACGTCAGTCAGCAGATAGGATGGAAGGCTAGATAATAAACAGCGTTTACAGTTCATTTTAATGAAGGCAATGCTACATATTTTTGAATAGTGGTATAGAAATGTACAATACCATCCTCAAACTGAGGGATCAGGTATCACTTTGTGAACATCTCCACGTATTTCGTACCTGTACCTTACCTGGACTACTTACCTTGGTTGGCAAAAAAAAAAACAAAAAACACAAAACTCTTCCCAGACTTAAATCCACCTTCTCCTTAACCAAGCTTCCTCATTCCTTGATTGACTAACATGCTTACTGTTCCCTACTCACTACCCATCAGTTCAGTTCAGTTCAGTCGCTCAGTCGTGTCCGACTCTTTGCGACCCCATGAATCGCAGCACGCCAGGCCTCCCTGTCCATCACCAACTCCGAAGAATTGATGCTTTTGAACTGTGGTGTTGGAGAAGACTCTTGAGAGTCCCTTGGACTGCAAGGAGATCCAACCAGTCCATTCTAAAGGAGATCAGCCCTGGGATTTCTTTTGGAAGGAATGATGCTAAAGCTGAAACTCCAGTCCTTTGGCCACCTCACTACCCATACCCCAGTAGAATTCATTGCTTCCTTTATATTGCTCTTGCTGTTTAGTTGCTAAGTTGTGTCTGACTCTTGTGTGACCCTGTGGACTGTAGCCTGCCAGGCTTGTCTGTCCATGGGATTTCCTAGGCAAGAATATTGGAGTGGGTTGCCATTTCTTCCTCCAGGGGATCTTCTTGACTCAGGGACTGAACCTGTGTCTCCTGCATTGCAGGTGAATTCTTTACTGCTGAGCCACCAGGGAAGCCCATCTGTTGCTATAATAGCTTTATAATCTGGTCCAGGCTTAGACTGTGGAACACCCTTGCCTTTCTCTCTTTTTAATAAAATCTGCTCCATACAGCCATAGATTAGCCAGAAAGACAAGTACCTTGACGAGGCATTTACAAACTAACCTCTCTACTCTTACCAACACTTCTACCATTGTCCTATTGATATAAGTAGGAGTGGCCTTTGGCTTCATGATAACCTAAGGGCTACTTGGTATGGGAAAGAAGGCCAATAAAACACAGCTTCTGTAACAACATTTCTATGCTCATACCAAATCCTCTATGAACATACCATGTAGGGTTACCCAAGATAGACGGGTCATGGTGAAGAGTTCTAACAAAACGTGGTCCACTGGAGAAAGGAATGGCAAACTACTTCAGTATTTTTGCCTTGAGAAGCACATGAACAGTATGAAAAGGCAAAAAGATATGATACTGAAAGATGAACTCCCGAGGTCGGTAGGTGCCCAATATGCTACTGGAGAAGGGTGGAGAGAGAACTCCAGAAAGAATGGAGAGATGGAGCCAAAGTGGAAACAATGCCCAGATGTGGATTTGACTGGTGATGAGGTAAAGTCCGATGCTGTAAAGAGCAATATTGCATAGGAAGCTGGTCCATGAATCACAGTAAATTAGAAGCAGTCAGACAGGAGATGGTAAGAGTGAACGTTGACATTTTAGGAATCAGTGAACTAAAATGGACCAAAATGGGTGAATTTAATTCAGATGATAATTATATCTACAACTGTGGGCAAGAATCCCTTAGAAGAAACGGAGTAGCCCTCATAGTCAACAAAAGAGTTGTAAATGCAGTACTTAGGTGCAATCTAAAAATGACAGAATGATCTCTTCATTTCTAAGGCAAACCATTCATTATCACAGTGATCCAAGTCTATGCCACAACGAGTAATGCTGAAGAAGCTGAAGTTGAATGGTTCTATAGGTCTTCAAGACCTATAAGACTTTCTAGAACTAACACCCAAAAAAGATGTCCTTTTCATCATAGGGGACTGGAATGCAAAAGAAAGAAGTCAAGAGCTACCTGGAGTAACAGACAGATTTGGCCTTGGAGTACAAAAATGAAGCAGGGCAAAGGCTAACAGAGTTTTGTCAAGAGAATGCACTGGTCATAGCAAACACCCTCTTCCAACAACACAAGAGAAGACTCTACACATGGACATCACCAGATGGTCAACACCGAAATCAGACTGATTATATTCTTTGCAGCCAAAGATGGAGAAGCTCTATACAGTCAGCAAAAACAAGACCAGGAGCTGACTGTGGCTCAGATCACGAACTCCTTATTGCCAAATTCACACTTAAATTGAAGAAACTAGGGAAAACCACTAGACCACTCAGGTAAGACCTAAATCAAATCCTGTACAATTATACAGTGGAAGTGAGAAATAGATTCAAGGGATTCAGTCTGATAGAGTGCCTGATGAACTATGGATGGAGGTTTGTGACATTGTACAAGAGGCAGTGATCAAGACCATCCCCAAGAAAAGGTGATGCAAAATGGTTGTCTGAGGAGGCCTTACAAATAGCTGAGAAAAGAGGAGAAGCTAAAGGTAGAGAAGGAAAGATATACCCATTTGAATGCAGAGTTAAAAGAATAGCAAGGAGAGATAAGAACGCCTTCCTCAGAGATCAATGCAAAGAAATAGAGGAAAACAATAGAATGGGAAAGACTAGAAAATTAGAGATATCAAGGGAACATTTCATGCAAAGATGGGCACAATAAAGGACAGAAATGATACGGACCTAACAGAAGCAGAAGATATAAAGAGGTGGCAACAATACACAGAAGAACTGTACAAAAAATATCTTCATGACACAGATGGTGTGATCACTCACCTAGAGCCAGACATCCTGGAATGTGAAGTCAAGTGGGCCTTAGGAAGCATCACTATGAACAAAGCTAGTAGAGGTGATGGAATTACAGTTGAGCTATTTCAAATCCTAAAAGATGATATTGTGAAAGTGCTGCACTCAATATATCAGCAAATTTAGAAGACTCAGCATTGGCCACAGGACTGGAAAAGGTCAGTTTTCATTCTAATCCCAAAGAAAGGCATGTCAAAGAATGCTCAAACTATCACACAGTTGCACTCATCTCACACACTAGTGAAGTAATGCTCATAATTCTCCAAGTCAGGCTTCAAAATTACATGAACCATGAAATTCCAGATGTTCAAGCTGGATTTAGAAAAGGCAGAGGAACCAGAGATCAAATTGCCAACATCCATTGGATCATCACAAAAACAAGAGAATTCCAGGAAAATATCTACTTCTGCTTCATTGATTACATCAAAGCCTTTGACTGTGTGGATCACAACAAATGGTAGAAAATTCTTAAAGAGATGGGAATACCAGACCACCTTACATGCCTTCTGAGAAATCTGTATTCAGGTCAAGAAGCAACAGTTAGAACTGGACATGGAACAACAAACTGGTTCCAAATTAGGGAAGGAGTACATCAAGGCTGTATATTGTCACCCTGTTTTATATGCAGAGTACATCATGCGAAATGCTGGACTGGATGAAGCTGGAATCAAGATTGCTGGGAGAAATATCAAAAACTTCAGATGATAGCACCCTTATGGCAGAAAGTAAAGAGGAACTGAAGAGACTCTTGATGAAAGTGAAAGAGGAGAGTGAAAAGGCTGTCTTAAAACTCAACGTTCAAAAATCGAAGATCATAGCATCTGGTCCCATCACTTTATGACCTGTAGATGGGGAAACAATGGAAAAAGTGACAGACTTTATTTTTTCAGGCTCCAAAATCACTGCAGATGGTGACTATAGCCATGAAATTAAAAGATGCTTGCTTCTTGGAAGAAAAATTATGATCAACCTGATAGCATATTAAAAAGTAGAGACATTACTTTGCCGATAAAAGTCCGTCTAGTCAAAGCTGTGATTTTTCAGTAGTCATGTATGGATATGAGAGTTGGACTGTAAAGAAAGCTGAGCTCCAAAGAATTAGTGCTTTTGAACTGTGGTGTTGGAGAAGACTCTTGAGAGTCCCTTGGACTGCAAGGAGATCCAACCAGTCCATCCTAAAGGAAATCAGTCCTGAACATTCATTGGAAAGACTGATGCTGAAGCTGAAACTCTAATACTTTGGCCACCTGATGATAAAAACTGGCTCATTGGAAAAGACCCTGATGCTGGGAAAGACTGAAAGCAGGAGGAGAAGGTGATGACAGAGGATGAGATGGCTGGATGGCATCACCGACTCAATGGACATGAGTTTGAGCAAGTTCTGGGAGTTGGTGATGGACAGGGAAGCCTGGTGTGCTGCAGTCCACGGGGTCACAAATAATTGAACACAACTGAGCAACTAAACTGAACTGAAGCAGATCCTCTGCCCAGGGCATCTCCAGCAGGGAGAGATGAGAGGTAGATTTGTATGGAGTCATTTAAGAAGCAAACTCAAACAACATAGACAATTGTATTTTTAGGGGGAAAACTGTGTCTTGAATGGTCGAGTTCAAGTGGCAGTATATCCAGGTATTCAGATGTCAGTCTTCTTGCTAGACTGGTCTTGGTGACATCCAAGTAAAGTAAGTATGAGATAGTCTGAAATTGAGAAGAATCTCTTTTAGAGGTTTTGGCGGTGGGACTGGAGGTACTAGCTGGATAGGGAAGTTGTGGTAATTGTTCAGGCGGTGTTGTTTAGTTGCCAAATCGTGTCCGACTCAGCATGCCAGCCTTCCCTGTCCTTCATCATTTCCCAGAGTTTGTCCAAGTTCATATCCACTGAATCGGTGATGCCATCCAGCTATCTCATCCTCTGTTGCCCCCTTTTCTGTCTTCAGTCTTTCCCAACATCAGGGTCTTTTGTAATGAGTCAGCTGTTTGTATCAGGTGGCCAAAACAATACCTTATTCAACTCAACCAAAATCTGAGAAATTACCATGATGGCTCTGATTGTAATTTCTATTTTCTTTAAAGGCTTTTTACTTCAAAAAAATTTTTTTTTTGCTGTCCTTCCTTTCCAGCTCCTAAAGCTTATGTTTAGGTTATTTCTGGGTGCTTAATTAAAAATACTAGTGTCTCTATTCAAACCCTATTATAGAATTTATGACAGTTGAATAGTATTGTTCACAGACCTGCCTATTTTCTCCACTGCATCCGTTAGTTATTGCAGTTTTCACAACTTGGCACATAAATGTTGCCCAGTTAATTTCTTTTTAGTATTATGAGTAAATTAACTCATTATTAATTGAACACATACAATTTAGATCTCTACTAAATAATATTGAAGAATACTGAAGAATACTGGATAATATTGTCAGGGCAACCCAATATACCTGGGTCATTTGTGTAATTCTGGTGATACCAGGACTCAGCCTGAATTGTTTAAATAATCCCCCTGGTGCTTTGTAGAAGACTGTAAGGCAGAGGTAGAAGAAAGCAAAGGGAATAGCATTCTTTCCTCCAGCTGGCTTTTCAAACACCCTACTTCCTTGTTTCTATATAAGAAAATCTCCTGCATGCATTGCCAGGAGAGTCCCCTTAGGAATTTAAAAGAAGAAAGAAAAGAAAGCAAGATACAGAAACCCATTGCAGTGTTTTCTGAAAACAGCTTGGCTCTCCTGCTGGTCACCCACGGCTGCCAGGCCGTAGAAACACCGCATCTGATGGCACCCAAGCCGCCTCTACTCAGCATGCTGGAAGCTTGTGATTAATTTTGTTTGACAGTGGCAAAAAGTGCGCCCTACCTTGGATGTCAGCTGATTATTTCCAGTATGGTTGCTGCTGAAAATTCCATTAATGATTTGTAATATCTATTCAACTCGAAGAGAGGAGAAAAGTGCTTGTCCAAAAAAAGAAAAGTAAATTGGACCCAGTCTTATGGAAAATCTTAATTTACAGAGTGAACATTTGAGTGGAGGAATATACCAGCAATTTCACCTTTTTTGTCTTTTTTTACAGAAGGATTTGTTCTGTTATTGACTGTCTATCACTAAAGAATGTGTTGTGAAGAATAAAACTTTTTTGATTGATATGCTTTCCTTTTCTTCCCAGTATTCAAGTATGGAAAATTTACATGTTCAATTTGATGTGTATTTATTAAATGCCTACTGTGTTTAAGGGCCTCAGTAAATATTTATTGAGTTGAACTGAGTGTACTGTTATGAATATTTATGCCTGAGACCTAGTGTGACCCTTTGGAGAGCCTACCATCTAAGATAGTGATTCTCAACTGTGGCCACATGTTAGAATCTGATGCCTGGTTCTCACTCCCCAGATACTTTGATTTAAGAAGCCTTAGGTGAGGCTTGTGGCCTCAGTAGTTTTCATATGTCTCCTCATACACATAATGTGCTGCTGGATTTGAGGAAGGACAGCTGGTCTAAAGGAAGTGACAGGTACATGGCCAAGTTCCAATAGATGTTTAAAGGACAGTGTTTTTAATGGTCTGTCTGTTTGAAAAGTGTGAGGATTTAGAAGAGGGGTGAATTACATTCTATTGAGGCCATCAGGAAAAATTTCACGAAGGAGGTAATATTTCAATGGACTTGACGTGTGAAAATTTGATTGGCAGAGTTGGGCATCCAGGAAGAGGGTCAAAGGCAAGGATGGGAAAGAATGGGCCCAGTTCTGAGAACACTGAGAATGATTATGGTAAAAGGAGTACACAGCTGATTGTTGTTATGAAAAGTACTACGGATTTGTATTAATTATTTTGGGCTAGCAAGAGCTCAAGTACATGTATGAAATGATGGGATATTTCAGCAACCTTTTTTCTCACGCTCTAAGAGTTACTCCTACCACAAGGTTGAAAGTGTCTCATGATATAATAGATATCATGATAGGCATAGATACAAAAATGCACTTTAGACAGCATTGTAAATTATACTTCAATGAAACATGGTAATGAAAAATGTACTTAAGTAAGTAAGTGTTAGTCGCTCAGTCGTGCCCGATGCTTAAGCTCCCAGGCCAGGCTGTCTCCCTGTGTATATCAGGTCTGTTCTGGCATTCAGGTTTCCGGGGATAAAGTTTCACAGGCCTCTCTTCTTCTTTCCCTTCTGCCACATGCCACCAAACCCATGTGCAGTGGAATGGCAGTGGCGCAGTATATTGGATTATAATGGGTTTCAGAGGTGAGTTTTGAGGACATCCATTTGAAAAGGAAATATTATCAAGGTCTACAGTTGTAAGATCCTCATTTAAGATATTAGGACGGGAACTAAAGAGGAAAACTTCTTCAAAGTCACTCAAATTTAAATGTACAGTAGTTTTGGATGGGGTGATCTGGTTAAATATCCTTAGGTTGGTATTTGGCAACAAGAGCTATTTTGCTTTATGTACAAAAACCATCTGCCTTTCTCAGTCTTTAGCGTGCAAAAGAATATGTGAGGAAGTTGTTAAAAAAAATTATTCCAACCTTACTGAGATTCTGATCTTGTAGTTTAGAAAAGGCTCAGGTATCCGCACTGAAACAGATATTCCAAGAGATTCTGTTGTTCTTAGTTGGTGCTAATAGTACTTATACTATATTTGAAAAAAACATTGCTTGTAGGCATTATAATCTTAGGAATTAATAACTTTCTTCCAGTATCAGTATTTCTAAAACCCACTTGTCAGGCTATTACCTGAGCTTTGTAAACTGTAGATTGATCCACTTGATCAGGCAGACTTTCTGAAGGAGATGATATTAAGAAATGACTTTTTAATTCACTGTAGAATTTCATATTCTAAGCATTGAAATGTACAGTCGATTATATTTGAGTATTGATCATGTTTCATTTTTGTAGAAAATAGTTCAGTACATTTTTTTGGTAAGAAAGCTACAATTAGCATCTGATTTTCCGAGACTGAAAACTGTTTTGTTGGTTTGGTTTGTTTTTTCCATACTTACCATTGTAGAAGGGAGGAAAGGTAGGAGAAAAAAAGCGAAGTGATGTTTCTGTCCATCTGTGGGCTGAGAAATATTAGATAATTAGTTATCTTATTGTAAATCTGCTGCAGGATCCGTGTTGAATTTTATCTTGGAAAGTGAGGAGTTTGTGCCACTTCTCATGCTTAATTTATCAGTGAATTTTTGCAACTGTGAATAGTCAATGACTTCATTGCATTTCCATGTAAAATGAAGCTAAGAGAATTTGTAATATAAAAGGAGATTGTTGTTGTTCAGTGGCTAAGTCGAATCCAACTCTGGGATCTCACGAACTGCAGCATACAAGGTTCGTCTGTCCTCCACTATCTCCCAGAGTTTTGCTCAACTTCATGTCCATAGAAGGAGATACAAGAGTTAAAATACTCAGGTAGACAAATTTGAAATACCTTTTTGACAAGTAAAGATAAATATATATTTGTTGTGTGTATTTAAGACACCAAGAAATCTTTTATTTGAGATATGATTAAATTACCTCCATGTTCCATTTCACTTTATCTCTGTTCTTAACTTTATTCTGCATCAAGTGACAACAACAAGTGTTTGTAGCATTTTAAACTTTGTTATATTCAGTCTATTCAATCATTCATGTGGGATTTTGTCAAGGGAGGATGTAAAATCCCATTCTCTGAATATCTTTAAAAATAGAAGACAATTCAGGAATACTTGCAAATTTTTGTTGATTTTTATCATTATTTTGACTGGGTCTTCCCTGGTTTGCCGAGGCTTTCTCTAGTCGTGGTGAGCAGGGTTCCTCTTTGTTGAGATGTGCAGACTTCTCACTCTGGTGGCTTTTCTTGCTTTGGAGCACAGGCTCTAGGTTTCTGGGCTGCAGTATTTGCAACACACAGGCTCCACGGTTGTGGCCCACAGGCTTAGTTGCTACATGACATGTGGAGTCTTCCCAGACCAGGGATCAAACCCGTGTTGCCGGCACTGGCATGAGGTTTCTTATCCACTGTGCCACCAGGGAGGTCCTACAAGCTTTTGGATTAGCAAATTCAAACGTGAATATAAAACATTATTTAAAGATGATGAAGGTTAAGAGTCCCTCTTATATGTTGCTGGTGCTTTTTTGAAAACAAGAGTCATAGTTGTATTAAAAAATCTGTGTGTGTGTGTGTGCTTAGTCACTTTAGTCATATCTAACTCTTTGTGACCCTGTGGATATAGCTTGCCAGGCTCCTCTGTCCATGGGGATTCTCCAGGCAAGAATATTGGAATGGGTTGCCTTATCCTCCTCCTCCAGGGGATCTTCCCAACCCAGGGACCAAACCCATATCTCCTATGTCTCCTGCGTTGGCAAGTAGGTTCTTTACCACTAGCACCACCTGGGAAGCCCCCCAAATCATAAACTCTTAATATTTCCTCAGCTAGTAATTCCCTCTGTAAGAATTTAAGGAATTAGTCATTTGAACAAATTTGAACAATCATCCCTGTAAATGGATGATCATTGCAGCTTTCTTTGTCAATAGCAAAGTGAACTTTACTGTTGAACCATAGAAGCAAGGGTAAACATATTATGTCATATTCGTATGAGAGAAAATGCAAAATGTTTTTAATTAATTTATTTTTTATTGAAGGATAATTTCTTTCCAGAATTGTGTTGGTTTCTGCCAAAAATCAACATGAGTCAGCCATAGGTATACATATGTCCCCTCCCTCTCGAACCTCCTTACCACCTCCCTTTCCACCCCGCCCCTCTACTTTGTTACAGAGCCCTAGTTTGCATTCTGAGTTATACAGCAAATTCCCACTGGCTATCTATTTTACGTATGGTAATGTAAGTTTCCATGTTACTCTCTTCATACATCTCACCCTCTCCTTCCTCCCCCAACGCATGTCCCTAAGTCTGTTCTCTATGTCTAGTGTCTTCTTTGCTGCCCTGCAAATAATTTCACCAGCCATTTAAATTTAATATTTTTCAACAGTATTTAACAGGAAGTATCTTATCACATAATCAGGCTTCTCTCATATAATGTTAAGAGAAAAAACAGGATTAATAAAATTAATTTTGAGAACAAAAATAAAAGCATACACATAAAAATTGAATAGAAACAAAACCAACAATGGTCATATCTAGAGTATTGGATTTTAGGTGACTTTAATTTCTTTCTTGATAATTTTCTGTATAGTTCAAAATCTTCTCGGTGAGCTTATGTGGCTTTCATAATTAGGAAACATTTTAAAGAAATTTAAACGTTAAAAATCTGAAGTTGTGTGAAGTGTGGTTCTCTGAATGACAGGAGGATGAATGAAATGGACCTTTAGTGTCCCTTCAATTTTAAGGACCATCTGTCCAGTTCTGTTAACCAGTAACCATCGAAAGAAGTTAGATCCAGTTAGTAAAGGCAAAAAGAAATGTGTCTTTGTGAGTTCTATTCTTTATCCCTGTGCATATCTGCTGCCTTACTAATGGAGCTATTTATTGAGTTCAAACTGTCCCCAAGGAAGGCTGCTTTCTACTTTGCTTCTATGCAAGTGTTGTTCACTTTTTACAACTGGCTACTGAATCAAAGCCAGCAGCTGGCCATCCACACTAGTACAGAGAACAATAGTCCAAGCCCAAGCTTCTCAAGAGGGGCCCTGCTCCCATATCTTGAGTATGTCTGCCTGAAAGGCAGACACTACTGAGTACAGTTGTATCTGCTCCTGCTCATCCAAAAATACAGAAACTATGAAGACAGAATGCAGGATGGCTACATCTTATTGAGTGACCTTGGAAAACTCAAGTGAACTTAAATTTATTCATCTTTAAAATTGGACTCATAATGGCTTTCTCTAACTCCTGTAAAACGTGTAAGAAAGAAGTTTGTAACCTACATTTCTAAAATAGTTGTTAGAGGATTAGGTTCACATTTTTCTCGTGATTTCTTTTCCTTTTCAAGTACGTGGTGATGCTAAGGAGACAGTAAAATAGCATCAGACCTCCTGCCTTGCCCAGGACTGCCTGCTGCTTTGTAATGTGATCTCAGAATGGAGTGCAACTGGATGGCCCGATGCTATTTATTATCACCACTTAAAGTGAGTCCATATGCCAGTAGCATATTGAGCTGACAGGCTGTGATGTCATTGGCAGGAGCAGCACTACCAGAAGGCAGAGCGGCTGAGGATCGTTTGTGACATTACTCTCTCAGCATATTGGATGCCGCTGGTCAGTAGTGGCAGTGATGTCTGGGGAAGAAAGGTCAAGTGAAGCACCATGTTACTAGTGATTTAGTGAACAGCTACAGCCTGTCTGCGGTGTAGGCTGGACACAGATGAATTATGATTTCTTTTCCTAAAATTAAGCTTAAACCTCATAGAGTCATCAGCACCGAATTCTTTGCCTTCTAAAAGTTGATTAATTTTGTGGTAGACATTTTCCTCTTTCTTGTCAGAATAGAAAAGTACCCAGGTGTGAGCCTGTCCTGCTGTGTTTTCTTTAGCTGTTTTATTACCAAATTTATAGAGCAGTAGTCCTACCTATTTGAGAAAGGAGAAATACTATTGATGTTTTTTACAGAACAATATACTGTTCTGATTCTCCTTCTGCCTGACTGATTAAACCTTGCCTGATGCTCTCCATAAGATTTGGTGACTTTTTTTTTTCCTGGTATGCAAAGAGGTGAGCAGGCACCATATTTTTTGAGATCCTTAAAAACTAAGGTACATTGTCCTTTAGGCAATGAAGTTTCAATCAGGAGAGGAAATTATGGCAGTATTTGTAATTATAGAAAAGTCACTTTGGCAGCTATGCAGGCAAGGAGACATAGGATGTGATTATCATCCAGGCAGCAGATGGGGACTTCTTCAGTGAGGTATTGGTAGTCAGGGATGGGAAGCAGAATTCAAGAAACACTCAGGAGGTGAGATCAAGAGGTAGAGACTGGGTGTAAAGCTGACTGCCAGGTCTCTAGATTGGGGGTCTAGGATGACACATTAACAAGTAGCTGTCAATATTCTCTGTCTAGTTACAGTCTAGCAGAGAAAGGTAAAAACGTGTAAGGATGTTTCGAATTCAAAACATGAATTGAACAATTCGTGTGCCAGACATTATGCAAAACATACTTTGTCTCATTGATCCTTCTCCTCAGTCCTGTGATATACTGTTGTTACTGCTATTTTAAAGAAGAAAGCGAGGCTATGAAAAACCCGGCAGTGCACTCAAGGTCAATGGACCAAACTTTGGAGCCTCCCAGGTAGACTGATTGTAAAACCTCTGCTGCACAGTATCTAGCAATGTCTACCTATAAATATTCTAAACAAAGTTCAAAAAGGAACATTGAAGCACTTAGAAGGCCCAACTGCCAGAGGCTATTTTAGAATTAGTCATTCATGTAAAAATAATGCAAAGTAGTAAGCTGCTTTCTTCTTAAACTCATAGCTTTAACATCCAAATAAAATTGCTAATTCTCAAATTAGAGACTCGTAGAAGGGAGTTTCAAATGGAGTTTCAGATGGAAAGTTGCAGAATATTTCATATAAACCATTGCTTTCCTAAAAATGAAAAATTAAAACCTAGAGAAAGCTCACTTGCTCCAAAAATTCTCATGGTGAAACAGATGGAACCTAGGCAAGAACTAAAGCACAGAATATTCAAACCTAATCAGCGATGAAAGCAGAAGGCACTTTTAACCATCCGAGAGAGAGCAGCCAGCTGCCGCCCTGACACTCTTCATGTCTTGCTTCTGGTGGATACAATTCTAGCTAATTTGGCTATGGTCCTTCGTGACTTCCAAGAATTATGAACTTGCCAGTGGTTAGCTGGGCTTTAAGATGATCTCTAGAGCAAAACAGTTGCTATTGCTCCCCTAAGGAAGATATTTGTGTGTGGTTTATTAAGGTAGAATTGGTTTTATTTGTTATAGCAGTCTGTTGTTTCACAATCAGCCTCTAATGGTTGTATTTTTCATTATTATTCTTTATCACTAGAAGCCTTTAAAAATCAGGAGTAATAAAATAGAGTATAAAAACCCTGGGAAGCCTTTTAAGTTGTTTGATAGAAGAACAAGTGCACATTCTGGAAGCCTCCTTCCCATATCATTCTGAGAGAATGTACCCAACGTAACGGATATAGACTCTAGTATCTGTAGACCTTAGATTCTAACCAAAGTTAAAGATCACCTTCTAAATTGAGCGGTAACCAATTTATTTATCTATTTTTATTATTTTATTTTGTAAAAGTTGAAATATAGTTGACTTACAGTGTTTCAGGCATACAGCAAAGTTACTCTTTTCCATTATAGGTTATTGCAAGGTATTGCATATAGCTCCTTGTTCTATGCAAAAGTTCCTGTTGTTTATCTACCTTGTACGTAGTAGTGTGTATCTATTAATCGCAACCTCTTAATTTATTCCCTTCACCTCCTTTCCCCTTTGGTAACCGTGTTTGTTTTCTGTGTCTGTAAATCCCTTTCTGTTTTGTACATAAGTTCGTTGATCATTTTTTAGATGATACATGTATAAGCGGTCTCACATCTTCTTTATCCATTCTTTTCTTGGTGGACACTTAGGTGGCTTCCGTGCTTTAGCTATTATAAACAGTGCTGCTCTGAACATTGAGGTGCATGTATCGTTTCGTACTAAAGTGTTTGTCTTTTCTGGATATGTGCCCAGAAGTGGGAATGCTGGATCGTATGATAACTCTATTTTTAGTTTTTTAAGGAACCTCCAAGCCATGACCAGTTTTTAGATGATTATAATTGTGACTGACTAAGTTACACAGGAAAACTGATTTCATGATTTTATGCTCTTACAGGTTCAAATTTTCAAGCCTGGAATTAGTATAGGTATATGCAAGACTTCTAAAAGCCCTTCAAATGGAAGGCAAGAAATTCCGCTACTTGGCAAGAAAATCTGTTATACCTGTGATTGGCTTAGTCTGTTCACTGGTTTTCCTGTTTGTGCCATCACCTGGTGGTTAGTGGGCAAGTAACTCACTGATTTTTTTATTTTGTATAGCTTTGTATTTGGAATCAGTCTCCCTAGGACAGAAAGGCAAAGGGGGGGTGTGGCAGAAAGTGAAACCAGGGATACTGTGAACAGGAAATAACAGGGGTGGAAAGGGAGAAGCTGACAGAGAAAAAAGATACAGCCAAGCCGAGTAAGGACAGTGTGGTAACCTCCACACTGATCCATTAGAGACACATTGACCGCATGGACAGAACTGTGTGGGGAGATTTTAATCTATAAAATACACGAACAAACTATTTTCAAGCTCTTTAAAGGCATTACTTACAAAACATATATCAGACCCTGCTGCTGCTGCTAAGTCGCTTCAGTCATGTCCCACTCTGTGTGACCCCATTGATGGCAGCCCACCAAGCTCCCCCGTCTGTGGGATTCTCCAGGCAAGAACACTGGAGTGGGTTGCCATTTAGGAAAATACTAGATTGTGTTTTTTAAAGAAGTTGAATTTCTTTTTAAAAATAATAAAGAGATTTCACTAACTCGACTGTCTTTGCATTTAGTTAGGCTTGTTAATAAGATTTTTACTGTGTATATCTAGTACCACTTACCACTTTAGATTTTTAAGCTCAGCATAAATGGATATCAGTGGGAATCTCCTATGTATATTGATTGCTTTTAAGTTTGAAATAGTTGTTAGTTCCTTCAAAGAACATGATTCCACTCTGGGGTAGCAGTCTTCAATGCCTTGCTGGAATGACTGGGCATTTTTTCGCAATTAATAAAGCTGACTTCCATTGAATTTTGAGTTCATCACTAATTCGATCCCAGCAGAATGACATTAAGGACTGTTTAGTAATAAAGTCGGAGAACGCAATGGCACCCCACTCCAGTACTCTTGCCTGGAAGATCCCATGGACAGAGAAGCCTGGTGGGCCGCAATCCATGGGGTCACTAAAAGTCGGACACGATTGAGCGACTTCACGTTCACTTTTCACTTTCATGCATTGGAGAAGGAAATGGCAACCCACTCTGGTGTTTTTGCCTGGAGAATCTCAGGGATGGGGGTGCCTGGTAGGCTGACGTCTATGAGGTCGCACAGAGTTGGACACGACCGAAGCGACTTAGCAGCAGTAGCACCAGCAGTAATAAATTAATAAGAAGCCGAATATTTAATTGAATTTAAAAAAAGACCTGTTCTTTGGTGTGAAAAGTTTTTTATCATTGACAGTTCTTGGGGAGATTTTTGCTGTCATGTCAACTATTCATAGCAGAATCTTGCCTTACTCTTCTTTGGGACCAAGGTTTCGATGGTTGAATAAATTATTTAAATCACTTGTGGAGAACATGTAATCATTGTTGGTTCAGACTTCAGATAGTTTTATAAGTGCTTTTAATGATGATGAAAAACTATTTATTACTGACAGGCAAAGTGAGCAGTCTGTCAAGTCTCGGGCTAGATCCTGTTTCCCTGGGAAAATCTTTTCTACTTAAGTGAATTCAAGCATTCTATACTTTTTCATCTTGCTCCCTGTAAAATAACTTGATCCTACTTATATTCCCAGCAATTAGTACAGTAGCTGCGCCTTCTAAGTACTTGAAAAATATTTGCCCAATAAATCATACATGAAAATCTGTAATATACAAAAATTTTACATTGTATACCAACTTGGATTTGGATTTGTATGATCGACATTTTTGTGTTTAAATATGCAACAAAATGTATATAGTATTTCAACTTCATTTAGTACAAGAATGTATTACTTCTTATTTCTGTAGGATTACTTTTATTTTCAGATTTTATAATAGTTAAACATTTTAATAACTTATTTAATGATATTATACTACTATTAATGATGAAATGCCATGATTATTAAAGTTTAATGGAACATGTTTAGTTTTAGCATACAGTTTACTCTTTCCATTGTATCCATTGGACTGTTTACAAAACCAATTCAATTTTAGTATTTGAAACATGGTGAGAGTATTCCTCTGTTGTGGATAACTGCTTCAGTTGAGAATATTATACAAGAGGGGAGAGAAAACATGGTTCAAATATTCTGACTCAATATACTTTTCATCTTATGAATATTACAAAACAATGTCTCTGTAATTTATTCTAGTTCTCTCTTTAAATTTAATATATTTAGGGTTCATTGTTATGCTTCTTAAAATATTGTATAAATTTTGTTATAAATGTTGAGCCATCTTTGTGAAACTGATTCTGCTTAAAACTGCAAAATCTGTCTGAATCTCAAAGGTGGAAACATGTCTTGGTAGCTTGGGCGCAAGTAGTGTGAGTTTCTTTCGAGTTAGGAGGGTGTAATTGGTACACGCCCTCAGCTTCATCTGGATGGAACAGTGCATTTCCATATAATTTCCTTTAGAAGTAACTTCAATTAGGTTACACAAATGACTTGCATCTTGTTCTTAACTCCATCTTCTTTCAGAGTCACAAACCAGGTCCATGACGGATTAAGGAGTGGGAAAGGGGGATTAACAATGTGTTCCTTCCACTGTATAATCTGTAAGGCGCTCTGAGCCAAGCAAAATCATGTGGGCATTGAATTTCAAAGCTGTAACATAGATGTGTTGATTTATAATGACAGCATTGATTAGGAAAGAAGAAATCTCAATCTCATTAAAGATAGTAGCCAGTAGCAAGTTTAGTACAGAAAATATTTATGTATCTGGAAAAATCATTCATTCATTCATGTTATTTGTTTTTCCTGAAAATTCTCTTGGCTATTTAAGATTTTATGCTAAATTTAGGTGATATAAGAGGGATGGTTGATGGTCACTATCGTATAAAAGCCTGAAATTTCATGTCTTCGTACAGAAGCAGCTTAGTTTTTGTTCACATAAAGTCTAGTGCAATGATGATGGATTGGGAGTTAAGGTTCTTATGTCTTCTGCATGCCGTTGTCAGGGACTTGGCTTTGTATGCGTTTGTTTAGAGACTCGGGTTGATAGAAACTCTGCTTCTTCTAACATTGGCTTCTGAGGTCTCCCTCGGGGTTTACCAACTAAGGAAAATGTGGAGAATCGTGTAGGATATTTTCATCTGAAAGGGGTGTATTCCTTCTATTTGGGTTCCATAATCTGTCTTACTGTTCATGGGGTTCTCAAGGCAAGAATACTGGAGTGGTTTGCCATTCCCTCCTCCAACAGGAGAAGGGGCGACAGAGGATGAGACGATTGGATAGCATGTTGACTTAATTAATGGACTTGAGTGTGAACACGCTCTGGGAGGTAGTGAGGGACAGGGAAGCCTGGCGTGCTGCAGTCTGTGGGGTCGCAAAGAGTCAGACACGATTTAGTGACTGAACAACAGCAATGTCTTATAGTCTAAGCAGATGTAAAGGGAACAAGAAGACAGGGTCTTCAGCGGGTGGCCATTTTCCAAAAACAATACTTCTCTGTGAAAGGACAGCATGAACTTTTAGTAAATAGCTAGCTTCCTCTGCTTTGGTTAGAAGGTGATTATGATTGCATATTCGAGCAACAACTGAGAATTGTCTTTAGAGTAATGGTATTAAAAATAAGGCTATTTTTAAAAACAACAACTAAGCATTATCAATGCATAATTGAATAAATTTAGGACTATTGTTTTAGAACTACATGGGTTGTGTCATCAAGTAGAATCCCATTTAAATGATTATGGAGATATTCTTAAATATCAGAAGTTTAAAATAGTTATTTCCTTTTTTTCCTGCTCTGGTGATTGTTTTGAAGTAACGCAATAAAAGCTGTCTTTCTGTAGCTGCTTAAATAAAATTGCTAAGCAAGATGATAGTTTTATTTAGAAGATATATTCAATACATCGTTTTGTTATTGTAATGATTATGACATATAATCATTCTGTGCTGCTAAAATAAATTTCTGTGATTAAGAATAACTGTGTCCTTAGAGTACTTTTCAAAGTTTTCTGAGTCCTTATACCACTTGAGACAATCAATGAGCCTTTGAGAAACATAGAAAAGGTGTTATTAGTCCCCTGTTTGGATAAGAAATATAGACTCACAGTGTTTAAATGACTAGCTTAAAATACTTTGGATTGTAAGTATTAGATGCCTTAGAAGTATAATCTTGTAATGCTGTTTTCTTTACTTGCGTGACTGCATCTATCTGAACACTGGAAAAGACCATTAGTCTGAATTTTTCAGTTTGTACAATCTATAAAAATGACCACTGATGCAGGTGATGTGAGACTCGCAAGGTGACTGAAAGAACAGATCAGCATTGTTGGGCTTACTCATTTTTGCCAGTGTAGGCATATCTCGTGTATTAGCTTTTAAATATTTATAGAGTAGAATTCCAGGAGTGGATAGATCTTAAGGCTTTTTCATTTAATCTAGAAGGGCCATCAAAACTGTAGCTCCAGTGTATTTCTAAATGAACCCAGAACTCCTCTATATTTTTCAAAATGCTTTTTTTAGTATAGTTGACTTTTAACCTTTTTGTTCATTGATACATTGATGAGCTTTTATTGCCTAAAATTGTTGTTAACAGATATAACAGACTAAGTCACTTTTCTCAAGAAGATCAGTCTCATGAGGTCAGAGAGTAAGCAGAGACTTCTCAATCCATAAAGGTGATGCGAGAAGAATATTCAGGGAGCCTTATAAGCCCCCAGAGTAGGGTGGGATGGAATGGGTGGGATGGGGTGGGTGCTATAGAAGGTGATGTTTGAATTGGTTCTGGAAGGATGAGTAGAAGTTCAAACCAGACATGGTGTTTTTTAAAATATAAAATATAAAGTTCAGGTACATTATAATTATTTAACTTAAAATTCTGAAATAATATCAAAACATAATATCTACATCTGGGCTTCAGAAAAGGAATTTGGAGGATGGCTCAGTAGAGAGCCATTGGTTCAGTTCAGTTCTGTTCAGTCGCTCAGTCGTGTCCAACTCTTTGTGACCCCATGGACTGCAGCATTCCAGACCTCCCTGTCCATCACCGACTCCCAGAGTTTACTCAAACTCATGTCCATTAAGTAGGTGATGCCATCCAACCATCTCATCCTCTGTCATCCCATAAACACTGGGAAATAAAACCAATTAAAAATATAGGATACTGTAGTAGACATGAATTATGGTTGAGTGTATGTTAGTTGCTCAGTTGTGTCCAGCTCTTTGTGACCTCACGGACTGTAGCCAGCGAGGCTCCTTTGTCTATGGAATTTCCTAGACAAGGAGACTGGAGTAGGTTGTCATTCCCTTCTCCAGGGAGGGCAATCTATTCCATAAATATAAATCTATTATGGTTAGATTTATAATTAACTTGAGCTTATTCTGTGCTTCCTCACGAACAGTGACCCCTGTGTATTTCTTTGCAGTGTGCCCTTCTCTTTACTCTGTCTCTGTGCTACCTCAGTCGTGCCCGACTCTGTGCGACCCCATAGACGGCAGCCCACCGGGCTCCCCCGTCCCTGGGATTCTCCAGGCAAGAACACTGGAGTGGGTTGCCATTTCCTTCTCCAACGCATGAAAGTGAAACGTGAAAGTGAAGTCGCTCAGGCGTGCCCGACTCTTAGTGACCCCACGGACTGCAGCCCGCCAGGCTCCTCTGTCCAGGGGATTTTCCAGGCAAGAGTGCTGGAGTGGGGTGCCATTGCCTTCTCCACTACCTCTAGCTAAGCCTGCATTAATCGTTTCCCGTGCCTGCTGTGATGTACTTGTTACGTGTAGTTGTTTCCATGTGTCTAACTTACGCCCAACTTTATTGTGTTAGTCCTTGTCCTTTACATGTTTCTGTAACACTTTTGTTTCTGGAGGCTTTGGTTTTTTTTTTTTTTTTTTTTTAATTAATTCCAGTGGCAATATTTATTGCCTACCTAGAAGTCACCAATGGATGCAAATTGTGACTTTGCATATTAAGATTCTATGGGAGATCAGAGAAAGTTCATTATAGAGAACAGACCTAAAACACAAGTTTGTAACACTGTTGAACCCTCTGAAGGCCCTGTTAGCAGAGAGGCTGGCTGTGAGGAAAGGGGTGGGGAAGCCTTACCACCCCAGACTTAGATGCAGCCTAAGAGGTTGAGAGGAAGGAAGGACTTTCAGTCGCTAGACTTTGTAAAACCTTGACCTATTTTTCCTTGAAAAAAAATAGTTTTTCATCATCTGGACCGGTTTTCTTGAAGTACTGCATAAATGTAGGGAGGAAAGATGGACAGAGTGGAGGACCTAGCAAGACTGCTTTTAGCTTCATGTCCTTGTAAAATCTGTCAGCTGGCTAATCGATTTTTCCTTATATATGTCCCTAAATCTGTTCCAGTGTTATATATTTTTTGATCATTTATCAGAAGATTATAGTAGAACTAGTTCAATATATTTAATATAAACACAAAAACTGCCTCAGAATTCATTTAAGAACCACTGTGCTTCCTTTATATATACCTTGAAAGCATCTTGCCTGCCTTTGACATGAGTTTCAAAAGTCAATAAAAGATAGTATGTCTGCAAGATTCTCCCTTCTTTTTTAAAAAACCGTTTTGTTTTTTATTGAAAAAGCAATACAATAAAATTAAAGAAAAGTTTGAAAAGAGGTTAATTGCTATATTATCTTAAAATCGAATTATATTCCATTCTTTGCACTCATTGATATTTTTCTAGAGTTGCGATTCAGTTTAACTCAAGCATTGATCATTCATTTATTCAACAAGTGTTGACTAAGTGCCCACCCTGTGACAGGCCCTGTTCTGAGTGCAGAACACACTGCCGTGGATAAAGCAGTGTCCCTCCCCTTATGGTGATTATGTTTAGTGGAGGAGGGGTAGGGCAGACAGGGGAGACATCCATCAACAGACAGACAATGTTAGATGGCAATAAAGTCTATGACCAAAGCTAAAACCCAGTAAGGGGCTAGAGAGTGATATGTGGCTGTTTAAACTAGGGTAGTTAAAGAAAGGAAGTATTGGTGACATTTGATTGGAGACCTGAGAGGGAGTAGCCTCTGTGACTCTCAGGTACGCCATTCCTGGCAGAGAAACGGTAGTTCCTGAAAAGGGAACTTTCTTGGTATGCTTGATGAGGAGCAAAGGGTCATTAATTCTGAAGCATATGAAGCAAGAAGGAGAATGGTCAGAGGTAAAGTCAGAGGTCACCAGGGGCCACACTTAATTTCTGCTCTAGGTGGCACGTGTATGCTGGGAGACAGAAATACAGAAGTGACTAAGACAGCCCTTAGCTGCACGGAGCTTACATTCAAATAACGCATGGATGTAAAGTGAATAAATGACATTCAGTGTCTCAGGCGCCATTGTGAAGGCAGGAGCAAGGTGCCGTGGATATTATAGCTGACTGCCCTGGCGGGACAGTGATGCCGAAATGGAACCTGAAAGATGAGGACGAGCTTTCCAGGACGGGAAGGGAGGAGCATATGCCAGAGTCAAGGTGTATTTTTAGATTTAACAAAATGTCCAGTGAGATTAACATAAAGCCAAACAAAACCCCCAAAGATGTATTTTGGAAAGTAATGGGAGATGAGGCTGGAGAATAGATTAGAATCAAATTGTAAAAGTTCCAAGTCAAAAAAAAAAGAGAAAACTGAACATTAAATATCCCAGACAGTTTTTCCTTTTTAATTTGAGTTACTTTATGCTATGGAAGTTTAAAATTTTATCAATTACATTAAAGTCATTGTCTTTCCTCTGGTTTTTTTTTTTTTTGGAGGGGGCACTCCTTAAAAGTAGGGCAAACTGTTAATAAGAATTAATAATATCAAAGATAGATCCATTTTTCTATTTCTTCAGGGCAGGCAAATAAGAAGAATTTCCATGTTTGCTTTAACTTTCAGTTTGGGGGAAAAAAAAAAATCAAGATCTCAAAGCTGTATCTACTTTACTTAATAATTACTTTAAAAAAATGATCGATTTTCTAGTTTCCTCACAGAAATTGAGTTAGTTCTAGGGACATAAATATAGTAATCTATTTTTTAACAACTCTTTCTGGCTCAAGTAATATTTTCAGGCGATTCCATATGATTTGAATGACTGTTAGCATTATTTAAAATTTATTTGCTTTATTGTCTTACATCCTGGCTGGAAAGTTTTAGAAATGGATTGTAAATAAATTCTAGACTCTGAACATAAACTTCCCAATGCAATATTTTTATTGGTATTTTTTTTATTGTTTGTTTAGCTTTGATTTTGTAATCATAAACCTAATTCTATAATCCAGCTAGACCTACATGGAGACAGGAAAACACTGGCCTTGAAGAACTGCAGTGGGAGCATGATTATGCGATATTGCCTGCCAATGAGGGTAGAAGGGTGCTCTCCTGAGCTGCAGGAGGAGGACCTGGTGGTTAAGGTAATACACAAGTCAAATTGATTAGAAGCACTCACAGTGGACATTGGTGAGCTTCTTGATGGTCCTGCCAGTCCTTGACCAAAAGTGCTCCATGACTTCTAATATGTACCTTCTTTTGCCTTACTTGCGTGTGCCGCCCGCCCTCTCTGTCTTGACAGTACGAGTAAAAAATGGAACTTTTGTGTTGGCCCAGTATTTGCCACGGACAAGATGCCCAGCTATGCTTCAGGAAAAAGTTTGCATCATCAGATTTCTCCCCCTACAGGAACTTGCCGCTAGTGCCTTTACCATGTGAGAAGTCACACCTTGACATACACACTCCAGAGTAATTCTGTGAAAGCAGCAACCTTTACAACCAAATCTTCTCTCTCCAGGGGTCAGAATGCAAATATTCTGCTGTCTTTGGAACTTTGTTTGCAAGTAGCTTGAAAGAGATGTGGCTGAAAGTCTCACCCTTGACTGTGATGTCAAAGAACAGGGCGGGTTGACCTCGGCTGGGTGTTGATGTTGGTGGCATCTGCAAAACCTCATTGGTACTGTTTTTGAAGATTAAAGTGCTCCTAGAATTCTTCTAACAGTGCTGTTATGTTGTCTATAAGAAATCAGAATTCACTTGTGAATGTTGTTCACTGGGTAGGTTTAAGGCTGATAAATTGCTGAGTCAAACTCTCCCTTGACGCTCTTCATTAGAGTTGAAAGTACTGTGTGTAGTAATGTCTTGGGAACCACAGGCTGTGTGGAACCTGAGCTCAGGGACTCTGAGGTTCTTCAGAGCTGTAGGCAGCCCCCATAGAGGTACAGTCGGGTCACTGGGAGTTTTTCATGGGCGCCTCTCTGACTGTGTGAGAGAGAGGGCTTTCTTTAGTGGTTGCCAGCAGTCACAGTTCACCTAGGAATGATCAAATAACACTGGTATTTTAGAATATGTATGTCCTTGTGAACAGAACATTAGCATCTTCCTTAATCTTCAAACACCATTTTAAAGTGGAGATTTTCAGAGCACATCATCATCCACAATTGGCCTCACATGCCTAAAAGCACGATTGTGCTCTTTCTTTAATAAGCTTTATGTAACAAAGCTCAAAATCCCAGAATATTAACCTTTTACAAAATGTTATTTAGAAAAGAAGACCATTTTATGTCTCCAAAAGACAGTGAAACAGAAGACAAATGACCTAAGTTGGGAAGGCAACCAAACTGTATTTGGTTTTTTTGCTTAGTTCATGTGTTGCAATTTGTTACACAGACATCGTTAGCACCATATTTTACAGATGAGTAAACTGAGGCTCAAGGAGAAAGCAGTGGCACCCCACTCCAGTACTCTTGCCTGGAAAATCCCATGGACGGAGGAGCCTGGTAGGCTGCAGTCCATGGGGTCGCTAAGAGTCGGACACGATGAGCGACTTCACTTTCACGTTTCACTTTCATGCATTGGAGAAGGAAATGGCAACCCACTCCAGTGTTCTTGGCTGGAGAATCCCAGGGACAGGGGAGCCTGGTGGGCTGCTGTCTCTGGGGTCGCACAGAGTCGGACATGACTGAAGCGACTTAGCAGCAGCAGCAGCAGCAGCAAACTGAGTCTCAAAGACACTGGATGACAAGATCATGAATCCGAATGCAGCCTTTCTGGCTCTGACGTCCATGGTCTTGCCTATCATGAGTCCTGGTTCTGCTTAAACACGTCATTAGTTTGTTCTGAGCCTTAGTTCTGCTCTAGTTAATTATTACAGCATAACAAACCACTGGAACACTTAATGGTTTAAAACAACAGCAGTTTAAATTCTCTCATACTCTAGTAGAGTCAATCAGTTCTCTTTCATGGTGGTCTCAAGGCAACAGAAAAGAAGGTAGAAATGAAAGTTGCAAGGTGTCTTGAGACCTGGGCTCTGAAAGTCCCATGGTGCCGCTTTACCACATTGCACTAGTCAAAGCAAGTCACAGGGGAAGCCCAGACTCACTGGGATGGAAAAAGATTTCGTCTCCTGATGGGAAGGACTACAAACATATTATGATCATATCTAATTGGTTGCTATTCTTTTCTGTTTTTGACTTTTAATATGTGATATTGTGTTGCATTATTACCAAAACTGAAGAATGTTAGAAAATAATGCTTTAGGTTCTTGAATGTATCTCCTAATTTTGCCCTACTTTACCATTTCAAAGGAGATTTGAGCATCAAGGTATCTTCAGTTCAGTTCAGTCGCTCAGTCGTGTCCGACTCTTTGCAACCCCATGAATCGCAGCACGCCAGGCCTCCCTGTCCATCACCATCTCCTGGAGTTCACTCAGACTCATGTCCATCGAGTCGGTGATGCCATCCAGCCATCTCATCCTCTGTCGCCCCCTTCTCCTCCTGCCCCCAATCGCTCTCAACATCAGAGTCTTTTCCAGTGAGTCAGCTCTTCGCATGATAGGGCCAAAGTACTGGAGTTTCAGCTTTAGCATCATTCCTTCCAAAGAACACCCAGGACTGATCTCCTTTAGGATAGACTAGTTGGATCTCCTCGCAGTCCAAGGGACTCTCAAGAGTCTTTTCCAACACCACAGTTCAAAAGCATCAATTCTTCAGCACTCAGCTTTCCTCACAGTCCAACTCTCACATCCATACATGACCACTAGAAAAACCATAACCTTGACTAGACGGACCTTTGTTGGCAAAGTAATGTCTCTGCTTTTCAATATGCTATCTACGTTAGTCATAACTTTTCTTCCAAGGAGTAAGCGTCTTTTAATTTCATGGCTGCAGTCACCATCTGCAGTGATTTTGGAGCCCCCCAAAATATAAATAGAGCCCTCTGTAATTTAAGATGTTATGATTTATAAAAGATGGTAGATTTGTAGTTAAAAGGAATTTTCAATAGATTAAAACAAGATTAAAAAGAAATGTGAAACAATATCTAGTTCATAGGGCATAGGAATTTTCTTCTAGACTTACAGAAGCATAGTTTACTGAAATGCAATGAAATGTGATTTTCTTTATTGTATTTTTTTTTGCATAGAAACAAGAAATAAGTAAAAGCTATGTGAAGTCCAACTCTTGCCATCCTTTAGATGGTTAATACTATTAGATCCAGTTGTTTTTATATCAAGAAGTCTATAGAATCATATTATGAGCATGGAATGGTTCTGGCTAAATGAGGAGAGGGCAACAGAGGATGAGATAGTTGAATGGCATCATCGACTCAATGGACACGAGTTTGAGCAAACTCTGGGAGATACTGAAGGATAGGAAGCCTGGCGTGCTGCACTCCTTGGGGTTGCAGAGAGTTGGACACAACTGAGCGACTGAAAAACAAACAACAATGCAGAAATGCCTGCTAACTCCAAAGGCTTTCTCCCAATATAACATTTCTCACTGACATCCTTTCTTTCTAATAATTATTCTAACCTTGAATATGACTTTCATAAAAACATCAAATAATTGATAAGCTTCCATTTTGTGTTATAAATCATGACTCTTAACTCTTAATTAAGACGCAAACTCTTAATGGTTTGAGACTGAATAGAAATTGCCCTGTTTGGATAGGGTGAATGCAGTGTTGGTCACCATCACCCCTTCTTCTTATGCTTATATAACCTGTTTACCTCTAGATGCATTTTGAGTTTGAGATAGCAGAGGGCTTATGGCTGACAGGATCCAAGCACCCCTGTGATGTTTGAGAATCAAAGACTTTGGAGGCTACAGTGGGGTTTCAGTGGTAGATACGTGACTGAGTGTGGAGACCATCAGGTGTATGGGCACAAAAACAAATACCAAGAAAGAACCTCTATCTATCCACCTCCTGATCGAGCTCCGAACTGCAGTGGTACAGATTCTGTCTGTCTCTGAACCGTATCATAAACCTGATTTTGGTAGTAATACTTCAGGGCTAGATTGCACCTGCTGTTTTAAAAATACTTATCAGTCATCTTTAACATCATATTGAAACGCAAGCCAACATAGCCTGAAATTGTGACTTCTCTGAATACTCTTCTAAAGCTATAAAAAATTAAAAAATATAATTTCAAGTTACCTTGAATTCTGAATTCAGGAATCTAGGCAAACTAAATAGTGGTCAAATTCTTTCATCATATTTTGGATTGATATCCAAGCCTCTTTTTATGTATAGTTCTTCTGTGTATTCTTGCCGCCTCTTCTAAATATCTTCTGCTTCTGTTAGATCCATACCATTTCATTGATCACTGAGGAAGGCTTTCTTATCTCTCCTTGCTATTCTTTGTAACTGCATTCAAATGGGTATGTCTTTCCTTTCTTCCTTTGCCTTTCACTTCTCTTCTTTTCACAGCTATTTGTAAGGATAACCATTTTGCCTTTTTGCATTTCTTTTCTTGGGGATGGTCTTGATCCCTGCCTCCTGTACAGTGTCACATACCTCTGTCCCTAGTTCTTCAGGCTCTCTGTCTATCATATCTAATCCCTTGAATCTATTTGTCACTTCCACTGTATAATCATAAGGGATTTGATTTAAACATACCTGAATGGTCTAGTGGTTTTCCCTACTTTCTTCAATTTAAGTCTGAATTTGGCAATAAGGAGTTCATGATCTGAGCCACAGTCAGCTCCTGGTCTTGTTTTTGCTGACTAGAGCTGCATAGAGCTAAGTGGGCCTTTGGAAGTGTCACTGTGAGCAAAGCTAGTGGAGGTGATGGAATTCCAGTTGAGCTATTCAGATCCTAAAAGCTGATGCTATGAAAATGCTGCACTCAATATGCCAGCACATTTGGAAAACTCAGCAGTGGCCACAGGATTAGAAAAGGTCAGTTTTCATTCCAATCCCAAAGAAAGGCAATGCCAAAGAATGCTCAAACTACTGCACAATTACACTCATCTCACATGCTAGTAAAATAATGCTCAGTTCTCCAAGCCAGTTCTTCAGCAATATGTGAACTGTGAACTTCCAGATGTTCAAGCTGGATTTAGAAAAGGCAGAAGAACCAGAGATCAAATTGCCAACATTTGTTGGATCATCAAAAAAGCAAGAGAGTTCCAGAAAAATATATATTTCTGCTTTATTGACTATGCCAAAGCCTTTGACTGTGTGGATCACAAGAAACTGTGGAAAATTCTTTAAAAGATGGGAATACCAGAGCACCTGATCTGTCTCTTGAGAAATCTGTATGCAGGTCAGGAAGCAACAGTTAGAATCAGACATGGAAGAGACTGGTTCCAAATAGGAAAAGGAGTACGTCAAGGCTGTATATTGTCACCCTGCTTATTTAACTTACATGCAGAGTATATCATGTGAAATGCTGGGCTGGATAAAGCACAAGCTGGAATCAAGACTGTTGGGAGAAATATTAATAACCTCAGACATGCAGATGACACCACCCTTATGGCAGAAAGTGAAGAAGAACTGAAAAGCCTCTTAATGAAAGTGAAAAAGTTGGCTTAAAATTCAACATTTAGGAAACTAAGATTGTAGCATCTGGTCCCATCACTTCATGGCAAATGGATGGGAAAACAGTAAGAGACTTTATGTTTTGGGGCTCCAAAATCACTGCAGATGGTGACGGTAGCCGTGAAATTAAAAGACGCTTGGTCCTTGGAAGAAAAGTTATGGCCAACCTAGGCAGCATATTAAAAAGCAGAGACATTACTTTGCCAAGAAAGGTCTGTCTAGTCAAGACTATGGTTTTTCCAGTAGTCATGTATGGATGAGAGAGGTGGACTATAAAGAAAGCTGAGCGAAGAATTGATGCTTTCGAACTGTGGTGTTGAAAAAGGCTCTTGAGAGTCCCTTGGACTGCGAAGAGATCCAACCAGTCCATCCTAAAGGAAATTAGTTCTGAATAGGAACTAATAGGAAGGAGTGATTCTGAAGCTGAAACTCCAAATACTTTGGCCACGTGATGTGAAGTACTGACTCGTTTGAAAAGACCCTGATGCTGAGAAAGATTGACGGCAGGAGGTGAAGGGGATGACAGAGGATGAGATGGCTGGATGGCATCACCAACTCAATGGACATGAGTTTGAGTAAACTCCAGGAGTTGGTGATGGACAGGAGGCCTGGTGTGCTGCAGTTCATGGGGTCGCAAAGAGTTGGACATGACTGAGCAACTGAACTGAAGTGGTCCAAGCCATTATGATATGTGTTTCTTGATCTCTCTATTTTAAAATGCTATGTGTTCTGCCTTGTTACTATTAATTTTTTCCAGAATATAGTTATGAATTTCATGTCAATTTTAAGGTTGTTTAAAGAAAAAAATCACGAAGTTTTTCTTGTTCTCCTTTTTGAATCAAAGAATGGATCACCATGAATAAATTTTGAAAATGATCAAAATTAGTTTTTGGCAGTAGTAGCTAACATTATTGAGTGCTTATTACATGCTAGTATTTAAAGTTCCAGATTAATTAACTCATTTATTCCTATTAGAGAGCCCTACTTTATAGGTTTAAAAAATTGAGGCATAGAAAGGGGATAAAATTTGTCTAAACTCACAGAGCACAGGAATGTGTTTCCTGGCAGTCTGTATTCCAGATCTGCTCTTAATCACTCTTTTCTACCACCTCTTGCCTGGTTTCTCTGACACGCATTCCAGCCTCTGCTGAATTTCATAAAGGCCTGTTTCCAGATGTTTCAATAATGTGCAGGAGTCTACAATGTTTGTGGCTTCTGGAACATATTGTATGAAACTTAAAGACTTTTCATCCCAGGTACTATGTGTGCATGTGTGTTAGTCTCTCAGTTGTGTCTGACTCTGTGACCCACCTGATCCACTGTCCATGGGCTTCTGCAGGCAAGAATCCAGTGAAGTGAGTCGCCATTCCCTTCTCCAGGGCATCTTCCTGACTCAGGGATCAAATCAGGGTTTCCTGCATTGCAGGCAGATTCTTTACCACCTTAGCCACCAGGGAAGGCCCTGTAGGGACTATAATGACAGATAACAACAAGATTCTTCAATCTGAAGATTTGTAGAATCTTATAAAATAAAATCATGTGTTTCTGCTCTAAACATTACTTTTCTTCTCTAAGATGGCTTGAATAGAGTCAGTGTACACTCTCAAAGTTCTTCTTAAAATGTGGTAATGTGCAAGGATGAAAATGAAGGTTAGAATGTTTGAATTTACCTAGGGCTTCCCAGGTGGTCCTCGTGGTACAGAATCCCCCTGCCAGTGCAGGAGATGCAGGAAACACAGGTTCAGTCCCTGGGTTGGGAAGATGCCCTGGAGAAGGGAATGGCGATTCACTTCACTGGAAATTGCAACACACTGCAGTACTCTTGCCTGAAAAGTTCCATGGAAAGAGGTGCCTAGCAAGCTCCACGGGGCCACAGAGTCCGATATGATTGAGCGCTTGAACACAGAGCACAGATTTGCATTTGTTTAGAATGGCATCTGGTGATAGGATTAAAATCCATGTGGTCAAAGTGTTTACCATACAAGATAGCAAAGGTATATACTACACTTATCCCAGTGCAGAACTGCCCTTACCCCTGACTGTGGGGACTAGGGTTTAATAAGTATTAAGCTTAATAAATATAAGGAAGAATTAGTGAGAAGTAACTTGACGCAGAGGCGGAAACAATGGTATAAATCCTTGCTAATCAAAGTATAACCATAGGCCAGAAGCATGGGCATTCCCTTGTAAAAACTGCATAATCTCAGATGCCAGCCCAGACCAGGGAATCAGAACCTATGTTTACATTAATGAGTGATTCATGTACCTGCTAAAGTTTGAAAAGCACTTGGCTAGAGATATTGGATTCCACCAGTTATTAGCTGTGTAATCTTTAGTAAGCCACTTACTATGCTCATATTTTAGTTTCCTCCTTCCTTGTCACTTGCCACATTGATTCTGGACAAATTATTCTGTATCTCCATTTAGTTGCTTGGAAAACAGAGGTAATAATAATACCTACCTCACCCTATTGTGCATATTAAATGATGTAATTGTTAAAAGGTGTATGGACTATCGTTCACTTGTTGTATGTCGTAAATAAATGCATGCAGTGATTTTTTTCCTTGTTTCTCTGATGTACTGTATTATATTGCCTTTATCACATAGCAAGTGAAATAATACACTTATTTCAGAATTCCCTATACCTGTAGATAGACATGTTTTATGCATGTTTTCAATTTTATGAGGTAGTACAAAATTGTTTTCCAGTTATACCAATGTAAATATGCTTTTAAAAATTGAAAGTAAAAGGAGCAAGATTTTCCAGTTAAAGAGCCCAGTGGAAGAACATTGTGGTAGGAATTAGACAAACTATATTCTAGTCCCATTCTCTTGACCTTGAACCTGAAGTCTAACATCTTTGGATGTCATGACTATTATATGAGAACATAAAATGCTATAAAATGCTTATAGTACTCTTTTACAGATTTTATAGAACTGGCAAAACCACTTACCATCTTAATGATGAGAATTTGTGTTCCGATGACTATTCTTTTGTGGTACTATATCGGGTACTTTTAGAAGTTTCAGAAAATCGTTCAAATGATTGTTACTGTTTCCACCACACATATATGCTCTAATTACCCATATCTACAGAGAAGGAAATGGCAACCCATTCTAGTATTCTTGCCTGGAAAATCCCTGGAGTGCTGCAGTCCGTGGAGTCGCAAAATATCGGACACGACTGCGAGACGGAGCATTCACGCAATCCATATCTAATCCCAAATCCATTATTTCTATAGGCAATAACTGGCTATTTGAAAATGCAGTCGCTCATTTACTAAAGCTTGGAATAGAAGTTGGCTGTCCTCTCCTTTTTCTGTCACCTTACTGTCCAGGCTCTATGTGAGCATATTGGCTGAATCATTGCAAACGCGCAGCACATCTTCACTGGATGAAAGACAGAACCTTCACTCTAATTGTCTGTTTTCCATTGGAAATTCTCTAAAGTTAGTTGCTTCTCTTTTCTGGTTATAAAGTTTGTAGCAAAATTTCAACTCTATGATAACCAAGTTGTTTTTGGAGTTCATTAATTCTTCTTTGCCTGAAAAACCTCTCCCAAATTCCTAATCAACTCAGTCAGTGTTTATGTGGATCCAGAGTGTATTATGAAAGTTTTATAAATGAATAGAACTTCTTGGACCTTTCTTCATTTGCTGCTTTCAGTTCTCTTTCTCAATTAGTGATGATAAATTTTCCTGGTGAACATGTGGCCAGCACATTGAATAAATATTTAAACTGAGTTGCCTGTTAACGTGAATACAAATTCAATGGGGTCATTTTTTCTGCTCATTTTAATTCATCTGCAACTCATATCCCATTGAGGTTCTCTGCGATTTTTAAAAAAGGGTAGTTTTTTAAAAACCATGAGAATACTGTTTTGCTTAATTGTCAGACTCATAAATAAGTAAAGACTTTACTTATCAACAGATCTCTGAGGCAGAGACTTTGTGTCATTAGAAAAGAGACAATCTCAAGGGAACCATGTTTATATAAAGTTTAAAAGTTTGGACATTCATCTGGAGAAGGGACTTTGGTTATGGATGCAAAATTATTACTTCAATACTGAGAAGGCCAGAAAACATTTACTGCTATGGAGAGGAGTGTGTAGCTCTTGTTTGGGTGTGTGTATCTTCTTTTCTACTGTGTGTGTGTGCTCAGCCGTGTCCGACGCTTTATGAGTCCATGAACTGTAGCCTGTGAGGCTCCTCCGCCTGTGTACTTTTCCAAGCAAGAGTACTGGAGCGGGGTGCCTTTTCCTTCTCCAGGGGATGGGATCGAACTTGCATCTCTTGTTTCCTGCGTTGGCAGTTGGTTTCTTTACCACTAGCAGGGCCACCTGGGAAGCCCCTGTGTTTTAGTAACAGCTTTTAAAAATATAATTGACATAAATATTTAGTGTAGTGTACAATATGACAAGTTTTGACAAATGTGCAAACCATAAAGCCATTACCACAATCAAGATAATCAATATATTTAGTTATATTTGGATTGATTGAGATGTTCAATTGAAATATCCAAACCAAATCCCATCTCTTCTCCAGAAAAATGTTTTGCTATTATGTTTACCATTATGTGTTTAGTCACAAATAAATGTGCACATTTATTGTGTACATTACAACGTATACAAATGTATATGTTTATTGTGTACATTTATTTGTGTTTAGTCATTGTTTTTATAAGTGTCGTTTAGGTACGAATATATTTTTAATTTAGGGTGTGGCTGCAATTTATACTGTAGCATGACTGGCCTCCAGTGGTGTCTTGGCAGAATAGCATTGCTGCTAGATTGAAAGCAACAGAAGAATATAGAGACCAATGATACATCAGCTAAGATCATGCATCACGTGCTAATCGGAAGGGCTAGCAGTGAAAGGGGACATCAGGTCTTCCATAATGGGAGGTCAGAACTGCCTTCCTCTAATCTTGGGATTCCCCCACCATGGGAAAAGCGTTCTGATGCTGGGGGTCACTTTAATGCAGTTGTTGCTGAGGCCTGTTTCACAGAGAAAGTTTTATACTGATTTTCTTTTTCTCAGTGAAGAGACTTATTTCTCTCTGGCTATCTTCTCTCTGCTATGCTGATAGTTCTCCAAGATATACCCTTGTTGTATTACCTGTTTTTTCTTTTCTGCCTTTTTCTCTGGCAGCTTTTAATTTTGGCTAGATACTCTAAGAATTCTGAAATGGTGCCTATATAGGTGAAAATGAAGGATCCACCCATGTAACAAGAGCCCTATTAATTTGAATTAATTTGAATTTAAAATCAATGATAGTGTGGGTAACTGAGAGGTTTGCGTGAAGACAAAGAGTATTAGACCTTAAACTGTTGTTTTGGCATGTCCTTTCTCCTTATTATTTTTCTCTATTTTTCTATAGTCTCCAGAAATGACACCTCTTGTCACCATAAATAAAAGGATACAGACCCGGGAAAGAGCCTAGATTAGAAGAGGTGAAGCAAATATTGTATTTTTTTTTAAATTATAAATGTATTGATCCTTATGTAGAAAGTCAAATTCTTCAGCATTTTGAAAGGAGAACCTCAGCTACCAGTTGGACTGGTTAGGACCAGCTGTGAGCAAATCTGCACCACTACTGTTTTCCAAGATTATGCTGCTCGCCTCCTGCAGGCCCCCGCTGCTACACCCTTTTTCTCCTGCTTTCCTGGACCAGGAGCTCTGGAATCTTCTTCATCCCTTGCTTCAGTCTCTCATCTAGATACACTCATACTGTATATCTCACTGTTTCTGCTCATATTTATTTTCTTCTGTAATTTATGTGGCATTTTGCTTTAGGTAACTAAAACAATGGCAATGGCTGACGGAAACCACATCTGGATTCCAAACGTTTTTAGGCCTCAGCAGTCATGGATACAAATGAGGTCAGTTTAATAGTCACGGGTCTTCTTTAATGACCCGTATCCCCATCTCAGTCTCCTGAGAAGCCTGCTGTCCTTGCCCTCATTCACCACTCTTGTATTTAAGGAAGGGAGGGATCACTGGTGTGGTCTAACCAGTGTTCGTCTTCAAGTCTGGTGAGCCAGCTCATTGGCTGTTGTAAGATTTCTGAGCACGTCACTCCTTTTCTCCACTGCCCACTGCTCTCTCACCAGGCTCCACTGATGCATCAGTGCCCTTGAGGCACCAAGGAACTGACTGGAATGCATTTCCCACCGTGCCAGACGGGGAACAGCAGCCAAAGCACTGTAGCTTGTGCCCCAGTGTCTTACAAATTTCTTTCCAGTTCTTTCTGCAAAGTAGCTGACTTAAATATCTGTGACAGCTGCCAGCTCTTCCTGTTTCCTGAAGATGACCTTGTTACTGCATGAATCTTCTGTGAATCACTCCTTTTTCTATTTGAATGAGTTATTTTTTTTAAATTGTTGCAGTATATTTGATTTACAATATTGTGTTAGTTTCAGATGTGTGGCAAAGTGATTCAGATATCTTCTCTCTCTCTAAATGTATCTTATATGTGTCTTATATATAGAGAGAGATATCTGATATATATAGAGATACAGATATAAATATAGATTTTCAGATTCTTTTCCAGCTTCATTTCCATTATAGGTTATTACAAGATATTAACCGTAGCTTCTTGTACTGTATATTAGGTACATGTTATTTTGTATACAGGAGCATATATCTGTTAATTCCAATCTCCTAATTAATCCCCTCTTTTCCTTTTTGGTAACCATAAGTTTGCTTTCTATGTCTATAAATATGTTTCTGTTTTGTAAACAAGTTCATTTGTGTCATTTTTTAAGATTCCACATATAAGTGATATCACATGATCTTTGTCTTTCTCTGTCTGACTTACTTCACTTAGTATGATAATATCTAGGTCCATGCATGTTGCTGAAAATGGCAATGTTTTCTCTTTTTTATGACTAATAGTCTGTTGAATATATGTACCTCATCTTATTTATCCATTCATTTGTTGATGGTCATATAGGTGGCTTTTGCAAACAGTACTGCTGTGAACACTGAGGTGCATGCACCTTTTCAAATTAAGAGTTTCCATCTTTTCCGGGTGTATGCCCAGCAGTGGGATTGTTGAATCATATGGTACTTCTATTTTTAGTTTTTTGAGGAACCGCTGTACTGTTTTCCACAGTGAGTGCACCGGTTTATATTCCCTGCAACAGTGTAGGAGGGCTCCCTTTTCTGCACACCCTCTCCTGCGTTTATTATTTGTGGAGCTTGTTTGATGATGGCCATTCTGACTCTTGTAAGGTGATAATACATTGTAGTGTTAATTTGCGTTTCTCTAATAATGAGTGATGAGGAACATCTTTTCATGTGCCTATTGGCCATCTGTATGTATTCCTTGGAGAAATATCTATTTAAATCTTCTGCCCATGATTTGATTGGGTTGTTTGTTCTTTTTATATTGAGCTGCATAAGCTCCTCATTTATTTTGGAGACTAATCCCTTGACAGTCACATCATTTGCAAATATTTTCTACTATTCTGTGGGTTGTCTTTTCATTTTGTTTATAGTTTCTTTGCTATGCAAAAGTTTATATGTTTGATTAGGTCCCATTTGTTTATTTTTGCTTTTATTTCTTTTCTTTGGGAGACTGATCTAAGAAAATATTGCCATGGTTTATGAAAGAGATGTTTTGCTTACGTTTTCTTCTAGGAATTTAATGGTGTCATGTCATACATTTAAGTCTTTAAGCCATTTTGAGTTAATTTTTGAATATGGTGTGAGGGAGTGTTTTAACTTCAATAATTTATACGCAGTTGCCCAGCTTTTCCAGCACCACTTGCTGAAGAGATTGAATGAGTTGTTTTTCGTTTTTAACCTAAAAGTTCCCTGAAAAGTGAAAGTGTCAGTCACTCAGTCATGTTTTAGCCCATCAGGCTCCTGTGTCCATGGGATTCTCCAGGCAAGAATACTGGAGAGGGTAGCCTTTCCCTTCTCCAGAGGATCTTCCCTACCCAGAGATTGAACCTGAGTCTCCTGCATTGCAGGTAAATCTCATCATTAATTAGGATTAATTAGTTTACTGATTGATTTATCACTGGAACCATTAAAAATTCATAGTAATAGTGGCCTAAATGAGATAGAAGTTCATTTCTGTTTCACATAAAATAATCTGGGGCTGATGAGGTATTCCCCTGGGTCAGGAATCCAGGGTCCTTTTATCTTTTTGCCCAGTCGTCCTCACCATTAGTCTTCTTCCTCATAGCCTGGAATAATGGCTTGCACTCTAGTCATCATATCTAGCAGTTAGGAGGGGTATTCATGCCTTGTCATTAAGGACACTTTGAAAAGTTGCAAGCAGTCATTTAAAAAAAAATACTTTTGGTTAAAAATCAATTTATCAGGATCAATTAATGTTTAGATCATTCTCAGAGCTATCTGCTTTTGGTACACATTTATTTCAGGAGGCATTATGTGGTTGAAAAATATTCTAATTTTTGCCTAAGGCTGATCCTGTTTGAAGGGAAATTAATTTTTAGATACAATCAAGAGAAATTGTAGACAGATTCAGTAACATCATATGCTGCAGATATTTGAGAACTGCTAATCATTTTACCTTTTAGAATGCTAATTTTGAAATTTCAGTAAGCCATTAACTCAGAGGAAAAACCAAGAAAGCTATAGGCATTTTTCTTTTGTACATACACATAAGCATATATACATGTATGATTTGAATAAAGTGCTACACAGGTCTAACATATCTTAGTGATCAATACATTCTATGCATGTTTCAGAGTTTATATTGCTTTTCTATATTTGCCTATATGTGTGATAGGGGCTTCCCTGGTAGCTCAGCTGGTAAAGAATCTGCTGGCCAGTGCAAGGAGATGCAAAAGACATGGGTTCAATCCTTGGGTCGGAAAGATCCCTTGGAGAGGAAAATGGTAACCTAGTCCAGTATTTTTGTCTGGAGAATTCCATGGACAGGGAAGCCTGGTGGGCTACAGGTGTTGCAAAGAGCCCAGCATTGCTGAGCACACGTGTACACACTCATGCATATGTGTAATACGTGTTGAGTTTCTTTTGAAAAGTTCAAACATCCAGATGAACAAAACAAAACAGCAAGAACAGTGCTTAGAAGGACATGTATGGCCTGGAATGCAGTTTTAGAAAAGAAAATCCAAAACCCAGTAATCTAGGCTGCCACCCTAGGAAGCTGTAGGAGGAAGAGCAATGCAAACCTCAAGCAAGCAGAAGCAAAGAAATAATAAAAACTAGAGCAGACGTTAGTGAAATTGAAAATAGTAAAACAATATAGAAAATCAACCAAACCAAAAACTGGTTCTTTGAGGAGGTCAATGAAATTGATAAAATTCTAATGTTTGGGACATCCCTAGTGGTCCAGATGTGGGTTTGATCCCTGGATGGGGAACTAAAAATCACACGTACCAATGGGCAACCAAGCCCACCAGCCACAATTAAACCCTGATATAGCCAAAAATAAATAAATAATTTTTAAAACTCCTAGCTAGGCTAACCAAGAGGGAAAAAGGGAAGACATAAATTACTAATATCACAAATGAAAGAGGGACTATCAATACTGACCCCATGTACATTAAAAGGAAAATAAAGAAATATTTTTTATTGAAAAAAGAAATTGATTAATTCACTGAAAAATATAATTACCAAAACTCATATAAGGAAAAATAGTATGAATAAGCCTGTGCATACATGCTCAGTTGTATCTGACTCTGCAACCCCATGTACTGTAGCCTGCCAAGTTCCTCTGTCCTTGGGATTTTCCCAGGAAGAATGCTAGAGTGGGCTGCCATTTCCTCCTCCAGGGGATCTTCCTGACCCAGGGATCAAACCTGTGTATCCTGCATTTACCGGCAGATTCTTTATGACTGTACCACCTGGGCCTATGGATAAACCTATATCTATTAAAAAATTATATCAATAATATCTTTTCAATCAGAAAGCATCAGGCCCAGATGATTTCACTGATGAAGTCAACAAAACATCTAAGGAGGGAATAATATCAATTCTCTACAATCTCTTCCAGGGAATATAAAGAGAGAGCACATCCTAAACCATTCTATGAGGCCATCATTACTCTAATACCAAAATCATGACAAGAAAGGAACACTGCAGACCAATATCTGTCTTGAAAATAGATGTAAAAATCTTTAATAAAAATATTGACAAATAAAGTAAAATGATGATATATGAGGTTATTTCAATAGTGAAAAATCAATTAAAATAATCCATTACATCAATAGTCTAAAGCAAAAATATTATATGATCGTATCAATAGAGATAGAAAAAAATGTTTGACAAAATCAAACATCCTTTCAATATGCTGAGTTACTAATAAATCATTCATGCGTTCATCCATCTGTCAAACAAAAAGACTCCATATTATGTGCTAGTAAGTGTTTGTGGCACCAGGAACTTGCCTTCATGGAGTTGACATCCCAATGCGGGGGGCGGGGCAGGGGGAGACATTAACCAGGTAAGAACCTAATTAACTGGACCATTATAAATTGTGATAAATGCTATACAGATTGTTATAAGAGAGTTTTATAAGAAAACCTAATTTGGCTTGGTTGAGAACGTTATCAGAGGAACCTACTATAAGCAAGTAACCCTGAATCTGTGATTTGAAAGGTGAGTGAGGAGAATGAAGACACCATCCTAGGCAGAGGGAAGCAGATGTCCTCCAGTGGGACAAGGCTTATGGCGCACAGGGACAGGGACTGAAGTAAGACCAGGTCCCTGGAGCAGAGTCAGGAGAGGAGCAATGGACAGCCAGGTCATGAAGACTTTGAGACTGTTGCTAAGCTCAGTGTGAATTCCTTGGAACTGTTTAGGCATTTGCTAAGCAGGATGCAATTTATACTTTGACACCTTTTTACTGAGAGGAAGGCAGGAGGGTTGGAGGGAAAGTGAGGAGTTAATAAGAAGCTATTGTAATTGCCTTGGTGAGAGGCAGTGATAATGCAGGGATGCGAGGAACACAGAGACGAAGATACATTTAGGTGAGAAAGCATAGGTTCAAGATAGATTAAATGTGGACAATTCCCAGGGTGCTGGCTGGCTGCTCTTCATGGTGCATGGTGCTGCTGGGGAATATGTGTAGCATGAGAAGAGGTGAGACCCCAGGACAGTTCTGAACATCTGAGTTCAGATAATGGATAAGGAGGACACCTCAAAGGAGGCTGAAGCATAGCTAAAATGATGGGAGGAAGAACAGAAGTTTCTAGAGCCAGAACTGCGGAAAGAGAGTTTTCCAAACGAGTAAGGAATATTCAGGCATATGAAATACTGTGAGGACTGACAGCCCTCCTTTAGATTTGGCAACAAGGGGGTCACTGGTAACTTAGGAAGGTATTTTGAAAGCACATACCTAGACTGAACTGAATTTCTAGGACATCCTCATCTTTATCCTTTTCACCTTTGTATCGTCACCAGGGAATGACTGCATTTTCTGTTCCACTCCAGCTTATCCTCCCCTATCTAATTTTTCTTGTTTTTTTTTTTTTTTTTTTTGAGCCAAAAGAAAAGTATGACACATGGAGAGGGCAGGCAGGGAGAATGGGACAGGACAAAAGAAAAAGTTAATGCAACACATGTCCAATATATAATTATTTTCTACTGTCCTTCATAGAATTACTTTTCTTCCTTTTTATATTAATTTACTTACCTTCATCTACTTAGGAGAATCAGTAATAAAATATTATCTGTTTTATCAAACCCATGTGAATACATCCTTATTTTGTCTACTCCTGGCGGGTTAAGTCACAAATAGAGCTCTCTTTGCAGTGTGATTTGCTGGAACCCATTGTATAAAATGAAATTGGCCTCAATTTGGAACATAAATACTTGACATGGCTTGTGTCATGATGACTTGAAATTTCTCATATTTTTTCACTTATTTAATTTTTTATAACATTCATAGAAGAAAGGACATGGCATTAAAGGCTAAGAAATAAATGCTTATATGGCCAGGAATTGATGGCAACTTTGATGTCATTTGTGGTACAAAAACATCAAATGTTTTAAATGTAGTATTAAATATAGTGTTGCTGCTGCTGCTGCTGCCAAGTCGCTTCAGTCATGTCCGACTCTGTGCAACCCCATAGATGGCAGCCCACCAGGCTCCCCCGTCCCTGGGATTCTCCAGGCAAGAACACTGGAGTGGGTTGCCATTTCCTTCTCCAATGCGTGAAATTGAAAAGTGAAAGTGAAGTCGCTCAGTCATGCCCGACTCTTAGCGACCCCATGGACTGCAGCCCACGAGGCTCCTCCATCCATGGGATTTTCCAGGCAAGAGTACTGGAGTGGAGTGCCATTGCCTTCTCCGAAATATAGTGTTAATTATAGTTAAATGTAGTTTTAAAGATAGTGTTATCTAAGACTGAAGATTTCTTCTAAGTAGAAAATGTTTCTCGAGATAAAAAAGAATATTAGTGATATTTTCAAAGCAATTTTTGGAAGTAATCAAAAATTGCTCCAGTATATGCATCATTGTGAATTTACTGTAAATGAGTTAAATAATCTAGAATCTTGCTTGACACTAAGCAAAATCCAGTTAAAATAATGCTTAGTACTTTTGAGACATGTAAGATTTCTGGAAATGCATTCCTGGATATAATTTGTGCCTTGAATGGTTGATTCTCATTTAGGAATATTAGCTTTTATTGCCACTGTTTTAAAAGTCAGCTGTATTACGTTGATAGAGCATATACATTAGATGTATCCATTAGTCATTTTTAAGGATATTGCATAAATTTTGCATGAAATATTGAATGTTTATTTAATATTTATAAACATTTGAATGTTTATTTAACTACAAAGTAAGAGGAAGATGTTTAAGCCTAGTTTGATAGTAAAAGATGAATAATATTTGGATTTTAGGAAGTTAAAAAATATGAATTTGTCATTTTTGTCCCTATCTTCCTACATGCCTTTCATTCTTGTCCTTGGGAAACAGACAAAATGCTGACTTGGGCAGTGCTTTTTAAAATATCAAGGCTCTAAGAGACCTGAGGTTTGATGAATATTTGTTGACGTTAGAAGCAGATTGAAGGGTAAACCTGCTTTGTCCACGTGACTTTTCCCGTAGTCTGTTTCTGTTTTCAGTATCAGGCTAAGAATGTAACCCCTATTTCATGTTACTGTTCCCCAGGTGAAATGTCATAGTCTTTCCCCCCAACAGTTAGTGATTTATGATTTGATGAAGACATCATGAGACTTTTCAGTTGGGAAATAAGGAGAAAAGCAAAAGCAGACTTTCACCTTAAAAAGAAAATTGAAAACTTTAATATCACAGAAGAGCTGTATAAATCTGGACAGTTGTTTTGAAGACGAGTGAAAAGCATATAGAATGGAGGAAAAACTGAAGGACAAGGGAGGATCGTTAAAAAAATAAAGTGAAGCGTCATGTGATTGAATATAAATGAAATAAAATATAATGGGCGAAGGTGAAGAACAGTATTTTGGTAGTGAGCACAGTACCTTGGGACTCCTCCAGCAGTGTCTCATTAGGAACAGTGAGCAGCAGAAACAGAAAACAGTGAGACTTGGTATACCCAGTAGTTAGGGTAGTGGTAGAAAATGGCCTCAGGAATATGTGATAATCCAAACATATTGAGAGGATCTAATGTGTGTCCCAGCAGATAGGTAAGGCATGGAGATGGAAATTTGGGAGGAGAGTTGTTCCCGGTATTTGGTAGAATGATGGGCAGTTGGTGACAGGCAACTATGGAACCCAGGTCTCCTGCGTTGCAGGTGGATTCTTCACCATCTGAGCCACCAGGGAATCCCTGTCAGTAGGGAGCATTTCTGAAGTCACAGGCATTTTACTAAGCCCGGTTGAGATTAAATTTTGACATGAAAGCATAAACCAAGTTATCTAAACTGAGATATAAAAGTGAGTTTGTCCTGCATTTTAGATAATTGGAAATTAATTCCTAAACCCTTTTTGCCTTGGGACAAGATTAAAAGAATTTGAAAGTGAACGTCAAGTGGCCTCTGCTGGGAGGATGGGAACACTGAATACTGGGGACTGGATAAAACCTCATCAGTTAGTTTTAGGAAGCAGTAATGACAGGGGCTGGGCGTATGAAGAGGATGGGCATATCCCATCCCCAGTGATACAACAGGAAGATGGGATTTTGAAAGATTGGATACGTGAAATAAAATTCAGTTCAGTTCAGTCGCTCAGTCGTGTCTGACTTTGCAACCCCATGAATCGCAGCACACCAGGCCTCCCTGTCCATCACCAACTCCCGGAGTCTACCCAAACTCATGTCCATTGAGTCGGTGATGCCATCCAGCCATCTCATCCTCTGTCATCCCCTTCTCCTCTTGCCCCCAATCCCTCCCAGCATCAGGGTCTTTTCCAATGAGTCAACTCTTCGCATGAGGTGGCCAAAGTTTTGGAGTTTCAGCTTCAGCATCAGTCCTTCCAATGAATTAACCAGAAATTAATCCAAGTTCTAAAGAGACTATTTCAAGGCTCATTCATTTTTAAGGCTTACTACTGAGGCTTCAAAATATACAACAAATAATTTTCCAATTGGGTTTCATAAGCATGAAAGTTCATTTGTGAAACAGGTTTTGGAAAAATAGTATTGTTCTAGGACCTGGCTTGCTTCAGAAATTGCACATCCAAACTAAGAGTTGAATATTCTAAAGTGATTCTACCATTATGTTTAGAAATTTACTTTAAGCAAAAAGACTGATCATATTTTATTAGTCAAATGTATGTAAGATTAGATCTCACAGTGCTTATTACTAGACAGTTTAAGACTGCATCAACAGGTAATTTTTAATTAAGAGAAATCCTGGTTTGGGACTTGACAACTGAAAACATTCAAATGTATTTGTTGTCTGCAAATTTTAGTTGCTTTGTTTCAATTTCTTTGTTAAGAAAACTGCAAGGTATTTTAATAATAATCTCCATTATATTCTTCTAGTTAGATGTTACATTACATGGCTTGGCAGAAAGGATATTTCCTGTCTCTCTTCTGCAATAACAGAAAATATCCACTAAACAAAAATACACGTATAGTAAGCATTAAAGGAGTCCTATAATCCATATGAAAACATTTAATTCCTCAAATAATACTTTAGAGCAACTGGCTTTAATATCTTTCAGCCAGCAGAGGGCTACCAAACTCTATCAATTTCTATTTACACACATGACTACAAATTTACATAGTTTATTTCTCTGATATAAACTATTAAATCCAGTTGCTCTAAAGAATTATTTGAGGAACTGAATGTTTTGATCCCAAGTGGCACAGTGGTAAAGAATCCACCTGCCAATGCAGAAGGTGCAAGAGACGCGGGTTTGACCCCTGGGTTGGAAAGATCCCCTGGAGAAGGGAATGGCAACCCACTCCAGGATTCTTGCCTGGAAAATTCCGTGGACAGAGGAGCCTGGCGGGCTACAGTCCATGGCATCTCAGAGTCAGACAGACAAGACTGAGCACAAACACACCGGATTTCAGTTTTCTAGTTTTTGTTTGTTTGTTGAGCACCAGATCCTTTTCCTAAAATGGAATTTTCCAACACGTAGAGGAGATACACGTGGAGCTGCTTTAATTGCAGAAGAGCCCCCGAATGCCTCTGCAGAAACCCCAGTGAGGTGAGGAAAATAATCGAAACTCTCTGCTCTGATTTATCCAAAAATATTCTTCCAAATTCAAAGTCAGCTCTTCTCGAGCAGTGTCGTAAATATTTTTCCCTCTGTGACAATCATAATGCTGACACAGCAGGAAAAAATAGAAGCAGAATAATGTGTGAGTTACGAATTCCGACTGTGTGGTTGTAGGTCTTGTTTTTGTTTGTTTGTTTGTTTTGTTTCAGGAAAGATGGCCGTTTTATTTCCAATCTTAGGAATGGAAAAGACTTTTTTTTAACTATTTAAATTGGAGTATATCCGATTAACAATTTCAGACGAACAGATGAACAGTTTCAGATGAAGAGTGGAGGAACTCAGCCGTACACATACATGTATCCACTGTCCCCCAAAACTCCCCTCCCATCCAGGCTGCCACATAACATTCAACAGAATACCCTGTGCTGTACAGTAGGAGGCAAAGGCATTTATTTTGACCGATTTTCTCAGTTTTCATAGGTGTGCCAAACTGATAGACTGTTTGTGTACTTGCGAAACTATTCCTGTAATGGGGCCAGTGGTGCCCTTTACTAAAATTGAATTTTAGGGACTAATTACAAGAGTGAAAAAGCATTCCATCTCCTACCTGTTTCTTACTTTGCCTTGGTTATAAATCTATTTACCAAAGAAACCATTACAGGACCTTCCATTTGGAACTGTGCCTCCCCAGTGGCCAGACGGTAATTGTTCTTTGTTTTGTTTTTCCAATCGAGAGTGAAGCTTTTGTAGGATGTTCCTTTATTCTGATTGAGGCCTGGTCTAAGTCTTTGGTACTTAATTTATTTAAGCAACACAGCTATAAAAGTCGTGCTTTCATAGGGGCTAATGAACACTTTCCGAGGCACATATGTTATCTCCATCTATTCAAGGTACGGTAACAACATACAGACTGGGTAGCTTATAAGCAACAGGGATGCATTCTTAGAGTTCTGGAGTCTGGAAGTCGGAGATCAGGGTGCCAACATGGTCAGGTGAGATGAGGGCCCACTTCCAGGTAGCAGGCTTCTTGTTGTATTCCCCCATGGTGCAAAGCAGGCAGGGAGCTCTCTCGGGTATCTTTCACAAGGGCATTGATCTCATTCATGACCTAATTGCCTCCTGAAGGCCCACCTGATAATATCATTGCATTTGGTATTAGGATTTCAACCTGTGCATTTTGGGGTGAAGGAACAAACATTCAGACCATATCACATGTTCATTGACTTTAAGACTTATTCTGTGTTACAAGGACTGTGTTGGCTTTCGTTATTCATATAGTCCAGAGAAGTGAGTTTATTAATGGTGTTGGTTATCCAAAGTGATCAGCATTTTCTATCTACACACACTATTTTGAAGGTTATTCTATCTCATGTCCTATTTCCTGTGTTTCTGTTTTACAGGTTGAATGTGCTTCCCTTTCATGCATTTATATTCATGCTTTTCTTTTTTTCCTCAGAACAGATGTTATATGTGCACGAGTTCTCTTGGTTCTATTTGATAGACATTATCCCCATTTATAGGACTTTCCTGGTGGCTCAGACGGTAAAGCGTCTGTCTACAATACAGGAGACCTGGGTTTGATTCCTGGGTTGGGAAGATGCCCTGGAGAAAGAAATGGCAATCCCTATTTATATAAAAAGAAGACTGAAGTCTTTGTCGACTAGATAATATACCCAAAGTTATAAAGCCAAAGTTGGAATTCAAAACCCAAACTCAAGACCCTTTACTACACAAAAGAAACTCTATTTTCTAACATTATCAAAACTATTATTTTATCCGTTAGTAAAAAAACAAAAAGATGATTAACGCAGAGAATCAAAAACAATGATACATACATATATAAAACATTTTATTTTAACTTGAAATGTATACATTGGAATTTTTTTTACCAATGGTTTGATGTAAGATCATAACATTTCATTTAAGAATATTTTGTTTACGAACTTGCCACTGTTTGGGGCTTCACCTTATCTTTTTTAACAATACATACTCATAGGTATTGTCTCATCTCTGTTTTTCAGTTTGATATCTTTTAATTGGAGTCAGAACTTAAAGACATTTTCAAAACAATTTGCTTGGATAATTTCTAGATTTTCAAAGCCACTTCCCTCATCTTTTACATTTGTTTCAGCAAGTATAATAATTATTTATACCTATAATTCAATAATAGTATTTGTTAAGGATTCATCTTTATCAAGTCCTTACAAAGCATTTATGTTAATTTCATAAAACAATTCTTTTGCACCCATATTTCATTAGAAATGATTTATTAATTTATATTATATAATCACAATAAAATTAAAACTGAGATTAAAAGAATTGTTAGTAAATGTTCCTGGCTCTTGGTAATCATACAACTTTACTGGTGGGAGAAGAATATACATATAGTATTCAAGAGCTAATAAGCTACAAGCTTTTAATATTTGGTGAGCATTAGTCAGTATTTATAGAGAGCATAGAGACATTGTATTAAGTAAAGCTTTGTTAGGACTTCTACTCCATGTTTTTTAAGAAATGAGGGGAGGAAGAAAACTCATTCCCTTTCTCTGAAGACACTGAAATCTAAATGTATCACAGACTTGAAACATTAAAAACTCTCTATGCTGCTGCTGCTGCTGCTGCTAAGTCGCTTCAGTCGTGTCCGACTCTGTGTGACCCCATAGACGGCAGCCCACCAGGTTCCCCCGTCCCTAGGACTCTCCAGGCAAGAACACTGGAGTGGGTTGCCATTTCCTTCTCCAATGCATGAAAGTGAAAAGTCAAAGTGAAGTTGCTTAGTCGTATCCGACTCTTCGAGACCCCCTGGACAGCAGCCCACCAGGCTCCTCCGTCCATGGGATTTTCCAGGCAAGAGTACTGGAGTCGGGTGCCATTGCCTTCTCCAAAAACTCTCTATAGTTTTTCTATTTTACAATGTTTGGTTGAACATTGCCTAAAGTTTCTACCTAAGCCATCAAGTTTGTTTTTTGTATAAAACTTCTAACTTGTGAAAAATATTTCTATTGTATTTTTTCAGTAACATGTATTTATTAGATTTTGGTGCCATTTTTGAATTATCAAACATTGAAGGATGCAATTCTTTATTAAGATTTATTACTTCATTGTTAAAACTTTTTATTAAGAAATAAGTATATTGTTCTAAAGCCCTATAGTACATATTGCTTCTACAATTCATTTGATGCTTATATTGCCCTTTTATCTAACATTTATTGTTATTTGTTCTTATGCAAATAGTGTAGTTTGGTGGAAGGGTACAGAAAAATATGAGATAAGACTGTGCTTGAAGAGTTCAGATTATTTAACTTCTAATCTGCTTAACGCTACTTTGGGGAACCAGAACTGAATATTTTTTTCCTTTAATTTATCTCTTTTGTGTCTGTGCCTTGTCCATAGTTCCCTTTTGTTCAAGTCTTTATAGGTCTGTCTCTCTGCTCTGTGGTTTTTGCTGTATGTTTGGTTGTTTTTGATTGCGGGCAGGTCACTGTACTTGAAAAATTATTTATGTAGATAATTTGAGGCCCGAAGGTAACTTCTTCAGAGAAGATACATATTTAGTTCTCCCAGGCTCTGTGGTCACAAATCATTTGGAAATCACCCTAATCCAAGTTCAGGGTTTGAGTTTTGTTGAAACTCCAGGCAATAAAACCTCTGCTGAAGGGCTGCTTATTTATTCTTCTACTCCTAGCTTGAGAATATAGCTTTTTGTTGTAGGGAGGCACTTATTTGATTCTGCACCTTCTTTAGACATTGATTGCTCTTTGATTTCTGCCTTCCTTTTTAAAATTACATTTTACTGGAGTACAGTTGCTGTACAATGCAGTGTTAGCTTCTGCTGAACAGCAAAGTGAATCAGCTGTATGTATAAATACTGGCTTGGCCAAAACGTTTGTTGAACTTCTTGGCCAATCCAATCTATCCCCTCTTTTGACTTTCCTTGCCACAGAGCATTGAGTAGAGTTTCCGATTTCTGCCCTCTTGCTGATGAACTTTTCAAAATGAAAGTTCAAATTTTCTAGGAAATACACTCAGGAAAAAAAGGAATTTCTCTGCTTTTTTATCTCCCGGTGGTTCCATTTTCTTTCAGTTTTGGCTAGGAATTCCTTGTTATCACGTCAGTTATTTGTTGCTATTAAGAAGTTCTTTTTATATTTCATCTAACATGGCTAGTGTGTTTCAGTAGCTGGAAACACGTACTGTATATGTTGGTGTTTAGTATTTCCATGATTGATTTGATTTCAAAGTGATATTTGATTTCACCAGGTCACAGAAAAGACTTGACCATGCCTTACCTCTAAAATGTGGTTTCCAAAGAAAGTTTGATTAAATTTTATACTTTGGCTCCCTATTCATGGACTATGACTTTGCATGAGTAAGTATAAAATGAAAAGTGCTGGTCATGCCTAAAGCAAGAAACATCGACTGCCTACCAACAGATTTTATTTATAGGTTAATTAAACAAAGGTTGCAATAAAAAGAACATTTTTTGGAAACAGTTCATGGACACTCAGTGAGTCAGAGACGGGATGGCTAACTATATGGAGTAGCACCAGAAGCAACAATAATCCAGATCTTCATAAAAATTTCTAACTACCCATGGATATAATGGTAACACTTTATGGTACTTCAGTTTTCTGGTACAGCAATTCTGCCACAAGCGGATTTTTTTAAAGTGTTTGTATTATTGAAACACCATATTTTATGTCTTTTATACCTATTGAAGTATCTACTACACAGAAACTCTACTGGGCATTAAAGTGGTTGTTGAAACTCTGGAAAGTGTTTATGTGCATGTTTTAATGATAAGTGCATTGGGTTGGAAAATCAGAGATCTGAAATGTCTATCCCTGATTTGATATTTGATCTTCAGCAGATTTGCTTATAGTCTAAGATTACACTTCGCCCTTTTTATAAGGTTAATTTTGAAAAACAATGAGACCTTTTGGCTAATAATTTACTGGCCGGGAATAATGAGTTAGACGGCTACAATTCATGGTCCATAAAAAGTATAGAATAATAGCGCATTCATTCAAACCCCCACTTACTGGCCTTACTGATTTATAAGCAAATATGTTATTTCACAAAAACTTAGGGTATACATGGCTTAATTTGGATTCACACAAAGAACAAGAATTAAAAATAATTTTGTCACAATCAAGAAAATAATCTGTTTTTGTGTCTAACTAAAACGTGTTCTGTCAAACTATTTCAGTGGCACTTCTGTAATTGACGTTGTACAAATATCAGCCTTCAAGTAGTGACCAGACTCCTCTCTCCCTTACCAATAACTTGTATCATTTGAGATGCTAAAACTACTGTCAAATAATAATTCCTGAGTAAAAGTAAAATTTCTTAAAACATAAATTCCTTTATGGATAATGCTGCTGCTGCTAAGTCGCTTCAGTCGTGTCTGACTCTGTGCGACCCCATAGACGGCAGCCCACCAGGCTCCCCCGTCCCTGGGATTCTCCAGGCAAGAACACTTGAGTGGGTTGCCATTTCCTTCAATGCATAAAAGTGAAAAGTGAAAGTGAAGTCGCTCAGTCGTGTCCGACTCTTAGTGACCCCATGGTCAAGATTTGAATATTCATAGTGTCAGAAACTAGATAATACAAAGGGACTGAGATGCTGCAAGGAAGTCTGAGAACATATTAACAGCTAGACTTTCTCCTCCGTGAGGGCAGAGACTGTCTTTTTCACTAAGGGATACCCAGTGCTCCTTGACTGGCTCTTAGGGGCCTTCAGTAACTATATTTGATAAAAAGATGGCACCAGAGACAAGCTGTGCAGTAATGAGGTGGGGACAGGGAGAAAGTTTTTATTTGAAAAATATTTCAGAAGTGCTTTTTAAGATTAATTCCTAGGCTTTTAATCTAAGATATTATAGAGTAGATTAAAAGGAAGAAAGATTTTTAGCATTGTGGGGCTTTTCTGATTCCTGAATGAATTTGTTTCTTTATTTCCTGTCCAACTGAGCTCGAGAAAATAAATTTGAATAAGAAGCCTCGATGGAAGGGATTTTCTGTCGAAGTTTTTCACATTGGGCAAATACAACCCATGCTCACAAGCTCCCATCTTCACCAGTGAGGCTAAGGCACAGTCATCTTTGTTCATCTAAATTTGCAATTGGGGAATGAATGATTGGAGATGAGGGTTGGCAGAATTCAGGGAGAGGTGGGGTGTGTCTCTCTTTTTCTTCTGAATTGTGGCTCTTTCGATTTTCCCTTCTCTGTCTGTGCTTTCCTCTTACCTCTCCGTGTTACAGATGTGGCTGCTGCCCATGACCCCCTGACTGTTCTCATAGAGCCGAGGCCTGTGCTGACAAAATGTTAGCTATTTATCTCCTACAGTTTGTGTGGCTGGAAGTTTTTCACTCCTTGTGCCCTTACCATTGTTACCAGCTGGAAAGTTTCTGGGAAACCTCAGAAGTGCTGTGAGCTTGTTTCAGAGGCTGGAAGGTGAGGGCCTTGGTACCGCTTCTGCCTCTCCATCCTGAGTTATGTTGTTTTTGTTCAGTTGCTCAGTTGTGTCTGACTCTTTTGCAACCCCATGAACTGTAGCCAGGCTCCCCTGCCGATGGAATTCTCTGGCAAGAATACCGGAGTGAGTTGCCATTTTCTTCTCCAGGGGATCTTCCTGACCCAGGGATTGAACTCCAGTCTCCTTCATGGCAGCAGATTCTTTTACCGCTGAGTCACCATCCTGAGCTATGGAAACTCTTTGTTTC